>NC_137897.1:34947594-36147594 GCF_963455335.1 Martes martes | reverse complement strand
TCCCTCACTTCTAATAAACAAATGTTAAATACTTAACAGTATTTAACAGTATTTATCAGTTTAAATATGTCTTAGTCCAGAATCTAATTCTAATCTATGTTTTTAACTCAAATCACTCCCCCAACCAAGCTGGTCTCTAGGAGTCCAGCCCCACATCTCTTGTTCTGAGCCCCTGGAAGTGTAAAAGCAGGTAAAACTAGCAACACCGTATGCAACTGGAATCTCAAATATCACCTTATTCTGGGGAATCTGGGATTCAAAGGTTGTTGCCTCATATCCTGAAAAACAAAGGCCCAGAGTGTTAGATTGTCTTTTATAAACTGTAATCAATAATCCAGTAGAACTGTAAACCTGAATTCTTCACTACTAGACACACATTTAGGTCATTTAAAGAACCCTCTCCTCTAGTATTTAATGTTTTAAACCTGAAATCATGGCTTTTAAAAAGAAATTACCTTAGATAATTTCATTATGTGAAAATATATGCTATGTGGAAAATTTCAAAGATACAGATAAACCAAATGCAATTCTGCTGCTGAAAGATACATACTGTTTCCATTTTATATTATTCCATTTTTTTAAGAGAGAGAGAGAGTGCAAGTGGGGTAGGGAGGAAGGGCAGAGGGAGAGAGAGAATCTTAATCTCCACTGGGTGTGGAGCCTGATGCAGGGCTGGATCTCATGATGCTGAGATCATGACCTGAGCCAAAATCAAGAATTGGATGCTTAACTGACTGAGCCACCCAGGCGCCGTGGCTATATTATTCCATTCTTGAGCATATCCTTAAAAATAAATACATGATAAAATGGGCTCAAAGACTATGCATTCTTTTGTAATTCATTGTCTAACTTCATTGGTATATAATGAAATTCTCTCCTTGTCTATAAATGTATGCCTTTATTATCATTTTTAATGGCTACACGCTAGTTCCTTATTTAGCCAATATCCTATTATTGAACATCAATTTTGATTCTATAAATACAGTGGTTATTGTAAGGTTATTTCTATATTTATATCCATGACTATGTCCCAAAGTTCAATTTCTGAAAATGGTTTAAGGCAACAAATAATCACATGCACTATAGCACATTGCTTTGCAGACCCCATTTTGCCACACCCCCAAAATTTGTTTTAATTTAGAACTAAAATTTCTTTTTTAGAATTTAAAATTCTTAGAATTCTTTTTAATCACTGCCCACCAAATAGGGAATAAATTTTGTCTTAATTTTAAAATTTGGAGTTTTGATTACTGGTGTTGATAGGTTATTTCCCACAGATATTAACAATAATTTCATAGTACCACCTGATATCCAAGTTCAATTGAGATTGTTGCAACTGTCTGGGTAGTCTTCTATGGTAATTTTTTTTTTTTTCAAACCAGGGTCCAGTCACAATTCATGCATTATGTTTCATGGTTCATGCCCCTTCCCATGTTCATTTTTATGATGTTGGTTATTGAAGATTATTGGGTTGCAAACTGGTCCCCATACCAAGAGGGCAGGGAGAGAGCAAAGAAAAAGGGAGAGGGCAGGGAGAGAGCAAAGAAAAAGGCAGTCTACTCCAGATCGGTAGGTGGCAGATTTCATCAGCAAGGGTACTTAGATGAGAGGCTTGCCTTGGTTGGCTACAAGAAGAGTAGATCCCCATACCCACCTGCCAGAATCTTAAAAATTTATATAGGGGTCTTAACAGGGTTCAGTCACATACACATTCAAGAGAGTCTCAAGAACACCCTACTGTCTCAAGACTATGTTCTTGAAATAACTCCTAGTATGAGGATGGTGGGTAGAAGATTTATTCCAAGGACAGGGGAAGGAGTGAGGAGCCTCTTATTGCCCAGCTCCAGGTCACAGGTCAACCTGCAGTCATGTCCTCTTGATGACCTCCTCTAACAAACATTCTAGGCCAGCTGTCCTCTAGAAGGTCTCACATGCTTCATTTGTCTGATTGTTTCTTCATGGTGTAATTTAACTTGTCCTCTCCCAGTCTATGATATAGATAAAGCATTTGATCTAGAGGTTTGGTTAAATAATGCTGTGAACTTCGTGTACGTGATATCAAGAAGCTCATAATTCCAGGCTGTCCCACTATTAGTGGATGCTAGGTTTGATCACTTGGTTACGGTAAGGGATTATCAGTTTCTCCATTGTGAGAGTACATTTGTCCCCGTTGCAATTTATAAGTAGTCTGTGGGCTAACATGTTGACTAGTACCATGCAAATATTCTGTTCCTTACCTATTTAATAGTCTTCATATCCACTGATGATTCTTCTGGAATTCTATATTACATCAGGGATTGTGAAATGGTGGTTTTATAATTTTATCATTCCTTTTACATTTCCTAGCAGGCATACTTTTCAAAGAAGCACCTTTCTTTCTCTTTCTTCATATTGTTACGGGGTCTTGTATTTTTAGTTATTCATTTTGCTAAAATAAATTGCTGTCATTTAAATTTTTGATGCTAAAACTGTCCCACTTTGGACTAACAGGAGCCCTTCCAAGCCAGCTCCTGCCTCTTTTTGACATGATCCCATTTGTCCTTGAGCATTTTCTATTTTTCAAGCACAGTGAGATGTTCTTATGCTCACTTTGCACTTTCCTGCCTCAGATCCGGAAACTGCCATCTGTGGAAAGAGAATTCCAGGTTTGAAGGAACATCAAGTGCAAAGATCCTGGGGTAGAACCACGTGAATCATATGAAAGAAGTACAAAGGAAAGCAGTGTGCCTGGAATTGAGTAGTAGAGGGGGAAGAGAAGGGTCAGATCTTGTAGGGTGGGTCTTGTAGGTCAGGGTAAAGGTTTCAAATTTGACTTTCAGTGAATGAGAAGCCATTGAATATTTTGAATAGAGGAGTAATTTTATCTAACTTACCTTTAATGGGATCCCTCTGGTTTCTTTGTGGACCCTAGACTGGGTTTTGGGGTGGGGGTGGGGGTGAAATCAGAGAAACTAGTTAGGAATATATTTTATTTCTTTAGGGGAATGATGAGATGTCTTTGATCAGACAGACTAGTCAAAGCATGAGAAATGATTGGTTGATCTTAAATACATTTTGAGGCTAAAGCTAAGAAGTTGTGGGATGAAAAGCTAAGAAGGACATTTATAAAAATTAGCAGGATCATGAAAAGTAAAATTATAGAAGGGGCTTAAATAAAAGAGCAAATGTTTAATGTGAATAAAACTGAATTATTTCAGGGACGAATCAGCTAGCACTTACTATTTGCAGCTCTGCAATACAATAAAATATATCTTTGGTCTTTGTCCTTATTTCCTGGCACATCCCTCCTAAAACGCTTGGACTCTCCTGAGTTATCACATTGTCACATGTTAATGAGATGACTGCTTCTTCATCATTCTGTACTCTTTCCCCATACCTTGTTCTGTTTGTCTCTACCATCTGGTTGTCCCCTGAGTTGTATTCTTTATACTCAACTGTAATAGCAAATAAAGTGCTTTCCTGAGTTCTGTGAGTTGTTCTAGCAAATTATTGAACCTGAAGTGGGGGAATCATGGGAACTCCCAATAAGTAGCCAAGTGAGACAGAAGTGTGGGTAATTGGGTGATCCAATACTTGTAGCCGGTGTTTGAGGTGGGGGCAGTCTTATGGGACTGAGCCTTCAACCTATGGGGTCTGCACTAAGGATTGGCAGTTAGTATCAGAATTGAATTGAATTGTTGGACACCTAGTTGATGTCAGAGAGCTGGACGAGTGGTGTTGGAACAGACATCGCCATATTTGGTGTTAGGAAGAAAAAATGGAATTGGTCATTCCTTTTTCAAAGCATAAATTTGGGCTTCTGATGGTCAAATTTGAGCTGTTGCTGTTTTCAACATAAGTGTCCTCTTGTGTCCATCTCTGCAGCTCAAATTTGGTCCAGATCAGTATTTATCAGTTCCTAGCTTACATGTATGACAAAACGGTAATTTCCAATTCAGTTGTTTAACATTTTTAAGAAACGTAAAATACATAAAATAAAGAACACAAACATTTTAGTTCAAGAAATAATCACAATATGAACTACCATCTATTATTATTAATTATTATTATTATCATTACTATGATTATTAAGTAAGCTCCACACCCAATGTGGGGCTTGAACTCACAACCATGAGATCAAGGGTTGCGTGCTCTACCAACTGAGCCAACCAGGTACCCTGAACTACCATCCAGATCAAGAACTAAAACATGATCAGCACTTCCTAAGTGATCTTTGTGACCCCTCTCAGATGTTAACCCCACTCTCCTCTCTAAAGGTAACCACTGTTTTAATGTCCAACCCCATAATTTAATTTTGCCTGTGTCTGAATTTTATATAAATTAAATCATGCATTATGTACTCTTTTATGTCTGGATTTTTTTTTTTTTTGCCCAACATTGTATTTATGTGAGTGATTCATCAGTATCATTGCACATAGCAGTAGTTCATTAATTTTTATTGCTGTAGTTTGTATAAATATACTCAATTCATTTATCCATTCTACTGATGGATATTTGAGCTGTTTCCTGGATTTGGCTATTGCAGTAATGCTGTACATGAATTTTGATGCACAGATACATATTTTTCTTTTGGTATATATCTTGGAATTAAATTACTGGATTATAGGATATGCGGTACATAATAAAAACTCCTACTTTTCAAAAATGGCTATATAAATTTATAATAATATTAGCAATATATAAGGATTCTAGTTGCTCTAAATCCTCACAATACTTGCTATTTCTAGTGTTCATTTTAGCCATTCAGTAGGTATACAATGATATCTAATTGTGTTTTAATTTGTGTTTTTTGATAACTAATAAGATTGAGCACCTTCTCACATATCCTCAGGAATAAAGGGAATATATGCATTTAAGTTTATAAATTCCCTTATATGCAGAGCTTTAGAAGGATTTCACAAGTCATCTTGTATTTTAATTATTATTTAATTTGGAATATTCCCTAATTTCTATTGTAATTGCTTCTTTGGTTCATTGTCTATTGAAAACTTGTGTTGCTAAATTCCAAACACATGGGGATTTTCTGGTTATCTTTTTGTTAATGATGTCTGGCTTATTTCCACATATTCTGAATGAATTAATTCCTTTGAAACGTATTCTATGGCTCAACACATGATAAATTTTAATAAATGTTTTCTAAGCCCTTGTAAGTAATGCACAGTCTATAATTGTTGGGGTCAATATTCTAAATGTGTCAAATTAGAAGAAGCTGGAAAGAATAAAACCAAAAGGCTCTAGAAGATTTGTATAATATGACATATGAGATTGACCTACTTTGGCATGTATAGAAGAAACAGAAAATATTCCTGATCACAATAACACATAAGTTGAAATTAACAATAAAAGTAGAAAGAAAAAAACTACCACCTCTAAAGTAAAATACAACTTCTTTCCTGAACATCTGATGTAAGAGGGAAAAATCATTTCAAAACCAAATAAGTACACTTATATAACTGCTATATATCAGATAAAAATTAAAGCATTACTCAGAGAAAAAAATCTTAGCCCTAAATACTTATATTAATAACCAAGAAAAAATAAAAATAAATTAATCAAACTCAGTAGGTTAGAAAAGAACACAAAATTAAACCTAGGGGAAGCAGAAAGGAAATGAAGCAAAAGCAGAAATTGTTGATACAGAAAATGAAATAGCTATATTTAACAAATAAATCAAATAGCTTATACTTTGAAAAAGTCAATAAAGTGGATAACATTATTGTATTAGGATAAGCTAAGCTTAGACTTTGGTTATAAACAACCCCTAAATCCTAGTGGTTTACCACATAGATTTTATTTCTTCTGCATACAAAGTCGACTGTAGGTTTGAAGACTCTCCAAGGCAACTCTCCCACCCCCCACACTACTTCAGCAGTTCGGGCTGCTTTGCCTTGGGATTATGCCCCATCAACACATGCCCTCCACACTTACTGTCAGTAGGAAAAAGAATCTGGAAACTTTCACAGGAGCTTTTCATCCTTTGCCTGGAATGCCTCCATGACTCCAAGGGAGATACATTTTATTACACTTTGAATGGGAGCTCCTAGTCTACTATGCAAGGAATCTGAGAAGCCAGTGGTTCTGGGGTAAAGGAAACATCATCTAACATGGCCATTTTCTTTGCTCAGGAAGTCAAACAAAGCAAGAAATAGGAAAATATTCCCTCCCTGACACTAGTGTCTCTTAGAAAACAATTAGAAGTGACATTACCCCTTCCAAGGGAAAGCCTTTAGAGGACATAGTATTACCAAAGTCATCAGATGTGGCCTGCTAGGAGGAACACCAACGCTATCCGGGAGTTGGGTGGCGGCTATCTTCTGTAGGCTGGGACTGACGTGAGGAGAAGCAATCACATAATTTGGTTTGCTGGCAGCAGTAAGAAAGATGGCCATAGCTCACCCAAGCATGGTAGGCCTATTTAAGCTGTTCTTTTTTTCCCTTCTTTTTCTCTCCCACTGTCTCTCTCCTCTTATCCCTCCACTCAAGCTACATAATGTCCCCATCTGGAGATAGGTCACATTTAACAGTTGGCGTTACTTATCCTGTGGTGATCCTAGGGATATGGCTGATTTGGTTGTTAGAGCTAGCTGGAAGGTTTATTTTTGTCTTCCAATGCCCTAGGCCTGCTGTGTTTCAGGAGCTGAAACTCTAGTTACAAACTAGCAGAAGCAATTTTCAACTCCCTTTCAGGAAGGATGGTTTCAGGGAGGGGCCTTGATTCTGGTCACCTACTCAAATGAAGATTTTAATTCCTTGGGGTTTTTTTGGTTTTTGGTTTTGTTTCTGGTTTTTGGTTTTGTTTGGGTTTTGGGGTTTTTTTTTTTTCTTTTTTCTTTCTTTCTTCCCCCCCCCCACCCCCTGCTAAACACCTGGTCATCTCTGGTTTCAACCCAAAGTACCAGCTGGTGTGTGGCTTTACCTGTGCTCTGTATTTGGGTTCTTGTTTCATTTTTTTAGTTTTTGAGATGCTTATCTTGCCTGTAAGTCCAGTATGTCTTTTTACTTTCCTTTCTTAATGTTTTATCCATCACTTCAATGTGCTTAAAGGTCAAAGCATGTTCTTACAATACCATCTTGACCAAAGTGTATTCCTTTTTTAACAGAAAAAAATCCTTTCCTTCTTTCCTTTCTTTCTCTTCTTCTCTGTTGCAGCATTTAAGGTTTTCATCTTTATCCTTGGTTTCTCTAGTTTTACTAAGATGTTTATAGGAAATTTATTTTTATTCATCTTGTGTGCTATTTGGGATGCCTTATGCTAGGAAGATGCATGTCTTTTTTCAATTTTTGGAATATTTTAAGATTTTATTTATTTGAGAGAGCTAGACAGAGATAGTGACAGAGAGATGAGTGGGGAAGAGAGGGAGAAGCAGGCTTCCTGCTGAGCAGAGAGCCTGATGTGGGACTTGATCCCAGGACCCTGAGATGATGAACTGAGCCAAAGGCAGACACTTAACCGACTGAGCCACCCAGGTGCCCCAATTTTTGGAATCTTTTAATCACTACCATTTCAAGCATCAAGTCACCACCATTTCATCCATTCTTCTAGCATTCCTATGAAACATGTTTCTGCATTTCTTTCTTCTATCCATCTTATGGATTGATTGGATTTGTACTGTATGCTATGGGCAGTGACAGGCGTTGGGACTAAAGAAGCAAATATGTACACAGAAAGGCTTGAAATACTGTCTCAAAGATACAGAGTTCAGAAAATGATTAAACCAAACACCTTGGGATCCTGAAATAGAGAAAAAAGTAGAGAGTGCTCAAGAAAATCTCTCCTTCAGCTTCTACTTGCAAACTTTTTCCCTTGATGCCAGTCCACAAATGGATCAACAATCAAAAGAGACTCCAACATAGATCCTTATTCTTGGTTTTCAAATTATTTGCGCCAATTGGCTCAAGCTCGAAATTCTTATGCAAGTTATTCTTGGAAGGTTCTTTCTATGAGGTCTCCCTCCCCACCCATTATGTCTGAAGCTCAACAGTTGGTGAAGGTTCCTGAAACCTGGAAGTTCCACTACTCTGGGGAAGGCAGTTTGCATGTCCTATATTTATTATTCCTATTCCTAGGCAGTATTTATGTTTTAATTTTATTGGTACCTGTAAACTAAAACAGTTGGGCTTTATTGACTTTAATATAAAAGTAAACAGCCAAAACATGGAGAAATAAACATTAGCACCTTTGGATCTGACAAGCTACTCTGTGACTTTTTATTTTAACGATCACCAGCTGATGGAAAAAGAAATAGAGTATTACTGACACCACAGGGATGATCCTGTGTCATTGTCACCACACCTTAGTCTCTAAAAATCCTGCTTACTCCCCACAGATAATCACTATCCTGATCTATAATATGTTAGATTTGTCTCTTTTTAGACATCTTAAAAATGAGATCATATGGCAAGCATTTGTATGTGTGTATCTGGGTGGTTTTTGTTTTTTTTTTTTTTTTTTGCTCTGTATTATTATGTTGCTGAGAGTCATTTATGTTGTTACATGTAGCAGTAATTTCTTATTTTTTTATTATATAATATTTCAGTACACAAAGGTATACCCCACCAGTAGTCTATGAGAAATCCAATAGCTGCACATCCTTCTCAATACTTCGTGTTGTCTGTCTTTTGCTTTTAAGCCATCTTGATAAGTGTATAGTGATTCATAGTGCATTTCATTGTGTTGTGTACAGTTCTTTGAGTTTAAACATATGTATAGATTTGTAGAACAACCACCATAATCAAGATACAGAATTGTTCCATCACCCCAAAAACACCCCCAGTATAGTTACAACCTCCTTCCATTAATTGCTGATATCCACTGATCTGTTCTCTAACCCTATAATTTTGCCTTTGACAAATGCCACGTAAAGGGAATCATACACTATATAATCTTTTGAGATTGGCTTTTTTCACACATGATGTATGATGCCTTTATATCCATCTATGTAGTGGGATATATCAGTAATTTGTTCCTTTCCTATTGATGCCTTTATATCCATCTATGTAGTGGGATATATCAGTAATTTGTTCCTTTCCTATTGATGCATGAATATACCACAGTTCATCTTTTCAACTGCTGATAGACATTTGGGTTATTTCCAGTTTTTAGATATTATGACTAGAACTGCTATGAACATTCACAGGCAGGTTTTTACAAGGTTCTGAGATTTTATTTATCTCAGGCAGGAAACTGCCTAGTAGTGGGACTGCTGGGTCATATGATAAGTATAAGTTTAACTTTATAAGAAAATGCCAAACCGTTTTTTAGAGTGGCAGTACCATTTTTCCACTCCCATCAGGTATATATGAGAACTCCAGTTGTTCTGTATATTCACCAGTACTTGGTATTGTCAGATACTACTTTCACTGTAGCCTTTCTAGGCTACAATAGTATTTCATTCTGGTTTTAATGTACATTTCCCTGATAGCAGTGATGTGGACCGTCACTTCATCTGCTTATCTGCCATCTGTATATTCTGTTTGGCAAAGTGTCTGTTCAGATCTTTTGCCCATTTTTATTTGGGTTATTTTCTTATTCTTGAGTTCTTTAGATATTCTGAATATAAGTCCTTTAGCAGATATTCAATTTGCAATTATGGTCTCCTGATCAGTGGCTTGTCTTCTTTTCATATTAGTAACAATACCTTTTGTAAAAGTTTTACATTTTGTGAAAGTCCAACTTGCCAGTTGTTTCTTTATGGATCATGCCTTTGGTCTTGTATCTAAAAGCTCATCACCAAATCTAACATATAGATTTGTGCTTTATTTCCTTTATAGACATTTTAAATATTTATGTTTTACATTTAGGTCTATGATCCATTTTGAGTTAATTTTTGTATGAGATGTGACATATATGTCTATGGTTTTTATGCATATAGACTATTTGCTTTATAATTTTTTTCTCTGTGTTTCATTTTGGATTGTTTCTATTGCTATGCCTTCATGTTCACTTATCTTTTCTTCTGCAATGAGTAAAATTTTCTTAATCCCATTTAGTATATTTAATACATCTCATACATTATAGTTTTCATGTCTGTAAGTTCAATTTGAGACTTTTTAACATCTTTCATGTCTCTACTTGACTTTTTGAGTATACAGAATATACTTACAGTGACTATTAATGTTCTTACCTGCTAATTTTAGGCATCTGTGTTAATTTTGTGTTCTCTTCTATTGATTGATTGTCCTCATATGGGTCAGTTTTCACTGGACTCTTCTACTTCTTTGTATGCTTGGAAATGTTTGATTAGATGCATAAGTTGTGAATTTTAACTTGGGTCTTGGATGTTTTTGTATTTCTATAAATATTTTTAAGCTTTTTCTACTTCTATATGGTCACATTATTTGGAAACATTTGATCCTCCATGTCTTGCTTTTATGATTTAATAGGTCTGGAGCAGTGCACACTATAGGGCTGTAGAGGAAGAAAATATAATTTTCCCTCTACCTTTTTAAGTTCTTGGCTGGGACCCTGTAACAAAAGAGATTAACAAGAAAAAAGTTTTAAAAATTTTTAATATAAGTTTTATGTGACATAGGAGCCTTCATAAATAAATGAAGACCTGAAGAAGCAGTTAAGCCTGAGCACTTTTTATGCTAGGTTTGATGAAAAGTGAGAAGTTATGGGAAAATATGATAGGGCAAAGGGGTATGAGCTAAGTGTAGTAAACTGGGAGAAACAGCGAAACCTATTCCTTCAGGTTCTTCTGGGTGTCCCTAATCTGGGGATAAGAATGCTCCTTTTCTCCAGGTAAAAGGAGGACACCTTTCACACAAGGGTCTTATGATCTGCTTCGGAAGATCAGAAAGTCCTTCCTATATACATGCCATTTTGCAAATTCCTTCAGCTTAAAATTTTAACATGCCAAGTTGCCATATTTTGCAGTAACATGTCCTAAACCCCACAAGAGTTAATTATTCCCTTGTACTCAGGCAAAATCTTCCTAACTTGTTTACCCAATGTCCCATGAATTACAGGTTTTCCAATTTGGCTAATAGAAGTAGGCACTGTTCCCAGCCTTGCATGAGTACTGTGTAGTACCTTAATCCTTCCAAATGATTGTTTCCCTGGCTTTACATAGTTTCCTATCACACATGTTCTGCTCTGCTGAACACTCTATAGATCTCTGGACCTCTGGAGTTCTCTCTCTCTGAATTTCTCTCCTCTCCAGTATCCCATCCTGTAAACTCCAGACATCCTGGTCTCCCTGAACTCTTAGCTTTGTCTCCTCAACTCAGGAAGTTTTCTGTGTTCTACGTCGGTTGTCCTTCCATGTGCCTCAGCCTGGAAACTCTCTTCTCTGAGTAACCTGAGTAATGACAGGATTGACCTCATTTGTTTCTCATCCCACAGGGATCATTGTCCTTCATCACCTGGTATCCAGTGTCTTGAAAACTGTCATTTCATATATTTATTTCTCTTTTATTTAGATGTTTCAAGTGTGAAGGTAATTCTAGTCCCTGTTACCACATCTTGGCCAGAAACAAAAGTCTTAATTTGCCTTCTTTATTGCTAGTGAGTTTGAATATCTTATATGCCTGTTGGCCATAATATTTCTTACTATGTGAAATGACAGTTTATATGTTTTGCCCATTTTTCTACTAAGCAATTTGTCATTTCTCATTATTTTAGAAGAGTTTTTTCTATATAAAAGATATCAAACTGCTATCTGTCATATATGTTATAAATATTTTATTCATTTGTTATTTGCTTTTCATTTTGATTTATTGCATTTTTATAATGCAATCACTTTCAGTTTTTTATTTAATCAGATTTCTTCTTCTCTTGATATTCTTCCTTATTGATTCTGCCACTGGATAATGTACCAATATTACATGTACCCACACTGTCTCCTAATTATTTTATGATATTTTCTAAAATCATAAAGAATCATAAGGAAGTAAGGAATCAGAATGCAGGTTTCTGGAAAGACTATATAGCCCAGAGCACTTTTCATGGCATTTTAAAACAAATCCCTTTCATTTCTTCATTTCAATTTGCTGTTATTACTTAAAAGCAAGTGCTGGGACTTAGCTCAAATGGGCTGAAACAGTCTATATCCCCATACAACTGTTGTTTCCAACAAGAGTGCACAGGCTTCCTTGGCAGACTCAAACCAAGGGTTCGCCTAAGGATCTCAATCTGGGATCACAGTAGAATCTGTGAAAATACATTAGTGGTTAAGTGGACCATTTCTAGTAAGAATCAGTACATGACTAAAAAGCAGAGTGAAAAATCAGGTTCCATTATAGATTCTTCAACTGTTATTTTTCAGGACCACTTTTTCATGCTCTGTTCTGCTGCCTAAATTCTTGTTTCCTTTTGGCTCTAGAGTCCACACCTTTCTCTAACCACAAATTTCCTCTTCTCTTTAGAGTTTTTTACAATGAAGGGTACAAGAAGATGCCACCCCAAAACATGACTCTTTGGCATGTAGATTATTTTGAGCTAAAGGCCATTTATAACCAACAGACACTAGAAAAGCACTAAAAACAGGGCACAAGTTTTCCTTTTAAAAAGGAAATTTCCATTTATATAAAGATTTCCATTTATAAAGGAAATTTCCATCTGTAGAGCTCTCTCCCTTTCCTTATCATAAACAACAAGTCTTAACAATGGAGAAGGCACTCGACTTAAATCTGCCTGACAGACTGTACTAACCAACTCTCTTGACTATACTTTTTCTTGTCACCTTCCTGTAACTTGCCTGCCCCCACCCCCAGAAGCCCTAAATCTCTTTTCTTTTGTTTAGCAAAAGAGGTATATAAACCTTAATCATCTGGCCACCTCCTTGAGTGTCCTTTTTTGGCGAAACCCCTGTGTTGCACATATACTAATTAAAGCTGTTTTTCTCTTGTGAATTTGTCTTTTATCAGTTAGATTTGTAGGCCCCAGTCAATGAAACTAAGATGGATAGAATGAAAATCATTTTTTTTCTCCCCTATACTACTCATGTTTACTTGTCCCTACCTCAACCCCTCATAGGCCCCTACCAATTTTAGGCAATGTATTGATAATACCTATGAAGATACAGAGAGGAAGATGGGTTCAGAAAAATATTTGAGGATGTATGTATATATGTATGTATGTATGTATTTTTAGGATTTTATTTATTTGACAGACAGAGATCACAAGTAGGCAGAGAGGCAGGCAGAAGGAGGGGCAGGGTCCCTGGTGAGCAGAGAGCCTGATGTGGGGCTCAATCCCAGGGCCCTGAGATCATGACCTGAGCCAAAAGCAGAGTCTTAACCCACTGAGCCACCGAGGCCCCCCTGAGGATGTTTTTAAATTAATATAATTCTTATGGTTGTGATTCTTGGGACCACAAATGCCTAGATTTCCTTGTGTATCAGTTATTTCTTCTGACAGTAATGCTGTGTAACAAAGTGTTCCACAAATGGCTTAAAACAATAAGGATTTATTAACTTGTGAAACTTTGGGTGGATGAGAGAGTTTTTCTGGACTCACTTGGGCTCACTTGTGCATCTGCAGTCAACAGCGTGTTGGCTATGGAGCTCAGATCTTTTGGCTAGGCTCTGGAGGTTGGCTGATGATTAGTCACCCCAGTTAGGACAATTTAGCTACATAGATTGATGCACAGACCTCATTCTCTAGAAGGCCACATTCTCATGGGAAAGGCCTGTGCATGAGAGACCTAACAGGAACAAGAAATGATTTTCCATACCCCTACCTGTTCACATTTCTAAAAGTCCCAATGACCAGAGCAAGTCATATGGCCAACCCCAGAACCAAGGAAGGGGCAGAAACCATGCACAGAGTAGGAGGGTATTTTAAAGATACAGGGCAAAGAGCATAGATACAGAGAGGGTATAGAATGGGGGCCACATCACACCTTGTAATGATGCCAGCTTTCCAGTTTTATGTGGAAAAATAATTCAACCAGATGCTTCTTCCCACAGACTCATGGCTTCTTTGGGCCATTCTGATTCCTCCTTTCAAGAGGCCCCCAGTCACAGCACAGAGCCTCAAAGATATATTCAGAGTAGAACAAAAGGTGGGAGTCAGTTCCATTCAGGACACCCTTAAACTCCGGGGAGTAATTTGCATTTCTGAGGCCTTTCAGCCCGGAATTGCTTTACATTCCTAGCCCTGGGTGCTTCTTCCAATCCTGTGGAGAGGTTTTTGAAAATACAGTTTCCCTGGTTGCATTACCCAGAAGTGCTGGTTCAATAAAGTTGTCTATGGGGCCTGAAAATACATGTTTTGAAAAGGCTTCCCAAGAAATTCTGTGGTGCACCCAAGTTAAGGATCAGTGCTTGGAGAGATCTCTTCACTGGCCTCATGTTTATTGATTTGGTTTGCCCTGATAATATGTTCATTCATTCATTTCTGTGTACATGTAAAGTAGAGGTTTAACAACAGCCTGGAAAAGTTTGTTAGTGGAAAAACAAAAGAAAGCTTTGTGACTCTGATTTTTTTAAACATTCAAGTAGCTCTTCAACTCCTGTCTTATAAGGACTTTGTAGGTTTTTATTTACTTGTGGATCTTAGGTCCTTTCTCACTTTAAATACATAACTCCTGTCAATTGGCTAAATTAACTTCAGTAGTCCTTGCTGGATTTAAGACACTGAAGCAGAAATCTTATTACTAACACACAGTAACAATCTAAGATCTGAGAAAATTAAAGTAATCCATCTATAAGAAGAGCAAACTGTAGCTGGGATGTTACGAATTAGGGAAAAGGCATGAAGATGAGTCTTATGGCTCTTGACAAACAAGTATAAACCATGTCTATATCCCTTACATCTCAAACTTAAACTTGGCCACTTGATGTGTTGGTCACTTGAATGTGGAGTTAGTTACAATAATTAAAATAATAAAATATTTGTTCAGCATTCCTCTGTGCTGAATAATTGGCATATATTCTCATTGAAAAAAAATTGACAACTTCTCTTTGAGCCAGATCTATTATTACACTAATTTTACAAATAAAGAATTTAATGCTTAGTAGTTTTCATAAGATCCCATGACTAGTAAAAGACAAAAACAGGACATAAATAATGTGCTTAGTGACTGAAGAGCTCATACTCTTTAAGTATTTGACTATGTCCCTTTCCTCTTCCTTGGTTGTGACCCCACTTGCCATCCCATCACCAGCTTTTGAAATCATCCCTGGTGTGCTTCTAGAAAGGAACTGCAGATCTGGATGGGCTCTTGATACTAAGTACTTATGCAGAAAAATTAATTTATTATAAGGGTATTAATAGTTAATTAATAGGTATCATAATTAATAATATATAATATTAGCATAATTTATTAAAATACAGTCTTAAATATCATTAATAGTTAATATCCAGTACTTAATTAATGTCAAACATTTAAAATGCATCAATTCATTTAATATTCACCACAATCCTATAAAATAAGACCTAATATTATTTCCCTCTTAGAGATGAAGCAGCCAAGGCTTCAAATGATAGTGGAACCTGCAAATGGCCTCAGACCTAATAATGAAGATTCAAATCCAGGCAATCTAATGTTCCAGCCTGTGATCTAAACTACTGCAGGATACCTTGAGGTGGCCTTGAAATCCCTACAAGAACACAGCTGGAGTGCAGGAAAAAACTGGAAGAAGCTAGTGTATCAAGTCATTGTCATACCTACTCTGTCTTCTTCATTCTTTCCAGTCTCTGCAGACCAGCTCTGTAGGCCGCACACACAGGTGCAAGAGCAGCTGGCTCTGAGAGGTCCCAAACAGACCTTGTTCAGCCATTCACCATTGACAAAACCCAAAGGCAGAGGAATGAGTGGGGTTGAAACAAGAAAAGAATTTGTTTCAGTGAGGCCAACACTCGGAAGACAGGGGACTAATGTCTGCAAAGGCTGAAAGACTGTCTGCAAACTACTGAAAATACTTGCGAGTTTGTATAAGGAAAATCTGGGGAAGAGGTGGGTGGGTAGGTCAAATGGATCACTATCTTGAGGTCAATCATAGATGGGGTCTTGCTGGCTCAGGACAGTCTCTGTTGCTTAAAGGGGTAGTTTCAGTTCCCATCAGGTGATGCTTTACCCTCAGGGTCTTCTGCCTGAACCAAGAGATAAGCTAGAAAGAAGAACCCAACTAAAAAGTTTGAGGTCAAAATGGAGGCAGCCAAAGCCCTCTTTTAGCTCCTCAGGTCTCCAGTCCACAAGGAGGAACAAGGCCAGCAACTGTTCCAATGATGTGTTTCTAACAGCTAAAGCCTCTAGACAGAATGGCTGGCTCTCTCAAGCCCACGTCTAGCATCCCAGCTTGGTTCAGCTGTCCCCTGTGGTCCTGGGAGCTGTGGTAAGGCACAATTGCACTGTAACAGCATGATGGATGACCATCCCACTGCCACCATGTGCAAGAGGAGAGGGAATTTATTAGAAAAGGGGGAGTTAGAGGGTGTCTAGGTGGCTCAGTGAGTAAAAGTCTCGGCCTTGGGCTCAGGTCACGATCTCAGGGTCCTGGGATCAAGCCCCAAGTCTGGCTCTCTGCTCAGCAGGGAGCCTGCTTCCCCCTCTCTCTCTGCCTGCCTCTGCCTACTTGTGATCTCAATCTCTCTGTCAAATAAATAAATAAATAAAATCTTAAAAAAAAAAAAGAAAGAAAAGGGGGAGTTAGGGAGAAAACCCAAAAGAGGTACACTATAGGTCTGTGTTAGGGATAATTGATTTTTAACAATCATTTTGTTGACTTAAAGTATTTCTAGGATGCTTTCATATATTTTGAAAATTATTATATTACTTAATTAGTATTGTGAAAATAAATAAAGGAAACCTCATTTAAAATGGAGTTGAGGGGGGCACCTGGGTGGCTCAGCGGGTTAAAGCCTCTGCCTTCGGCTCAGGTCATGATCCCAGGGTCCTGGGATCGAGCCCCACATCGGGCTCTCTGCTCTGCAGGGAGCCTGCTTCCTCCTCTCTCTCTGCCTGCCTCTCTGCCTACTTGTGATCTCTCTCTGTCAAATAAATAAATAAAATCTTTAAAATGGACTTGGGGGCACCTGGGTGGTTCAGTTGGTTAAGCATTTGCCTTCAGCTCACATCATGATCCCAGGATCCTGTGATGGAATCCTACATTGGACTCCCTGCTCAGTAGGGAGCCTGCTTTTCCCTCTCCCTCTGTCCCTCCTCCTGCTCATGCTCTCTCTCCCTTGCTCTCTATCTCAAACAAATAAATAAAATCTTAAAAATAAATAAAAAAAAAATAAAATGGAGTCGGGAAGCCCTGAAGGGGGAGCTCTCATGCTGAAACCTCTCTTAGCAGTGGGCATCACCCACAGGAAGAAGGAAGATAAGAATTATCTGGAAGATGGAAGACATTTTCACAGAGGAATTTTATCTCCTGCTTTTAAGGAGAAAAAAAGAAAAAAGGAAGATCCCTCCCTGTCCACTTGCAGCCAATGAGAAACCACCAAAACCTCCAACTCTTGTTCTTCTCCAGTGAACTTTTGTTCAAAACAACCTTCCACAATTTCCTTCTAACACCTGATAAAAGCTGACCTTGCCTTTGTCTCTTTGGACTTGCCTGTGGTTTGCCATAGTTTCCTTGCTTCCTTGACCTGAATTGTAATTCCTCTGCTATTTCTGAATAAACTCATTTTGCTAGTAATATAACTGGCTATTTTATTCTTAAGGTTGATGGTATGTTTACTTATACTTGGGATTTCTTCTTGTTCTTACGTTCCCAGGATTCTCCAAAAACAAAATTTGCTCAACTTGATCCAGACCCAGTATCTGTCTTACATTCTAAGTCTGTTAAACTGCCTCAAATACTTTTGAGGGGGAAAAACAAACAAACAAACCAGGAAATATGCAAATTTCAAGAAATTAAAAACATTATAGCTGAATTTCATTTTATAAGATAGGGAAATTCACATGAGTTTGTTTTTACACTAGTAAATATGTATGCATCATAGAAAAATATAAAATATGGATGAGCAAAAAATGAAAAATAAAAATCCCCAGGACTTCACAATTCAGGAGTAAACATTGATTTAAAAAGAAACAACGAGGGGTGCCTGGGTGGCTCAGTGGGTTAAAGCCTCTGCCTTCGGCTCAGGTCATGATCCCAGGGCCCTGGGATCGAGCCCCCATATCGGGCTCTCTGCTCCGCAGGGAGCCTGCTTCCCCTTCTCTCTATGCCTGCTTCTCTGCCTACTTGTGATCTCTGTCTGTCAAATAAATAAAATTTAAAAAAAAAGAAGAAAGAAACAACGAGCCCAAACTGGTGTCATTTGCCCCACCAGGACAGCAAACCAAGATTTAGATTCAACCTCTCCCAGAAATGTGACCTTTTAACTGTCACTCTGAACTTTCCTAATCAGCACTATAGTGAGGTAATCTGCATGATAAAAACTCTGCTGTTGCCTTTCTCCCACAAAACCAGCAGTCCTGGTCTGAAACAATCTTTTCTTTTGTTAATAGCTTCCTTGCCCCACCCTCCTGCCTATAAATACCTTCCATTTTTGTACAGCTCCTGAGAACATCTCTCTGCTTGCTAGATGGAATGCTACCCAATTCCCGTATCATTTAATATAGCCAATTAGATCTTCAGATTTAGTCAGTTGAATTTTGTTTTATAACATATTATTAATAGTTTACTGTGTGTTCTTTCAGACTTTTTGCTGTAACTTGCTCTGTTTGTGATTAAGAAGTTCTATTTAAGTTATTTTGTAATTGTCTAAGCATTTAAATAGTTTTTTCTTTGAAACAACTGCAAAACAATTTTTTTTTCATTTAAACAGAAAGAAAAAAGAAATATTGGTACATTTTATTTTTATCCCTTCCCCCGTACTTCACTGTTTTTGTTAGAATAATCGGGGATATTAAACCTAGATTAGTTTACTTTATAATTGCATGTCCTTTCAAAAATTGTTTATTACATTCCATAACCATGTGAACAATTATTTCAACACCGAACAGAAATATTACTGATCTCAAGTAGTCAGCACAATTACTTTTTTAAAAAAGCACAATTGCTTTTTTAAAAAGATTTATTTATTTGAGAGAGAGAGAAAACTGCTGAACGAGGGGTGGGGGGAAGGACAGAGAGAGGGAGAGAGAGAACCTGGAGCACAGAGAGAATTCCCCCTGAGCGCACAGCCCAATGTGGGAGTTGATCTCACCACCCTGAGACCATGACCTGAGCCCAAGTCAAGAGTTGGATGCCCAGCTGACTGAGCCACCCAGGCACCCCTCCAATTGCTTTTAAATCATATTTTTTCTCTATTGAAATTAATTGCAATACGCATTTTGGTTTGTTGGAATTTATCCTTTTTTTGAAAATACTACTCAGACTCTTTCAGCTGGGCTGCCGACTTGCCATTCAGACTGAGAAAGAACCAGAAACTTCAGGGCTATGTGAGCCATGGCCACAGCCTCATCGGCAAGCACCAGAAAGAAGCACTTGGAGGGTTGGGGTAATGCTGGTGGCATGCATCACCACAGGATCCTCTTCTACAAATATCACCCAGGTTACTTTGGAAAAGTTGGTCTGAGGCATTACCACTTAGGAGGAACCAGAGCTTCTGCCCAACAGTCAGCCTTGATAAACTGTGGACCCTGGTCAGTGAGGAGACACAGGTAAATACTGCCAAAAACAAGATTGGAGCTGCTCCTATCATTGATGTGGTATGATTGACCTACTACAAAGTTTAGGGAAGGGAAAGCTCCCCAAACAGCCTGTCATTGTGAAGGCCAAATTGTTCAGTAGGAGAGCTGAGATTAAGGGTGTATATGTGGGGGGCCTGTTTTCTGGTAGTTTGAAGCCACATGGAGGGAGGTTTGTTAAATGCTCACAAGTGCTTTAAAAAAAAAAAAAACCCAGAAGAAAGAAGATACTACTTAGAGCTGTTTGTGGATGGTACACTCTCCTAAATTCTAGCCTGGCTGTAAACAACTTTCTATTCCAGCTTAAGTAGGCTTTCAAAATTTTGTTGATGATGTTTCAGTGTCTTCTGACAATTAACGTTACAGAAAAAAAGATCTAATACCAGCCTGATCTTTTAAAATTATTTTATCATATGTAACCTATTTTCCCCCTGCCTGGATAAGTTTATGATTCTCTTTCTAATCTTTGTGCTATCCTAGGGTTTTCTTTTGTTTTGTTTTGTTTTCATTTCAAAGCAAGAAACTTCTTTCATTATCTTCTCTGCTAGATGGATGACTCTGACCTAAAGCCTGGAGTTTTTCCTCTATTCATGTTATTATTATTTTTTTTCATGTTATTATTTTTTTTAAATTAGTGCTTATGTTACTGATCGATCTATCACAACTACTAACTCAGGAAATGAATCGGTGAGCCCCATATGCTGCCCTGGACAACTGCTCTGTCCTAAGGAATTCTGGTGGGGGGCTGAACAAATTGAAAGCACAGCTCCTGGCTGGGTTTGCTAACATTGTTGCCAAACAAACTCATAAACTCATTGCAAGAGAAGCCAATAACTCAAGAGACAAGGGTTTGAAAAAGAGACAGAGAGAGATTTATCTTGAGTGCTGGCCGCTGGGCAGATGACAGGCTCAAGTCTTAACAAACCAACCTCTCTGCCCACAAGATGGACACCTAGAGTTTTATAGGGAGAGGTTCAGGGCGGAACAAGTAAGAAAGCAGGCAGAGAGTGTATGGTCATGGGTGGGGGTCATTGTGTGTTCTGCACAGGATCATGGGCAGAGAAGGGTCTGTGGAGTTTGGCCTTCTAGGCATTTTGTTGTTATTAGGGCTTTCTTGGCCTGGCAGCTGGGAAGTTCCAGTCATTGCAAAACATCTCCATTAACGCCCAAAGAAAGTGCAATAAGAAATAAGCACAAAGGGTTTTAGTTAGAGCCTGAGTTAAAGCCAGCTTATCTATATCTGGTTTTAAATTTTGGAGTCTATAGTTGAGCAGCAGGGCTCATGGATATATCTGTGCCCATCTCAAGTAGCATAATAATGATGTAATTCTCAAATAAGGTAATTGAGTAGAGTTTAATGAGTTACAAATATTTGGAAAGGGTTAAAGGAAAGCAAAGGGACGACAAAGCATGAGGAATAAAACATCTGAGGTTCAATGACCACCCCTGAGTCTGAAAGGGTACAGGGAAGGAGAGTTTTCCAGGATGTGGAAAGAACTGTGGGCTCTACCTGAGTCTAGGGGAGGGCTAGGCATAGGGGTTGTGACCTTCAGTAGAGGAACATGGCCACTGTTAAGCAGTGGGAAGCTGGGGGAATAGATATCTGGGCCTGGTTCTTCTCCCACATTCCCAATTCCTGCTGGTGCCTCTCATAGACTGAACCCTTGAAGCCATCTCAATAGCTCAGCCTCATAGGACGAAAAGCAGACTGGAAAAGACACCAAGTGGATCTGGAGGGAGAAACAAGATATTTGCCTGAAGTTCCTATTCCATTTAATTTGCATCATGTGATTCTGTGGAAAATATAACATGAAAATATATCCTTATATTTTTATTCATTTTATTTGTAAGCTTTATTTCCTTATCCCTTCATCTTTTCCTTAATTGTTTAAAGAACTATTTATTCTTTCTTTTTTTTTTTTTTGCTTTTTTCAATCTGCTCTTTACCATCTCTATTGTGTGTTTACATTAAGTAATCTTAGTTTTTATTAGAATGCAATCTTTCCCAATGTTGTATTCTTTCAGTTGTTGCCAGGTGAACTGGGAATCCTGAAGGTTCTTGGTCTTGTCGCAGGAATGAATTCAAGGGCAGATACACAACACAGCATAGCAGATGAGCAACACAAGTGTGAAAATATATTAAAGCAAAAAGTACACTTTTGAGATATGAGAGCCAAGGAGGGTGGGGAGGGGCAGGGAGAGAGAGAGAAAGATAGAGACAAAGGGAGAGGGAAGGAAAGAGAGAGAGAGAGAGAGAGAATGCTAGGAAGAGAGCTGTGCACCCTTGGGGTTGGGTTTCTATCTTTTATTGACATGTGTTAACTAGGGGGCAGAATATTTATTGACGGGGAAGGAAGCAGGATTTTGTGCTTTTTCTTCCTTATTTGGTCAGAAGTTTCCTGTCATGGCATCTGCCATCTTGGGCTTGTCTGGTTTGATCCAGCTTGTGAACTGCTACCAGGTCAGGCCTCTGACCTTCCCCATAGCTGGCCATGACTCCTTGTTGCTGAACTCCGGGTATGCTGTTAGAGCCTGTCTATTCTGACATTTCTTCTTCAAGGACTCCGGGCCCTTAAAGTCTTAAGGGAAGATGGGCGATGGTCCAGCTTTTGTAATTACTTCATGCAGGTGTGGGATGTTTACTTTGCAGGAGGGTTCCAGCAGTCTTTCCTATCTAAGTTTTAGGAAACGTGGATGGACAGTGGGGAGTAGAAGGACGTTGTGACTCGGTCTAGTGGGTCTGGATAGTCATTTATTTCAGGGATGTTGCTGACAACCATCTAGAGATTTATCTGGCTGAGGTGAGAGAAAAGGCATTTTGTTAGTAACTTTAGGATATGAAGTCCAAACATTAGGATAAGGAGAATAGTTACTAAGGGCCCAACAAGAAGGTATAACCACAAAAGGCCTGGAAGCCAGAGCAACAAGGAGTCTCATCAAGAAGAGGAGGTAGGGTTTCTGCCTACTTGTGATCTCTGTCTGTCAAATAAATAAAATCTTAAAAAAATAAAAAAAGAAGAGGAGGTAGGGATGGGTTTATGGGGAACTGTGGTCCATCCAGTTAGCTACTGTCCCAGTGACCTAGAAGCTTTCTTTAACCTCTCCAGATGAATTGATCCATACACAGCATAATGTGTTAGTCACTGTGTAGACTCCCCTCAGTTTTGTGAGAATGTAGTCAAGGGTCTTGCAGCCAAGTGGCTTGCTGCCTGATTTTCTCTATATGGATTCTTATTTCCCAGGAGGAGTTCATATAGATATAGTAGGTGGTGTGAGCCATCATATAGACTCTGTTTTGTTTAGCAAGCAATCAGGTAATTAATAAGAGGCATCTCTGTGGAACCAAAGGAAAAAAATAGGTGAATGGTTAGAGCAAATTATAAACCTAGTGCCTGATTCCTGAGTGCTGTCAGTGAGGAGATTTCTAAATGTTAGGCTCAAAGCCTCCTTAGATGGAGTGGGAGCAGGCAGTAGCAATCAGATGGGTTTTTCTGGTTTATGATTCATTCAGATGTCTCTGGTGATTCTTTTGAATAGCCCATAGAACAGGCACAAAGATTGTCTATATATGAGTTCCATGGCAATTTTTCTGAAGTTGACCTAAATTGTCCAGCTTGGGTTTGCAGGGCCTCAGGAAAAAGGACAGTCTTAGTTTTTAATGACTTTAATTCCAGAGAATGGAAGAGGATAAGAAACCACAGTTTGGAGGGACAGAGCTAGATATTGGAGGAAGCCAGAAGAATTTAAGATCTAATCTAGTTTATAATAAATAGTATTCAAATCTAATATCTACAAAGATGTATTACTGAAACATAATTTCTCTCTATAATCCCCTTATTTTTATCAAAAATAGCCAAATCAAGACTCATTTATAAAACAAGTCCAGTTTAAACAAATTTGGCTGAATTATTTACATAAGCTCAGCAAGACTAGTGATTGGCCATATAAGGTTTTTAAAATTTGCTTTACTAGAACTTTTCACAAGGAATCTCTAGATTGAACTTTTAATATCCTCTTGAGGCCAAGGTCAAGCCAGATAATTGTCATCAGTCTTGCTTGCATTACCTATAGATTTGGATGAATTCCTCTTGTTGAGGTCCCCAAAAATGTCCTGAGTTTCCTACACCCTCCAGGAAGTAATAGTCTTTACTCGCCTGGTAAGGTGGCTGGATACTCTATAAGCAAGGTACCAGGCCAACAGTTTCCAGGGGCTCCACTGGCTCCACAAAGTCAACCTTAATTCCTTAAAGCTATCTGATCATATCTGAGTCTATGGATGTTTCTCAAATATGACATTCCAGTCAAAGACTTGTGATATAACCAATGTTTCCAATGGTGTCCTGTTACAGGGAGAACAGATTCTCACTGAACTTAAGCAGATTATATTGCCATGAAAGAAAGAATACTCATGAGAGTTTCTAAATTTCAGGAGATTTAGGTAGGGAGAAAAGGTAAATATTTCAATTTGTCCACAAAGAAATATTGTATCATATTTCTGTAAGTCATAGATGTCTTAAGAGAAAATTTACTTAAATCTAGAAGAGCAAACATCAGAGAACCAGCAATGTTTCAAACAAAAGTCACAAAAACTATAATCATCTTTCTCAATTCATTTAGTCCTATGTTACTAATTCTTGTTCTGCTTGAATGTAGCTTTCCCATTAGTTCTGGAAATTCCTACTCAGGTTAGTTTTATGATCTTAAGTATATTAGAAATCTATATTTGTCAAAAGTCCTTTCCATGAATCTCCTTGAAGATGAAACACATTTTGCAAGAGCATCAGAACAATAACTATAAATGACAAAAAAACTCAGAAATAGACATGGTTAAAAATCTGATGAGAGTTCATTACAATGCAGCTGACAAGGAAATCTAGTTATTTCTGTGACATGGAACATTTTAATAATTAGAATGTCAAGTGATAACCTTATGCCAGAACATATTAAAACTTTAAGAATTCCTTAGAATTTCTAGAACAGTTACAGCTTTTACCCATACCATATACAACCTAAGGCTTATCATTATTTCTTTGACAGTGCTTCCCGTGTAACTTAACAGACCAAATAGACAAGTGTAATTAGTCAAAAAGACTTTATTTACAATTCAGATCTCAGGAAATTTGTTAAAACCCTTAGAAAGTTTTAAAGCATGTGCCTAAATAGGATTACAGATCATTACAAATTGAATATTTATATTTAACCAAGGTGGCAATAAGCAGTTCTACAGGAATTTATATAGTTGTTAGCAAAACTTAGCTCCTTTAATACTGAGAAGTTTTAAATTTCTTAAGTAATCAAAGACCTGTTAAAGAAAAAACACAGAAGTCTTGGTTTTCTGGGCAGATAAAGAATTAAAAAAACAAAAACAAAAACAAAAACTCTTTGCTTACAATTTCTTACCAAAGGCAGATGAACAATCCAAGAAAACTTTGTCCCTTTAACAGAAAGAAAAGCAGAGTTTCAATCATATACCAGTGTACTTTTAAAATCCATTCATTTCAGGGTACCTGGGTGGCTCAGTAGGTTAAGCAGCTGACTCTTGGTTTCAGCTCAGGTCATGATCTCAGGGTTGTGAGTTGGAGCCTGAGTTGGAGTCCATGCATGGAGCCTTCTCAAGAGTCTCTCCCTCTCCTCCTGTCCCTCCCTCACTAAAAAATCCATTCATTTCAATCTTAGTTCTGACTGCACATACTTTTTTTCTCAATGTATTCTCATTCCTCATACCTTTTTTTAAATCAAAATACCTCTCACTTTCCTTTTATACAGAGTTGCTTCTCTTATTTCTATCAATCTTAATTACATTTAGCAGAGTTTTTTAAAAAAAAGTTTGTTTATTTATTTGGGGGATGGGGTGGGGAGAGTGTGAGTGAGGGGGAGGGTCAGAGGGACAGAATCTTTCAGGCTTCATTATGAGTACAGAGCACTATGATGGGAGTGGGGGCTTGATCCCACAGCCTATGAGATCATGACCTGAGCTAAAACCAAGAGCTGGATACTTAACCAACTGAGCCACCCAGGTGCCCCTATATTTAGCAGAGTATTAACTCTTAGAACCCTTAGTCTCTAATGAAAATTAGGCAGTAACCAATTATGAACTGTTAATCTATGAATACATTCCATAATTTCTAAAAAACTTATGTTTTTCATAGTACAATCTTTATTTTTCCCCTAGTACAATCTTTCAAGAAAGCATCAAGCATGTTTACCAATAGACTCAAGTATCCTGTTTCTCTCCAATAACAGGCCCAAAGTAGACAATCTGCATTTGGTAATCAACGCTTTAGTATTTTATCTTCTTTGAAGAATACTTAGATATCCAATGAATTCAAGCCAGTTATCATTTAAGTTAGCACAACTTCAAACTTTCAGGTTACTGAAAGTTTTGAAAGCTATTTAAAAGTTTTACCTATAAACCTTTTTGTTTATTCAGCCTACTTGTTCTTAACAATTACCCATGAAAACCTTATGAGACAGACAAAATTAACCATCATATTAAGTCATCTTCTTGCTGACAAGTTGCAACAGAGATAACACAAGCTTATTTGACATTAAGCAAACCTTGGGAGAACGAAAGTTTTATATTTAATGCTAGTAACTCCAAAGACATGTCTGTCTTAATGGAGCCAAAACATTTAATTAGCTTTAATACCAAATATGTTGCACGTGTGTCCATCAAAAGTCAATCTGTTCCCCATTGTTGATTGTACTTGGGGCTCCTGTGGGGAAATATGAAGTGGGTGGTTTTGAGTCCATGGGGCCCCTTCATGCTGATTTGGGAGATGATTTAGTTTAGACCTCATAAGCAGGTAGCCCAACAGCTGGGGGTGCTTCCCCCCACCTTGGTAGTGAGGGTAAGAGGGGCAGGAGCCAATGACACTGGAGGCACGGAGGATGGTATAGAAGCTGGTTGTGCAAGCCCTGCGCATGGTGGTGCCCGAACGGGAGGGGTAGGGAGGCAGAAGAGGTGAGGTGCTGCCTACAAGGCTGGAGGCAACAGCCCAGAGGGCAGAGAAAGAGGACTCCCAGTCCTAAAGCTCCTCACCTCCGACAAATGAACTGACCTGTGTTTTCTTTCCACCAACAAGTGATAATAAGCAGTTCTTGTCAGGCCAGAGAAGACAGGGAACCTCTCCAAAATAAAAGGAGTTTTGGCAGCTGCTTGAGAATATTCCTTAAAGTCTGCGTCCTGAGGTAGACCAACCAGACAATTGGCTCCAAGTATCATAGCCGTTAACCTGGGAAATGAATGAGGGGGAAAAAAAAACCCATACCATGAGAGTCAGGCAACATTCATCCAGTCATCTGAAGATATATTCCAGATCTGACACACAAAAGCAGAAGCAAACAAAGATGAGACAAGTGACGTGGGGAAAAACAGAGGGAGGTCTATGTACCATCTTGGCAGCGTGGCACAGAGAACAGGACGGAACATAAGTAAGGGGGCGGAATAACTGAACAGAGGTAGAAGTCACCTGAAGCAGCTGAGCTGATGGTGGATTGTGGGGTAGAAGGTGAGGAGGGGGTGTTCTCAGGCCCTCAAAGGAATATGGACAAATCACAGTTTTGGCATAGGGCCATAAACGTGTGACCTTGTGGGATTTGGGTCCATTTTCCAGAAGGGAAATATCAAGTTGTAATGTGGTGTTATAGTTAAGACTACTATTTATTTATTTTTTTGTCAGGTGTCCCTGTCCTCTAGCTCCTGTCAAGGCTAACAGTGTTACAAGAGAAGTGGACTTGGGAAGAAAGCATATAAGGTGTCAGGGTCAAACTGGTTCCAGTTTCTCAAGATGCATCCTATGGCAGTATGGGGTGGGATTGAGGATTTAGAGAAAAGATAGTGACAGTCTCCTGGGCTAGAGGCAGCCCTGCTGAACCTGAAGATTACTGCCTTAGATAGTCTGGGCCCCAGGGACATCTCC
This sequence comes from Martes martes, assembly GCF_963455335.1. Taxonomy (NCBI): domain Eukaryota; kingdom Metazoa; phylum Chordata; class Mammalia; order Carnivora; family Mustelidae; genus Martes; species Martes martes. The sequence goes on along the minus strand of NC_137897.1, from coordinate 36,120,080 downwards.
CTGGACCCATCCAACTATTGTCCCTGGTTCAGATGGGTGTCCCTGACCTGCAGACCTCTTTGGCCTATCCTGCTCCTGAAGGGGGAGCCCCTGCCCATCCTTCCTATCAGTCAACATGATTTCCTCCCCTGCTCTGAGATTGTATGTAATCTGGTGAATCGGCGGTTTTGTTTCCTTTTTTAGGCCTTTCAATGGGGACTGATCATAGTTTCTCAAGATACACTTTAGGGGAGAATTTTTGGAGACAGAAGTAGAATTTTCCATTGTCTTCAGGGGAAGTTGACTCCTGTAAAAAGGAGCAACTAAACATAGGCTCACATTATTCTCAAGAGAGGGCTCCAACCCTCTCCTGAGAACCTTGATAGAATCCCAGGGTCCTAGTATCTGGAGGAGAGATTCTCTCCCAGGATCTTGATAGGACCTTAATTAGGAGCTCTCTCTCAAAGAGTTCTGTTGGCAAGTGGATCACAGGCATCCCCAGCCTGCTGTCTCTTTGCCCTGTCACCACAGCAATGGCTGGCAGGTTGTGGGATGACTTGGCTGACCATAGCATCCCAGGGCTTACACCTCATCCCAATGCCTGCAGTCCCAGGAATGTCAGTCTTCCTGAAGACCTTAATAGGAAAGATGAGAACAGTGTCTGATATGTAACCCTGAAGTCTTGGGTGGATTCCTCAAAAGTAGACATTGTCATGAGTCTGACATTGCTGAATAACACATTCTCTCATTCTGATAGGCCTCTCAGCAGTTGGTGGCAAACTGGCCATGGAGGTCCCTTTAATGGTCTAAATATTTCTGGTCTGGACCACAGAAATCTTTGGATCCCTTCTACTTTGTATCCAGTGCAGGTAGAATTAACCTCTATTTTCCAATTCTCTGAATCCCTGAATTGCTTGGGTTGAATGGCATTCAATTAAGTGGTGAATAAGGCAGACCCACAGGGAAACGTCTCATTGGGCAGGGTCCTTTGCTAGGAAGTGAAATGGCTTATAGCCAATTGGTGACCCACACAAACACAACAGTGGGAGTTATAAGATCTCTGTGATGGCAGAGATCCTATAAGATCCCAGAGGTGGGTCTCCTTTGCCCCACCACTGGTGGAGGAGAATGTGGAAGTAGGAAGCATGGGGAGGGATCAGAGCATCCCATGACCTAGGAGACGTGAAACCAACTTCCAGACACCGTGTGGCATAAGGGCAAGCCTCCCCCACTCTCAGGATCATCTCCTAAAGGGAACACAGTCAGAAATCAAAATTGTATCTTCCCCTTGAGTAGTTCTTATCATGCCATAGAGATTTTTGAAATGTTCACCAAAGTAAAGAAAAACATCCTTGAAAATGAGATTTCTATTTCTGAATGTGATGCTGTGATATGTCAGAGTTGAAGCCCAGCTCATTTTTCTTTCCTAGTTTCATGTTGGCTTATTTTAACAACACAAGGGAATGTTTGTTGTAAGATGTGCTACATAACCTAATGTTAACTGTGCATTCTAAAGTGTTAAGCTATCAAGTGGATTCTTTAGTAAGACCAAATTGTTTTTGTCACTGAAATAGTCTAAGTTTTAAAGAAAAATGTTAGTTAAAACAATTTTCACCTTCTAGGGTCTACTTTATTTATTTATTTATTTATTTATTTATTTAACAGAGACAGACAGACAGAGATAGTGACAGAGAGCATAAGTGGGAAGGAGAGGGAGAAACAGGCTTCTCGCTGAGCAGGGAGCCCGATGGGGCTGGATCCCAAGACCCTGGGATCATGACCTGAACCAAAGGCAGGTACTTAATCAACTGAGCCACCTAGGTACCCCTAGGATCTTTTAAAATTTTCTATCCCCTGTAGTTACCAACTGCATGTACCAGGCCTCTGGAAACTAGTATGTGAAACTGAACCAATTTGAACCAATTTGATAGGAGTAACTATCTATAGGGCTTGTTTTCTGAAGAAGAGCATTGTTGAGAATAACCAAATTATAAGGCTACACAAGTGTGTTGTGAGGCTGTCCAAAAAGTAATTCATGAGTTTTGTGAATGGAACTGTAGTGCTCAAGTCACATTTTACTTAAGATTTTATTAATTTATTTGACAGAGAGAGACTTCGGTAGAGGGAATACAAGCAAGGGAGGCAGGAGAGGGAGAAGCAGGCTTCCCGCTGAGCAAGGAGCCTGATGTGGGGCTGGATCTCAGGACCCTGGGATCGTGACCTGAGCCGAAGGCAGACACTTAATGGCTGAGCCACCCAGGCACCCCCACATTCTGCTTTAAAAGTTGCAATAAATACAGGGGTGCCTGGGTGGCTCAGTCATTAAGCACCTGCCTTCAGCTCAGGTTATGACTGAGGATCGCAGGGTCCTGTGATCAAACCCCGTGTCGGGCTCCCTGCTCCGCGGGGAGCCTGCTTCTCCCTCTCCAACTCCCTCTGCTGTGTTCCCTGTCTCACTATGTCTCTCTCTGTCAAATATATAAGCAAAATCTTAAGAAAAAAAGTTGCAAATACAAATGAATTAGGGGAAAAAGTAAGGCGAACCTGAATGCATTTGATCTGCCCAGTGTCGGGTCTGAGTCATCCCCCTTCTAGCTGTTGTCAGATGGAGCCAACGCAAAAGGGCTGTGAGGAGTGTCTGTAGTTAGAAAAGATGAGAGAAATAAACATAACATGTTAACACAAAAGAAAAGGACCAAAAGAAATATTTCTGATGATATACAGACAGCCTGGGAATATCGGACTTTCACCTAGGGATTCGTGTGTTGGATCTCTCGGTGTGGCATTTGTGACTGTCACTTCCATGAGTGGCCATGAAGCAGTCTTGGTTTCTCCTGGTGCAAGTTTAAGACAACCAGGGGGCCTCAGAGCACTGGATGATAAATGCTTATGTGTGTGACCCCTGGCAAGCCAGAAATTAATTACCATGGAAGGGAGTTCCTGGGGTGCCTGGGTGGCTCAGTCAGTTAAGCATCTGACTCCCGATTTTGGCTCAGGTTATGATCTCAGGGTCCTGGGATTGAGCCCTGTGTCAGGCTCCCTGCTCAGCAGGGAGTCTGCTTGAGATTCTCTCTCTCCTTTCCACCCTTCTCCCTGCTCTCACTGTCTCTTAAATAAATAAATAAATAAATAAATAAATAAATCTAAAAAAAAGAAAAAGAAAAAGAAAGTGAGTTCCCTTTAGGACTGCTACACATCTCTAGGAATAACCTGAGACATTTCCCAAGATCCTTAGTTGCCTAAGAACACCTTTTGGCAGGAAATAACAAGTGTCCCTTTATTCTTTGGAGCTGAAAATGAGTGTCTCATAAACGCTACCAGACTATCTGGGTCTCAGGCAGACCAGAAAGAGAGAGAAGAACAAACAACAGTGGCAATCAACTCTCCAGCACAAGGAGGTGAGCACTGGAGACTCACTGATAAAGAGGGTTGCCCAACCTGCTGTTACCTTTTCCCTTCGTGGTTGCCCAAAAGATGTTGCCTGATGAATTGGGAAGGTCCCGGGCCCTGGGGCCTCCACCAAGCCAGACCCAAAGGAGTGTCCGAAGGTTCTTGGTGTTGGCATGAGAATGAATTCAAAGACAGACACACAGCACAGCAAATGAGTAACACAAGCAGGAAAGTTTATTAAAATGAAAACTACAAAAAAAATGAAAACTACACTTTTGAGATGTGTGAGCTGGTGAGCTCAGGAGAGAGGGAGAGTGAGAGTGGGAGAGGAAAAGAGTGGGAGAGTGAGGAAGAAAGGTGGGGAGAGAGGGAGGCAAAAAGATAGCAAGCTAGCAAGCTGGGTGACCTGGGTTGGGTTGGGTTTCTATCTTTTATTGACAGTTGTTAACTAGGGGGCAGAATATTTATTACTTGGGGCGGGAAGCAAGGTTTTGTGCTTTTTCTTCCTTAGTTGGTCAGGGGATTTCTGTCATGGTATCTGCCATCTTGGGCCTGTCTAGTTTGATCCAGCTTCTTCTGGAGTACTACCAGGACAGGCCTCTGACCTTTTCCACTGCTGGCCGTGACTCCTCGTTGCTGACCTCCAGGTATCCTATTAGAGTCTGACTAACTGCCTAGTCAAACACAATGAGTACAGATTTCCGACAAATTTTATTGAAGATGCAAATTAAACTTTTTTTTTAACTTAACTTTTCTTGGTATAAAATAGTTTCACATGGATACACTTACTCTGAATCCCCAAGTGGCCTTTTTATTTTGTTCAAAGTACTTTTCAAAAGTCTAGTAGTTTTTCTTTATAGCCTCAGCTTTACCAAGGGAACTCCAAGTTCTTTGAGTACTGAGATTTGAGATGGATTCTGTGTCAGAATCCAAATCTTCTAGTCCCAGGAATTGGGAACGTGAAAGTATTTCTGTTTCCTACAGCTATATTTTGTTAGAGGTTGAATTAAATTGTCTACATACAGTGGGGAGTGAGCTATGGAAAGAAAACCTCATGACAGGAAAGTTAATTGATTTTCCAAATGGTTTCTTTTCAGTGGCTGCCTGTGAATCCTGATGGGTGCAGCTCAAACAGACTTTGTAGGATTTAGATTGGTTTCAGATGACCTCCACCACAGCTTAGCTCCCTCACACTGGGAACATGCTATTCCTGGGTCAGAACAGAACTCCATTTTCCCAGGAAGAACTTCCTTCCCAGGAAGGAACCTGGGAATGAACATGATGGTTGATTTTATGTGTCCACTTGGCTGGGCCATGGTGTCCAGATATTTGATCGAACATTATTCTGTTGCTTAGATGATGTTTTTGGATGAAATTGACATTGAATTGGTGGACTTTGAGTAAAGCAGATTGCCTTCCATAATGTGGGTGAGCCTCATCCAATCAGTTAAAGACTTTAATAGAACAAAGACTGACCTGTCCTGAGCGAGAAGGATACACAGACACACAGACACAGACACAGACACACACACACACACACACACACACACACACACGTCCTATTGCTTCTTTTTCTCTGGAGAACCCTGAAGAATAAAATTAGTAAGAGCTCAACTTAATGGAAAAGGAGCTGTTTCTTCTCTGAATTATTTTGTTTTAGTTTTTATGTGTAGATTTTGGAAGCTCAACCGTCTTCTGAAGATTCACCTATGTGAGAATCAATATAATACCATTTTTTTATTTTCTTTGTTTGCAACAAAGAGAAAACTGAGAGTGAATGCTGTATTTAGCTAATCTTTCTGAGAAATTTTTGTATAATTCCTTGTGTACTTTGTCTTTTATCACATCTACTTCGTCTTGGAAGCCCTTTTTTATAGTTCTTCTTCTCAGAGGTGGGGATTTTCCTGGTTCTGTGGAGTAATAGTAATCGCTTGCTTCCTTTATTTGCCAGCCAATCTTGTTGAAATATGCCATATTTATTAGTTTCCTCAATGTAAGCCTGTTACTAATATCTGTCCTTACTGCCTAATCATTATACAGATCATGCCTGATTTTTATGTATTTTTGGTCATTTTAGTAGAATTTGTTGGGGAGGGGAGTGTATTAGTTTAGATTTCCAGAGCACAGACCAGAGACAAGGATTCAGGTACAATGAGTTTATTTGGGAAGTGACCCAGGAAGGATAGTGAGGAAGTGAGTAATTGAGGCACACAATAGAGGAATGTCAAGTGTACTATATCAGCTTGTGTATAGGTACTATATCAGCTGCTGTAACAAAGTTCCACAAATTTAGTGGCTTAAAACAACAAAATTTATATTCTCATTAGTCTGGTGGTCAGAAGTCCAACATGGTCTTTCTGGGATAAAATCAAGATGTTGGCAGGGCTGGGTTCTCTCCCGGAGTCTCTGGGTACAGTTCATCTTCTGGCCTTTCCCATTTCCTGAGGCCACCCACATTCCTTGACACATGGCCCCCTTCTGCCTTCAAAGCCATCAAGGGCTGGTCAAGTGTTAATTACTTTGACACTGACTCTTCTTCTGCTTCTCGCTTTCACTTTGAGGAGCCTTGTGATAACATTAGCCCCGCCTGGGTAATCCAGAAGAATCTCCTTATTTTTAGGTAAGCATCTTAATGACTTAAATTCCATCCCTTTGCCATGTAATATAACATACCATATATTTTAAAGATTAGAATGTGGGCATTTTTCAGGGTCCATTTTTCTGTCAACCACGGGAACATGAAAGATTGAGTTACAACAGTGGACAATAGAGGCAACTGATTTGGAATATACCTGTGGCCTAACCTGACCAGAAGCAAGAGAATGAATTCTGGGAAATGTAGTTAACTTAGCCTAATTAAGACATTACAAAGCTATAGTCCATTTTTCTTGACTTTGAACTCAAGTACATCTCCTTGAACCATACTTAATCTCCAAATAAAGATTATCCTACATAAAAGAGAAAACATGCTACTCCTTTTCCCAGAAGAGTATAGAAATTTCCTTTTGTGTCTTTGGGTGACAGTCATTCTTCTTCTTGTTGATTCATGCATCAGTCTTATGTCGTGTAACTTAAAGATGATAGAAAGTTAACAATTATTAATAGGTCCTATGTTAGATGAAAAGGAGATAACAGAGGAAAATAAATTAAAATATTAAATTATGTATAAAAATTAAATTATTAAATACAAGTACTGCAATAAAGAATAAATATTCATAACTAACTACAGTCTTCATTTCTGCAGTGGTCATGTGGATATAGTAGGCATTTATAAATATTCCCTTTGTCCTTAGCAAGCACCTCATTTCCTTTGGATCTTTACCTGGTGGAATGACCCAAAATTTCATTTATGTAAAGTCTGGGCTTTTAGGAGCCCTGCCTGAATTAAGTTGTTGTAGTTTTCCACTAACTTTAACCATAAGATGTGGGAGCACCAAGAGGCAGACATTCTTTTTCATTCCTTGTTCCCATTGTACAATAGTAGTGACCCAATTTCCCCTTGGTTACCAGGATTAATCACCCCAACCAGAGTAACTGTGTTCTCTGCCTATTCATTTGGTGACACATGGCACTCAGACTGGCCAGACAGCAATCTCAACTTTCAATTCTGAGAAATCATGTTTGGGTTCCTTGGTGGAAGCATTCCTTTCTTTGGAACTAAGGCCTCTAGACCACTGGAGCCTTAAGTCACAGGGATGAAAAGCAAAAATTCTGCTAGTGTATCACTTGGGGAAAGAGTTAGAGGTGCCACTCCCAATTCCACCCCTTGATTCCTGGGTTTATGGAAATTGGCTAAGGTAGAAAGAGCATCATATATGGGATGCTGATTTAGAACTTATGGAGCATCCTGAAGAACTTTGCTCAGCTTTGCAAGGTACTGATACTTACCTGGTGCTGTACCTGAGTCTTCAAAAGGCCATTTTGCTATTCTATCAAGCCAGCTCCTTCAACATAGTAAAGAACATAGTTAGACCTGTGAATTTCATGAGTGTGGCCCTCTTGTCACGCTTTACTTGCTATGAAGTGAGTTCCTTGATTGGAAACAAGTCTGCATGCAAAATCATGATAGTGGATAAGGCATCGTTTAAGTCTATAGATGGTAGTTTTGCTAGAAGCATTTTGTAGAAAGAAGGGAAATACACACCCAAATGAAATGTCTATTCCAGTAAGAACAAAACACTGCCCCTTCCATGATGGAAACAGTCCAATAAAATCAACCTGCCACCAAATAGCTGGTGTCATATTAAAGACTCTGGTTTCTGCTGCTGGCAATTTGGGCACTCAGCAATGGCTATAGTCAGGTCAGCCTTGGCAAGTGAAAGTCTATGTTGCTGAGCTTATTCATAACCCCCATCTCTGCAACCATGTCCACTTTGTTTAAGAACTCACTGGGCAATGGCAGGAGTAGCCAGGGAAGGAATCTAAAAATATATATTTTAGTTCTGAGGACAAATCAGTATACTGTAAATCATGGTATCATTTAGGAATTACATGTGGCTGCTCATGACAATGACTTTCAATAATAGTGACTTAAAAGAACTACAAGCTTATCTTTCCTTTTACAAAAGGAGTCTAAAAATATTCAATGTGGCAGGAATATAGTGTCTTCCTCTCTTTTGCTATGGTATCCTTAGCAAATGGTTTCTATCCTCAAGGTTGCCTTGTGATCTAAGATGGTGACTAGATCTCTAATAATTTCATCAAATTCAAGATTAAAAAGCAAGTGAGAAATACAAAAGGAATATTTACCCGGTGTTTCTTTCTCTTTCTAAGACCTTTTCCAAAAATTCCTCCCAACAACTCCATCTATATCTCTTTAGGTAGATCTCAGTCACCTGGCCAAACCTAGGAACATAATAGGCTGGGAGATATCTTTTTTTTTTTTTTTGGTAGATCTATTATCTTCCCTATTAAAATTGGAAATTTTTAACAAAGGGAGAAAGAGTGGATATTTTATTAGCAACTAGCAGACTGACAGTACAGTGAGCTGATTTTTCATATGCCACCCTCCATTTGAGATGATGTGTGGTTTTAAGAATATGTGCTTTCATTGCTATGACAAAATTGAAGTGGACGAAATCGCCTCTAGCTCCTCTATTCTAGTTACTTAGTGCATACCTGAGTCCAGGTACATAATCTATAAGATTTTATTTGTCAATATTTTCTCAAAGGAAAAGGGATAGCAAGTAATGAGGTTTTTTTTTTTTTTTTAGTTTTTGGTTTTATTAAGTAGGTGTGTGAGTGTGTGTGCACACATGTGTGCCAGATTTGACACAAAAATATCCAGGCTCTTCCCATCCCCCTAGAAACGTAATCTGCAAAAACAGAAAAAAAATTGAAACTAAATGCCAGGCATGTCAATAGATAATTTGAGGTGAAAAAAGGAAGGGACACCCAAGTATCACTCTGACTCAGATGATATAGCAGGTTGGATGCTGAGCCTTTCCCTGGGCATCTATACCAAGTCAGGTTGCTCTGAAGATCCTTCAAAATTGCTAGCTCCAAATAAAGACAAATATCTGCCTTTGTTATGGGCTTTGTTCACATTTTCCACCTCTTTTCTTCATTTATTAATAATAATAAGCAAGCTATCATGGTGTTGCTTTTTAGAGATAATGATTCATTTCTTTGTACCTTCCTTTTTTATAAAGGCTGAGCTCTGAGCAGAATCATCGTAAGACCTGCGTGGGCTGGGGCAGTCATCAACTGAGTGTAATTCACAAGTGATCATAAAACCCATTACTACTTAAGAGTATTCACACACAAGAAAATGGCTCATTTGGGTGATTTCAAAGCTCTTTAAAATAACCTCCGTAAGAAGAAAACTTTTCTAATTTAGGCTATTAGTCATTTCTAGCTGGATTATGAATTAATTACATCAGGTACTTTTTGCTGAACACCTAAATGAAAGTGTCAGGGCACAGGGTTTTGAATGGGGTGGTGGGTGAGCACTGGATAAGGAACAGGCAGAAAGGGGTCTCAGAGGATTTTTGCAGGAAAGAGAGAAGTAGAATGGTAGAGTTGGATTGGAGTCTACATTTGTAGGGCTGGGGCATGGTAAATACTTCAGGTCGTTAAAAGCAGGTGAATGTTTAGGAGGTAAAAGATGACTCTTGGAGAAAAGGAAGAGAAACAAGTTAAACATGGAGTTCTTTTTTTTTTTTTTTTTTAAAGATTTTATTTATTTATTTGACAGAGAGAGAGAGATCACAAATAGGCAGAGAGTCAGGCAGGGAGAGAGGGGGAAGCAGGCTCCCTACTGAGCAGAGAGACTGATGCGGGACTCAATCCCAGGACCCTGAGATCATGACCTGAGCCGAAGGCAGAGGCTTTAACCCACTGAGCCACTCAGGCGCCCCAAACATGGAGTTCTTGATAATTGCATGACTTAACCCCCACCTTCTTCCCCCCACCCCTGATAGTGTCTATCAGCAAATCTCATAATCTTTATTTAAAAGTATAGCCAGAATCCAACCACTTTTCCTTATTCTTATCACTATCACTCTTTTCTCCTGGATGATTCCAATAGCCTCCCCATTGATCTGTTCGTTTCCACCATTGTTCCTCACAAAGCAAACAGAAAGATCCTTTTAAAACAAAAGTCAGGTCATACCACTCTGTTTCAAACTCTTTGATGACTTTCTCTTGTCTCTTAGTAGAAAAACCTAACCATGGTCTCTGAGGACTGGCCCCTGGGTCTCTCCTGACTTTATCACCCAACTGGCTTCTTGCTGGACCTCTATGACACCAACTGTTTCAATCTTCTGGGCCTTTGCATTTATGATTCTCTCTCCCTAGAACGCTCCCCCTCGAGAAATCTTCATTCATTCACTTCCTAACTTGATTCAGATCTCTGCTTATAGGTTATCTTTTTTGTGGACTTTCCCCTGAATACCTGCTCTAAAAAAGGCACTAGCACCCTAGCTTTTAAGAGTTCATCCTTTGACCCTGCCATATTTCCTTCCATAGCACTTATCACAACTAGACCTATCTGTTTATTGATTCATTGTCTATATCCTCTCACTGGAAGGCTTGTTGCTTAACAGTGGATTCTTTGTCTATTTGATTCTCTGCTACACGGAAAGCACCTAGAGAGGTGGTGGGCACAGCAGCAGCTCAATAAATGTTTCTTGGATGACTGTATGAATTGCTTGAGGCCTCAGACAGGTTCTGGGAAATCTTAGAGAAAAAGTGGAGGTAGTCTTACTATGAATGGTATGAATGTTCAGCATCTTCTCCAATCAGATGCTGATCACTTTTCCTCTGACATAAGAGGTGAGGCTGCTTTGCTGAATCTCTGAGATAAATGTCTCTGTGGCACATTTAAAACACTATCCAAAAGTGAAAAAAATAAAATGCTGACTATCAAAGACTTCTTGAAAAATACTTCCACTCAATTATGCAAAATATTTCCTGGGACAATTATCAAATGTATTTGCTAACATCAAATTTATCTTTCTGTTAAACATTTTGCTTTGGCTGCGATCATTTTGAATATTAAAGGGGCCATAAATTTGTGCCAAACAAATCCCTTTTCAACCTTATTAATAAAGAAAAACAATTTGTGCTCATACATGACATACTTTCAATTTGTGGAGTTCTGAAGTTTCCTAAATGTTTATTTACTATGATTTGGACCCATTTAGGCTCATCATGTCTTTTATAGTAAAAGTATTCCTTTTTGTAAGTACAAATTCTCTCAGTTTGGTTATTATTGTCATTTGAATGCCAGCTTAGTTAGAATCCTGCTTTGAACAAACTATCTTGTGATGGTTTTGTAATGTGTCAGCTAACCTTGGCTGAACTACATTTCCCAGAATTCATTGCCTTGTTTGTTTCCAGTTAAGGTCAGCCTCAAGAGAGATTCTTAGGAGATTTGGAGGCTGGAAGGGAAGCATTGGTCATTTTTTAGCTTGCATGTGTTCCATTCTTCCTCATGGGACTCCACCTCAAGCTTGTTGGTTCCAGTCTGGTTGTGATCGACCCTTTCTCCCTGCCTTCCCTGTGCACTTGAAATCCTAGAATCATGTGTGGAGAAACACCCTTACAGAGACCGTTTTAAACAGCTCCCACAGGGGTGGCTCAGTGGGTTGGAGCCTCTGCCTTCGGCTTGGGTCATGATCGTGGGGTCCTGGGATCGAGCCCTGCATTTGGCTCTCTGCTCGGCTGGGGGCGGGGGAGCACTGTTTCCTCCTCTCTCTCTGCCTGCCTCTCTGCCTACTTGTGATCTATGTCTGTCAAATAAATAAATAAATAAATAAAATCTTTAAAAAAAAAAATAAACAGCTCCCACAATCACATAAGGCTAATTCCATGTAACAAGTTACTCTCAGGTAAACAGATACAGGTGTGTATAGACAGATAAATAGATATAGATTGAAATACCAGTATTTCTCAACTTGGGACAATATTACCTCTCAGGAAATTTGGTAATGTCTGGAGACGTTTTTGGTTGTTATAATTTGGAGGGGGCAGGGGAATTGTACTATTGGCATTTAGTAGGTAGAGACCAGGGATGCTGCTGAATAAACTACGGCATACAGGACAGGCCACCATCTCCCTACAGAAAATTATCCAGCTCAAAATTTCAATAGTGCCACTATTGATAAACTTTGACATAAATACAGATATAGAAAGATACTAGTGGTTCTTCTTCTCCAGTTTAAGTCCAACTGATACAGTTTTTGCTACCAAGAGTGATTCCACAAGAGTGAAACCTTCTGAAGGAAATTTGGATGGGTCTTTCAAAAGGTGTTGAGGTTATGTTGAAAATGCAAGACACAGTGCCTTTTTTAAAATTTATTTTTTTAAGTAAGCTCTACACCCAGGGTGGGGCTTGAACTCACAACCCCAATATCAAGAGTCACAGGTTCTACAGACTGAGCCAGCCAGTCGCCCCTCCAGAGGAGTGAAATCTTAGGGTTGAGTCCCTGAATTGGCTTTGAGTCTTCTGGAAATGGCTCTCTAATCTGATTAACTGTAAATGCACTAATGAATCGGGGTGCCTGGGTGGCACAGTCAGTTAAGCATTTGACTCTTGGTTTCAGCTCAAGTTGTGATCTCAGGGTTGTGATATTAAGCCCCACATTAGGCTCTGTGCTCAGCATGGAGTCTGCTTAAGATTCTCCCTTTCCGGGGTGCCTGGGTGGCTCAGTGGGTTAAGCCTCTGCCTTCGGCTCAGGTCATGATCTCAACGTCCTGGGATCGAGCCCGACATTGGTCTCTCTGCTCAGCGGGGAGCCTGCTTCCCCCTCTCTCTCTGCCTGTCTGCCTACTTGTGATCTCTCTCTGTCAAATAAATAAATGAAATCTTTAAAAAAAAAAAAAGACTCTCCCTTTCCCTCTGCTCCTCCCCCCTAAAATAAATTATTAAATCTAAACAAATAATTTTAAAATGCAGTAATGAATCTATTTCCATTGGTGGGGAGGGTGGGTGCTAGTAGTCAACTGCATGATGTGGCAGTAGAAATACACAAAATATCACCATTGGATACTCCTAATCAAATACTTACAGAAGGCAAGATTCTAGATGACCATGTCTTTGATGCTTTACAATATTTTCGTGAAACTAAGGAGTATAATGGAATTGGCTGGTGTTCCAAACTGTGCTACACGAAGTATGGATAGGATGAGCTGAGAGATTTGAATTCCCAGCTCAGTGTTTACATAAAGGACCAGAAAGCTTCTATATCTGACCTGAAATAAATCTTTATTTTCTGTAGCCACAGGGCTGAGATTTCTGAAAACCAAACCTAGAGTTTCTCCCTACCAGTGGCTGAATTATGCAAACTGAATTCTTATCTTTGAGGCATCTCTATTAATTAAGTTAGGGTACTGATTGGGAAAGACTGAAATCCTGAAAAACTGGAATGGAGACCTATGGACAGATCCTGATAACACTGGGATCTCTAACATTGAAGATCCACTGAACCTTTTTTTGTGGCCCTTGCTTAGACAGATAGCCCTCCTTTGCCTGAAGAAATTGCAGCGGCCTGCCCTGAGGTAGTTACTTTGTAAGGTACTCGTGATCCCCTTCAGGACCTACCTCCACTGTTGCCCCCTGCTCCCATTCTCTTGCAGCTAACTTGTTTGGACCTCATTCTTCTCCCGTGCACCGTCAGGAGGCAACACTCCTGCACTGCTCTTTGTTTGGAGACCTATAACTGGACTCCAGTCCCAGCTGGCCCCAAAGGGTAAAGCAGAAAGTGTGACCCTTGAGGGCCTGCTGTGCACACCAAAAAAAATATTGCATGATTTTGTCAGTTTACATAGTTAAAAACCTGGGGACTGTGTGTATGAATCAATCTTAAAGATATGGGGTCAAGGTGAAAGGAATATGAAGTTGGATCAGGTTGAATTTATTGATATAGTCCTGTATTAGTTAGTTTGGACTACCATAACAAAATGGTATAGACTGGGTGACTTAAACAACAGATATGTGTTTTCTCACTGTTCTGGAGACTCGAAGTCCAAGATCAAGGTATCAGCAGGTTTGATTTTTGGTGAGGCATCTCTTCCTGGTTTGCAGATGGCCACCTTCTTGCTGTGTTCTCCTATGGCCTTTCCTGTATGCACATGCAAAGAGAGAGGGGGTACTCTTTGGTGTCTCTTCCTCTTCTTATAAGGACACTAGTGCTGTTGGATTAGGTCCCCACCCTCAGGATCTCATTTAACTTTAATTATCTCCTTAAAGGTCCTATCTAAAATACAGTTACCTCGGGGGTTGTGGTTTCAACACACGTATTTGGGATAGGGAGAGACACAATTCAGTCCATAACAAGGCCCACCAAGCAAAGGTTCTGTTTGCATGTTTTAGCTTGAGGAGCTTGAAATGGCTCTAACAGTTTGCTTGATCAGTTGGCTGAAACATAAACCCAAAGGTGATCTAAAGTAAATGAAATCGAAATGCCAGAATTGCCTTGGTAAACTGTAGAGGAAAGTATCCAAAAGCTTAGGGATATTGGAATGTCAAATTGGCTTTATCATATAACATCTGCTCACTTGCCTGGAGAGGGTTGTAAGAATACACCTTTTGCCCTGGCTGTGAGAAATAAAACTGTAAGGGGAGTTCCAGCATCCTTGATGAGCTTTGTGCTGGCTATTTACTATTGGTCAGAAATTACAGCAGAACTGCTACCATGGAACTGGAATCTCTACGTGCACTGACAATGACAGAACGGACCAAGTGGCAGCATTTAATTGCTGTTGTAGGTTGAATTGTGTCCCCCAGAAATATATGTAAAAGTCTTAACCCCCCATACCTGTAAATGTAACTATAGGGTCTTTGCAGATGTAATCAAGTTAGGGTGAGGTCATATTGGATTAGAATGTACCCTGTCCAACCTCTTGATTGCATCCTTATGAGACCCTGAGCAAAGAAACTAGGTAAGCCAGGTCCAGACCCCTGAGGCACAGAAACTCTAAGATAATAAACATGTGTTATTTTAAGCCACAATAGCAAATTAATACACAGTTATAGATGTTTGAAAATCCAAAACTGGGGTACCTGGGTGGCTCAGTTGGTTGAACATTTGACTCTTAGTTTCAGTTCAGGTTGTGATCTCATGGGTTGTGGGATTGAGCCCCACATCAGGCTCTGTGCTCAGCAGGAAGTCTACTTAAAGAGTCTTTCCCTGTGCCCCTCCCCTGACTCTCTCTCTCAAATAGATAGATAGATAGATAGGTCTTTTTTTAAAAAAAAAGAAAATCCAAAGCTGCCTTCTGAGAGGCTGAGAAACTTAGAAAATATTGTGCCTAAAAAGAAAAAAAGCTAAGGAAATGGTGATGGCCAAGAAGCTGAAAAACTGAGGAAAGCTTCTGGAAGTTTAATAGGCTTGGGGGAGGGATTAAAGTGCAGAGCCTGTGAAAAAAGAGGGACCCTGCTACACACCAAAACCTTTAAGCTGGGATTCCCAAAGACCTCGAGTTTAAGAATGATGGTGAATGACAAATAGTCCAGCCCCCAGAATGACTGAAATCCAGCTTTGAAACAGCTCAGTACCTGATTGGTAAAGGTGATATGCCCCTACTATAATGGCCTTTTGGAAACAAAGTGAAATCCTCACAAGAAGAAGAAAACATAATCCAGAGCTTCCAATTGTTTCTATGGGTTTTCCATACACAGGGAAAAATATGCAGTAAAAGTAGGCAGGCAAATAGTCAAGGAGAAAAATTAAACAGTAGAAATAAGCCTTCAGTAGATCAAGCACAACATTAAGATAAATGTTGTTAATATATTCAGAGATCCCAGTAGAGAAATAGAAACTATAAATAAAAAGAGGACTCAGTAGAAATTTTATAACAGAAAAGATACAATAACTAAAATGAAGGGCACAATAGATGCACTTAAGAGAAGATTAGATGTAGCTAATGAGACAAACTATAAAATTGGAATATAGTTTAGAATAAAATGCTCAGAAATGAAGCACGAAGAGGCAAGAAGAAAATACAAAAGAATAAAAAGTATAAGATCTATATGGTGCGTAGCAAAGACATTTAGCATATATGAAATTTGAATTCCAGAAGGAGAGGACATAGAAGCAAATTTAAAGAGATAATGGCTGAGCATTTTCCAAAATGGGTGAAACATATCAACCTAGAAACTGGAGAAGTATTAGGAACCACAAGCAAAATACATATAAAGAAAATGACATCTAAACACATCAGAGTGAAACTACTGAAAACCAAAGACAAAGAGAAAATCTTGACACTGACCAGAGGGAAAATATTTTTACCTTCAAAGGAGAAATACTATAAATTTTAAAGGACATCTCAGCTACAATGATGGAAGCCAGAAAGCAATGGAATCTTCAAAGGGATGAATCTTCAAAGTGAATGAAAATAACTGCTGACCTATAATTCTATACCCACCAAAATATTCTTCAAAAGGAAAGCAAACATAAAGATACTTCAGAAAAACAAAAACTAACAAAAAAAATTGATCACCCACACACCCACCTACAGGGAATTACCATAGGGAGTTCTTCATTTAGAAAGAAAATGATCCTAGATAAAGACATAGAGAGATCAGGAGGAATTAAGAGGTTAAAAAAAAAAAAAGGAACACATAAGTCATTCTAAATAAATACAGACTGCAAAAAACTGTAGTGATGAGGTCCGAGATGGTTTATATACATTTCAACAATACCACAAAGGAAACTGAGATGATTTGGTCAGCATCCATAAGTTATGTAGCAATAACAAACAATTCCCCAATATTTCAGTGAATAACATTAATTGTCTTCATTTCAATATCCAGCCAATAAAAGTAACCAGTCTATGGGATGTACTATTCTCATGGCAGAATTATCCAGTGGCTTTAAAGTTTCTGCTTGAATATCACAATCACTTCTACTTACACCCCATTGGCCAATGTAAGTCATACAGCCAAGCCTTATGTCAGTGAGTCAAGAAAATTTACCACAGGGAGGTACTTCAAATCATGTGACAATGGGCATGATTATATAATCTTTTATAAAGAATACAGAAATCAAAACATATTTCTGAATCTGAAAAACATATGATCTACCACAGAATATAAATGAGATTAATGAGTTCTAAGGTCCTTACATTTTCTGGCATGTGGGAAAATAGCTAATTTATATTATAACCTAATGAATACAGGATTTATGTTTTAATCTCTAGAGTAATCTTGAAAAGAGTAAGAGAATGTATAAGTAATATACTAACAGAGGAGAACTTTAATAAAAAAGAATATTTCCTCCATGCAAAGAAAGCAAGAAAGGAGAGAATAAACATAAAATATATAGCATATGTAGAAAAACAAGTATAATGAAGATTTAAATATAATCAGTAATTACATGAAATGTAAATTATGTAAATATTCTAGAGATTATCAGACTGAATAAAAAAACAAAGCCCAACTCTATTCTACTTATAAGATACATACCTTAAATATAAGAATACAAGACATGTGAAAGTAAAGGTTAGAAAAATACACAGACAACAACTTACCACAAGAAATTTGGTGTAGCTGGACTAATATCAGACAAAGTAAACTTTCAGACAAAAAGGATTCCTAATAAAAGAGCCATTTTATTATGATATAAAGGTTAATCCACCAGAAAGACGTGACAGTTCTAGATTTGTATGTGTCTAATAATATACTCCCCAAACATATCAAGCAAAAAGTGACAGGACAATATAAAGCGGTAGCCAAATTCAAAAGAATTGTAATAAATTTTAATTCGCCTTCCTCAATTACTGAAAAACCAAGTTTTTGAATCACATTATTCAAGTCTTTTATAAACTTGCCAGCATATTTTCTAATTTTTCTACCATTTATGTTCAACACATTGAAGTATGGCATTTGTTTCCTTTTATATATTTTATAATTTTGTATAGTTGATCTAATATGAACTAGGAAAAGTAATCAAAGCCTTATGATACTACTGTAATTTTCTCTATCTTTTCCTTACAATTTTTTTGTAGTTTCTGTTTCATGAATGATAATAAAATGATATCTGCTATATAAATATGTATAGATGTTACATCTCCATTGTAAATTGAACATGTACTAATTAGAAATTACGTTTGATTATGAGTAAAAGAGTCATCCATCTAAATAGTAGTTTAAGACTGATGAAAGTTTTGGGGCACCTGGCTGGCTCAGTTGGTTTAATGTCTGACTCTCGATTTTAGCTCATGTCATTATCTTAGGGCTGTGAGATTTAGCCCTGCCTCCAGCTCCTGGCTCAGTCTGGAGTCTGTTGGAGATTCTCTCTCTCCCTGGCTCCTCTCCCCCCACCGATAAATAAATAAATCTTTTTAAAAAATACTGATGAAAGTTTTATTCTTTCACATAAAAACATCTGGAGGCCGGGACTAGGGCTCTTTAAATTAATTAATGTCTGGTCCAATTTAAAAAAAATACACCTTACTTGACCCATGAGTAGGAATCACAAAATTACAAAACAAAGAGAGGAAAAACATAATCAAAAGCAAATGAATCACATGTATTAAAATAAGCACTACTTAAAGGCTAAGAATTAAAACAAATTATAATTTCAGAAAATGTACAGGCAGCACAATCTTGTTTAAAAAGAGACTTAAGCAGGAGCTGGAAAATAAGCTGCCACTGAAAAGAACTATGAGAGATAAAAACAATTATTAGAGATAAATGAAAATATTTAAAGAAGTAAATGTTACATTGGATGCCACCAAAGCTAGAATAAACAACATTTGAACCCATAATCAGGAACGTAGAAGTCGAGCTTAAAAAAATACCACCAGAAATGAAATTATGAAGAAATAAGATACAAAAAAATTACTGAAAAAGGTGATAGATATGGAATAAAGATTAAAGAAAAGAGAACAGTTAAGATGAAAAAAGGTATTCAAAGATTTAATAGAAGAGGGTTTTTTAAGGATTTATTTACAGAGAGAGCGAGTGAGCGCACGTGTGCACACGTGTTTGCACTGGCGCACACGGGGTGGGGGGTGGGGGTTGCAGGCAGAGGGAGAGTGAGAAAGAGAATCTCAGGTGGGCTCTGCACTAAGCCTGGAGCCCAACTCAGAGCTTGATTCCATGACTCAGATCATGACTGGAGCCAAAATCAAGAGTCATGCCCTCAACCAACTGAGCCATCCAGGCACCCCAGTAGAAGTGTTCTTGAAATAAAAGTCTTCACTCTAATGATCAAATTAAGTTGACTGTTTCCTAGGAGAAATTACTGGTGAAGTTACTGATATTCAAAGACTAAGAAAAAAGAATCCTAAGGGAATCTTGGGGGAAAAAAAAACCAATTAACATACAAAAGGGCGAGTAATTGTGCTGCTCTAAGATTTCTCTACAGGATACTACTTACCAAGATAATTGGAGGAATTCAATGAAATAATGTAATTATACTAGTTTTTAGATTGGCATCAGGGCATTCATAAACTTACTGAAACTATATTCAAAATACTGTTTGTATACACATGCATATTTTTTTCTAGGATGAGGACAAATGGCTTTTTACCCAATTAACAAAGAGATGATAGATAAGTTTAAAATCATAGCTATAGGGCATGTTTCCTTGGGGAGGACCTGATCTTTGTAGCAGTTCCCAGAAAAACTATTGTGTGTCCATGAGTTTATTACAGTATTTTTTTAACGTGAAAGTTTACGTTCAAATTACATCTGACATTAGTAAGAATAGCATTGCTATATAAAGTGTTTGATTACCTTATAATTGAGCATATTTCAATGCACGTTTGCCCTTGTGCTTAGGTGACCACTCTGCACAAAAGAATCACGAGGCAAGTACATTTAAGTTCTCCTATTCTAGTAAGCATATTCTTCGTTCTTGTTCACCTTCTATAGTGCTACAAATGAAAATTTTCTAACACCTACCGTTGTGCAAATATTGATTTCTTTAAATAATTATGGGGGGGGGAAGACTAGACTCTTGCTGTAAAACATTAGTCTATGGAAGTTTTCAGTTTTGACTTAATCTATTTATTAACATAAAAGCCTCATGTGACATCCTGAAAAGTACTGTGGGCTTTGGAACACTGTTTTACTTAAATTGTTTTGGGCTCCTGCAAAGAGACAGAGGCATCATTAACATGTGAATGGCCCATTCACATGATAGAAGGACTAAATGGTATTCTAGAAACTAAAATAAAGGGCCTCAAAATTATTTGAACAATGAAAACAAGAGATATGACACACCATATTTGTATAACTAATATTAATTGTGAGCACTAGTTTGGTTTCCACAAAACATTCTCTGCTATGTAAAATTAATGTTGTTTATTTAAATTCTATTGGTTGTGTGTTATGATGAATTTAACTTTTAATTCTGATTTTATAATTGTATTAAGAGATAGTAGCATAAGAAGTTTATTCCTAGGTTACATCTATACATATTTATAGGCCATTATAATAAAATAAGAGTTTCTGTCATCATTGTGGATCAGCAGCCATTTCCTTTTTGCCTTATAAAAAAAAATACCCATACAGAGCATAGTTCATACAAGTTACTCATATTTTCCATCTCAGTATGGTTTTGCTGCTGGCAGGCAGCCTTCATTCTCTGGCTGGATAACTCCACTCATCTGTCTCAAAGCAGGGAAAATTGAGAGGTATGCCTCAGCAAGATAAGCTACAATATGCCCAAGCCAGTCAGGGTCATTCCCAAATAGGACTTTTCTCCATTTGTTGGCCCAAACTCAACACAAACAAATCCTCTAAGTCCATATTTACTTAGTAGAAGTTAACAAATGCATGAAAAGTTAGTCTTCCCTGTCTTGTTTTATCTGGAGTCTTCTTAAAAACAGAGCATGAAGGCATGATACACAATTTACATGCTTGCTTTTGAGGAGGGTGCAATCTTAGTGAACCAAGAATTAGGGGAAAGGGAATTTCAGTAAAGGAGGGAGCCAAAGCTAACACAAGGTGAAGTGGTACCAGGATGTTCACAGATGCACAAGAAAACTAGCTGATTGGTCATGCAGGATATCTTCAGAAAGAATGTGTGGAACCAGTTTTCTTGAACCATCCAGTTGTGTTGGGAAAAGATCCTTTCTGTCTACTGCCCCATTGGTCAAAGTTCACCTATGGGGCATTAACACATCACCTGACCTCACTAGACAGTCACCTATGAAGGCAAAGCCATTGTTGGTCCAGGTGATTAGACCTGGGTCTTGGAACCATTGTGGCTCCTTCTGGGATAAACATGATGGTGGCCATGCTGAAGCCAAGTCCTTGCCCCCCAGAGGAAGAGGAGATGATCTATGATGTCAAAAGACACCTGTGTCAAGGAGCCTGTGCCGAAACAGAACACATACCTCCCATAATTAGGTACCATAGTACCCAGGGTTTAGACAGAGAAAGAAGCTACTTTTGTAATGGGAAGGAGAGAAGGAAAAGAGATGGAGAAGGAAGAGCTAAGTAGAGCTGAGTGTCAATTTGCCCATTTGTAATAAGAAATATAAATGACACTGGAATATGTTGATCAGGAAATTTTCAGCATGCCACATGGAAAACCAAATTAAATCAGAAGGTTGCAATTTGAGCTTGAAATCACAGCATGAAGATCCATTTGTACATTTTTCAGCCTGAAGAACATCAGGGTCTGACTTCCATATTTAAATTTATTCTTGGGCCAGGATATCTCTATCCATGGAATTATATCCACTTTAGTATCTCTGACTCTCTTTTCTCTGAATTACTGGTCCCCACCCTTTGATCTTGGGATGATCTTTGTCCAGTAGAATGTAGGTGAAATGATGATATGCCAATTATGAGGTTAGACCTCAAGAGGACTTGCATGCTTGGGCTTGACCTCTTAGAAATTGCCAAGAAGCCTGCTGCAACATGAGAGACCACATGGAGGAGAGATGAATTGTACAATATAAAGTCATCCAAGAAAAGCCAGCCTGTGGCAGCTAACCACGAATGCACAAATGACCCAAACAGAGACCAGAACTCCTCAGATGAACATAGCCTAAACTGTCAACCCCCAATACTGTTTGTTCAGTAAATGGTTGCTGTTTTAAACCACCAAGCTTTTGGATAGTTCATTGTATAGCAACAGTTAACTGGTATGTTTGGTATCTGAAATATTGAGTGTTTTCCCTTTTACCATTGATAATCACCTTTCGACTTTAAAATGTTAATTAAAATGTTGATTTCCCCTTTCCCGAAGGGAAAGGCTTAACCCACTGAGCCACCTGGGTGCCCTAGGATTATAACTTCTGCAAAACATAAGATCCCTTTCTCTTCCTTCATACCTATGTAAGTGGTTTGGAGGGATACAGAAAAAATTATTCAATTCTTTTCTTTTTTTTTTTTTTAAGATTTTATTTATTTATTTGAGAGAGAGAGAGAGAGAGAGAGAGAGAAAAGAGCATGAGCTGTGGGGAGGGAGAAGAAGAAGCAAACTCCCTGCTCAGCAGGGAGCCGGATGTGGAGCTCAATCCCAAAACTCATGACCTGAGCCAAAGGCAGATACTTAACAGACTGAGCCACCCAGGTCCCCCGAATTGTCTTCAGAAGAGAAAATATTGAATGATTGAAATGGCAACCATTAATCCTAATCTTCCGATCATACTCACAGGTAGGAGACTTAGGAGTTCTATATTCTTATTCAAGTTGTTCCTGATCTGGAAAGTCCAAGTGAACGAAGAGTCCCAGAAATGAAATCCCAAGTTCAAACCTGCTTTACTTACAACTATGTATTAATTGTAACTAACACATTACCCTGTTGGCAATAGAATCTTGGTTAATTTCAGACCTGCCAACAGGGTGAACTAACTGAGAAAGAAACAGGATGTCTTCTGCACCAACTACCTGTTAGGGAAGATGGAATAGAAGAGGACAGTTCTTTCCAACCCAACTCTGGAAATCCTGAATGGTGTCCTGGCAGCAAGGGGATAGAATATCTGATTTATGGGATTAACCTATCTTGCTTCATAGTGGAACTCTCAAAATTAATGTTTATAAAGATTCATGGATTCAGAACTGAAAAGTACATACCAGATAGGATGATTATGATTAGTTTGAAAGAAAAATATTATCTATGCTCCTTAGAAGTAGGATCTAAAAGAGCTTTCATTTCTAGCTGTATGAAGAACTAAGAATCTATAGATAATGAAAGGAGGCATGGTAGTACTCACTGTAAATACACTTATTTATTGTCCTTTCGTTATTTGTCTTCTGGGTCAGCTTGAAGCCATGAGAATGATGATAACATACACCAAGGGGAAAAATGGGAAGCGTTAATGTCAGCTCATATTTTCCTTTATTCAATTGCTACCAAGCTTTCCATTTCAAAGTGCATGTTCTCACAACTGGAAAGGGTTCAATTGTGCACCTTGAGATCAGTCTATTATATGCCAACTATAGTGAAAATAAAGGAATGGCTATCCTCTAGACAGAAAAAAAATCAATTAACTGAGCAGCTCGCAATTCTTAGCCATTACTAATCTTTCCACATAGTCTCAGCAGGCTTCTTTTAGAAATGCGAACTTTTGCCAACCATTATCTCAACCTCCCTAGCAAATGACATCCAGTAGTGCAGTGAAAAAAATAAAAAAGTAAAGATTTCTCTATACTCCAGTGGTTATTGATATTTTTTTTTCTGGAAGGCAAAAGGGTAATCCTTTAGAAACAAACATCTCTTTCTAATAAGTGGCTATTACTATGAAACAAATGTTTTCTGCAGTGTACACTGACTTTGAAAAAACAGCTAGTTTAGCAGAATATATATGTGTATGTGTATGTGTAGATATAGATAAAGAGAAATGGTGATCTTGTTTTTTTTTCATAGAGAGCTAAGTAAATATTCTGAAATATGTCAGTGGTAAATAGAGGCATTTAAAGCTCAAATATGGTTTCATCCAAATAATTTTGTGTGCTAAAAAGCATGGCTTTTTTTTTTTTTTCAGAATAGATCTAGGAAGTTATTGTGATAGTGTAATCTTTTGCTCGACCCTTCAAAATCATCAAAGTAGCCTCATCTTTGCAAAAGAGCAAAAGCAGGAAGGTAAACATAAGAGTTTAAGGAGTAATCTAAACGGTTGTGCATTAAATAACAATACATTAAAATTTTTGACTGGTAATCTTTTGAGGCTAAAGATATCCAGTCCATGGGGAGCGTGATTATTGAACAGTAGAAACCCTTAGCATTTACTCAATGACTATTAGTGAATGACTGCTATGTAGCAAGCACTTTTCTAGGCACCAAGCATATTATGGGGACATAATAAATTTCCTGCCCTACAGAGATTACATTCTAGAAGAGAAACGTCAACAAGCAAGTGAACAAGTACATAAATTCCAGTGGGGATGAAGAAAATATTACAGAGTAATATGATAGCAGTGAAAACAGGGTAGGGATGAGTGTTAGCTACTTGCATGCTAAGACAGAGCTGTGCCAAAAAAAAAAAAAAAAAAAAGACAAAACGGTGCTGAGAAGGTGACATTTGCTTTAAGGCCTGAATGATGAGAAAGGGGCAGGCATTTAAAAAAGAAATTGGAGCTGAGAGTTCTAGGTTGGGGGAATAACAAGTTCAAGAAAGAGTGCAGTGTTCAGAATAGGAAAGGCCAGTGTAGGCTGGGATTTGGTGAGCTGGGAGTAGTTCATGCTAGGCCTTAGCTATCAGGAGGAGGAAGTGAGATTTTGTTTTAAAGACATTGGAAATTCATGAAAGGGTATTCAGCTGGAAAGAAACTTAATGTGACTTATGTTTTAAAAAATCAATCTGGAGTGGGCATGGAAGGAGTGAGTCTAGTTGGGAGGTTTTTATAATAGAAGAAAGGAAAGATGATGGTGGCTTGTTCCAGGGTAGTATCTGTGAAGGGTGTTTGTACTGGAAATGCAAAAAGTAGATAGATTTGGGGTATATTAAAAAGGTAAATTCAGCAGGGCTAGGTGATAGATTTGATATGGGTGTCAAGGATGACTCTTGGATTTCTGGTTTGCACTGTTCGATAGAAGAGGACACACTGAAAGAGGATAAAATTTGGAGTCCTGGAGTTTGGAGAACTTGTTGAGTTTGTTGAACTTGTTGAATTTGAGATAACTTAGCACCAAGGAAATGAAGAAATTGAGTAAACTGTTGGACATGGGGGCCTAGGACTCAAAGAAGAGGTCTAGGTGAGAGCACCTGGTAAGACCAGACTTATCCTGTGGCCACAACACTGCTTACCCACAGCAGTATTCAAGATAGACCTAAGGAGCACCTGTCTCTGGTGGACTCCTCCTCTGGCCTGGCTCCATTCTCTGTAGTCTATTAAATAGGTACATAGGGCTCAGGGTGTTCCAGGGAAGAATGCAGTTTGACATTGTTAGGGCTATTGATAGCAACTATCTGTCTCAATAGAATGGAGGCCCTAATGAATCTCTTTCTCCTCCCAGCCTATGAATCTCCCTCCCATCCCTGTTTTCATCAGTTACTACCAGAAATCCAAAGCTCTCAGGTCATCCATCATCATTCAGACCTTCTCCCCATCCAGCTCTGTGTATGCGTAAGTCTTATCTCATTGCCCACACTTCTCTGATCTTTAGTCCCACATTTTCTAAAACTCATGGCTTGTCATCAGCAAAATCTCCTGTAACTTCTGCCTCATCTCTTCTCACCTCTTGGTATTGCCTTTATCTTGTTGTTCTAATCATAGTTTGGTTGTTTCCTGAGGACAGTGCCTCCTTTGAAACCCTTTTAAATGTTACTCATAGGACCTTGAGGTAGGGTACATGTCCTTGATGCTTCCCTATCATTTAATCTCTATCCTTTACCAAAAATCACAGGTTTCTGGGGTGGCTGGGTAGCTCAGTCAGTTAAGTATCTGCCTTTGGCTCAGGTCATGATCCCAAAGTCCTGGGATGGAGCCCTGCATCAGGATCTCTGCTCAGCAGGGAGTTTCCTTCTCGCTCTGCCCGTTACCCTACTCATGTTCTCTCTCTCTCTCTTGCTCACTCTCTCTGTCAAGTAAATAAATACAATCTTAAAAAAAAATCACAGGTCTTTGAATTGCATTACCCCAGATGTCACAATGCTTGGTTCATTCTTTTGTTTTTTCTTTTGTTTTTTGGTACATGGGTATGGTTTTCATGTTTTAGAATATACATTTAATTTGATCATTAAATACTGAGCTGAAGTATGTTTACCTTATGTCCAGATGTCTGAAAAGTAAAGTTAAAATAGATGGTTTTATAGTAAGCAATTCAAGAATCTAGGGGATGGGAAATTTTATCTATACACTTACACATTTAGTGATACAAGTAAACTCTGTGAGGATAGGAAGACATGTAAAACTTTGCATTGCAGTTGGAGGAGAAACTAGTTCTTCAAGATTGGAGGGAGGGGTACTTAGCTAAGGGTCCCTTAGCTTTGGACTTTAGACAAACTAAGGAGTTTGTCAGTACACCAAAATCACTGAATTGCACAAAATTTCCATTAGTCAAGAGAAAGAGTATCAACAGGGTCTAAAATCCAAGATCTGTAGGTTAGAACAACAGGCTGGAAATAGGTTAGAGGCTGAGTGGTTAGTGCATTCCTCAAAAGTCCTTGGTTTCTATGCAAGTTCCTAGGGTGCTTTCCTCAATCAGGGTTGGCCCATTCTTTAAAAAGTCATCAGATAGAGTACTCCTGGTCTTCAGCCTAATTCATGATTGACTTCAAACATCACCAGCTTTCATCATAGCCTTCTATGTTTCCATCTCACTAACCTATTAGCCCTTTTCCAACTATTCTTAAATCTTCTCAGGACTTCTAACCATTGACCAAGGAGACCTCATTGATGTTTAGCGATTATGTTTCATCTTGCTTGTGAAATTGCTATGCTACTCTTTAAGATGTTTGTGTCCTACCTTTTTTTTCCCCTTCTCCAACCCTCCAACACACCCACGTCCTTTTTTCTTCCCATAGAATCTATAACCTATTCTTTCAGAACTGATATTCTGTCTCTGCCACTTATAAAAATAAGTGAATACACGGATATACTGTATCCCCCTTCTTTTTACCACCTGAGATCTTTGCTCTGGAAATTATCCTCTCTCTACAGGATCATTCTCATCATCATATAAACATTTATAAAATCTCACTTCTTAGACACAATATTTGCTATATTTAAAAAAAAAGATACCTGCCATTGTCTCGGGTCTTTTTTCAGCTCTTTCCTTTCATAGCAAAACTCTGCAGAGTGTTGTCTATACTTAGTGGCTCAAATTCTTCATCTCCTTTTCTCTCTTCTTTAAACCATTCTAACCAAAATTCTTCTCTATTACACGGAAACAACTCCTGTCATGGTGAACAGAACCTCCTATCACCAAATCAAATGCTGAATTATTTGTTTTCCTTTTATTTGGGTATTCAACAGCATTTCACAGAGATGACCATTCCCCTCTCTTAAAAATACATCTTTCATTTGATGTTTGAGTACATTCTCCCAGCTTTCCTCCCGCATCATTGGTTGCTTCTTCTTAATCTCTCTTTCTGGCTTCTCCTCCTCTTTGTATCTTTCTATATTGGAGTCCCCAGGGCTCATCCCTCAGACTTCTTCTCTTCCTTATCTTCAGTGAGTCCATCCAGTCCTGTGGCTTTGAACATCATTTATATGCTGATAATTTACAAATCAGTGTGCCGTTCAGAGTGCCTGTTGGAGCAGCAAACTTTATCAGTATTCAGCTACCTATGTGACATCTCCATTTTGATGTCTAACAACATATCAATCTCAATATATCAGACACTAAACTTCTGGTATTTGTTCCCAAACTTCCTCTTCATGCACTCATGTTCATTTTAGGTAACAGCAGCTACATGTTTTCTGCTTCTCAAAGGGGTTTATCCTTGGCTCTTTCCTGTCCTGATTCTTCACATCAATCCTGAGGCAGTTATTCTCAGCTCTACTTTTGAAATATATTCTGATTCTGACCATCCTCTTAGCTGCCACCTCGGACCAAACCACTAACATTCATTATGTAACTTCCTAACTGGACTACCTCTTTTTGTTCTCTATAGTGCAGCCGCAGTAATTTTTTATTATTTTTATTTTAAAAAATATTTTATTTATTTATTTGAGAGAGAGAGAGAGTGAGAGAGAGCAAGCATGAGCAGGGTGAGGGTCAAGGGAGAAGCAGACTCCCCACTGAGCAGCTCAATCCCAGACTCCAGGATCATGACCTGAGCCAAAAGCAAATGTTTAACTGACTTAGCCACCCACGCTCCCCGACAGTGATTTTTTTTTTTAAACTAAAATTCTCTAATGGTTTCCCGTCACACGTAAAAAGCAATTAGAGTTCCAACCTAGGACCGAAGACGTCTTGCCTACCTTTCTGTCCCCTACCTTTCAGTCACCAGCACATGAACAGTCCAAATATGTTCCTGCCTCTGGGGCTTCCTGTTTGTTGTACCGTCTGCCTGCAATACTATTTCTCCACATAGGCTCATTCTTGATCTTCTTCAATCAGGTCTTTGTTCAGATGTCACCTCTGCAGATGGGCCTTCTCTGACTATCCTATGTAAAATAGCCAGCACTGTCCCGGCCCCTACCCTGTCCTACCCCACATTATTCTCTATTTCCTTACCTTGCTTGAAAGTCTTCTAAAACTTTTACCAGCTGGAATTATTTTATTTATTGGTTTGTTTTCTGTCTTTGTCTATCTCTTCCCCAGTGTGAGATCCTCAGCAGGGAAGGGATTTTTGTCTTTTGTTCACTTCTTCATTCTGAGAGTCTGAATAGTATCTGACATAGTAGGCACTCATTAAACATTTGGTTTGTGAATAAATAAATTAATAAAATAGTTAACAAATGAAGGGAAGAATGCAGTCATAAAAGTCCATAGAAGGAATACAGTTTTGGAGACAGCTAATTTTAATTTTGGACGAGTTGAGTTTGAGATGCTGGTGAAGCATCCATGTAGAGATGTCTAGAAGATCATTGAAAAGTCTGTTCTAGAATTTGGAAGAATTTTCAGAGTGAGGAGTAAAGAATTGGAAAGATAATTATATCAGTTCCTTACTGTTGCTATAATAAATCACCACGAACTTAGTGACTCAACACAACATAAATTTATTATCTTACCATTTGGGAGGTCATAAGTCCTAAAATCAGGGTGTAGGCAGGACTGTAGTCCTTCCAGAAACTCCAGGGAAGAGTTCATGTCCATGCCTTTTCTAGTTTACAGGTGCCACCCACTTTCTTAGACCACCACCATCCTCAAAGCCAGCAATGTACCATCTTCAAACATTTCTCCCTCTCACTCCAACCTCCACCTCCATCATCACATTGTCTGCTCTGACTCTGACCTTCCTGCCTCCTTTTTGTAAAGACCCTTCTGATTACATTGGACTCTCCTGGATGATTCAGGAATAAACCTCCCCATTTAAAGATTTTTAACATAATCACATCTGAAAATTCCCCCTTGGCCACGAAAGGTAACATATTTGCAGATTTGGGGGATTAGGATGTGGACATCTTTGACAGGCCAATATTCTGTCCACCATGGAAGTTAATGAAATAAGTTCACAAAATAGATCAAAGAGACTGAAGAGCTTGATATTGAGTAGCGTTCAGATGGGTAAGTAGAATTCCAAAATATGTTATGGACGCAAAGGGGAATGGAGACATTTTAGGAAGAAAAGACCAGCCCACTTGGTCAAATGCTGGAGAAGCATCGCTACAGACAGGAGAAAGAGAAGTTTCAGTGTTTGAGAATTAGGGCCTCATGGGTGGCTTTTCAGAAAACAATTTCTCTCAAGTTTTGGTGGGAGAAACCAGATTTTAAGTAATGACAATAAGTGAGAAGTAAAAAGAAAAAAGAAAAAGAGATATTAGACATCTTCCCTTTTAGGAAAATGAGTTGGTGACCACTATTTTGGTAAGTAGAATTGGAAGAGCTAATCTGGGATCAGAAACAATGTTCTCATCCTCCTCCTATAGCGTTTTCTAAGGAGAATGAGGGTCAACCTTTCAACCCTTCTTTCTGCATGAGGTAACAGGCAAGAACATAACCGACTCAGTGTCACGGAGAGAGGCAGAGCAGAGCAAGAATACTGGTTTACACCAGCTTAAAAGGTCACGGCCATGTGTGAGCGTCCTGCTGGCATATTAGCTGTAAAGTCCACTCCTGATTCTATGTAGTGGATTGTAAAGCCAATGCCTTGCCAAATTGATTTATAAGATGAATTTCTGCTGAAGCGTGGTTGAGCGTTTGAGTTTGGGGTATAAATGGACAAAGAGCATCAGCGCTTCTCTCCACCCCATTTTGCTGCTCGCTCACCAGCCTACCCTCTTCTCTTCCATTCTACAACCTCGAATTGCTCCAACAGGGCCCAGGATGGAAGGGTGTGAAGACAAATGGGACCAAAGAGACCGAGAGGCAAAGATCTCTTTGGGATGAAAATATCACAGAATAAATGCAGCAAACACAGTCTATTTTCAGCATAGTTAAAATGATAAGCTTTCACTTGGCCTGGTATTAAAGAAATGCAGATTAGACCCACTAACACAGTCGTTCAGACAACCTCTTACCCTGACCAGCTGTATCATCTTGTGGGGCTTGCTTAACTTCTCTGAGCTTCATTTTCCTTATCTGGAAAGACAGAGCAATAATAATAGTTAATTTAATCTTCACAGATGAACTCATGTGAAAAAAGCAACGTGATTAAAAATGGGAACAGTTATTCAAAGAATAACTGTCCTGGAGAAGAGTAAATATCAAACATTGCAATAAGCACTTCGTGTGTCACCAGCTTATTTATTCTTATGCCAATCTCCTAAAGTGTGTATTATTTTATTTTATTTATTTTTTATTTTTTTTAAGATTTTATTTATTTATTTGACAGACAGAGATCACAAGCAGGCAGAAAGGCAGGCAGAGAGAGAGGAGAAAGCAGGCTCTTCACAGAGCAGAGAGCCCGACGTGGGGCTCGATCCCAGGACCCTGGGATCACGACCCGAGCCGAAGGCAGAGGCTTCAACCCACTGAGCCACCCAGGCACACCAAGTGTGTATTATTTTAATCCTCATTTTGCAGATGAGGGCTCTGAGGCATAGAGAGGTGAATAGACTGCTAGTGAGTAGAAGAGCCGAATTCATGACATGTGCACAATTAATGATGAATAATAATGATGATAATAATGTTGACTTTAAAAATCAAATGCCCA
The DNA here is from genome assembly GCF_963455335.1 of Martes martes. Lineage (NCBI taxonomy): Eukaryota > Metazoa > Chordata > Mammalia > Carnivora > Mustelidae > Martes > Martes martes. The sequence continues at coordinate 36,089,096 of NC_137897.1, read as the reverse complement.
GGCCTCGGGTAGTGTGAGAACATCTATATGAGAAAGTGATTGCTTTGAATCTCTTTAGTAAATAATTTTAGTTTCAGTGATACTCTTTTAATTAAGGGACACTCTACCTCTTACCAACAAAAGCGGTCACAGCTGGTATTTTCTGTATTCCTTTGCTCAACTGTACTGTTTTCTTTGAGCATTTGTGCCAAATTGGTAAAAAAAAAAAAAACTACTCGTGCTCATTTGCAAACAAAGCACCCCATCGTCTGAAAATAGTGTTTGTTGGGGAAGGTATCATCCAATCTATAAAACGCTGTCCTCAATCCATGTTTACCATCACTTTCTTTTGTTTATAGAGGGAAATATCATTATATACTTCCTCTGAAGAAGTCACTCAACACTACCTCATTTCTAAACAGGTCACATGAAGAACTAGCATCAACAGAGCTTTGGAAGGCAAAGAGGACAAAAGAACCAAGTTCATATTTCCATTTCGCACTTAAATAGGTGTATTAATACGATAATGGGCTGAACTGAACCAGTGTGTCCAGAGAGTGAATACGTTGGCTCCATGTCTTCATTAACTGGAAGCTGACCCTGTTTCCCCTCATGAAGCCATTAGTCCCTACTTGGATGAGAGGCTGTGATTTCTTTCCTTGTCCTGGATCAACAATCCTCAGCTGTCTCTTCACTTGCCTGATCTTACTGTTTACTTCCTTAGGAAGGCAGGCACTTCGTTTCCAAAGCTAAACATTTGTTATTTTTCCCAGTAGTTTGTTTATGTTGTTCTTTCCTAAGTCAGCCCTGCGTCTCTTGGGTTATTTGTTCTCGTGTTCCAGAGAACTTAATGCCTAACTTGGTCATCAATACGCAATATGTTAGGAAGAAAATCCTGTAAATGAAGCGGGGTTTCAGGGTTGAGGAGGCAGGACAGATAGCTCCTTTAGTATAAAATGCAGCAAACGGTGTAATTGCCAGAAACTCATTTTCGAGTTTTACGGGGAAAATACACAAACTGGTTTCACAGTGGTGATGACCATAACCATAAGGATAATTGTAAAAAATAATTATCAACAGGATGATAATTTAATGTGAAATAATTTATATCAGAGTGAATATGTAGGGTTTGACAGGATGAAGTGGAGGGAAAGATAACTAATTAAGCAAGGTTAGGAAGAGAATATAGACTGGAGACAAAGGGAGTGAGAATATAGTTTTGTAGGCAGGAAGAAGGCTTTATTTAGGGTTGACAGAACCACAAGTCCATTGGATACTTAAGTCATTGAGGTTGGACACAGAAAGACAGGAATGGGGTGGGTGGGTAGAGCAAGGACTATTGGCAGAATTAGTAAAGAGGGAAGTGGTTGCTGGGGAGATATAAGAGACAGCAATGTGGTGAAGGGATAGCAAATATTCCTTTTGGACACAGCCCTGGAAAAGATAAAAGACTTCAAGGCAACTTGAACCACAGGCCACTAGGCCCTCCCTCCTTCAGTATCAGGTAATTTGGGGGTGAGGTGTGGAATGTAGCCAGAGGAGCATTTGGATTGCTTTCTGCCTTGCTTCTGTGAGAGAAAATCATGGTGAGCTGGGGATAGGGAGATCATATAGACATGAGAGAAAAAAAAGAAAAGGAAGGGAGGGCATTGAGTGCATATGCGACAGTGGTTGTCACTTAACTGGGCCAAAGTGAAATAAGAAAACGGCTTTTGTGGCACCTGGGTGGCTCAGTCAGTTAAGCATCGACTCTTGGTTTTGGCTCAGGTCATAATCTCCAGGTCTGGAGATGGAGCCCTGAGTTGGGCTCCCTGCTCAGCAGGAAGTCTGCTTCCCCTCTCCCTCTGTTCCTCCCCTTCTCATGCATGTGTGCACTCTCTCTCTTTCTCTCTCTCTCTCAAATACGTAAATAGATCTTAAAGGTAGGAAGGAAGGAAGGAAGGAGGGAGGGAAGGAAGGAAGGAAGGAAGGAAGAAAGGAAGGAAGAAAGGAAGGAAGGAAGAAAAAGAAAAGAACAAGCGAATGGAAGGAGGGAAGGAAGGAAGAAGCTTTTGATTTCCTGGATTTTGTCCCAAGTGAGTTATCCTTTATCTTGAGGACCTCAGCCACTGAATGGAAAAAGGAACAGGGAAGGGAGAAGGTGAAGAAGTAGCAAAAAAACAGTAAAATCAAGGAAAATGGAAAAACAAAGTTCCAGAGCAAGACTTCAGTTTGGTGCACAGATTTGAAAGGTTGGTACTTAACTCAACAAGTGAAGGGAAAGAATACGTTAAAAAAAGTTCCAATTAATAAAGGCCTCTGATTCTAAACTTAACTCACAAGATAGAAATGCTCCCGAGTAAGCCCATCATTTTCTTAATTTGAGAAAGCATCGAATTAGTGGGTTTTGAAGTAAATCTGATTGATGTGCTTAGGAATAACACAAAAGCTCTGGGTTTGTTCTTTTGATTTTCCACAGATTACACTGATGAGCTCTTCTCCAACAAGGAGAGGAATCACTCGTGCATCCCACTCTAGCTAAGCCCCCGCTATATGTAGAGGACATAGAGATGAAGGGAGCCCAGTGTCCACACTTCCGGGACACTGTGTCTCCTGAGTGTGTCAGTGTCCTTGCTCAGTGCTGTGAGAAGTGACCTGGGTAGACCGTCAGCGATCTCCCTTGCCCTCTGGCTTCCCTTTGACTTCCGCTAGTTGCGGAGGGAGGTTTTAGGAGAGACAAGGGTGGGTGGAGGATTGGAAGGATAGAGAACAAGTTTGGGGATTTATTTTCTCAGGTTTTTTCCTGCGGGTCCACAGCAAGCCATTTATGTCTTAGTGCCTGCCAATGCTTCTCCTCCTTCTAGGTCTCTAGGTTCTGGTAACTGCTCCCTCTCCAAGACCTTTGGGGCCGAGAAAGGGTTATGATGGGCAGAGTCTTGTTACTAGCCCTAGGTTCTCCGCCATCACTTATGGCTTCCCTACACCCCACTGACATCTTTGTAAATAGTCTTTCATTAAACTGTCCAGAAAATATTGTAACTTAAGCATGCCATCTGTTTCCTGATGAGACCCTGATAGCATAAGAAAGACAGGCATGCCATGTTTTCTGCCCTAGAATACCCATCATTAAATTTAACTGAAGAAAGAATGAAACCAAATTTAAAATGCCAAATGAAATTGAAAACTCCATCTACCCTCAACAGATGTACATACCAAAAATCATCACTTCTTTAGGAAAAAAAAAAAGCACACAGTTTAATTAGTTTAATTGAAAGCTGTTTAATTAAAAGTTTAATTAAATAGGCTTGAGAGAGGTAAATCTAGCTTGAAATGATGAAAAGTTTAAACTGTAGAATTATATATGTATTGTTCTTTACATATATGAATGAGTGGTGAGTCACATATTCTAAAACGGAAGTCTATCTACATACTTTTCAATTTCAGTGAACATTACTACTTGATTCCAATGTTTTCAAACACATGTACACCAAGTCATTTTGCTTAATAGGATTAATACTTCCCCTATATTCTTATTCTTATTATTTTTACAAACCGATATTCTGTTTATCATTAACATCAACTTCAACAGAGCCATACATGATCAGGGATTTACGAGGTTTATGTGCAGTGCCATTTCGATATTTTAAGGTTCTGTTGGGAGGAACGTTATCTTAAATGTGGGACTTCCAAAAGGATTCGATGATATTGATGAACGCGCTTCATGGAAGAGCCCATGTTCTGATCCTGTGCAGGGAAGCGGAAGGACAGAAGGTTCTAGGAACGCACCTGGCATTCATCGTTTATTCCTGTGGTTAGACCTCTGGTCTCTCCAATGTCTAGGTGGTCTGATCTTGGTCATGTGACTTAAATTTCCAGATCCCGGTGTCCTCATCTAGAAAATAGGGAGGATGTTAAGGGCTTACACCAAAGGGTAGTTAGGAGGATAAACTAGATAACACATCTCTAACACTCATGTATTGACTGCCTGACAGTAAGTGCTCAATAATGTTGAACGTTATTATGTGGAAATTTGATAAAGAATGATCTGCTTCTACTTTATAACACAAGTGATTTCAAGGATCCCTCTTCATTTCAGTTGTTATCTGTATTCTGTGAAAACAGAGCAGCTCTGCAATCATGTGCTCTCCCAGCCCCGAGCAGGCACTGCCACAGAACGGTTTTCTGGGCCTCTGAGCAGATTGTCTCACAGACCATTCACCACTGTGATGGTGGCAACTCTCAATGCACAGAGCTTTCTCTCCATCTTGATGTTGTGAAATGACGTATTCATGTAAGCACATCATAATTGCACTAGCTATCTTTACATTATGTCACCTACACGGTCCCCCTTAAATTTGTTTTATTCATTAGTGGGATTAGGAAGAGAGGAAAGGATGGTGTAGAAAAGGCATAGACTTTTTGGTTCTAGAAAGACAGAATGCTAACTTGGCTGTTCAGTATTGAATTCTTCATTAAAATGGAAATAGCCCTTGACAGTGACCCTTAGCTAGGTCCTTTACACATTCCCCTGGTTGTATTTAAAAGAGAACTTTTACTAGAGATTCCTGTCTTTGGAGATTTCAACAAGAATGGGGCCCAGCATTGGTGATAGGGAGGGAGGTGTTTTCAGACTAGCCCGGATATGAATAGAGAATTTATGAGTCTGGTCATGGTCTCTCTTCATTGTTAAGGTGAATTAAATCCAAATAAAATTTGGTAGGTGCAAATAAAAAAATGCAAGGGGTTTCATCAAGTAGTGTAGTAAAAAACATACATATTAAAATAGAGAAGATGTCATAATTTCATAAATTCTATTATAAAGATTATGAGATGCTATTGGAGCTCTGCTCAGATGTCCTCCATTCCCTTTTACCATTTCTGTGAACCCATACCCAGTTTCTGGATGGTTTTTCTTCTAAGTGAACAAGGCTTCTATGTTCTTACTAGAAAACTCCCCTTGGCAGTTAAAGCTACTTTGCCTTGACTTACTGAAAACCTGAAAGGCCTGGGAGTTTATATCTTCTAGTGATGTGGGGCTTAACCAATGACTGGCAGGTGAGGGGGGATTCTAAGTTCCTTGCCTTGGGTCAAGATAAACTCTTGTAACTTATACTCCAGAGCTCACCTGCAGGATCAGCTGGAAGCTGGTGCTTTAGCTGAAAGCTTCCCTTTGCTTGGATCCCTCCCCTTCCCTGTCCTGCTTCCCCACTCTCTTACCGGTTTCTCCTCAGAGGATTTCCTTCATAAATCACTTGCAGACAAAACTTCATTTACTGCTCTGCTTCTGGGAAACCCGACCTGAGTCATAAAGGTATTTTTAAAAATTGATGAGAATACTGAGGAGAGAGAATGGAATTTTGAGAGAGGACTGTCATAGAAGAAAAGACATTTGGGTTGTTCTTTGCAGAACAAGAAAGCTTTCAACAGACACAGAACAGAGAAAGACTCTAGTCAAGGAACCAGAATTTTGCTAAGGCGCTGTGGACAGCAAGTTTTGGAATGAGAATATAGCCTGGAGTCAGTCATCTCGTATTTTAATGTCTTTCTTCTTATATCGGGGGCAATTTACTTGATCTCTGGTGCCTCAGTTTTCTAATTTGTAAAATCGAGATAACAACTGTACTTGCCTCTTGTAAAAATTTTTTATTATGATTCAGTGAAACAGCATTTGTAAAGTACTTAGCACAATGCCTGGCACAAAGTAAGTAGCCCATAAAACTATTATTTTTGTTGTTATTGTTTTGATTAATAAGAACAATGGGAGGGTATAGAATGTAAGCCCTCTGAAGAGGTAAACTATAGAGGCACATGAATGTCCTGATACAATCTTTGGAATTTATCGTGTTTTGTTTTATCTTATTTTATTTTTGGTCACTAATAGTTCATTTTTCTTAAAGGTTTTATTTATTTATTTGTTAGAGAGAAAGAGAGAGTGCAAGCAGGGGGACGTGCAAGCAGAGGGAGAAGCAGGCTCCCTGCTGAGCAAGGAGCCCAATGAAGAACTTGATCCCAGGGCCCTGGAATCATGACCTTGAACTGAAGGCAAACACTTAACTGACTAAGCCACCCAGACATCTTGGTTACTAATAGTTTTTTATTTTTTATTATTTTTTAAAGATTTTATTTATGTATTTGACAAAGTGAGAGACACAGCGAGAAAGGGAACACAGCAGCTGGGTGGGGGGGGGGTGAGTGGGAGGGTGAGAAGCAGGCTTCCCTCTGAGCAGGGAGCCCCAGGCAGGTCTCAATCCCAGGACTCTGGGATCATGACCTGAGCCAAAGGCAGACGCTTAATACCTGAGCCAAAGGCAGACGCTTAATGCCTGAGCCACCCAGGTGCCCCCACTAATAGTTTTTTAAACAGCCTTGTTTGAGACATGCTGCAGGTTTTGGACACTTGTTTCTAGTCACTGGAGGAAAGGAATATGTCAGAGGTTCTGGTTACCATTCCTTCTCCTCCTTTCCGGGATTCTGTCCATTAAAGCAAACACAAATGTCAGGATCATATGGGGCTCAGATAGGATTTATTACTAGCTTGACAGGTGATTGAAAATATCCACCAAGTACTTTCTGGTCCTCAATCTAAATCTTGTCTTAGGACCTACCTGCTGAGGTGGCATTCCAGAGACATGAATGGTCCTGTAGTGTAGACTTTTAGGCTCATTTAAACCAACCAGCTGTGTGGTCAAGGGCACTGGAGCAGACTCACATGCCCAGGAGCAGAAGCTTAAAAAGGCTCTGATTGGTTTATTCATTTCAACGAAGCAAGAAGTTTAAGAATATCTATCAGCCCAGAACTGAAAGCACAAGTAAAAACCAAACCAAACAAATTTTTCTAATAATGCTTTGAATTTTCTGTATCAGATTTTCAATTCTAAGAACTCTTTCTTAATTTTACATTTTTTAAGATAGGATTTTGTTCTGTTTCATGGATGAGATATTCTTCACTCTTCTTTTTTCTTTTAAAGGATTTTATGTATTTATTTGAGAGAGAGAGGGAGAGAGAAAGAGCATGAGCAGAAGTGGGGGAGCGGCAGGCAGAGGGAGAAGCAGACTCCCTGCTGAGCAAGGTGTCCAATGCTGGGCTCAATCCCAGGACTCTGGAATCATGACCTGAGCCGAAGGCAGTCATTTAACCAACTCAGCCACCCAGGCGCCCCTCTTTTCACTGTTCTATTTGAGGATAATAATAATGGGTCTTTTCTTTCTCTTTTAAATTTTCTTCTACTTCCTGTATTGTCTCTGTTTCTTCTAAATTCCTTTTGTTGCTGTTCGGTTGTTTTCTGTCAAATTTTCAAATTACAGGTTTCTTCTAATGTCTAGTGATGTTGATGGGGGGAGAAAAATATAAAGAATCCATTAGTAATGGCAAACAGAAAGAATAAGAACAATATATAGATGAAATTCAGAAGAATGGGGTGATACAGTGTGGGGGAAAGAAGAAGACTTAGTGGAGAGTGGAAGATATGCAAATGTTGCTATCAGACTGAAGTATTTGGGTAATAAGGTGGCAGATCCATTAATAGTACAAATTAAATAGCAGGAGAAAGAAGTCTGGCTTGACAGGACCCTTGTTATATGGGAATGGGCTCAAGCTTTGACAGGTCATGGTGAGTAAAAGAAGACCACCAAGAAAAAGTTGAGCTAAGATCATTTACAATATTCCAAGTGTGGACTGGGAAACTTTACCCGAAGCCTGTAGCCTCTGGGTAGGAAGTTGGGCAGTTCACGGCGTTGAGCTCAGGAGGTCTCACCTGGCAGATGGTACCCTGTAGCAGAAACTTCCAGACAAGTCAATAACAGAGAAGTCAGGGGCACCTGAGTGGCTCAGTCGTTAAGTGGCTGCCTTTGGCTCAGGTCATGATCCCAGAGTCCCGGGATAGAGCCCTGCATCGGGCTCCCTGCTCAGCAGGAAGCCTGGTTTCCCTCTCCCACCCCCTGCTTGAGTTCCCTCACTCACTGTCTTTCTCTTACAAATAAATAGAAAAAAAAAACCCACACACATAGAAGTTAGGCAGAATCATCGTAGAGGCTCTGTCTATTCTCATTCGTCTCATCAGTGACTAAGGAGGGGATCAAAGTCTTCGGTGAAGGCAACTAGCAAAGGGAAGTCTCTATATGAGATCTGAAGTCCCTACCAAGGAGGAAGTCTCAATATGAACAGTTCTCCAAAAAGACCACAGAAAAGGCATTGGCACAGAAGCACATTCCTGCACACTGGGTCATGGCTGGCTGGGAGGAGCCAGGGATTGCCAAACAGCATCCCAAGTCTGGGTTGGGTATAGGAAAGAAAATGTCCAGCCCGGCCTGAACTCATTACCATTATAAACTGGATCTCTTTGCTTATTCAGATCTCACCCAGGGAATGAACTGAGTCCAGACCAAGAGATGAGGCTCATTGATAAATCTACCTGTAAGAGCTGAGGAAGGCAAAGGTGGAATGAGACAGCAGACTAACATCAGAATCTTGAGGTCAGGGCCACATGGACTAACGATTCCTAAATTTCACTGTACATTACAGTCCCTTGGGGAGCTTATAAAACAGTTGCCCAGATACCACACCCAATGATACAGATTTATCAGGGGTGAGATCCAAGAATATTTATCTATTTAATAAGCTTTCTTATTTTAGAACAGCTTTCGATTTATAGGGCTATTGTAAAAAATAATACAGAGAGTTCCTGGATACCCCTATTAATACCTTCCATTAGCACAGAGCACTCGTTGACAATTAATGAACTGATACGGAACATTATTAACTAATGCCTATGTTTTATTCTGATTTCCTCAGTTGTGCCCTAATGTCCTTTTTCTGTATCAGGATCCCATCCAAGATAAATCACATTATATTTAGTTGTCATGTCTCCCGAGGCGCCTCTGAGTTGTGACAGTTTCTCACACTTTCCTTGTTTTCCGTGACCTTGACAATTTTGAGGATTACTGGTTAAGTATTTCGTAGAGGGTTTTTCAATTGAGATTGTGTTGATGTTTTTCTCATGATTAGACTAGGGTTATAGATTTTGGAGAGAAAGACCACAAAGGTAAAGTGTTCTTTTCATCACATCATATCGGCAGTGCATGCTGTCAACATGACTTGTCACTGTTGATGTTGTCCTTGAGCACCCGGCTGAGGTTTGTCAAGTTTCTCCACTGTAAACTTAGGTTTTCTTTCCTTTTCCATATTGTTTTCTTTGGAAGACAGTTACTATGCGCAGCCCACAGTGAAGGAGTAGAGAATTTTGCTCCACCTCCCTGAGGGTACAGGACTCACTGCATCTTTTTTTATTATGGTAAAATCTACACAACATAAAACATACCAATTTTTAGATGTTTAGATTTATTTTCTAAGCTTCTCAGTAATTCTAATGCATACCCAGGCTTGAGAATCACTCTGACACATGGAGGGAGGGGACAGTGAAAGCACATAGAGGTGTTGAGAATGCTGCAGAACATTGGACCAGATGTTAACATCTTCAAGGGATAGTTTGGGGAGCAACATTTACCCTCCTAAGCTCCTGCCCTTTCCTGCAGCTTCTGTAGGCTTCTCTGTGCAGATGGTTGCTGGGAGGAAGGACATCTTGGTCTAAGTGGGATCATGACACAAACACAGTGGTTGGCACAGAATGTTAGACAGTTTATTAACCAAGGAAAACACTGGATTTATAACACAATGTCAGATTTCACAACATGCTATAGGTGAACTTACTCCTACGATGCCCCAGGTACAGTTGCCCTGTCCCAGAGCCATGATCTGTCTCAGATAATCCTGCCTCTTTGAATCATATGCTCATCCTCTTCTCATTCCTCATTTCCTGAGAAGACAGGTCTGATCATGATGACCATTTGGAAGAAAGTAGGAAAGGAGTTCCTTCTCTCTGTAAAACAAAAAAGTAAGTGGTCTTTACACTTCTCCAGAAGCCTGAAAACATGGACAAAAAGGAGGTCTCCTCCGGAAGCAACTTCTCAATAAATATTTCCTCACCTATCAATAAACATTTGTCTAAATAAGGCCCCAGATGTGATGATCAATGAGGATGCTATTATAAGAACTTAGAGACCCGACCAAGCACTTGGGTGTAATAATGGATAAAGTGACAAACCTTGAACAGTTTTCAGCAGCAAATCGTGTTTACGTTCAATACAAAAGAAACAGTAGAGAGGAGAGAGTCAACCATGATTCTAAGACATTCTTGAGAGCCAACTGAATTTTTATAGTTGGTCATGTCTCCCATCACAACAGAAAAGCTTAAGGGTGGGGAGATGGTGTTGGGAGAAAAAAAAAATGTAAGCTTTAGTCACCACTGCTGTGAAGAACCATGGAAGCAGATACCACTGCAATCCACAGGGCGATGCAGAACCCCAGGGCTGTGACTTGTGGAGCAGAGCAGTGGGCAAGAACACCAGTGGAGAGAGCTGTACAGGGGAGAGGAGAAACCATGCTGCCTGTCTCTCTCGGGTGGTGGAAGTGGATGGCAGAGCAGGACAAATGAGTGCAGACGAGAACACAGCCAGCCAGAGCCAGAACATCTGCTGAGGGGAAGCAGCTTTCCCCGCTGCAGAGCTAAGCCGGAGTTTGCACAACGGGAAAGGAACTTCTGTAAACACAAATTCCAACAATTAACTGCAGCTTTTGGAGAGATCCTTCATCCCTGTCCAATTCCAGAGACAGCAATCGAGAGTCAGTGTTCCAAAGATGGCAGCTCCATTTGGGCTGAAGTAGCAGGTAGCCTGGAAATGGTGAGATCTGAGAAGACTCTTACTCTCCCTCGCTATATCATTAGGTTGAAAACAAGCTAATCTTAGGGCTGCATTTTGATTGGCTGAGTGCCTCCTCTTCTGAAATGATTCAAAGTAATGTGCTCCCGAGCTTCTAAAGGGGAGAGGTGTGGCAAGAGCATTCCTCTTTTGACCACATTTCTGAATGAGCTCCCAAGTCTGCAGACAGCAGCAATGGGCAGCACAGCATTCCTTCTGCCTAGGGCACCTAGGGATTCCATTTGTTTTCATTTCTACTAACGAAAACAAATAGAGGCAGTCAGCTATGGGGAAAAGAGACACTCTTGCTCTTGTAAAGGACCAGGGTTTGCTCTTCTGGAGGGCTGTGATGGGCAAGTCTATTAGCATGGAAACTTTAAATAATTGGGAGAAACACCAGGAGAATTCACAGAAAGCACACTGGCCCATGGCCACTTAAGTCCATCTACATAACCTCTCCAACCCTGCATAAGACACGCACACCCACATCCGAACCCACATGTGCACACACACAGGAGAATACGTGTACTGAAAGAGACAACCAAGAACAATATCTGCTTTCTCCTTCACCATCTGCGATGGTTATCATCGTGTATTATTTCCATTTAAGAAAGGAAAGAAGAGCAAATATTCTCCAGGTAGTAGATACTCTGCAAACTTGATACAGAGTGTAAGGATTTTCCCTAATCTTCAAACGAGAGGAATTTGTAAGTACATGGTACCCATTTCGTGGGTAGTATATTTCCAAGGTATTCTCCACTTTAAAAACTGTGGTTACGGTAGTGAAAAGAAGGGCCATCTGTACCCCAATGTTCATAGCAGCAGTGGCCATAGTCACCAAACTGTGGAAAGAACCAAGATGCCCTTCAACAGACAAATGGATAAGGAAGATGTGGTCCATATATACTATGGAGTATTATGCCTCCATCAGAAAGGATGAACACCCAACTTTTGTATCAACATGGACGGGAGTGGAATAGATTATGCTGAGTGAAATAAGTCAAGCAGAGAGAGTCAATTATCATATGGTTTCACTTATTTGTGGAGCATAAGGAATAACACAGGACATTGGGAGATGGGGAGGAGAAGTGAGTTGGGGGAAATCAGAGGGGGAGACAAACCATGAGAGACTGTGGAGTCTGAGAAACAAACTGAGGGTTTGGGAGGGGCGGGGGTGGGGGGTTGGGTGAGCCTGGTGGTAGGTATTAAGGAGGACACATATTGCATGGAGCACTGGGTATGGTACATAAACAATGAATTTCGGAACACACACACACAAAATTAAATTAAATAAATAAAAAAAAAAAACTATGGTTAAGAATACTTATGTTCTTTGGAGCAGAAGCCACTCCTTCTCGTCTTTCCATGCTCCAGATAAGTACTTTAGGAAAGGAACAGAGATGTCTAATGGGAACATGGTGTGCTCTTTGAAGATGGTTTAGTGATACTGGTCCTTTATGTGTCCATGAACTCCTCAGAAAATATCCACTTCCATCAGGTGTTGCACAGTTGGTTCTATTTTGGGGAACTCCTATGAAGGGCAGATCATGAATTCAAAGTAGGTGTAAGGTAAGAGCTGAGGATTTGCTTTTTTTAAAGGCTGCATTTACTCTTTTTAAATCTTGATAGCTACTGACTTGAGTGTCGATTACCTGCCTCCTTGAGGAACGAAGTGGGGGATATTTCTAATGATGTCTTAAGCAGGTGCAAACAACAGAATGTAATTTAGTTGTTAATTTTTTAAAAGATTTTATTTATTTATTCCAGAGAGAAAGAGATTGAGTGCATGCATGAGCAGAGGGAGGGGCAGAGGTTGAAGCAGACTCACTGCTGAGCAGGGAGCCCGATGTAGGACTCCATCCCAGGACCCTGGGATGATAACCTGAGCCAAAGGCAGACACAACCCAATGAGCCACCCAGGTGCCCTTCTAATTTAACTGTTTTGATTAAAAAAGATTACAGGTGAGAGGGGAGACAAGATGGCGGGGAAGTAGGAGGAGGCGCCTTTTCAACCTGCACCCTAAAGTGAGCTGATTACCTACCAAAGAACTCCGATCACCCATGAAATCAGCCTGAGATCAGAATTATACACGTCTGGATCTCTACGGGGGCCAGAAGACGCCAGTGGGCAGGTAAAGTGGAGTGGGAACGTCAGACTGATATCGGAAGATAAACAAAAAGGGGAGGGAGCCACCAGAGGCGACCGACTGGAAAATAATACCCCAATACGAGAGTGCCCGGCATCTGGGGACCAGCATTAACTTGGAGTCTTGTTGAAAGCACTCAAAAGAGCAAAGACTCGAGCGGGGAAATTGTGGGAATCGGGGCGGATAGGGATAGGGGCTTAAGTCCCCAGACCCAGGGCAGCATCCCCTGGCGCTGAGCCGGAGAGTGCGGCGGAGAAACCTGGTCTTTGTCCCGGAGCCGCCAGTGCGCCCGAGAACGGGTGGAGTCCGGCTCCCGTGAGGGGATGGGAGCCACACCAGACGGCAGAACGCGCACCTTACTGGAGATGCTCGCGTGCCTCAACTTCCCCTGAGAGAGGTGCACGCCCAGCCTGGTGTTCTGGGACCCACGCGGCGATAGACCCACGCGGCGATAGAGCCGATAGAGCTGGAAGCGCCGCGCCCCAAACCATCCCCTGGGAGAGGTGCGCACAAGACCTGAGCTCTTAGCCCCAGCCAGCGGGAAAATCTCAGTGTGCGATTGCTGCTTGGAACCTCTCTGGCGGTCTGGAGCTGCCCAGACAGCCACAGCTGCCTTGGTTTTGCGTACAAGCAGGAGATCCTGCGTCCCCAGGGACCGTGACTCAGAACCTGCTCTGCCAGCGGCCCAGCGGCTGCAGCACCTGCAGGGGAGCAGACTGAGGCTTCTCTCTGAGAAGGAGGTTGGGGTGCAGTTTTCTTTCCTCTAAACCTCCAAAAACCATCAAAAGCTGTCAAGGCGAGAGAAAAGAAGTGAACAAACATAAAAACCTCCAGAGAACAAAAACCTGAAAAAAAACGTTTTTCTCAGAGCCCACCCCCTTGAGGGGGTCGGGAGGACTTAACTCAGGGAACATCATTGACTGAAAACCCGCGTGGCAGCCCCCTCCCCCAGAAAACAAATCAGGAAAAAAAAAAAAAAGACTACAAGAGAACAACCACCACTACTTCATAGATACAACTTTTATTTTTAATTCTTTCCCACTATTCTGGTTCATTTTTTTCTTTTTTTATATAGATAATTTTTTAACCTATTTACCATCACAGTGAGATGTCCAGTACATCAAATTCCATGATAAACTTCTAACCTGAATTTTTTGATACATACACATGTGTTTTTCTTTTGCTTTTCTATTTTCTTAATTTTTAAAAAAAATTTTTAATTTAGTTTAGTCCAGTTTATTCCTTTTTTATTTTTATTTTCCAATATTCATATAGAGTTAAACTTCAAGGTAATCCCCTTTCTCCAAGCAATGCTACCCCTATAGGTGAACCAATTTTTAATCCCCCTTTTTCTTAGGAAAGTTGAGTCCTTTAACAAAGATATCAAGATACATCCAGGAAGAATCAAAATAACCTTCCTCGCCCACACCGAGAATCTATAACCATGCTCCCATCTTTTTCTTCTGCCAGTGTCTCTGTGTATTTATGTTTGTCCGGATAGTATATAAATCTTATACTTGGGGTTCTTCTTGACGAGGCTCCTCCTTTTTTTTTGCTTATATATATATATATTTTCTCTCGTCATATACTTTTATCAGTCTTTTTGTTTGTCTGTTTTTGTTTGTATACGTCATAAACCTTACCCTGGGGCCCATTTGGGCTGAACCTTCACTTTTATCTTCCCTTTTTTTCCTGTCTCTCTCTCTCCCTCTTTTTTCTTTTTCTTTTCTTTTTTCTCTCATTTGGGTGGGGAATCCTGAGTGCTCAGAAGCGTTCCAGGGTGCACCTTGACTGCACCACGGTCAATACATCCAGCTACATCTGTCCAGTCATCTCTCACCAAAATGACTAGGAGGAGGAATCCCCAACAGAAGAAAAATACAGAGGATGGGCCTTCTGCAACAGAGCTAACAGCTATCAACATAGACAATATGTCAGAAAGAGAATTCAGGCTAACAATTATCCAGGCAATAGCTAGGTTGGAGAAAGCCATGGATGACCAAACAGAATTGATTAGGGCAGAATTGAAAGCGACCAGAGAGGAGGTTCATAATGTTAGGGCAGAGCTGAAGGCCACCAGGGATGAGGTTCACAACGCTCTCAATGAGTTCCAATCTAATCTAAATTCTCTAAAAGCTAGGGTAACTGAGACAGAAGATAGAATTAGTGATCTGGAGGACAAACAAATAGAGAGAAAGGATCAGGAGGAAGCCTGGAACAAACAGCTTAGAAGCCACGAAAACAGAATCAGGGAAATAAATGATGCCATGAAACGTTCCAACGTCAGAATTATTGGAATCCCTGAAGGGGAGGAGAAAGAAAGAAGTCTAGAAGATATAGTGGAACAAGTTTTTCATGAAAATTTTCCCAATCTTGCAAATGGAACAAGTGTTCATGTACTAGAAGTAGAAAGGTCCCCCCCCAAGATTATAAATTCAAAAAAATCATCCAGGCACCTCATAGTAAAATTGAGGAATCATAATTGTAGATACAATCTCTTGAAAGCCGCTAGGACAAAGAAGCTCCTTACATACAGAGGAAAGCCCATCAGAATAACGTCAGACCTGTCCACAGAGACCTGGCAAGCCAGAAAGGGCTGGCAAGATACATTCAGGGCACTAAATGAGAAGAACATGCAGCCAAGAATACTTTATCCAGCAAGACTGACATTCAAAATGGATGGAGAGATAAAGAGTTTCCAAGACCGGCAAGGCTTGAAAGACTATGCAACCACCAAGCCGACACTGCAGGAAATATTAAGGGGGGTTCTATAAAAGAGGAAAAATCCTAAGAATAGCATTGAACAGAAATATAGAGACAATCGACAGAAAGAAAGACTTCAAAGATAACACAATGTCAATAAAAACGTATCTCTCAATAATCACTCTCAATGTGAATGGCCTAAATGCACCCATAAAACGACACAGGGTTGCAGATTGGATAAAACGACAGGACCCATCCATATGTTGTCTACAAGAGACCCATTTTGAACCTAAAGATACACCCAGACTGAAAGTGAAGGGATGGAGAAGCATCTTTCACGCCAATGGGCCTCAAAAGAAGGCCGGGGTAGCGATTCTCATATCAGATAAATTAGATTTTAAACTAAAGACGGTAGTCAGGGATACAGAAGGACACTACATCATTCTTAAAGGGACTATCCACCAAGATGATCTAACAATTGTAAATATCTATGCCCCCAATATGGGAGCAGCCAATTACATAAGAAAACTATTAATCAAGATAAAGAGTCATATTGATATGAATACATTAATAGTAGGAGATCTTAACACGCCTCTCTCAGAAATAGACAGATCATCGAAGCAGAAAATCAATAAAGAAATAAGAGCATTGAATGATACATTGGACCAGATGGACCTCATAGATATATACAGAACATTCCACCCTAAAACAACAGAATACTCATTCTTCTCAAGTGCACATGGAACCTTCTCCAGAATAGACCACATACTGGGTCACAAATCAGGGCTCAACCGATACCAAAAGACTGAGATGATTCCCTGCATATTCTCAGATCACAATGCTTTGAAACTGGAGCTCAATCACAAGGAAAAGTTCAGAAGGAACTCAAATACCTGGAAGCTAAAGACCACCTTGCTTAAGAATGCTTGGATCAACCAGGAGATCAAAGAAGAAATTAAACAATTTATGGAAACCAATGAGAACGAAGACACTTCACTCCAAAACCTATGGGATACAGCAAAGGCTGTCCTAAGGGGGAAATTCATAGCCATCCAGGCCTCCCTCAAAAAAATTGAAAAATCCAGAATACACCAGCTGTCTCTACACCTTAAAGAACTGGAGAATCAACAACAAATCAAACCAACTCCACACGTAAGAAGGGAAATAATCAAGATTAGAGCAGAGATCAACGAGGTAGAAACCAGAGATACAGTAGAACGTATCAACGAAACTAGAAGCTGGTTTTTTGAAAGAATCAATAAGATCGATAAACCATTGGCCACACTAATCCAAAAGAAAAGAGAGAAAGCCCAAATTAATAAAATTAAGAATGAAAAGGGAGAGATCACAACTAACACCAAGGAAGTAGAAACAATCATCAGAAGCTATTATCAACAGTTATATGCCAATAAGCTAAGCAACCTAGATGAAATGGATGCATTCCTGGAAAACTATAAACTCCCAAAATTGAACCAGGAAGAAATTGACAACCTGAATAGACCGATATCTAGTAACGAGATTGAAGCAGTGATCAAAAACCTCCCAAAAAACAAGAGCCCAGGACCTGACGGATTCCCTGGGGAATTCTATCAAACTTTCAAAGAAGAAATAATACCTATTCTCCTGAAGCTGTTTCAAAAAATTGAAGCAGAAGGAAAACTTCCAGACTCTTATTATGAAGCCAGCATTACCCTGATCCCCAAACCAGGCAAAGACCCTACCAAAAAGGAGAATTTCAGACCGATATCACTGATGAATATGGATGCTAAGATTCTCAACAAGATCCTAGCAAACAGGATCCAACAGCACATTAAAAAGATTATCCACCATGACCAGGTAGGATTCATCCCTAGGTTACAAGGATGGTTCAACATTCGCAAATCAATCAATGTGATAGAACAAATCAATAAGAGAAGAGAGAAGAACCACATGATCCTCTCCATTGATGCAGAAAAAGCTTTTGACAAAATCCAGCATCCGTTCCTGATTAAAACGCTTCAAAGTATAGGGATAGAGGGAACATTCCTGAACTTCATCAAATCTATCTATGAAAAACCCACAGCAAATATCATCCTCAATGGGAAAAAGCTTGCAGCCTTCCCATTGAGATCAGGAACACGACAAGGATGCCCACTCTCACCACTCTTGTTCAACATAGTATTAGAAGTCCTAGCAACAGCAATCAGACAACAAAGA
Organism: Martes martes; assembly: GCF_963455335.1. Classification (NCBI taxonomy): domain Eukaryota; kingdom Metazoa; phylum Chordata; class Mammalia; order Carnivora; family Mustelidae; genus Martes; species Martes martes. The sequence continues at coordinate 36,071,337 of NC_137897.1, read as the reverse complement.
GAAATAAAAGGTATCCAGATTGGCAAGGAAGAAGTCAAACTCTCTCTCTTCGCAGATGACATGATTCTTTATATGGAAAACCCGAAAGACTCCACCTCCAAACTACTAGAACTCATACAGCAATTCAGTAATGTAGCAGGATACAAAGTCAATGTCCAGAAATCAGTGGCTTTCTTATACACTAACAATGAAAATACAGAAAGGCAAATTAGAGAATCGATTCCATTTACTATAGCACCAAAAACCATAAGATACCTCGGAATAAACCTAACCAAAGAGGTTAAAGATCTGTACTCGAGGAACTACAGAACACTCCTAAAAGAAATTGAAGAAGACACAAAAAGATGGAAGACCATTCCATGCTCTTGGATGGGAAGAATAAACATCGTTAAAATGTCTATACTGCCCAGAGCAATCTATACTTTTAATGCCATTCCAATCAAAATTCCACCAGTATTTTTCAAAGAGCTAGAGCAAATAATACTAAAATTTGTATGGAATCAGAAGAGACCCCGAATTGCTAAGGAAATGTTGAAAAACAAAAATAAAACTGGTGGCATCACGTTACCTGATTTCAAGCTTTACTACAAAGCTGTGATCACCAAGACAGCATGGTACTGGCATAAAAACAGACACATGGACCAGTGGAACAGAGTAGAGAGCCCAGATATGGACCCTCAACTCTATGGTCAAATAATCTTTGACAAAACAGGAAAAAATATCCAGTGGAAAAAAGACAGTCTCTTCAATAAATGGTGCTGGGAAAACTGGACAGCTATATGTAGAAGAATGAAACTTGACCATTCTCTTACACCGTACACAAAGATAAACTCGAAATGGATAAAAGACCTCAACGTGAGACAGGAATCCATCAGAATCCTCGAGGAGAACATAGGGAGTAACCTCTTTGATATCAGCCACAGCAACTTCTTTCAAGATATGTCTCCAAAGGCGAAGGAAACAAAGGCAAAGATGAACTTCTGGGACCTCATCAAGATAAAAAGCTTCTGCACAGCAAAAGAAACAGTCATCAAAACAAAGAGGCAACCCACGGAATGGGAGAAGATATTTGCAAATGACAGTACAGATAAAAGGTTGATATCCAGGATCTATAAAGAACTCCTCAAACTCAACACACACAAAACAGATAATCATATCAAAAAATGGGCAGAAGATATGAACAGACACTTCTCCAAGGAAGACATACAAATGGCTACCAGACACATGAAAAAATGTTCATCATCACTAGCCATCAGGGAGATTCAAATCAAAACCACATTGAGATACCACCTTACACCAGTTAGAATGGCCAAAATTAGCAAGACAGGAAACAACGTGTGTTGGAGAGGATGTGGAGAAAGGGGAACCCTCTTACACTGTTGGTGGGAATGCAAACTGGTGCAGCCACTTTGGAGAACAGTGTGGAGATTCCTCAGGAAATTAAAAATAGATCTTCCCTATGACCCTGCAATTGCACTGCTGGGTATTTACCCCAAAGATACAGATGTAGTGAAAAGAAGGGCCATCTGTACCCCAATGTTTATAGCAGCAATCGCCACGGTCGCCAAACTGTGGAAAGAACCATGATGCCCTTCAACGGATGAATGGATAAGGAAGATGTGGTCCATATACACTATGGAGTATTATGCCTCCATCAGAAAGGACGAATACCCAACTTTTGTAGCAACATGGACAGGACTGGAAGAGATTATGCTGAGTGAAATAAGTCAAACAGAGAAAGTCAAGTATCATATGGTTTCACTTATTGGTGGAGCATAACAAATAATATAGAGGACAAGGGTAGATGGAGAGGAGAAGGGGAGGAGAAGGAGAAGGAGAAGGAGAGGGAAATTGGAAGGGGAGGTGAACCATGAGAGACTATGGACTCTGAAAAACAACCTGAGGGTTTTGAAGGGGCGGGGTGGGAGGGTGGGGGAACCAGGTGGTGGGTATTAGGGAGGGCACAGATTGCATGGAGCACTGGGTGTGGTGAAAAAACAATGAATACTGTTACGCTGAAAATAAATAAAAAATTAAAAAAAAAAAAAAGAAAGAAAAACCACCTCTTTCCCCAGCTGAGCACTAAATGCCAAGAATTTGACTTTCCTCGGCCATTACTGATGCCAGCCATGATGCTCCTTCTGCATCAGGAACTCAAAATTTGTAGCACTGGAAGCAGAACTAGAAGTGCCCTTGCTATTATCTGTGCTGGCATGCACAGAACTTCTATACCAAGATTGTTTCCTTTTTGCTTATTTTTACACTGAAGTCTCTTATAGATCTGTCTGACTCATGAAGCCTAAGAGGACTGCATGCTTACTGCAAAGGATGCTGGGAACTTGAGTTCAGACCTCAACACTGTGGAGGCAGAACTCATGAGATGGGGGTTTCCTCAAATGCAGAAAAGCTTTTCAGAAGATGATGGGAAGGGATACCTGGATGGCTCGATGTGTTAAGTGTCTGACTTCAGCTCAGGTCATGATCCCGGGGTCCTGGGATCGAGCCCTGTGTCCTGCTCCCTGCTCAACGGGGAACCTGCTTCTCCCTCTGTCCTTCCCCCTGCTCCTGCTCACGTTCTCTCTCACCCTCTCTTTCTGTGTCAAATAAATAAATAACATCTTTCAAAAAAATGATAGGAAGATATGATTATAATAGATGTTTACTAAAACAGTGGGTGGATCCCTCTTTTTTCTGGCATTTCGATTTGTGTTCTAGTCACTTCTTTAGCCCACGATTCCAGCAGCTAGATTCTATACTGTATTTCCCAACATTTTTATACTTGAATATTTCCATGTGTAAACTAACTGGCTTTAATTCCACAATCTGAGCTATACCGGCTAGGTTAGAAGTTCACTGTTGAATGCTCCAAACCTTCAGTTTTTACTTAACCAGCAATACAACCTTATTCAAACCCATAACGATCTGCAACATTTTTATGCCTTAGCCATCCATGTCAAACCGAATTTTTTAAAAGCCTTCTTTACTGCCACCAACCTCTAGCTTTTTCTTTATTTAAGAAAGAGAGCTCAGAGTGAGAGCGAGAGCAAGAGAGAGAGAGAGAGAGCATGAGCAGGAGGAAGGGGCAGAGAGAGAGGGAGGAGCCTACTCCCCACTAAGAAAGGAGCCCTATGCCAGGTTCAGTCCCAGGACCCTGGGATCATGACCTGAGCTGAAGGCAGACTTTTAACCGACTGAGCCACCCAGGCACACCCCCGACTTTGCTCTTAAGTGAGAATTATTTCCCATGCCCACGTATTCTCTGACACCAAACTCATAGATTCTGGACCTAGGAGTTTCAGCTGTGGCTTTACATGCCTCAGAGTCTGTTTTTGCTGGAAGACCTGTGTATAAAAGGGATCATCTGTTTCAGAAGAAGACCAGTGCTACAACATCAAAGCCAACAGCAAACCCGACTGCATCAAAGGAAAAAAACAATATTCCATACCGCCTGACTACTTTCACAATGTGACGAGCACTGAGTAGCAGGATGGAAAGTGAAGGACTGCTCCCCAGGGTGATGAGACTACATCTGGTGATGGACGCAGAAACATGCAGCATGATGTCAGAGGAAGGAGCAACCAGCAAGCTTCCAGGGTCTGACTGTGCAGCTGTGAGGGGTTTTGTATAATAGGAGGCGGGGGCAATTTTGGGTGTCATAGTTTGCACATCTTAGGAGCATGATGGGTTTCTGCCTGTATCTTTCATTTAAGATCATCCGCATAGATAAAGGCACTGTGGAGTAAATGTTCACATGTGGACAGCTGGATGAAAGGTATGTGGGATTCCTTGTGCTCTCCTAGCCACGTTTCTGTAAGTCTGAAATTACGTCAACGTAAAAGTTAAAAACAAAATCGAGAGCTTCTCTGCAGCTATGACTTAATAAGTAGATGACACTTTCCTAATACTGTTTTTATATCTGGTGTGAAGGCAAGGAATCTATATCTCTAGAAAGTTCCAGTCTACTAAGTATTTGACACATTCTTGACTTTTCTTACTGACAATGTCATATCTGCATGTAGAGGGAAATATCAAGATGAACTCTTACTCTGTGCTTAATTCTCACCAACAAGAACAATAGAGTTCTTACAATGCGTATGACAGGAACTTTGGAAGAAAGTGATCTTGGAGCTTCGAAAAGTGAAATGTTGGCAACAGAAATACAGGTAGCCTGGATTTTAGAACTCCATATTCTTAAAAAGTCAGATAGAATGTGATTATAATCTATCTCATGATCAGGGTTTCTAAAAGATTTTCGAGAGAGTTGAGAGGTTCTAGAAATTCTTATAATGGAATAAAAAATTAGGCTAAAGAGAAATAAGAAGGAGGAAGAATCCCAAGACAGTAATGTCTGTGACTACACAGGGGTCCTTTGATGCACCCAAAAGATAAAAGGAGGAGGAAAAACCCAAAGGGAAGACTGGTGCCAATTTAAGTTTTATTTTTATGTTTCCTAATGCCTCACATGCAACACTGTAGGATGGGAAAAATGCACAGAAAATTCAAAAGGCACCTGCTAGGTCATCACAACAGGACAGTGATATGATTGACAGAAAGACACCAACAGATACTGTTGCTGAAGATAGAAAATTTCTTCAATGGCAAAAAACGTAAAAATTTATGAGATACCCTACAGAAACGGGAGCTAAGACACAGTGCTCCCCTGCTGGGTGTAGAATGTTTCTGGTCTCTCGAAGTTCCCCACAGAAACACAGAACCTCTCTTTGCCCAAGTTCATATGCTCCTGGCCACCTACCACTTGCCCGTGGAAAGTCTGGATGCTACTTGGTGCAAAGAATTCTATAAACCTACCAGGACACACTTGACTGTGTATAGCCACACCTGATAAAGTGGTCAGTTTCCCAAGACAATCCCCCAAAGACTCAGGCTTCAGGACTGCCTGAGGTATACCCCTTGATCCATACCCTGGCATAAGATGGAATATTTTTGCAGTCTCAGATTAGTACGTTGATGACTGCAGGTGTGACCTTAAGGTTGAATATTTTTGCAGTATCAAGTTATATGTGTATATGTGTAGATGGTTGACATCGCAACTAGACTGTGATGACTTCTGGAACTAGCCACTGAAAGGACAGTCTCGCACAATTAAATAATGAATTGATTGCAGTTTTTTCTTTAATTGAACAATTTGTTAATTGCTCTCACTTTTGTGGAAGACTGAGTACCAATTAACTGACTCACACGGGCTGGATTTTTCCTGTGGCTTATTATGTTACATCCTCCTTTTGGGGTTATCATAGACTTATGACTTTATTTAGTGTCTCAGTTCATTGGACAAATTACTGTCTTTTAAAATTTAATTTACTTGAGAGAGAGAGAGAGAGAGATTGAGAAAGAGAGGAAGCACAAGTAAGAGAGGAGCAGAGAGAGAGGGAGAAGCAGACTCCCCATGGACCAGGGAGCCCGATGTGGCACTTGAACCCAGGACCTTGGAACCATGACCTGAGCCCAAGGCAGATGCTTCACCAACCACCCAGGTACCCAAATTACTGTCATTTTAATTGGATGCATGAATTGTCTTTAAGAGGCCACCATCAGTCCTCTCTTTAGGCCATTGGTTCTCAACATTAGCGACGTCTGGTGACATTTTTTGGTTGTCAAAATGTGGGGGGTAGACGCTATTGGTATCTAGTGGGGAGAGACCAGGGGTGCTTCTAAACATCCTGCAATGCACAGGACAGCCCCCATGTCAAAGAGCTATCTAGCCCAAGATGGCTGCAGCTGGAGAAACCCTGCTTTGGAGGCTAATCTCTGTATCTTTTTTATCATCATCCGCAGACACTGTTTAATGGCCTCTGGTATGTTCCAGCCAGCTCCCAACCAAGAGATTCCTAGGAATTGGCAGTTTGAGAACTTTGCATTTTGCTTGTCTTCTTCTATCTTTGCACAGGGAGTGGAAACATCCTGCCTGAAGTGCAATCCTGCCAAGACCTTTTTTCCTGTCACTTTCTTGAAGTAGCATGCTCTCCAGGTGGGTGGCCCGCAACGCTTGGGCCTCAGGCTCAATCAGTCCTGGGACAGGAGAGAGGCCCAGCCCAGCCACAGTTTGGCCTCTCAGCAGCTTATTATCTAAGCTTGCTGACCCCTGCTTGACTCTCAGGCTTCCTTATGCCTTCTCCACCTGCTGCTCTTTTCTGGGCCACATTATAGACAGAATGTTTGTGTCCCCTGCTCCCGAATTCATATGTCAAAGCCCTAATCCCCAGTGTGGCTGTATTATTAAACTAAACTAAAGCTTCTGGGGAGAGTAGATTTGTCAAATTCTTCCTTATTTCCTAGCTCTGAGATTGCTGAAAACATACATGTGTTCACTTCTGCCGGCCCCATGATTTGTCACTTTGGAGAGGCCAACTTCCCCCTTCTTGCAAAATCATATCTATAATTATAAAGTCAATTATTTACATTATAGTCGTATTGCCAAAGTGCCATTTCGACATTAATACACAGTAACCGTGGATTATCTCAAAAATGATGACTTGTAGAGATATCTAATTCTCAATCATATTGAAAAAAGCACCTCCTGGCTAGCCTTTATGCAACCAAACATTTCTCTTTCAAACAGAAGTTCCAAGAAGAAATTGCTTCTTGTACACTTTAATCAATGAATGTTTTATGCCTCATTGAGACACTTGTGATTTCTATTTGAAGAGTGCCAGATCCAATGAGAAAATTGTTTTTGAGAGGCTGTCTCAAAACACATTTTTAAAATCCCAATTAGTTCACACAAATAGCAGACCTCCAAGGTCAGAGCTAACAGGAAAGAAAAATATTTTGTACACAAAATTTAAAGCATAATCATTCCTAATTAAAACTCTAATATGGACCCAGGTATTTTGTATCCACTTTTTCTGGTCGGGTCAGGAAAGATAGACCTTGACTGCATTTTATCATAATTACCTCCACTTCCTCCCACATTTATAACCTCGTAGTTTGCAAATTCTTACTGTTCTGAAAGTCTGCTGCCACTGACAAAATGTAAAATAAAAGGCAAGGGATTTTCTCTGGGAACACCTGGGTGGCTCAGTTGGTTAAGCCTCTGCCTTCAGCTCAGGTCATGATCCCAGGCTCCTGGGATCAAGTCCTGCATTGGGCTCCCTGCTCAGCGGGGAGCCTGCTTCTACCTCTGCCTGCAATTCCCCCTGCTTGTGCTCGCTCTCTTTCTGACCAATAATAAATAAAATCTTTTAAAAAAAATCTTAAAAAAGAAGGATTTCCTCTGATTAACTTTCCTAACCCCCTAACTCCCTCATCCCCATCTAAAATGCTGTCTACAAGAAACACCCTTGGTCTTACTTTTCGTTCTTACCCAGACTGGGTTTTGTGATGTCATTTTCTGCTATAATACCTCAGGTATCCCTCACCCTTTGGTTTGAAGCAACAGAAGCAACCAAGAAATGATAACTGCGACCACTTCCAATATTCAACCCAGGATGCCAGGCTGCAGGAAATCAAAGAGATAATTGACGTACTTCACTGAAACACTTCTTCCTTTATTCTTAGCCACACTTTTTTTTTTTTTTCCCAACCAAGATGGCCCACTTGTTGCTAACATAGGATTCCGGTATTAAAACTTTCATGGTTTCTATAGTTCTCCTAATCAACTTAGCTGTCAGAATCCAAGAGTTGGCAGCAATTCCATTTAATAGTGAGTCAGTGATATGATCCACAGAAAGACAACAAAAGACACATCTAGAAATGTAAAGTTCCTATGGAGATGGTTAAGTGAAGTAGAAGGTCCACAATATATCTCTAGGTGAAGGTAAGGTCAGCTGTGGAGCACACAGCCAACATGGACCAATTATTGCGCTTGGCACAAGAATTTCTCCTTGCAGTTCTCAGGAGGATTCAGGACCTTCTAAAAGTCCTCCACAACCCACATGGTTATTCGGGAGAGTGGCAGGATACAGTCAAGCAAGGAGAGATCTCGGAGCTTCCTTTGACTTCAGGTTTCTAGCCCTTGCAATCCAATCAACCTCCTACATGGTTATTCTGGAAACTGCCTACCTTTCCCCCAGCTTCACAGCAACCACAGACCATTCCTGAGCATTTGCTTCCGGTGTAGGCGAAGAGATGGTAATTTTTAAAAAGCAGCATCCAGCAGTCCCAGGCTTTAAACCTATCTGATGTTCACCCTTGTGTCACCAAAATCAAACTTGTTACCTCACCCTGGGGCTCCCTTTGCCTTCTGTGTATCACATACTGATTGAGAGTGGCAGGATACAGTCAAGCAAGGACGGATCTCGGAATGCCTTTGACTTCAGGTTTCTAGCCCTTGCCATCCAATCAACCTCCAAGTTCTATGGACTAGCTCTTAAATGTAAAACAAATTCCTTTTTCTCCATTCCCATTGCTCCTGCTCCTGCTCTTGTTCAGACATCCCTTACTTCTCACCTAAAACAAATCCAGGAACTTCTGAGCCGATTTCCCTGTCCCCAAGTCTCTCTTCTCTCAAACTCATTCTCCTCCTACCTTCCCCAAACAGACCCCCAGTCTTCTCTTTCTCTCTACAGTATTCCAAGGGGAGCTCATCTGTTCCCTTGGATTAAAATATCATAATTTTTCTGATGGTTCATAAGATGATCTCCAGCCAGAAGAATTCTCTCTAAATCTGACTTCTACATCCCACATATCTGAGGTTTTCCACTTGGATGTCTCATAGGCATCTCAAATTTAATGTGTCAGCAACAGAACAATTTGTTTCCCATTCAAAATGTATCCTCCCAGACCAGAGTCTTTCCCATCTCAGTAAGTGGTATTGCTTTCCACCTACAAACTCAGGTCAGAGACAGTCACCCTGGATTACTCCTTTTGCCTAAACTCCTACATTCAATCCATACAGCAAGTCATGTTGACGTACCTCAAGGGCCTATATTTCTCCATCTTCATAGTTACCGTTTGAGACTATGCCACCGTCATCCTGCCATAACCTTTCACCTAGACACAGCAACAATGCTATCTGGTCTATACCATCCCACTCTTGCTCATTTCTAATCCATTTTCTACACCATGTCAAGAACATTCAAGAACATTCTTTTAAAACATGACTTGAATCATATCACTTGCTTCAAACTCCTCAGTGGCTTCCTGTTCATTTAAAACTTGTTGCCATAACCCACAAGGCCCTGCCAATCTTGAACCATCTCATCTCAAGCCATCAACTCCCCGTTTGGGTAATAAGCTCTAGCTACCTGAATTTCTTAAAGTTCTTGGGAGCTGCTAGGCTCTTTCTTGCTCTAGTCCTTGGCCGATGCTGGCCTTTATGTGTAGAATGCTATTTTCAACTGTATTTGCATGACTGAATTCTCATCTTATAGGTCTGAGCTCTGTTGTTACCCAAGCGGGCTTCCTACATATCTGATGTAGGCCACTCTGATTATTCTTGAGCAAAAACATGAGTTTCCTTCTTAAGACATCAGCACTTAGAGTAGTTGTATTTGGTGGTATGTCTTCTTGTTTTGGTTTTGTTCTTTATCTGTGCAGTTCCCCGCAGTTCCTGGCATATACTTAGATCTTAATGTCTACTGTTGAGCAAGTTATTTTCTAGCTCTCTTTTGCTTAAAAATCTTTACTGTTTCTCGCTTGTCTATAGGATGGAGTCTAAACTCCATAGGATAACATTTGGCTTTGACCTAATCTACCTATGCAACGTCTTTCCTACTACTTCTGAATCCACTGTATATCACATAGTCTTTTGTTCCTGTAAACAATGGAAAACACAATACACAGTGGCTTAAATGATGGGACTCTCTTTTTCCTTATATAGCAAAAATCTGGAAATAGGTCATTAGGGCTGGCTCAATGATGTCACAGAGCACACAGGCAGGCTCCTTTTCTTTCTGCCTCATCACTTTCAAGTGTGGCTTTTGGTTTCATGACTACAAAAGGGTTGCTGAATTTCCAAGTGTTGCATCCAACTTCTAGATCAGAAAAAAAAAAAAAAACCCTTCTCCTTATATAGTAGTTTCCTATTTATTCAGAAAACAAAGCCCTTCCCAGATATCTCTACTTACATCTCATTAGCTAGAACTGTATCACATGATCACCTCTAGCTAACCAGGGAGACAGGGGGATTGAGTATTTTTAGGTGGGTACATTTCATGCCCTGGACAAAATCATGGACCTGTGAGTAAGGAAGAAGGGGGAATGGATATCAGGTAAGTTCTATTAGTATGTACCTCACCGTGCATCCTCATGTTCTCTATACTGGACTATTTTTCACAGTTCCCTGAAATACTATGCAATTCTACAAAGCTTTTATCTTTTTGCTCCCACTGTTATCTCTACTTGGAATACCCTTCTCTTGCTTCTCAACCTGAAATATTCTGCTCACCCTTCAAGGCTGACCTTGAAGACCTCCCATCTGGAGCCTTCCTTTGTCCTCTGAGGCAAGAAGAATGCTCCCTGGATTCTTGGGAGGTGATGCAGGAAACAAGGGCCTTGTCTTATGGTTGTATCATCAGCATTTAAGCAAGTGCCTGGAATATTGGAAGCAGCCAAACAGTGGTAACCAAACCGAAAGAGAGGAGAAGTCCAGGAGAGCATGTTTCTCTCTTTCAATCCTCACAATAATCTAAGGAGGGACCCATCACCCTGGTTTTACGGATAAGGGAACTAAGCCCTAAATGAAATAAAGGTAACTTGCCCAAGGCCACACTGCTAATAATGTGGTCCTAGAAATGAATTAATTGAAGGCTATGCCTTTGCTTTGTCCCATCACCTGCCACATTTTCATTTTCATTTTTATTGTAATTTTAATTTTTAGTCCAGGGGTCGCACACTGATGCTCATGGGCAGGCCTCTTGTTGCTGTAAATTAAGTTTTATTGGAACACAGCCATACCCATTCCTTTTTGTATTATCTATGCTGCCTTTGCATACTACAACAGAAGGGTTGAATCACTAAGACACACCACATAGCCGCAAAACCTACCGTATTTACTCTCTGGCCATCCTGACTCCTAAATTAAATCAAAAGATAAATGCCATAAAAAGAGGTTGAAAACGATCACTTCAAGACCAACATTATAAAGAAGAAAAGACTAGGGTCTCCACCCGAGGAAGATGTAGCATTAAAAAAAATGACAGAAGGAGAAAGGGGACTCAGTCATTCTGACTTCTTTCTGTGTTCAACAAGAAAGAGAACCAGCATTCAAAAGAACTGGGGTGAAAAAGAGAATTGATTAACCATTGTAAGAATAATTCTTACTTCACAGGGCTGTTGTAACATTGGAATGAACTAAAGCATGAGATAAGGCACAATGCCCAGGATATGGTCAAGGCTCAATAAACAGTGACTATGCTCCAACGTGGCGTAATCTTCATCAGGTCCTATTGCTTCTGAACACGATCCTTTCTTATTGTCAGGACTGCTCTTTGGGGTCAAAGGAAGAAAGAGAGGCCATTTGTACTGTTTCACGTCCAGAATTCCATAAAGTCTGAAAATCGCCCTGATCTATCTTGGTTCCATTTTCTGCAGAGAGCCATTCCCATGTCTAGGAGGAAATTGCAGTCTCAGGTAGGAGGGCACTTAAGCCTGAGCCTATTCACTGTTCCTCTGTCTGTAGCCCAGAGAGCTCTGTTACCAGCCCTTCTCTCTCACATAGGAAGAAACAGGCTCTGCAGAGACCCCATGAAAATAAGGGAGTCCCAGGGCAACTTCACCAAACTCCGGAGCAGTGCTCATCACAGGCCTCTCAAAATTCCTTGGAGGAAAGCTTTCCAGATGCACGAAGGGAAGGGAAAACCTGCCTAGTTAAAACCTCGCATAATTTCAGTGCAGGAACCAGGTGGGTCCTAACAACTCCAATAGAGTCATCACATCGAAGGCCTCGTGCATTTACCAGAGCCTCCATTATTTTTTTAATTTTAATTTTTATTTAATTTTTATTTTTTTTTAAAGATTTTTATTTATTCACTTGACAGACAGAGATCACAAGTAGGCAGAGAGGCAGGCAGAGAGAGAGGAGGAAGCAGACTCCCTGCTGAACAGAGAGTCTGACTTGGGGCTCCATCCCAGGACCCTGGGATCACGATCTGAGCCAAAGGCAGAGGCTTTAACCCACTGAGCCACCCAGGTGCCCCCAGAGCCTCCATTATTAATACGCTGAGAAAGACAGCAAATCATCGTAGGAAGGAGGTGAGGAGAAAAGAAGCAACAGCCACCTGGGTCAAAGGTAGCAAAACATTGAACACACACGGCCTAGAACGTTCCCACCAGGAATAACTTAATTACCACGGGATGTTTTGGCTTTCAGAGAGCCGAGTCCGAATGCGTGTTTTCTACAGTGGCTTTTGTTTTATAGCCAGGCTGAACTCTGGAGAGAGGATGTTACGGAGCCAAGGCTCCTTACATATTCTTAATGATTGTAAAGTGTCTGGATTTATGGCATGAAAAATGCAGGTTATAAAAGCAGAGTGGTGCACGATGTAAGAAACTGCTATTTGTTCCTCTTTAATAAAATATGGTCAAATCATGGAAACATTCAGTCAAAAGTTGCAGTTGGAGAGCGATAATAAATAAAATACCCCGGAATCATGCAGTTAACCAGAAGATATCCAATTATTAAAGCTTCTCTCAAGTACATTGCCAGGTTAGTACTCGGAGCAAACCAAGCACCCCAAGCCCCATGTAAATGATCATTCTCAGAGATTCAGGAACTCCCCACTGTTGACACGAATAATTTGGACAACCTTGCACATATTAATGGTTAAGACATCAAAATAAATCATGGCATTAAGGAGACACGAGCACCCTGCCCTAATAGACCCACTTTTGCTTGTGCTAAGTGGCGCAGGAATCCATGAGGTAGCCATCTTTCTTTTTTTTTTTCTTCCTGCCTCTTGGCTGAACATCCTTGACTGCATACATTTGTAAAACTCAGGAAAATATTGGGAGGTATTGGTATTAGCAGCTACCAAGCTATCTGAAACAGACTACAGAATATATATTGATAAGCTTTTGCCAATTCGCAGCAGCCAATAACTATCATTTCTCCTCATAGTTCCAGTTTCTGAAGTGTGCATTCTGTTTCTATAGCAACTTTCATTTTGTTAACCTGTTACTCACATTAAAAGTGTTATTTTTAGCATAACATTTCCAGAAGTCTTTGACAAAGAAAAATGGGAAGAGATTGTAGCTTGAAGATGAATGTATGCCCAGTATGAATTCTAATGTGTAACGTATTTATTTGGTCAGCACATCATCTATTATAAAATTATAGAAGATATAGATTTTTAAATGTGTGCGTTTATGGACTTTGAGAAAGAAACGCCATATCCCATATCTTTTTTTCTTTTTTTTGGAACAAGGGGGAGTATAAGTAAATAACAGTATCCAAATGGATTTATTTCCTACAGATTTTCACTTACATAAAACCCAAGGCAAGGAACATATAGCTGAGGACTTTTTGTGTGTGGTAGTCATGGCTTTTGCTACCGGGTTGCAGTTTGAAAACCCGATGTTGTCTCAGGACATGTAGGGCTAATGCGCTGAATTTCAACTATGAAAAAGTCATGTAGTGAGCCAGATGGGGGCAGAGAACAGTCCTATAGCTAGCTGACACTCCTAATAAATTGGGACATAGCCTGCCTTTTGACCTTTCCACAAACAAATTGCTGCCTTTTCTTCCCAAATATTGTCTTACCTTTCACTTCCTTGTCAAAAACGGAGTCCTGTGCAGTTTGATGTAATGTGACTGGAAATGAAAAACGTGAGCTTGATTAATCCACTCTTTGGATGCGGATGAGGAGAACATTGCCCTTCGGTTATTACAAGTGAACCCTGAAATTAGACTTGACTTGAGTTCTAGATGAGAACAATTATTTTCTCATGTTGTAACTAATATTCTCTAATTATTAGAAAGGTGGTGGACTGAAGTGGATAAGGGCTGTCTTCTGGAACCAGGTTGCCTGGGTTTGAATCCCAGCCTTGTCAGTCCCTGTGTGACCACTGGCAGTGTGCCTATTCATGCCACACCTCAGCTTCCTCATTTGTAGAAGAGATGATAATGGTACCTATCATAGGGTTGTTGTGAGAATTCAATAATTTGCCCATGTAAAATGCTTAAAAGAGTACCAAACATGTAGTCAGTTTGATTAGTGTTTTTTTTTTAACTTCAAGAAATATGGTTTTTTAAATGGTCTTACTTTTTTTATTTTTTAAAAAGACTTTATTTATTTGAGAGAGAGAGCGTGAGCGAGCATGTGCATAAGCAGGGGAGCGGCAGAGGGAGAAGGAGAAGCAGACTCCCTACTGAGTGTGGAGCCTGATGCAAGACTCCATTCCAGGACCCCAAGATCATGACTTGAGCTCAAGTCAGCCGCTTAACCGACTGAGCCACCCGCACACCCCATGGTGTGGTTTTCTTTCACTGCCTTAATTAGGAAAATATCCACAATACTTATCTTCTTACTGGCTGGCTGATACAGCTGGGTACAAACTACTATGTCATTTTCTTTTTTTAAGATTTTATTTATTTATTTGACAGAGAGGGAGAGACAGCGAGAGAGGGAACATAAGCAGAGGGAGTGGGAGAGGGAGAAGCAGGATTCCCACCAAGCAGGGAGCCTGATGCAGGGATCGACCCCAGGACCCTGGGACCATGACACAAGCCAAAGGCAGACACCCAACGACTGAGTCACCCAGGTGACCCACTATGTCATTTTCTAATAGGTAAATTGCCAAAGGTCACACAGTTAGTGATGGATGAAGCTAGGATTCCTACCTAGGCAGTGTGGTTCCAGAAGCCAGACCCTTATTCACTCCATTTTGCTGACTTTCTAATAATTTGAGAATTTTAGTTAAAACATTAGGAAATAATAGTTCCCATCCAGAATTCAAGTCATAGCCACAATTCATCCCATTAGCCCCTTACCTTTCACAGAAATATGTCTTACCCCAAAGATCGCATCCCTGTATTAGTTCACACCTCTAAGCATTTCCCCAACACACACAGACTCAAGGTAATAGGTCCTAAAGGACACTGGCCATGCCCTAGAACTCATTCTCCCCCACCCCAGGTTTACTGTGGTCTAATTTACATAGAATAAAATTCATCCTTTTATTGTAGAGTTCTGTATGTTTTGACAAGTGCATATAGTAACCACCATTATCCTAAAATATGGAACATTTCCATCGCTCCCCAAAATTCCCTCCTGCCCCTTCATGGTCATATTGCTTCTCCCATTCTTGGCTTCTCGCAATTACGATCTATTTTCTAACCCAATAGTTTGTTCTTTTTTTTTCCCCCTGGCTCCAAGAATACACAATTCTAAAACAGATAAGGATCATATAAAGTCTCTCAAAAGTAGCAGATACCTCATGTTACTTGTGTGAAAGGGGAAATGAAATGGGGTGTCTTATGTCAAGGGGTTTTCAAATGCACCCAGAAGGCCATTAAAGAGGTGGACCTTATGCATGTCCTCACGGGAGGAACCATGAACTTCTGAAGTGGGCCAAACCACAAATACTCCAAGGATTCAGCCCAAACACCTGCAACTCACTACAGTAACAGACTTTGAGTAGTGATAGCCTTAGCAACCAATTATATTCAATCAAGATTAGCTTTCTGCTGCCAACACCCAATCAGAAATTCTTTGTAAACAATGTCTACAAGTATTCCCTTTTTGCTTTATACTCCCCTGACTTTTACTCCCTAGTAGGACACTTTCTGGATTGCCACCCACAACTGTGTACCGTGAATTGCAGTTCTTTGTTTCCAAATCAACACTTTCATTTTATTATTACTTCCTGACAATTTTAGGTTCACACTGGATACAGTGGAGACTAATAGGAGCTCAAATCATTGAAACTCATGAAACAGTTGCTTGGTATTGTGTGTGGAATCTGCTATCTTATGGTTCCAGTGGGAAGAGGGAAGAGTGAAGGACTGTAGTAAAGTAATCTTAGACACAAATCCCATCTCTGGAGAGACTGTTAATCAGTAGACAAGGACAAATAAAATAAAGTAAAAAAGGTAGACAAATCCATCTTAATTAAACAGTTATGATCATAAAAGCTATAGCTTTCTCCTTCCCATTGATGCCCTTTACCAAATCAGAGAAACATGAGGTATAGTGGATATGTCTTGTGAATGACTGTGATGGCCCTCAACTTGAGTGTGTCTTAAAGCAAAGCTAACGTTTATTTGCCTTTGCCATTTCTCCTTTTGGTTCATAGTACATGATAATTGGTAGGTGCTCATAAAATATCTGTTTAGTGGATGAAAAATGTACTCTCTGGCAGGAATGTTAACAACTAGGGAATCGTAAATTTGGCCCATAATCTCTTAAAACTCACACCTTTTCATGGCTGATCTGGGATGAGATACAAAAATTTCTGGTAGCGCTCTCTTAGCTACACCATATCACCTTCCTAAGACCTCCCAACTGGATGACAATTCTTCACAGTAGAACGGTTGTAGGCTGATGACTTTTGTCTCTATTGTCAAGGAAAGGTGATGGGAAAAGAAGCATTTTCAGTTGCTTCATTCCACTGAGTCAATCTAAGAATTTGAAAACCTGTTATCAGTTTTCTAAAGAACACTTTTCTCAACTGATTTTTAGTTATTACCTATTTGTGTGTGTGTGTGTGTGTGTGTGTGTGTGTGTGCAACTATTTATTTATTTTTTTTATTTATTTTCAGCGTAACAGTATTCA
Organism: Martes martes; assembly: GCF_963455335.1. Lineage (NCBI taxonomy): Eukaryota > Metazoa > Chordata > Mammalia > Carnivora > Mustelidae > Martes > Martes martes. The sequence continues at coordinate 36,054,663 of NC_137897.1, read as the reverse complement.
TTGTTTTTTCACCACACCCAGTGCTCCACGCAATCTGTGCCCTCCCTAATACCCACCACCTGGTTCCCCCAACCTCCCACCCCCCACCCCTTCAAAACCCTCAGGTTGTTTTTCAGAGTCCATAGTCTCTTGTTGTTCACCTCCCCTTCCAATTTCCCTCAACTCCCTTCTCCTCTCCATCTACCCTTGTCCTCTATATTATTTGTTATGCTCCACAAATAAGTGAAACCATATGATACTTGATTCTCTCTGTTTGACTTATTTCACTCAGCATAATCTCTTCCAGTCCTGTCCATGTTGCTACAAAAGTTGGGTATTCGTCCTTTCTGATGGAGGCATAATACTCCATAGTGTATATGGACCACATCTTCCTTATCCATTCATCCGTTGAAGGGCATCTTGGTTCTTTCGACAGTTTGGCGACCGTGGCCATGGCTGCTATAAACATTGGGGTACAGATGGCCCTTCTTTTCACTACATCTGTTGAAAAACAAAAATAAAACCGGCGGCATCACGTTACCTGATTTCAAGCTTTACTACAAAGCTGTGATCACCAAGACAGCATGGTACTGGCATAAAAACAGAAACATGGACCAGTGGACAGAGTAGAGAGCCCAGATATGGACCCTCAACTCTATGGTCAAATAATTTTTGACAAAACAGAAAAAATATCCAGTGGAAAAAAGATAGTTATTACCTATTTTTGAAAACAAGACTGAGTATTATCAGGCACATGACCCAGAAGTCATAGTCTTGTAAAAAAGTTAACCTTTTCCCCATTAGGACATTTTCCAATACAGTAAAATATTCTTCCTATAAATGATAAGAGTAAGTATATGAAGAAAAATTGCTTGATAATCTCTATCTGGGTAAAGGCTAATTACTCCCATGAGCAAGACTAGAATTTTAAGTATAAAATTTTGATATTTGTTAAATTTCTCAGGCCTCAACTTCCATGACCAGTCTGCAAATTCAGATTTACTAACATGGATTATGACATGTGCAGAAAGGAATGTTTCTGGCTCTAGTCACTTATAAAGGGGTTGCTTACCTTGTCTCCACATTCTGTTCATTTGAACTATAATTTATCATCTGGGCCCACCAAGTTCAAGTACTCACATATAAGCAGGTATTGAGGGGATTTTTAATGAAAACTCTAAAAATAATAATGATTAATTGAAAAAAACTGAATATACACCAGGGGAGAGAACTATATACAATTAACTTCAACAGAATATACAACACAGTATAAATAATTAGAAATACAATTTTGGCATTTAAGTGCAAATTCCTTCTTCCAACTTTATTTCAAAATGGATTGACCACATTAGTCTTAGAAGATGAAAAGATACAGGATTAGAATTCTGAATATCCAAATCTTCAGCCAACTCTTGGTGTCATGAGAGGCAGATCAGTGTGAGGACCACAATCCTTCCTGAGCTAAATCGAAACACAAGGCTGGCCTCTGTGCCTCTGTGTGAAGGCCACGTTCTAGAGGAGACGAGCTGGTCTCCAGGGCCCCTTGCTCCCAGGTGCACTTACTAATCTTGAGCCACAGCATCTTTCCAGTTTATGGTAAGTAGAGTTAAGGAAGGATTAATGCAAGGTGAAAGATAGAAAGGAAAATACCTAGCCCCTCCAGAGACAAGAGCAGAGATATCCTGTGCTGACCAACCATGCACTTGAGGAAGAAAAATCCTCAGAGAGTTGATTCAAAAGAGAGCTGAAGCTTGAAGCCAAAGAAAGGATGACAGGGATCTTTTTCTAACCAGGATGCAGTAACAGGAGTAGATTTACTATTCCATCTGATATGAATAAGATACTGGATGAAACATACAAAAAAGTAGATTTTAAGTCATTGGATGTCAGGCTATAAAGGATACGATCTCCAAGAGACAGAAGCTTACTATTGCCCCAGCTTAAACCTTTGAGAGAATATCTAGGCCACAGTGTATTGAAGGCAAACCCAGATGGAATGCATCAAATTCCCTGAGTTGAACCGATATTGTTAGCAGACTCTGGAGAAGTAAATAATAAAGTTAACAAAACCTAGCACTGGAGAGAAGAGAGCTACACAGGAAGAAACTTCTGCAGATTTATAGAGGATCCCTCTCAACTATTCAGCAGAGTACCCAACTGCATAGGCATGTGAGAAAACTACCAAAAGCCAAGGGAAAACCACCCAAAATGAGCATAGGGAAAGCACTTGGTGATAACACAGGATCATTAATTGTGCTTGTTCTCACCAGTTGGACTGGTAATCTTCATAATTCATGGAGTACTGAGTAGAGTCATTAGAAGAATTTTGCCTCAGTAGTGGAGACTAATTAGTCTTAGACTAAATTCTGCTCCATTCCTGACATATAGGTCTTAAAAGCAAGACCCAAAAGGATTAAGGGGTTTCCAAGTAACTTCCTCCCACAGCAAGATCAAGTATATTTATAAGAATACAAAAATACCCAGCATCCAACAAGGTGAAATTCACAATGTCTGACATCTTATTAAAGATTACCAGGCAAGTAAGGGAACAGGAAAAAAGAACTCATAGTGACAAGAATAATAAATCAACCAAAAGAGACCCAGAAAGGGCACAAATGTGGCAGACAATGACATTAAAACAGTATAACTCTATTTCATATGCTTCTTTTAAAAAAAGCCACAGGAAAGATTAAATATGTTAAGTGAAGTCATTGAAGATGTTTTAAAAGATTAAGACCTAAATCAAAATTATAGAGGTAAAATCCAAAATGTGTGATGTGAAAAGTACACTGGATGGTATGAATGGCAGATCTGATGTTGCAGAATAACTGATTAGTGAACCTAAAGACGTGGTATAAGGAACTACCTATAACACAGACACTAAAACATAGAAAAAGAAAAAAATGGGAGCTGTGGGACAACTTCACACAACTAATGTGCATTAATTGGTGTACTTCTAGGAGAGAAAGATAGATGTGGATAAATTTGGTAAAACCTAAAAATCCCAGAGATCCAAGAAGATGAATGAACCCCAGCACAAAAAAACATGAAGAAAACCACACAAAGGCACCACCATTAATCCAATTCTCAAAACCAGTCATAAAGAGAAAATCTTAAAAGCAGTCAGAGAAAAAGATATGTTACCTACAAAGGAACAAAGACAAAGATGACGATGGCAGATTTCTAATCAGAAATAATGCAGAAGGACAGTGGATGGACATCTTTCAAGTGTGGAAAGAAGTAAACTGTCAACCTAGAATTCTTCACTCAGCAAAAACAGAATTCAAAAATGAATATAAAATAAAGACTTTTTCAGACATAAAAATGCTGAAAGAATTCGTCACCCAAAGACTCCTATTACAATAAAGGTTAAAAGAAGTTGATCAGGCAAAAAGAAAATACTATAGATGAAAATCTAGATCTACACAAAGAAATGAGGCACACCAGCATGGTAGCTCCTTGGGTAAATATATGAGATATTTTTCTTATTTGAATCTTTTAAAAAGACAGTTGGGTGCTTAAACAAAGGTAAAAATAATGTAGAATGATGTAGTGGGGTTTACAACACAGGTAGAGGTAACATGTATAATAATAAAAGCACAAAGTCCAGGAGGGGAGAAATGGAAATTTACTATTTAAGGTTCTCATACTTTATGCAAAGTTGCCTAATAGCAGAAGAAGATAGACTGTGACAGATTTAAAATGTATTCTCTACATTAAAACAGTAAAGAGCAAAGCAAATAGTTACAGCCAAGAAACCAACAAAGGAATTAAAATGAAATTATAAAAAATAATCAGTCGAGGACCTAAAGGATATTATGCTAAGTGAAATAAGTCAGATGAAGATAATGCTATGTGATTTTACTTATATGTGGCATCTAAAAAAAGTAAAAGAAATGAACAAACAAACAAAAGCAGAAACAGACCTATAAATACAGAAGACAAACTTGTGGTTGCCAGAGGGGAGAAGGTAAGGGGCTGGGCAAAATGGGTGAAGGTGAGTGGGAGGTACAGGCTTCTAGTTATGGAATGTATATCACGCGATGAAAGGTGCAACATAAGGAATATAATCAACGATATTATAATAACACTGTATGGTGACAGACAGTAGCTACACTTGTGGCAAACAAAGCACAATGTATAGATTTTGTTGAATGCTGTACACCTGAAACTAATATTAACATTGAGTGTCAACACACTTAAATTTTAAAAAAAAGTTTTAATCTGAAAGAAAGAAGAAAAAGAGGAACAAAGAACAAATGAGACAAATAGAAAACAAATAATAAGACAATAAATGTAAATCTGAATACGTTAATAATCACATTAAGTATAAATAGTCTAGACACCCCATTAAAAGGCAGAGGTTGTCAGATTGGATGAAAAGCAAGATCCCACTGTATTCTACCTACAAAAAAGCATACTTAAATATAAAGACAGAAATAGGTTAAGAGTAAAATGGTGGGAAAACAGAGACCATGCTAACACTACCCAAAAGAAAGCTGGAGTGGCTATATTAACAATTACCCAAGAGCAGCGAAAGCATTTATTGATTCATACGAGGACTTGTACATAAAGGTTCATAGAACCTTTATCTGTAATAGCTAAAAACCGGAAACAACCAAAATGTCCAATTACCAGGCAAATGGATAAACAAATTGGGATATGTATATTTATACAATGGAATGTCATTCAGTAATAAAAAGAAAAAAATTAATGATACACACAACATCATGGATAAATCTCAATTTAAATGTGCTACGTAAAAGAAGACAGATCACAAAAAGAGTAGTATGTAGAATGTAATTCTAAGATCAGGGTGGTGCCTTCTTCCCTGACCCATTTCAGCGGTCTTCATTATTGAAGACGAATTTATGGGGGAGGAGGCAGAAAACAGCCTTGAACTCACACTTAGAAATGAACATTAGGCAGATGAAAAATTTTATGTATTTTATATACACATATATATATCTTATATCTTATATATAAAATTTATGTCATATATATATACACACACATACATATTCACAAAAAAAGTGAGAAAATGAGGAAGTTGGGGAGAATGTACATAAGAAGACCAAATTGAACCCCTATGTGAGGTTAGGAATAAAATGCTTACTGTAAATCTAAGACCTGTTCACTGCCAGGATGGGAGTCATGAATTTGGCTCTAAGCTTTCTAGTGATCAACTCGAAAGGGAAAAAAGTTGTTCAGTTTGGCCAGAAAATAAAAACAAACATGACTTCAGAGGTAGTACAGCAGAGGCCAGAAAAAAAATCTGTTCCATAAGGTCATCCAAAGAAGAGATATTTAATGCACCAAAAAATATGCAAACATCTTCAGCAACACTTACAATAAATACAACACAACCAGTTTTATTGCACGTGTTCTTGGAATGTCCCTGTCTATAATCAGGGTGGTCACCATATCAGCAGCATAAACATTAAATGCAAACTTGTTAGAAATGTAAATTCTCAGGCTCCACCCCAGGATTATTAAGTCAGAAATAGTGGGGTGGACCCTGTCCTCTGTGTTTTAACAAGTCTTCCAAGTGATTGTGATTCATGCTAAAGTTTGATGGGGCTAACTACCTTCTGATAGTTTTATTCATCTACACTTGTTTAGTTCACTGTAAATTTATTTAGCTACTCCCTTAAGACTGGGAACTTTCTGAGAGAAGGATGTGCCCCAAATGTCTACCCCCCCACCCTCACACCTCACTAGAGTCCTATTGAACCATCATTCTAAGATAAATTATCTTAATAGGAGTCTGTATTTCAGCCTGAAAAGATCAGTTAGTGTTTCCTTTTTTTTTTTTTAAGAAGAAGAACAACTGGATTCATAATACAGGCATGTAGTTAATTGACCCATTTATTTTTCACGAAGTGTTGAAAAAATGCCATGTAAGACGATGCCAAATGGAAAGCTCAGTTGGCAACTCCTACATACCTTCATTCTCGTATAATTTTCCCAGGACTTCAAAGGTCAGTAGTTACAGTGAGGAGGGAGTGAGGAAAGAAGGGGTAGGAGACTTAATGAAAGAAGCTCTGCACTTCTAGAGCCTTACCATTAAGTAAGTACAGTGCCCTGGGGAACCTCAATGATGCACTGGGCTCAACAAAGTGACTGAAAACATTAACAATGCCAGTTCCTGTACCTATGTCCTGATTTTAATTTACATTTATTTTTCAAAGCCAGACTGAATAAAGTCATAAAATGCTGTTATAGTCACACTGTGGAAATTCTGTTTAGAATAATCAATGCTTTTGGAGTCAAGATCATTTTAAATTCTAAATGGAGAGTCATATTTTCCACCTGCTATCACTGTATGCAGAGGCTTCTAATATTCAATGAAGTCACTAAAAAATACACATTAATAGAATGAAAAATGATGACAACTTGGTCTCTTTCAAATACATTTTAATAGAGTGCAATGCTCATCAATATTGGAATTTTTATTCCTACAATGTGGTTACATAAGATAATATTAGATATCATCATTTTTGTTCATCTTTAAAATAAAAAGTGTAGTGAATATTTGAATATAGTTTTATCTGGTTTTCATAGGGAAGAATATGTTCCATATATTGTGCACAGCTCACCCTGGAGTTCTTCTACCAAATAATAAGAAAGCGATGTTCTCAGATGATCTTTCTGTCCTAGCATAGTCAATATGCTAGGGATTTCTCATCATTTCATCTTCTGAAAGTTTAGCATTTAGAAAAATACAATTCTGTGAAGGATTCTCAATATTAATTTTTATTGGCATTTCTATATTTCTGGTTTAATTTAAAAACAGTAGGGCAATGAAAAACTAAGAAGCAATATCTTTTGACTCGTGTTATTACAAAAAGGTCTTGCATTGGGCTCATGAGGCAAGTAAATGCAATCTTTTCTATTATTCTGTCAATATTGACTTTTAGAAAATTGTTCATTTCAATTTAGGCTTAAGTCCTGTGAAGCTGCCTTAGTAACAAAACTCCAGGACCCTGTTGACTACACACTGTCATTTTACTCCTGATTTAATATTAATTTCCTTTTCTTAATCCCATCTTGTTCTTTCTTTTTTTCCACATGCACTTGTCCTTCAATTGAATATTCTTGTTTTCTGGCTTTCGATTATTGTGAGTTGATTATTTAGTATGAAAAACATCAGGGAGCTATGTTTTCTTTGACTACAAAACATTTTTTTTTTAAACTCTGACCCCTTTGAAAGATTTTCCTGAATCTTTATCCTCCAAGTATTCCTGACACATTTCAAAAAGGGCATAATGGAATCAGATAAACTATCCAGATCGTTTTAAAAAGTCAAAAAAATGAAGGGCAATGATAAGAGAAGACCAAAGTGGAATAGCCATTCCAATTGCAAATAACAAGATGTAAATAATTTTATAGTAATATAGACAGATTCTCCGAATTTCCATACCTATGATACCAATGTCTATTGGGTCAAAAAAATTAAATGGGAGAGCTTAAACTTATATTCATTCATACATTTAAATATTTAAATATGATAGTTTCAACCTCACCTCCTAGAAATTCTTATGGCTCTCCGACCTATATCCCTCCGACACTTCCCTTCTGAGAATTCAACTTCCTGTAGAGCTTTGCTATTCTAGTAATGAAGTCCAGGGCCTGATTCCCCCATTTTTTCTCCCCCATGGCTGCAGAAGGACATTGTCTTTCGATACTGCCAATGAGACCATCTGACTTAGCCATGTAGACTTTTAATCACAGGTTCATCTATTTCAGTATTGCACTGACTTGATCCAGTGCAATGGCCCCCACCAGCCATCCAATCCCATATCCTTTAAGTTACTACTTTGTTGAAAATCCCAAATGCCTGAGACATTGTACCTGCTGGTGCATTCCACTCCACCAATATTCCACTAGAGGATTTAAAATTTACCACTGGTGTAAATTTTAGCAGTTATACAATCACAACATGCCAAGGACTTTCCATAGTCCACCTACTACCAGTGTTGGAATCTGTATCACCAGCCAGTCTATAGGTGATCCATCTTCAAAATACTATTTTAGATTGTGGTACCTAGGACCACTTCCTCGATGCACTGTCACAGGTCAGATTGTTGGAGAAAAAGACTCTGAGACTCTGAGATTTGTATGCAGGAGGTTTACTGGGGAATGTTTTTGGACCAAAATACCTGTGGGAGAGCAAGGGAAGCAAGACTGGGCAGAGGGAGAAGTTGAACAATGGTACAGTTGTACTACCAACTTTAACTAGTCCAGTGGGGTTGCTCTGAAGCCAGGATGGCCTTTCGGAAATGTCCTGCCTTAAGGCAAAGAGCCTGTGCCTCTGTGCTCCAGCATTAACCAGTCATGAAAGACAGCCTTACGTGGTGCTGCATCCTCTGGCCAGGGATAAGTCTCAAAGAGGGCATAGCTGGGACCTGCTAGTAGCCAACACTGCAGGCAGATGGTGGAATAAGTGATTCTTTCCTGAAAGGGCATCTGGGTGGCATGGCATAGTATCCACTCGGTGCATAATACACCAGGAGACCTATAACTGAATTAGCACAAATAATTTGAAGTAAAAAAATTAATTCATGGAAAAGGAAATTCAAATGGAAGAAGATATTAAAAGATGCTCAGCCTTATGAGAAATGAGGAAAATTCAAATTCAAACAGCCAGACATTTGCATATCAGATAATATATATTTTAAAGATTGATAATATTTGCTGGTGATGAGAACACAGGGAAGTAAACACTTCACATATTGCTAATGGGAATGTGTCTGTAAGAACATAACTCAACAACCTGGACGGTAATGTAATAGCATTAAAATTCAAAATAGAATGCCTATTTTCGATTAATTTATAGAGTTAATGCAATCACAGTGAATACCCACAAAAATTATTTGTGTACATTGACAAACCGATTCTAAAATGTGTATGGAAATGCAAAACATCAAAAATCATCAATGCCATGTTGAAAAAAAAAACAGTTGTGAAGCTTTCATTACCAATATCAATACTTACTATAAAGAGACTTGAATGAAGATAGGGTGGCACTGGTATAAGGATAAACTAATAGACAAACAGAACAGAATAAAACAAGAAACAGACCATCCAGATTAAAATACCTGGTCACCCAATTTATAACAAAGGTGCCCTAGCCCCTGAAATGTAGTAAGAATGGGTGGACTTTTCAATAAATTGTGGTGGCGCAATGAATTAGATTTCCACATGGAAAAAAAAATAAATCTTGACCCCAGCTTCATCTGATGTTTAAAAATGAACTCCAGAGGTGCCTTGGTGTCTCAGCCAGTTGTGTCTGCCTTCTGCTCAGGTCATGTTTCCAGGGTCCTTGGATCAATCCCTGCCTTCGGCTTCCTGCTCAGTGGGGAGCCAGCTTCTCCCTGCCCTCTGTGGCTCCCCCTCAGCTCATGCTCTCCCTGGCGTGCTCTCTCACAGATAAATAAATAAATAATTAAAATCTTGAAAAAACATGAACTCCAGATGGGAGACAAGTGAAAGCAATAAAGTTTCTGAAATAGCACTACCCAGTAGAACTTTCTGAAATGATGGAAGTATTCTCTCTGTGCTAACACAGTATTCACAAGAGATTATTGAGCCCTTGGTGCTTAACTAGCGTAACTGAGAAACTCGGTTCTCAATTTTATTTCATTGCAATTCATTTAAATGGAAGTAGCACATGTGGTCCCCATATCAGGTATTGCGGTTCCGCCAGCTAACCTAAGAGAGTATCTGTGGTAACTATTTGGTGTGTTAACTTGACTGGGCTGAGCCCTAGTTTCAGGGGAGATTGTCTGGCAAGAGCCGAGGAATGGAAGAGAGGCAATAGCCCTTTTTGTAGGATACACAGACCTAATCTGGGTGCTGTTGTAAAGGAAATTTGCAAAAAAAAAAAAAAAAAATCAGTTGACTTCAAGTTAATCAAAAGGGATGCTTTCAGGGCACCTGGGTGGCTCAGTGGGTTAAGTGTCTGCCTTCGGCTCAGGTCATGATCTCAGGGTCCTGGGATAGAGCCCCACGTCTGGTTCCCTGCTCAGCAAGGAGCCTGCTTCTCCCCCTGCCCTTAACCTGCTTGTGTTCTCTCTCAAATAAATAAAATCTTCTTTTTAAAGAGACATTTTCTTTGTGGGTCTGATTTAATCTATTGGAAGACCTTTAATAAAGGGCTTAGGGCTTTCCTGAGCTCAGAGACTGCAGACAGTACCTGGGTCTGCAATTGCTCTCCTATCCCTCTTGGATCTTCCTTCCTACCTGCTGTCTGTGGACAATAAGCTTTACTCATGCTGCTGTTCTAGCCTGCTGGGAACCTTCCCATCCTGCCTGTCTGCCTGCTTGCCTCCCTGTGTGCGAATGAGCTACAGCCCACACATGTGGGATTCCAGCCTGCTCATGATCCTGCCTTCCTGATTGCCTGCCCTACAGATTTGGGGCTTGCTTAGCTAGGCCCCCACAAAATGCACTAACAGTAAGGGAAAATGATTGGCTAATCATGCTCCATTAAAATGAGGAACTTCTCTTTATCAAAAGATTGTATTAAGATAGTGAGGCAAGACCCCAACTGGGAGAAGATATTTGAGATTGAGATTATATATATATAATATATATATGATGTTCAGATATCTAGATTCAAAAAATGCCTCCAAAGATAGAGACTTTAAAGGACTAATAAAGTAGTTAAAGTGAGGTCTTATGAGGGTCCTCATCCAATCTGACTATGTCCTTCTAAGAAGAGGAGGTTAGGACACACATAGAGGGCAGGTTACGTGATGATGCAGAGAAGGAAGGTTATTTGCAAGCCAAAGAGAGAGGTCTCAGAAGAAACCAATACTGCTGACAATGTTGATCTTGGACTTCCAGCCTCCAGAATTGTGAACAAATGAACTTCTGTCGTTTAAACAAAAACAAAACAACAACAAAAAACCTAAAGCAAAAATCTCCGCAATCAATAAAAAACGGACAACTCATTACTTTCTCTTTTTTCAATGAATACAATACCTTAGTGGAAATTTCACAAAAGTAAGTATCCAAATAGCCAATGAAAAGGTGCCCGCCTTCATTCGTTATCAAAAAAGTATAGTTAGAACGACAGTGAGATTCACACCAACCAAAATGGCTAAAATTAAAATGGAAACAACCACAGTAATAGTAAAGTTTAAGGACCTTCTAATATCATGGGTTGACCAAGGCGTGGGGCCACTGGAGTCCTCAGTTGCTACTGATGAAAGTATACATGAGTCCATTTACTTTGGAAATCAGAGCAGAAGGGATGTGTGTGTGTGTGTGCATGTTTAATTTCTTTTTTTTTTCAACTATGATTGGTTCCTTTTCTGTTCTGTTAAGAAACTTTGCCAATTCCAAGGTCATATATTCATATACACACAATGTTCTTTTATGCACTCTTCTATGCTTTAATATTTAAGTCTGTGATCCATATCAAATTGATTTTTATATATGTGTGAGGGAGAGGGGGTCAAGGATCTTTTTTTTTTCATGCAGATATTCAATTGCTCCAGACCTATTCATTTCTTGCTCATTGAAAAGACTCCCATTTCCTCCAGCGAAATGTGTTGGCATCTCTAATTCTTTTTACCTTAAACTAGAGATAAAAAGAAAAAAGAAGTTGCATGAAAAGATCTGTAGGATGATCCCATTCTTTTGGGTAAAAGAATAAAATAAATTTGGGTACTTTAATATGAGATTCTAAAAAGGTACCAAAGTTAGACAAGGAACATTTCACATTGGTTACCTTGACCGGGGGTGGAGACTGAAGGGGGGGAGGAGCAGATTATGAACTGTATCCTCTTATGCCTCCGTATTGTTTGACTTATTATGCAATGTCTTATTTACTCTTGTAACTTACAAAAGTTTTGAGAAAATGATGAAGCAAGACAAAGCATCCAGAAAGCAAAACAAGGAAAGTAATCATTCCCTTTTTTGAAATTTCTCTTCTGGGCCCCACCATCTTCTCCCTTGCATCAAAGACGTTTGTATATCTGTCCTGATTGCTACTCTAAGAAGTGTGCCATTGAGTAGTGGGACCACATTATACTTGTCTTTGCAATCCTGGTGTAGCCCTTTCCAGTACAATGGAACGTTGTAAGCAGATGAAAGACAATGAGCAAAACAGGGGTTCCTTCTCAGTTTGGCTCCTTAGGTGCCATTTGTGAATTAATTCTTTTATGGTAAATAATTATTTCCTTTGCATGAATGGTAGATCATTATATGGCTCTCTTTCATTTTAAAATCTCATTATTAATAGGAATACAAGACTTTTAAACTAGATACATAATAAGATGAGTTCAAAAGGCTAGCTTTGAAAACTAGCTCTGCCATTAACGTGGACTGCGCTTCTTATATTCTGAAAGCCATGCTGAGGATTCATCTGTTTCTCTCTTTTAACTTTTGCATCTAATTAATCTTTGTCTGAAGGGCATGTTCCTGGTATTCAGAAGCATGCCTCAGTGGTGCTAATGTGCAGCAGAGTGACCTTGAGTGAGAAAACAATTTTCACCCAATCGTTTTCCAGCCAATTATCTCCAAAGGTACAGAGAAGGGGTATTTATTATGCTCTCCTTTCTCACAAGAGAAAACCATTGAAAAATTAATTGTGTTTCCCTAGGAGAGATTATAAACCTTCACATAATATATTATGAAAGGGCAAGGTATTGTTGACGCGATTTTAATATACCTTGGAATTTTCAGACAGCCCTGAGGGGATCTCCAAATACAGTTTAGTTGTCTGTAATGTATGCTTGGTAAACAGGAAACTCCTAGAACAAGGACTTAAGTATTGAAATGAAAGCCTTTTTTTAATACATGTGGAATTTTTACATATGCAGTATGGAAGTCATACTAATGAACACTTAAACAAGTGGCATCTGGGCCCCAAAGAAGAAACAAGGTTGGCAAGAAATTGCTCCAATAGATTAAAAGATTTCAGATCAATAAACACCAACACCTACAATACTATGATTTTGTCTTATAATTGGTACCAACAATGGGGACCTGAGACTGTGGGAAAAACTTGAACATTCACAGCCTGGTGAAAACTGTTCAGAATTAAAAGAAAATTTTAAAACCTATTTACAGGACCACCGTCAAGTCACCAAAAGCAGAGTTAGATCATGGAAGGTCCTAAATGTCTTGCCTTGCAGGTGAGTCTATATGATGATGTCATCTGATCAGATATATGTTTTAAAAGATGGTTCAATCAAAGGAAAACTATCACATAAATAATCTCAACAAATGCTCCCAAAGAATGTGATAAAATTCCACATCTTGTACTGGTAAAACTCTTGGTGAAAAAAAAAATTATAGGGACACTTATATTGCATTTGCCCTATGCCAAGTACTGTTCAATACATTTCACATATTTTTAAATAAATTATTTGATCATCACAACAAACTTACATGGTAAAAATATTATAAAAATATAGAATATGGTACATTGATGGAGCAGATTCTTTAATAAATCCAAAGCAGAGGATGCAGGGAGGAAGTTGGACAGAAAGTAGGGGTTGTACCATGGGAGTTCTTGAATGTCTTGCTAAGGAATTTCACATCTTCTTATGCAAGTAGGATGAGTCCAGATAGGGGTGTAACATGATCAGATGGGTGTTTAAGAAAAATGAATCCATGAAAGGAGAAATGCCATATGAGTATCACGATAGATCCCACAAATGCATTTAATAAAATCCAACCTGTAATGTTGATAAAATTCTTAACTAAATCAGAATAAAGTAATAATAAATAATACTTATACAATACATGAAATATCATTGTTTTATTATATTATGTATTGTTTAGCTATTGTATTATGTTATGCTATATTATGTTGAAATTATATAAGGAAGCATTTATATAGCAATAACTATGAAACAAGCATGTTCTAAGCATTTTTTCATATTATTAACATTTTTAAATGCATTTCATGTTGACAAAGCCCTATGAGGTAGTTTTATTATTGCCATAATATGCAGGTGAAGAAATTAGTACTAATTTAAGTAGTTTGCCCAAGTCATAGCACATAAGTGGCAGAACCAGAATTTGAACGAGGATAATTTCTTACATGATGTACATCTCAAACCAAAGGCCAGCATCATGTTTAATAGTGAGAAACTCAACAAATTCCCAATAAAGCAAAAACAAGGCAAAGATACCCATTATCATCAGAGATACTTATTATGTTCTGCAAGTACTAGTCAATGCAAATAAATGAGAAAAAGAAATCAGAGGAGTAAATGTTGGAAAAGAAAAGGTAGAATTTTTTTCCTACAATTTTGTAAGTGTAATTTTTGAAGCCTTAAGCCAGAAGGAAAATGAGCAAGGAGACTATTCACAAAATCAATGAAAATAATACACCAAAAAATGTCAGCTGTCTTTACACAAATAAAAATCCCTTAGAATTAAATAAAAATAAAATGAAAATTTAAAAAAAATCACTTAGAAAACCCTGTTTAGAAGGAGTCAGTGACCTTAGAAAACGTCAGTGCCCTTTAGGCAAAGACTGTCATGAACATACTCAGAGTTGAACAAGTTAGGTTTCCTGCTCATCGTCATGAGGAAGGAGGCAGGCCACAATGGATCATCTCAGTTAGGAGGGTGCCAGAAAGGACTTATTACAGGATTCAGGCTTGCTTCTAGTCCTTTAGGAGTGAGTCCAAATGAGACTTTGCTCAAAATTTTGTGCTGTCAGGAAATGGAGGTAATTCTGTGATTGAGTATCTTAGTAAATCTTCTCTTCCAGAAAAGATTCAAGTGAGGCCAAAGCTCTAACTGATTAAGAAACAACGGTCACTCACGTTGCCTGGGAGAGAGATAATTTCTTTGGCTTGGAAGAGTTCGTGTTTCTGTCTGTGTTCTTGTTGGTTGTTGATATTCTATGAAATTGTTTTGTTTATGCTCACCAGGAAAGGGCCAAGCCAGTTCCTGGATGTCAGGCACTGCTTCCCTCTTTCTCAAAAGGGATACAAGATCTCAAACTGTACAGGTTACAACACCTGGGGATAAATTTAACAAGGAGAGGGGTGTAATGGAGAAGAAGCTCACAGAGGACTTCTAGACTGCTGAAAATGTGTTTCTCAACCTGAGTGGTGGTTGCATGTCTTGTTATAATTTGGTAAGCTAAATATTTATGGCTTTTGCACTTTTCTCTAAATGTGTTGTGTTTCACAATATTTAGATACTTTAATATTTATTCAGTTTAATTTAAATTTATCAACATTAATTTATTTAAAAATATACTTCCTCAAAAGAACTATGATTCATAAATAGTAAATAAATAAGTAGAACACAGTCTGTGTTAGTCAGCGATCTCCAGAGAAACAGAACCAATATGATATATAGAGAGAATATACAAGATGAGATTTATTATAGAAATTGGCTCACATGGTTATAGAGGCTGAAAAGTCCCACAATCTGCTGTCTGCACATTAGAGACCCAGGAATGTCAGTGGTATAATTCAGTCTAAGTCCAAAAGCCTGAGAACTGGGAGTTCTGATATCTGAGGGCAGGAAAAGATAGACATCCCAGCTCAAAAAGAAAGAGAGAAAGAGAATTCACCCTTCCTTTGTTTTTCTTTTTTCTTTTTTTTATTCTATTCAGACCCTCAGTGGATCAGATCACGCCCACCCACACTGCTATGGGTGGATCTATCCACTCAGTCTACTGAATCAAACGCTAATCTCTTCCAGAAACACCCTCACAAACACCCAGAAGTAATGTTTTAACAGCTATCTGGGCATCCATCAGCCCAGTTAAGTTGGCGTATAAAATTAACCATCACACAACCTCTCTTTATAAGGACAATTATGATTACATTTAGCACCTATCGGATAATCTAGTGTCCTTGTGTAGAGAGGCAGAAAGAGATTGAACTATAGAAGAGGAGGCAAGGTGACAGATGAGGCAAGATATTTCATGACTGCCTTTGAAGATGAAGAAAGAGCCTACAAAACAAGGAATGCAGACAACTTCCAAAAGCAGAGAAAGAAAGAAGGGGGAAAAAGCAAAGAAACAGATTCTCCCCTAGAGTTCATACTTGGTTTCAGCCCACTGAAACTGATTTTGGATTTCTGGCCTCCAGAAGCATAAGCAAATGAATGTGTGTTGTTTCAAGCCAACATGTTGGTGGTCATTTGTTACTGCAGTAAGAGGAAATGAATAGAATCCAATGAGAGTTTCTTAAAGGAACATGTAGCCAACAGAGCCACATGATGCTGAGATGGCAAATCTCAATTCTGTTGCATTTAGAAATGTGGATATTACTGTTGTCCTTAGTGAGAACTTTTTTCATCAAATGATAGGAACAAAAGCAGATGGGAGTGGTTGAAGAAAGGCGTGGGAAGTGAGGAAAGCCCACCTATATTCTGGAATCACTACTGAAAAGAAACGAACATCTGAGATGGCAGGGAGAATTATTTTCCATTCTTACTATTCTACAGTGTTACAAAGAACAACATATGTCTTTTGTTTAAAAAATAATAAAAAATAGTTAGCTTTAAGTGGTATAAATAAAAAAGACATCATTAAAATAGCTAAATGAAACAAAACAGATGAACATATGGGAAGCAAAAAGAGAGAGAGTGAGAGAGAGAAGCAGACCATAAGAGACTGTTAACTATAAAGAACAAATTTAGGGTTGCAGGAGGGGAGGTGGGCAGGGGATAGGCTAGAAGGGTGAAGAGTATCAAGGAGAGCATTTGTCATGATGAACACTGGGTGTTATATGTGAATGATGAATCACTAAATTCTATTCCTGAAACCAATATTACAGTATATGTGAACTACCTGGAACTTAAATAAAAAATTTGAAATAAATAAATAAATAAATAAATAAAACCTTTTTTGGTCATTCAAATAAATAAACAAATTAATTAAATAAAATTGCTAAATGAAGAATAGATAGAATAGGAAAATTTGAAAGCAGGAAGGCTAATTAGGTGTCTATTATAATAGTCCAAGAAAATAGCTAGGACTTCAATTGAGATAGTAGGTTTGATGGTGGAAGAGGAGGATAACTATGAGAAATATTAAAGATGAGGAATTGCTTTTGGTGGGAATGCAAACTGGTGCAGCCATTCTGGAAAACAGTGTGCAGTTCAGAAAGTTAAAATTAGAACTACCCTACAACCTAGCAACTGCACTACTAGGTATTTACCCAAAGGATATAAACATAGTGATTTGAAGGGATATGTGAACCCTAATGTTTATAGCAGCATTATCAACAATAGCTAAATTATGGAGGGAGACCAAGTGTCCACTGACTGATGAATAGATAAAGAAGATGTGGTATATGCATACCCAATGGAATATTATGCAGCCATAAAAAGAATGAAATCTTGCCATTTGCAACAATGTGGATGGAGCTAGAGGGTATTACACTAAGCAAAATAGTCATAGAAAGACAAATACCATTTTATTTCAGTCATATGTGGAACTTAAGAAACAAAACAGATGAACACAGGGGAAGGGAAGGAAAGACAAAATAAGATAAAAACAGAGAGGGTGGCAAACCATAAAGGACTTTTATTGATAGGGAACACATTGAGGGCTGCTGGAGGGGAGGTGAGTGGGGGTATGGGTTAAATGGGTGATGGGGATTAAGGAGGCACTTGTTGTGATGAACCCTGGGTATTGTATGCAAGGGATAAATCACTAAATTCTACACCTGAAACTAATAGTACACTGTATGTTAAAGAACTTGAATTTAAATAAAAACGCTAAAAGGAAAAAAAAAACAAAATTTTTTAAAAAGATGAGGAATTGGTGGTGCTTCATCTCCAGTAATGTGCGTAGGGCTGAAAAGAAGTGAGGTAGCGTACTTTCTTGCTTGAGCGACTGAGTAGGAAGAGGTAACATTTATCTCTCTAGAAAACACAGGGCTCAGACAGTCTGCATTATGCCTTCTCATTTCCTGTGTGTTGATCTTCTTTTCCCCATTAAGTTATAAACTCAAATAACGTTTAATGTTTAATTTACACTTTCTCTGCCATTGTTTGCCCCAAATTCCTGGACAAGTATCTGCAGACAAGCTCCCTGTTTTAGGGCCAAGCATGTGATCAGCAGAAATTCCTGTATGCTCCATCCTGTGCTAGATATTGTCCAGGGTACAGGATTAATAGAATGTTCTTATCTGTGGAACCAAGATCCAATGAGTGCTGCTGTGAGACCTCTTGGTACTTCAGAAGCAGGAGCTAGTGAAAAAGGAGACAAAACTAGGACTAGTAAATCTGGGAAAGTTGGAGAGGCTTGCCCTAGGAAGGATGGCTAAACAGAGAAATCCACTGTGCTACGGGCATACATAGCATGTCAGGCATTCTAACTCTGGAGGCCCTGTCTTCACATTGGTAGGGTCTTTGGGAAGGTCCAGTTCAGATGTCAGGTGGCAAGGGTTAGTTATGAAAGTTGATGACATCATGTTTCCTTTTTTTTTTTTTTAAGAGAGAGAGAGAATGCACTTGTGTGAGTGGGGGAAGGGCAGAGAGAAGGAGACAGAATCTCAAGGAGACTCCCTGCTGAGTGCAGAGCCTGATGCAAGGATTGACCTCACAACACTGAGATTATGACCTGAGCTGAAATCAAGAGTTGGACACTTAACTAACTGAGCCACCCAGGAGCTCCAATGATAATCTTGTTTGTGAACACTGTCCTTTCAAAGGCAGACCTCATATAGTGTTGGGGGATATCCAGAGTAAGGTCCAGTAACTTTAGAGAAGAGTTTGACAAGAATTTAGCAGGACCTCAACCCAGTTAAGTGGTAGGTGGATTCATGGGAAGATTATGGGACTAACTTTGCTGGGCTACTACATAGGGATTAGAGGAGAATATACATCCCTAGAACACCTGGCCCTTCGCTTATTGCATTAAAACTGAATTCTAAATTCCTCTTGATGTGAGCTGGAGCTTCAGATACTTATGGCATTCAGAATTGACTCAGAACCAAAGACCAAACTTTGCCTAGAGGGAAAACCTGCCAATGGCTACAGGAAGTTGGACAGGTGAAGGAAAAATTCGGGAGAGAGGAGCTAGGGGAAAACAATGACTCCATGAAAGGGTTAAATTCAAACTGAGGGAAAAACTCCTAACATCCCTGCGAAAACACAACCAGTGATACATAGCTGCGTGGGTAGTCACCCGTTGCTAGCACAATGCATTCTTTCCTTTCGAAGAGGAGAGCATATATTCCTGAAACAGGTCTTCTCTCCTCAAGGAAAAATATAATAATTGAGATTGTGTTTCTAATGAAGAATATGGTATAAAATAAATTATACACAGGGACAACAGTGTACTATAGAGCCAAAGATACAACAACTACAAACCTCCATAACAATTTAAAAGAGTAAAATTATGTGTCAAGTCCTATATAATGGGCAGAAATATATTGTGCACATTGATTACACAAAAGGGACTCTGATGTACCATAAAGAGCATATACAGCACATAAAAATACAGCTCTCATGAATCATAAATTTGACCTAAACTATTATGCTAAATAGAACAAACACTAATTAAACATTTACTTATCAATAATTTCATGTGCCTTCTTAAAAATTAAAGGGCTTTTTAGGGGACAGTTTTGCTGACTTACCTCTCTGAAGAGATATCTAGGAAAGCTGAAAAAGATGCCTTTCTTTTTCTTTTAATAGACTTGCAATATTAAAGTAATGATATATTGAAGATGATTTCTCTGTCCTAGTCGATGTCTCATTAAGAGTAAGGCGGTATGGGGCACCTGGGTGGCTCAGTGGGTTAAAACCTCTGCCTTCAGCTCAGGTCATGATCCCAGGGTCTTGGGATTGAGCCCCACATCGGGCTCTCTGCTCAGCGGGGAGCCTGCTTCCTCCTCTCTCTGCCTGCCTTTCTGCCTACTTGTGATCTCTGTCAAATAAATAAATAAATAAATAAATAAATAAATAAATAAATAAAACAAGTAAGGCGATATGATTGAATTCAACATACATCCATTGCCTATCTATCGAAAATTGGCCCCTGTGTTAAGTACTGGAAACATAGCGATAACAAAACTTGTCTATGCTTACAGTTCCTTAGAATCATCCTCTTCTTTTGGTTACCTCTCTCCTCAGAACAAGGACCTCTTATTTTTCTACATATCCTTAGGTCCTAGGAATATGCCCGGCACAGAGTAAAAGTCAGTGATTTTTGTATAGAACTACAGGATATATATTGTCTGTGATGACTGTCTTTTCTTTTGAAACTTAGGAGGGATCCAACATGATTAATCTTACCTATCCTGAACTCCTCTTAGGCTATTCAGTGGTAAAAAGCCAAATGTTCACTCTTTATCCAGACATCAGACCAAAGTAGTGATGATGGGAGAGAGGGAAAAAAAAAAAAAACACAGGAACAGTTGTTAAAGGCCTCTTTCTTCATGTCCACAGCTACAGAGAAGAAAAAGCTATTGACAGCTATTAGGAGGACTTCACACTTCATTGGAAAACCATAAAAAACAATTACCAGGTCTTTGGCACAGAGTTTTCAAGAAGAACTTCAAAATATCTCTCATAGAATTGCTAAGACAAGCATAAAACTGGAAACCCATTGTCTGCTTTTTTTTGCCTTTATACTTGGATTTTGACAGTAAGACTCCAAAAAGACTACATTAAGTGAGAGACAATTGAGGCATGGGTGTTAATTAAGGCACCAATTTGCCTTGGACTTATCCAAAGACAAGAGATTTCATTAGAATTAGTGCCACAAAGAAATGATGGGCTATCAATAAATAGAGTTACTGTGTTAGGTAAGGCTTGACGAAAGGGAAAAGGTTGAGCTTGGACATGGGAAAGGATTAGAAGAGGTAAGGGCCTCCATCTTGACATGGATTTATAGAGGACCCCCTCGGGTCTTCTCATGCAGGTGAGTAAACCAACCTGCACACACAGGTTGGCTGTGTTGTTGGCTAGTAAGTTGGGGCCACAGGATGTGGCAAAATCAATAGAAACTTGGATCAGTTTCCCGAGATGACTCAATATTTTCCTCGATTAACAATCATATCCCAAGTGTGGACTTCTGGTCAACATTAAAAAAAAATACATGTTTTGGCAACCAAGTCCTGAAATGAAAATTCTATTTCAAATATCTTCTACTTATGCCTCCTGTATCTATCAACTGGAATTTCGTTCTTAATCATGGCCAGTGGGAGCCCATGTGAGTGTACATAACTGAAATATGTGTACTGGTCTTCCCCATCTGTGGGTTAATGAGAAGGTTAATTTCCAGTTAATTAGATGGGGTGTGGGAGATGAGCAAGCTTTTTCAGTTGCAGACTCAGCAAAATTCGGGGAATCTGGAAAAAAAAAAAGGAGTGAAATGTGGAGAGGGAGTTTCTCTGATCTTCCTTCCAATTTGTGTAAAGCCCACGCACTGAATTTCTGGGGCCCCAGGCCAGCTTTAAAATGAAGATGAGAGTTCTTTTGCAGGCCTCGGAAATAAAATGCACCATCTCTACCTGGGGACAGGGCAATTAATCTCATTCTTAAACAATCCGGAGTGTTCATCAGATGAAATTCCCAGAAACTCCCAGTCTTTCATGGCCTCTGAAACTCTGGGTAGTTGGAGAGTTAAATACTCATTTGGAACAGAAGGAAGCTGGCCTTTCTTTGCCAGGGCTAAAAACTGCTATACTGCTATGCACAATACTCATCACATTGTGGTCTCTGGAACTACGCAAGTTATCTCAGACCCCATCAGGTATAAGAAAGGTCAGTGGTAGAAAACAGGGAAATGAAGTTCACAATGAAGGAAACTGCAGTCAGATGGCACCATGTTCAAACACATCTCTTACTTCACAAATGTTCCAAATAACTTGTTTTGTGAATGAGCTAGAAATTTTTAAAAGCTTATGCTCTACCCTCCCATTTTCAGGTTTATTGTATTTTAAAAGCTCCTTGTCTTAAACACACCAAAGCTGTTTTTTTTTCCTCTCTAACATTCTATAATTGTTTAGAGTTACTATCATGCTTTCCAACTTCTTTGCTCACCATTGTGTCTTATATCCTACATATTCCTTCTGGATTATTACTGAAGCACTTCCTTTCATTCTTTCAGCCAGCTTCTGTGAATAGTAATCTCTCTTGGTTCTCATATAACTCTAATGCCTTTATCTGACATAGTATTCTAGAGTAACAAATATTTTCCCTCAACACTTGGGAAATAACTATTCTTCTGTCATACCTGGCCAAAGCCTCTGTCTATCTTTCCACATAAGCTCTTTTCTCCTTGCTGCTTAAAAAAAAAAGCATGATTTTGTTGTTCTTTTTTTTTTTTTAAGAGATTTTATTTATTTATTTGAGAGAGACAGAGTGAGCACAAGCAGGGGGAGAGCAGAGGGAAAGGGACAAGCAGGTTCCACATTGAGCAGGAAGCCCAATGTAGGGCTCAATCCCATGACCCTAAGATCAGGACCTGAGCCAAAATCAAGAGTCAGATGCTTAACGAACTGAGCCACCCAGGCACCCTTGTTTTCATTGTTCTAGGCATGTATTACAGTGTATTTAGGTATTGAATTTTTAAAAAATTCTGCCTGGGACTTAGAATGCAATTTGCATTTGTATTTGCTCCTTGACTCAACTAACAACTTTTTTCTTCATTTCCAATAGATAGTATTTTCTGATTCTATGTTGAATTTCTACTTTTATTGCACTGGAACAAGAGAATATTTTTTGGTTTCATTTGTTTCCTTTCCTTTTGGAATTAACTGAGCTTTTTGGTTTTTTTTGTTTTGTTTTGTTTTTCTCCGGGGTCCCTTTTTCTCATGATTGTTTAATGGGGACTCAAAAAGTTTATTCAGTATTTTCAAGATAAAGTTTGATAAGTAAATATTAGGTCCACCTTATGAAAAACACTTAGTTTTTGTATCACCAGAAAAGAGGTGGGCCATAGTTAAATGAGATAACTTGAACACAGAGGATTGATAAAAGGACAATTTACAATGGTAGAGGCAAAGTAGAGGGGGAAAGCACAAGGGGTAGAATAGTAACTCAGATATTTAGGGGGTTCCATTCCCATAGACAGAACTGTAGATGAAGGAAAAGGAGAGCCAACATACTTTGAGATGTAGAACTTATGTGAAAAAGGCCACCTGACAGGAGCTTCGGTAGAAAGATCTTGCTCACCTGCAGAAACTCAACTGGGATTGGACTCAATTGGAATAAATACTCTGCTCTCATTCTCTTTCCATCCTCTGTTCTATTGCTAGTGCTCCCTATTGACTGGACCTCACCAGGAGCCAGAGACAAGGGGACCCAGGGATGCATTTGGCATAGTCCACAGAAGAGTTTGGTTTCCCAGAGCAAGATAGAAGAGTAAAGAATGTGCATTTGGAGAAGCCAAGTGAAGATCCAATGGCACAGGTATTCTATAGACTTCCCCATTTTTTAACAACTTGAATTATCTTGGATAATGAGAATATATCCTAAGTTACCTGCTACTAGTGCATTTTCACTTACTGTATTATATTTGAAATGAAGATCATGAACCCTCTTCCTTTTGGTTCAGTCATAAACTGGGCATAACCCAGCATACATTTACCAATTCTTTATTTTTAGCTTTTTGGAATCACTTTTTTTATGTGTCTGAATTTATTTTATGAACCAACCTAGAACTATTTTAGTGAAGGGTTTTAGCCCATTTAAATTTATTGGTATGAAAAAATATAGTCAGTTTTATTTTTGTCATGATAGTTAATTTTATGTTTCTGTATTTATAATTTTTCACATCTTTTTCTCTGTGGACTTTTAATATTTTTTAATAAGATTTATAACCTTATACCAGTAATTTCTTTATAACTGTAATCTGTTTCATTTTTATATAATTTTATATATATTATAAGGTTGTAAACATAGCACAAATAAAACTCTGTATTGTGTTTCTTTCATTTAATATGTCAAAATACCTGTAAAGTGCTCTATGCCACATTCTAACATCGTCTTAAAAACCATGTAAAGAATGCTTTTATAATATTCCATTGAGTTGATGAGACAAAAATGAACTTATTGGAATTTAGGGTTGAGCCTATTTTCTATTATGAATTGAGACCTGGGGGTAAATCTTTTGAGTTTATTTCATGGATGGGAAAAGTGAGTTCCAGAGAAGTCAACATTCTCTACCTCATAGGAGTTCAAGGATCCATGGGATCCTTTGCCTTGGGCTGATAATTTGCAGTGACCTGGCTATCCCTTGTTTTAGCACTTACTTACCAGTGGGGAAAAGATATGTTCCATGTCTGTTCTCTTCCCTTGTCTAAAATTTCCAGAGGGGTGCAGATTGCTGTTCTCATTAACATGAGACCTAGTATATAGAAGGTTCGTCACAAAAATGCATGCACAGCATGGTGGTGGTGAGAAGAGCTGGATGGCTCAATCTTTGCTGGTTCTTTGTCTTTCTTCATGGGGATTCAAGTCACTGTCTACTATCCTCTCATTTAAGCCTAACAGACTCCCATTAGTATTTTTTGTTTTTGTTGTTTAATAGCTTTGATAAGATATGAGTCACATACCACACAATTTACTCAAATGTACAATTCAGAGGTTTTTGGTTATTCACAGATACATGCAATCACTACCACAGTCAATTTGAGAACATTTTCATCACCTCAGAAAAGTAGCCCTGTTCCCATTAGCAAACATTCACGTATTCCTCTATCCACTCCCCAGTTCTAAGTATTAACAAATTTACTTTTGGTCTCTATAAATCTCCCTATTTTGGACTTGCACATGAATGGAGTCATATAATACACTGTCTTTTGTGACTGGCTTTTTCAGATAACATAACATCTTCAAGGTCCAACCATGTTGTAACATGTGTAAGTACTTCATTCCTTTTTAGGACTGAATAATATTCCATTGTAAGAATATGGCACATTCTGTTTATCTGTCAGTTGATGAACATTTGGGTGGTTTTTAACTCTTGGCTACTCTGAATAATTCTGCTATAAATATCCATGTGCAAGCTTTTGTGTGGACATGTTTTCATTTTTCTTGGCTATATACCTAGGAGTGAAATTGCCCAGTCATAGGATAACTTTGTGTCTAATCATTTGAGAAATTATTGGAATGAAAAAAAAAAAAAGAAATTACCAGAATGTTTTTCAAAGTGGCTACATCATTTTATATTCCCACCAGTAGTATTTGAGGGTTCCAGTTACTCCAAATCCTTGATAATACTTATTATCTGACTTTTTGATTTTAGCCATGAGTATATGTGAAGTGGCATCTCATTGTGATTTTGACTTGCATTTTGCTGCTGATGAAAGTTGTTGTGCATCTTTTCCTGGTTTCATTGGCCATTTGTATATCTTTCTAGGGCCTTTACTATTTCTTGTAAGACGGGTCTGCTAGAGGTGAATTCTCTTAGTTTTTGTTTCTCTGGCAAAGTCTTAATATCTCCTCTTTGAAGGATAGTTTTGCCAGGTGTGTGATTCTTGGTTGACAGTTCCAACTTCTTCCCCCACTCCTGACCCCCCAGACATACACATATGCATTGACTATGTCATCTTACTGCTTTCTGGGCTCCCTGGTTTCTGATGAGAGATCATTAGTCTTACTGAGGATCCCTTGTATGTGATGAGTCACTTATCTCTTTCTGCTTTCTAGAGTCTGCTTTGGCTTTTGTCAGTTTAATTATGTGTTTTGGTGTGAATCTGTTTGAATTTATCCTACTTGAGATATGGTGAGTTTCTTGGGTATGAAGATTCAGGTTATCTCATCAAATTTGGAAAGTTTTTGGCTATCGTTTCTTCAAATATTCTTTCTGCCCCTTTCTAGCCTTTCTTTCAAGGACTCCTATTATGTGTATGTTGGTATGCTTGATGATATGCCACAGGTCTCTGAGGCTATGTTTCTTTTCTTCATTATTTTTCCTTTCTATACCTCAGACTGGATGATCTCAATTGACCATCTTCAAGTTTGCTGATTCTGTCTTCTGCTTGCTCAAATTTGCTATTGAGCCCCAGTAGTGAATTTTTCATTTCAATAATTATACTTGTTAACTCCAGAATTTCTATTTGGTTCCTTATTACAATTTCTATTTCTTTATTGGTATTCTTATTTAGTGAGCCATCACTTTCATACGTTTATTTAATTCTTTAGACATGGTTACCTTTAGTTCTTTGAACATATTTAAAATAGTTAACTTAGAGTCTTTGTGTAGTAAGTCCAAAGTCTGGGCTTCCTCAGGGACATTTTCCATGGCTTGATTTTTTTGTGACCTGTGTGTGAGTCATGTTCTTGTTTCTTTATGTCTTATAACTTATTTTTTATTGCAAACTGGACATTTGAAGTAATATAATGTAATAACTCTTAAAATCAGATTCATCCCATTCTCTGGGACTTGTTTTTCACTTGTAGTTTTTGTTATTTTTTTAATAAGTTTTCTAAACTAGTCCATAAAGTCTGTGTCTTTGTCATATGTGGCCACGGAATCTTTACCTGGTTAGCTGAGTGGTCAGCTAATGATTGGCCAGAGATTTTCTTAAATGCCTGAGACTGGTAGATCTCTCTCAGTTTTTGCTGAGGAGCTGTGTGTGTGTGTTGGAGTATGCTTTCAACACTTTGCCAAGCAGTTTAAAACTTTGCCTTAGCCTTCACTTCTTATTTGCACAAAATCTCAAGGTCAGCCAGAGGTAAGAGCTGAAGGCCTCCTCAGATCCTTTCTGTGCACAGGCATAGCTCTGAGCATACAAACAGCCTTAGGCATTGTGCCCGGACTTACAGATTTCCTGCAATGTATCAGAGCTTTTGAATGCCCCAATGGAATTTCATTCCCCAACTTTTGTTTTCAAAGTCTTTTGGTTAGTCTGTTGTTTGCCCCAACTGTTATACACTGCCTCAGGCATCCGTGAAGGTTAGCAATGGTCTGTAACTGCTTTTTGATAAGAGTCCCTAGGGAATAAGGCTTTTCACAATAGGTAAGCTCCCAGTTGGGTAAGATACAGAGAGCTTGCAAATATGGTCTCACAGGGTCACAATTGACAGGCAGGTCACAAATTGACCCTTTGGGGTAATGGTGCTTTGAAAGAGCTTCAGCACTATTCTGCTTTCTCCAGTAGTTGCCAATCTTCACCATCAATGTGCATTGTTCTGTTTCAAGGCAACCATGCTTCTGGAAGGCAGAGGATGAGTCCAGGACAAGTTAAGATGCCCCCAAACTTGCTGTTTTTACCAAGGTTTACCAGCTGTTTTTCTTGTATAAATGTTCCCTGGATTGCTGCAAGCCTTTAGTTAATTTCCAGAGTTCTGAAAAAGCTGATTCTTTATTTTTTGCCAGTTTTCTCATTGCTTTTATGGAGGAGAGAATTTTTGGCATCCTTACTTTGCCATTTTCACTTTATAACTGTAAATTTACATAATATCCTTAATCTTCCATTTCTTAAGCAGTATCTATTATCTGAGCAATGATAAACTTAGGATATTTTTTCTTCCTTTTCATTTCCTTCCTTCCCTTCTACCACTCAGTTTTAGTTAATTATATTATATTTTTGTTTACCATTTATAGTTAACTATGCTTATGCTTCTATGACTTCATATTTGCAACTTTAAATTATCTTCGTGGACTCCCAGCAATTACAGATGAAGCAATTGGATATGTGCAATACTTTGTATTTACTTTCTCCCTCTCCCAATCAATTTTGGCTGGTTATACTGTCTTAATTTGGGTTCCCTCAAAGGCACATCATGAGACAGTGATCCAAGTGTTACTTCTTTATTTGTGAAGGACAAGAATACCAATAGGAAAGGAAGGAAGTACACAGGAAAAACAAAGCAACCAATAAAAGGAATATTATGCCAGCTATTTCTGTGGGTAACTAGAGCTTAATATTGTGAAGAATTTCTGGGACACATTGTAATACACATGCATCAGAGTTGTCTTTCCAAGGATGAAGGGATCCAGAATATTTATGCACCAAATCCCATCAATCATTTGTTGAGGGATTCTCCTGGGGGGATTTTAATTCCATGGTACTTCTTTTATGGTGCCTTTGGGGAAATGACACATATATTGGTAGATAGAATCAGCTAGAACAACCCAAAGTGGTAAAGTTGTAGTGTCCCCTAGATATTGTATCACTTCTCCATTATTACTGTGTATAACTTTTACATTCTGTTTTGCACTTTCTTACCCATGTGTCTTGTTTCTACTGTTAAATATGTTCAAAATTAGTTGTAAAGTCTTTTTTTTAAAAATTATTTAATTTTTTATTTGACAGAGAGAGAAATCACAAGTAGGCAGAGAGGCAGGCAGATAGGAAGGGAGAAGCAGGCTCCCTGCTGAGCAGAGAGCCCGTGTGGGGCTCCATCCCAGGACCCTGGGATCATGACCTGAGCCGAAGGCAGAGCCACCCAGGTGCCCCTAGTTGTAAAGTCTTAATCTCTTTATTGTCTCATATTTGTCCTCCATTCATTTTCTCAGAAAGTGCTCATGGCAATGATACTCCCTGAGCTCCGGCATGTTCAAAACTATTTGTCTTTATCCTTTTGTATTTTAAACACAACTTGATTGGATAGAATATTCTTGGCTCACATATTTGCCAGGGTGCTATAGGAAGATGTAAGCATTTAAGGAAGTTAAGGTTGAATACTATCTCCCCAGAGTTCATAGTGACCTGGGACATCAGAATGTGACCTGATTTGGAAATAGGATCTTTGCAGATATAATCAAGTTAAGATAAGGGTATATTGGATTAAGATGGGCCCTAACCCAAAGGCTGGTGTCTTTATGAGAGAAATTTAGACATAGACATGCAAGGGAAAACTATATGAAGGAACACAAGGTAGAATGTCATGTGTAAATGGAGGCAGAGATTGGTGTGATGGCACTACAATCCAAGGAATATCAGGCATTGCCAGTAACCATCAGAAGCTAGGGGAGACAAATGGAACAGATTTTCCCTCAGAATCCCCAGTAGAAACCAACCTGGCTAATACCTTGATTTCAGACTTCTGGCATCCATAACTGTGAGGGAATACATTTCTCTCTCTCTCTCTCTCTCTCTCTCTCTCTCTGTGTTTAAGCCACCACCCACTTTGTGACACTTTCTCATGGCAGCCCCTGGAAACTACTACAACTATTAAATGTGACTTTCTGATTCCCTGAAATATAGCAGCAGCCTTCCCTTACTGGTTCCAAATGAGGTTTTAAAGTTAATTTCGGTACTTACAGTTATTTCCTCTTGTATAGAGTGTGCATACAGAATTTAAATCATGTATTGTATGAACTTGAGATTTTAATTTCTCTTGAAAAACACTTCTACGTGCAACTCCAGGAGGGTGGCTAGATTCTTTGCAATTTTTCAAGGCCAAGGAGTAGAAAGCATAGATGTGCATGCATGTGCATGTGTACACACACACACACACACACCCCAC
Source organism: Martes martes (assembly GCF_963455335.1). Classification (NCBI taxonomy): domain Eukaryota; kingdom Metazoa; phylum Chordata; class Mammalia; order Carnivora; family Mustelidae; genus Martes; species Martes martes. The sequence continues at coordinate 36,025,311 of NC_137897.1, read as the reverse complement.
ACCCAGTACAATAGTCTCCTATTTGTGGGGTGGGCTTTCACTAACGTTACTACCCTTGCAACTATACTCTCACAAACTCTTAAGAACACAATTAATAAAATTTTATTCCAGAAATGCATGACTGGTTTAACATCCACAAATTAATTAATGTAATACACAACATTAATAGACTTAAGGGCATAAAAATGATCACTTTAGTAGAGGCAAAAAAGCATTTGAAAAAAAATCCAATATACTTTTGTGTTGAAAACACTCAACAATCTGGGGATAAAAAGGAACTTCCTCATCCTGTTAAAGAGTATCTTTGAAAAACCCACAGATAACATCACACATGATGGTGAAAGACTGAAAGCTTTCTCCTTAATAACATCGGGATCAATACAAGGATATTTACTCTTGCCACTTCTCTTCAACATTGTGCTAGAAGTTCTAACCAGAGCCATTAGGCAGAAAGAAAGAAAGAAGGAAAGAAAGGAAAGAAGAAAACAAGGAAAGAAGGGAGGAAGGAAGGAAGGAAGGAAGGAAAAGGAGGGAAGGAGGAAGGAGAGAGAAATAAAGAAAAGAAGGGATAGAGAAAAAAAGGAATTTGCTAAGTACTATTGAGGTGATGTAAAATGTGTATAATTTTCATTTCGTCATTGACTTTTGACTATCTTTTACCTGGACAGATACCAAAATGTGTGGACTTCATTAGTTGGATTGCTGACCCATCTTCTTTCAAGCAGGAAACCATGAACAATAGGCCTAAAGAGCTATTTGACAGAACTGAGCCACTTCTGTATCTAAAGATTAATCTTAGGTGGAGTGACAGACGGTGTAAATGAAGTAAAATTTATATTTGATATTTTCTTCCTGAAAAGGCCTTCCCCCACTCTCAACATTTAGGAACCTTCCATTCTGAGGTGGTCAGTTGTAGAACTACTCCAAATGGTTACCAGGCATTTTTATAGGGGCCTATGGAATACCTTGACTTTTGGGAATTGTTTTGGGTATGGATACCAACAAAAAATGTAGCAGAAATAGCCTGATAACCAGACTTTGATCAACCTTACCCCACTTGCTCTGTGGATAATCAGGATCTGTCTGGATAAAAGAAGAAGCTTTTTGCTATTATATCCATTTGTGATACCCAGATGCCTATCTTTTTGCTATTTTCTACAAAAGTAGAAGTTTATTAAGGTTTTTGCAAGATTGCATTTTAAGATTATTTTATGAAAATATGTATATTCTTTTGGAACATCTGTCCCAGAAGATCTCTTGCCACCCCTCCCCCATGTTTATACACACCACACACACACACACACACACACACACACACACACACACACATCCCCCACGTACATTCCTTACTATGCTACCTCCTTGGCAGCATATCTTAGTCAAGGACTGGGAAGGAGCAATCTTCTATCACTGGAAACTGTTGCCAGCTTTGTTACTGAGCATGCTGAAGGGGGAAACAAAGCTTTAATGAATACTTTTGTGGTTATCCCCTCCTCCCTTTCTACATGGGTATTTATTTTGTTAACCCTGACTTTAAGGTATGACAGTCCTGTGGCAACACTATTCTGTACAACCTCCTTCCCTTCTCTCAGCCCTAACCAACTTTAAGCCAGAAATCCTCCACTATAGCCTGAGGCAAAATCTATGCTGGCCCACCCTCTTATGGCTGTGGCCATGTCACAGTCACTCACATGCCATGAGAATCATTTAAAAAAATTAAAGACTTAATAAATAACCATGTTTATTACATTTCCTTTGGCATGATGCCTTTTTCTGAAAGGTGAGGTCAGTACTGAATGCTATTTCTCCTCTTGCCTAGGCTGCTGTTATCCCAGCCAATTATGCAAAAGAAAGCCAGGTCTGGCTTTATTTTATTTATTTATTTGAAAAGATTTTATATATTTATTTCAGAGAGAGATCACAAGTGGAGTGTGGGGGGTGGACATAGAGGGAGAAGCAGGCTCCCTACTGAGCAAGGATCCTGATGCAGGACTCGATCCCAGGACCCTGGAGTCATGACCTGAGATGAAGGCGGATGCCTAACCAACTGAGCCACCCAGGTGCCCCGGTCTGGCTTTAAAAAATCCTGAGTGTGAGAGCACTACAAAATAGTCCCCGGTGAATCATATCACCTTGAATTCATGGACTTGAGCAGTCTACTTTAATCTTGTAGGAAAATCAGCCTTATTACTTGCTTGGACTGATAGAACATAGCAGAAATGATGCTGCACAAGCTCTGGACTAAGGCTCTGTGAGGTCTTACCGCTTCTTCTTAGGCTGTCTTGGAAACCTAAGACAATCATGCTGTAAAACATTCTGAGATGAAAAACCACATGGAGATATCCCAGCTCTCCTAGCAGTTCTAACAGAACTCAGACCCCACCTGCCCCCTCTGCTCAATACAGCTGCATAAGTGATTCTAGCAAAACCAGCATAAGAACCAGCCAACTGGGTGCCTGGGTGGCTCAGTTGGTTGAGCAACTGCCTTCGGCTCAGGTCGTGGTCCCAGAGTCCTGGGATCGAGTCCCACATCAGGCTCTCAGCTCCATGGGGAATCTGCTTCTCCCTCTGACCTCCCCTCTCATGCTCTCTCTCACTCTGTCTCTCTCTCTCTCTCAAAATAAATAAATAAAAATCTTAAAAAAAAAATTGAAAAAAAAAAAAAAAAGAACCAGCCAACTAACTCATGGAATCATGAGAAGTAATAAATTGTAGTTTAAAGCCGTGGGGTACTGGGGCAATTTGTTATTCAGCAATAGATAACTGATACAGTTAATGTGTTTCAGGTGCTGAGAGTTGGTTTCCCTGACAAGGGTGAACTACATGGCCTTGCAGCCACAGGCTCCTTCATGAGCCTATAGTTATGAGGAGAGTTGAAGCCAACTTTTTCATCTGAGCCTAGAAGGCCAAATTTTACAGTGATGTATATTTCTCAGTTCCAGCTTATATTACAATGTACAGGGTCTGAAAGAACAGTGGACGACATGACCTGCTTTTTTAAGAGCAGCTGGCAAAATGCCTAGTGAGAAAAGCATACAAAAATTTTCTGCAACTCTAGGCAACTCTGTCCATGTTTGATCATTTCATTTTCTGATGGCAATGTCTCAGCTGTGCCCCAGTGTCTCTATAGCTTACATTTGTGTTCAAATGGGAAGTCTTCCTAATTTCTCTCCTCTGTTGTTTTCTTTTTTTCTTTTTTTTTTAAAGATTTTATTTGTTTATTTGACAGACTGAGATCACAAGTAGACAGAGAGGCAGGCAGAGAGACAGAGGGGGAAGCAGGCTTCCTGCTGAGCAGAGAGCCTGATGTTGGGCTCGATCCCAGGACCCTGGGATCATGACCTGAGCTGAAGGCAGAGGCTTTAACCCACTGAGCCACCCAGGTGCCCCTCTGTTGTTTTCTTATCTAAGTTTCTGGATTTTCTTGCTCAATTCCTCATTGACAGAGCCTTCAGTAAATTACTTCTGTGCCTAGAGAGTTATTTATACGATTTATCACACCTGAAATCAGTGAGAAGAGTCTCATTTTAGGAACATAGCCACCAAAATGAGACTCTCACCATGTAGAGAGGCAGAAGAGTGTAATGGTGAAGCGTATGACTTCCGGAGCCAGATTGTTTGGCTTTGAACTCTAGATCTGCAAGTTGCTAACTCTGTGACTTTGGATAGGTTATTAAACATCTCCTTGCTTCATCTTTCTTATCTGTCAAATGGGCATGACAATAGTCATACAGACCTTGGAGATCTATAAGAATACATGTGTTGGAGGGGTGCCTGGGTGGCTCAGTGGCTTAAGCCTCTACCTTCGGCTCAGGTCATGATCTCAGGGTCCTGGGATCGAGCCCTGAGTCGGGCTCTCTGCTCAGCAGGAAGCCTGCTTCCCCCTCTGTCTCTCTGCCTGCCTCTCTGCCTACTTGTGATCTCTGTCTGTCAAATAAATACATAAAAAATCTTTTAAATAAATACATGTGTTGGGGAAGGTCATTGAAAAGGTGTGACCACCAGTTGACCTATGAAGTGGACCCAGGCAATCAGAGACTCCTCACCCCTTCCCTTGCCCTTGCACTAAGGGTTCCACTTGCCTTTCTCTCTCCCAGAAGCTGTTCCAAGGACAGAGCCTTGAGAAGGTGATGTGGTGTTGAGAACACCTGCATGGTATTCTTGACCGAAGCCACTTAAGGCCTCTTTTTAAATTTTTTAAGATTTGGTTGACTGGTGTGGGGATCCATTCTTCTTGCTGCAGCATAAGATAGGCCTTATATTTAGGTTCCCTTTGTTTATTAAAACTGCCACCTGCCAGCTTGGTGTGGCTTTCCCCTTTCTTTGGTCTCTCCCTGCCTTCCGCCTACAGTGATCGGTTTCAGATTACATCAGGGAGACTCCCAAGAGGGTTGGAAAGCAACAACATGCAAACTTGGAACTTTGTAGCTATGTCTGTACATTTGAACATTAGCATGATTTTGATTATTATGGAAGAAGAACTGAATATAATAGAAGACAAGGATTTTAGACCCAGATCTTTGACAAACACTTGACCTTGGGTAAATTACTAAGTCTCTGAGTCTCAGCTTTTTCATCTGTGAAATGAGTACCTTAAGGACCATTTCAACTAAATAATTCAAGAAATCTATGGAATGTGTAAAGAAAGGCTAACTTTGGCCTCTGAGACCATGACCACCAAGGGTAAAATATTTATTCTCCTTGTCTAGAAAGGACCAGAGATGTCTTCAAGTGTAGTATTGTCTCATGCATAAATCGAGGCCTCATTTTGTTTGGAAATGTGGTTTCAGTTGTAAACAGGGTTATTTCTCACATGGGATTTGATGAATAAGGACTGGTAGAAGTTGAGGAGTAAGTAACCATCCAGATAAGGAAGACCCACATATTCACATACTTTTTTACTGGTTTAGGATGATTTTCAGAAGGACATTCCAAGATCAAGGAAGCCAGTACATGCTAGTAAAGAGAAAGGAAGACCACAATACCATGTTTGTTATAGGCCAGCAGGAGAAGAGAAGGGGTTTTGATGGCACATGAAGCAGTCAAGAAGTGTTTGATCATAGGATCAGATGTGATACTGTTTTTCTTCCCTACTTTCCTCCCATCTATCTTCATGCCTCATAGGCAACATTGTGGAATAGACATTAGTATTTATCCCTTCGTAGTCTTGTCAACTTGTAATCTAAGGCCAGGGTAGCATTGTTGCTATATAACCAAGACCATTATTTTCCTTTCCTGCTTTAAACTAACCTCTACCTCCATCTCACCCAGAGCTCAGAGATCAGATTCATCTCAAGTCTTATCTATTTATCTATCTATCATCTATTTATCTACTATTTATATTTTTAGAGTTTTTGCTGCAAGCTACTCACCCACTCATAAAAGCATTTATGAACTTCCAATACTCTACAAAGAGACAAGCACACATTCATATGTATACACATGCACATATGCTCACACCTATATGAATGGCCTTGAAAGATCTAGTTTTGCCTTATCATAGGACTGTTAGAAGTCATATAGGATGCATGCTAGTTTTGACTAAACAAAAACAAAAGCACCACTACAGAGTAAGATAATCAAAAGAATTCTTTCAGCATTCTTCTTCTATAATCCAAGCACTTCTAAAGCCCTTATTTGTTGTAGATGACAAATGACCACAGATGATTTTTTCTTCTCTCTCAAGAAACCCTATTAAAATAAGAGTAAAGCTACTGTAAAGGGGATGAACCCATAAGAATGAAAAAATAGGAATGCAAGTCATTATCAGATAAGAGATATCAACAACTTTCTAAAATACAGAAAGAGAATAAAAAGGTAATAACACATGGAGCAAAGAGAAGAAAACTGAAGTCTAGACTATATACCCAGGGATGGGTGGCAGTGGATAGGGGAGGGGAAATAACTGACTTGGAAATAGGCTGGAAAGGAATTCAGCATGGAAGCTAGCAGGCATGACAGGTATAGGAATAAGAAGTGGTGATAAAAGCAGGATCCGTACACATAACTGTTGGTTTCCTGAGTCTCTCTCCAATATATGCATGCAAAACAGCATACAAGATGTTATTGTGCATTCCCCATCTCTCAATGTTTAAAGGGAAGGGATATCCAGATAAAAGAAAGAAAAATAGATGGGGTAAATTTGGACATCTGTGATAGATTAGGATGCCCCAGAAGACAACCTCCCCATTCTGGAATTTGGGAAATCCCAGCATGAAAGTCACCTCCCTGACTGCATCTCACCTGATTGCTGTAATGTGAAGTCCATAGCTGACAAACACCAGTCATTTGCAGAAAGATCTTGGTCAGTGTATTAGTCTGGGTTCTCCAGACAAACAGAACCAATAGGATATATGTATAGGATATCCTATTATTACATAAATTAATCAATTGTTAACAATAACCAATATCTTATTGGAGATATATATAGATATAGATATAGATATACACACAATCATGCACAGACACATATATCTCAACAGATTATTAACAATTGGTTAATATATATAACAATAGGATACATATACACACTATACACACATATATCTCATATATATATATATTTTTTTCTATTTCTCTGGAGAGCCCTGACTAATAAAATGACCAAGAACTTTTTGCAAATATATAAAATATATATTACATATACATATCAAGAGATTTATTGTAAGGAATTGGGTTATGTGATTACAGAGGCTGAAAAGTCCCAAGATCTGCAGTCAGCCAGTTGGAGACCCAAGAGAGCTGATGTGTAGTTCCAGTCTGAGTTTGAAGGCCTGAGAACCAGAAGAGCCAATGGTATAAGTTCAGGTCAAAAGCTGGTGGGTCTAAGGCCCAAGAAAAGCCAATGTTTCAGTCTTTGAGCTTAAGGGCTGGGAAAAAAAAAAAACCCAAAAAACAAACAAGCAAAAAAACAATGTCCCAACCTCAGGCAAGAGGGAAGTTCCTTCTTAAGTAGTCTTGTTGTTCTATTCAAAACTTTGATTGGATGAGGCCTACCCACATTAAGGAGGGATTTCTGCCTTACTTAATCTATGGATTCAAACGTTAATTTCATCCAGAAACGTCCTCACAGACATACCCAGAATAATGTTTAACCAAATATCTGGAGACTTCTTAGCCCAGGCAAGTTGGCTCTTAAAATTAACCACTGCAGTTCGCCTTCTTGTAAATGCCTATTCTTGTATTTGCTTTAAAAGCCAAGGATCTGGGGGAACCAGGTGGTGGGTATTAGGGAGGGCACAGATTGCATGGAGCACTGGGTGTGGTGAAAAAACAATGAATACTGTTATGCTGAAAATAAATTTAAAAAAAAAGGAAAAAAAAAAGCCAAGGATCTTTAGATATCTGGGGGAACACCTTACATGAATAAAAAAAAGTTAAGTTGGAGGACCAGCTTTCTAGAGAAACAGATAATTCTAGAAGCAGTTGGAAACTTAAAAACAGAATGAGCAAAGAAATTTGTGGCATTATTGCATATGGAAAACAAGAAGAGGATGCAATGGTAAAGAAATGATCCCAAATCAATAAAGATCTCTTTGAAATTGAAAAATATGATTACTGGAGGTTCAATTAAAGGTTATTAGATTCAGTTCAGAAAATTTCCCAGAATATTGACCCTCACAAGACAAGTGAAAAAAATTATGAAGGAAAATATTAGAGATATAGAAAATCATCTATATGTCTCACAAATACATACCAAAGTAAGTCTGAGGAGAATATTAGTGAAGAAATAAGGAACTTTTCAAGACCTGATAACAGTGGCAATTCTTTAATTGGATGGTCTAATTTAAAGGTCTACTGTGCAAAATTTAAAGACACAATGAGATTTTAAAATAATGAGAATAAAGAACAAATTTCTAAAATCCTCCAGGAAGATAAAAATAGTCATAAAATGAGAACTACCTTAACCCCAACATAATCATCCACATGTGATGTTACTCTTCCTAGTTTTTTTAAAATGTTATAAACAATGATACAATGAACATCCTTGTACAAGCCTCCTGATGCCCAAGGCCCTAATTTTTTGCAAAAAACACTCTTCTCTTTGTTTTTTCTTTCTTTTTTGCCCATGATGAGTGTCACCAGAACCTCCTTGCTTTCCTATTTTAGCTTTCTGTGAATGTGACAAGTTTTGTTATGTCACTCAAGGTTCACGATCTTTTCTTTCCTTCTGTGTTGTGTTGAGTAAGATTAAGGGGCCTTCTGACAGAAATCTCTAAACTATCATTTTTATGATTCATTTCTCCACTAAGACATTTACTCGGTATTATAGAATTATGATTTCCTATCTCAAAGGAAAAAGGTAGGATTAAATTCCCTAAGATGCTTTTCTTGACAAATACTTAAAGGCAAAAATCAAGCTGCTAAATCTTTACCTTTTATGTCTGTTGGCTTTGAATTATTTGAAACTTGGGCTTTCAGGGTAAATTAGCAGTTCAAGCCATTACAACTAAGAATAGGTCAGCATTTAGGTCCCAAAAATCTATTCTTAAGAATTCTCAAGTATCCATAATCCTCCTTGCATTGCATCCTTCTTGGGAAGTCTTTTTTTTTTTTTTTTTTTTTGGGAAGTCTTTTTTTTAATAGAAATTTTCTTCCTGTGTTTAGCAATTCCTCTTGAAAGAAAGTCACAAATACAAAATGCATTCAGATACCTAAATTTGCCATCCACAATTGAAGAAAAGAACAAGAGTCAGTAACATCTGTTGGTGTCTTAGATGTACTTATATGCATTGTGTAACTTAATCCTTATCACAAATATAAAAGACAAATATTGCTTTTGTTAGATAAAAGATATGTGTGTGTATGTGTGTGTGTATGTGTATATATATACACACACATATATATATACATATATATACACACACACATACACACACACACACACACACACACACATATATATATATATATATATAAAACATATAATGAAAGCATGGAAAGAAAAAGTAACTTCCTTTTAGTTTCACAACATGTAAGCAATAGGAAGGACCTCACCATATTTCAAGATCTCATTTGGTGCAATGAACACCATCACTGTTCAAATCCTAGCTGGACCTCATTTTCACAACCTACGCTTAAGTAAATCATTTTCGGTTTCCTAGATCTCTATTCTCTCTTCTTTGAAATAAAACGACAAATTATTTTGTAGCCCTAAATTTATATAAATCATTTATTGGATACCTGTTAAACATTAGTGCTGACATTAGGTAATGTTAACACTAAGTATACACTTATTCTATGAAGGATTAGTAAATGAAAGTTTGAAGTGTTCTACTGTAATGTGAACACAAAACTACAAAATAATTTTTTTTCAAAAGGAAGCCACATGAACTGAATAATACTTCAAAAAGATGCTGAATCATATTTCTCATTAGAAGATATTTTCTAAATTTCTACTAGAGGTCAAAGGGTCTGCCAAACACAACAGTGAGCATAAATAGATGCAGGTCTTGCCCTCTTGAAGCTAAAAATCTAATATAGGAGAGAGATGATGGTAGGTTGAATAATGGCCCAAGATGCCCATGTCCTAATCACTGAAACCTACAAGTATGACCTACATGGCAAAAGGGACTTTGTAAATGTGATTAAGTTAAGGATTTTAGAGATGGGAGATTATCCTGCATTATCTGGGTGAGTCCAATGTAATGTCATGTCCTATAAAAGAGAGGCAGAGGGAGACATTACTACAGAAGAGTACAAATGTGAGGACTGAAACAGGATTCTACACTGCTAGTTTTGATCATGGAGGCAGGGGCCCTGAACAAAGGAATGAAAGGAATGTAAGTTTTACGAGAGAAAAGGCAGGAAACATACACTCCCCAAGATATTATAGAGAGAGTGTGGCTCTGTGGCCACCCTGATTTTAGCCCAGTGATACTGATGTCAGATTTCTGACCTCCAGAATTGTGAGAGAATAAATGTGTACTGTGAGACATCAAGTTGGTAATCATTTATTACAGGAGCAACAGGAAACTAATATAGAGACCTTATTCAAATAGGTCCACAAACAGTAGACATCTGGTAGGGAACTCCATTCCCACTGCTCAACATTCTGACAGGTGCTCATGGCACATCTCTCTCTTGGTTTCCTGTGCTCTTTCTCTCTCCAGTGGTTGTGCTGTATGCTTATCAAGAGTCAGTTGGATTTGTTCCTAAATATGTTGACTCTAGAATATCCACAACAGGGAATTTTCCAAACTAAGAAGGCAGGCCAGTGGCAGGCCAAAAGAGAAACAAAAGACAAATGTCCACCCAGCTTTGAAAGAAAATACATGCCATTATGACACATATGCCATGGGAATTTGAGGTAGTCTGAGGAGTTGGAGAAAGTCTCTATGAGGAAGTATTACTTGAGCTGAGATCTGAAGGAGGAAAAACAGTTATCCAGCCTGGGAGTGAGATTAGGAGTGGAGAGGATTGCTAAAGTCTTAAGGGAGAGAATATGGTTAGTGGATGAATCAGAAGGAAGCCAGTGTGATTAAAGCAGGGAAATCAAGGAGCATCATGGCACAAGAGGTGACAGAAAAGTCAGGGGCCAGACCATACAAGGCTGTGTAGAACCTGTGAAGACTGTAATCTTCATTTTAAGAATTATAGAAAGTCTTTCTATTGTTTGAGGTGACTGGGGAAGAGGAGGCTTGGCTAACATGATCAGATTTTCACTTTGGAAAGCTCACTCAGGATCCTTGGTGGACAACTAATTAGAGGCAAAGAAATGGATGCAAGGAGATCACTTAGGAGATTATTCAAGAAAGAGGTAAAGGTAGCTTGGACTGGAGAGGTCATGGTAGAAATGGAGATAAATGGACAGACTCATTATGCTTTGTACCAGTATAAAGAAATTGGCGATAGTTAGGATTAATAGATAAGATATAGGGAATGAAGAAGAAAAAGAGGTCAAGGTGACTCCAGTTTTTGTTGTTCATTCTTTTGTTTTCTTTGGCACGATTTTGTACTACCAGGAGAACTATAGTACCATTTGCTGAAATACAGAACAATGATACAGCACAATGCAAGAAGACCAAGGAGAAGGGATCATAAATTTGGCTTTGAAATTGTTGAGATTGAAATTATTCAAGACACAGAAGTAGAGATGCCAAGTAAGAGGCTGAAAATAAAAGGTCTGTGTCAGAGATACAAATTTGAGAATTACTGCATATAGATGGAATTAGAATCTTGAGCATGGATGAGATGGGCTAAGGGCAGAATAAAGAGGAAAAGAGAAAAGGGCCTAGTATTGAGCTTTGAAGAAAGTTTTAGTAATTGCCAAGAGGTGGAATAAAATACTTTTAAACATTTATGGAGGGTTTGTATTTGTTTTTGTGACAAAATGTTTTCTGGGTCAAAGAGTATTTGGCCTACTTAAAAGCTTTCAATTAATTGCTTTAAAAAATAATACCCAGACAAATAAAATTAATCTGTGGTCAAATTTGGCCTCTTGGCCACCATATTGTGACTTCTGTTTTAATTAGAGCAGACTTGGGGCATAGATAATGTTTGGAAGAATCGTGTGAGTGACAATAATGCACCATTTCTACTCAGACGAGAAAAATATTCTGGGGATGGTGGAAAGTAGGAGAGACAGAGGGGAAGAAGGAGCCCAGAGGCCTGTGATTCCGAGAGAGAGAAATAATTCTGAGCCTTTCTTTTTGAGTTAGTGTCCCGAGGAGTTAGAAATACCTCATTGGAAGCTAGAGGACCAAGAGACAAAGGGATTTATACCTATAATATCTGTTTGGATTCCCAAAGGGGCAACAAAGTCTAGGAGAACAAATGGTTGGGAAGAGGGCCACGCAGAGAGGAATAAGATATCTCAACATGGCCTTGAACAGATAGATGGCCAACAATCCACTAATGCCCTGGCACTTGGCAAGGATGTGAGGGAAAGGGCTTCCTCTCCCATTCATTGTTGGTCATATGATTTGTGGGTATAAATTTAGTGTTACCTCTCAACATAACTAATGTATAAGCTTTAACCAAGAAATTCTGTGTAAAAATTCAACTGACAGTGATAAATTTAGAGTATCGTCCCAAAGTGTGTCTAGTCCTTGCTACTTGCTACCTTAGAGATTCTGTAGGGTACCTGCCATTCTTTATTATCCCCTTCTGCAGTAACTGGCTAGAATGGACTGTTGCTCACAACTAGGAATTCTGAATGATGTACTAAGAATCACAGAATTTTGAGGCTGATAAGACACTTAGAGCTCTATTTTTTCTAAGGCCTTTTCAGCCACAATGACCCATTCTTTTTATTTTCCCATTTGAAAATTTTTTACTAAAGAATTAAATTATCCTTGATTTAATAAAAGACATAAAACTGCTAATTATTCTGAACTAATAGAATTCTAGACTAAGCCAAAAAATTGATGGTGTATTTACTCACTATAATATAAAATGGATCAAATGTCAGATTTTCATCAATCTTTTTGAAATATTAAAAATAGGGAGTATCCATTACTAATTTTTTGCTTCTAGTTTGAAAGACCCTGCTATACCTTTCTCCTTATTTTAATGATAAATCAAGTACAGTTCAACAATGTGGATACTTTCTCTAAGATGACATAGCTAAGTCAAGGCAGAGCTTGAATGAGAACCTGCCTTTAGGTAATAACACACTTTATCAGGCACTGAAGAGACTCATACCACCTCTCTGAGGCATCACCATAAGATTCATCCAAATATTTATTGAGTGCTTAGTCTGTGCTTAGTACTAATTCAGGCACTGGGGATATACCAATGAATAAGATGCAATTACATCCTGCCTTCATGGTAGTGAGTAAACACAGACAACAAAAGAGAAAACAGAGGTGAACATAATTTTGGGTGGTGATGAGCGCTGTATTTAATAATAATAATAACAGACAAAAGGGTAGAGAGTGTTTGGATACTGGGGGTGTTAATTTTGTGTAGGTGTCAAGGGAGGTTTAAAGGAAGTGGCCTTTGGGCTGAGACATTAAAGCCTTAAAGACAAAAGATGAAAGACAGAGCACTCTAAACAGAGAGAAGAGCAAATGCAAAGTTCCCAAGGCTGAAGCAAACTGCATTTATAGAAACAGAAGACAGATAGAGGGGAGACAGTGAAAGATGAAGACAGAGAGAAAGGAGGAGATGGGGCCCCAATAATACACCACCTATTGTGGAAGGAATTTGAGTTATTTTTCTAGATCCAGTGAAAAGATGATAAAGCCTTTTGAGCAAGGCCATATTGTGATCTGATTTACTGAAAGGTATCATTTTGGTTCCTGCTTAGAGAATGGGTGTTAGAAGGGACAAATTCATTTCTCTCCTACAATACTTATAGTAACAAAGAATGAATATATGTTTGGGGGACAATAGCAAGACTCACAATTCATGTTATTTTGAGGGGATACAAGCTTATGACTACTAAAATATACATAAAAAAATGCCATGCCTTGTAACCACACAATCATTCTTTGATTTGAAATATTTGCTTTTCCAATACAAGCCTTGGCATAGTAACTTGTCCTCATATCCATTTCTACTACACTTATACATATGAATTTAACAACAGTTGAATACTAAGACCGCTCAGCATAATAGATGGCAATGGCTCCGAAGGAGCTGAAATAATCTGTCAATTAAAGAATATGTGTTTCAGAAGTACTTAACCAAAAAAGCATAATGACTCAAAATGGGCTTGTTAAAGTGGAACAGGGTAATCCGTTCCTGACAGCTCTTCTTGAGCCAGTAAGAGGGCAAGAGATGTCGTCAGCACCACTCTGGATGAATAGGCCGGAGAGGTTCAAGGCTAGATTGCAAGGAAGTACAATTTTAAAGTAATATTCTTTCTCCTATGTTCTTCTAAGTTTTCTGACACTCAAGATCCAGCCAAAACAAAAGCTCAAAAGCAAACTATAAGGCTGGCCAAATAATAGCAGGAAGCTGAGTCCATGTGTTGGCTGGATCTTTCTCCAATAGAGCAGTGGGAGGAATTTCCAGTAAAACAAACTAATACGAATACTCTCATGCTTAAAATGTATGTTTTATTCTTTTCATTTTTAAGATTTTATTTATTTATTTGTCAGAGAGAGAGAGAGAGAGAGAGAGAGAGAGAAAACAAGCAGGGGGAGCTGCAGGCAGGGGGAAGAAGCAGGCTCCCTGCTGAGCAAGGAGCCCAATGCAGGAATCCATCTCAGGACCGACCTGAACCAAAGGCGGACACCTAACTGACTGAGCCACACAGGTGTCCTAATGTATGTTTTATTCTTATTAGCAATGATGCTACTTAATCTTGTTGACCACTTACTGAGTGCCAGGTACTGAACCAATGTTCTGCATGATGTCTCAGTTGATTTTTTTCCCAACAACTGTATCAAGAAGAGATTAGTATTTATTTTGTACATGGAGAAACCAAGGCTCACAGTGGCTAAGTAATTTGTTTTTAGTTCACAAAGATTCTAAGCTACAGAAACAAGGATAGAATCTGGCCTCCTCCATCCTTACAGTGTTAACTATATTAAATTGCAACACCCTTTGTCAGAAGTTATTGCCCCTTTATTAACTTCAGGTAGCATCAAAATGAGATCACCTAACATGACCCAGACTACAAAAGGCAAGGTTTTGAAAACGGGCCTTTTATTAAACTGCCAAAGCCCACACACAGTATTTTTTCAACAGATCTCCTCTGGTTTATCTGGCAAATGATTTGCATCTTAAAAGGTGTAGAATTGCATACAAACAAGTTCAAAGCTTGAGTGAATCTTTATAACTAATTCCCCTGAAGCAAAGAGTCTTTGTTTTCCTCTTTGCATAACAAAATTCTAGATGTCCTAGATCATCTGAAAATCACATGACTTGATAATATCTGTCCCCAGATGGAGCCAAAGGCCATGGAAGAGTGCACTTGAGGGTTATCAACACAGTACAAAATATGGCTAAGCCTCTTTTGCTCCTGATCCACAAAATGAATACCCAGCCTTCTTTTACTTGGAGGTTGAGTACGATAATTATGGAGTGGCTGTGAAGGTTTCCAGCATTCTAAGGGATGGTATTGGTCTAAACATGAGGATCCTTATTATATTGGTATTCCCTCCATCCTGCCCTCACACACTAATTTTACTGCCAAGATCTAAACACATACATGGCCCCAGGTCCTAGTGCTAAGGATGGATATATTTGCCTAATTAATGAACATTTTCTGAAGTTTGGAAAGCCTTTACATAAGTATCTACCTATAGATCAGAGAAGAGAATATCAGTAAATCACAAATTAGAATTTGATAAATTACACAGCGTTCTTTAGTTTAGTTTAGTTTAGTTTAGTTTAGTTTAGTTTTTAACTAACTGATCTCCTTAGAGTAATTTTAATGCATTAAAAAGGCAAGTAAAGTGCATATCCATTTTATCACATTGTTAGGATGAAGAAAAACCATATCATTATGTGACTGGCCATTAAACAAAATTTAGACACAGACACAATTTTCCCAACTACTATGTTCACTCTTACTAGATGGTATCAGAAACCAACACTTAATAGATATTGGGCATACCTCAGCCCCTTCCCTTGATAATCTGTCCTGATCTCCCCACCCATCTCCTAGTTGCCCTCAAACTGTCTAGCTGATGTTGACTCATTAAGTACATGTTTGTCAGGTACTTACTATGTATCTGACTCTTTTGTAAGAAGTTGGGATATATCTGATTCAGACAAAGATCTTGGAATTCATAGAACTTAACATTCTAGTGTCCTGGGAATACGTTTTGATTGGTATTCATTTTCTGCTTAATAAATGTAGCTTATGAATCGCAAAAGCAGAATTAGAGACCAGGAAAATTATTTTTAAGCTGATTAAGCCTTTAAATAAGAAAGTGCTTGGTTGTATTTTTCTAATAGTCCTGCAATAGTTGCTTCCAAAATATTAAATAATAACAGCAAGTCACAGAGCAATTGATATACTTTATTAAAAACTATGTTTATGTAAGTATAAAAACTCCATCAGGAAGTACACAGGATTAGAAGGAATACAAAGGGTTGATTGTTTCTTCCTTTGCATAGATATTCACTGTTTAAATCTGTTAGATGGAGATGTATTCTTTTTGTAAATTTAAAAAAAAAAATCCAATCCATATTTATTTAGGGGCTGATGTGACCTGCTTTTGAAATCATCAGTTGAGGGATTGAACTAGATTAGCAATTCTCAGTCTTTCCTCCACTCATGACAGTCGACATTCCCTGTGTGACACATTCCCAAAGGCATAACCAGGCCTATGTGTAATTTCCTGGCAGGAATCTACCTTTTTCTCTTTCACTAAGAATAGTGTGTCAGAAGCTAGATGTTGTAGTGAAGCAAGATTTGCCACCCCAAAACGTGTCTCTTTGGCATGTGGATTATTTCAGGCTGATAACTTTTAAGAAACTGAAAGATTAGGAAGAACCTTTGACCTTCCTTCTAACTGTCTAAAAGAATTTAGATAGAGGACCTGATCCAGAGAGGTAGCTATCACCATAGATAACTGCAGTATAATACAAACTAGGTGTGGTAGACAGAGAAGAACCTAGTAAAGTCTGTTAAAATTCCTCTCTGTGTCTCACTGCTTCTGAATGGCCCAGGAAATATTTGTTAACCAAACATATACTCTTTTTCATCTTCCTGTGAAATATCTTTCTTCTCTTTGAAGTTCCAGACTTTAGCCCCTTTAGGTCCAGACAACATACAAACCTCAATTGCCTGACTTCCCAGGGCCTCATATTCTTCTGGAGCCCCCATACCTATGTAATCAAATTTTATTTTTTCCTGTTAATCTGTCTGATGTCAATGTAATTGTTAGATCAGCCAAAAGAATCTTAAAGGGTGGAGGAAATTTTTTGCTCCCCAACAATATCAAGGAGAGTAATATTATGGGGATAATCTTAAATTACTCTGATTCATAGAAATAGCTATAGCTAGAGACAGAGATAGAAATATGCATAGATATACAGTTACAGTAGAAGAAACTTAGTGATTTGCTAGCATTGGTAACAAATTACCTGTGACATAATTACAAAACACTATATGTCTAAAAACTATAGGTTAAAAAACAAATATACAAAAAACAAGTAAAACTGGTCTTAGACCTTGCTACTCAAAATGTGCTCCACAGACCAGCAGCATTGGCCTTACCTGGGAGCTTCCTAGATTTGCAGAATCTCAGGCCCCACCCCAGACCTGCTGAGTCAAAATCTGCATTTTCACAAGATCTCCAGATATTTCATAAGCACGTTAATGTTGAGAAATACTGGCCTAGATAAATCTTGAATTCCTTCCAAATCAGAGATTTGGGAAACCTAGGTAAAAATGAAAGGACTGAGTGTGACATCAGCATCGGCAATGACATCTAGCCTTGTATCCCTGCTTCCATGCCTCCTGAATTCCAGAGGACCTTTCGACGACCTTTTATCCTTCAAGCATAGCCATGCTACTGAAGGAGACAAACTATTTTCTAAAGAACAGTTGCTACTCAACACTATGTTGCTGACAGATTGTTTCCACACAAAACTGCAATTCATAACTCAGGCATCTGCTCTGACTTTCCACATTCCAAGCATTAGTTGCGACAGTTTCGAGTTTGTGATTTCATCTTCATACCCATCCTCATCCCCATGACTGTTGGCACATATCTGAAGATCTGTTGGGAAATGAAACCATAAAAACAAAATGGTACTGTAATTTGAAAGACAAGAGTGCTTTGAAACTTTTCATTATGCTGTCAAAAAAGAAAAACAGTGTTTGTAAGTATTCAATACTTTATGGTGGTTTTCTAATACATTACTTCACGTCTGCACTGTGATACGGAGTATCAGTTTTGGAGCAATGCATTATGTATGCAAGTATGTCATACCAATGATTTTCATCGTGTAGTTCAGAACCCATCTGAAAATGACTTTCTCCACTACAGGTTCCTGGATGAGCAGACAATGGGAGGAACTTTTTTCTTTGTCAGCATATTGGGTCACTAATTCAAGAAGCCTACTAAAAAGTAATAAACCTCATGATACACCAAATCTCACTTTCCTGGTGTCCCTTTGCTTTTCTCTGTTTTTCTCTAAAGGAAAATTTTCAAGATGCCTTTGAAAATGTTACCAGTCCAAGCCTAAATTCGTAAACCTGATTCTTCTATTTTGCTTTGGCTATTGTCTTCTCTGGTCCTTCAGTGTTTTGTACTTATTTTAGAGCCATGCATCTCAGTTTCCTGTTGATACTCAGAGGGGAAAAACGTCATCTTAATAATAGTTATAAGTGGCCCAAGAGCCATTTCTCATTAGGTGATGACAGGCCATGTCATACTCAATACTTGCCCATAAAAAAATAAAATGAAAAAAGGGAATTTATTTTTGAAATGTTTGGAAGTATAATGGCACAGAGAAATGGAAAATGGAACAATTCAGGTCACAACTGACCCTAATAAGACTTAAACAAACAATGGAGACAGAGATGAATTGCCTGAGCCATGAAGCAATATTCTGTTTTATCTTTTGTTAAGTGCATATTTCTCAAACAAACAAACAAAAAACAAAAACAAACAAACAAACAAACAAACAAAACCCTGATGTTAAAGTGTATTATTTTGAGCACAATTATCTGAAGTGACCATTTTACATTGGGATGGGGGCTAGCCTCTTTGAAGAGTTGTGTCCATTTACTGCTGAAGGATTTTCTATTAGGGTAAAGGCAGCCATCAGCTGGAATAGACCCAAGCAGTGACTGTCTAATGGACACGCTTGCACTGATCCCTGCTGTTTATTAACAAAAGCATTATCAAGCCCTTTCTGTGCACATTGGGAGCTATAGAAGGCACACAGAACACCAAAAACAGGCTCTCTACACATGAGATGCTTTCCATCAAACTCTAATTGGAGTCCTTGTGAAGATTGGGCTGTGAGAACCACTGAGATTGGCTGTTGGATGAAGCGTGCTTGGACAAATATGGCCAGCCTAACCTGCAGGGGACCATCTGCAAGACGAGATTTCAAGAGTGCCAAGAAAGTTGCACTGTCCAAAAGAATATACCCTGCAGCCACTATCAGATGCCTAAAACACCACCAGCCCACTATCCTATCAAGTTTCTATGGGTCTGTATGACCTGTTACAATGACGATTCCTGGGGAAAACTATCAACTAAGAGAAAGGGACTCTGACTTTGAGGAATAGTTATTCATGTGACTCTGGTTTGTACTGAGCAAGTGCAGACGAGAGTAGAGAATCAGAGGGAATGCCAGGGAACCCATGCTGCCAACTCCTCCTACTTTTCTTTCTACATGTGCAATCAACTCAAGTAGTCAGTGTGAATGTTTGATGAAACAAAGAGCAATGGGCCATTCTTGTATATAGTTGTAATGGGAGTAGCCATTCTATTGTTGCAGTTATGTTATGGATCAATCCCTCAAAGACCATTTGTGCTTCTCATCTGCCACAGACCGCCTTCTCCATCTTCTGCCTACAGTCCCCTTCCCTGGCCCTTCTTCATTTATGTGCTTAGTTCAAAACACACCCACTATACAAGGCCTTCGTGGCAGAATGAACTCCCCCTCCCTCTGTGCTTCCCTTTGTACTTGCTCATCTTTCCAAAGAGTAGAGCACAGGGTCTCCAGTTGTGGGCCTGGGTTTGTCTGAGTCACCTGCCAGATGGGGCAAGACCTTGTTCTACTCCACTGGTTTTCCATGTAGCCCCTGGACCAACACCATTCACATCACTTGGGAACTTGCTAGAAATGCAAACTCTCAGGTTTTTTCTGCCCCAGACTTACAGATTCAGAAGCCCTGGGGGAGGGGCTTAGTACTCTGTGTCTTAACAAGCCCTCCAGGGAGTTCTGCTGCACAGTGAGGTTGGACAACCACTTTTCTACTCTCTTTGACTCCTGCCTTCCTGTCAGTGTCTTCATGGCTGCCATGAACTGCTTTGCTGGCTCTGTTTAAATACAACCAACACATAGGCATGACTAAGATGGAACCAAACTTCACTGCTAGGTTTACTTCTGTTTATTAAAGCTGAAATGTGTTAACCTTACTTACTGGACTGGTTGTCAGAAAGGAAGAAGATTCTGTCGGGTTACATCAACCAGAATAAATTGCCAGCTGACAATCTTTGCATGGGGTAGTCACAAATACTATAAATCATTGACTGGAATTCGGTGACAGCTTTCCTGCCCCACCTCCCTGCAGACAGCATCTTGTTAGTGAGTCATGGGGATGCTAACAATATATTTACTGCAGCTTCTAAGAAATCTGACGATTCTGTGAGTTATTTTTCTTTTTGCATGCGGAACATCATAAAAAAGACTTGCAGTGTTTCATTTCTTTTTCTATTACCCTCTCTTGCTGTTTTTATAATGCTCTCTCTAAAAAATATAGATATATAATAACAAGAAAATTTGTTTCCCAAATAGAATGGATCACACGTCGGGTTATATCTCTATGTGTGTGTTTTACTCCCCAGCCATATTTGTACACATGGGAAATAATCCTGTCTATAATGTCATCTTTAAAGGGCTGCCTCAAGGAATCTCAGTGTTGTTGGCAAAATTGAATTTTGCTGCCCGGGATCACATTATTGCTTTTCTAATTTGACTATGGTTCATCCAGAACTAGAAAACTTGGTCAGCCGGCCTATTGATTCCTTGCCCAAAAAACTTTTTCACTTGTGCCTCAAGCTGAGCTTGCACCTCATATTTTAGCTTGCTACCCAGAGGACACAAGGTTCAGGATTTTAATCCTTCTGAAATGGTGGTTTTGCTGTTTCTTTTGTTCTTTCCAAGTGCCAGTGCTATTGGAGAATGGTGCAGGCCAAGGAGGCAGAGATGAAAAGGGGGTTGGATCTAAACTTTGGGAAGAATCTGATTTGGATATGAGACACATACTGGGACCCTAACTCCCACCACTTCTAAAAGAGTTGTGTAGCAAGTAGGCAAGTACATTGCCATAGTAGTCCCAGAAGACCTGAATTTTTAGTGTTAGCTGTGCCACTAACTGCCTGTGTGACCATGAACAAGCCACCATGCCTTTCTGATCTTCAGTCTTCTCTGCTAGGCAATGAGCCCTCTGGGACCACTGTGGCAATGAACTTTCCCATTTGCTACACACCCCTTCTGGAAGTGGTGGGAGTCAGGGGTTCCAGCACGTGTCTCATATCCAAGTGAAATACCACCCCAAGTTTGCTTGTTTTTTAAAAAATATTTTATTTATTCATTTGAGAGAGACAGAGATAGTGAGAGGGAGCATAAGTGGGAAGGAGGGGTGAAGAAGACTCCCCACTGAGCAGGGAGCCCAATGCAGGGCTTGTCCCCAGGACCCTGGGATCATGACCTGAACTGAAGGCAGACGCTTAACCAGCTGAGCCACCTAGGTTCTCCTTCCTCCCCAAGTTTAGATCCAGCCCCCTTCTCATCTCTGCCTCCTGGGCTTGGCTGATATAACTTTCAGGATTTCCATCTACATCAAAATAATACTTTTTGGAATCTAACTTTATATGTATATATGAAAATGATTCATAAAACCATGTTCTGTTTTATCAATAGCTCCTTTCCTGACCCAGCAGGGTCAAGAGTAAGAAGGGGAACTACCTTTCATTTTTCCTAGGAAACATCTTAGCGTCCTTTAGGGAACAAGAACACTTCTCTCCTACAAATGCTTCAGCTAATCCCTGCAAGGCCCGTTTTCTGATATCTTTGACTTTACTTTCTGTATAACTCCTGACAGACATTCCCACTGATGATCTTTCTCTTCATTTAATATTCCCAAACTGGATTATCCCCTTGGACGGGGGCTAAGTTGATGTTTACTATGTAACATCTGACATTTTCAGTGATGTCCTGTCTCCTTTGTGATCTGCTCTCAGTGACTATGATTGTCAATCACTACAGTAGAAAATCTCCTCTTGAGGAGTGACCAAACAGAAAATCAACACTTGGGATAACCAGACACTCATGCTTTGGGCAACAACTCACTTTCACAGTAGTTTTCATAGTGGCTTTCTTCCTCAGGTCCCTGTGATGGCTCAGGAACCACCTCTGAGGTGCCAAATGATGATACCTCCAGGGCACTCAGACAGACCAACTCCACTGCTTCCTAGCTCCAGTGTTATCAGTTGTTATCCTGGAGTACTACGTAATATTTCATCTGGAAAAAAAAAGTTTTACTGCTTTCAAACTTTTAATGAAAAAGATAGAAAACCATCACCTCGCCGAACCTCTCTAGATCTGCCCATATTGTCAGACTCCTCCTTTCAAAAGATTTTTGTCCACTTTCCTCAGTTCATTCACCCCCCCTTTACAGAAATACTGGCATGTGCCAGAGTTTAGACAGGTGTCAATTATGTGTCAGGTGTGGGGAAACTGAAGATACAATGAACAATCCTTGTCTTAGTCTGGTTTCTGCCTGTAAAAGCAGAGCTGGAGCGAAAGATTTTCATTTGGGACTGTGAGCCCAGGGAGCAGGATAGCAGGAGAAGGTTTGTGAAAAGGGATGGGAGGAAGCCAACAAGAGGATACAATAGCACATTGGCCGTCCACTGCCAATGCTCCAGCAGGAATCCAAAGTGCAGGGAGTTAATGCCCCTCCCTACTCCCAGCAGACCTTAAGTAAAGATGGCAGCAGTTAATGCATAATTAGACTCTTGCACCCTCACCTGCGAGGTGGAGGTGAGCCATGGGGCTCACTCTTCCTCATTGGCTCCCACTTTCGCAGGAGGATTAAGCTCTAGTTGCCCACAGGAGGAACTGCTTTGGTGGTGTACCCTTCGTCTCCTCCCCTCCCCTGTCTCACTTCCCCACTCCTCTACCAATGTTTTCTGCAAATCTCTTCCCAAGTATAGACTACTTGCACTTGAATCCTTGTCTCAGGGTCTCTTTGTAAGGAAACCCAATCTAAGATATGGATATCTAGTAGAATATCCAAAACCTGGGTTTGGAATATGAGAGAGAGAAATTGGGGAAGAAACAGATTTGAAACCAAAGAGCACTTTTGTTTTCATACCACACAGTATCTAACATAATTCTCCAAGTACTATGGATAATTCTTGGATAAACTGATGCATGACTTCAGATACCACATGGCTAAACTTGTACTAATCCCCATTACCAGTAGCATGATTGGTCCCAAAATTGCCCACTGAGTTTTACTAATCTATCACTAATGGCTATTAGTTTTACTAATTAGATTAGTAATTAGTTTTACCAATTAGATTACTAATTAGATTAGTAATTAGTTTTACTAATCTATCACTAATGGTGGGACATCTGGGATACCTTCCATGTTGGAGAGAACTCTTGGTTTCTTAGGTATTTCCACCTTTAGTTGAGAATTTCTTTGTTCTGGGCTTGGTTCTCCTTTTGAACCAACCCCCGTACTTATGGGCGCTTGGAGAATGTCTCTGTGGAAAAGAGGTGATTCGCAGGGCAAGAAACAAAGCTGTGGAGTCAGTCAGTGCTCTGCAGAATATTCTGATCCCTGCAAACAATGGAGGGTTCAAATGACATTTTAAATATCAGTAATATTTGTTAAATGTTTTTTAAAACCGTGATGATAGAACAGCATGGATATTTAGATGTATTTATCAAACATTAACCCATTGAGGACCACCGAAGCACTACTTCACTTTCTGCACATTTGAAACGAAGGTTCTGCTCTTGGAAATACAGTGGACGGTCCTAAATAATTGTCCCAAGGACTTTCTAGGGCTTATGTAAGTTCCATATAATGTATCATGGACTGGGAAAGTTTTAGTTAGCCCTGGAGTGTGTGCGTGTGTGTAATCGAGACTCAGACTTACCTGTTCAGCTCTTGTCCTAGGGCAATAACAAGCAAATGGCCTAAAGAAAGAGGACTACTGGAAAGCCTGCTAATCTTCTCTAACTCAAGCTTGCCATAGTGTTGCTGAGATTGAGAATTTTTAGTTTGACGACAAGAACTCAAAACTTGGGTTTTTCTTGGGGAGCCTTTCATTAATTAAACAGATAAGGAGCAAACGGTAGGTGGAAAAGGATTACTTTTACCTAACGAACAACTGAAATCTGTCAGGACTGGTGGTTTCCTTCTTTAAATTGTGTTGTCTGGGGCCCATGTAACAGGTCACAATCACCTGGCTCCTGCTCCAGCATGAACCACCTTTGTGCTACTGAAAGATGAATTTCAGAAAGTGTGAAAAGGACCAGATCACTGACTCATTATATATTGAGCAGCTTGTATACTCAGATCACAGTTTGTGGGCGTGGGCGCTGTGTACAGACAAAAGCAAAATCCCAGTGCACTGGAATCAGCATCTCCCTTTAACATCATGTTTACAGCTAAACATGCACAGACCCCCTGTACCTACAAGCGAGGAGGACTAACCACATTTGTGCTGCTCTGTGTTGCTTTGCAGTGAAGCTTTTTAGAAGGGTAGCCTGGAGTAGTTCTGAATAATGAAGATTGTTTTTTTCCTCCCCTTACATACCAGAGGGTTTTCCTATAGCCTTGAATACCAGCTTTTGAATCCCTGAAAGCCCTCACCACAGAATACAACTTTTTTTTCTCTTTTCAAAGAGTATGGCATCAGGAAATTCTTTTTCTGAGATGAATAACAGTTTTAAAGTGATTGCAGAGTTCCTGAAGTTAGTAGGACTTCGGAGAATACAGGACAACTTGAACTTAAGGTGCTTAAGACCCTTGTAAAAGTTTTATGGTTCTTTCATGCTTTTGCTTTTGTGTGTCGAAAATGCAGAAAGACCTTGAGGGAGAGAAGAGGAAGCAAAATGTTATCAGAAGGAAAAAAAAAAATCTTGTGAATGCTACCTGGAGGGGAGAATGTGAAACTGGATCTTAATTTCCTTTTTGTTTTTTAGAAGAATGTCACTGCCTGTGAAATACGAGGCCTGTGAAGGACAAAATGTTCCAAAGTCACTCCTATAACAGCCCCCAAATTCCACATATGGGTTTTTGTATTTTGGTTTTTTTTTTTTCCCCTATGCGACTGGACAAATTGAAACTGACTGTAAAGGGTCTGGAGTCCTATTTTCTCTATTCACACATCTCATTCTTCCCATTCCCCATCACCTCTCATTTATTATTCACTCCATAAATATTTTTGTAATACCTACTATGGTCCAGGTACATCCTGATGTTGTGAAGATACAGAGCTAGAGATGATGATGAGCAAAACACATCTTCTTTCCTCTCTTGGAGTTTACCATCTAGTGTGCCCAGACAGTATAATCACAACTGCCAAGGAGAATAAAAGAGGCCAGGAGAGCACAGGAAGGCCTATCTGCCCTGGGGCTCCGGAAACAGGCCCAAATAAGGCAATAATGATTGAGCTGAAAACAAAAGTCCTCTGGGACAGGAAGGGAGGTGGATGCTCTTGGCACAGAAAGGCCAGAATGGAAAGCTGGAGGTAGGACTGGGAGACTTCAGTGGGAGAATACTCCAGATGTATGCCTGAGCAGTTCAGAGAGCTGCCTCTTTTGGTCTCTTCTAGATTTGGGTCCTCCAGTTACAGAAAATGGGCAACAGTTAAGGGGTTTGAAAGAGAGATGTGACAAGATTTGCAGGGTGTTTTTGAAAAACTACTCTGGCTAGAGGGTGGGTAAGAGGTTGGGAGGCAGCCAGAGGAGTGAAGGTGGCGGGGTGGGGGGGTGGTGGCGCAGTTCAAAGGCTGTGACTGTAGTCCCCACAAGGAAGTAGTGGTGACTTGAATCAGGGTGGTGGTGGAAGAGAGAGAATTGGGAGAGTTTTTCGAACTATTTAGGCCCCTGCCTGAGGGCTGGATTGGAGAGGGAGGCACAGTCCCACCTGGTGTAAGCGACTGGATTTGGGGGCCATTAACCAAGAGGCAGAGCATAAGAGGAAGACCAGGGGTTTTGGGGGCCGGGGGGCGTGCACGTGTGTGTAAGTAGGTTGTGGAGAGGGAGGTGTGCATGGTGACAGAAGGAATGAGCAGAAGGTAATCACCTTGTAGCACCTACACTTCCAATCTTTTCAACCAAAGCAGCAACTTAAATTTTTGACTGGGACCCACAGTAAGACAAACGTTTTACGTAGCCTCTGGTACACAGACAGGCTAGATAGAAATTCACAAAACAGTGCTTCTCTGTTTTGTGTGTAATGCAGGCATATCTCCCATATTAGTCCTTAAAACAAAAACAAAAACAGCCAGCATGGCCTGGGAGACAGTGATGACGGCCATGATGGCAGCCACGACGGCAGCGGCTACCATTGTGGCATCATCTGCCATGTCTTTTTGTGACGTTGGGTCCTGGTGCAGCTATTAGGACGTTGCGACCGGTGCCCAGAACAGACCAAGCTGCCGCTTCAGCCTGGAGGGCGGGCAGGCAGGCGGCTGCGGCGGCCCAACCCTCCCGCGGCGGCCCTTGGCTCCCCAGGCAGGCATGGCGGCCTCCACTGCCTCACACCGGCCGATCAAGGGGATACTGAAGAACAAAAGCTCCACTGGTTCTTCAGTGGCTGCCTCTGCCCAGCAGTCGGGAGGGACAATACAGGAGGTACAGAGAAAAAAGTCCCAGAAATGGGACGAGTCCAACATCCTGGCAACACACCGGCCTTCTTATAGAGACTATGACTTCATGAAGATCAACGAGCCCAGCAGCCCCTACTTCAGCCCGCAAGACGATGGAGAAGATCCAGTGAATGATTCTGAAGCAAAGGAAGCCATGACCCCAGACAACTTAGCCAAGAAATTCGCCGCCAGTGGTACCTCGGAATTGAACTGCCAGTTGGGAGAGCCGGAGAGTGACGGAGCACACAGCAGCAAGATCCTTCTCGACACGCAAGAAAAGCAGCGGCAGTTCGAAATGAAAAGGAAACTACACTACAACGAAGGCCTGAACCTCAAGCTGGCTAGACAACTCATCTCCAAAGACGACCAACACGAGAAAGACAAGGATGACAACGAAGAAACTCTACATGGTGACAACAACGAAGACAACACTGCTGCGGAAGAATCCAGTGAAGTTCCTACAAATGACGAACTGCAATCCCAGGCATTCCGCACCTAGACAACATTTGCTCTGCCCTGCGATCGCTTGCCTTTCCCCATACGAACTGCTAAAAACTGCTACCGAACTGCTCCGAACTGCTACCGAACTGCTACCGAGCTGCTCCGAACTGCTCCGAACTGCTACCGAACTGCTACCGAACTGCTACCGAACTGCTACCGAACTGCTCCGAACTGCTCCGAACTGCTACCGAACTGCTATCGAACTGCTCCGAACTGCTCCGAACTGCTCCGAGCTCTCCGAACTGCTGTTCCAACACACTGCTGCTTGCTCTGTCGAGGCCAGGCTTCAAGTACTGAAAATACCTATCGGTGAAAAACTGTACCTCCATAATTCAATGGTGAACTTAGAAAATAATACACTAACAGCAAAACAGTTGCTTGGTGTTTTTGTGCGTGGTTCTTTGCGGCAAATGCTGGTAGCAATTTAAAAATGTGTGGCTTTTAAAGAACTATTAGTTACTGTATTTGTTATATAGCTTTTTAGATGATAAAGGGGACTAATTTATATTCACTTGTAGATGTACTGGCTTATTTTTTTGTTTGTTTGTTTGTTTGTTTTCAGCCACTGGCTTTTATAAAAAAGGTTCTAGTTACAAAATCAAAGTACGGTACGTGTAGATCAGTTACATAGTCTGATGAATATTCAGGCTGAAAAACACTTGTCTTTAGGGTGATTTGCCTGTTTATTTGGGGAGCGTGAGGTATGTTGAGTGATTGTTGCGTTCCTGAGCTTAGTACCTTTATTTTCTCTTCATATTCTTTCAGTGCTTACAAGGAAACTCTACTTTTTTTCTCAGCAAAAATAGTTCTTTTTCGTGAATTACTGGGTTCAAATTGTGCCAGTGCCTATTCAGACTGTGTCTTGTACACCAAGGTGGGCAGATTACATGTCAGTATTTTTAAAAAATCTGTTATTTCAGTACTCCCTTCTCATAAGGGTCTTAGCCTCAACCTTTTGTTTCCTCAATCCTCCTGGCAGTTAACACACAACACTTTACGGAGGATCGTGGATTCTCAAGACACTGGGGACCCTTCCTTCTCTCAAATATTCTATCATTTGTTGAAAGTGTTGTTTCTACTTGATCACTATGGCCTATTCACTCTTCTGAGGTGTAGAGAAATAGGAAATGGAATTCAACTGCCAAGTTTTTACAGCTTTTTGGTTTATAGCTTGCTAAGTAACTTGCTATCATTAGTTTATTGTTTGACCTAGTTAGCTTTGAGAAAACAACTGAGCTTTTCTTTTATAACAGAGTCCTTTGAAACCAATGACATGATTATAGATCCTGGACAGAAGTAAGCCCAAAGGTTTTTTTTTTGTGTGTGTATTTCCTTTTTTTTTTAATTTAAAATTTTATTGAGATAATTGTAGATTCACATGCAATTATGAGAAATGATACAGAGAGATCCTAAGTTCTCTTTATCCATCTTCCCTCAATGGTAACTCTTTTAGGGTTCCCAGACCCAATTCCAATGTGGGAGGAGCGGCTTCCCCCACATACAGCAAGCAATTCTCACACTACCTGAAGATAGTATCCAATTCCACAGGTTAGGCTTTCAGTCCTACTCCCACTTCAGACACCACTCACTATCCTAGGTCGTCAACTTTGCTTCTGACCAACCAGCTAATGATTGCTGGTTCCAAGGTTGAAGAATTTTGTTTGATTAATTTGCTGGAGCAACTCACAGAACTCAGGGAAACGGTTACATGCGGCAGTTTATTAAAGCATATGAATTGATAGGCAGATGAAGAGATACACAGGGGGAGGTCCTGAACAAAGGAGCTTCTGTTGTCATGGAGCTTGGATCCCGGATCGGTGGCACATGGAAGCATTCTGGTTCCCCAAGCATGAAAGCTCTCAAAAAAGGACCACAAAACCCTGTCCTCTTGGAGTTTTATGGGGGCTTTATGACATAATCAGGATTGACTAAGTCATTGGCTACTGGCTAATTCAAACTTCAGCCTGTCCCCTCCCCCAGGGTCAGGGGGTGGGGCTGAAAGTTTCAAGCCTATAGTGACAAGGGTTGGTTCCCCTGGCAACCAGCCCTTGCCCTTGGGTGGGGTCCCAAAGTCATTTTCATTAACAGCAAGACACCCATTTCACTTTTATGGCTCTGAAGCATTTTCAGGGAACTGTGGATGAAGTCCAGATATATCTGAGAAATATAATTTGGGTCATTTGGATGAGCAAATATGTTATTTCTTATAAATCATATCCCAGTAACATGTTGCAAAACTATAGCACAACACCACAACGTGAACATTGACGTTAATACGATCAAGATACAGAACAGTCCCTCACCACAAGGATCCCTCATGGTGCCCTTTTGTAGCCACATCTGTTCTCCATCTCTAGAATTTTGTCATTTCAAGAATGTTCTGTCAATGAAATCATATAGTATATAACCTTTCAGGATGTACCACACTTTTTTTTATCCAGTCATCCGTTGAAGGACATCTGGACTGGTTCCAGGTTTTGGTATTACAGAAGAAGCTGCTATGAACATTTGTGCACAGGTTTTTGTGTGAACATAAGTTTTCACTTTTCTGGGATCAATGCCCAGGAGTGCACTTGCCGGCTCATGTGGTGGTTGCAGTTTCTTAAAAAACTGCCAAACTGTTTTCCAGAGTGGTCATGCCATTCTACCTTCTCACCAGTATATATGAGCATTCCAGTTTCTCTGCATCCTTACCAACATTTGTTATTGTCATTATTTTTAAGTCATTTTTATAAAAGTGTCCTGATGTCCTTATTTGCATTTCTCGAATGGCCAATGATTTGCACATCTTTTCTTGTGCTTATTCACCATCTGCGTATCCTCTTCCATAAAATGTCATTTGCCCAGTTTCTAGTTTGATTATCTGCTTTTACTGTTGAGTTTTGAGAGTTCTTTGATTTGCAAATATTTTCTTATAATCTGTACCTTATTTTATCCTCTTACAGAAACTTATGCTCTGCAAAAGTTTTTAGATTTTATTTATTTATTTGAGAGAGAGCACAAGTAGGGGGAGCACCAGGCAGAAAGAGGGAGAGAGAGAGAAGCAGACTCCCCTCTATGCAGAAAGCCCAACATGGAATTGGATCCCAGGAGTCTGGAATCATGACTTGAGCCAAAAGCAGATGTTTAACTGACTGAGCCACCCAGGCACCCCAAAAGTTTTTAGTTTTGATGTGATTCGACTTACCAGTTTTTCCTTTTATGCGTGGTGCTTTTGGTACCCTAGTCAAATGAAATCCAGAAAGATTTCTTTTTCCACATTGTAATTTCCTAATTAAGTGACATAGTATTGGGCTGTATAAAAAGTGGACTTTTCTTTTTTTTAACTGTTGATTTTTTAAAAGATTTAATTTATTTGAGAGAGAGTGAGAGCAAGAGATGTCACAGAGGGGGAAGCAGACTCCCACTGAGGAGGGAGCCCAGGCAGGCTTGATCCCAGGACCCTGAGATCATGACTTGAGCTGAAGGCAGATGCTGAACCGACTGAGCCACCTAGGCGCCCATAGAATATGGACTTTTATTATTTAAGTTTAGTTTCCTTTGGTGAAAGGAGTCTGAGAACGTTCAGTTCCAGTTTCAACCCTTCATCAGTATCATCTCCTCTAGTAACTTCTGATGTGAGCCTTTGTTTACTCATTTTTCAGTCTGAGATTCAGCAAGGCTGGTTATTTAAAACCTGCCACACATAATGGTATAAATGGATTGTTAAATAAGAGTAACTTCCCCTTGAAGGTTAAAGCAATCACATGTCCCCCTAGACTTTGAAATTGTTTGCATTTTTCCCCTCTACATTAGTACACTAAATAACATGTAATAAGGCACAATAATATAAAAGAATGGTAGTCAAGAGCCACTAAATTGGTCCCTTTAAATTGCAACCTGTAATCTGAAAAACACTGAACTCAAAGGATCCTAATATTTTCAGTTAAAGGATTCTGTTCTTCTTCATGTGCAAATATCCCCTGGGAATAACATCATAGGTGCTTATCAGCCTTTCACACCTTAGAATAAATGAAGAATGTGGTGTCAAGTATTGATTGGGAAGGGAGTGGGTCAAAACTGGGGGTCATTATAAAATGAAAGGAGAGAAAAAGGTAGCCAGAGTGATAAATTGCGAAGGGAGGGGAGAAAAAAAAAAGAAAAAAAAAAAAAAAAGAACGGAGTATTGAGTTCACTAGCTCTAAAAGTTATGACTGGCTCTCAATGAGTCATTAACTCTCTGAACTGTCATAAAAAGGACACAAAATCTTACTGAAGGAATGATGAAGAAAAGGATAGTTCTCTTTTCCACCCAACCAAATAATTATATCAATACTACTACCAGTACTACAGCTAATAATTGCCATTTCCCGAGTACATGTGATGTGTCCAACACCATACTAGAGCTTCAGAAACATTGTCCCTTTCAATTACGCCAAGAGTCCTTTGAAATAGTATTGTTTTTTTTTTTCCCATTTTAGAGGTGAGGAAATTTAAAATAAAGAAACTTTTGTAACTTGTCTAAATCCACAGCTGCTAAATGATGGAATTCAGATTTAAACTCAGGCCTGTCTGGCTTCCTCAAGCAGAGCCTTCACCCCTTCCCCACTATATAACACTGGCTCTACTCAGGTCCTTGATGGGGACTGAGGCTTCTTCCTGCATGCCCCCTAAGCACTCATGTCTACCCCGCCATACTTCTCTGTACAGCTAGAAAGTGGGAGTGGTCTCAGGAGAATGTTCTTGAATCTAGGAGCTGCCCCCTCCCCCACACATATACTGCCCTGAGCCCCAGGTCCTTTTGCTACTCCCTCTCACCCTCTGCTCTGAGTCCCTGCTCAGCGAAGAACCTGAGACAGTCACTCAAACAAAGATGAATGGAGTATATGTCACTTTCAACCAGTGGAAAAACATTTACCAAGCATGGCCATGCTGGTCAGGGGCAGTAGCCATGCCTGGGAGAGAAAAAGGCAATTGGAACAGAGCCTCTGCCCCTAAGGAGGTCTGAGTCAAGTTGGGGAG
This sequence comes from Martes martes, assembly GCF_963455335.1. Taxonomy (NCBI): domain Eukaryota; kingdom Metazoa; phylum Chordata; class Mammalia; order Carnivora; family Mustelidae; genus Martes; species Martes martes. Next base: position 35,993,323 of record NC_137897.1, on the reverse strand, counting down.
ACTCATAAGGTTCTGAAAGGATCATTTATGAAGTCTTCCAGGAGAGAGTAGGCCTGTCTTAAGAGAGGGACAAGAGTCCTTGTTTAGGTGATGTTAATGACTTGAAAGCCAGTAAGTATTTTCTAGATGCCTGCAAGGTGAGCACCAGCCTTCAGAAGAGGTGTTCTCTTCTGAGTTCCTTCTGTCTGGACGTGAGGACAGAAGGAACCCAGCCCTCAGGATCTGTTCGGTTCAAGAGAAGAGGAGGCCCAGCTCACATGTGTTCAGGGTTAGGGAAGGAGCACAGAAGGGATTAGGGGAAAGCCAGAGAAGGATTCACAAGTGGAGAGGTAAACAGAGAGACACGGACATTGGAAGGGATGACAGATGGTGGCGCACTGAGAGCAGGGTGTCCACTTGGAGAATTCTTTACCAGAAGATGATGATGAGAGTTTTGTTTTTCTCTTATTTGAATGAGGTGTTGTAGATGCTTTGTCTCTGAAGCTAAGCAATTACATGAAATATGGACTATATCCATGCTTCCTTTTGTTGGGTGGTGTTCTATGGAGCTATGTTGCTCTGCTCTGGAACACTGGGTCCCATCGTGGAAACCCTAGGTCGGGGTAGGTACTGGTTTGAGAGGCGTGTATCCTCCATGCCCAGCTTGATGGGGAGATAGCATGGAGAAGGCCAGGAGAGCGGCCAGAAAGGAGTCGAGTCAGGCTGGAGCAGAGCAGAAGGGAAGGAGAGAGGGAGTGAGGCAAGAAAAAAAGATGAAAGAGCCAAGTTTTGTAGGGAAAGAAACAATAGCATTCAAGATCATAATAACCCTCTTGGATTTTTCTAATGTGTTCACAATTGTGTGCCCCTTTCTTGGATTATTGAGCCAATTCCTGTCTGTTTTATAAATGGTTTGTGAGTCCTGCGACTCCTGTGCTATCCCGGTGACAAATCAGGTCTCTGGTGGGGGCACCTCAGCTAGAGACTGGTGAGTGGGGACAGAAGTGAGGAGGACAGAAGAACAAATGCAGACAAAATGAGGTGGCTGGGAAAGACAGACATTTGGGAGTAAGACAGTGAGATGATGTGTGTAGGGCCACACCACTCAGAAACTAATACTAATGTTTGCCATCAAACACCACCCCCACCCGCCACTCCCCACTCACGTTCTCTGTTTTTTTTTTTTTTCCTTTTAAGCTTTTATTTATTTGAGAGAGAGAGTATGCAGGCACCAGCACAAGCAGGAGGAGGGGCAGAGGGAGAAGCAGGCTCCCCACTGAGCAGGGAGCCCTACACGGGGCTCTATCCCAGGACCACGAGATCGTGACCTGAGCCAAAGGCAGACGCTTAACCGACTGAGCCACCCAGGGGCTCCCCCCACACCCCGCCCCCACCCCAGTCTCAGGGGGTGGCCGCGTCTCCCCCTCCACGTTGGTGACTATTCACATTTTCATTTACCCAACACAATACCACACTTGGATTAATAGGATCATTAGGGAAAAAATGTGGGCAAGGAGAGAGATGAAGGATAGAGCCTCCAAAACCCAGATTTGTGGGGGAAGACAACCTGAATTTTTTTTTTTTTATGAGACCCTTGATCAAATTAGTGCTCCATTTCAACATAGGGAAATTCAGTCCATAAGCAATGGACATGGCATTCAATACACATTATGGGTGGGGGTGGAAGAGGCTGAGCTCTCTGTCAGTGTCCACGCCAGTTGGGCTATAGCAGCTGAAGCTGCACGTGCAGAGGCTTTTGGAGGACTGAAGAGCGCAGTCTGGGAAAAGTCTGGGGAAAGCTGAAAATTGCATGTGCGTGTGCGTGTGTGTGTGTGTTTGTGTGGGCAGGGGGGAAAGTTGCTCGAGGCATTCTTCCTCACCAGTATAAACACAGTTCTCTAATACAAGGTTATACATTATTAGCTCCTAAAAAAATACAAAGAAATGTTTTTATCACTGTGTAGGCAGAGCATTTTTGCCATGAAACCTGCCTATGCATGTTGGGTACTAATATCTTATTCTTTCAAGGAGCCTTTTTTTTCCTTTTCCCTTTTTTCCCCCCTGTTTTAAAGCAGACTCTTTGAAAGGTGCATATGAACCCGGTTTCCATAGCAATTGCAAGCATCAGTGATAACCCAGAGCTTCTAAGTTATAATACACAGGCTACCCTATTAATGAGTTTCAAACTGCATTTCCATGAGACAACAGCTCAGCCACTGATAGATAAGGTCAGACCCCATCTCCAAACTTTAAATTAAATCAGGATAGATCAAAATGCAACAGAAGGAATGTCCTTTTGGAAAGTGTGCTGTTAAAAAAATATGTTCTTTGTGGAGGCAAAACAGTTGCTTTTGTGGTTTGTAATGCCCAGATGGAAAAATCCTAAAACAGACACAGCTTCTTCTGGGTTATTAATGGCATGTTGTCATTTCCTTATGCTATTTGTGAGCGAGGATCTCCCCCCCTCCCCGCCACCGTGGTGGCTCAGACTCTAAGAAAACACATAATACTTTGCTCCAGGAAGAACAGATATGGTGGTTAATTCTTGCCAGGTCTGGAATTACACTAGTTCAATTATAATTTATTAAGTAGTTTATTCATGCACTAAATGCTGTGACCCAGTGCCTGTCTTCATGAAGCTGCCAGATCTGTGGAGAGCTTGGCTTTGTCACCAGGCTATTTCCACAGTGTGTAAGAGGGTAGAGTGGTCCCAAAGGGGCATTGCCAGCGGTCTTGAAACACAGGAGAAATGGAATTGCATCAGATGAAGGGAGGCAGGCCCTGGGAGACTCGCATTCCAGATGTAGAAAAGAGGCAACGTGGCCTTTTTGGGGACCCGCAAGGTGTCTTTTCGGGACAAGGTGAGGGATTAAAGAGACAAGAAAGACTGAAAGCATTGACAGGCCACACAAAGGCAAAGGACCCGCTAACGTGTTTAGTAGGAGTAGGACAGGATCAGACTCTTGTTTTTGGAAACAGCTGCATGGGAGGGTCTGGACTGGAAGGGGGTGGGTCAGAGAGAGCTGGAGAGGGAGCACAAATGGGACTTTGGTCTCAGGAAGCAAATGATTTTAGTGTTCAAATGCCAAATATCTCCCATTTCGCTCCCAGCCAAGTGAGACACCCCCCCCCCCAATGCACTCCCCCCAACCCCTGACACACACACGGGTGCCTGGCAAAGCATTGTCCCTGGGCTGGTGACATCAACGTCACCTGGAAGCTGGTTAGAAATGCACGTTCTTGGGGCCAGCCTCAGACTTACCAAGTCCGCAAGTCTGGGGCTGGTGCTGGCCATGGGTGATGTAACAAGTTTCCCAAGGGATTCTTATGGACGTTCAAGTTTAAGAACCACTCCTCTACAATATGGCTTTTTAATTAGCTGAGCTCAATTCTGTGGGACAGACCACACTTTATTGTGTCTGTGTGTGTGTGTGTGTGTGTGTGTGTGTGTGATGTGTATACAATTTTGCAGAAATTCATCACATTGAATGACAGGACTGTGCATAGGTTTGCCTAGAAGCTTCCACAGATCACAGCTGTACCCAATATGTCCCCTCCCCACCCCATACTTCTCTTTCTGTAGTCCTTCCTCCTCACCCTCCTGGACACTGTCCTCACCCACCGACCGCCCCCCATACACATACTCAGTTACCGGTGCAGAGCACAAGCAGGTGGAGGGGCAAGCAAAGGGAGAAGCAGGTTCCCCACTGAGCAGGGAGCCCGATGTGAGGCTCAACCCCAAGGCCCTGGCATCATGACCTGAGCCGAAGGCAGATGCTCAATGACCGAGCCATCCAGGTGCCCCTATGTCTTCCTGTTTTTACTGCGTCTTTTCCTCAGTGCAAACCACATTCAGTGCAAACCACACCTCAAATCCCCGAGTCAGGATAGTGGGTACCTGCCTTGGGGGAGGCAGAAGAGTATAGTAATTGACAGGAAAGGATTCAGAGTCCTAGATTTGAAGCTCTAGATTTGAATCCAGGCTCTCCCATATATCAGCTGAGTCACCTGAGGCGCAGCTTGTCACCCCTCTTGAGTCAAGTTTCTCACAATCAAATGAGGATAATAATAAATAATATCTTCCATTCATGGTTGTTGGAATGATTACATGAAAAGATGTTGGTAAAGCACACAGCCTCCAGTAAGTCTCCCATCAACGGTAGCTAGTATTATTTTTCTTCTGCGCCCACATTTCTTCTACACCTGTTAAAGTGCTGATCATTTTCTGGAATAGCATCAGGTATATCTGAGCCTCTCCCTTTTCTCCCAGCAGACCCGGGGCCTCTTGGAGGCTGGAACTGCATACACCCTCCAACACAGCTTCTTACCTGTGTCCCCTCAAGCTCCAGCACCAGGAGCTGCAAGGGACACAGGTGAAGACAAAGTGAAAAGGCAACTCTCCCAAAAGGCCAGGCTCGAGTGGCACCTGCTTAAAGTCACCTTCCTTTTGAACATGTCCTTGGTGTTTTTATCACCACTAACTTTGCAAAGTAGAAGATGAAATGGGAGGACAGGAAGCAGGATTTGGATGGAAAGCCAGTCTACATTTTAATTTGAAAATGCTTTGAAACTTCCAGGACAGTGCCAAGTTTATGAAAGAAAGGAATTAATTCTGTCTCCTGAATCCAAACCACAGGTAAGAACCACATTCAGTTATTTATAGTAACACACAACACTTGATAGTCTCAGAATGTTTCTTTTTTTTCCTTCTGAAGTCTCTTTATTAGTTACTGTGGACTTCAATAGCAATATACAAGTTTTAGAGCTGGAAGGGGGCCTTCAAGACCCTTTGTTCCACTCTCTCACCTTAGAGGTAAGTGTACGTGTCTCATAAGCAGCAGAGACCAAAAGATTGGCCAGGGCTTCTAAAGCCAAGGGGAAGCCACGTTTGTATATAGCCGCACGATCTATCCTTTTGTATATGGGGAACATATATTGAAGGCAGATTGAAATGTGTTTTCAAATTGATTTGGGGCCTGCTCTTGCATTTAGAACTAAGGAAAGCCTTCAGGGAGCATCTGTCCTTTCTTTAGAAAGCCTCCCCACAGACCAGCACCAGACACCCTCTCTTTCTGGCTGACACTGTACCTTTGCCAGCTATGTGGAGATGCACCTTGCACCTCTCAGGGCACCTGAGCGTAAAGACAGTGCAGGAAAGGGGCACCTGGGTGGATCAGTTGGTTAAGCATCTGCCTTCATCTTAGGTCATGTTCCCGGGGTCCTGGGATCAAGCCCTGCCTCTGTCTCCCTGCTTAGTGGGAGCATGCTTGTCCTTCTCCCTCTGCCCCTTCCCACCTTGTGCTTGCTCTCTCGCTCTGCTAAAAAAAAAAAAAAAGTACAGGAAAATAAGAAAGATCGGTGGTGCCCCCGGGACAATGCTCTAGTCCTTAATTCCTCATTTTCTCCGAGTGAGAGCAGAAGAGTCACTCGCAGTCCCTTCTGCTCTGTCCCCTCAGCTTCCTCATTTGTAAGATGCAAAACTACTCACGTCATGGGGTTGTTGGGAGGACTTCATGAGGTCACCCAAGAAGAGGGCTTAGAACACGGCCAGTTGCTGTTGCATGTATTTAATCTTCATTTTGATATTGTTGGCACCATCTTGGAGCTCTCCATGGGGTTGTAGGATCAGTCACAGACCTGGCATTGAACAAGGGCAAACTCTGCTACTCATGGATGGGCAGAACACATCCCAGGAGCCAGCACACTCTTCACATGGTGAGCTAGGCTGGGTGTTTGAACTGAGACCTGGCTTCCCTGGAGCTGGACCTCGTGGGGAGGTCTGTGACCCCGTCCAAACCCCCTTTAGCATCACAGCTGCTGAGAGTGCCCTCCGCAGACAGCCCTCAACAGCCCACTCTTCCCCAGGATAGCCTCCGGGATGAAGAGAAACCCTGGGCTCAAGATCATGCCTCCTTCCTGGGGTGGCCCAAACCCAGTGACTGATCAGTGTAGGCTTCTAAGGAGTCTATTTATTTGGACCCAACTCAAGACAACTCTGAAAAGCCATTCCAACTTCCGAGTTCCCTATGGAGCTGACCAAGACTTAGCCCTGAGACTTCGTCACAACTGGACTTCTCCTTTAGCTCAGTCCCTTGCCCTTCCCCTCCCTCCTACTGGTGTTGCTCCCAAGATCCCCTCTAATAGCTCCCCAAGTCAGCTTCCTAGGGAAACCAACCTGTGACAGACCTCTAGCATTAGAAATGCTGAGCTCGGAATGACCTAATGTTAAACCGCAACATCTCTGTCCGCTCCTCAGAAATGAGTCATCTATCGTGTCTGTAGCTAGTGCAGTGTCAGAGATAGGTCTGGTTACCGGCTTTTTCTTGGCGGGGTGGCATGCAAAGCTAGGAACAAAGAGTAGTTTGCAGTGAGAAATAAACAGGGGACTACCTTAAGCATGAGGGATTGCTTTGACAGGATCCTCCCCTGCCAACTCTTGGCATAGGACCTGGGAAGAGCCAGGGCTGCCCTTGGCCAGTCAGCTCTGTTAAAGCTTTAATCAGCCTATTGTTTAGGTCCAGCAGGACCCCTAAATCTCTCTTTATCCACAATGTATTGGGGATTTCTGGCCCATTAGTTTGTTAGACTCCAATCTGTAGTGACCCCCTGTATGGACGCTGACTGACCACAATCTTGAGTCCAACCAGCAACAAAGAAATATCAGCTCCCTTCTTTTTATTTTTTAAAAAAATATTTTATTTATTTGTTTTAGAGAGAGAGAGAGAGTATGAATGGAGGCAGGGGAAGAAGGAGAGGGAGAAGCAGACTCCCCACTGAGCAGGGAGCCCAACACGGGCTCCATTCCAGGACTCTTGAGATCATGACCTGAGTTGAAGGCAGATGCTAAGCAACTGAGCTATCCAGGCAACCCCAAATATCATCTCCATTCTTAAAAATCCATTCAACATACCCAAAATGTGGATGGTCATGCCATCTGTTAGAAAAGACATGCAAGTGATCACTACAAGTTGGAAGTTCCTCCATGTTAACTTTGAAATTGACTAAAGGTATATCATAGTTCCAATGCTATATATAGTTTCGGTATATCAACTCAAAGACTCTAATCTATGCCTTTCTGGTGCTCCGCGATAAGGAAGAAAAAAATTCTATTTTAATTTTCTGTCTACTTCTTCTAGCCCTAAAAATTATCTTCTGTTAGTGACACTGGATTTTGAAAAATAGTAAGATGGAGAAGACTAAAAGTAACATGTATGCTATTTAGCATTACTTGCTTATTTTCGTGCAATACTGTTAGTATCCCTGGGGGTATCCAAACCTGTTTATATCCCATCTGTTTTCTTCCTGCCACAAATAAAACTTCCATGCCCTGGGAGGCTTTGATTCCACTGCTCTGAAGATTTGGAAAGAATGTGTGCAAACATTCTGGAGTGTATAAGCATCATGCAAGCAGAAGAAGAAAAAATTAAAGAAAAATAACAAAAACAAAGAATTCTAGAATCTATATCCTAAATCTCCTTTCAGGATCAGAAATAAGAGTAACCACTAACGGTAGGTAATATATGCATTGGCAGGTTCTTGACCCTTGGGACTCTAATCATTTTGTTTGTTTGTTTGTTAAACATTTACCTTCTATGTATTGATGTGCTGGTAGTTCAGCTCATCAGAGATCTGAAGAGCAGTAGCAGCATAAACTTTCTGAAAAAGTCCACACAGTGAGTCTCACAATTATAAGTTCATTGTCTCTAGAGGGCCCAAGAACGTGGAAGTGAGTATGTACATTTGGTATTGTCACTAATGCCCCTCTGTTTAAGTAACTTTAATCAAATATACTTGAACTTGAAATGCTACATAAATTTTGTTGATATGGCATCAGGAATGCAAAAATGAATGATCTAGTTCTTTAACTGGGCAAATGTTTACTTAATAACTGCAACACATTGTGAAAAAGATTTAATAGACTCATGTTGAGAAAGCATAGATAAAGGATATTGAATGTCTATTTTAAATAGATCACTCCCCCCTTCTATGCATAGAATTTGCATAGCACCACATTTTTGGTTAGTGGTTAAGGAGAGGAAAGAGAATTTTATGGTCATTCTCAGCTTGAATCTTTAATCTTCTTAGCATGTTGAAACAATATGGTGTGAAAGAAATAACTTGAATTTGAAGTCAGAACACAGGAATTTGTATCCAGGATCTGTTTCTTATTAACTGACTCTAAGAGTGGCTCGACTAATGGCACATAGTTTTGTCATCTGTAGAAGGAAGTAAGAGACAATTATGAAGAAAATAATAATAACAACAGCAACAACAATAGCTAATAATTCTGGAGAACTTACTTTGTGCTAGGCCTTGCTCTAAATGTTTACAGGTATTCTCATTTCTTACCATGACCCTTCGAGGGAGTTACCATTATTAATCTAAAAAATCAGGTATAAGAAATGTTAAGTAGTTTGTAGAAGATGAAGATGGTTTTCAGCAAGTTAACTGAAACAAGACTAGAAACAAAGCTGTCTAGTTGTCTTCACAACTATGCAACAGCCAGTGTAACCTGATATACTTACCTTAAAGACTTGTGATGAGGCTCAGCTGAGATATATGTAAATACTTTGTACACTATCAACTTCATAAATATGTGCATACAGATTTTAATTGTGCAGTATGTGTAGTTTAAGAACAATATTTGTGTGCCATTATTAAATTTGGATCATGTATAATTTAGTCATAGAGTATGCCAACCAGCATTTTAATATTTAGAATGCCAAGGGAACTTCTGGAAACAGAATTTGAAAGATAGAACTACTACCTAAAAATTATCATAAATAGCCTGACTCCTTTCTGTAATTCTCTTTCCCTTGGAGCAGACTTCAGTAGAATGAGGTTTATCTAAAATTCATTCAGTCTCCTTCAGGATGGCAGGCTTCACTTTTGCTTCCCACACCTCACTGAAATGATAGTAAAGAAGTATAAAAGGGAATACATCTATAATAGAACTAAAAAAGGGATAAAGGGCCAAGGATTGACCAGAGATTTTGATGCATTTTTGAAAGACTGAAAACACCAGGGGTTATTTTGATAGATGAAATAGTGGAGGATGCAACAGCTCACAACACAGGAGGGGACGAGGTCACTGAATAGCCTCTGAAGGTGGAGGGATTCTGAGCTACAAGCTATGGGGTACAAAGAGTTGCATTGGGAAGTGGGGTAGGATTCAGAATTATGACCAGAAACACTATGTCAAAAACAGCTATAATCATTCCATTCCATGCACGCCCATGTGGAGGGACTACCTCTATTTTAGAACAGGAGAAGGGCTTTATAAAGAAATTGAAAGGTCTGGAGTCCTATAGTAAAAGCTTCTTTGTTTTGATTTCAAGGGAGATGTCCAAATTGCCTCCCTTATTTCTGTCTCTTCACCCCCTAAAATAAAGCTCCTTTATGAATGATACACCTTCCCTTTCAGGTGGAGAAAGATCTACATAGCTCCAGAGGGATAGTAATATCAACTACTTTTAAATAAAGAACCTATTTCCATATTTCTTTTTTTTTTTAATTTAAATTCAAGTTAGGGGCACCTGGGTGGCTCAGTCGGTTAAGCATCTGACTCTTGATTTTGGCTCAGGTCATGATCTCAGGGTCCTGGGATGGATCCCTGAGCCAGACACCCCGCCCCCCCATAGCAGCGAGTCTTCTTGAGGGTTCTCTCCCTCTCTGTCTGCCTCTTTCCCACTTGTGCACATGTGTGCTCTCTCTCTTTCTCCCTCGCTCTCTCTCTCTCTAAAATAAATATATAAATCGTTAGAAAAATAAATTCAAGGTAGTTAACATATAGTGTAGTATTGGTTTAAAGAGTAGAATTTAGTGATTTATCACTTACATATAACACATGGTGCTCACCGCAAGTGTCCTCCTTAGTGCCCATCACCCATTTAGACCATTTCCCCACCCACCTCCCCTCCAGCAACCCTCTGTGTATTCTCCATATTGAAGAGTCTCTGATGGTTTGCCTCCTTCTCTATTTTCATCTTATTTTGTTTTTCCTTCTTTCCCCCTATGTTCATTTTGTTTCTTAAATTTCACGTATGACTGAAATCATATATTTGTCTTTCTCCAACTGACTTATTTTGCTTAGCCAAATACAGCCTAGTTCCAACCATGTTGTTACAAATGGCAAGATTTCATTCTTTTGAAGGCCCAATAATATTCCATTATACACAGACCACTATATACATATAGTGGTCTGTGTGTGTATGTATATGTGTATGTGTATATATATATATATATATATATATATATATATATATACCTGTGTGTATATATATTTATATATACACATACAGACATATAGTGTATATATACATATACATATAGTGGTCTGTGTATATATATATACACACACACACACATATATATATCCCACATCTTTATTCATTCATCAATCAATGGATATTTGGGCTCTTTCCATAATTTGGCTATTGGTGATAATGCTGCTATAAACTGGGGTGCATGTGTCCCTTTGAATCAGCATTTTGTGTCCTTGGGCTAAATGTTCCCATATTTTTAAGTTCAAATGTACAACTAAAGATTATATGGCATTTGAAGATACCATAACTCATGATAGGGGGACGTAATGTACTAATTTTTAAAAGACCCCGAAGGAAAAAGAGAGAATTCAAGGAATATAAGATAAGTTAAGAAGAAATCTATTTAAAATCCTCAGGGAGATCTGAGAAAATATTGCATGCATAAAATAAGAATAAGATATTACAAAAAGGAGCATGCAAAGAAAATAAAACATTCTTTTTAAAAAAATTTATTTATTTGACAGACAGAGATCACAAGTAAGCAGAGAGGCAGGCAGAGAGAAAGAGAGGGATCCCTGCTGAGCAGAGAGCCTGATGAGGAGCCTTATACAGGACCCTGAGATCATGACCTGAGCCGACGGCAGAGGCTTAATCCACTGAGCCACCCAGGCACCCTGAAAAATAAAACATTCTTGAAAATTAAAAATATCATTTATTAAATACATTTAAAATCAAGAGATACAGAAGATCACATATAAGAAGTTGAGTATTTACCTAAATGGAGTTCTAGGAAGATGGAGCAAAAAAATACAGGGAACGAAATAACCATAGGAATAATAGAAGAAAACTTCTCAGGATTTAATAAAATCCTATCTTCAACTTTAAAATTTTCAATAAATGTCCAGCAGAATAAGTACAGAAAAGTCCACAGTGAGACCCATAATTAAAATTTCATAATAATAGTGATAAAAGCATGACCCCAAAAGCTTCTGGAGGTCAGTGGAGAATAGAAAAATAAACCATAATGATATATGACATTACAAACACCACACATTGTCTTCTAGGGAAGACAATGAGGCAATGTCTCAAAGTTCTGAAGGAACATCTTTTCAACATAGTATTTTATATCCAGGAAAACTTTTAAGAAGGTCAAGAAGCCAAAGAAAGACATTTTGGACAGGCAAGGATTCAGGAAATTTAATATCTATACACACCTCTGGGGACAAAAAAAAGTTACTAGACAGTGTTGTTCAGCAAAACCAAAAATAAAAGGAATCCAAGAATGAGAAAAACAAGGAAGACGTGAAGGCCAAGAAACAATGCAATAAAAAGAAATTCCAGGATGACAATTATACAGCAAGCTTCTAAGGCAACAGGTCAGTATTAAACACAGGCATATGAAGTCTCTCTAAAAATGTCTTTAAGCATATGGATTCATTTTAAAAAGTGTATGATTTTGAAGTGGGTAGTCTTAGTGATTAGGTGAAAGCATCTGTTGTTTTTATTAACATGGGAAAAGCATAGACAATTAAAAAGCCCAAAGGGGGAAAATTGATCAAAAAGAATATGGTCAAAGTACAAAAGCAAAATAAAACATGATGTGAATTTTACCAAGTGTGGTAGAGAAGGCGAAGAAGGCAGAAAATTTGAGGGTGTTTTAGGGGGAGGGAGGACCTGTGTAATAATACTGTTCTAACAAGGGTTAGTACATTCTCTTTTATCTAAAACATTAGAAACTAGAAAGAGACTCTGAGTGACTATACCTCATAGACATTGATGGCTTTCCAAAGAAGTGATGTATAATGAAATAAATTTAACACTAAAGCCACTTCGAATATAATTTAGTCTTTGATGATGCAGAAGAAATTCTAAGATCATGCATTGATCAAAGGTCATGATTCTGAAAGTCTTGTTTTGATAAGCACAAGAAGTATTGAGTAATTTATCTGGAGGATGAAAAGCAAGAAAGAGGTCTTTATTTTATGGTACACTGGTACACACACACACACACACACACACACACACACACGGATGGATAATGAGAACACTGTTCAAGACTGTCAGTGTTTTCTAAACCATGACTAGAGCTCTGAACACTCATGCATGTTCTCCATGGGCATTGTGGAGGTATTAATTGCACTCTAGAATATTCGACTCATAAACTTCTCAGTGGTAGGAAGAATGGGAACAGTCTCCTCCAAGTTCTTCCTCTCTACCCCAGTGCTCTACCCCAGTCTTCTTACTTGTCTGCCCTCAGGTAGCATAGGATTTTGGTTTCAAAGGATATCCCATGGAGCACTAGAAGTGGCATAGAAGGCACTCAGGCTCATATTTTGGAGGAGGTGGGGAAACATGTAACTCATCCGTCTTAACTACCTCATTTTCAACGAGAGCAGCTTCTCTCTTATCTGCATTATTTATTATTCTTCCCTGTCAGTTTGCATTTGAAGTAAGAGTTTGCTTCTAGGGGAAAACAATTGCCACAAAATAACTACTAAATCATGAGCTATCGGATTTGAGTCTACCTCCCACACTGAAATCTTTGACATATTGATTGACTTTAGAGCGGTGTCTCTGCTGCCCCTGGAACATGGGACTGCCCAGTTCCAATACCCAGCCATGGATAGCAGTCTTCTGAACCTAGTGCTATATAGGGTCATTTTCCCTTGCCCCTTAGAATGTTTTCTTTATAGAATTCTTTCTCTTGTGCATCCCACCCTTGGTCCTGTGCACTGGTCTCAGAACCCGCCTTGGAATGCTTTGCTAGGACATTCCACTGAGCAACTCTTAGCACACACTGGCCAGATTTCTACTTTGTCTTTCCCACAGCTTGGTCCAGCTCCAGGTTGGGGGGTATCCCTTATCGACTCTCAGCAGACTCAACACTGCCTTGCCCATCTTTTCACTAAGAACACAGATCAAGCAGAGAGATGAGCTCACTCCGAAAACTCAGTTTGTGGTAGGCATGGGAACAGAACCAGAGCGAGTTTGCATGGATGTGTGAGTTCTGCATGTTAGGCTTCTGCCTGACGTTGTCTGGGATTTGGGAAGTCGTGCCTGCTGAGCATCCTCGAGGGGCTACGGGTACGCCTACACTATCGCATTCCCTGAAAGGCAAACTCTGCCCTACTTATTCTGTGACTCACTCAGCGCCTGTTCCCTCTTGGAATTAACCCAGGGAAAAGAGTCCTCTCAGCAAAACAAAGTTTGCCTGCTTCCTTGTGTGTGGCCTGCTTATTTTATTTTTTGGAGCTTTACTTTAGAAGTGTAGAGCAGCCTGAGGGCCCTTTTTTTCCCATTTTGTTTTGTGTGTCTTCTTAAAATTATATCTTAGCTAGAACTACTCTTTCTCCCTTGGTTGTTTTATAGCTCACAAGGTGAACCATGACCCTGAAAGATCAACAGGAATACCCTCAGGGTAGGTAAAAAGAGTATCATATATAATAAACATGCTCCCCAGCACTGGAACAGGGGCTTCAGGAAGAAGGACATGCATTCTATCTTGGTTATGGGAAAATGGGACTGAGAGGGACAGAAGTGTTAATACTTCAGGGTAACCTCTGGGCAGAGTTGAAACCCATTCGGTACCTGGGAGTAGGGAAGAAGTATATTTGAAAAGTGCTGCAGGTTTGGGAATGAGATGACAGGAGGAATATGTCCTCATTCCTCTGAATGCACCACTATCCTAAACTTACAATGAGTCCACGCCAAATTCTAAGCACTTCCTTTTTTTTTTTAATTTAAATTTATTTTTTTCAGTGTTCCAAGATGCATTGTTTATGTACCACACCCAGTGCTCCATGCAATACATGCCCTCCTTAATACCCACCACCAGGCTCATCCATCCCCCCACCCTCTTCCCCTCCAAAACCCTCAGTTTGTTTCTCAGAGTGCACAGTCTCTCATGGTTTCTCTCCCCCTCCGATTTCCCCCAACTCACTTCTCCTCCCCATCTCCCAATGTCCTCTGTGTTACTCCTTATGCTCCACAAGTAAGTGAAACCATATGATAATTGACTCTCTCTGCTTGATTTATTTCACCCAGCATGATCTCCTCCAGTCCTGTGCATGTTGATACAAAAGTTGGGTATTCATCCTTTCTGATGGAGGCATAATATTCCATTGTATATATGGACCATATCTTCTTTGTCTATTCTTCTGTTGAAGAGCATCTTGAAGACTATACTTTCACGGATCATTTCTATAGTTTGTTAAATATTTCCTTTTATAGGTCTTAGCTTGGGTTATCCAGGAAACAGCTTTAGGCAAAAGGTTCATAGGCCCAGCTTTATTGTAGAGAGCAAATCCAAGAAAACAGGAGTGAGGGGAAAGGGCATACTGAAGTAGGGAAGGCAGGAGAAATATAGAAGAGGCTGTTTTTCCAAGCTAGTCACAGCTTGTTAACAAGTAGAGGTGATTGCCTGGTCTCATGAGGCATCTTCAGAAGGGCTGTATGGACTATTGCCTCTCAGAACAGTCCATCATGATGGAAAAAAGAAAAATGTATCCTCTGGACAGAGCAGGCCTTCTTTCCTGACTTGAGAGAAGGTTTCAAACACAGAGATACAGATGTCAGCAGTTAGAAGTCAAGCCTGAGTGTCCTGAGACTGCTTGAACCTAGGGGAATATGTAAGAGATATCGACAGTATTTGGTACAACTGGACTGATTTGGCAAATGCGCTCATTTTTCATTTCTCTTAGTCAAGTTTTAGAGATCATTCTTGGTTGTGGAGCATTTGTGATGGATAGACTCTAGGATGGCCCCCAAATTTCCCTGCCTCCTGATAGTCACATTTTTTGTGTGATTTCCCTCCACTCCAGTGTGAGAGAGACCTGTGCCTTTCTTCCAACCAATAGAGTAATTGATGGGATGTCACTTCTTGATTAGGCCACATGTCATTGTGACTTCTGTCATCCTAGCAGATTCTCTCCCTTCCTGGTTTTGATGAAGTAAGCCACTATGTCAAAGAGGTCCTTATAGCAAGGAAACAGAAGTGGCCTCTGGCTAATGGCTCCCAAGGAACAGAATCCTGGTGCAATCCATGCACGTAGAAGCAGATCCTTCTGCATTTGAGCCTCAGATGAGACTGTAGCCCTACACAACACTCAGGCCTCACGAGTGACCCTGATGCATAGGACCCACCTAAGCCACACTGGATTTCTGACCTATCAAAACTAAAAAAATAAGTAAGTATGTGTTGTTTCATGCTGCCAAATTTGTGGTAATATTGTTATACAGCAATAGATACCTACTATAGCATCCAAGAGGAAACATGGCTAAAAAGGTTGGTTAGGGGACAAGATGAGCCTCTGGTGAGAGTTAGGAAATATCAGTGTAAAATTGAAAGACTCTGGAGAATAAGGCAGACTGGAGATCAGATGCAGACTTGGTGATCCTTTTGGGCAACAGGAAGGGTCTTGAAATCCTACTGCCAAGTCCAAAGATATTTTTAGGAGATTGCAATTAGAGATGCTCAATGACAAGAATATTCTATGCAAACATGATTAATGTGTTAGGACCACAGCCCACAGGACACTGAAGAGGAAACATGTTTGCACAAAGCTTTGCACATAGTAAGACTTCCCCAGATGGTTTTGAGTGGCCCATGTCTTTTTGCTCTAAGGAAATTGAATGGTTATGATAATGTGTAGCTGGGTTGGAGGTTAAGCGAAACAACGATTTCTCCAAGCCCATACCCTCTGTGAGACATGGAGGAAATGGAAATGCAGTAGTGCAAGTAAACTCCATGTTTGATACCTATGAAGGGAGAGAAGATGGAAGACTCCCACAGGACACATGGGATCCAACATCAAAGCCCTGAGAGAGGATGGTATGATATTTACAATGATCTTTTCTGCATTCAGTGCAGTAGTAAGATAATGCATACATTGAAGAGTAAATCACTGGTGTCAGAAAAATATGTCTGGTGGTCAGGATCGTGAGTGACTATTGCTTTATTCCAGATTTCTTTAGTCCTAGAATCCAGTAGCGATAGGTATTTTGTGTGTTCAGAAGAACAAAGAGAGAAAAGGGAGTTTGCCCATGTGTAATCCATGTTTTCTACATACAGGCTGAAGTGTCCTCTTTTCTCTGCCATTTTGTGATGGCTAGATTTCCTAGACACAGTTCTGAAGCAGAAGCTGCAAAATCATTGTTGTTTCATGGCTAAATGAAGGATTTAAGAATTACTGCATATGGTCTTCATGGTTGATGTGGGGCTAAGGGAATGAACTGAGGTGGAACATTCTAAACCCCAGAATAGTGTGTTTTATTCCTACCTCTAAGACCGAGGTTGGAAGAGCTTGTTTATAAAATATCTTCAAAATTATGGAGTTCCCTCTATATTTGAAAGCACTGTCCTGGGCCTTCTAGAACAATCAAAGAAATAGCTCAAAGGAAAAAAAAAAAGAACTTAGCACACATTTGAAGCACTGAGATAATACCATCAAAACACTTTGGGATAGAAAAATTGGTGGTGAAATCTTCCCCAGAACAATTGATTTTTCAGTGCATTCAGCAATTGCCTAATTCAACAACACCCATCAACTTAAGGGGGAAAATATACACTACCATATAAACCTCAGAATGTGCTTCACAATAGCTACAATTTCAGAGAAATGAGACCTTATTTTAAAGATGGATTCTTAAAGCTGTTGCAATTTTTGAGTAACACTAATGGGCAAGCCAGGAGCTGGCTTCAGTAATAGTGCTTTACTTTTCTTTGTAAAAACTACTACTTAACAACCTACACCCTATTGCTGATTCCACATGATTCTTCCTATCCAAGGCTGGGTGCAAGGGGTGAGGGACAATTTGAAAAAATCAAACACAAAGATTGAATCACAGAGTTTCCCAGCAAATAGGACCCTTCTTGACACTCTCATTAGCCAGGAATCTTCTCATCCAATATTAATTTTTAGGTGTGAACTAACTAAAAATGTCTAAAAAGGAAAAAAAAAAGTCCAGAGTCTTCAAATGTTCCCTTTACTATTTATTATTATGTTACTTAAATACATAGGGACATAATGCAGCGTTATGATAAACCACTGCTATGTATATGTTATTGTACAAATATAAATCAAAAACAGGCTTACAAATGAAACATGAACAAAACTACAAAGTGACAAAATACAAATTAACAACATTAATGTGGGTATGTCTCGGTGGCTCAGTCAGTTAGGCATCATAGGCCTTTGGCTCAGGTCATGATCCCAGGGTACTGGGATGGAGCCCTGCATGGGGCTCCCTGCTCATCGGGGAGCCTGTTTCTCCCTCTGCCTGATACTTCCCCTGCTTGTGCTCACTCTCTCTCTCTCTCTGACAAATAAATAAAATCTAAAAAAAGCAAAGAAAGGTGATAAATAAGGTGGATGTGATAAAGTAATCGCAATGTAAATATTCATTCATGTATGCATTTACTCACTCAGTCCACATGAATCGAGGGTCTGTTATTTCCGGTGGCACACTTCTATGGGTAGCAATGAACAAAATAAAAGTCCCTGTCTTCATAAAGCTCACATTCTACTGGGATGAGACGGCTGATAACCCAAATGCATGAGTGAAATGTAAAATGTGTCAGATGATGATAAGCACTGAGGAGGAAAATCTAGGGAAGGAAAGGTAAAGACTTTGAGAAAAAAGGGAATTGCAGTTTGTAATGTAGGAAGGGCCTCGTGGAGAAGGGGACATTTGGATAAAAACTTGAGTGACTATTTTTTGGGGGTGGGGCATGGCGAATGTTCGAGTCAGAGGGAACAGTGGGTTCAAAGGCTCTGGGGCAAGGGTGAGCCTGATTCTAAGTGGTTCTTCTATAGGGCAGTTTCTTTTGAGCCCAGCAGACTTCTACTACCATGTGCCATATGACAATTCAATTTTCCCACCACTTTCCCCTTTTGCAAACTATTGTGAAACTTTTGCTCTCAGCTGTTTTGGCCGTTAGGTCAATTCATCTTCTACTGGAGACTCAAGACATCTTTTATATATTATATCTATCTCCTTTTCCTTAAATTCTGTAATGTGTTGGTTAAATTTATGTGTCAACTTGACTGGAATAAACGATGCCCACATAGCTGATAGAACATTATTTCTGGGTGTGTCTGTGAGGGTGTTTCTGAAAGAAATTAGCATTTGATTCAGTAGACTGAAACACCCGCCCTCTCCAACGTGGGTGGGCATGACCCAATCTACTTGGGCCTGAACAGAATAAAAACTCAGAGAAAGGGAAAATTTTCTCTTATTGAACAGAAATATCCATTATCTCCTGCCTGTGGGCATCAACGCTCCTGGTTCTCTGATCAATGGACTGGGACTTAACTGGTGGCCTTTTGGTTCTCAGCCTTTTGGAATCAGACTGAATTATACCACTAGCTTTCCTGGTTCTCTGGCTTATGGATGGCAGATTGTGGGACTTCTCAGTCCCTATAATCACATAAGCCAATTTATATTATCTATCTATCTATCTATCTAACTATCATCGTCTATTTACCTGTTTATATCCTATTGGTGCTATTTCTCTGGAGAACCCTAATACAGGTAATGAGAGTAAAGTGACATATTATTTAACACGAATATGATAGTAAACCTAACCACACATGCAGGCACTGAGATACAGTGACAGGACTCAGGGTTAATTTGTCAATGGGATCACATGGATTATGCTTAAATTAATATATTTAAATTACTAGCAAAATCTAAATATTGAAAATTAGTAAATTTTCATAGAATGCTCATAGACTTCCGACCATGTGTTCATGGCTCTCTTGTGGTCTGAGGAATCCCACTTTAATAAACCGGGGCGAGGTGGGGGAGGCTTTGAAGCTGGCCTTCTTATTGGTTGGCTTATGGCCATACGTTTTACTAGTGGGTATGGACATACAAGATATCTCCACCTCAGCCCTTGTGACATGGCTGAGTGATTTGACACTTGCTTGGGGAACTTGTGGGGTGTCTGGCTGGAAAATAAGTCCAAAACAACAATCTTCAGTCTTTTGTTGTCATACCCACCCATGAGAAATGCTTCTATGATTTAGACTATGTACCGCCCAGATCCTCTGCCCACAATCATAAGGGCAGGGAACAGCTTTGTCAGTTTTGCAGTATAGAGAGGAGATTAGAGTCTAGGCAAGTGACATCTGCACCATTTCTGTTGTATCTCAAATCTACAGCTCAGCCAGAGTGGAAGGCCTGAAAGCAAGTTTTATGATGCTGCCTCATCAGTCATGTGGCAAGACTGGTCTCAGGGTTAGGAAAGAAATAGCATGTAAGGCAATGAAACTCAGGCAAAATGGCTTTTTTTCCCATGTCTTAGGAGGCTGCACTGCTCTAGGTGACAGTTCTGAGGAAGCTCTTTTTCAAAAAGCATAATACAAGAGAGGTAAATAGGGCCCTACCATCAGAAATGAATGTAGATGGCAATATCTGTCACAGTAACTGGTGTGTATCTGACATTTAAGATAAAACTGGAAGAACTCTAAGATAGTTTGCAAAGGAACTGAGCATAGTAAAAAAAAAAATCTTACTATGGCCTGGAAACATGGTTATATATTCTTGACCAAAGTTGTTTTAGTTAATCTCTTATGGAAAAATAGATTGCTTTGGTAGTCTCTCCTGACTAATCCGGACTGGATGGAACAGCTTTAGGTTTCCATCCTTACATTTTTCTCATCAGGAGTAATTTTAGACCACCAGCCCAGTTTTCCTAACTTCTAGTGTAGACTCCCGTAATAATCTAGGATACAGTCTTGGCAGAATAATATGATTATTGCCTCTTAGAATAAGAACATTAATTACATATGTACAAAAATCTTTTCTTTTTTTATTCATATTCACTGCTTTATACCCTTATGACCATGAGCAGCACTTTCCTTTCAACACACACACACACACACACACACACACAATACATGTATACACATTTAAAAAACAAAACTGTCTGGAGCTCCATGGGATTAATAAATTTTTTAGTCAGGGACTCCTGGGTGGCTCAGTTGGTTTAGCAGCTGCCTTCAGCTCAGGTCACGATCCCAGGATCCTGAGATCGAGTCCCACATCGGACTCCCTGCTGAGCAGGGAACCTGCTTCTCCCTCTCCCTCTTGCCACTCCCCCTGCTTCTGCATGCGTGCTCTCTCTCTCTTTCTGACAAATAAATAAATAAAGTCCCTAAGGAAACAAGATCTTAAAAAAAAAATAAATTGTTTAGTCAGCTCCAAGAGGTGAGAAATGGAGATTTGATATCTAAGATCTTACATCATCCTTCATTTGGGCTTTCAGAAGACCTGTGGTATCAGCACTTGCTATTACAAGGGAGCATAGCACTGGGATAAGGAGCAGGAACTCTAGAGGTTGGATTCCGTGGATTGAAATCTTGGCTCTAGTAGTTGCTAGTTGTGTGAATTAATTAACCTTTGTGCCTCCATTTGCTCATCTGTAAAATGAGTTTAATTATTTTACCTAACTCATACTGTTGTTATGGGAACTAACTGACATGATAATGGTGAAGCACTTAGAATGGTGCCTGGCACATAAGAAGCACCATATAATTAATAAATGGAAAAAATAACCAAATAAATAAATAAGGCTTATTTTAGAAAAAAATAGCAAGGGGATTATCATGAGTTATGAAGACATGACAATGAGGCAGTCAGAAAGTGTTAGAATCCTGAAATAATAGCAGGTCTTCATTTTCCAATTTGTGTGGGATTTTGGTTATGCAGATGACATCGTTTTTGAGTAGAAAGCAATCAATGCCTCAAGAACTATCTGGCATTTTCTCCCCCTAAGGTGAAGCATGAGTTGTAAGAAAAAGTAATACATATTCATGAAAACGCACTGATAGGTTGAGAAATCAACAACTGCTTGACATTCCTGAAATGTCTTTTTCAGTATTATCATGAAGGAGCTCAGGAGTGAGTGCCATTTGTAGAATAAAAACTCAGTAGACATTAATAACTGGAAAGACCCAAATGTCTTTAATTGTTGCAGGAGTGCTTGCCTTATATATTCCAAACACTGCAGATATGGATGCTGCAGATTGAAACACTCATTTCTTCAGGGTGTGAGAGTGTTGGCAGCTGCAAGCCTTCATCTGTTCACCCTCTCTAGAAGTTGTCCTTCGGTGAAGAGAACTGCTTCATCCAATGTCATACTCCCTCCCATGTTGAACCTATAACCAATGACTGATCAATCTGGGTATAGAAAGACCTGCCCCATGTGACCCAACTTGAGGCAATTCTTCAGGGCCATCCAAGATCTTTGTAGTAATTGCTTCTCAATTCAATTTTTCCTCTACCAATCCTGCTTCTTCCACTTTCCCAGAGTTATTAATCCCCAAAGCACTCCCCAATAAACCTCCCATGTGCAAATCACTGTCAGAGCCTAGTTTTTGGAAACTTGACCTGTGACAGGTACCCATTGAGTAGAGTGTATAGCACCTACAGTGATATGAAACCATGAGTATTCTGATATCTAATTTCCCTTTTGCACGGGGATGCCTTTATGTGTTGCCATCTTCTTTAAGGGCTTCCTTAATTTCTTCGATAAGGTCATCATCTGTTGGTCCCTGGATCAGACCTCATCAAAGCACCTGGCTACAGTCAGAATCCAAGAATGCGCTATCTCCATGGAACAACGACCAAGTCCAGGGTGAGTAGAATTGTCCAACGAAAAGTCCTACACTTAAACTGATCTTTGATGAATGGGTATTTAAATGATTCCAATTATAATTGTTAAATAACAGGGAAATGATATTGGGTGAAGTCAAATCATGTAATACTTTCCCCTCAGAAAGCAAACCAAGGAGTTTATGGAACACCAAAGAAAGAGTGTAAGTGCTGTTTCAATCCCTTGTTTTTCGAAGTGTTCATGTGATTGCATAATCAGCGTAGCCAAGAAAGCTTGGACAATCTGTTTTGTTCAAATATACCTTGTCTGATTAGATATTAAAGATCTTCTTTATTTTTCATCTTAAGCTTAGAGGAACAGGTATGTTTATATCCTTAATGTGAGGTGGGTCAAGATCTGGATCCAGGTTAAATGGATTTGTATATCTGTGTGAGTTCCTAAGGTCTCACACAGTGCCTTGAGAATGCTATTGCAAAATCCCTAAAGAAAATATAACAGAACTAATGGCTTGAACATGGATACTCAGTATGATAAACCAGGCAGGTCCCAAGTTTTCTTGCTGTGCTCTTTTATAACAACACACAGTAGCAAATAGTATGGGTATATTGGATAAATACTTACTGAGCACATAAAAGAATAGGGATGGTAGCAGTTAATTATGCAAATTCAATGTAGATTGTAGCAGCATGCTGCATTCATAGAAAAGTTATCATTGTTATTTTGATGAATACTTGGTAATTCTAACAGCATTGGCAAAATGGCGTTTCAAAAAAAAAATCAGAAATGTTATTACCAGTTATGGATTCCGCACAACAAAGACACCACCTTTTTGAATTTAGAGCCATATTGCACATTACTGCAAATGCCACATGGTGAAGAAACATGTTGGTCCTGAAGCCAGGTCATGTGACCTGCTCTCGTGGCTCCTGAACTGTGTTCAGCGGCCTTCAATTGCTGTACTCTTTCAGAGACAGTCCAAGTTCAGGCACAATGTGCATTTAGCATCCTCGAGTGAGCACACCTCCACGTACTGGGATGGTTGTCATGTACCCAGGATGATCAATATACCTCCCTGTGTTAGGCCAGTCAAGATGACAAAGGATCCATGTCCGTGCCTTATGTACAATGCTTATTCCACAAAACAAACTGTGTCTCCCCTCTGACCCCTGCCCTCAATAGATTTCGTACTATATCGAGAGTTATTTCAAATCTTGGTGAAGAATGGGTCTTTCTTGATGGATACTTTTCTTGGGCCTCAAAAATTATGAAATTTTATTCCATCAAGAACCACAATTGGATTGCTTTGTTGTAGACTCAATGCATAAGACATGCCTTCATATATTATGTAAGGACACTCTCTTAAATTACAGTGCTAAAATAAATGACACAGCACCGTGAGGTAAACAGCAATTCCTTTACCAGATTGATTCTGTTTGTGACATTTAAGTCTCTAAACCATGACTGATTGTGCTGGGAAGGAGGGTGTGGCAGACTACATTTTTCAAAAATGGCCCACTCCACATGCTATTCTACAATGTGACCTTGCCACCACCCTGGTGGCAGGTGGAGTCTCTTTCTCTGCCTTTTGAATCTGGGTAGGCCCTGTGAATGCTTTGATCTTTAGAATATGGCAAAAGTGACATGGTGCCAATTTTAAGCGTAATCATTTGTTGGCTTAGCAAATTCTTCTTTCTGCATCTTAGAAGCCAGTGGCCAGGTTAGAGATGTAACCATCCTGAAACTACCATACTGTGAGAGGCCCAAGCCACACAGATGTTGAGATTCCATATGAAGGGAGATGGAGAGGTAGGGAGGAAGAGAGAGAGGGAGAGGGAGAGACAGAGAAAGAGAGAACGAAACACCAAGCATGTATGTGAAGAAGTCACCTTGGAAATAGTTCACCCCAACTAGTGCCACATGAGTTCAAGAAGGGCCCAACTGAGGCCCTTCCTGGATTCTGGACTCATAAAATCATGGACAAAATAAAACAACAATTTCTTCCATTTGCAAAGGTTTGTATTAATTTGTTATGTAGCTATCGATAACTGAAACAAATAGATTTGCTAATAACCTGATTAATTAATCAACTATGCTGGCGAGTATGGGAGGTTAAATGCATTTTCGAGGCCATGGTGCCATATGCAATCTGCCCGTATTTAGGCTCTGCCACTTAAGAGCTCTATAATGTTGAGCAACCCATGACCCAGTTCTCTCATCTGTAAAATGGAGGTAATAATAATCACTGCCTCACCAGGGTATTCTGGAGGTGGAATTAATGAAAACTTACAACAGTGCCTGGAAATTTAGGAAGCCCTTATATTGATTTTAGCTATTATTACTGTGATGTGGAGCTGGGCCTCAACAGTGTTGACTGGTACACTGCCCTTCTGTTTCACACAGTGAGCGTGAACCCATAGAGGCAGACAGAATGGAGACTAAATCCTAGATCAACCATATGTGTGGGATTCTGGAACCTTCTCTGGGCCTCAAGTTTCCCATCTGTGGTGGGTGGATAGTAAGACTTCTCAAGGTCGGGAGCATTATATGAACTTACCAAGTAAAGTGCCAGGCTCAGAGACTGCCAGACAGTTCGTGTTTGGTAATTGTGGATCCCCTCAACACCTCAGCCTCCCTTTTGATTCCACACATGATGAATTGATTCTCAGCACAAGAGAAGAAGGAGCTGACTGGTTTTCAGTTCTGCAGCAATGTTAAACACAGAGTGTACTCAAGTTTCAGGGTGAAACCCTAGTTCGTTTTTTTTCAAGAAGTACCTGGAAGTGTACATATTTACGAAAATAACCTGCTGATAGCCAGGTTTTTTTGTTTTTGTTTTTGTTTTAACAGGGTGCTCTTCTTGTCATACAAAACTCTATGGTTTGGGTAGCAGAAAGTGGCTGCGGACGAAGGGCATCAATGATCTATTACAACTCCAAGCTATCAGTCAAAACACGTGTTGTTTCCTATGCCCCAGGCAACCAAAGGCATCAAACTAACAAGAACTCAGACGAGCAGATAAACATGAATGTTGAGCTACAACGTTCCCAGAACACACAGAACAACAGCAGCCCCTATTCCCACCAGCTCACTCCAGTTGGTATCGGATAGAGCGAGAAACATAGAGGTGGTGGTCGAGGGGGAGCGGGGCCCCCCAAATCCTATGATTGGGGCTGATATAAACTCAAAATGGAATGTAAATACTGACTCTGCTGTGGGGAGGAAACAGAGCCTTATCAGAACAAAGGCAAGAGGGCCGGGCAAGTTATTTCTGGAGACTTGCCCCCTGGACGAAAGGAGTGAGAAAACTTAGAGTGATGTCTGCTCATGAGAAAATAATGGCAAAGTCAGGAAAAAAATAGAGAAGTAGATCAGAATAAATCACCTTTTAAGTGAGCAGAGTCAGGGACCAGGAAGGACAAAATTCCCAATATCTGTTTTAGATCAGCGTGGGAAACTAGCTCATTTTAACCTGTCATTGTGTATAAATCACTTTTCAAGCTTGGTGAAGGCAGGATTTCTTCTTCCAATACATCATATTCACCTGCAAATGGGCTGCCATAAAACTATAATGGTGGTTTTTGCTAAGGAATATGTCAAAAGTATAAGGATCTCCGCCACCCCCCCGCCCCAAGAAGATAGGTGTGAGGGGAGAGTGTGAAACATTCTTAAAGGACATTAAAGCACAATATATAGGGGGAAAATAAAGGAAAATGTTCCAGCATAGTGTAGAGAGTTTTAACTGATGATAGAGTGAGCCCTGAATTCCAGATTCCTCAATTAGAAGTAATCTAGTGACCTCTACCCTACATGAAGATCCCAATAAATCATATAATAAATGGTATTTATTGAGTATCGACTGTGTGCTGGGCCCTGCTCCTCTTTTAAAATGCATGGCTTTGCTTAATCTGTATAATA
Source organism: Martes martes (assembly GCF_963455335.1). Lineage (NCBI taxonomy): Eukaryota > Metazoa > Chordata > Mammalia > Carnivora > Mustelidae > Martes > Martes martes. Next base: position 35,967,544 of record NC_137897.1, on the reverse strand, counting down.
ACCCTAAGATGCAAGAACTATTTTTGATCCTCAGTATGTAGGTAAATAATTTGAGACCAAGAAATGAACTTATTTGCCCAAAGTCACACCACTACTTAAGTGGTTGAGTCAATATCTGAATTGAAATCTCCTTGATGACAGAGTCAAAACTCCCAGGCTCTATGCTCCATTACTCTTAACTTATGCTCTATCACTCTTAACTCTAGGTAATATTGATGTGCTCCTGAGGACTTCACCAACATGATTACCTAGAATAGATTATCCCATATTGTCCTCGGTAACTTTTACTTTCTATATTCTGTAACTATATTCTGTAACTATATTCTGTAACTATATTCTGTAACTATAGAGTAAATAAAACAAATAAATAAATAAAGGCCCTATGTACCAGAACAGGAGACAGGGCAAATATTTTGGGACATAGTCAAGCATATTTTATACTATTTGAGCACCTAACTGACTAGTTACCTCCTACATAGAGAAGATACACAACAAATATTGTTCATTGACTGACAACCACTGACTGATCTTGGAAGAAGTGTTGTTGTTGTTATTTACTAGGCTTCTTTTTTTTTAAATTTCTTTTCAGTGTTCCAGAATTCATTGTTTATGCATCACACCCAGTGCTCCATGCAATACGTGCCTTCTAAACAAAGTAAGTTAAATGCCTGTCAGTCAATGAACAATATTTGTTGTGTATCTTCTCTAAAAGGGTCCCCAGTGGTCCTGCCCTTGGTATTCATACCTTTTGTGTAATTCCTTCTCCAGTGTAGGCTGTTCCCTGAAAACTGAATCCTGCCAATAACTATGTGAGTGAGCTTGGAGGCTGATCCTTCCCGAGATGAGACTAGTCCCAGCTGGCATCTTGATTGAGTCTTGGTGACAGATCTTCAGTCTGAGGACCCTGTCTAGCTGCTCCCAGATTCCTGACCCACAGAAACTGGGAGATAATAAACGCTCATGGTTTGAAGCCACTAAATTGTGGGGGTGATTTGTTAAACAGCTATAGATAACTAGCACAGCACCCCTGTATTCTTGTGATGACCAAAGTGTGGCAGGGCATAGATGTTTCCATTTAAGAAAGTCCATGGGGGAGGGGTGGGTGGAAATCTCACAGGAAATCTCATTCCCCCGGCAAAACAGGTGACTGTTTTCTTACGCCCAGTGTAAACACTAGCTAATAGTCCTGAGGGTTCTGAGCCCACAGATTTCCTCAATTAAAAAAGGAATTCGGTGTTGAGGGAAACATAGGTGGTGGGCTGCTCACATGGCCTTTGGTCTAAGAATTGTACTATGGTGGCCTTTTTGGCATTCTCGGGGTGGGGGGGATGGGGGGAGTGTTGCTTCAGGACTGAGTGGAAGGGACAGTAGAAAGAGTTATTACTTAGTCTTTGGCAAGACAGATGGTGGCAAAGGTAGGCCAGCTAGATGCTCTGCTTCCAGCCAAATGGAAAGAACATCACTTGGCTTTCAGCTACTTTCAGCAGGAGAAATATTAATGGGGGAGCAAACTGAATACTTAGCACTGGTTAAATTCTCCATTCTTTTCAAGAAAGCCGCTGCCATGATGTTATCTTACTGACACCTCGCAACAACCTACTCAGATAGGCAGGAAAGGCATTGTTTTATATTTGACGGAGTAAAGGTGTTGTTTTTTGTCTTTTGTTTTTCTGATTCTTGCTTTGGATTTAAAAAATACTATGTGAGTGACTGTCAGAGAAGTGAGTCTTCTGATAATCACAAGACCACTGGGCAGCAGAAGCAGGGTGAGAGCCAAGTGCTCCTTTCCCCAGTGCTGAGCCTTTTCTTTCCCCTGCCCCTCTCCTACTGCTCAGACATTCTCCCTAGTGAACACATCTTACTTGACCTGGGAATATAGAAGCCCTACTTCAGAGGTAGTACCCCTGAGCCTCCATGGGCAATTGAGGTCCTTCTTGTAACTTGTTCCTATAGCAGCACTTCTGTAAACTTGACATGGGCAGAGTCATCTAGGAACCGAGTTCATGGTCAGATTCACAGGCCCCACCTCCCAGAGATTCTGATGAATTAGAACTGGACTGAGGCCCAAGACTGTATTTTTTTTCCCAACTACTTCCAATGGATTTTTTTTTAAAGATTTTCTTTATTATTTGAGAGACAGAGAGTGAAAGAGCACCAGCGGGGGGGGGGGGGGAGGTGGGGTGGTGGCAGCAGAGGGAGAGGAAGAAGCAGGCTCCCCACTGAGCAGGGAGTCCGATGTGGAGCTCAATCCCAGGACCCTGGGATCATGACCTAAGCCGAAGGCAGACACTTAACCGACTGAGCCACCCAGGTGCCCCCTTCCATAGGGCTTTAATAAATGCTGCCTGACAACCTCCTTATCAGTACCTTGCTGTGGCAAAGAGCTAGAAGGCACACGTGAGCACTCTCATGAATATGCCCACAGAGGAATCTCTTGCATTATGTAGTACACTGTTTTCTAAAAGGTTGTATGTGTATCACATTTTATAGCTCACCTCACATGTGAAATACTTTACATCCACGTCGTATTTTTCTTCAGGAAAAGGACTGCACTTCAGCACCTAAGCACAATGCTTGGTACCTAACTTTGGTTGAATTAAACATTGGTCCAATGACTGACTATTCAGTTTGCTCAAAGAAGGGGTAGGTCTACGTATAGCTTGATGACAAGACAAAGACTTGCTCACATCTTAACATCGTTCACTCTTATCTCCACTTGACGATTTGTAAAGCACTTCTCTTACCTGGCTATTTGGAAGGAGGAAAGACAAAATATTAGATGGATCCTGAAATAGCTCTGTGAATGAGAAGCTTCTAGAAACATGGTTACCTTAGTCTTGGGGTCTTTCTAACCTGAGAAGTTATAACCTCAGCTTTGCCAGGAGACTGTGTGATCTATTACATTTGTAACTCCAAGAGAAGGAGAAGAGACATGATAAATGGAACCAATACAAGGTCTCAGATTCCCCTTTCGCAAATAACAGAGAAGATGAGCTTTGTTCCTGAATCAACAAATTACAACATATTGTTTAGCAATGTGAATTAGAATCTCAAGAGCTGTGAAACAGAGGTACATGGACTCACTAGGACAGAAGCTGGTGAGGGTTTGGATGGCCCAACTTAAGAGATCAAAATACAGCAGATTTTCGGTAAGGCTTTGGTACACCTCTGGACCAGGCATTTTTCCTGAACTGCTAAATGGAGGTTTTCAGCTGATTTGTTTATGTGACAGCTTGCCTGTTAACAGAAAAATATTGATTCCTCTGGCTTAGCAATGAGGCTCCTAAAACATTTCATCCCTAAAGTCATAAATTGGTAATAAAAAAAATTAAGCTTTCCCAAGGAGTTTGCTTGGCCTCCAATGTTTGGTTGGACAAGGCACTGATATCTTTCCTGATTCTGCTGTTAAAAGCCAGATTTGCTGCTTTCTCTAGTTTGACTTATTGGGTAAGCCTTTTGAACAATGGAACTCGTACTTAGTGTGTTTTATCTTAACCTCAATGATGATATACATCTCAGCAGTAAATTTTTAAATAGCTGCGTTATATATGCTGAATAAATGATGAACCCAATTGTGCTTTCAGCTATCCTCATAGAGCATCTGGAAGGTAATTAGGGTCAAGACTGAGAGACAGAAGGATAGGGAGGGAGAAAGATTTAATATATGTCATGTTCTGACAAGTTGGAGAACTGTTGATTTACGCCAAACGAGGCTTAAAAAAACCAAAACCATCATTTATGGTAAAAATCATTGGGGACACATTCCCCAAACACCAAGAAGGGTCTTGTGAACATTTACGTAAGTAAACATCACCAACACATAACAAAGTTGACAAGATATAGGCACAGATCATAATGACTCACATTGTACTTGGTTTCCAAAGCCCTTGCCTCATTTCAGTATCATTATAGTCCTTTCCTGTAAGAGTTAAGATCCTTCTGTTTTTGCTTTTTAGTCTTAAACGGCTTTATTGAGGCATTGTTGACATACAATAAGCTGCACATATTTAAAATGTATAATTTTTTAAAAGATTTTATTTATTTATTTGACAGATAGAGATCACAAGTAGGCAGAGAAGCAGGCAGAGAGAGAGAGAGGAGGAAGCAGGCTTCCTGCCAAGCAGAGAGCCCGATGCGGGGGTTCAATCCCAGGACCCTGGGATCACGACCTCTGCAGAGGCAGAGGCTTTAACCCACTGAGCAACCCAGGCACCCCAAAATATATAATTTTGTAAGTTTTGACATACACCTACACCTATGACATTACCACAATCAAGACAGTTAACATATGCGTCACACCCAAGAGTTTCCTGGTGCCCCTTTATCATCTCTCTCCCACCCCTCCAACCCCTCTCCCAAGCAACCTAGCTACAGATTGGTATCTGCTTTCTTTTTCTTGTCAATATTTTATTTATTTATTCATGAGAGACAGGGAGAGGGAGAGGCAGAGGCCAAGGGAGAAACAGGCTCCCTGCGGAGCAGGGAGTCCGATGTGGGACTTGATCACAGGACCCCAGGATCACAATCTGAGCCAAAGGCAGATGCTTAACCAACTGAGCCACCCAGGTGCCCTGGCATCTGTTTTCTATCACCGTAGATAAGTTTGCACATTCTTAAATTTTCTGTGAATGGAATCATGAGCTTTGTATTCATTTTTGTTGTTGTTGGGGTTCTTTAACTCAGCAGAATTATCTTGAGTTTCATCCATGTTGCTGCATATATCAAAGTTCATTCCTTTTCATTGTCTAGTAGCATTCCATTGTATGGATATAGCACCAAGTTGATGCTTTGAGGACACTCGGGCTGTTTCCAATTTGAGCTTATTACAATTAAAGTTGCTGTGAACATTCATGCACAAATCTTTGTATGAATATGTGCTTTCTTTTCCTTTGCGTAAGTGCTTCCGTATGAATTGCTTGGATCATATGGTAGGTTTGTGTTTAATTTCTTAAGAAACTGCAGAAATGTTTTTCAACATGTTCATATCATTTATATTCTCAGCAGCACTGTATGAAAGTTTCATTTGCCTCTATTCACACCCAATCTTGGTATGGTCAGTATCATTTCAATTTAATTTTAATCTAATATAATAGATGCATAGTGGCATCTCTTGGTGGTTTTAATTTGCATTTCCTTACCGACTAATTATGTTGAACATCTTTTCCTATGCTTATGTGGCATCAGTATACATTTGGTGAGATGTCTATGAAAATCTTTTGCCCATTTTTTATTGGGTGGTTTGTTTTGTTATTATTGAATTTTGAGAGGTTTTGAAAAATTTATTCTGAGCACAAGTCCTGAATCAGACATATGTTTTACAAATATTTTCTCCTAGTCTGTGATTTGTCTTTTCATTCTCTTAACAGTGTCTTTTGAAGAGCAGAAGTTTTTAATTTTGTTGAAGTCCAGTTTATCAATTTTTTAATAGATGTTTTTGCTATATTATTGTAAGAAATCCTTACCTCATCCAAGATCACAAAGATTTTCTCTATTTTTTAAAAGATTTTATTCATTTTATTTGTCAGAGAGAGAGAGAGAGAGAAAAGAGAGAGAGCACAAACAGGGGGAGCAGCAGGCAGAAGGAGAAGCAGGCTGCCCATCAAGCAGGGAGCCCGATGTGGGACTCGATCCTAGGACCCCAGGTTCATGACGTGAGCCAAAGGCAGATGCTTAACCAACTGAGCCACCTAGGCATTCCTCCTCTAAGTTTTCTTCTAGAAATTTTCAGTTTTCATTTTTTATTTATGTCTAGGATTCTTGTTGAGTTAAATTTTGTATATGGTATGAGATATGGACTGAAGCTCTTTTTGGAGGGCACGCGGTTTTATAGTTGTTCCAGACTGTTTGTTGAAAAGACCATCTTTTCCCACTGAATTACCATTATACCTTTGTCTAAAATCAGTTGTCCATATAAGTTTGAGTCCATTTTTGAATTCTGTTTTGTTGATCTCTTTGTCAATCTTGGTGTAATCCTATATTGTCTTGATTACTATAGCTTTAAAATAACTCTTGAAATCAGGTAGTATCTGTCCTCCAAAATTACTATTCTTCAAAGTTGTCTTGGCCACTCTAGGTCTTTTGCATTTCCATATGAATTTTAAAATTTGATTTCATTTTCTACAAAAAAGTCCTGTTGAGACTTTGATTGGGATTACATTAACTCTATAGACCAATTTAAGGGGGATTTGGATCTTACTTATATTAAGTCTTCTGACACACACACGAGGCATATCTCTCCATTTATTTAGGTCTTGTATAACTTCCCTCAGCAATGTTTTTTAAGCTTTGGTGTACAAGTCTCTCACATCTCTTGTCAGATGTATCCCTGAGTGCTTCATATTTTTGATGCTATCTTAAATGTTACTGCTTATTTAAGTTCAATTTCTGATTGTTGCTGGTATTTAGGCATACAATTGATTTTCATATATTGATTCTGTGTTCTGCAATTCTGCTAAACTATGTTTTAGTTCTAGCAACTTTTTTTGTAGAGGTAATCAGATTTTTTTACACAGACAACCACGCTAAGAATAGAGTTTCACATCTTCCTTTCCAATCCAAATACCTCTTATTTATTTTCCATGTTTGATTGTACCAACTAGACCACCAATCCAATGTTGCATAGAAGTTGTAAGAATGAACACCCTTGTCTTGTTGCTGATCTCAGAGGTAAAGCATTTAATCTTTCACTATTAAGTAGAATATAAGTAGTAGATTTTTTTTGTACACGCCATGTTCATTTTCTGTTGCTGCATAATGAATAAACCCCAAACATAGCAACTTAAAGCAACAAACATTAATTTTTTTAAGATTGTATTTATTTATTTGAGAGAGAGAAAGTGAGTGAGAGAGAGAGAGAGAGAGAGAGAGAGAGGATGCACAAGTGGGGGGAGGGACAGAGGGAGAAGCAAGCTCCCCGCTGAGCAGGGAGCCCAACCTGGGCCTCAATCCTGGGACGCCAGGATCGTGACCTGAGCCAAAGGCAGACATTAACCAACTGAGTCACCCAGGTGCCCCTGGCAATGAACATTTATTGTGTCACCATTTCCATGGGTCAGGAATCTAGACATGGCTTAGCGGGGTGCATCTGCCTCAAGGTTTCTCATAAGACTCTGATCAAAGAATTGTGGTGGCTGTTGTTACATCCAAAGTCTGAGCACAGGGAAGATGTACTTCCAAGCTTACTCATGTGGTTGTTGGCAGGATTCACTTCCTCACAGGCTGTTTGATTGTGGGTGTCAGTTCCTCTTTAGCTATTGACCTGGGGACTCCATCAGTCCTTTGCCACATGGGGCTTTCCATAGGCAGCTCAGCTTCCTGCTCAGAACAAGACAATGAGAGAGCATGAGAGGGCAAGCAAGATTAAAGCCACATTTGTTTTGTAAACTAATTCAGAAGTGACATCTTATCACGTTTGCAGGATTCTATTTGTAAAAAAGCGAGTCATCACTAAGTCTGGCCCATACTTAGGGGAAGGGCTTATAGAAGAGACAGGGAACGTGGGAAGCCATCTTAGAGTCCGCCTACCACAATGCCCTCTATAAAATCAAAGAAGTCACCTTCAGTTCTTTGTTTGCTGAGAGTTTTTATCAAAACTGTATGTTAGATCATGTCAAATGAATTTTACTTCATGTGGTTTCTTTTTTAGTTTGTTCATATAGTGACTTTTTAAAAAAGATTTATTTATTTGAGAGAGAGAGAGAGAGAGAGAGAATGAGGGAGAGAGAGAAAGAGGTGGGGAGGGCAGAGGGAGAGAGAATTCCAAGCAGACTGCACTCAGTGTGCGGAGCCCAACATGGGGTTCTATTCCACAACCCCAAAATCACCACCTGAGCTGAAACCAAGAGTAGGTCACTTAACCAACTGTGCCACCCAGCTGTCCCTGTATGATGACATTTTAAGGCTTGTTTACACTGATTTGGTTTTCAAATGTTAAACCAAAACTGAATTCCTGAGATGAACATCACTTGCTCAGGATATATTATCCTTTTTATATATTGCTTGATTCTACTTGATAAAATTTTGTTTATAATCCTTACACCTGTGTTAATGCTATACAAGAGCCATTGGTCTGTAGGTTTTTGTTTGTTTGTTTTCTCATAATGTGTTTGGCTGGTTTTGGCGAGAGGATATTGGCCTCATAACACCAGATGGAGAATAGTCCTTCCTCTTCAGTTTTTGGGAAGAGTTTGTGTAATACTGGTATATTATTACTTCTTTCCGTATTTGGTAGAATTTATCAGTGAAGCTATTTGGGCCTAGAGTTTTCTTCCTGCAAAGGTTTTTAACTACAAATTCAGTTTTTCTTGTGGATATAGGCCTATACAGTTTATCTATGTCTTAGTAAATAAACATGGCAGTTTGTGTCTTTCAAGGAATTTTTCCATTTCATCTAAGTTGTCAAATTTGTTAGCATTTCACTTTTAACCTTTTAATATATGTAGGATCTGTAATGTCATCTCTCTTATTTCCAATATTGATAATTTGTGTCTTGTCTCTCTTTTTCTGGCAAGATATTTTTCAATTCTGTTGTTTTATTTTTCAAGTAAAGAATTACTTCTAGTGTTTTTTTTTTCTATTTTATTGATTTCAGCTTTGACATTCTTCTGCTTATTGTGTTTTTATTTTCTAGTTTCTAAAGGTGAAGTTTAGGTCATGATTGAGACTATCTTTTTAAAAAAATTTTATTTATTTATTTATTTATTTATTTATTTAGAGCATGAGTCGGGGGAGGGACAGAGGGAGAGGAAGGATCTCAAGCAGACTCTGTGCTGAGCTCAGAGCCCAACACAGGACTCAATCTCACAACCCTGAGATGATGACCTGAGCTAAAATCAAGAGTCCCTCACTTAACCAACTAAGCCACCCAGGCTCCCTTGAGACCGTCTAATATAAACATTTAGTGCTATAAATTTCTTTCTAGGCACCATTTTGGCAGCCGCCCATGAATTCTAATTTTCATTTTCATACAGTATAAAATACTTCATAATTTCTCTTTTGATTTCTTCTTTGATCCATGGGTCATTTAAAAGTGTGCTGTTATGTAGTTTCAAAATATTTGGGGATTTCACAAATATTTCTGTTACTGGTTTTTAATTTCATTGTGGTTAGAGAATCTAATTTGTAAAACTTACATACTTTTAAATTATTGACACTTGTATTATGGTCTAGAATATGGTCTCTCTTGACAAATGTTCCTTGTGTTCTGGAAAGTGAGATGGTTTGATGTTCTTATTGAATGGATGGTTCTATAAATGTCAGTCAAGTAAAGTCATTTGATCATGTTGTTTAACTCTTCTACATTCTTGCTGATTTTCCATCTACTTGTATCAATTATTGAGAGGGAAGTATTAAAATCAACTGTTATTGTGTATTTGTCTATTTCTGCTTACAGCTCTATCAGATTTTACTTCATGATTTTAAAAACATGTTTATTAGGTCAATAAATGATTAGGATTGTTGTGTCCTCCTGAGGCATTAATCCTATTTTCGTTATGTAATGGCCTTTTCTATCCCTGGTAATATTCTTTGCTCCAAAGTCTACTTTTTTATTAATATAGCTACTAAAGCTTTCTTTTAACTAATGTTAGTATAATTATCTTTCATCATTCTTTTACTTTTAAGCTTTTGGTGTTATAATATTTAAATTGTATTTCTGTTGGTGACACTTAAGTCGGTCTTATTTTCTTTCTTTTTTTATTTCATTTCATTTTATTTTCTTTCTTTCTTTTTTTTTATTAAATTTTTTATTTATTTTCAGCGTAACAGTATTCATCGTTTTTTCACCACACCCAGTGCTCCATGCAATCTGTGCCCTCCCTAATACCCACCACCTGGTTCCCCCAACCTCCCACCCCCACCCCTTCAAAACCCTCAGGTTGTTTTTCAGAGTCCATAGTCTCTTGTTGTTCACCTCCCCTTCCAATTTCCCTCAACTCCCTTCTCCTCTCCATCTACCCTTGTTCTCTATATTATTTGTTATGCTCCACAAACAAGTGAAACCATATGACACTTGACTCTCTCTGTTTGACTTATTTCGCTCAGCATAATCTCTTCCAGTCCTGTCCATGTTGCTACAAAAGTTGGGTATTCGTCCTTTCTGATGGAGGCATAATACTCCATAGTGTATATGGACCACATCTTCCTTATCCATTCATCCGTTGAAGGGCATCTTGGTTCTTTCGACAGTTTGGCGACCGTGGCCATGGCTGCTATAAACATTGGGGTACAGATGGCCCTTCTTTTCACTACATCTGTATCTTTGGGGTAAACACCCAGTAGTGCAATTGCAGGGTCATAGGGAAGCTCTATTTTTAATTTCCTGAGGAATCTCCACACTGTTCTTCAAAGTGGCTGCAGCAACTTGCATTCCCACCAACAGTGTAAGAGGGTTCCTCTTTCTCCACATCCTCTCCAACACACGTTGTTTCCTGTCTTGCTAATTTTGGCCATTCTAACTGGTGTAAGGTGGTATCTCAATGTGGTTTTGATTTGAATCTCCCTGATGGGTAGTGATGAAGAACATTTTTTCATGTGTCTGGTAGCCATTTGTATGTCTTCCTTGGAGAAGTGTCTGTTCATGTCTTCTGCCCATTTTTTGATGTGATTATCTGTTTTGTGTGTGTTGAGTTTGAGGAGTTCTTTATAGGTCTTGTTTTCTTTGTCAATCTGATAATATGCCTTTTAACTGGATTGTTAGATCATTTACATTTAATGGGATTATTGACATTCTTTGATTTACACCTACCATCTTGCTATTTGTTTTCTATTTATTCATCCCATCTGTTCTTTCTTCCTATTTTCCCTCTTCATGTGCCTCCTTTGTAATTGAGTTTTTAAACTTTATTTTACATCCTTTGTTGACTCATTAGCTATAACTTTGTTTTATTGAATTATTAGTTGCTTTAGGATTCATACCATACATCTTTCACTCATCACAGACTACCTTCATATGATATATCACTTCACACAGTATAAAAATCCTACAATAGCATAGTTCTATTTCTCCCCTCCCATCTTTTATGATATGGTTGTCATATGTTTATGTTTAAACCTCTATTATACATTGGGTTTTTTAAAACTTGTTTGTGTTGTTTTTTCAAGCAGCCAATTATCTTTTCAAGAGATTTAAATCATAAATAAGATTCTTACAAATTTACCCAGGTAGTTACCATTTCTAGTGCTTTGCAGTCTTTTGTATAGGTCCACATGTCTTTCTGGTATCATTTTCCTTCTGCCTGAAGACTTCTTTTACTATTTCTTATACTGATGATATGTTGGTGATTAATAATTTCAATGTTATATCTTAAAAAGTTGTTATTTTGCCTTCATTTTTGAAAGATGGTTTTGACTACACATCAAATTGTAGGTTGACAGGATTCTTTTTTTGGTACTTTAAAGATGTTTTCCCCCTGCCTTGGAGTTTGTATTGTTTATGACAACAAATACGATGTCATCCTTACCTTTATTCTGCTGTACATAACATATCATATTCTCTCTGGTTGCTTGTAAGATTTTCTCTTTATCATTGATTTTGATCAATTTGATTATTATGCACTTTGGAATAGTTTCCTTATTTTCTCTATGTGTGGGGGGGTTGTTCATTAAAATTCTTAGATCTCTGGCTTTATAGTTTTCAAGATATTTGGAAAACTAATACCTAGTGTTTCTTCAAGACTTTTTTCTGCCCCACCACAAAGGACTCCAATAACATTCCCTTTGTGTTGCTTAAAGCTGTCCCACAACCCATTAATGCTCTTTTCTTTCCTTCCTTCCTTTATTTTTTTCTTCTTCCTTTTTTTCTCATTCTTTCTTTTTTCTTTTTCTTTTTCTTTCTTTTGAGCCTTTTTACTTTATGTTTTTCACTTTGGATAGTTTCTATTGCTGTGTCCTAATATTCAGTGGTCTTTACTCTTGCTATTTCTAATCTTCTGTTAATCCCATTCAGTATTTTGTTTTATTTTTTTTTCTCAAACAAGGTAGTTTTCGTGGTAACTTCCATGTTTTCTCGAGTATGAAAATTTGATTTTTTTTAATATTTCCTGTTTCTACACGTAAAATACAGTAATAATAACTACTTTAGAGTTTTTATCTGCTAATTCTAACATCTGTGTGCCAACACTGGGTTGGATTTGACTGAGTGAGTGATTGATTATTCTTCTCATTCTGGGTCTTCTTTTCTTTACTTTCATTTTTCTTTTCTTTTTTTTTTTGCCTGCCTTGCAATCTTTGATTTGATGCCAACCATTTTGAATTTTACCTTGTTGGGTTCTGGGTATTTTTATATTCCCATAAGTTTTCTTCTGTTTTGCTCAGGAATGTAGCTGCATTATTTGAAAATAGTTCAATCATTTCAGGTAGTGTTTTTATGATCTGTTAGGTAGATCTAGAGCTATTTATTCTCTGCTAAGTCAAGAACTTCCTGAATACTCTACCTATGCCCCATGAAATACAATTTTTCCCAGCCTGGCTGGTGATAACATATTATCCTGGCTTAGTGTGAGTATTAGGCACAGCTGTCTCTGATTCTGTCTGACGGTTCTTTTACCCTCAGATGGTTTGTTCACACATATGGTTTGATCAATACTCTCCTAAATACTTGAGTGGAACCTTTTGAAGATCATCACAGAACTCTCTCATTGTGTACCTCTCTTCTCTCTGGTATTCTGACCAGCTAACTCTAGTTACCTTGGTCCCCCCAGGCTCTCAGGTCTGTCTCCCCAACTCAGGGAGATCACGAGGCTCTGCCTGGATTCCCCTTTCTGCACCTGGAAACACTCTCAAATAGTACAACCTGGAAACACTCTCAAACAGTAAGGTGGGATGGTCATAGGTTTCATCTCATACTTTTCCCTCTCTCGGGATCACTGTCCTTCATTGTCTGATTTTCAGTGACTTGAACACTGTTGTTTCAAATATTTTTTCTGTTTTCTGTGGTTGTTTCAGGCAGGAATATAAATCTGGTCCCTCTCGCTCTACCCTGACTAGAAGTGGAAATACGATCATTCCATTTTAAAATGAAGAAATGATCTCAAGAGGACTTAGTGCTATAGTAAGTGGGAGAGCTAGAATTCATGCCCAGTTCTTTCCACTTCTACTCCAAAAAACATCATCTTAGAAGTATCTGTATGGCTGGGGAAATTGCAGGACTTCCATCCTCCCCTTCCCAGCCTATGGCTTTTTAAAAAAAATTTTATTTATTTTTTTAAATTTCTTTTCAGTGTTCCAGAATTCATTATTTATGCACCACACCCAGTGCTCCATGCAATATGTGCCCTTCATAATACCCACCACCCGGCTCACCCAACCTCCCACCACCCTCCCCTCCAAAACCCTCAGTTTGTTTCTCAGAGTCCACAGTCTCTCATGGTTTGTCTCCCCCTCCAATTTCCCCCAACTCACTTCTCCTCTCCATCTCCCCATGTCTGCCGTGTTATTCCTTATGGTCCACAAGTAAGTGAAACCATATGATAATTGACTCTCTCTGCTTGACTTATTTCACTCAGCATAACCTCCGCCAGTCCTGTCCATGTTGATACAAAAGTTGGGTATTCATCCTCTCTGATGGAGGCATAATACTCCATAGTATTTATGGACCATATCTTCTTTATCCATTCATCTGTTGAAGGGCATCTTGGTTCTTTCGACAGTTTGCCAACTGTGGCCATTGCTGCTATAAACATTGGGGTACAGATGGCCTTTCTTTTCACTACATCTGTATCTTTGGGTAAATACCCAGTAGTGCAATTGCAGGGTCATAGGGTAGCTCTATATTTAATTTCTTAAGGAATCTCCACACTGTTTTCCAAAGTGGCTGCACCAACTTGCATTCCCACCAACAGTGTGAGAGGGTTCCCCTTTCTCCACATCCTCTCCAACACTTGTTGTTTACTGTCTTGTTAATTTTGGCCATTCTAACTGGTGTAAGGTGGTATCTCAATGTGGTTTTGATTTGAATCTCCCTGATGGGTAGTGATGAAGAACATTTTTTCATGTGTTTGTTAGCCATTTGTATGTCTTCATTGGAGAAGTGTCTGTTCATGTCTTCAGCCCATTTTTTGATGTGATTATCTGTTTTGTGTGTGTTGAGTTTGAGGAGTTCTTTATAGATCCTTGATATCAGCCCTTTGTCTGTAGTGTCATTTGCAAATATCTTCTCCCATTCCGTGGGTTGCCTTTTTGTTTTGTTGGCTGTTTCTTTTGCTGTGCAGAAGCTTTTGATCTTGATGAAGTCCCAAAAGTTCATTTTCACTTTTGTTTCCTTTGCCTTTGGAGACATATCTTGAAAGAAGTTGCTGTGGCTGATGTTGAATAATTGTTCATTTATGTTTAATCCTTAATTTTGTTTGTTTGTTTTTAGAAGTAGAGGTGAGCAACTATTTAGGACTGTATATCTACTTTCCATCTCTCTTTTCAGGGGGAATAACATCCTTAAAGAGCTGCATTCTCTAATGCCTGGTATTTGTTGTAAATCAACAGAGTACCTTTCTCTCTGTGTTTGAAACTTGTGTAAACATTCAGCTTCTGTTGTTATTTCTTAGGCTCACTTAAAGGTCATATACTTGCCCAGTTCAGAACCTTTGATTCTTCCTCTGGAAGAGTACTCTTATGTCATTCCATCCATCAAATTCTGTCCCTCATTTCAACCCCATCCCAAGGTCTATTTCTACTAGGAAAACTTTCCACCTATGCAATTTCTACCTCTATAAAATCATGCTAGGTTTGTTTGGACAAGATGCTCCCAAGGTCTGTTCCAGCTCTGAAGCAAGTTTTGTGGGGGCCAATATTACTCTCTCCCCTTTCTAAATTACACCGTTTGGCATAAATTCATTCTGAATTATATTCTAACTTTGTGCCATATATCCTATGCACTCTGTCTGGCAAGTTGCCCATCATCAGTAAGTTCCAAATAAATCTTGTTGAAAGAAATGATGAATGGCATTTTTTTCCTAGTCATTCAGTGTATGCCTTTTTTTTCCCTTCTTAACCAGAAAATAAGTTTCCTGAGGGCAGAGCTAATGTATTTTCCTTATTTGGTATTACATACAGGACCTACGCTATGTTAGAGATATTGTTGAATGTTTGCAAGGACTCTGATTCCAGAGAATTACAAGCAACCTGATTTTCCAGAATCATGGTACCAGGCTCAGGTGATAATACATAGTCCCAAAGTAAATATATGTTGAATGAACAATGAAATGGCTCTGGAACAGAGAGTTTAGCAAGACATTCGTGCTTACACAGAGAAACAAAGATGCAGATAGTGCAGACACACTCAAATTTTATTGTTTATTTGATACATCTGCTGCTTTGAGGCTTATACTTAATGTGAGTCTGTTGAATGATTTACAGGTATACTCATGCACCGAGATGAAGGGCTTTGTTATAAATCTCCCTCCTTGTGTTGTAGGATACTGTGCATTTTTCAATGCTGTAAACATAAATAGAAAAGTGTTCTGTCTGTGACAAGGACAAATGTCAGTTGGCAAAGCTCTTAAAGATGCAGACTTTTGAATTTGAGTTCTCATTATTATAATGTCCTGATTTGAGAAGTAAGCATAAAAAATGCTTTATACTTATAAATTTTATTCCATAAACCTTTGTAATAAGGAAAAAAAATAAAAGTTATTATATAAAAGTAAAAGATGTAGAAAATAGTGTTAAGCATAAATAAGAAAATAAAAACCATTCCTCTCTCTAACATAGATAACTGCTGATAACATTTTAGAGCATATTCTGTCAGTTTTTTTCCACACATATTTAATTCAAAAATGTAATTATACTAAACATATTATTTTCTACATGTTTTTTCATTTAGTGACATGGAAACTATTCAGTATATATTCATAAAAATTCTCCAGATCATCATTTCCCACTGCTGTTCAGCACTTCAATGTATGGATCTACTGTAAGTTATTTATCCAAACCCCTAATTTGAGTCATTTTTGTCATTTTCAGCATTTCTACCATCATGAAATTAGAGGAATGAGTGTCCTTGCAGCTAAAGCTTTATGTACATCCCTAATTATTTCCTTAAAATGATTCCATAAAAGTGGAATTCTTGGGTCAAGAAGTATGCAAAAATCAAAGGTTTTTCACACCCAAACTACCTCCATCCCAATTTAATTTCCCAGCAATGCATGCAGTACTTTTTAAATGTGATTTCATTTGTACTTATAACCTTTATGCAGGAAAAGTTTAAGGCTTTCACATTTATCCGTTGAGGAAATCAGGGTGCAGAAAAATCAAAGGCATATACCATTAACACCACAACTATAAGCCCACTTTCTCCATTCCTTGTACTCTTGGAGCAGTGTTCATTGCATCTCTACCAGTGATATTTGGAAAAATTGAGTCTGGGCGATTCCTTGATCAAAATTAAGATGTATTAGGCAAACACATATTGAAAACAAAGTTAAACAGGCTACAAAGCTTATGACAGTAATAGGATGCGTCAAGCCTTTAGGCTGGTCTTTGCAATTTAAGTTTTTTGCCATCAGGAGGTGATAGAAAGCCACTTTCTACCTGCACCCCGCAAGAAGGAAGTATGTTTTTCCTGAGAATCTAGTCTCTTTCTCTCTCTCTCTCTCTCTGTTAGGCAGGAAGTAGGATTTATTGGCGGCCATGAGTAAGGAGGGGGCAGTGCCAAGGTTCTCATGAGTGCACAGCCTGGCATTTGTCCAGGAGGGGCCGTGATTTGGGATGTATTTGATCCCACAGCCATCTGGGAAGAGCCATTTTTCAGCCACCATATCTTCACATTCATCTGCATCAAACTTAGTTAAGCCCCACTTCTTGGAAATGTGGATCTTCTGGCAGCCAGGGAACTTGAACTTGGCCCTGTGTAGGGCCTCAGTCACATGCTCCTTGTTCTACAGCTTGGGACAGACGGGCACAATGACTTGACCAATGTTGACCCTGGCTGCTGTGCCTTGGGGCTTTCCAAAGACACCCCACATACCTGTCTAGAACCAGCATAGGACATCTTGTTGAGAAGGATGAAGTGGAAGGGGTGGATCCACACTCAGATGTGAAAACCATCTCTGCCCCAACTTTTCATCCTGTACTTGTCAATACAAATACGGACAGCTTCCAGGGCTGCAGAGGAGAGCTGCTCCTAGTCATCTGACATCATCTGGCCACATACTAGGCACTTATCCACCTTTTCCTTCTTCTACCCCAGGTCAAAGTTACAGATCTTGGCATCAGGGACACCTCTGTAGGAGTGAGGCTTTGGATATGGCTTGTTCTTAACAATACTGGTAACTTTGGGCAGTGTGTGACCCATGATGACATCAGGATCTTCAGTGGCATGCCAAGGGCAAAGAGAAGATAGTCTCTTTTCTACCTTACCACTTATGTAATCACAAGCTACAAAACTTTGCTTTGTATCTAACCCAAAATTTATGAAATTAGGACTTCCAATTGGATTGAATCAGATCAAGATTGAAAATAAGTTTT
Organism: Martes martes; assembly: GCF_963455335.1. Classification (NCBI taxonomy): domain Eukaryota; kingdom Metazoa; phylum Chordata; class Mammalia; order Carnivora; family Mustelidae; genus Martes; species Martes martes. The sequence continues at coordinate 35,950,087 of NC_137897.1, read as the reverse complement.
ATATTTTCTTCATGAAATCTCAGCTCTTCTTAAAACTTTTTTTTTTTCATGTCTAAGGGATTATGTCACTATATGCTTTGGGCTAGACTTAAAGAAGTGGATTTCTTTTTTAAAACAAGATTCTAACTCTAATATAACTTTTGGCTCTTGATCTAATTAAGTTTATGATCTTTAATTTTGCAGGATGCCACTGTGAAAGGAAAAAAAAAAAAAACAGAACAAAAACAAAGACACAGCTAGATGCAATTCATCATTACCAAACAACACCTTAATTATTTCCAACCTAGGAGGTGCTCTCTTAACCTGATGCCTGCTTTTCCATTTTAGGCTTCCTATCCCAAGGTAGATTGATTGTAAAAGATGGCATAACTATCCATGCCCCCTTGAGCCCATGCCCTTTGCAACCTGACTTGGAAACTTCTCTCATCAAAAGGTGGAGTTTGTATCCCATCCCATGAAACTGGACTAGCCCTGTGATTTGGTTTGCCAATAGAATACAGTGGTGTTGCAGTTCCAAGCCTAGGCTTCCTAAGGTCCTGCATACTTCTGCTTGCTCTCTTGGATCCTGGAGATCCAGGTGAACAACACCAGACCAGCCTTTGGGGACATGAGTGGTCTCAAGGAGGAGAGCCATCTCAAGCAAGGCTGTTACAGACCAGCCAGTGCTCAGCTGTTCCACCTACTAACAACATTATTTATGACAATAGATATCTGTTAATTTTGGTCTAAAGCAATTGAGCCAATAATAATTATTACCATTCCCCTGCTTGGGATTCAGAATGAAATAAGTCTGGGAGAGAAAAGATTCTGTTTCTGATTTGGCTGGTTTTGTGGATACAGATCAATGAAGTGGCCTGGCTGTATTTATATACACTGATGATTAACCTCTTGATACTCTTTCTGACTCTGACTACTAATGCTTAGGAATTAGTTTAAAAATATTTAATTGGCCTGGTGTCCAGCCTTGCCAATCATATTTCATAGCCATATTAAGCCGTTCCTTGTTCCCCAAACACACCTCAAACACAATAACACTGGCATGACTTCACTTAGTCCTGATCATCTTTCCTTCCTTCTTTCTTTAACAAAATATTTGGGTAGTCTATGAAGCAGCTGATTTCCTTACAGTTTGTCTCCTCTGTGAAACATTCTTGATCATGCTTCTTCATCCTCTAGTATAATAAATTTCTCTTTCTTCTCTGCTTATTTTAATACCTATTTTGTAATGCTTGTTTCAGTTTGACTTATAGTCAAAGATCTAAAATTCTGCCAGTATTAGCAAATCTTGAAGATTAAGAAAAAACAGGGCAAGTTTCAAATAGTGTTTTAGATATTTCCTTGTAGAAGATGGTTATGATGTTCCACTTTTGAGGAAAAAAAAGAAGCAAAAGTCATTTTAGCCATGTTGAGAGTTCAGAAAGCAAGTGTATATTGACTTAAACTATATTATGGAATCAGAATTAAATTTGTACTGGTCATTATGCCATAGCCAAATAATTGTTATTATTTTTCCTATTAAATTCTATTTTTTTAAGAAGAAAAATGGAGCAGATCTCTACTCCAGAGAGAGAGACAAAAAAAGCCTGCCTCAGTTCTGGTCAAGAGGAGTAATCAGTGGAAAAACCTCATCAGTGTTATGGATGCTACAGCTGGGATTCCATCCATCTTGTTAAGGGACCTAAACTCAAGTCCCCAACCTCCCCTTCAAGCAGGACCAGCACAGCTAAGCCTGGATCTCACATAAGACTCAAATATCTCCTTTCCTGTAAATCGCTTCTATCCTGAGAGGAAAAGGCTACAGTTTATAAACATTTTTATTGGTCATATTTGACCATTTGGCTAAGAGGGAAGAGTTAGGGGAGGGATGTTTGATGTTGGTTTGTTTAAAACACACATCTTAAGTAGATTTCTTTTCTCTTGTTAAAGAACTTTTCATGATAATGCTTCATTTAATTGAAACCCGTTAGCAAGCTAAGAAGTGAAATTGGTTTATGAATCAACGAGCAAAGCTAGAAGCCATTTGGAAGCATGGAGTCACGGCAAAAAGATGTTCAATTCCAGCAGCTAGCATAATGTCACCCCCATAGAATAAACTCAAAAGAGGTTTCTGTCTGCCATACAAAATGGATACAATTGAGTTAACAGAGTTTTAAATGACATTGACTAGAACATCAATAGAAAGAATAAAAAGAAAACTGATTTTATTACAACATCACTGTGGATCAATAATACATAATAACATGGGCATGAGAAGCAGTCAGTAACAGAGGACATTCAATGATTCATGAGCACATTAAGTTCATGAAATAATAAGCCCACAGTGTTATATTCTATCTTTTTCTGAATCAATAGCTATGGAATTGAATAAGAAAGTGGAATATTTTCAAAAGGTGCAATAATAAGGGTGACACAGCTGGGTGGAGTTGCTTATCTGGAGGATAGCTCCATTATGTAGCTACATAAGAATAAAAAAATTCAAAGGTTTAGCAGGGCATAAACCCAGACATGTTCCCCATGACAAATTTATTAGACACATTGTTGGACTGTGATTAATTGCCTTTTGTCAATGAATGGTTCTCTGCTCAAGCATTTCTTTTCTAAGATGGAAAAATCTTATATGCTGACTTCGTTTCCCCCCTTCCACTGGGTCATGAAAGAAGCAGTGTGTTCACAGCGATGCGATCACTCCAACCCCCGTCCCACTGCAGGATTCTGACTAGCATGAGTTGAGGACAAATAGATGACCCTGATATCCAAGGAGAGGAATGACAGTCAATGGAACCTATTTTCTGACCCTCTCCCAGACAGTACCATGTTGTCTCTTTTGGCAACAAAAATATCTTTGCAAAGGGATCCATTCAAAATTTCAAAATATGCCCTACCTAAAACACTCCTTACTTTGATCAAAGGTTCTCATCACATCTTTTATGCCAATTCCTTTAGACAGTAATTTTCTCTCTGTCTGTCTGTCTGTCTCTCTCTCATACACAGACACACACACACTCACACACACACACACACACACACACACACAGACCACAAACATGAGTCTCATAAACTCGTACACCAGAAATGGAGATCTCAGAGGTCAAAAATGAAGCACGATTTTAAAACTCTTTATTAGCTTATTCTAATACACAAAATGGAGATTCTAAGCTATATAGAAACCTTTATCTGGGTCTTTATTTGAGTGTGTCTTTTTCTAGTTATGTTTATGTGTCCATGTGGGTTTACAGGTGTATTCCTGTATCTTCTGTTAATGCATCTGAAGTCTCTTCCAATCCGTCTCTTCCTCTCTTTCTCTCTAATCTTCCTTTTTATTTATTCCAGTAACTATGGACAAAAGAGAATGAAAATGCATATATATTTTATTTGTTCTATTTATTGAATTTTTTATGTTCTCTATTCCTCATGTATAACTCACAAAATTCTAATGTTATACATTTCTCTTTTAAAAACAATAAAAGCCCAATTAAATTGCCGTTTCTGTATTGATTGCCAATGGTTTCTACCTCCCTTGAGCCACTGATCCTGAAAAGAAGCAAGCTTCATCTTCGTTATCTTTATGAAGTCAGAGTTTTCCTTTTCAGAAAAAAAGGAAGGAGGGCTTCCAATTTTTTTCTCGCAGTCAGATTTTTGGTTGTCATTGTTTCTGGACTTCAGTTCTTAACTTTGCTCTGTTAACAATGAGAACTTATGTTTCTATGTCTCTATAATTTTGTGTATATGTCTTTGTATACACCCGGCCTAAATTTCAGTTCACCCCTGGCACAATTTACCTCACTCTTTCAAATGAAACATTTTGCTTAGGAGACATCCTTTTTTTTTTTTTCTCTTTTAACATTCTCATGTAGCCAAACAATTATCTTGTCTTAGAACCTCATTCACTTCCTGATGTAGGCAGAAAACAGCACATTCTAAAATTACAGCATCTTGGGGATAGAAGGGATTAGTCAATGTATCTAATTTAACTTAGTTGGCTCCCACTTGGGTTCTCATTGGTTTAAAGGATAAGGCAAGAAATAGGGCTCATTAGTTGTTCAGCTCTCCAAACATTTATCAAGCCTGGCACTGGCAGACACCAGGGATTCAAAAGTGAATACGTGTTTCTTGTCTTCAGGAAGCTCGTAATCTAGTGGGTGGAAAAGAGAAGTAAACAGTTGCCGATGATGGAGATCATTTGCATGAGAGGGAGATACTGTGGGAGCAGAAAATCCAGGCTGGGGGCATTTTTTTGAAGATTTAAAAAAAATTATTTGACAGAGAGAGAGAGCATAAGCATAGGAAGTGGCAGGCAGTGGGAGAAGCAGGATCCCTGCAGACTAGGGACCGCCCCACCATGGGGGACGTAGTTTGATCCCAGGACTCCAGGATCATGACAGGAGCCAAAGGGAGAAGCTTAACCAACTAAACCACCCAGGCACCCCATCCCAGGCTGGGGGGCATTTTTAGGAACCGGATGCCTGACCTGGGCCTTGATGGATGAAGCCTCAGAGATCCTCAAACTCTGGAAAGAGTTTCTGTGTGAGAGCATGATGTTCCAAATGCAGTTGCAGTCAGAGAAGTTACTATCAGAATAACTGTAAAAATGTCACCTTTATACTCAAGATAGCACGGCATGGTGTCTGTGTGGTTTATCGGCAATGGCAGGCTTATTATTTTTAATGCTGTAATTTTCCCAGGGTCACCGTTCTACTTTCCCTGTTATATGTGTTACATAAAACTGTACTTCTTCACCTCTATTGGAAAAAGCAAAAATGCCTATAGAGGAAGTTGCTTTTTGAGAATAGCAGATTTTCCATGAAGAAAATGAAACCCTTACACATTCATTTCATTATGCTTCGCTCCCTCCATTATGGCTGCTGTTCTCACATCAGCTCCTTCTTTCCTTCTCCCCCACCCATTCCCCATGGTCCCTCCTGTTGCCCTGGTGTGGTGATCTTGGCCAGACTAGGAGGACCTAGCCCGTGCTCTTGTTAAAGTTACGAATCAAAGCATAGATGGAGAATTTTCTTTTTTCTTTTAAAGATTTTATTTATTTATTTGAGAGCAAGAGAGCCCACGAGCAGAGGGTGGGGGAGAAGAAAGGACAGAGGGAGAGAGAATCTTAAGCAACCTAAGGTGGGGCTAGATCCCAGGACCCCGAAATCATGACCTAAACCAGTCAGCCACTTAACCAACAGAGCCACCCAGGTGCCCCTAGATGGATAATTTTCCAATTATCTTACACTATTGGATATTTCAGCCAAAAGAAGTCTGTCTTCATGGAAGGCCATTAGAAGTGTCTGGAAAGCTAAGCAGCTTCCGGGGTCCTGTAGTCCGAGAGCAGGGACTGCCCGACTCTGATGAAACCTATTCTATTGCCCGGAATGTTAAGGAATAGGAACCCATTTCAGGGGCTCAAAGAAAGAGAGGAGTAGGCTATGGGGCCAGAAGAAGAGTCATGGGAACAGCTGAGTGGAACAGCGACTAGAAAACAGAGCCTTGCCACCGGACGGCCATGTTTGCTGCAGTCTGGTGAGGAACAAAGGGACTGGGCTGAGGTGAGAGCAGAAGCAGGAATAGGGATGCCTGACAATGGGGTCTGCTAACTTGGACTCCATGGCACACCTCGCATGCCCATGCAGGCTGCAAAAGCCAGCTCGCTCTAAAGAGTGCCAGTTTTGCAGCCTCGCACTCCCCCACCCCTTGCTGCCAGGGCCATGCCTTGGCCCCCATTCAAGCATAATGAGAAGGTTTCTAAAATTATCCCCCCAGCGCTGGCATTTGCACACAGCTGCGTTATCACACACAGATCTGTCCAGGCCCAGAGAGGGGGTTCCGAAATAAGAGGGCTCCTGTCTTGGATGCCACCACGGCCTTCCAAGCCCCCAGACCTTGCCCAGGGGCCCACCGGGATGCTGGCTCAGGGCCTGAGGGGTTTGCTTTTTGATTCTCTGGAGGATTTAATTTTAAAAGAAAAAAAAAAAGCCCACCAGTGAAATCACCTAATATCCCAGACCACAGAGCCAACTGTGAGCTGGCCTGAAGGTCGGAGGCTGGCAGAGCTCTTCTCTGGAAGTTGCCATGACCGGTGCCCCTCCTGCTCAGCGGGCTGAGGGAAGAGCACAAACACTAGAGGCCTGTGTATTCCCAGGGGCTCGGGTCTGGACATGTGTCCTGCTTTCTAGGCCCCAGGGGGTAGTCTGGGAAAGAAGAGAAGGACTTCTCACTGCCAGCTTTGGATGACAGTGAATGGATTCTCTAACTTTGGTGCCTTCTATTCCACTGTGAGGGACGGGGGCCGGAGCAGAGGAGTCTCAGCATTTTCAGAATTAGAAAGGGCCACAGATGTTCGTGAGTCCAACTTCCTACTCAGCGTGGCTTCCCCCTTGGAAATATCCTGAAGCTGTCATCCAAGAAGAAGAGGCTCTCCTTGGCTGCTACCAGTAACTGGCTGCTCAATCCTTGAGCATTCTTGCTCCCTTCATTCTACAATGGAAAGAGAAAAATCTTACTAGGGGTCTCCGTGGCTTTACACCTATCAAGGGGCTCCTAGGGCCCTCGGGATCACAACAGCTCTGCGTGTTTGGCCCTCCCCACTCTCAGCCATCCTTGATGATACCCTCTCATTCACTCAGAAGAGAGAGAGAGACACTCAACATCAGGTTTCCTTTCATTTTCTGGAATAAGACTCTTTCACTCTCAGCCCTCCAGCCCTCACCTATGAGTTCCTCTTCTTGGAACAATCCTCACCAGGTTGTCCTTTCGCTCCCTGCTCATCTTGCAAGTCTTTTTCTGGGAGGCCTCTCCAACTTCTAACCCATCCCTTTGCTCGGAGCTTTCGAAGCACATTGCTTGGCACATAGTAGAGGCTTAATAAGATTAGCTAAATGAGTGCCTGAACCCAATCTTCCTGTAACTTCTACTCTCTTGTGTTAATTCCACCCTCTTCCATATGACAGCCCTTGAAATATGCAAAGGCCATCATCCTAGTCGTTCCAGCATCAAGATGAATCTGGTCCCAGCAGGACACAAATCACACACTCAGGAAGAGTAATTGAGGACAGCATGATAAAAGGGGATTTACAGGGATGGGAGCAGGGGTAAGTGAATCTTAGGAGAACCCCAGAGCTAATGAGAGCAGGATTTTTTTAAAATATTTTATTTATTTATTTGACAGACTGAGATCACAGGTAGGCAGAGAGAGGGAGAGGAAGGGAAGCAGGCTCCCCGCTGAGCAGAGAGCCCAAAGTGGGGCTCGATCCCAGGACCCTGGGATCATGACCCGAGCCGAAGGCAGAGGCTTTAACCCACTGAGCCACCCAGGCGCCCCATGAGAGCAGGATCTTAAGCCTGAAGGGTCAAGGGGAAGGAAAGCTTACCCGAGGCCAGAGAGGGTAGCTAAGGCTGGAGAAGAGGGCCACCCAGCAAGCTAGTAGGGAGGCAGGTAAAGAAATAAATACCCACTTCAAGCTCCTCCCACCCTCTAACCTCCTCCAGTGCCTCTCACTGACAAATAAAGGCCAGGGAGCCTCCTAGGACACAGAGCCCAGTGGAAAAAGTTGGAGAATAAATGAATAGGGAGAGACAAATGAAAAATATCCAGTACGATCATCCAGTCCCAGCAGCTACCCCAAATCTACTGCCAGACTGAACAGCTTGAGTTGGTTCTATGACTGGTCAAAAGGTGGTGTCTGCTGGCTCTTCATTATTTAAATCAATGCCATCTGGATAGATTCTGGACTGCCATTCATTGTCTGTCCCAAAGCACGTGGCCAGGAATACGACGATACTCCAAACACCAGCCAGGGTAATGGATACCAATGTCTGCCACTCTGAACGCTACCTTTGTATTAATGCAGGTTTAAAACCATAGTTCCTTGCTTGTTGAATGCATTTCAATTGTTTTTTAATTGGGTTTATAATCAATTAAGTCCCCCAGGCTTCCTCACCCAAACTACTGTGAAATCAAGCTCTCTCCTAAAATATATTCATGTCATTGATTTTTGTTTTAATCTCACTGCAAGATTTTACATTCGTCCCTGTCAGATCTTATCTTATTTACTTCTGTCCATTGTTCCAGATTATTAAATCCTTATATCATTACCTAGTATAGCAGCTTTTCCTCTCCACTTTGAGTCCCTAGCTAATTTCATTAGGCTGCTCTCTTTGTTTTCATCTGTATTGATGATGATTGAGCAGAATCCCAGACAGCTGGGCTCTGAAGACCTCCTCCGGTTGAGAGACTGAGTAGTGTGTTGTGGCATTTTACCAAGGGGGAGGAAAGAGAACACTATTTCTGCAGTGGGTCGGTGGTATAATGGGAAGTAAAAATCGTCATGAAATCAACTTTGGGAAAACCCCAGGTTGTACAGGTTGAACAAGTTTCTTTCTTAAAGTATCCCTTAGAGCTATTAATAGGTTAGTAACTATGGACTAGTTCTGGAAGCAGATATTCAAAGCTCTACCACATTGATTTGACTATGGATCACTCATGCGTGTTTGTGCATGTGCACATAGTTGCCCATGAGTGTTTCATGTCATGCATCTTGGGAAATATTGACTGTGGAACCAACAGACCTGGGTTTCACTCCCAGTTCCACCACTTACCAGTTTGGAGTAAAATATTTAATCTCTCTAGTCCTCAGTTTTCTTATCTATTAAGTGGGAATAAAAGAAAATCTTACCTCATAAGTTTGTGGTGAGAATGAAATAAGATAATGCCTGAATGAATGAGTACCTCTTCCGTGCTAGGATAGTAAATACTCACTTCATGTTAGCCAATATTAAACATAGCTATATAATTATAATTATCCTTAGTACTGTTTTGAGATTGATCCACTGGTTAGGCTCTGTATAACAAATACATCAAAATGTTATAATCTAAACAAGCTAAAAGATATACAAGAAGCTAGAAATATGTTTCCAGTTTGTATGACTTATACGACTAATAAATGATGAATATTCTAAAGAAATGAGAAAAAAATTCACAAATCAACAAGGAAAAAATAACATCCTAGTAGAAAATAAGGGGCACGAGAAGATAATAGAAGAAATGCAAGGTGGTCTTAGGTTGGAAATTTTTATCTTTATTTTTTTATTTTATTGTATTTTACAAAAAGATTTTATTTATTTATTTGACACACACACATACACACACAGAGAATATAAGCAGGGGCAGAGCAGCAGGCAGAGGGAGAGGGAGAAGCAGGCTCTCCCTGAGCAGGGAGCCTGATGCAGGACTCAATCCCAGGACTCTAGGATCATGAGCTGAGCCAAAGGCATATGCTTAACCGACTGAGCCACCCAGGTGCCCCATATTTCTTTTTTTTAAAGATTTTATTTATTTATTTGAGAGAGAGAGAGAGAGAGAGAGAGATCATGAGCAGGAGGAGAGGCAGAGGGAGAGGGAGAAGCAGACTCCCCTGCTAAGCAAGGAGTCATGCAGGGCTCAATCCCAGGACCCTGGGGCCATGACCTGAGCTGAAGTCAGATGTTTTAATTGACTGAGTCACCCAGGTGCCCCATACATTTTTATTTACTTATTTATTTTATTTTATTTTTTAGGAGGGTTCACTGACTTCTTTTTTTAAAATTTTTATTGTGTTATGTTAGTCACTGTACAATACATCATTAGTTTTTGATATAGTGTTCCAAGATTCATTGTTTATGTATAACACCCTGTGCAACATTTTTATTTTTAATGAAAAGAATTCACTGCTGGGGCCTGTGGGAAATGACAAGCACCACCACAATAATAGCTAATGAGAACTTAGCATTTAGTCTATATCAGCCACTGTCCTAAGCATATTATAAATATTTACTCATTTAATTCTCACAATGAAAAACTGTGAGGTAGATGTTTTAAAATTATTTCTACTTTATAGATGAGAAAACTAACTAGAAAAGATTAAGTATACCATTTCTGGGGCAATTTTTGTGAAATTGTGAAGTTTTTGATGGTACCAATTGAGAGCTTTAAAATATGCATATGCTTTGACTAAATATAGTAGAAGCTGTGATGCATTGCCCAAAACCTCTTCCAGGCTTATTCTTCTAACTGTTGCCATGCCATGGTCCTCAGCTCTCAGCCCTCTCTAGATATTGCCCTCTGCTAGAGACATCTGGTTTGACAATGTATGACTTTGGGCCAGCCCATGTGCAATGACCAGATGACACAGAAATATAAAGAACCAGTTTTCTCACAGCGTATAGGACAACTCTCTTGGGCCATTTCTGCTGCAGAGCTTTCCATGGGGTCAACTGAACCTTTGCTGTGGTTCTACCACAACTGAACTTCCCCCTCTGCCCAGTCCTGCTTTTCCCCCTCCCTTCCAGAGGTTTTGATTCTAAGAGTACTCCCTAACAAACTTCTGCAAGGTAATCTCCATCCTAGAGTCAGCTTCCTGGAGAACACACACTGCAACACCCAGTCTTATAATGTCTAAGACTATAGCCTAAGTAGGAGACTACTGTGAATGTAAATAATTACATATGGGCCTGGGTGGATGGTAAAATCAACAAATAGGAAGAAAGCTAGGTCCCTGAATCAATGCATGAAAAATTTCATCCACCAGTTTCAGCTTTGATCTCCAAGCCATAGAGAGCAGGAAAGAGCTTTGCTCTTCTCCTTCAACCAGAACAACAAAAATGTAAACAAACTTGAAAACAATGGCCTTGTATTGAACATGGGAGATGACTGATGTCAGAGAACAAACAACTGACCTGAAATCTAGAGATGGATGGGTGATGGTAGGGAAGAACAGGATATTAGCATTTATTTACCTGGCACAGAGGTTGCCAGAAGCCAGATAAGCCAGGAAGAGGATTTAGCTAGAATTTTTTTTTTTAAATCAAATGGTTAAAGGCTGAGTGTGGGCTAGTATGAGATTATAAATCCCCTTAGCTGCAGACATAGAAAAGCTCACAACTTCTTGCAGGATTTTCCTATTGGGATCCACAGGTGCTCACAGAAGGGGATGGGGAGAATTTTAGCATCTGCCCAGGACAGAAGCTAAAGCAGAACATCAGAGAATGCCCACTTCCCCCAAATTGCCATCACCATGCTAACAAGTGACAAGTGAAAATCATAGTGGAATAGAGCTAGGAGTGCTACAGAGTAGAAACTGTCTTTGAGGAGCACAACCATGAGAAGACCCAAAGCCAAGGGGAAAGCGCCCATCTCCCGATTATGTTACTACAAACTTTAAGACTAAAAGTGCAGCAGAAGGAACAGTATGCTCACCTCCAAGCATTAAAAAATGTATACCTTAGTATCTACTGTCCAACATAACATGTCCAGCTTTCATCAAGAAAAAAAAAATGAGAGGCATATAAAAGGTCAAGGGAAAACACAGTCTGAAGAGACAAAGCAATGATCAGAAACAGTTCTAGTTATGCCACAAATATTAGAACTAGTAGGGAATTTATTATGATTAACATGTTAAAGGCTCTAATTGAAAAGGTAGATTACATGCATGGATAGTTGATTTCATCAGAGAGATGAAGACAATAAGAAGAAACAAAATGGAAATGCTAGAAAGAAAAAGCACAGTGACAAAGATAAAGAATGTCTTCAAGGGGCATATCAGTAAACTCAACACTGTCAAGGGTATAATCAGTGATCTTGTTAATAGATCAGCAGTGATTATCCTAACTGAAATACAAAGAGAGAAAAAAAGAGCAGGAAGAAAAACAGAAGATCCAAGAGATATGGGGCAATACCAAATGATACAACACACTTGTAATGAAATTTCAGAAGGGGAAGAGAGAACAGGGCAGAAGAAATATTTGAAGAAATAATGAAATTTTCCAAAATTTTGAAGAATTTTCCAGAATTAGTGGCAGACATCACATTATAGATCCAAGAAGCTCAGAGAAGACTAAGCAAGGAAAAAACAAAACCTAGGTGTATTAGTTTCCAGAACCACAAGAAATTACCACAAACTTGGTGGCATAAAACAAGGAGGGTCAGCTGGGTGACTCAGTCATTAAGCATCTGCCTTCAGCTCAGGTTATGATTCCAAGGTCCTGGAATTGAGCCCCACATCAGGCTCCTTGCTCCTCTGGAAGCCTGCTTCTTCCTCTCCCACTCCCCCTGCTTGCGTTCCCTCTCTTACTCTGTCTCTCTGTGTCAAATAAATAAATTAAATCTTTAAAAAATTAAAAAAAAAATAAAACAACAATGATTTCATCTATCTTAGTTCTGGAAGTCAGAAGTCTAAAATCAGAATCATGGGCCAGAATCAAATCAGGGCATACTTTCTTTTGAGGCTATAGGGCAAATCTAGTCTGCCTCTTTCAGCTACAGGTTGCTGCCAACATTCCTTGGCTTGGAGCTTAATCCCTTCAATCTTGAAGACCAACATGTTGGAATCCCTTTGTTCCTTCTTCACAGTGCCTTCTGCTCTGTATGTGTATCAAAAGCACAAGGGATATGAGGATGAATTAGAAATATACTGTTATATGGTTCTGACATTACATGTGAAGCAGCGTAAGAGTCTTTGAAAGTAGACTCCAATTATAAACCAATAAACATGTTTTTAAAGAGGTATAATAATAACTCAATAGAAGAGATAAAATGTGCTCATAAGAATGTTAAATTATACCTAGAGAAAGCAGAAATGAGGAAATAAAAACGAACAAATGGAGCAAATAGAAGACAGCTAACAGGATGGTAGATTTTAATCCAACCATGTATAATCCCATTTAGTGTGAATGGTCTAACACATCAGCTAAAAGACAGAGATTTATATATTGGATTAAAAAAACTTAGGACTCAACTATGTACTGTCTATAAGAAATCCATGTTAAATATAAAGACATAGGTAGATTAAAAGTAAACCAATGGAGTAATGCACACCATGCAAACACTACACAAAAGAAAACTAAAGTAGCTGTGTTGAGGACAGCAAAAGTAAACTTTAGAACAAGAAATATTACCAGGTTAAAGAGGGACATTACAGGAGTGTCTGGGTGGTACAGTCGGTTAAGCCTCTGACTCTTGCTTTTGGCTCAGATCAAGATCTCAGGGCCATGGGATCAAGCCCCACATGGGGCTCCATGCTCAGTGCAGAGTCTGCTTGAGGTTCTCTCTCACTCTCCCTCTCCTTCTGCTCCCCAACCTCCCCCCCCCACCATAATGTCTCTCTCTCAAATAAATAAATAAAATCTAAAAATAGAAAGACATTACATAATGATAAAGAGATCAATTCTTTTTTTAAAGATTTTATTTATTTACTTGACACACACAGAGAGAGAACACAAGCAGGAGGAGCAGCAGGCAGAGGGAGAGAGAGAAGCAGGCTTCCTGCTGAGCATGGAGCTTGATGCAGGGCTCGATTCGAGGACACTGGGATCATGACCTGAGCCAAAGGCTAAAGCTCAAACTGACTGAGCCACCCAGGCACCCCAAGAGGTCAATTCTTTAAATAATCCTAGGTATGTGTGCCTAACAATAAAGCTTCAAAATATGTGAGGAATAAAAAAAGGGTAGATCTGAAAGGATAAATAGACAAATCCACAATTCTAATTGGAATATATTGATTGATATTTTGCCTACAAGATATCAGCACACCTATAGATGATACACTATTAACCAACTTGACTTAGTTGACATTTACAGACTGTGCCAAACAACAGCAGAATATACATTTTTTCTAAGTGCACATGCTACATTTACCAAGATAGACCACATTCTGGGCCATAACACAAGTCTTATGACATTTTAAATAGAAATCATACAAAGTATGTTCTTGGCCGATGCCAGAATTAAACTAGAAATCAATAATGAAAAGTTATTTATGAAAATGTCAAATATTTGGAAATTAAACAATGCATTTCTACTTAATTTATGGGTCAAAAAGGAAGTCTCAGTGGAAGTTAAAAGTATTTTGGCTTAAATGAAAATGAAAATGCAGCATTTCAAAATTTGGCTGATTCTATAGCTCCAGCAGAAAATCACCCTAAAGCATCTTGTAGTAACAGAAAGTAAGGAAGTTCTCAAACATAGATTAATTAATAAATAAAAGTAAACAGAAAAGAAATTTTAAAAGTTGGAAGCATGTCAAAAAGATGCAGGAGCCAACCTGAAAGGGTTCCCAGTGATCAAAGCTGGAACAATTTGAACAGCAAAATAAATAACATTAATTTTGGATTATAAAGCTGGAGAGCAAATAAGTATCCATGATTTTACACTGATATAAATCATTGAATAAAAAATAAGTGGAGAAGAAGGGAGAAACTTGTTATAATACAATTCCAAAGAATACATGTTAAAGGATTGAAAGAAATAGAAAATCAGCATTAGAACATCACAGTAATAATTTCTGTGGACAGACCCTGATGGATGCAAAAATTAATGGGAAAAACTTTAAGGAGACACAGAATATTTGCATGGCCTCAAAGTATTTCCCCCTAAATATTTATTATTTTTGGTGGTGGTTTTACCACATATCCACAAAGTCCTGGCTCCTCCTTCCTCCAAAAAGTCAAGCTTAGTTCTCCTCCCATAGAATACAGGCTGGACTTGGGGACTTGATTCCAAGGAATGGTGGATAGTATGGAAAAAAATCATAACTTTATGGTGGGAAAAACTGGCAAACACTGGCTTAAGCAAGAGGACTGAATCTAACCCAATCAGGGATAAGTAATGTGGTTATTACATATCTCTTAATATGATGTGATAAGAAGGTGTTCTTCTCCAAAATCCATAACCCCAGTCCAATCATGGGAACACATCAGACAAACCCCAGTTGCTGGACATTCCACAAACCACCTGTCTTCAAAAGTGCCAAGGTCATGGGAGGCAAGGGAAGGCTGAGAAACTGTCACAGATTAGAGGAAACCAAAGAGACACGACAAGTGAATGCAGCCTGGTATTCTGGGTTAGACCCTGGGACAGAGAAAGGATATTGGTGGGGAAACCAGTGAAATCTGATTCAAGTCTACAACTTCGTTAACAGGGTTGCACTGATGTTAATTCCAGAGTCTTAATAACAGCACCATGATTATATAAGCTGTTAACATTAGGAAGAGCTAGGGGATGGGTATCTGAGAGCTCTCTGTAGCATCTTTACAATTCCTCTGTAAACCTAAAATTATTTCAAAATAAAAGATTTTTAAGTTATCTATATACTGAATACTCCCACACTGGACTTGCATGTAAGAAATTAAATTCTATTGTGTTAAGCTTTTGAAATTTTGAGGGTTTTTCTTAATTGAAATTAGTGTCATCCTAATATACGGTGGATCATAATTATCAGGCAGAATCTTTTCCAATTAATTCTATTCCATGAACACATATTTGACCACTCAATCAAGAATAGAGTGCGTATTTGTTATAAGTTGTTATAAGAGATCCAGAAAAAGTTGACCAGCTGTTCTTTTTGTAGTTAGTTCTCCAAAATTAAACCCTAAATTATTCTCCACTTTGTCCTATGTTTGTTATTTTTATCTTTACAGCTATATTATAAGTACAGCAAGATGCTGGAGATAAGAGTGCCTAGAGAACTCTGAACCTGAGCAAGACCTTGAATGACAGGGAAGATCTGGCATCTTCAGATCTCAGTTCAGATGCCTTCGGGGGACAGGAAGGTAATGCGCATGTTTGAATGGGGCCTGCTAGGAACCATGGAATGAATGTTCACCTAGAGTCATTTCAATATAGAATTCTGAACATTATGCCGATTGAATGAAAGAGGTCTGCCATTTAGAATGGTCCAAGTGTAAGAGACAATGCCTAGCAATGTAGATCCTACGGGAAGGAGAAGACAGAATGCCTTTCAAGCAGGAGTCTCTCAAGGTGAAAGGTAGATATACACAGAGCAAGTTCAAAGTGCGATGGCAATCTAGCCTGGTGTTTAAGAAGAGAAGGGAGCATGCCTAGGGCATTAGACCTGGAAAGGAGTTGGGTGGTCATGTAACTAAGTAGTATACAGTGTGACTCTCTGCGGCCTAAGGGTTCACAGAACCCTCCTGAAGTCTAGGGAGCAGGGCTTCTGAAATTTATCTCCCAGACCTGTTTAATTTGATCTATACATGGTATTTCCCTGTGACCATTTATTTGAGTAAATAGTTTCATGTCAAAAAATAGGTTTGAAAGCCTCTTGATCTAAGAGCCCTAAGTCTTTTCATATTATAAAGAGGTCCAAGATGTTGAAGTGACTTGTCCAAGGTTCCAAATTTAAATGGATTTCCGTAGATTTGCCCTGCACGTCTAGCCCCAAAGCCAGTCCTCTTTCTACTATGCAGTCTCATTGAGGAGGTCTGGACAGACCTGGAATAAATACGCTCCTTGGGAGGACTCCAATTTTATTTTATTTTATTTTATTTTTTTGTCCTGTGAGCTTTGTGTTAGGTGCTGCTCTGGAATCAAGAATTTAAGAAGGAAGGTAAGACTTTGAATTATTTTTATCCATTCCCTAGGTGAATAAAATATCTGAAAGCAGGTTTTAACAAAGAGTCAAGAGCAATGGACATTTGCGAGACAGGCAGTAACAACAAAAACAATTATAATACCTTGTGTCTATTGAATAGTTGCAACCCTCACACCAACCCCAGTAGGTAACTAGTATCATCCCCCATTTGATAAGAATGAAAGTAACACCTCCTTAGGTTAAGTAATTTTCCCAAAGCCTAATTATATAAGTTTTAATCTCTTATTGGGACTTCGTCAATAGCAGCTAAACGTGAATAAATCTGTACATTCCCCTTTACTGTTTTGTCCAGAGCTGTATTCATTGCTATGAGGACTCTAGCCTTCTGCTGATGGGATAGTTGCTCCCAGCAACCCCAGGCCACCCTCCTCCAGACAGGCTTTGAAAAATGGGATCTTCCTGAGTCCAGTAAAAAGGGATGAGCAGATACAGGTAAAAATGTTCCTGTAGAGCTAGCATCTCAATGTCAAGGCAGTAGGCCACATAACCCTGAGAATGAGGGAGCCCAGCTGTCGTCGGCCTCTATCAAATGACTCAGATAGTTTTCAGATGTGGTGGGTGGGATGAAACTCAAAGCTTGTAGGACTTCAAACATTTCCCCCTCTGTTTAATACATCCTGTGTGTTCTCCAGGGGAAATGTAATCCCTTATGCTTCTGTGATTCAACACAGTTGTTGCTTTTAAGTATATTTGAAATCCCAGAGGTCCCTTGGGCAAATCCTTTTAAGTGAGAAAGCTACATTTTACTGAATCAGATAACTCAATTTTGAATTCCAAGAAACTTGGGAATGTGATTTGAAACTTCCAGCCATTAAAGTATGAGCTAGCTCAAAAGGTGGAAAAGTGCATCTCATCTTTGCTTGTCTGACAGCAGAAGCTGAGAAATTCCCTCTCTCACCATTTCAATGCAGAGGAGGTCAGGGAGGGGGGAATATAGAGCAGGAGAAGTGAATTCCCACACAGCCGGGGTAGGAGACTTAGCTCCTGCTCCTTCTCTCTCATCGACTGGAGAAGGAAGTCACAGGATTACAACCCCTTGGTTGCAGCTTGATAGTGTCTGGACCACCACTTCCCATGGTACCCTAGAAGTGGTTATTCTTTGAACCTGTGTGACTTCTGGATCCATTTAATCTCTCCATGTTTCCGTTTTCTCACATCTAAAATGAAAATAGTAATAGTTCCAACCTCATTAGGTTGTTGAGAGTTTTCAATGAGTTAATCCCATAAAGTGCATAGAACCATGTCTGTTACATTGTAGGAACTCAGTAAAGGTTAAAGGTATTAAAACTATGGTAATCTGTTCCTAACAGGTTCTGGAGGTCTGGAAGAATCCTAAGGCTCTAGAACTCTAGGCATGATTTTGCCTCCCAGCCACTCTCTAAATCGTGGCCGGGGAGTGGGGTGGTGGGTGGAGGTGGTTCATTTACAGTTAGACTGACCCTTTAAAGGACATCCAAGAACGGTCTGACCCAGGGCACCTGGGTGGCTCAGTCAGTTAAGCATCTGCCTTAGGTTCAGGTCATGATCATGGGGTCCTGGAGTCAAGCCCTGAGTCAGTCTCCCTGCTCAGTGGGGGAATCTGCTTCTCCATCTCCCTCTGCCCCACCCCTTTTCTTGTGGGCACACGTTCTCTCTCTCTCTCTCTCTCTCTCTCTCAAATAAATAAATAAATAAAACTTTAAAAAAAGAATGGTCCATTATGACCACTGGTGTGGTCTTAACCCTATTCCTCCAGGATCACTGTGGAGTCTTCTGAAACACTTCAGACTCTAAATATGGACACTAAAAGAAGAAATGATGAAACACAAAGTGTCCCTGTAATTCAAACCACATGGTCAGTGTGGGTAGAATACTAACTGATGGTTGACAAGGATGGTGATACACCCAAAGTAATGCTAATGGAAGTTGCACTTGAGAAGAGATGCTGACTGTGGAACATGGGTTATGGTTCTGAGATTCTGGGGGTGGAAAAGGTCCTGCACTGGATTTCTGGTCAGTGAAGAGAAGTCACACAGTATTCAATAAATACTTTTGAAACATCTACTATGCTCTGGGTATCTCTCTTTTTTTTTTTTTTTGCTCTGGGTCTCTTGTAAGATAATTATTTCCACAAAGATTTATTTAGCACCTACTATGTACCAGCATATTTCTAAGTCCTAGATACACAGCGGTGGATAAAATAGGCCAAAATCCTTACCCAAATGGAAGTTGTAATTTAGTGGAAGAGATGTAAATAACAAAAATATCAAGTATGATAGATAGCAGTCAGTGCAAAAGTAAAAAAAGAAAAGTGAAGCAGAGAATGGAGATAGAGTTAAAAATGGAGTAATTATGACCTTTTGGACAGACCAAAGGAAGGAAGGAGTATGCCATATGGATATTTACAGAAGGACTATTCTATGCAGAGGAAATAGCAGATGCAAAGGCTCCAAGGCCACAGTGTGCCTGGGATGGTCAGAGAATGACAAGAAAGCTTTGGGGTCTTGAGTGGTAGGAGATGAGGTTAGAGATGGGATGACTGACCAAATCATGTAAGGCCCTGCATATTATTTTGAGGACTTTGGCTTTTACAGTGTGAGCTAGGAAGCCATAGTAGGGTTACAACCAGAAGAATGATATATTCTGCCTATGTTTGAAGGGATTACTTTGGCTGCTGTGTTTAGAATCAAGATGAAGGAGGCAAGGACAGAAGTAGACCAGTTAGGAAGCTATGGCAGCAATCCAAGTGAGATATAGCCATCACTTGGGGCAGAGTTGTAGTAGTAAAGCTGGTGAGAACTGGTCAGATTCTGGATCTATTTTGAAAGAAGGTCCATCAGGATTTTCTGATGAATTTGCTGTATAGTGTGAGGATGAGAGGAGTCAAGGATGTCTTCAAGGTTTCTGGCCTGAATGTCTAGAAGATTTGAATTGTCATTAACTGATTTGAGTGGTGTGAGGGAGACTTCAAGAGGAGGAGATTTGGAGAAGAAGACCAAGAGCTTGGTCAGTGTGCATGTGAAATGCATATTAACATCCAGATGGAGATGTCAGGCAGGCCCTTGGGTATATACATCTGAAGCTCAGGAGAAGGCCTGAGTTGGAGATATAACTTAGGGAGTCATGAGCATATAGAGGGTAGAGAAATCTTGGAGATTGAATGAGATCATCTAGATGGTGAGTGTACCCAGAAAAGAGAAGATATTCAAAGATGAAATCCTGGGGCTTCATTTAGAGGTCTGTGGGATGTGGAGGAATTAGCAGAGGATGGAGAAGAAGCAACCAGTAAGGTAGGAAGCAAGCAGGAGAGTATGGCATCCTGGAAGCCAAATGAAGGCCATGTCTTAGTGGGAAGGGTGATCAATTCAGTAAAAGGCTGCTGATCTATTAAGTGAAATGTGAATGTCAAATGGACCCCTGGATTTAGCAATATGGAGGTCATCCAAGTTGTGTAGTTTTAGGGAGGAGGAAGAATGACCTGGAAGAGATAATGAGGAGGAAGGAAGACACAACCCCACATCTAGACCCAGTGATATGAAGGGTCTGGGAGAGAAAATGGCTACCATTTGAGGAGTTGTCAGTGAAGCAGGGGCGTCTGAGGAAAGGTAAGTTTCAGTTAGAGCAAAAAAGTAAAGAGAATAGTCAAGGAAGTATAAGGGGTTATGAGGAATGGGACAGAAGGAAGGGAGATGGTTACAGAAAGGACAATGTTTAGAACCATAAGGAGACTAGAGGCCAGGGGATAGAGGATGGCTGGGAGCCCCAGATTTCTTCTGGTGACTGACCTGAACAGGAATATAGGACATGATGTTCCAAAGTAGACTGTGCTAGTAAGTGTCATGCAGTTTTAGAGGAGTGACAGGAATACATAGAATCTGAGAATTATTACTTGACTTCTACCAATGGAGGATGAAGTCTGCATAAAGGAAACCTTGCTCTTCCTAGCATGTGAGTTTCCTCTTTCTGAGTGAGGACTAGGGACTATAGGAGGGGTGAACTTACATTAAACTTACAGGAAATTTCTTGACTTCTGGGGCTGGTTGCTTGCCCAGCCAATGCAAGAAATACTCTTACAGGCATGAGTGTACCCATTGTAATTCCCAGCACTGACCTTTCCACTTTAGCTGGTGAGTGGTTGTCATCACCATTGGCACACTAGGCAGCCACTTTGTCCCATTCCCCACTCCCACGCTTCTGCGACCAATAGTCAACCCAGAACCAGTCCCTCAATCACTAGATAATCTCTATTTTATAGGAATATTTCCCATGGTTGTTCTCTGCTAGCTTTGTTCCAAATGTGTCCAAATGTATTTTCATGTGGCTGAAAGTGTTTAAACATTCTGACATTTCAATCATGTAATACGGTTGAATGAACTTCCATAGTATTTGACACAGCAGTGTTGTTTAATTCTTTTCTGACTATGATCGCCAAGCAGGAACCTAAGAAGTGGCAGGTCCTCTCTAGGGAGACACACAAGGCATACACTGGCTCCTGATTGCAGAGCACGGTTGATGCAAAGACATTCTCTTGAGTCCAGTGGCAAATGGTGGGCATTATTTTGCCTGAAAATAAAAAGAGACTCAGAATTTTGAGAGGTCTGGAGCCTTGAGGACCCTCCTACAACTTCTTTTATTTTTCCCAAGATGCTACCCAGTGCTTTGCCGCTAATTCTCCTTCGTTGAGCTTCAACCCGGTCATCAACATGCTGCCAACATAGCGACACATAAAGTAACTTATCCAAATTATATTAGAGAACTTACATGTGTCTGCCACCTACTCATTTAGCAATTAAAGGCTTGGAAGTATATTTTCTGATTTGATAATAAGGGCAAGATATCATCACCTTCCTTTTACAGACGAGCAAATTTCTCTGTCACTCCTCAGGTGGGACTTATTTTCACCAAACTGTACCATTTATTTGTTCATTCATTCATTTATTCAGTACACCTTTATTTAGCCCTCATAAGGGCTCATCAGGATTTTCACAGCCAATACTTCCGCTTAAGATTTGAACATTTGAACATTTTAAACAAGTGGCTACTGAACTCTTACTGTATGTGATACTCCTTTAAGAACTGTTTTTAGGAGGATACAATGATAGCTAGGATATGGACTCCACCCTAAAGGATCTCAAAGTCACATTTACAATATTTACTCTGACCACCTCAGAGGAAACCCAAGCTGAGATGTGCCTCAGTCCAGCAACTTTTCTTGGTGTCTCTATTGCTTAAGGTAACCCTAGATGCTGTGACATACAAATCTCAACATTTGTAATGCTTCAAATGTGATAGACGTTTCCTTCCTGCTCGTGTGAAGTCAAAAATGGGTGGACTTCCAATCACTTCCAAGTAGTGATTCAGGGACCCAGACTTCTTCCATGACATTAGACAGAGCTCCAGCATGTAGCTCCCAAGCTTGCTGGGCTCAATTTGCATCAAGTCGGTAGAATGGGAAACAACATGGAGGGTAGCATGTGGGAGGTCCCTTTGGGCCACATGCAAAAGTGACACACAACAGTTCACAATTCACTCTATTGGCAAAGACTCGGTCATGTGGCCCCACCTAACCTCAAGAGACGCTTGAAAATGTGATCTAGCTGTATACTCAGAAATCAAGAATTAAGGTTTGATGAGAAGGAGCCAGTCTCTGCCATTTAGTGTGTGTGTGTGTGTGTGCATGCGCGTGCATGTTTGTGTAACTTTGGGCATGAGAGGGTTTATCTGGGCCAAGATGGATATAAGTAGGGCAGCAGAAAGCTAGGCAGGTGAGCTCCCCAGTAGGCTTCCAAGGTGTGTTGAGAGAGATGAATTACGGTCATTTCTAAGGTGTAGCTCTTCCTCATGAGAGGGATTCATGTTTGAGTGAGGAGCATGAAAGACTCCTCCAAGTTGGGGGAACTTTGCTTTCACTTCAAGTTCTTCTTGTCCCTGGTGCATTCGTTTTTCTGAAGTTCTGTCTACCCATATGATTAATCCAATGATCTCCTGCCCTCCAGCTTTGGTACTACCTCTGGCTCCTGAAGGCTTTTACAGAAAAGACTTTCCTTGACTCTTCTGATCTTGGATTGCACGCAGTATTATCCTTCAGATCAGTCTAAGACTATGGACTTGTGGAACAGAAATACTTAAACTGAATTCTGTCATATGTTTGTTAACAGGCTTGGTCTGTTGGTTGATCACACAATAATAGAGTTCTTTCTCAAGTTCTAACAACTCATTACTGTCTCCAGGAAAGCCACTTCCTGTTTCTGTATCTCTAGTTCTTCTTCTGGGGGTGGGGGAGAAATGACATTTTACACATCATAGCTATTTTGAGGGCACACAGTGCCTTCCCAATAAATGCTCTTGACCTGCTCGCTTTCAGGGAAAAGTGATTCTGAAGTCCTCGGCAAATTCCAAAATACCAGAAAAGGGTTCCTTATTGCTGAGTCTGTGGGCACTTCCAAGTTCTGGCTGAGAGGAAAAAATAGCCTCCTCACACTTTTTACTTTGTAATTGGATGTTAAAATAGAAACTTCTGCTGAGACACTAATAGATACCAGATACCAAACCATTTGGTGAGGTGATATGTGTTGCCCATCTTTCGAGGGGAGACTCAGTAGATGAATGTCTAGTTCATATCTGGAATGGATGGACTAAGAGTCCTAGTGGGTGGCTGCACTGCGTGGACCAATGAAAACAGTTCTGGAATCTGCTGGAGAAAAGGATGCATAAGTGTTTCCTGTGAAACAGGTTTGGACGTGTGTGTGTGTGTGTGTGTGTGTGTGTCTGTGTTTGAGAGAGAGAAACAAGCAGCAGTAGGATCAATATAGGAACTATCCAGCAGGGCCCACTTAAAACAGTGAAAAAAAAAATCTTTGGAGAATAAAGCTGACAATAAAGCCAAGGGGACAGCCAGCGACTAAGAAAACAGCAAAGAGATGAGACAAGAGAGAGTCCATCACCTGGGCAAGAGGACTGTAGGTGACAGAGCCCCAGCATTTTGCGTGCAGTGGGGAGACATTTCAGTTATGAAAGTCCTGTCTCTCCCCCTGCCCCCAACTACATACTTCTCCCACCTCACACCCTGGGGGAGGGGGGAGCAGGAGGCATGAAGAACCAGGTGAACAGCTGGAGAAAGAAAAACAAAGAAGTACTTTTTTTCCCTCTAGATCAAAAGCTGATCATGTCTCTCCCTGACCCAAGCCCTTGTTCCAGGCTTCCTACCAGCCTCGGGTCATGTTCAAAATTTTGATCATCACATAAACCTGGAAATTTCGGTTCCTGATAATTACCAAAAAGTGAATGTGTTTTGGGCTGAAAATGACCATAAGAATTTTTATTACCCAAGCACTCCAGAAAAGAAATGGAGCTTCCCAGGATTTTGTCTAGGGGCTGGGATAGAATTCTCCTTCTGAATAAATATAAAGGAGTAGTAGGAGAAAAAAAATAAAGTTACCTTGTATTTATGTAACCGTGTGGCAAGAGACCTCCCCTTTGGAATATATTGGGAATGTTCTTCATCCCCTGTCCATGACATTTATCCTGGAAAGAGGCAGATGATTGTTTTTCTTTTATGGACATATTAAACACCTCCCCATGTGCGCTGTATCCCTTTTCCTCACCCTGATCTCAGAGGAAATGGAGACACCCTCATTTCCATTACCCGCACTTACCTTTTTGCCTGCAATGCCTAAAGGCATTATTTTGGAGTCGATTTCTAAATTTTAAGATGCCTAATTAAATAAATGCAAGCAAATTCTAGGTGCATTTTTTTTCTGCTTAAACACACAGCCACAAATTTATTGCTTCAAAATTGTGCTTCGCTCTAGAATTTAGCCATAGTTGCGAGCATATTAGCATTGCACTCTGGAATGACATAATCATTTCAGCATCAGGCTCCATTTCAAAAGATACTTCAGATGTCAGAAGGTCTCCAAGGGATTGATTTCCTCTCTCTCCTTATTTACTTGTTTTCTTTCTTTGTATTGCAGTAAAATTCAAGGCTGAGGAAGAGCTAGCTCTCTGAATCCCAGGCTGGGAGTAAATAATTCAGCACAGTGTGGTATAGAAACTGTTCCCTCTGCCTCATTTAAAAAAAAAAACAAAAAAACTTGTGTCTGTGTGGATTCAAGATCCTGCTGAGTGCTCTGATGTAGAGCAGGGCAGATGTCCTGGCTGAATCCAGAAATACAAACTCAGTGAGGTGTAAGTCATGGGACAAGAGGCTGGGCCATTCTGAAACTTGATGGAAACTGACACGGCTTTGAAGCTCTTGTTTTTCAGTGGAGTAAGCTCTATGGGGGTTGTTTTGCAGCCAGGTCAGGGCGACAAAGGGACACACTATGCAAAGCAGGGGGACTGCTGTCTGGCTACTTTCCTTGCCTACTGCCTTCTTTTTTTGCTTTTGAATTGACAAGTTCGGAGTCCTGGGTACACAGCCTTGGTGAACTTCCAGCTGCTATGTTAGCTGCACTGAATGTCCCCACCGATTTGACAATATGTCTTCCCCACCCCACTCCTCCCCCAGAACCTTAAAAAAGCATCAAAATCACCTCCTACCTTTAATTACCAATTCCACTGCCTGATATGGTATTTGTCCAACAATGCTGTAACCTTCAAAGCAACTGTGCTGACTTGATTTTGTGTGTGATCGACTAGAACTCTGTTTGGACACAGCAGTTGCAGGCACTGTGTTAAGTGGGTAGGGACCCCAGAGTGGTCAAGGAGGACCATCCTGCTAATGACAAGTTAGCAGGTGGTATCAAGGCCCCGACCACACCCAGTTCATTCCACTCAAAATGGCTTCCAACTGCCAATGTCTCCAACTTGGGGTCAGGAGGCCATGTCCCAAACCACCGTTGGCCACTCTGCCTGGGCATGTGTCAGGCTGGAAGTGTCGGGAATTAATGCTCCCAAGAATGGCCTTCCACCAATGATGGTCAGAACTGGTGTACAAATGTGCCAAGTCCTTTGTCTCTCAAGTGGGATGTTTCTGAGATGTGTGTATTACGTTGGTTGCCAGAATTTATCCACAAAATTTAGTGCCAGTCCCTCACTGGGATAGCTGGATTGATAATACCCCCTTTCTTGGTTTTTCTATCTTACTTATCTATTTCCATGCTGGTGTTCCCCTGGACCTCTGGAATAAACTACTCAGACTCAAATCCTTATCTCTCAGAGTCTGCCTTTTAGGAATCCAAGCCAAGAACAAAAGGCCAGTCATACCCCACTTAAAGCCTGAAAAGGTCTTCAAACTCAATATTGAGTATCCAAGTATGTTAGAATAATTCTTTAATTTTTAAATTTTATTTTTTTAGGATTGTATTTATTTTTCAGAGAGAGCAACACACACACACACACACACACACACACACACAGAGAGAGAGAGAGAAAGAGAGGGAGAGAGAGAGAGAGAGAGAGCGCGAGCAAACAAGCCGGGGAAGTAGCAGAGGGAGAGGGAGAAGCAGACTCCCAGTTGAGCAAAGAGCATGACTCAGGACTCGATCCTAGGACCCCGGGATCATGGCCTGAGCTGAAGACAGATGCTTAACCGATGAGCCATCCAGGCACCCAGGATAATTCTTTTAAACAAACATGTCCTAGGGATGGAGGAGGGACACACCCGTGCACAACTCTCATGTGTCTTTCCTTGCCTGCTCTGGTCAGGGCCACGTCAGTGTGGACAGAAATGGAAGATGTTCTAAGTCCTACACCATCTTTTGAACTCCGTTCCTTCAACTTCTCTTCCCTCCCATCTGCCCTGTAACACACCGGTGGGCCAGTTCTCTCCACACTCCATTTTCAGGTATCACTCCCTGTTCAGAAACCTGTAGTGGCCTCCCGACTGGGCAGCCACAAGGCAGAATGTCTCTGCCTCATCCTAAGCCTCTCTCATATTCTGGGGAGAGAAGCTGGTTGTTCATTGTCCCAACCCCCTTCCTGCAGATCCCTGCATTGGCGGTGCCTGCCATTTGGCCACTGAAGGCCACAGTTCCTATTGGACTCCCTCCCATAGCTACAGCGGTTACTCTTGTTCTCTCTTTTTCTTTAATTCTTTTTTTTTTTTTGTCAGAGAGAATGAGAGTGAGCGAGCACAAGCAAGGAGAGCAGCAGGTAGAACAGGCAGAGGGAGAAGCAGACACCCCACTGAGCAGGGCGTCTGACGCAGGATTCAATCCCAGGATCCCCGGATCATGACCTGAGCCAAAGGCAGACACTTAACTGAGTCACCCAGGTGTCCTTCCAGCTCTCTCTTCAGATCACTTAACCACTCTGTCCTCTTGAGCCTCTGGGCTACCTTCTTATCCCGGGGTAGTTGACTATCGCTTGTTAGTTCTTTCTGGTAAGCTCTCTCCACTTATCCTTCTGACTGGGCCATCTGTCTCCTGCCAGCAACCCCCGTGCTAGAGGGGAAATCAAGAGTTCTGGGTTCCAGACTTACCCCTGTCACTTTCTGCCTCGAGTGACTGGATCTTGTCTGAGTACCTTTAAGCCCTCTACTCATTATCTGTTAATGGAAACAATATGGCCTATGCAGCATGCCTCATAGGGTTGCTAGGCTAATGAAATTTGGTTTTGTGCTGAAAAAGATATTGTTCCATAAATGTGGAGAACCCCATAAACCTCAGATTTTGTTATTATCATCTTTGAAGAATCTTGAGACTCAAAAAAACACATTCCCAGAAAAGGAAAAAAAAATAGGAATAGGGTCACAGAAGGAAGTAGACAACTCGAGAGGAACATCCATGCCACTTATAAGTCACCTATGTCAGTGATTCATCTAGGGCCATCCTCACTCAGGGTCTCAAGCGCAGGGCAACCCTGTGTGTTGCCATAGCAACTGCCAGCCTGAATCTGGAAATTCCAGCAGCTTACAATATCAATCATCACGAGAAAAGGGGTCAGAGCAAACTGCAAAAAATGTATATCATGGTGGCCACAGAAAGAACCATAGTAGAGACAGTCAGTAGAAGTTATTCTCAAAGTATTGGCCATGGACCCACAGCGTCAATATCACTGGGAACTTACTAGACATGCAGAGACTTGAGCCCCACTCAAGACCTATTGAATCAGAAACTCCAGGGGTGGGACCCAGCACTGTGTTTTAATAAGCCCTCTAAGTGATTTCAGTGCATGCTAACATTTGAGAACCACCACCCTAAGGGTCAGGAAGTTTGGCTTCCACTCCCTGTGTCCAAACCTGCAGAGTGTGAATAATGAAGAGACTGAAATAAATGTTTAAAAATGGAAGGCAGGTATGATCTCATCTTTTCCCTGTGGCTTACCTGAGTAGGAATGGTGACTGAACTATAGCAGTGGAAAGTCTGACCGTATGCATTCTGTCTCCGCATGACAAATGACCACAAATTGACTAGCTTACAACAACACACATTCATTATCTCAGTGTCTGTGGGTCACAAGTCTGGGCATGATTTAACTGGGTCCTCTGCTTTAGTAGCTCACAAAGTTGCAATGAAGGTGTTGGGCGGGACTGGGTTCCCATCGGAGACTTGACTGGAGAAGGATTTGCTACCGAGTGGCCTTACATTGGCAGAATTCATTTCCTTGTGGCTGTAGGATTCATGGAAGCTTGCTTCTTCAAAGCCAGCCACTGAGAGAGAAACCGCTAGCTAAATGGAAAGCTAAATGTTACATAAGCTAAATCTTACGTAACAGAACACAGTCATGGGAGTGACCATTCATCACCTTGACATATTCTGCGGGTTAGAAGTAAGTCACAGGTGTCACCCACACTCAAGGGGAGGAGAGGGAATATGTAAGGGTGTGAACAGAGGGAGGTGGGGATCATAAGAGCCATGTACCAAGAAAGTCTTCTAGAGTCTGTCCTCTGGCCGCCATGATTATTCATGTCTCTCTCACATGGGAAATACATTTACCCTTGTCCAAAGGTTCCCAAGAGTTGCATGGCATTAGAGCATCAGCTCAAAGTCCAGAATCTCATAATCTAAATCAGGTCCAGGTATGGAGGAGACTTCTGGGTGTCACAGATGCACAGCTCTGGGGCTACAATTGCTTTTCCGCTGTCAGCCTCGTGAAACTAAAGAGGTACGTTATCCACTCCCCACATACCCAACGTACAACGGTGAGACAAACACAGCACAATGGCGGCAGACATTCCAGTTCAAAAAGGGACAGGATGGAGAGAAAAAGGAGTCAACGGTCCACGGCCGTTCTGAAATCCAAGCAGGCAAATAGTGCGAGTTACTTGATTAAATTTCAGGGTGGAAATCATTCTTCCTGGCTCTCAACTCCACCCTCTGGTCTCTTGGTTCTGTGTTAATCCTCCTTTTGTTCTCACAAGAGGTAGCCTGTGTTTGCCACTTGGTGGTTTTATCAGCCTGCTTCCTGCCAGTGTACTTTTGGGGATCCAGCTGCCTCTCCATTTTGTACTCTCCTTGTCCTTTTCAGTTCAAGCTGGCAGTGTTTATTATGAAACAATTTTCTCAGAAACTTTGTGGGTGTTCCGTGGATTTCAGAGGGGTTTGCTCCATTAGACAAAAACCACACCCACAGATTTTTTTGTTTTTTTCCCAAAACAATCCCTTCTCTAGTCAGACCTCTTGTTGGGAGGGCATAGAGGCTTTCTAGAAAGCCTGTGGTTTGATTGAGAGGATCTGTGAAACACAATCTCTTGAAAGGGTCCCTTTTATGACCAAACACTCTAACTTTTCTGACTTCTTGACCTTTCTGACATTTTAGCAAAAGCTTATAGGGTTACACTCTTCCTAGACAGTCTTTGTCTAGACCGAGCTGTCTTAATTTTAGCATCTCTTTGCCATCTGAAAAGACTGCATTTCCAAAATCATCAAGTCCTCTTTCTTTTTTTCTTCTTCTCTCAATTTGTTTCTCTCTTCTCACATTTCACTTCAAGCAAGAAGAATAAACTAGGTAACACTGTTAATATTTCACTGGCGAATCTCCTTAGCTCAATAACTGAGTTCAATGGCTTCTAAGTTGTGCTTTGCCCATAACAGCAGGAGATCCTTTTTCTGAGCCTTCTGTTCCTACATAACAAGGATTCTCCTTTCTTCCATTTCCATTAACATATTCCTCACTTCATCTGAACCCTCACCGATAGAATATTCCAAGTCCAGACTTCTACTGCTCGAGGCAATTTTGACTTTCTCTAGAATGTTCCTCCAGATTCTTCCAGAGTCTATCTACTGCTAAGCTGCAAAGCCATTCCCACATTTCTAGGCATTTGTTACAGCAACATCCTACTACTTGTACCAAAATGCGTTAGTTTTCTATCACTGTATAATGAATTACTGTGAAATTAGCAGCTTAATACAAGGTTCATTAGTTATCTCAGCTTCTGTAGGTCAGAAGTTATAGTATTATTAGTTTGGGCCTCTGTTCAGGGTCTCATGAGGTTGAAATCAAAGGATCAGCCAGAAGTCAGAGGGCTGAGTGCAGAAGAATTTGACTCCAAGCTCCCTCGGGTTCCTGGAAGCATTCATTTCCTGGGGGCTGTAGGATTCACGGAAGCTTGCTTCCTCAGAGCCAGTGAGAAAGAGACCGCTAGGAAGATAGAGTCTTGTATATTGTAACATAATCATTGGGATGACATCCCTCACCTTTGCCATTATTTATTGATCAGAAGCAAGTCACAGATTTCACACACATTCCAAGGGAGAGGATTATATAAGGACATAAACACAAGAAGACAGGATTTTTGGAGTAACCCTAAAATCTGTTTGCCATGCTGACCTTTTTCAAAATAAACAGAGCAAACAGAAATTTCAGGGGAAGAATCCCTTTACATGAAGAACATGTGTAAATTAAAACCTAGGAGCTCATGGGTCAGTGGGAAGAGAAAAGTAATTAAGTATGGAAAGGAATTTTTTTAAAGATTTTATTTCTTTATTTGAGAGAGAGAGCAAGCAAGAGAGAGAGCACAAGTTGGGGGGGAGAAGCAGAGGGAGAGGGAGAAGCAGACTCCCTGCTGAGTGGGAACCCTGACACGGGGCTTGATCCCAGGACCCCAGGATTGTGACCTTAAACCGAAGCCAGAGGTTTAACCAACTGTGCCACTCAGGTGCCCCTGGAAAGACATTTTTTTAAAAAAAGATTTCACTATAGATTGCTAAGAGAGGTGTGGAGGATGCTTAATAAAGATGATGCAGAAAGAAGAGAAAGATCCCAAAGGATAAACTGGTTAGGAAAAGATAGCTAGGTGAGGTAAGACTTAGAATGTACTTCAGATAGTGGATAGTATTTAGAAATGAAGAGAGCATTTCTTTATGTAGCGAAGACACGAAAACTAGTCAGAGTTGGTAACCAGCATGGAACATAGAAGGGACAGCTGGGGGGCGCCTGGGTGGCTCAGGGGTTTAAGCCTCTGCCTTCAGCTCGGGTCATGATCTCAGGGTCCTGGGATCGAGCCCCACATCGGGCTCTCTGCTCGGCGGGAGCCTGCTTCCCCCTCTCTCTGTCTGCCTAGCTCTGATTTCTCTCTGTCAAATAAATAAAATCTTTAAAAAAAAAAAAAAAAAAGAAGGGACAGCTGGGAGACTGAAGTGATTTGGTGGTTCTCTACCATGGCTACGCATTCGAATCACCTGGAAACTAAAAAAGTACTGATTCCAATGTTGATGCCAGGTGTCACATTTCAGCTGGGAGGCGGTAAAGCCCAGAAGTCAGTAGCTGATCAAAGTGTTTGAGCTAATGGCATCTGGGTCCTGAACTTGTAGCCTCTGAAAGTGAAAAAATAAATATCTGTTGTTTAAGCCAAAAATAAAAATAAAAGTGCTCAGAGTAAAATTAGTGTAGAGCAGGGCTGAGTGTTGCAAGACTGATTAAAAAGCATACTCCTGTGAAACTAAGCCGTGGGTCACATTACGTCAAATAGGATGAACTGCAGGTTACGTGTATCACCTAGGACATAGAACAAAAACACACCCCAGTTCTGCATAAGCATAGAACATAGATGTGTTACACATTTCTGATGCCTATTTCAGATCTTCTTGCTCTCATCTATTTTGTTTTGTTTTCTTTCTAGCTGTTGTGGTGACAGGAAGTTTGATGAGGCCTTTCTTCCTCTGGTCCCAATCAGGGTGCCTCCCCTCCCAACTAAACCTCCCGCTTCTCTCCTTGGTACTCTGGCCCATACCTTCACCCTGGCCTGCATGTAGGATGTTAACATCCTGCGGAGTAAACCTTTGACCAATGAGATCCAAGAACCGGTAGATAAATCTCTTCCTCTTTATGCACACACTGTCCCCAGTGGAGTCCTTGAGTGCTTTTTATAGTGATATTTTTTGGGGGGGGCCACAAATCTAGCATTCTGTTGCACTTAACAACAGAGGGCTTAACAGCACCATTTTATGTTTGTTGTACTTTAGCTGTCCCACTCTCTTCCTCTCCTGCTTCCTGAAATAGTATCCCTGATAAAATACAAGCAATGAGCTTCAGGAACCTTAAGCTCTGCTTTCTGCTGAACCCAAGGTACAAATGTAGGTACCTTGCACATCAGTTTGGAGCTTATATTTCTGTTGTACAAATTATATTTGAAGCTTTGTTTTCACATTTAAACACTTGCCACATTTTAAAACCGAATACTATGTGGGGGAAATCTTAAGTAACATACCATTACAAATCTTAAGTCACATACAAATCTTAAGTAAATAAAATTGGTAGAATGTCATAATACGTGGAGAAGACATTTTGAAAAGGAACAAGAGGGGGTGCAAAGCCAGTGTGCTGCCAGTGCTAAGAAAAGCTAAGTAACTGCAAATAAACCAATTACTTAAATTTTTTTTTTAATTTTTAAGTAGGCTCCACGCCTGAAGTGGGCCTTGAACTCACAACCCTGTAATCAAGAGTCACGTGCTCTTCCTGCTGAGCCAGCCAGACACCCCCAAAACAATTACCTATTTTTAACAACTTTATTGAGGTATAATTGACATACGACAAACTACAGATATTTAAAGACTATTATTTATGATTTTGACATATGTAAATATGCATGAGACCATAACCACAATTGAAATAATAAACATCTCCATCACTCTCCAAAGGTCTCTTGTGTCATGTTGGAATAGCTCCCCCACTGCCCTCTGAGCTCTAGCCTCCCTTCTCTGGGAAACTTATGATCTTATTATCTGTCATTATAGATTAAATTGCATTTTCTAGAATTTTATGTAAATGAATCATAAATATATATATTCTTTTTTGGTCCAGCTTCTTTACTCAGCATAATTATTTTGAGAGCCATTTATGTTGCAGTGTGTATCAATAGTTCATTTCATTTTATTACTGAGTGGTATCACATTGAATAACCACATCATGATTTGTTTATTTATTCCCTCACCAGTTGATGGATATTTGGATAATTTACAGCTGAGGGCTATGTTTTAAAAAAGTTGTTGTGGACTACCTGTACAAGTATTTGTATGGACGCATACTTTTTTTTCCTCTTAGGTGATTACTTAGCATGGAATGGCTGGGTCATATATAATAGATGTATGTTTCATGTTTTAAGAAACTGCCAAAATGTTTTGCAATGCAGTTATATCATTTTACGTTCCCACGAGTAGCATATGAGTATTCCAGTTCCTCCAAATCCTTGCCAATGCTTGGTATGGTTTATCTTTTAAATTTGAGCCATTCAAATGAGTATGTAGTAGTATCTCATTGCAGTTTTAATTTGCCCTTCCTTAATGACTAATGAAGTTGAGCATCTTTTCATGTGCTTGTTTTTCTCAACTATTTTACGGAAGAGTTTGTGAAGAATTGATGTTATTTCTTCGTAATATATTGGAATTCTGCAGTGAAGCCATCAAGGCCTGAGGATTTCTTTGTGAGAAGGTTTTTAATTACTTATTTATTTATTTGTTTGTTTGTTTGTTTGTTTTGAGAGAGAGAGAGAGAAGGAGAGAGAATAGGGGAAGGGGCAGATGCCAAGTGAGAGAATCTCAAGTAGACTCCACACTGAGCAGGGAGCCCAACACAGGACTCCATCTCATGACCCTGAGATCATGACCTGAGCTGAAATCAAGAGTCAAATGGTCAACCAACTGAGCCACATCCCACTACATATTTAGTTTTATTTTTTAGATTTATTTATTTTTAAGATTTTATGTATTTATTTGAGAGAGAAAGCACAAGTGGGGGGAGAGGCAGAGGGAGAAGGAAAAGAAGACTCCCCACTAAGCAGGCAGCCTGACATGGGGCTCTCTCTCAGGCCCCCTGGATCATGAACAGCCAAAGGCAGATATTTAATCGACTGAACCACCCAGGTACCCCTACATATCTAATTTTTAAAACTATTCAGATTATCTATTTTTTTTTCTTGAGAGAGCTTTGATAGCGTGTGTCTTTCAAAGAATTTGTCCATTTCATCTGTTATCAAATTAATTGACATAAAGTGATTTATAGCACACCATTTTTATTCTTTTTACATCCATAGAATCCATAGTGATGTCATCTCTTGTTCCTAATGTTGGTAATTTGTGTTCATTCTCTCTCTCTCTCTGCTGATTAGTCTGGCAAGAGTTCTATCATGTTATTGATTTTCTCCAAGAACCAATACATGATTTTACAATTTTTTCTATTGTTTTTATCCTGTCTAGTCCATTGATTTCTGCTCTAAACTTTCTTTTTTATTTTTAGTTTCCCCAATTTTTTTTTAGTTTCTTTTCTTCCCCAAGTTTTTATTTAAATTCCAGTTAGTTAGCATACAGTGTAATATTAGTTTCAGGTGTACAATTTAGTGATTCAACACTTCCACACATCACCTGGTGCTCATCACAAGTGCCCTCCTTAATCCCCATCCCCTATTTCATCCATCTTCCCACTCACCTCCCTTCTGGTAACATGTGGCTGAAATCATGTGGTATTTGTCTTTCTCTGACTTATTTTGCTTAGCATCATACTCTAAAAATATCGAATAGTTCATGAATTTTTGTGCCATCCCTGTACAGGGGCCATGCTAATCTTCTCTGTATCGTTCCAATTTTAGTACATGTGCTGCCGAAGCAGGCACTCTTTTTCCAGTTTCTTAAGGTCACACTGAGGTCATTGATATGAGACCTTTCTGCTTTTCTAGTAATTTTTCTTTAAATATTGTCTAGAGACATCCCACAAAAGTTGCATTTTAATTTTTATCTGGTTCAAAATACTTTTTTGATTTCTCTTTTTATCCCTTCTTTGACCTATGAGTTTTTTTAGAAGTCAACTATTTAATTTCCAAATATTCAGGAATTTTCCAGAGATTTTCTTATTATTAATTTCTAACTTAATTTCATTGTAGTCAGACAAGATGCTTTGTAGGTCTGAATACTTTACATTTATTGAGGGAACTGTTTGATGGCCCAGCATATGCTCACCTTCATAAATGTTCCATGTGCCCTTGACAAAAATTGTCTTTGGGTGGCATGTTCTATCTAAGTCAATTTGGTCACTTTGGTCACTTTGGTTAGCATTGTTGTTAGGCTTTTTTCTATTCTTAGTGATTTTCTGTCTACTTGTTCTATCAATTATTGAGAGGGATACTGAAATCTTTTACTGTATTGGTGGATTTATCTAGCTCTTCTTGACATTCTATCATTTTGTTTCATGTATTTTGAAACTCTGTTATTAGGTGCATAAATATTTTAGGTTTTTATGTACTCTTGATAAAGTGATCCTTCATCATTGTGAAATGGTGTTCTTTATCCATGGAAATATTCTTTGTTCTGAAATCTACTTTGTCTGATATTAATATTGCCACTAAAGCTTTCCTTTTTTTAAGATTTATTTATTTATTTGACAGAGAGAGAGAGAGAGCACAAGGAGGGAGACCAGGGAGCCTAATTGGGGGGGCTCAATCTCAGGACCCTGTGATCATGACCTGAGCCAAAGGCAGACGCTTAACCGACTAATCCACCCAGGGACCCCTAAAGCTTTCTTTTTATTAGTGTCACAATGATATATATTTTTCTATCCTTCAAAGCTGTTTGTGTATTTATATTTGAAGTGTTTTCTTGTAGGCAGCAAATAATCAAATCATACTTTTTTATTTTTTAGTATTTATTTATTCACTTTTATTTAAATTCAAATAATTAACATATAATGTATTATTGTTTTCAGAGGTAGAAGTCTGTGATTCATCAGTCTTATATAATACCCAGTGCTCATTACATAAAAATATGGAATGCTTCATGAATTTGCATGTCATCCTTGCACAGGGACTGTGCTAATCTTCTCCATATCGATCTAATTTTAGTATATGTGCTGCCAAAGCAGTACCAAATCTTACTTTTTAAATCAAATCTGATATCTCTACCTTTTAATTGGGGCATTGAGATTACCAATTGATTATTGAGATTACCAATATGATTATTGGTACAGTTAGGTTTAAATTTATTTTCCTGCTATTTGATTTCTATTAGTTCTATCTGGTCTGTGTTCTCCGGTTCCTCTTTTTCTGCCTTCTTTTGGATTAATTGAATATTTTTATGATTCCATTTTCTCCCCTGAGTTAGCTTAACTCTTTGTTTTCTTATTTTAGTGGTTGCCTTAGAGTTTATAGTATACAACTTTAAATTACCGCAGTTTACCTTAAAATGATATTATATCACTTCGCATATAGTATAAGAACTTAACAATAGTATATTTCTTGCCTCCCGACTTCGGTATCATCATCATACATTTTACTTTTACATAGGTTATAAACACCAAATTACATTGTTATTATTTTAAACAGCCCATTTTTAAAAAAATCATTAAATGACAAGATATATATAAGTTTACCCATGTAGTTACAATTTCCAGGTCTCTTTATTTCTTCATATAGATTTCCTTTTTTTTTTTTTTGAGAGAGAGAGAGAGAGAGAGAGAGAAAGAGAGAGAGAGTTTTCTCCTCCCAGTTTTTTTTTTAAGTTTTATTTATCTAAGTAATCTCTACACCCAATGTAGGGCTTGAACATGCAACCCCAAGATCTAGAGTCACATGCTGAACTGACTGAGCCAACCAGGAGCCCCTCTTTATATAGATTTCTATTGCCACCTGGTATGATTTACCTTCTGCCAGAATGACTTCCTTTAACATTTCTTACAGTGCTTGTGTACTGGTGATAAATTCTTGCAGCCTTCGCATCAGAAAGTTTTTTATTTTGCTTTCATTTTTAAACCGTATTTTCACTGGATATAGAATTCTAAATTGACCTTTTTTACTTCTAGTAAAATGTCACTTCATTGTCTTCTCACTTGATTGTTTCCCACAAGAAATTTACTGTAATCTTTATTTTTGCTCCTCTGTGGGTAACCCATTTTTTTTCTCACTGTTTTTAAGATTTGTTCTTTATCATTTTTTTTTACAAATTTATTGTAATGTTCTTGGCAGTAGCTGCTTTTATCTTTCCTGTACTTGGGGCATGCTAAGTTTATTGAATCTCTGGGCCTATATTTTTCATAAGATTTGGATTTGGAGGTCATTATTTTTTCAAATTTTCTTTATTTCCCCACTTCCCTTTCATGAACTTCAGTTACATGTAGATTAGTACATGGGCTGTTGCTCACAGCTCATAGGTGCTCTTTTTACTTCTTAAAATTTTTTCTGTGTGTTTTATTTTGTATAGTTCCTTTTGCCATGTCTTTGAGTTTGTGAATAGTGTCTTCTACAAGGACTAATCTGCCATTAATTAATTAATTAACCCAGTGTATTTTACATCTCTGACATGGCAGTTTTTATTTCTAGAATTTTGATTTGGTCTTCTGTTATATCTTCCATATCTCTACTTAATTTGTTGAACATAGGAAAGACGGTTAACTTTTTAATTTTTTTAGTTAATTAATTTATTTATCAGAGAGAGAGAGCACAAGCAGGGGAAAGGGCAGAGGCAGAGGGAGAAGCAGGCTCTCCACTGAGCAAGCAGCCTGACACCAT
Source organism: Martes martes (assembly GCF_963455335.1). Classification (NCBI taxonomy): domain Eukaryota; kingdom Metazoa; phylum Chordata; class Mammalia; order Carnivora; family Mustelidae; genus Martes; species Martes martes. The sequence goes on along the minus strand of NC_137897.1, from coordinate 35,912,818 downwards.
ACTTGATCCCAGGACCCTGAAGGCAGATGCTTCTTAACCAACTGAGGTACCCAGGCATCCCAAAAGACAGTTACAACAACAGTTTTGATGTCATTGTTTACTTATTCTAATCTGTTTACCTGTTCTGGGTCATTTTTGATTGTGTGATTACTTTTGTCATTATAGGTCATTATAGGTTTTTGCTTTTTTGCAAGCCTGGTAATTTTTGATTAAATGTCAGATAGTCTGAGTTTTGTTTTTTAAATGCATTAGGTGGGACTGGAACAGTGTTGTCTAGTACTGATTATCCCTTACTTCCGAGGTAAAACCGTTCTGTGTACTCTAACTGATGCTTCATGAATCATGAAGTTTTCCAGTCTAGCTACTGGGATTACTCCCAACTCACAGCACCAGGCACTATTACTTATAATCCTTTTGGGTGGTTCTTTCTCCAGTCTTGGGATTTTTCATACTTGTAGGCACTGATCAATATTCTGCTAAATACTCAAGAGTGATTTCCCTGCAAATCACCAAAGTTCTCTCTATGTGAAGCTATCTCTTCTCTGATACTCTATTTTGCAAACCCTAGCCATATTCTTCTTTCCAGACTCTCATGAGCATCTCCTTAACTCAGGGAGTCCTTCTAGCTCTGCCTCAGTTCCCCTTCTCTGCACTTCAGCCTGTGAATTCTTCCAGCTTACTTCATTTGTTTTTCATTTCTCAGGAATCACTGTCTTTTGACACATGATATGCAGTGTCTTAAAAATCAATGTTGTCCAGTTTGGGTTTGTTTTTGTTGGGTGGGTAATCTGGTGCCTATTATCCATTTTGGCTGGAAGTGGAATTCCAACTATTTATTGCTAACCACATTGATTGTTTGCCTGTCAGAATGTGATAGTTTGAGCATTTTACTCGACCCAATGTATTGTAACTTACATGTTGGTATTTAACTGTGTTTTAGTTATGTTTTAAGAAATTGGTGAGCTGGGGCACCTGGGTGGCTCAGTGGGTTAAAGCCTCTGCCTTCGGCTCAGGTCATGATCCCAGGGTCCTGGGATCGAGCCCCACACTGGGCTCTCTGCTCAGCAGGGAGCCTGCTTCCCCCCTCTCCCTGCCTGCCTCTCTGCCTACTTGTGATCTCTCTCTCTCTCTCTGTCAAATAAATAAAAAATATCTTTTAAAAAAATTAAAAAAAAAAAAGAAATTGGTGAGCTGAGGGGCACCTGGGTGGCTCAGTGGGCTGAGCCTCTGCCTTCGGCTCAGGTCATGGTCTCAGGGTCCTGGGATCAAGCCTCACATCGGGCTCTCTGCTCAGCGGGGAGCCTGTTTCCCCCTCTCTCTCTGCCTGCCTCTTTGCCTACTTGTGATCTCACTCTCTGTGTCAAATAAATAAATAAAATATTTTAAAAATTGGTGAGCTGCTTTTGGTTGACATTTAACCCATTTTTTTCTCATTTAATATAACAGGAACTAAGGGGTACCTGAGTGGCTCAGTTGGTTAAGCATCTGCCTTCAGCTCAAGCCATGATCTCAGGGTACTGGGATCAAGTCCTGTATTGGGCTCCCTGCTCAGTGGGGAGTCTCCTTCTCCCTTTGCCCCTCTCCCCTGCTCATGCTCTTTCTCTCTCTCTCAAATAAACAGATGAAATCTTAAAAAAAAAAATAATGGGAACTGGATTTCCAGTTAGCATTTTTATGTAGTATGTCTTATTTTCTGTAATAGATTATTGATGTTACTTGGGAAATGCCTAAAAATATTAGACTTTTAGGCTTAGGCTTTTTTCTCTTGCATGAAAATTCTCCTGGAAGTAGCCTTTCTAGAGCTGTCATGGCAGCTCCATGAAGTTTTCAGAGACAAGTGCCTTCTGTCTTTCTGCTCCTCAATGCATGAATTTCATCTCCCTCAGAATTACCAGATGGAGTATTAGTCATCAAGTCCACATTCTAACTCCTCCTAGCTAAGTCAGCCCTCTTTTAATACATTTCTCTAGGGGCCTATCTGTTGCTTTTCTCTTACCGTGATGGGTAGGCCAACCATATCTTCAAGAAACAGATTACAAATTTAGTCTTTTCAGGTTTCGCCTGGCTGGGTCAGTCGGTAGAGCATGCAACTCTTGATCTCAGGGCTGTGAGTTTGAGCCCCATGTTGGGTATAGAGATTATTTTAAAAATAAATATAAATAAATAAATAAAACACATATAGTCTTTTCATTAGGCATCTTGTTACCCCAAATAGAACTAGAGTTCTGTTGTTAAGCCATAAAGAGAAAAGGGACATGGAAAAGCTATTAGGAGTGTCTACACATTTGACGATAGGCATTAGACAGACTAGGTATTCACAGAATGCATTTTGGACACGACTAAGGTTTAAAGATGATTTTTCTGGAAGTGTAGGGCAATAGATTGTAGAATGGGAGAGGCTGGTGACAGTCTCCTGTTTGGTCTTTCCATGACAATAATCCAGGAAAGCAGCACAGAAGACCAACAATCAAAAAAATAAAAGAAACACTCCAAAATACTTACCTAAGGAAGAAACCTTAGAAAGTACTTGGTGGTAGGCGGGTTGTAAAGGGCATGTACAGAAAAGATAGTGCATAACAAAGAAAGAAAAAATTACAAAAAGAATGCCAGAAAACTCACAAGCCTGTACATATGGCAAATTTAGCCCTGCCCAGGACTTAAGACAATGATGTCTGCATAATGCACTGAAGACTCTCCATTGGCAATAAGTGTGTTGAAACAGTTTGGCACTAACACATCTGGGGTCTGCAGTGATCTCAGGTGGGCAGAGTATAGCTTGATATGTAGAGTAACCCTGATCAAAGATGGCCAGCTTATCGATATCGTGAATGTCCAAGCCTTTGTTTCCATGTCCCTGCAGGAGTTCCCTCTAGGACAAAGCTAACCCTAAACTCCAATCCTGAAGTCCTTAAAGCCTGTCAGCTTCTGTACCCAAAGCCAGTTCTATCTTTTGCCATATCAGATATAGAATGCTGTAGTAAAAGAATAAAGAATCTGATATCAGACAGGTCAGGAGAGAATTATTGTTCAATATTTTGTTAGTTGGGTGACCTTGGGCTGGTTACTCTTTGTCTCTGAGCCACATTTACCAATATGAAAAGGGAGAGTTATTATAATACCTGCCCTATATAATTTTTTGTGAGACTTAGTCGTGTTTGTCAAAGAACATGGCAGTTGGAGAGCTCAGGCTCTGGTCTTGGCTCAGTCTATTTACTTGATGTGTCAAATTTAAAGTCACCCTTTTGGGTCTTGATTTCCTTAACTGTCCTTTTACAGAGCTTCAAAGCTGGCTTTTGGCACAAAGTGTCTGCTCAATAAATATTTGTTTAAAAAAATTCTGTTGGATCTATAAAATGAAGGGTTTCATTTAGATTAGCCTTTTCCAAAGTATGTGTCATGAGATGTTGATAAATTGATAATGCCTATTGTAAATGCTTGCGCTTGAGATGATGCAGCAGGAAAACCCAAGAAGATAGTGGCATTGATGACACCCATGAGGCCACCATACTTATTTTTTTTCCTGGCTCTAAATTTAATGTTATCTGAAATAAGAACAAACCCCCTACCTTTGATAAGCTATTCTTATTTGGGTGCCTATTATTGCAGCCAAACCGAAATCTTGACTGATCCAAACTATTAATATTTATCCAATAGTATTTTATAGAAAAAGCCACTATTCTCCTTCAACCCCTGTTCATTTGCTTCTTCCAATTTTTAATCAATTCATCAATGAAAATATCCCCAGACACTGATTACGTGTGTTGTGTGCTAGGTGCCACACAAAAGAAGTACAAATCCCAGTTCTTGCCACTGCAGTCTTTTTGAATATCGGTGGACATTGACTTAGCTATATCATAATTAGATATTAGTTGATGGCCCTAAATTGGGCAGCAATTTTTCTGAAGGCAGGGACTCATCAACCTGGTGGCTTGTCCTTGCCCCTGATGTGGAGTATAATGGGAGCATGAGACATGCTTGCTCCACAGATGGTTTAATTTGTACACCTTGTAGCCCAGTTGCTCAACCAATTGGCTTCCTTATTGAAATGACAGCTAATTTAAAAGAATAAATGGCTATTTAATAGAATGGAAAACCATTAAACTCAGAACCTTCTAATAAAGACTGATTCTCATGTAAGTCTTATGAAGTGTTAATTGCTGGCTCCTGAGAAAAGGGAAGAATGAAAAATTGCTTGTTACCTCACTGTGAACTCAGACTTTACTCTGAATAATACTGACAGTTCTAATAATAATAAAAATGATGCTGCTGCTCCTTTATTTTTCAGTAGTAGTTTGTGGTTTAGGAACTATGTAAATTTGGAGAAGGAAAAGAGTATAAAGGAAAGAGAATAAGCTGTGGATCCTGTTAGATCTGGGTTCAAATCTAACCTCTGCTGTCTGTGTTCTCAATTCTATCATCTGAAAAATGGAATAATAATACATATTATAAATGGTAGGGACTGAATTTAAGAGCTCCCTGAAAAACTGAAAAGCAAGGAAAATAAAATCATGTCTGAGAACTAACCTTAAACATCAACATCATGACTCATTGCCCAGTAGCCCTAAAAATACAAAATGGTTGTAAGACCAGGTAGCAAATGCAATCAGAATAGGAGCTGCAGTTAGCCATAGAAACACGATGGAACATGACAAACATAATTGTTCAAATATTGGGAAAGGGAGACAGAGTGTAAGCCAACAAATTTTTGGTATTTTGTGTCCAACAGGATAGACTGCTCCTAACAGAGACATAAAGGTGCAGTAGATTGAAAGCTCCTCCCATCAAGAGGTATAGTCTATTTCTCTATCCTTGAACCTGGGTCTATCCACATGACTTGCTTTGGTCAACAGGTCATTGGCAAATAGGGCACAAGCAGAGGTTTGAACAGTGCTTACATAGTGAGGTTTGCCTTCTCTTGTTGCTGCTAGCTCTTCTCCCATCATGTAAATAAGCCTGGGATAACCTTCTGGAGGATGAGAACCCACCTGTAGAGAGGCCTCAGCAGATCAGCCAACTCAACTCAACTCAACCCTATACATATGACTGAGGCCATCTTAGACCATTTAGCCCCAAACAAGTTGCCAGCTCAGGAGAGCTCCAGAACCACAGCTAACCTACAGAATTATGAAAAATAATCATTTATAGTTTTAAGTCACTGAGTTTGAGGGTAGTCTGTTATGCAGCATCAGACACCAGACACTTTTCAGCTTTCTGTATTCCAGTCCCAAGGGTGAGGTCATCCCCTCTGTATATATGTATATAAATATATCGGGCATATCTCCTGAATATATCTCCTGACTTCCTTTGTTCTGAGACCATGCTCACCAACAAATGTCTACTCAGGATCTGGCCTGCCCATAGTTTGCCTACTGTGGGCAATGGACTGACTACTGGAACCCCAGGGATTCCTAGCCACTGTCATGATAATTATTGATGATAAATTAATGAAGTGGCTTCTGACCAAGGTTTGGCTTAAGGGGCAGATATTCTCTGTCTCCAAACATTCACTCTCCATTCTTCTCTACCCTGCTCTTTACTCCAGAAACTTGATCTGTATAGATTGCCTCAAGGAACAATCTTGCCTTGTCTTGTGGTTTCTTATTGGGCTTCACCAGTGGGAAGCTCTACCTGGGGACTAGGGAGAAGGAGAGCAATTTCAGAGGATTGATCCTTACAGTCCCTCCCTGTAAGGCTGGTTTGGGTAAGCTGAGTTCCTGGACTGAAGATTGCAGCTCCTGTGAAGATGATCCCTTCTCTGCAACACTCTCTTTGAAATCAATCCTTCCCTTAATCTTGTCAGGCCTAGAGGTAAAAATGGAGCAATTTTTACTAGGCTCCAATTCTGTGCTATCCTCTATAGTTTCCTTGCTCCTGCCCACACTTTTGTAAATAACTCTTTATTAAACCCTTTCCCAATTATACTGATTTCAGCATGCCATCTGTCTCCTGTTGAGCCCCTGACTGATACATATGCTAAGCATGTGGGTTTGAGTATCTGGTTTGTCTGATGGTGATTTCTCCTTGGCTTATGATTTACCCCTGATAGATGGCTCCACATTCACTGAGTCAATATAGTCAAGTTTTTAGGCCTGTGAGCCTGAGAGTCAGACTGAAATTCACAAAGGTAACAGCCAGCTGGCCTTTTCCCTTCTGGAGTGGAGAACAAGAACTGTACTTTCCTATATTTCCACAATACCCACTTTTTCAGGGTTGCTATTAAGATTAGATAAAACTACATGCGAATTGCTTTGGACCTTTGTACTTGCCATCTTATAAATTCTCCACATGTTAAGAATTGCTGTTGCTTTGTTTAATATTCCTTTGACTGTATAATATGGTCTTTACCAATTAAATGATGTGTAATATTTTTCTTGGACTCCTTTTTTGGATGCTTTTGTTAATGTGGCACATTGGGATTATGGGGGCTGGGATAAAAAAAATGGAGAATGTAGGTGAAACACGATTTACATCTGGTGCACAAAGCTTCTAAAGCCTTATGACAAGCCACCAAGTGGAAAGGATTTTGATTTAGCTGTTGTCATGTGAACATGTCCAATGAGTCAAACATGAAGCCAAAATGGCACTCTAAGTAAAACAGATAGTTTTGCCAGTTCATTGTAAGTAAGCCTTCATGGAGCTCTTAATTTGCTTGTACTGGGAAAGGTTGATATAAGACCACCAGGGGGATGGCAGGTGGATCCCCTCTGGAACATGGCATGGTGGCAAGACGAGTCGGTTCCCTTGTTACTTACTAAGAAGTAAGGAGAGTCAAGTAAAAAGACTTTCCTGGATTCCCTCATTTTCAGAAAAAGCCAGCATCCTGGGTGCCAAGTAGGGAGGCCAAGTAAAGAGGGCCCTGGTACCATCACTCACATCTCTTCCCCTTATGGGTTCAGGCTAGCTTCTACATTGTCAGGTCTTGCCTCTCTCTCTTTCCATACAGCAAATACTGTCTTACTCACTACACATATGCACACGCCCCCACCAGGTGTAGAGAGCCATTCAAAATCAATCTTAATCATTTTTATTCTCTACAAATGTCATTCTTCTCTGATGGATGTTTTTGCTGAGAGTTCCTTGTTTATTTTAGATGATTTGTTGGGGGGCCTCAATTTCATGTCCTTATCACTCAAAATAGGAGGTGACCTCAGAGGAGCTATAACGCAGCTCAGGAAAAGGCAGCCGAGGAGCCATCATGCATGGGCACAGAGTGAACAGAAATTGTCATGAAAATGGGAGTATGATTTGCATAGGGCTACAAGGCGAACATTGATCGGAAGTGTTCCTCTGGAATGACCAGAGGAGAGGACATAAAAACAGACAGTAAATCATAAGGTGGAGGGTGACGTATATGATGGAGTGTGAGCCTGGGGGAAGTAAATAAAGGAATGACATCTCAAGGTCATAAGAACCTTAACAGTCAGGGAGATGTAGAATAGAAACTTGATTCATAAATTCTGAGACAAGACATAACTACCTGAAGTTGAAATCAGGTGGGCACCAGGTCAAAAATAAATTAAGAGGAAGTTAATTTAGATGTGCAGTTAAAAATTGCCCATATTGGGGCACCTGGGTGGCTCAGTCATTAAGCATCTGTCTTTGGCTCAGGTCATGATCCTGGGGTCCTGGGATCGAGCCCCACATTGGGTTCCCCACTCAGTGGGCAGCATGCTTCTCCCTCTCCCACTCTCCCTGCTTGTGTTCCTTCTCTTGCTGCGTCTCTCTCTGTCAAATAAATAAATAAAAATTCTTTAAAAAAATTGCCCATATTGAGGAGGTAAGAGATTTTAGCAACAATGGTAATTTTTTAAAAATCACCAGATCACCTCCTAGTTGGAAATGTCTAAAAGACATTTGATTGGAAGCTGTGGTAACTGGGGCTGGAGAAAATATGAAAATATGAAAAAAAGACTATTAGAATTCACATATATCATATATATATATGATCATATATATATATATATATATATATATATCATTTAATGATCGACCTACCAGAAGAATCTGTGTTTGGGGAATAAGATAAGGGGTAGGTAAAATACTCTTAGGTAGCTTGCTTGGGTGTCTCTTGAGCCTGAAAATTATGAGCTCACTCTAGAGTTTAGTGTCACAATTAAGTTAAGTGAATCCCCCCAACTCATCTTCTTTCTTTCCTGGACCCTATTAACAACAAGACGGTTCAGCCATTTAAAGAACGGGGTCCTTTTCAAATTTAAAATATGGGCTGTTGGGGCGCCTGGGTGGCTCAGTGGGTTAAAGCCTCTGCCTTCGGCTTGGGTCGTGATCCCGGGGTCCTGGGATCGAGCCCCGCATCGGGCTCTCTGCTCAGCGGGGAGCCTGCTTCCTCCTCTCTCTCTGCTTGCCTCTCTGCCTACCTGTGATCTCTGTCTGTCAAATAAATAAATAAAATCTTTAAAAAAAAAAAGAAATCTTTATAAAATATGGGCTGTTGTTCTCTCTCTGGGCTGACTCTTACTTCAGACATTCTGAACAGCGGCCCCAAACCTTTGGATGCGCCAAATGCTGACTTGAAGAAAAGGGAAGGAGAGCACACAGCCAGTTCTCCCAGGAGCAGAAAGCCCTGCAGAGTAAGGCCTTTGTCATCTTTGTCCTGTGTAATTTGATGAAACCTACTTGAATAAGAAAGAACTAGAAGCTTCTGAGAAACTTTGTACTCTTAAGTGAACAATAATGATAGCACACACACAAAAAAAAAGGAAAAGGGAAAAAAGCAAGGGGAAAGAAAATGAGGCTGCTTTTTTTCCCCCCCTGCTGAGAATGTCTAAGGTTTCAGTAATGAAACTTGTATCCTTTCTCACTAAATGAGGTTCTGACTTTCTGGCAAAAGGCCTGTGCAGAAATATCACATCATTAATAACGCCTTGAATGGAAATGTGCTTTGAGGTGTTTTGTTATTTTTTAATCACTTAATGTGGGTTTTAAATTATTATTTATTTATGCCCGCATCATTGCAGACTGATTTTAGGGGGACTGCTGTAGGTACATTTAATAACATAAAGTAAAAAAGCAATGACTAAGAGGCAAGTAGGAAAATCAGGGTAAAGGAAAAATTCAAGTAGCTGACATAAGATGAGGCCAGGGATAATATTAATATGTGAAATGCGTGTTCTAAGTCCTCATCCTTCCACTAGGAACCTGAGATGTGAGGGACAAAATCAGGTGATTTACAATGGTTTACGTGATTTACAGTGTCCATAAGATAAAAATCAGCCCTGATGCACAGGAGAGCCAGAGTGCAATGTCTCCCTTGGGTCTTTATAAATAGGAGCATAATGGACAACTTCCTCAACAGCATCCCAAACAGTAAATACAGAATCCAGCTCTGTAGGGTAGTTTCTTAGACTTCTCTTGGTGCCACCATATAAACCTTATCCAGGAAGAGCAATCCAGTGTGGGAATCTACACACATCTTTGACAGTCTGGCTTGTGCCCGGCGAGTCTAGCAGCACGTGTGTAAAGAATAGGTGGATGCACTGTCCGTCACTTATTCAATCAATCAACCACAAGTATCTGATTTTTTGCCTGAGCTTGAGAGAAGCACTGACTTCAGGCTGATGATTTGGACAAAAGGCTGGAGAGGAACTGCTCTGTGCTCTGTGTTGCCAGCTTTGCCAATCTGGAAAAATAAGGATGATTTCTTTTTTTTTTTTTTAAGATTTTATTTACTTATTTAAGGTAGAGATAGAGAGAGAGCGAGCGAGCACAAGCAGGGGGGAGAGGCAGAGGGAGAGGGAGAAGCAGGCTCCTTGCTGAGCAGGGAGCCTGACACAGGGCTTGATACCAGGACCCCAGGGTCATGACCTGAGCCAAAGGCAGATGCTTAACCCCATGAGCCATCCAGGTGCACTGAAAATAAGGATGATTTCTTGTGAATGTTGAGGACACCCAACTCCTGGGGCAGTTTCCCTATATGCATGTAAGAAGCTGCTGTCTTCACTCACTCCAGAATGAACCTGAACTCTAGAGTAGTCTGAGGACAGGCCCCCAGTCCAAGGATCCTCTAAGTTCTACTGCAGCTACAGCTTATACAATTCTGTGAGTCACTTTAGGAGGTGATACAAAATTAACTACAAAAGTCAATTTTTACTTAGAATAAGAAAATGCCCCCCAAAATGTAACTTTTGGAAAAATTTGTCAGGTATTACAAGAATCTCTAAAAATTAATATTGTTTGTGAATTAACTGCCTGACCCACCTCAACAACAGAGCTTTCCTAATTTGGGGCCACAAATTGCTGGATCTTCCATAAAAATTGTTTTCTATATAAAGAATAGAAAGATCATTCAGTCTTCCTTCTAGCATGGATGATGGACACTTGTTTCTTCTTATAGACAGTTTAGGGAAAATAATCCATTATGGATAGTGGCATGCACATTTTTAGTATCGTTTTTAATTTTAGGGAAACTTCTGTCAAATATGTGGTGATATTTAGAATAATTTTCACAGATCAGTTTCAGGCTTCTTACATTTGTCTTTCCTCCCTTACCTATCTACATACTTTTTTTTTTTTTTAAGTTTTTATTTAAACTCCAGTTAGTTAACTCCATATAATTCTGGCTCCAGACCCCACAGGGCAGGTTCATATCACAATATGGCCCTGTATCTTCATGTTACCGTAGGAGATGAGTCAGCACCTTGGGAAGTAGGGTCATTCTATCAGAATGGCTAGCACCTGTTTAACTGCAAGGAAATGACCACAAACAGCAGAGATATATCCCACTACACACAACTAAAATGATTCGAGTAGGTCGAATGATGGCAACCCAAAGATAGCAGATCTGAATCTCTGGAACATGAAGCAGTTACCTTATAAACAAAAAGAATGTTGGGGATATAATTAAGAATTAAGTTCTTAAGGACAAAGAGATTATTCTGGAATATCCAAGTGGAGTCTAAATACTGTCACAGGGGTCCTTATAAGAGACAGGCAGAGGGAGATGACGCACACAGAGGAGAAGGTGATATGAAGGCAAAGGAATGATGTGGCCACAAGCCAAAGAACACCAAGCAATGTTAGCAGCCACCAGAAGCTAGAAGAGCTCAAAAATGAATTGTCTCCCAGAGACTCCCAAGAGAACCCTGCTGACACCTTAACTACTTTAGACTTCTGGCCTCCAGAACTAGAAGAGAAGGCATTTCTGTCGTTTTAAGCCACCAAGCTTGTGATACTTCCTTACACTAGCCTTAGGGAATGGATGTAGATTCGTAGTTCCCCTTCCTTGTAGTCCAATTCCCCAGAGGGCCACAGCTTTTACATGGCCACTTTATATTAGGGGAAATGCGAAAGAGAGGACGTGGGAGGGGAAAAAGACAGTTCTCCTACCCAATTGCTGTCAAAATATTTACTGCTGTAAATTGTAGAAAATCACATGACAATGTAAGCATATCACTTAGGTCCCTCCTGTGGGACATATCACTTAGGCCTTAGACGGGGCCTAGGTGAGTGAGGGGTCCCGAAGCTTAAGACTCAGTAGTTTCACAGTAAATCTTTCTCTGCCTCAAGGCAGCCATGATGGTTGTGTTGGGGAAGGTCTAAATGGAAGATCTTTCACCTCTGTGGCAAGGAAGAACCAATTTGGGAGGAAAAAAAAAAACAACCAGGAACTTCAGAGCATGAGTACAATGGACACCAGTTTATGGTGGGCGGTAGGCGTGGCAGAGGACACAGAAGGAATGGAATCAGCGTAATAATCGCATGTTTACCAAATGCTACATGACTTCTGTGCCTGCTTTTTCACTAGAAGAGGGGGAAAGTGTAAGCATTTTTCTTGTTCTTGATTCCCAAAGAGGCCTCAATCACCTCTTTTCCCCTAACAATTGCACTTCTTGTATTTAATTTTTAGCCAAACGTTCTATAATTATTTCTTAATATATCTCTTCCCTCCCCCAAGGTTGTGAGCTCTGTGAGAAAAAGAACCATGCCTGATTTAGTTTTGTAAATCAGTTAAGTTTAAACAAAATGATATGAGATCAGGAAAACCTGGGGAAGGAGCCTGCAGTACAGACTCAGACCACTCCAGCTTTTATCTATATGTCCTCTTTTCTCTGCTACTCTGGCAATAGAATCTTTATCAAGTCTAAGGAAGGAGAACCGACCTTCTCAGCGTGTGTTATCACCAGTCTACTGTTTGTGGCATAAATATTGATTTTTGTTACTCAAAATACAGGCTGTTGGGATTTAAAACCCATTCTTTCAACCCACTGTTTGTACTAGGAGTTCAAACCATCTATTTTGAAATCTCCCACAAAGCTCTACCGCAGCTGAGAATGTATTCTGTTACTATGCTGTGTCTTTCCTTCCTTAATTCAGTGAGTCCTGGCTGCCCAAGGAGATGGAGTGAGAGAGGAACCATGGGACAAAGATACTTAAAAAGAATGGAAGACATATCAGTTAGTAGTCAAATATTACCCCGCTACAATTATGTCTATGTCAGATCCTCTGTCCCACAGTCTCATGGGTCTGGCTGGTAGGAAATGCCATCTTAGCCATATTTTTGGAAGTTCTACAATGCAAAAGTCCACATGGTTTGTGATCATGACTGTTGTTCTTCACAAAGAACAACGGTCTTTCTCCTTCCAGTGCACTTGACAGGACTTACTTTCTTCCCACTTGAACTTGATTGACCCCACTGGGGTTGCAATGATCAGTACAGTGTGAGTGGGAATAATGTACACCTTCAAGAAAGGGGCTTTCTTTCAACTTGATTACCAGAGTGAGGAGACAGAGCAGAGCTCTCAGCTGACCCTCAATGAACTCAAAGCACTAGTGAGAGATCAGACCTGTACTAGTTAAGCCACCACAATTTTGCATTTGTTTGTTAAGGTAGCATAAACAATAACCTCTCAGGATTATTAAAAACATGAGAACATAGCTCTTCCACCAAAAAGCAATATCCTCAAAGTCCCTTCATTTAAATTAAAAAAAAAGATATCTAGGAAAGAAATATGTGTGGCTACAGGTGCCTACACATAACTGGAATGAAATAGATGAAAAGCCAATGTTTTGAGGGAGTCATACTGACAAAGAAACCATGGACCCACCTGAAGAAAGTCTGTGACAGTTTGACGTGACTGAGGAAAAGTAGATTGAGGAAGCTGCTTAGCCCCCAAGCAGAACTTATTCTCCCCTGCCTTCATACATGACACCAAGGTAAGAAATAAAACTGGGGCTGAGTAATTAAGCATTCTCCATTCCCTTGACAGAGGACACTTTTAATGTCTGCCCAGTTGAAGTGCTACAGACCAATGTCTTCCATTCTTCCCATTTGAAAATAGAAGTGTTACTGTTATCAGTCTGCCTCTATTCTACTGTGAATGTTGTATGATGCGGGGATACCTTCAGATGTTAGTCCATAAATGTCTGGATCAAGAGAGGTTCCATCTAGAACTGATGTAGTCATCATTACATATCACTCCTAGATGTAGAGACTCAGAGTCATTGGACTTTGAACTTGATGCCAAGACTAAATGGGACTTTTGGATGGCCTCCTTTGAGTTAAGTATGAGTGTTTTCTGCATAAAACACAGACAGTAAACTGAGCACTCAGTGATCAGAAAGGCAGACTGTTAAAAGTGGTAGGATTGTTCACAATAATCTGTTCTCTTTCCTTCCAGGCACATGGTAGGATTATATTTCTATGGCAACGAAGTTAGGGGCAGCCATGCGACTTACCTTGGCCAGTGAGAAGTGCTGAAATGATGTGTGCCACTCTCAGAAGAAGCTGTTCGAGACCCACTGCACACTTTGCAATGTTTTCAGTGGGTGTTCACTCTCACTGTTGGTGTCAACAGTGTGGATCAGAGTCCCTAGTCAACCATGAAGGCTGTGAGCAATAAATAAACCTCTTCTATCTGGAGTCACTGAGGTTCAAGTGTTCCTTGTTTCCACAGTAAATGCTGCCAGTCCTGACTCACAGAGATCCTTACAGCATAATTGGGCAGGGCCCCATAGTCCTAGCTGCTGCTTATTTTCCAAGCCTGGAAGTGGCCCAAAGATCTATATCTGAACTCACAAGTTCATGCCTCTTAGCCTTCAGTCTTCCAGCCACCTCTTGGCAATTCATAGCAAAAGAGTCACAGACATGTATCATATTACATGGGATAACTTCTGTAAATAAGTACTCTCTGATCTTGGGGAAAATTGTCCTTGCAGACACCCATCTCCTTGTGTGCTCACCTCTGCCTCTCAGGGCCCAGAATTTCTAAAACAAAAACCTTGGGTGGGGAGGTTTTTTTCCATGCTTCAAAAACTGTACCACTAGCCCTGTAGTACACGGGCCCATAGCAATCTTATCAACAAAGAGTTCTGAGTTCAGAAATGAAAACTTGAACTATCTTTTTGTGTTTATGTGGGGGTGGGACTGTCACACATGCTTTTCACAACAATAAGAGGAGGTTATTCTGATACACATGTCGTTGACAAAATAAGGAATTCAACTCAAGAATTCAGAGTCAGTGGGAAACTGGACTTGCTCCTCTGTAAGAACCTAATATAAGTTTTTTAAGTCAAAGGTCATTCTGCAAGTAGCAAGAGGAAAAGCGGAAAAAAATTAGCATCTTGGGGATCCTCTTATGTGCCAGGTACTTCACTACATTCAACCCTCTCAGCAGCCGTATGAGGGACGTGCTATTATTTTCTCAATAAAGATACTAAGGTTCAGGAAATTGAAGTCCCTTGTCTAAGGTCCCAGAGAAAGCAAGTGGCAGAGCTGGAATTCCAGCCAGATGTCTCTAACTGCAAAGAGTTCACAATTGCAGTCTTCCTTCTCTACCTGTGGCCAGGTAGAGATTTCCAAATGAAATTGCAAATTATTTTTTTTCTTAATATGAGTAAAATTTGCATTTTTAAGCATTGTAACATTAAATCTGTTATAAAATCTCCCCATTAAACTATCACTTAAATTTTCACTATATGTATACCCTTTAATTAGGAAATCCTGTGTTACTGATTTTTTGGATAAAAATACAATCAATACCATCATCTTTAAGACATAATACATAAAGGATACTTGAGAAATTCCTTACAGTTGTAGTCTGGGAAATAGGTCATGCCCCTTGTTGGCCATTACATTTGTACCTTGCTCCTGTGTCCATGTAGCTTTCACCTAAAGGAAAGCTGGGGAGAGCAATTTCACAGAATTTTATTTTGTGTATTTTCCTAAGATTTACTTATTTATTTTAAACAAAGAGAGAGAGAGAGCGCACAGGGGGGAGGGGAGAGAGAGAGAAACCCAAGCAGACTCCGTGCTGAGTGTGAAGCCTGACACAGGGCTCAATCTCACAACCCTGAGATCAGACCTGAGCTGAAACCAAGAGTCAGATGCTTAACTGACTGTGTCACCCAGGTGCCCCACAATTTCACAGAATTTTACAATTTATAATAGAACATTTCTTGGCTAAGACAGTGTTTGATGTGTACAGAGCTTAACACGAAGCATGGCACTTAATACAAGTTTAACTAAATTAAGGGAACAACCTGGGCTTTTGAGTCATGATGAGGATTCAGAGCTGGGTAGATTCTCCTGTCCCTCATTAGACAGAGGTTAAGTCACTTACCCTTGTTGAGATAGAGCTTCATCATCTATAAAATGGAGAAAATAATACCTATCTTACAGGATTTTTATGAGTATTGTTCAGGAAATTCTTGGGCAAGTTCTATTTTAGAAGCTTAAAATCCCTGACCCCTGCCTTGGATTTCTTAGTCTTCTCTCAAGAAAAAGATGGAAATAAAAGATTGTGTCTATTAGCTCTTCTTAAATAAGTCCAACAAAATTCTGAGTGTTCTTTTCTCAGAAAGATAAATTTCATGCTGTTGCAACAAATGGAACATCTAATGCTTGCAACGTCTCTGGCAGGTGTCTTTGTCTAGAGCTTGTGCCAGCTTGACGTTCAATGTTGGGTCTAAAGAACATGGAAGGAACTGTCCATTAAGCCACCTCAATATGGCCAGGGAGTTTGACTTAAATTTTCCCACAGACAATCATTTCTGCCCTAGAAGAAATTATAAAAGGGGCAGGATTCCTTTGAAACAGATGTCCAGTATGAGGATGAAACTTCCTATTTCTGTCCATCCGCTCTGTTCCTACCCCATAATTAAAGATGGGAGGATGACAGTCTGCTTAGATATATGGAAACTAGCAGAAATCGTACGTGGAAAAGGCTGAAATCGGTCAGGGTCAGAGCTGCTGCTGTGTAATATTGTTCTCAGTAGATAATAACAGACAGGGAAAACAGCCGTTACCTAGTCCCTCAGTTTTTATCTTAAAATGTCCACCTCTTTGTTTATCTTAAAAATCAGCCCAGACTTCAGTGCAAACAAGATTCCATAGACCCCTTTCACCCTGATCCTCCCCATTAAGTGTAACTATACACCCTGGAAATTATGAAAGAGACAATAAAAGGAGAAGTTTGAAAGATGGGAAGAAGGTGAACTCTTTTGAGACCCCAGGACTAAGGGAGGAGCCCAGAAACAGAATGTCTTTTGTGCTCCCATCCAATGGAAGAAGACAACTCATACCCAGCCCCTTCCCTGCCCTTGACCCAGCAACACAAGGCAGTAAAGGTAGGTTCATTCTTCCCCCCGGTTTGAATGGGAGTCCATCTGCCAATGTCAGGCAAGACATCACTCACAAGAGGGACCCATAGGGAACCTCACCAACAATAACCAGCCAGGAGACATGCTCCCCATCTCGGTGGTGCCTTAGACTCCCTACCCCACTGAGAGATAACTAGGGTAGGTGGGTAGAACCAGCAAAAGGGAGCTCCCCTATAGCAAGACGCCCGGCCCTGGAAGCTTCTTTTTCCCCCTGGGCCTGAAACTCTCTTCTCTCACCCAGAGAGGCCCTGTTATTGTACTCTCGGGCTTTTATTCTAGAGAAGCTGAAACATGGTCACCCAACAACCTGTACACAAATGTCAAGAGTAGTTTTAATTGTCAATGGGCAAAGACTAGAGTTAGCCTAGATGTCCTTCAGCAGGATGACTAAGTGACTGTGATACCTAGAGACATGCTCAGCAACAGAAAAGCAAGAGCTATTGATACACACAACAATTTGGATGAATCTCTGAAACTCTGCTGAGTGAAAAAGGCAATCTTGAAAGGTTATATACTGCACAATCTCATGAATATAACATTTTTGAAACAGCCAATTTTTAGAATGGAGGTCAAATTAGTTGTGGCCAAGGATTCAGGATAGGGAAGGAGCTGGACATGTTAGAGGAGATCTTTGTGTTGATGGAACTGTTTGTTCTGGGTATTGACCATGGTGGCGGATAAAAAAAAAACCTAGACATATGATAAAATTGAATAGAACTATAAGCGTGTACCCACACCCTTTCTTATTCCTGCTTAAAATCATGGAAACTCATCATATTGTCTTCCTCCCAGAATGCTATAAATCCAGGCTGCAGAGTCTGGCATAAACTGTAGCACCATGATTTACACCCTTGTATTGTACTGACTTCCACTGTCTCCTAGGACTCTTCCCAGGACTCTTCCACAACCTGCTAGAGACACTAGAGGCCTTGCCCAAATACCTCTGGAGGTCACCAAGGAGCTCACAGCCAATGGAAGGAAAAGACCCATGTGCAATGGATTAGAGTAACCTGATGTAAATCCTATAGAAGAGGGAAATAATTTTTGAGAAGAGGTCTATAAGATACAGGAAGGGAGTGAGGTGTGCATTCACTCAGACATGGAATTCAGGCCTCAATGTGCCTAAAATGACAAGTTTCACCTTATGCAAAAGAAATCTCCGTTTCCACATCTGTAAAATGGGGATGATAAGAGCACCCACCTACCTCACGGAGTCGCTGAGAGAATGAAACGAGATATGGTATGCAAAGTGGGGAAGGCACTATTATGAGGGGATTTGTGTCCCCTCAAGGTTCCTATGTTGGAACCCTAACCCTTGGTGTGGCTGTGTTTGGAGACAGGGCCTTTTAGGAGGTGATTACGGCTGCATGAGCTGATAAGGACAGGGCCCTAGTCGAATAGGACTGGTATCTTTATTATAAGGAGAAGAGACATCAAGGATGTGTGCGCAAAGAGGGAAGACCATGTGAGGACAGCAAGAATGTGCTCGAGTCTGCAGGCCTTCAGAGAAACTGAACTGCTCATACCTTGGTCTTGAACTTCCAGCCTCCAGAACTATGAGAAATAAATGTCTGTTTTTTTTAAAGCACCCTCCTGTCCCTTCCCCCCTCCAGTCTGTGGTGTTTCGTAATGGTGGCCTGAGGTAGTGCGTGCACCATCAGACACACAGTTACGTGCTCAGTGAATAGAAGCTATAATAATGACATTTATTGCTAGAATTCACTTAAGTAAATCTGTAGATCCTGTGGCAAAAGATGTGGTTCCTACATTCTTAGAGGCCCAAGAGGTCTCCGTTGCTAGGGATGGGGCTGTGGTCAAAAGGGAAGAGCGTAAGGTAAGAGTGGATGCCAAGTAGAGCCCAAAAGATGGAGAAGGAGCTGAGTGAACTCTGGGTATGGGATTTTTCTGAGATGCGCCCACGCAAAGAATAGATGACCATAGAGCAACAGCAGGGGCTTGGCAGCAAGATAGCCAGGGGGTGAGGCAGTCTCCAGCAGCAGGGGAAGTCATCCAGGGAAGAGATAGAAGCGTGGGGTAGAGTTCTGGGACCACAGCCAATCTGGAGCTTCCTATACGACAGCCATGAACAGAAGGACTAAAATGGAAGCCCGAGTCAAAATTCCTAGAGAAGGCTGAGAATCACTCCTAGGAAGAACAAGTCTCAATGTCAAGTCCAAATTGCTGGGGCAAGGGAAAAACAGGAGAGACAAGGGCAAGGGTCAACTGCAGGGAGAGATTGGAGCATGCCATTGAAAACAGTGAAGGGCATTGAAATCTTTGCTGTTCACTTTCATTTGTTACTGAGTACTACGGAGTGGGTATGACTAGTTGAAAGTTACAAAGTCAGTGAGAGAGGTCCCAAGCCCATGTTTTACAGCAATAAGAAAGAGCTAACACTCAAGGCATCACAATAGACCTTGAAATGAGCAAAAGGATTCCCAGAAAATGCCAGAATTCAATAGGCCTTTCAAACAAACCTGAACAAATTGATCCTAAATGTTTGTTCATCACCTGGTATCTAATGGGGACCATTATCAGAGTGAGGGAATGGGCTACCTGCTGCATTGGCACTGACAGGGCATTCCACCATGTAACCCAATGATATTTGTTCCCATGACTTAGACAAATCATTTGGGTTATGAATACAAGAGGTGATTTGGTGTTTATTACTGTTAAACATTTTAAGTAATAATTGTGCTCACAAAATAGTTAGCCGTGTTTTAAATCAGCTCTTGTTTCTGCTGCTTATTGTTAAGGCTAAGGGCCCCTTGGACATGTTAAAGAGCACCATTTGATCCTTTTAGCTCTGGCTTTGGAAAATATCCTGATTCATTCTTATCACCTCCCTCAATGCCTTTCTAGTCGAAGTTAACCATCATTTCTTGCCAGGATCACTGCAATACTTCCCCAGCTTTCTCTCTTTTCCTCCGACAGTCTCTTCTGCACAAAGTGGCCAAGTAACCCCTTTAAAATTTAAGTCTGATGACATCACTCCTTTGCTCAGAACCCTATAGTCTTCCCATAACACCTTGGTCTCCTATGTGAGTCCTTATCTAATTCTCAGCTGCAGGTTGGATTCCCCATCTGAGATGGAGACTAGAGGGCAGGGTATTTATTAGGGAGAGCCCTTGGGATTAGCATCTGTGGAAAGGAGGGGAACAAAGCAAGAATGGGCAGAGGAAGAAGTTAAAATTTTACATTGGCTCAACAGGAGTCTTGGCCAACGTCATGTAGAGCTCTAGACCTGGAATAGTGCTTTAGAGTCGTCCTAGGTTAGGTCAAGATACTGGACCTTTAGATTCCCTCATTGATCAGTCTTTGGATGTGGGCAGCCCTGGGAAGGGGCATGACCTTGATTGAGGTGGCTTTCAGCAGCCAGGAAAGGTCTGTCCACAGTCCTCCCAAAGCTGGGGCAACAAATCCATTAAAGGGGGATCTGTCAGCACCCCCATAAAGCCCACCACACTCCCCTACTTCATCTCCTATCATTCTTCCCCTGGTTCAGTCAGCTCCAGGTAAACTGGCCTCTTTGATGTTCCTCAGTCAAGTCAAGGACATTCGTGTCTCAGGAACTCTGCTCTTGCTCTTCTCCCTGAAGCACCCATCCTACATTTCCTCACTTTAAGGCTCTTCTGAGAGGCAGCCACCTCAGAGAAAGAACTTCTCTAACAACCTGTCCAAAATATCTGATACCTAGACTTTATCTCTGCTTTCTTGATGACTTATTATCTCTTTCACTAGAATATAAGTTCCCCAAGTTGAGGATTGTATCTGTCTCATTCATTGTTCTATCTCCAGAGCCTAGAGCTACGTATGACACAGAACAAGTCTTCAGTAAATGATTGTTGAATGCCTTCAAAAAAGAACGAAGTGCTTGACATTGATGCATAACGCTGACGTCTGTAGAATCCTCTTCTGATTATTCAAATGCAGATAGTGTCTTCTCTGCTCTGACACAGACAGTTCTCCACCCTCCCCCATGGGCTGGCTCCCGGAGTCCCCTCCCTAGAATATACAGCTTAGTTCCCAGGGCCATGTTTATAATCCACACAGTTTGGGAGCTTTCTGTCCCACTGCATCCCCTCCCCCACAGCCTGCACCTGCTACATTGGCTGCTGCTGTCACTCCCGAGATGGCAAATATCGCTCCTGCAAACGAGTTCTCTATGGTGCCTGATCCTTCCCCTTACTGGCTTCTAATCGGTCTAAGTAGGTCACTTGCCAGCCCTCAAGCTACAAGGGAGGCTGGGAAAATGAGTACCTGTTGTTTCAGCTTCTATTGCAGGCAATTTTTCAAACCTAGACTGGGGCATCAGATGCTGGGCATTAAAAACAGAAATGAACAGATGCTCCCCTACCTAAGAAATAGTAAATCCTGTCACTGCCCCTTATGAAACTTGAGATTCAGATGATGAAACAGGCCTTCACGGTTTTGTCGATCAATCAACATTTTTAGCCTCTACTATGAACAAGACATTGTGTTAAGGGCTGTGCATGTTCTAAATAAGAAAAACACAGCTCTTGCCTTAAATAACTTTTTCCTCCTAGTAGGGGAAAAATAGTGTCATGAGCTGCAGAATTCAGGGATAGAGCTGACTCTTGCCTATTCTCAGAGGCAATCAATATTGGGTTTTTTGCTCTTGTTTGAGGAGTAACTGTGAGGCAGCCATATTTTGAACAGAATTTGATATACTGTCAATGTCCAATAAATATTTTTAATAATGAGTGCTCTGGAGGAATAACATCCAAGAATATTCCAGCAGATGGTAAAACATTTTTGCACAGTTACTTTCTGCCAAAACAGCCCTCTATCCTACTTGAGAGCAGTGGAAAATCAAACAGAAAATTAAAGGCAGCTAGACAAAGCATGAGAAATGTCTGGCCTGAGCTATGGCAGAGGCTTATTCATTTGCCACAGTTGGATTACCTGTGTCTCTTCTGAGGAGGGAGGAGGGAAAAAATGCCAGTACACACAGGATGTACATTATATTGTAGCTTATTGGAGTTCACAGGACCACAGGGGAAAAGAGAAACAACAATTAGGTGTTTAGAGTAAACCTGTGTCTTGCTTGTCAAAGTATATCGAGAAATTTCTACACGGTTAAGCTCCCATCAAGAAGCACTTAAACTCTGTTCTAATTATCCCCAATTTACTAAAAAGACAATTGAGGCACAGAGAGTTTGAATCATTTGCCACTGGCCAGAAATTCAAACTGAAGTTTCTGTTAGCGCAGTTGATGCCTTAGATTTGTCTTAGAAAAAAATCTACCCTGGTCAAACACTTCTGAAGGATACTATGGTATGTGAGGAGATGAGAAAGGTTCTCTACTCTATAACTCAAGTATGAGGGCAGTTGAGAGTCTACAAAGTTGTGTAGTATGTTCGGGTTCTATTTGACATGATGTCAAATGTTTCTCAGCAAGTTGGTATGGTGCAGAGGAAAATGGAAAGGGCCTGGTGTCCTTCCCAGCTTATGTGTCCACTAAACTCAGTACACTAAGGTGATAACATACACGTGTGTGCACATGTATGAATAGGCATGTGTGTGTGTGTGTGTCTGTCTGTCTGTCTACACCGTAATGAAAACATTCCAGACATGGTAAACCTAATACTATCTTACACACCAGGAAACATGTATTACTTCAACACTGGAAAAGAAAAGGAGACTTCCACCCTGTTAGACCCATCGTTCCTTTTCTGCTTGGAGTTGGAAATTTCTGCATACTTTTTGGCACCCACTTAAAAATGGGATGTAGAGTGGGGGACTGACTCCTTCCCAATGGCCTCCCAGCAACCCCATGATCTCTGAGCCTAGGACTCCCCTTCTGCCCCAAGTGCGGTAGCCTTCAGTACACTTCAGGATGCTCACCTTCCTTTTTGTATAAATCATCTACTGTTTCATAATGGCCCCCTTTGATTCCCAGTTAGGATAACTAGATGGGATAAGATGCATATTTCTGGGGAATTTTTGCTCAAAGTCAACAACCTATTATCTATGAGCATATTACCTCCTGACTTTTAAATCCAGTGTATGGACCTCTCTCAGTTTATTCATCTGAAGAATGGGAATAATAGTTTGCATTCCATTCACCTTTTAGGAATTATTTTATTAGGAAAAATATCGGAAACTGCATGTTCATTTTCAACGAGAAGGCATTGTTTAATGTACCTTGTTATAGGGCGGTTGATGTCTTTCAAGACTGTAGGCATTTGTGGCAACTAAAAAGAGGTGAGGACTAGGGAACCTTGTTGCCTGTTGGCACAAAGAAAATGAGAGGAAACCAATGTGTGTATTTCATTTGAGCCCATTTTTCCAAATGAAGGAGAGATTGATTTCAGCATGAGCTTCTCGGAGGCTCTCTGACTCAGAATGATTAAAACCCTCCCAAATGAAGCTCCACTGGGCTCCTTGAAGGTGGAGGCTGTATGTTATGCTTTTTTTTTTTTTTTTTTTTGCCACCACTCCCTGAGACTTTCTTAGCTGACATCAGCTGCATCACAAAGAATTAGCACAAGTCATTGGAGAGGGAGACGAAAGAGTGGGAAGAACGAGATCTTATGATGGATCAGTTCAGGCCTTTACCCTTCCCCTTCAATCAGACACTTCTATTATGTAAACCATGACTGGGTTTTGCATTACATCACAAATCTATAGTAAGCAACCCTCTTCAGGTGACTTTCTTTAAAATCACAGAGTTGAGAGGCATCTCTCAACATCTGATGTCTGAATCAGAAGAGCAAGGAAATTCGCCAAAGAAATGACCTGAGAGAGCATGTTATAAGGACACAGAAGGTGCAAATGACCTAGAGGCTGAGCAGTTTATGTGACAAATGTGACTTTCGCCTGTTTAGGGGAATGTGATGGGATGATCAGTGTGCCACGCGCCCCCCTGCCTCCGACCCTGCTTCATTTCATTCATCATTTCATCATTTTCATCTTCTCACATTTTGACAAATTTCTCTCAGTCCTTTGAAAGTCTCATTGAATTCACTAGTGAACACAGGGTTGAAAATTGGCTGATTTGCAAACCTGTGGTTTTAGGGCCAAGCAGATGCTGTATTTTCCCAGATGAGATTCCCAGTATTGAAAGCGCCCGCATGCGGTGGTCCTCCTAGGATGGAAATGCATTCATGGGTGAGAAATGAAATTGCAAGTTTATGGAGTGTCATTTCCTATCTAGGCAGCCATGTTGTGCCTGGGTCTTTGGTTCAAATAATTAGCTGCATTATGGCTCTGGTGTAAAAAAAAAAATAATTAAGAGAAAGAAAGAAGTCAATTTCATGAAATGTTTGGTCTTTCCTGGCAGGCTTTTCTTTTCCCCTGATGATGAGAAATATCCAATGCAGAATTCATAGCACTGTCATCAGGACTTTGAGATATAGGATTTGGGAATACTCATTCATTCAATAACTGTGTACTTGGAAAGAGTAATGAAGCCTGAAACCCATTGCTCTGACATTTATTTCGGTTATCTATTGCTGGGTAGCAAACCACCGCAGAACTTAGTAGTTTAAAACAACATTTATTTTATGTCCTTACAGTTCTGTGGCCTGGGCTGTGCCCCACCGAGGGTTCTTCTGGTTACTTCTCCGAGTGGTCATTAGCGTGGCTGAAGACAGCAGGTGGATTGGTCTGGGCCAGGCTCTGCCAGGATTCTGAGCTGGCTGGGCTTCTCTCTCTGTTTCCACGTGGCCTGTCTACACGATCTCTCCCGAAGAATAGTCAGACTTCTCTCATGATAGCCCGGGCTCCCGGCAACACGAAACAGAAGATGCTGGGCCCTCTTAGGTCTTTAGCCCTGCAACCATCCCGCTATATTCCTTTGAATAAAGCAAACACAGGTCCGGCCCAGCTACAATGTGGGAGAGCACACAAAGGCACGAATACCTAGAGGTATGGTTCGTTTGGGGCCACCAATGACACAGAGTAGCACCACAGTAGCACCAAGATCACACACACACACACACACACACACACACACACACACACACAGTGTATAGGTGAAGCAGTCACAGAGAGGAAAGGTCCAGCATAGGGAATTTAATCAATGATGCTGTAATAGGGCTGTCTGGTGACAGATGGTAACCACCCTTGGGATGAGCCCAGCAGAACGCACAGATTTGTTGGATTACTAGAGTGTACACCTGCAACTAATGTAACATGGTGTTGCAACTACAATACAATTTAAAGAAAAAAATTTTTAGGGTGAATTTATGGTATGTATTTAGATCTCAATGAAGCCGTCTTAAAAAAACCCCTCCAAGATGTGGAAGATGACTATCTGAGCCCTTCAGGCACCTGGGGATGGTCTCCAGGAGTCACTGTATACCATATGCTCACATCTATGACCTGCAGAAAGATAGAAGGAAGAAAACCTACTTTGAAGATGGGAAGACTGAAATTAAAGGCCCAACGTTGCCATGTTACATAATCTCTCTGAGTCTCAGTACATTCATATGAAAAATAGGAATAATGGTGCATATCCACCTACTTCAAAGGATTATTATATTAAGAAAACATCTGTGAAATCGTATTTCAAAGTGTAAGCCACCATAGAAATGTAAGTTGCTATTAGAGCGGTCGATGGATTTCATGACTGTCGTTTTGTGTTTTGTTTTGAGTCTTCTGTGATTTTTGAATCATGCTTGTAATTTGGGATGAGAATTCTTAGAGCTAACTTTTAGTGAAGATCAAAATATTATTAATGGTTCCACCACTCCTATTATGGGGAGTTGCTTTTTTCAGCAACCAATTTGGATAATGACTCCAAAAATCACAATAGAATATTTGGCTATTATATTACCCCTGGCTTGATTTTAGTGCTAAACATTGTATATCTGGTGATTAAATAATTTTTCATGCCATCTCCCTAATAGTGGAAGATTAAGATAATTTCCTGCCAAAAGTATTAGGGAGATGCTTATTAATGTTTTGGTTATATATAGAATGCTCCCAATGATTATTTTTCTACTATTCAAGCTAGTACTGTTTAACAATGGTCATGAAATGTGAAAATGACAGAATTTTAGCAGGACCCAAAGTACCTAACTGGATCTTTCCCTGACACTATTTCAATGCTCAGACTACTAAAAGTGGGAGATGGAGTGCAGAGGCTAACTTGGGGCCCTTCTAGTGTGTAGTGTAGATGGTATGAAAAAATTGACCTTCATCAGAAAGCTCTGTCCCCAGGAGATCACATGAGAGTGGCAGAACTGATGGCAGCCTCTGTCTGCACTTCTGGCAACCAGCAGACTATAGTTCCTGCAGGAATCGTGCTAATGTGGGCTCCTTGAGAGTCACTGCTGAGGACCGACAGGTTTCTCCATCATTGATGCCTCTCCCTGGGGCAGGTTTCTCGAGTGGCTCCCAGTGAAGCCTGAGATTCCCACAAGCCGAATGGGTTGCTGGCGTCAGTTTTATCAAAAAGGAAACTTTTGGGGGTGCCTAGGTGGCTCAGTGGGTTAAAGCCTCTGCCTTCGGCTCAGGTCATGATCCCAGGGTCCTGGCATCAAGCCCCGCATCGGGCTCTCTGCTCCGTGGAGAGCCTGCTTTCTCCTCTCTCTCTGCCTGCCTCTCTGCCTACTTGTGATCTCTGTCTGTCAAATAAATAAATAAAATCTTTAAAAAAAATAAATAAAATAAAATAACAACAGGTGAAGGAGTCAATTTTCCAAAAATTATAAAGATAAGGATACATATTTCTTTCATTCTTTGCTTGCCTTCCTCCCTTCTTCCCTTCCTTTCTGCCTCTCTTTTTCATGGCAGGTGAAGGGTGGTTGATAAGGAGACTTGGGGAAAAAAAGAAAATGTAAAAATATACATTTATATATTATTCCTTAGAAGTCCTTTACTCCACAAATCAATATGCTGACCTAAGACTCTAAAATTTATAAATGAAACTTTATTTGCTTATAAAATTATCAGGTTTGCTACACTGAATTTGAAAGGATGGTTTATTCATAATACCACTAACTTATATAGTGAATGCATGTCTATCTTTTTAATCCTTATAATGAGAGGAGGAAAACAAGAAACAGAGGCCAAGGAACTTCCTCCAAGTCCTAGCTTGCAAGTGGCAGAGTGAGAATTCAAACTCACTTTAATTCCAAAGCCCATGACAGTGAATTTTTGAGGTGACCCCATAGGTCACAAGTAATCAAATCTCATTATTTTCTTTTTAAAAATGCACAAACTTTACATTCAGACAATAATCCATTGGATTTAATATATCCTAAATTTTGTCAAGCACGGAATCCAAGACAGCTAACCACTAAGAAATTTCACACTTTTGAGAGGTTACTTTTTATTTTTTTTAAAGATTTTATTTATTTATTTGACAGACAGAGGTCACAAGTAGTCAGAGAGGCAGGTAGAGAGAGGGGGAAGCAGGCTCCCCATCAAGCAGAGAGCCTGATGTGGGGCTCGATTCCAGGACCCTGAGTCGAAGGCAGAGGCTTACTCACTGAGCCACCCAGATGCCCCGAGAGGTTGCTTTTTAATGTGCAGATCTTTGTGACGTGTTTCCTGGTGTCCTATGGTGCATCCTAAGTTTGGCTAAAGTACACACTTTCTGAAAAGGAGTGAAAGAAAACCAGCCATAATTCTGTCAATGTTGCCATTAGGAACTTAAATTATTCAGCCATTTTCAGAGTTCATCAACTTCTGTTGTTTTGTCCAAAATCCGTGGATTTATGCATATGGAGACAAGCTTTTCACTCCTTTGCCACTCTTGATTAAATGGAAAACATGACCAAACATAGACAAATTTGTCCCACATGTTATTACAGGTAATCACATCTAAAATGAATGAATGCTGGAGATTCCAGTCAAAGATAATGACCGAGGAATCTCCTGAGCTTCCTTCTTCTCAGTGACACACCAGAGGCTAGATATGGAGCAATTCCCTGTGAAAGAAATCCAGTAACTAGCTGAGTGAATCCTATACAACAGACAAATGGGAAAATATTCACAATGAAATGGGTAGGAAAGGCTGAGATACACTCTTACTATAAACCCCACCCTTGGCACAGTGCCATACAATTGATAGGGAACTCCCAACTCTCACTTTCTCACTGAAAAGCAAAGGGTTTGAACCCCACATCTAGATCTCCAACTTTAAGAATCTTACCTAAAAGATGTGCCCCCAAAACACATACCTTTGAAAGCTGATGGAGCTTGTGTCCATAAGACTCACGCTCTAGAAAACAATGAAAACGTTCTTAATGGACTCTAGAGGACTTACTGTGGTCCCCCCGCCTCCCCCTCCGCCTTGCCAGGGCTCAGCACAGAGGGAGCAGGCAAAACAGACTTCCATAACCCAGAAGTCCAAGGAGTACCAAATAAGATGAATCGAAAGAAACTCACACCAAGGGATCATGGTTCAAGAGGTGGAGTAGGAAAATCCTGAACTCACCTTCTCCCACAAACACATCAAACTGACAGCTACATATTGAACAACTCTCTCCGAAAAATACCTTTAAGAAAGCTGAACAGCTCCTTCACAACAAAAGATAAAAAGACTGTATCGAGACAGGTAGGAGAGGCAGACACAGTCTCACCAGAAAACCCACCCCCAGCATGGTAACCCACAACTGAGAGGATCTCACAAATATGGAGCAAGAGGTTTGTGCCCCACATTGGACATCCCAACACTTGGGACTTGCACTGAAGAGACCAGCCCGCAAAAAAGTCTGGCTTTGTTATACGCAAACAATGAATCATGGAACGCTAGATCAAAATCTAATGATGTACTTTATGGTGACTAACATAACATAATAAAAAATAAAAAATAAAAATAAATGAATGAATAAACAAACAAACAAACAAGCTAATAAGGTTAAAAAAAGTCTGGCTTTGAAAACCAACAGGGTTTATGTCCAGGAGACCCAAAGGGCTGTAGGGAACTGAGATCCCACTCTTAACAGGCTCCCGCATAGACTTATTAGCCCTGGGACCCAGGGCAAAAGCAGCAATTTGAAAAGCCCCTAAACTGTCTATATATATAAAGGAGATTTATTTGTTAATCTTCAAGTGTCTGCTAAAGTCGCAGGGACCTCTTGGAACACTGCAGGGATGGAGACACTGGCAGGCACCATTTTTTTGCTCTCCATCTACCTTGCTAGTGCCAGAGGATACACACGGTCACAGAGTTCTGAGCACCATTTCTTGAAGAGACTGTCCTTTCCCCACTGTATGTTCCTGCCTGCTTTGTCGTAGATTAATTGACCATATAGCTGTGGGTTTATCTCCAGCCTCTCTTTTCTATTCCACTGTGCTGTCAGTTTTTATGTCCATGCTGTACCGTTTTGATGACTACTGCTTTGTAATATAACTTGAAGTCTGGAATTGTGATACCTTCAGCTTTGTTCTTTCTCAGGATTGTTTTGGCTATTCAGGAACTTTTGTGGTTCCATACAAATTGTGGGATTGTTTGTTCTAACTCTGTGAAAAATGCCATTGGAGACTGCTTTAGGTAATAGGGACATTTAAACAGTGTTAATTCTTCCAACTCATGAGCATGGAATAATTTTCCATTTATCTGTGTCTTCTTCAATTTCTTTCATCAATGTCATACAGTTTTCAGAGTGCAGATCTTTCACCTCCTTGGTTAAATTTATTCCTAGGTATCTTATCCCTTTTGATCCATCTGTAAATGGGAGTGTTTCACTAAGTTCTCTTTCTGATTGTCTAAACAGCCTAATTTATTCTTGATAGATCCCAGTTGTTGAAGGGGTGCTAAGACCTGTCAGCGTTCCAAAGGGAGGGATCTCAGTGAGCACCTAGTTTTAGGCTGATTGGAAGCCAGACCCTCGGGCAGCAGCTTTTATTATTTTATTTTTATTTTTTAAGATTTTATTTATTTATTTGACAGACAGAGATCACAAGTAGGCAGAGAGGCAGCAGAGAGAGAAGAGGAAGCAGACTCCCCGCCGAGCAGAGAGCCCGATGTGGGGCTTGATGCCAGGACCCTGGGATCATGACCTGAGCCGAAGGCAGAGGCTTTAACCCGCTGAGCCACCCAGGCGCCCCGGGAAGCAGCTTTTAAAGGATACAAATATATACAGTGGTATGGAACCACAGTCCTAAGCACTGCTGGCCTCCAGACCAGGTGATCTGGAAGTGTACCCTAGGGTGATAATGGCAAAAATTAGGGCTCTAGATGAGAGTGTAATCACCTATTTGGAAGGTACTGGTGAGCTGTAGTGAAGCCAAGGGCAAGTGCAAAGATGATGTCCCCTAGCCTATGTTCTCTGAGAGCACCTTTATAGTTTCTAGATGTATGGTAAACCTGAAGTCTGCCCTTCACACCGAAGACCCAGGACAAATAAATAGACCTTTTAACTAGGGAAATATGGGTGCATTTTAGGCCACTGTCTGGGCCACGTGCTGGGGGTGATAGCCTGCTCCAAACCATCTCTTATTGTTTCAGTCCCATGGGGCCCAGAAACTCAAGAGCAGGGTACTCAAGGGGTCGTCTTCTGTGTGGACTACACAACCCCCCGTGCTTTAGCTGGGCTGCGGAGGAGCCCGGGGGTGGGCACCCTCACCAGCTCTCGCAGGGCTGTGGGAGGATATGAGACAGGCTATGCCCACTAGTGCTAGTGAGGTAGAGCGAGAACACAAGAATGGAGATTGCCAGCCCATCCTCCCCAGAGGGAGCTCCAACAGGTCCCTGTCATTCCGGCAGACACTTTAAGATTAGCAAATGAAGGGCGCCTGGGTGGCTCAGTCAGTTAAATGGGTGCCTTTGGCTCAGATCACAATCCCAGAGTCCTGGGATCGAGCCCCACATCAGGCTCTCTGCTCAGCAGTGAGCTTGCTTCTCCCTATCCCTCTGCTCCTCCTCCAGCTTGTGCTCTCTTACTCGCTCACTCTCTGTTCCTCACATAAATAAATAAAATCTTGAAAAAAAAAAAAGATTAGCAAATGAATCTCCTTCACGTATCCCTTAAGAGCTTTTCAAACTGCTGATCCCACTCAGGGTTCTGGGAGTGGGAGGGTAATTCTATGCATGAGTCCAGCTGATTAGAAGCCAGACCCTCAGGCAGCAGCTTTTAAAGGTCCAGTCTTTTAAATCTTTTAAAATCTGGGTTTTTTAAAAAATATGTTTTCTATAGTCCTTTGGGTCTCCTGGACATCAGCCCCATCAGTTTTCAAAGCCAAACATTTTGGGGGCTCATCTCTCTGTCATAGGTCCCAAGGGTCTGGGTGCCTGATGTGGGGCATGAACCCTTCACTCTTCAGGGAGAAACTCCATATTTGTGTGATCCCCCCTGATTGTAGGTCACCACATAAGCAGAGGGTGTGTGTGTGTGTGTGTGTGTGTGTGTGTGTGTGTGTGTCCATGTCTCTGCCTCTTCTACCTGTCTTGATGTGGTCCTTTTATCTTTGTTGTGGTGGAGCTGTTCAGTTAGTTTACAGAGGGAATTGTTCCATATGTAGTGATAGATTCAGTGTGTCTGTGGGAGGAGGTGAGTTCAGGATCTTCCTACGCCACCATCTTGAACTGCCTCTCTTAGTTCTTCTGAGCAATCGACAAGATCATATATAGAAAAACCTTAAACTGAGTGCTTGGCACAATTTTTAATTCCTGAAACCTGAATGACTGAATTCTTAGATAATTTTTTTCTAGTTAACCTATCTTCAGATTGTAATATTGTCCAGATAATATCAGGCAAATCCATCTGAAGGTAGCTGAAAGCTTTAAATTCCTAAAATGTGCTGCATTTTTTTTCAAAGACAGCAAATCAAATATGTTGTTACTCTTGACTGTTCCCATATTGCTTTTCATTATCGTTCCTTGATTTTAGGTTAAAGAGCACTTGGTCTATTTTTGTCCAGTATTTTTTGGTCTCCCAATTTTATTTATATTTGAAAATCATATTTATCCTATCCAGTGACCCAAATCCAAATGAAATATTATCTCACAATTTGTTTATTTAAGCAGATTTTTCCACCTAAATCTCTTTTTAAAAAAGATTTTAGCTCTCCTGAAGTAATGTCATTCAATATTAAATTGATCTTTGTCAGCACTTCAGTCCAGATATCTTGGGCAAAAAATGACGTGTCCTTAAATATGTATATCAACTACATTTTCTGCATCTCAGCTCAAATAATTAGATCCATTTCCCATTAATTTTTTCAGAGTCCAGGATTATCTAGATGGATTTTTTAGTAATGTAACCTTAATTCTTACACTTGGCAAAGTTCTCAAATGGTCCAATTTATCCTGTCATTCCCTTTCAATGTGACCTTATTAAAGCCATTATTACATTTCCCCTTAATTTCATTTAGAGGACACTTGTCCACTCTCAGCCCCTAGTTTCCACATGGACCTGTGGAGACACTTATCTTGTTACATATATGGTAATTCTGAATCTTTGGTTAGCTAAGAAATATAAGTAGAAATGGGCTGTAAAGTGGAAAGTATTTTAAGAACCCCATGTAAAAGCGGATTCTTGGTTTTACAGAGCAATGATCAAGCATATACACAGATGAGCTTTACGTGGCCTTGAGAATACACAGACTCAGAGTAGAACTTGAACAATGTGCTGCTCCCCAGGACTCTCTAGAGACCCCCAGCTAGATCCA
Source organism: Martes martes (assembly GCF_963455335.1). Taxonomy (NCBI): domain Eukaryota; kingdom Metazoa; phylum Chordata; class Mammalia; order Carnivora; family Mustelidae; genus Martes; species Martes martes. The sequence goes on along the minus strand of NC_137897.1, from coordinate 35,880,613 downwards.
GCTCTGAGAAAGAGCTTTAGCCAAGCCAACAACTCAAGCTGTCCACACAAACTGTGTCTGGAATGAAGAACTACCCTCAGGATTGCCCACAGATCTCATCTGTATTATTTTTCCGCATTGTGGGTGAGGCACAGTTGACACATGTCTGTAGCATGGCACTCTGGAAACATTCCATTTATATGAACTTTCTTATGCCTTTGGGCCACTCCCCTTTGGAAGCCATTTTTTAGACATTCCTGTTATATTCCACTCCTTCACACCCTGCCACGTCATGTTTCACTCAACAACCGGTATCATACAACCTTTGGGTGACTTCAACAAGACCAAATTTAGCTTATAGTTAACAGAATACACATACACTTGAGTGCTCCTTTGATCACTGTTAATAATCAATTTTTACTCTGTGTTTTGGTCCCAATTCCGTAGAAATCAGAACCAATGAGAGAAACTACACTTGAGCCTTTTATTGGGGGGGGGTGTGTAATCCCATGGAAGCTAGGAACAAAAAAGACAGAAGTGAGACAGGGAAGGAAAGAAAGCAAATACAAGGTGGTGCATTATTGGCCTGGCCACAGCCTCATAGCAAAACACAACCTGCTCGAGTAGAAAGTGTCCAGAGAGGAGGCATGGAAACACTGTGTCTCAGAACAGTCTGTTGGGGGAGAAAGGGAAAGCAATGGCTTCTTCCTATTTCCAGTCCTTTATTGGTCTACAGAATATTAGCTTACCTGCACTTCTAGGCTGAGTTATTTGGGTCTTCTGGGAAACCCTTGGGATAGCAGGTTCTCTGTGGGCCCAGTCCCACCAGGGTGAAGACATGGTGGTCTGTCCTTATCCGTCAACTCTGCCCATGGGGGTGCCTCTGATTATGGTGGGAGGGGCAGCCAGGGTGTTGAAGATCAGAGGAACATCATGACATTTCCTTAGAACTACTTCTATAGGCAAGCAATGGCAGCTATTTACATTGGTGTGGTCTGGGGAAAACCAAGGAATCTTCCACCTCCTCTACGATAGCTCCCCGATCATATTGCTCAACTGAAAAGACCAAAGTGTGAACCTATCTTTTGCTTGAGGCTCTGAGAGATTGTGTCAGGATGCAAGTATGTTAGATAAGAGACATCCTTTTGAGACAATAACCCAGATCGCTTTATTTGCTGAGTAAAGCTCTGGGGGGATGAACTTCGGGAAGGGTAAGGTTTTATTAGGATAAAAGGAAACAAAGACTGGGGGTGATATCATCCAATCCAACTCAGCGCTGCCCAAAAAGTATATATTCAGGTAGGAAACAACTAACTGAGGAATCCTGAGTAACTGGAGGGTACGACTGAGGTCAGAGAGCTAGAAGTTAGACAGGGCGAGAAGGGATTGAATGGGAGGCAATAAGGATCAATTTTCCCTGCCTGATCTTTGGTCTTGGTTAGTTCAATGGTCTCTTCCCATGAGTCAAAAGACAGAGAGGTTGAACACTGTGTGGGTCTCTGGCTTCTGGCCTTACTTACTCTGCATGAGATTCACATGTGATTAATGAGGCGCTCCATTATGGGATCTTCTGTGCATGGTCATTTCTGCATTACTTTGGCCTCTCCTACAAACTCTGTCAAAAGCTCCCTCTCTCCCAACACCTACCACTCTCGAGAGCCTTGCCTCAAGCCTGCAGAGAAGCTAAGCAAACACCCTCTGAATATGAAATTCCTCTCAGCAGGAAATTCTCTGAAGGACTGTCTCTTTTCAATTAAGCACTCCCTTTCCCGCCTCCCAACACACACACACACCGCACAATTCATTCCGTACAACACTTAAGAAGAATAGCAATGTCTTGTCTTCCTAGTCCTAGGAATCTTGATGACCACCATGTGGCCAATTTATTGTTTGGGATTGTGAAATTAATGGTTATGTTAAATGTGAATCTTTGGTACTATTTCTGTTGCTGTCTCTAATGGTTTTCAGATTCTTCTCTTCTGTTCATAGATTCAAGTCAGGTATTTCCTCCTAAGATCTTGCCCCTGATTCACTGCACCACTCATATTCTGCATTTAGAGATGTTTCCCTATGACACTAAAATGTTTGATGTTATTAAAATCATGCTATTGATATTCATATCAATTATGTCGAGTGTTATGCTTAGTATGTCTATTAATAAAACTTGGATTTTCCTTTTTTTTGGCTTCTGCAAAAATAATTTATAGAGACACAAATGGTAATATTAAAGCTATCAACCATAAAAGTCAATACTTGACAGCACCATGTAATTCAAGAGTTGCATACATATGAATTCAGATCTTGTGCCTGCTAAATGTATGTATTAGCTGCACACTAGAAATTTAGAGCTTCAGAAACAGCAAGCTGTCAAATAATAGAGCACTGATGTTTTGAAAATGAACTTTTCAGCAAAGCAGGAAAATTGGTCAAGCTGGGTTGGAACATAAAATGTATATGCCTCTTTACTCCACCAAATTTTGTCCTTAGGTATACCCATTAACACCATTTCTTTGTTGAAATTTCCTTTTTAGGAAAAAGCTTTCATTTTACCTTTGAAGTGGGAATTTCCCAGAAAGAAGGAAAGTTTTGCTTATGATTTCGGAGGCTCATTTGCAAACAATATGAAGATTATGATCTTCGATTTAAAAGTTCACAACTATATTTATAAGATCTTTAATCATCTTGTCACTGTATTTCTCAACACCAAAATATTTTCACAGTAAAAAAAAGATCAACAGATAGAAAAAATTTGCTATTTCAGGAAGTGGGTCTATTAAAAGTGATCTGAATTATGAGGCCAATTTGAGAATTCAAGTCCAATCATGTGTAATAGAAAATTTCCCACAACTTGCCAGCCAATGGGTACAAATGTAGAGGAGGGAGAGATGTTACTTCAATTGCAACCACACTGTTTCAGTGATGCTTGCTACCAACTAATGACCCCTCGGAAATACAACTTAATTATTTCTGCTAATCCCCTAGAATGTTTCAAGTCCATGGCTTTGTTCTCGGAGGCTGCTGCTGCTGTTGTTATTGTTTTTCTGAGTCTTTGGTTCAGGTTCAATGCCCTCAACAAAACTACACTGGTTCCACTTAGAAGTGGGGAAATGTCTCCTTCCCCCAAACTGCATTATATTTCTTCACTTGGGTGAAAGAAAGACCCCTTCCGTTTCAGTTTCTGCTACATCCCTCTCCCCCAGGACAGGAAGAAATCCCCTTGATTTCTGCCCTCCAAAAGAAAATCCTGATGACAACTGATAAATGCAAATGACTCTTAGGAATACCAAGTCCGTATTAATAGTGGCTAGGCAAATCTCACTACATATAAATAAAATAAGGAATGTTTAAGGGAAATGAAAACTTTCAATGTGGATAAGAAGTGGGAGATAATCTGGCAAGATCTATGAACATTTCAAATGTGCATCCCCTGTGATGTAGTTACACCACTTTGAGGAATATATATGAATGTTTGTATTAGAATGTTTACTGCAGCATTGTTGGAAGAGGCAAAAAGCTGGAAGCAAATTAAATGTTCATCGAGAAAGCAATAGGGTAATGGTTGAATAAATTACAGTTCGCCAAAAGGACAATATTCCAGAACTATTAAAATAAACAAACTGGATCTATTTTGACCTACTGGTTTCTTCTTTAAAAAGATAGATTTATTTATTTATTTATTTATTTATTTATTTATTTATTTATCTATCTGAGAGAGAGAGTCAGGGGGAGGGGCAGAGGGAGTCAGGAGAGAACCTCAAGTAGACTCCTGTCTGATCACGGAGACTGACGTGGGGCTCAATCTCATGACCCTGAGATCATGACCTGAACTGAAATTAAGATTTGGAAGCTTAGCTGACTGAGCCACTCAGAGGCCCCTTGACCTATATGGGTTTCTATGAATACTGCCAAGTAAATTGGCAAGTGGTAAAGGAAGGCACATAGTATAATCATATGTTTTATAAAGACAGAAATGTAGTAAGTATATATGTGTGTGTACACACACACACACGCACACACACACATATATATAAAAGATAAAAGGAAATGGAAATGGAAGGAAGAAAATTGAAGGAAATAGAAGAAACTGTGGAAAGCTAACAGATACAGTACAGTATGAACACCAGTTATCCCAAAAGGTAAACATGGAGGTAGTAGGGAGAGACTTAAAATAAAAATAAAATCTTTGGATCATTTCCTTAGTTATTATGATCACTTATTAATGTGTAATTAAAATATTTCAATTAAGGAAGATGTGGAAACATTTAATGGAATAGAGGAAACAGGGAGAAAACTCCATAGAGCACTACCTTCAAGGGTAAGAAATAGAAATTGCATAATTGTGGCAGTCAATTCATTTCAAAAATACATATCGAGTGCTTATAATATGCTTAACATGTTGCTCAGTACTGTGAGAAATATGAAGGAAAAGTAGGTCATGATTCTTGTTCTCAAAAACCCTGCAGATCTGCTAAAGGACAAAATGTAGGCATTGTTATCTCAAAGGCACTGCTTTGCTCAGGAGTCATGCATAAAATATGTCTTTATTGATTAATAGAAAGGAGGCGACTGAGGCTGAATGAGCTAGAAGAGACTTTGTGGGTGTAGCTGAGACTAGTGATCCCCTGTCCCCATCCCCTAGCCCTTACTGCTTAAGTTGCATGCCCGTTCAACTTTCAACTGCCAGTATCTGCATCCCTTGGTCTGAGAGCTTTTTCTAACCACCTGAGCCTGTTCTGTCCCCACACAGTGCAAGCGAGAAGTGCCAATGAGTTAACATAGCTCCCAACCAAGGGTGATGGCAGCTCCCATGCCCCTCAGGTAGAAAGGACTCTGAGGTTCATGTTCTACACTGGCTCACAGGGTGTCCCAAAAGGATTCGGTTTTGATTTAACACAGTGATAATTCACTTGATAGCATTTATTGGCCTTGGCCATCTTTCCTTCCCTGTCTCACTTTCACACTCCCTCACCAACGTTTTCTAGGAAACATGGCGACCAAATCCTTATCTCAGGGTCAGTTCCTGGAGGAACCCAAACTAAGACAGTGGAGGTCAACAGACTTGCTATAGACCTCATAGCTTTTGTATTGTCATTTATTCCACAAATAGGGACAGAATACCTACTTATGAATATCTGGTCAGGAAAACAGACACCACTCTAGATGTTCCAAGTAGAGAGAAAGTGAACACTTGGAATTAGCTCAAGCATATTGTATTAGTTTCCTATTGCTGCTGTAACAAGTTACCACAAATTAAGTGGCTTAAAATAACACAAATGTATTGTCTCACAGTTCTGAAGGTCAGGAGTTTATCAACAGTTACACTGGGTTAAAGTCAAGGTGTCCGCAGCACCTTTTCCTTCCAGAGGCTCTGAGGGTGAATTTTTCATTTTGTTTAGTAAATTTACTTAGTGAATTTTTCATTTCAGCTATTGTACTTTTGACCTCCAGAATTTCTCTTTGGCTTCCTTTACTCATTTATCTCTTTCTTGATATTCTCTATTTGTTCAGACATTCTTCTCGTCATTTCCTTCAGTTCTTTGTATTTTCCTTTAGTTCTCTTAGCATATTTAAGACGGTTGATGTGAAGTCTTTGTTGATGAGGTCCAAAGTCTGGGCTTCCTCCAGAAGTTTCTGTCAATTTTATTTTTTCCTGTGACTGGGCCATATCATTCCCATTTCTTCGTATACTTTTGAATCTTCTGTTGAAAACTAGAAATTTTGAATATTCAAAAGGAGCAACTCTAGAAATCAAACTCTCCCCTTCCCTAGGGTTTTCCTTCCTGACCACTGAGGGCCTCAGTCATTCGTATGTTTAATGACCTTTCCAAACTATTCTTACAAAGACCATATTCCCTCCTGTGTGGGCTCATGGAGGTCTCTGTGATGCTATCTCAGAGGTCACCCAATTATCTTCAGAGATTTATTTTTTTTATTTTTTATTTTTTTTAAAGATTTTATTTATTTATTTGACAGACAGAGATCACAAATAGGCAGAGAGGAAGGCAGAGAGAGAGAAGGAAGCAGGCTCCCTGCGGAGCAGAGAGCCCGATGTGGGGCTCGATCCCAGGACACTGGGATCATGACCTGAGCTGAAGGCAGAGGCTTCAACCCACTGAGCCACTCAGGCGCCCCTCTCTTTTTTTAATATGTAATTTTAATAATACTCATTATGTTGAAAGAGTCAGCAATGCATTGCATCAAGAAATAATCTTCATTGAACATTTACACACAGTGTGAACACATGTTTTTTATATTTAGAGGAAGAGGAGGGATGATGCCACAGATTTCTTTAAACACTGGGAGCCAAAAAGGTGGCTACTTCTCAGTTTTTGGAGATGGCTCTGGGTTGGGACACTCCTTTAACACTAAGCCAAGCTGTTTACCACTCTGTGTTATCCTTCACATCCCACTTGCTCAGAGCCCCAAGATCAGCCAGAGAGGCAAACCTAAGATTGTCTCAGGTCTTTTTTGAGCATGCTTCTTGCCCTGGGCCTGTGTGTTGCATTCTGAATTCCCTGCAAAATGCAATAGCCATTCAAAGCCTTTACTGCCCTGAAGGATCTTCCTCCTCAGTTTTTTCCTTCCCAGACTTTTGGGATCCCTTGGCCCAGGCAGTTATAGGCAGCATATCTTCAAATGATTTTTCAATAGATGTCACCTAAAAAGCTGCTCTAGACCCAGGGGATAGGGACAAACAAAAGTCTGTCTTTGCATCACTCCCTCAGGGAAATGCTGAACTTGGTCAAACCACACAACAAGATCTGTATGGCTCACTCCCACCCCCAGCATCAACAAATCATACTGAGGATACGAGCCACAGTCACTGTAGCCCCCATTGAGCTGAGGAATGGGGTATGGCAGACCAGTAAGAAAAGAAATCCATTATATGTGCTTACCAAATTTACCAGTGTCCATCTTCATTAAGCACTTCTGTGGTCACTTTAAGATATTAAGTAGATCCCAGTGTTACAATAAAATTGATTCTATCAGTTTTCTTCAACTTTGTGGTTGCCTCTGTGGAGGGAACAACTCTTGCAGCTTTCTAATCCACCACTTCTGTGACATCATCGCTGCAACTCTTTCTCACACAAATTATTCTCTCCCCAAAATGGGGAAATACGAGATCCTACTAGTCATGGCATCCCTTTCTGGTGATGTTAATTTCTTCCATAGATCAGTAAAAAGTCCACTGAGGTATTTGATATCTTAAGACTGAATTGCAAAATTCTTCTGTTTTAAACTACTGCGATTTATTTACCTATGTATTTTTTAAAGAGTTACTTATTTTATAGAAAGAAAGAGTGAGCAGTGTACATGCAAGTTGGGGGAGAGGCAGAGGGAGAGAAGCAGACTCCCGGCTGAGCTCGGAGCCAGATGCAGGGGACCATCTCACGACCCTGAGATCACGATCTGAGCCAAAATCTAGAGTTGGCCTCTTAACGGACTGAGCCACCCTGGTGCCCCATTTGTTTACCTATTTGTCATTAACCATTTTTGTTAACTATTACTGACATTTCTTATCTAAGATAGCAGAAGAAGGAGAGACAATAATAAAAGCACACATGTGTATAAGTCAAGCAAGAAACAAAATATACAAACTGCAATAAAATATGATATGTTTCTTATTTCTGTAATTGAACATTAAGCTACAGCAGAAATTGCAGTTCCTTTGTCTATTCCTTATTCCATGGTTTGTTTGCTTGTTTTTTTTTTCCCTTTAGCCTTCACCTCAGCTGGTCAAATTTCTTTAGCTGGTTGGATGATTCAAACCCTCATTGTAAGGAATCTGAGTCCTCAGTGGTCCTGCATTAATTGGGTAGTCTTTGATTACCTTTCTTGACTGAAAATGGAGGCCTACAGCATCTCATGAATTCTAGTCATAGTCCTCTCTGCCCCCATTTTATACAGGAGTCCAATTTTCCCTTGATAATCAGGATTAAGCACCCTGTCTAGTAGAGTAACCCCCTTCTTTACCCATAGTAAGTTTACTAACCTGAGGAACCAAACAAGATTAAATAGTAGATCTTAGCTTTCTATTCAGTAGAACTTTTGGTGTGGCCCCTGGCAGAACCATTCCCCTTTTGGGAATCAATACCTCTTAGCCAGCAGAGCCCAAAATTCCAGGGATTTTTAACAAAATCTAGTGAATGTAATATGAGATGGAATAGTGAGGGAAGCCACTCCCAACTTCACCCCTTAGTTTTGAGAACTATGCATTTTGACAAAATGGCACCAATACAGGTCTTTGGTCTAAAGTGTACGTCACAACCTTGAGGACACTTTTCCAACCTCATAGATATAATTTCCCATTGTAACAGGCACTAGAACTGTCCCTTCAATAGGCTACTTCAACATTCTGTGAGGCCAACCGCTTTTCCAGTAGTGGAGCCCATGGTGAAAGCAGTGAGTTTTGTGGCCATGAGGCCAAGCCACACATCTTCTTCTGAGAAATTAGATATTTGATGAGAAACGATGGTATGTGAAATAACATGATAGTGAATAGTTCACTTTATAAATCTGTGAATGGTGGCACTGGCAATCACATCATGGGCATGGATACCAATCTGTATTTAGAATACGTATACATATATAGTCCCATGAGGACAAATTGTTACTCCTTCCATCACAGTTGAATGCAATCAATCTCCCACTAAGTGACTAGCTGGTCTTCCCTGCCTTCCCTCTTCCACCTGTAGGGAATGGTGTCATATCAGAGCTCAGGATTGTTTCTGGTGTTGGCAGACAGGCTAAATGATAGTGATGGTAGCCAGACCAGCCTGACTAAGGCAAAGTCAATGTCATTGAGCCCATGCCTAACCCCCATTCCTGCTGCCATAGTCACTCTGCACACTGAGCAATCTGCCACGATGTAGCTTGGGAAAGAAGCCAATTGACATCCACAAGATAGCTATTTGGAGTGACCAGCTTTGCTTGAGAAAGTGAGAAAATTGATCAGATTTGCATGAGCAGATGGAAAGGAAGAGATGTTAGTTTAAGCAAAAGAATAAAAGCAGGGATAATCATAGAGTTTGGCAAAGTATGGAGAGCCCAGCCTGACTGAAGGCAAGTTTGTGGTATGGAGAACTTTTTGAGAAAAAGACAAAGGTTAGAAAGGAAGGACATTATAAGGTTCTACTAGCAATAACAACAGCAACAACATTTTGTTAAGAACATACGATGATGGATGTTAACTAGACTTATCATGGTGAGCATTTCACAGTGTATACAAATATCAAATCAGTATATTGTACATCTGAAACTAATGTAATGTCGTATGTCAAGTATTCTTCAGTTTTAAGAAATCCATAAAAAATAACAACACATTATACTAGCTTACCTTGATCAAGCCCTTACTGTGAACTGCACTGAGTGCTTTATATGTATTTTATTACTTAATATTCAAAAAACTCTGTAACAGAGATTCTATTTGCAATGAACTGAATGTTTCTGTCTCCCTCAAAATTCATATGTTGAGACCCTAATCCCAATGCAATAACGTGTGTGGGTGGACCCTTTGAGAGGTAATTAGATCATGAGAGTGGAGCCTTCATTAATAGAATTAGTGCCCTTATAAGAGGCCAGAGAGCTAGCTAATACAAATATTTAGCAATCTGCAAATGGGAAAAGTGTCCTGAGCAGAACCCTACCATGCCAGCATCCCAACCTTATACTTCCAGCCTCCAGAACTTTGAAGAAATGAATTTCTGTTGTAGATCCAGAAAATACAGTTTACCATATTTTCTTATAACAGCTCAGACTGACTGAGATGCTCTTACTATATCCATTTCAGGGAATAATTTCATAAGATTTAGTAAGAAATTATAGAGCCGCCATTGGCACTGACACACGGAAGCCCACGGAAATTGTTAACCACTGGGCAATACTGCCTTGTTATTCAGACTGGGTAGTATGGATTCTAATCTTAAGTGAAGGGAAACAAGGAAATTAGAGCAAAAAGAAAAGTTTAAGAATATTGCTCCACGCAATAAGTCAATCAGAGAAAGACAATTATCATATGATCTCCCTGATAGGAGGAAGTTGAGAGGCAACGTGGGGGTTTTGGGGGATAGTAAAGGAATAAATGAAACAAAATGGGATCAGGAGGGAGACAAACCATAAGAGACTCTTAATCTCACAAAACAAACTGAGGGTTGCTGGCGGGAGGGGAGTAGGGAGAGGGTGGTGGGGTTATGGACATTGGGGAGGGTATGTGCTACGGTAAGTGCTGTGAACTGTAAACCTGGCGATTCACAGACCTGTACCCCTGAGGCTAATAATACATTATATGTTCATAAAAAATTTAAAAAAATTAATAGTTGGCAACACTAGGGGTGCCTGGGTGGCTCAGTCAGTCAAGTATCTGACTTGGGCTTGGGTCATGATCTCAGGGTCCTGAGATCAAGCCCTGCATTGGGCTCCACACTCCTCAGAGGAGAGTCTGCTTCTCCCTCTCTCTCTACCCCTTTCCCCTGCTTGTGCACTCTCTTCTTCTTTCTCTTGCACACTCTCAAATAAATAAATAAAATCTTTAAAGAAATAAAAAAAAAAGAATATTGTTCCAGTATTGTGCTATGGAATAGACTGTTGTTGTTGGGTTTTTTTTTTCCTCCCTACTAGGGAATGATAAAGAGGAAGGAAGATGGACAGAAATTTGGGTCTTGAAAACAGACAGTCTCAGGTTTGTGTCTCAGTTCTATCTCTTACTAACCTGTGACCTGCAAAATTCTTAACCTTTGATGCACCCCAATTTCCTCATTAGTAAAATGGAGATTTACCAGTTTTTACCTAATAAGACTATTGTAGAGAATAAAGCAAGCAAGGTGTATCCCACTTGGTCCTTGATGCAGAGTTGATACTCCACAAATGTTGATCCTCGTCTTTCCATCCCCTTTCTCCCCAATAGTGAAGATTAGAATAGGTTTCTGGAAACTTCTCAAAATAGAAATCTCATTGTTTTAGAATTTGTGCAATGGGGCTTTCTCAGAAGATGGGATGGTATTTTGAATTCACCTTCATTCAGCAAGCATCTATTTATTACCTGTTATGAACCTTTCTCAACACTGGGCTCTGGAGGAACTGAAAAGAGCTGGCTGTGGTCTCTAGCCAATGAACAGGTAAGTCTAAGTCAGTGAGATGAGGGTCACGTTAGAGTTTGTATCAGGAGGCAGAAGAAAACTGTTGGGGGAGTGTTGGAGTGTATGATCAGTTTTTACAGTGGAGTTCATTGATTAAAGTTCATAAAACAACAGCATCCCTCAAAATCACTCCAATAGAGCCTTACGTTAACTTATTTAAAAGAAGAATAATCTCCCCTCCCTATCCTGTCCCCCAAAGCAAGAAGATTGGTGGAGAAAATGAAGATCGTTGGCTAATAAGGTGGTCATCTCAAGTTTCTCCATTGGTAGTAAGAATGTAGCTTCTATGAAGCAAAAAGCTCAACAAGGGGCCTCTTTATTATTCCCACCAGTTCCAATGGTAAGTAATTGGGTAGGAGGAAGCAAAGAATAAAAGAAAAGGCTTTGGCATTCCTTGAAGGCTGATAGAAAATAAGAATTCATTTGAGGAAGAGAGAACAATTACAGAGAAAATAGGAAAATATTTCTCTCTCTTCTTTGGAGAAGAAGTAGTGGAGAAAAATAGGTCAGGAACAGAAATGAAATTGGTACCTTCCCTGTGAGAGGTTCAACTTATCTGGGTATCTGAAAAGACTATGAAAAAAAAAAATCATGGTATGGCACTGAGTTTTTTTTCCCTATCTTAAGTTGCCCACTTTGACCCTTCTCCTTCAGTAAAATGTATCCCACCATTCTTGCCTTGTGTGGAAATACAGCAAAGAGAAGCACAGGGTCCCAAAAGGAAACATGGCTGGCTCCATCACACACTCGCCACTGGCTTTTAGGAAGAAACAGGCCTGAGGGCTCAGGGCCTGGATGTTCAACTAGCAGCCATAGAGCCCCCGGGTAGAGTGGCTCTCTGTGGGCGGAACCACTGCAGAGGAAGTGACCCGAAACTTCCTCTTATCCTAGAAGAAGCTGAACTTTGAAAGTGGAAAAGGCAAATCCTAGGATATTAAGTGCTATCCCCTGTCTTCGATATTTTATTTGGAACAAGACTCATCCATCTTTTTGTTTTTCTCTCTCCACAGAATTTCTGTACCCTGTCCCCGTGTCATTAACTTCCCCTCAAAAGAATGTAATTTCCACTTGTGTGATGATCTGGGAAACGAAGCCCCTCTCTTACACCGGGACTTCCTACCTGTAGTAGTCCGTATTCTCGAGTGACATGGAATGTTCCATTCCAAGTTGTGCAAACCAGAAATGAAGATATTTTAAATAAGCCTCACTTGCTTGCAGTTGACGACCTTGTGCCCCATGGGAAATTCGGGCTAAGAACTGTGATGCTGGGATGTTGCTGTGACTCAGGTCTCTAAAGTTTCAGGGGCTCACAGGCATGTATTATCAGAGATGACAGCTGTCTGTCCAGAATGAATCATTTAAAAGCAGGTGCAGATATCCATTCAAGGTCCCAACCTACTAAGAAACTATTTTGTCCAAAGTTTTGGTATTTTCTAAGGTAAAATGAAGCCTCACATGGGTTTCATTGGAGGGAAGTAGATAATGTGATTGGATCTTTTTCCTCACTCTGCAGATGTGAAAGGAAAATTCACATGATCTATCCTCACTCCTGTGATGTGTAGCTTCTTGTCATTATTTTAGAGATGTTGGGTTTAAGGCCTCGGAACACTTGCCTTATTGAGTTCAGAAAAAACACAATACATAAGATGTACAATTTATATAAATGTCTATAATATATCCAATGTATATACAATTTTTATAATATGTACAATTTATGTAAATCTATTATATATTATACAGATTTACTATCCATATATAATACAGATTTGTTATTAAAATAACAAGTTCTTACACACCCATGTACACCTCTTCTTTGCTTTCAGCTCCCATCCCCACACACTACAACTTATGCTCCAACCACTGGACTGTTTGTTCTTCCTTGAACCCATCTGTCCCATTTCCAAGGCTTGTATCAGCAGTTCTTAACCTTTCCCCAAAGGGACACATATCCCCCCACATTCCCATGGGGGAATGATATCCCCCATGCAGTGACACAACTCACATAGCCATGTCCAGATTTTGACAAAACCCCAAAATACCACAGAGAAGTAAAAAAGTATAATAACTCAAAGCAACCCAGATATTGAGTAGAGGAAGCAAAGCTGTGAGTGAGGCACGATTCCCTCTGAGCAAACTCTTGGGAGCTCAGTTCTCTCCCACTCAAAGCAAGGGAGTGAGAATGAATATTTATAGGGACAACTCTGAATTTTCTCTAATTTTAAAAATATGAATCATTTTCAAACTTTGGTGCTTTATTATATTTGCCATGGACCACACAAATGCTGCCTTCGTCCTTCCTACTCTTGCATGCTGAAATACCCTATATCACGACTTGCTGAAAAAACCTTCTCATCGTCTAAGGTTCCATTTAAATACCACCTCCTCCAGTGAAGCAGATGCTATGTGTCCCTCAGCCAAATTCTGTCTCCACACACCACTCAAGTTTATAACTCTTTGCCTGAATGCTTTCACTGGCGCATGGGAATGGACTCAGCCCACATGTAGGACAGCTCAGAAGTATTGGAAGGTTAACCCCTCTGGGAAGAGCCCTCCAACAATGATGAACAGGATTTGGTAAGTAAATATCTTCTTCTTCCTCCTCCTCAAGTAGAACAACACAGAGATGTGTTCTTCGCCGTCTCCCAGAGATCCCTGGTGGGACTTGAGCCCCAATCATCCATAACGATGGCCTGCTTAGCACCCTGTTTTGCTTCCTGAGATCACCACACAAATAAACCTTGTGCTCAAATACTATTCTTGACATCTACTTCTAGGAGAATCCAACCCAAGATTTCTCGGAAATCCATTCCCAGTGACCCCATAGAAAATGACTCTTACTCCTTCTGGGCTCTGTTAACACTCTTGTTACAGTAAAGAAAATATCACACAGGATATAAAAAAAGACACAGGGAATTGCAGATATATCTGTCCCTCTCACTCGGCACCAGGACATAAGAATGATGATTTCCCTACATCTATGTCCTCAAATTGCTGAGCACTGCACTTTATACATTTCTAGTACTTCATGAATACTTGTTAATTTGAATTAATATCAATACACCAATAGCATCAAAGAGAACAATGCTTAATGTCTTTTTTTTCCAGCCTAGGAAATTATTTCAAAACAGAGTGGAGGTTTAGCATCAAAATGATAGCTAGCTAAAATGTTTGATTCAAGCCTTTCTCAGCTCCCCTTTCAAAATATACAATAACTTGACCAAAGGCAAATGTTGTGATTGTGCGATAAACTAATTATGAGAATAAGCTAGCACAATAAACTGAAGTGGAGAATCCAGCATATTGTGGAAGCAAGGAGAAATTTTCATCAATCACATTTCAGATATGGGTGGATTAAAAAACCCAGCCATAAGCCCAGGCACATTTGAATTTGAACGGAACAGCACAGTTTGGAAGTGAGTGGAGAGAGGTTAGGGCCACCATCACTCTCGGCCTCTGGGTCAAAGCACACAGCTACAATAGGACAAAAGCCACAGTCATCCCCTCTACTCCTTGGGGACCCTCTTTGTGGGGAGACATCATCTTCCCAACCTCGACTTCAGCTTCCTCTTGTAGAGCTCCATGGGCAACATGATGAATGGCTGAAGGCAGTGAAGAGGGTAAGAAATAGACCAAAGCATCATGGAAAATCTAGGGCAAGGTGTGCTGTGGGCAGAGGACAGGGGTAGATGGGCAGAAAGCAACCCGATTCAAAAAGAGCTTCTACAGAATAAAGCGTTGCATGTTGTTCAAGAGCATAGACTTTGAAATCAGATGGATTTGGAGTGGAGTCCTAGCTCTTCTTACTACTTGTCAGAAGATTTTGCATTACCTAATTTAGCCAAACCTTTGTTTTCTTTTAAGTAATATGTGATAAGAATAGTAGTTCTCTCTTAGAGTTCTTAAGACAAATGAGATAAATAATGTAAAGATCTTAGGGAAGTGCCTGGTAGAGTAGCCTAGAAGATTTTCTCTTCTTCTTCCCCCTCCTTCTCCTACACTCCTCCGCTTCCTCCTTTCCCTCCTTCACCTCCTCCTCCAACACCATTATCATTCATACATTCTGCAGAGTCAAAGAAGGAGACACTTGAAGAAGAAAAGTTTCCACTTTGGTTCATCAGATCTGTAAGAAATTAATGCTTGCAGACCAATGAATTTTGGGGCTCAGGGTTATGCAAATCAAACTAGCATTTGGCTTTATAGCTGAGAAGGCAATTCTCTCAGCGTGGAAGTGGATAGTCAAAGCGAATAAGGATGATTAAGCCCCTGCCTGTTGCAAACACGGACGAGTATTGATTTCTCCTCATTTAGTATCATGGGAAATAAAACAATTGGTAATGCAGGGCCTGGGAACCATTCTGTTCTATTACAATAGAAGGTAATTCACAGAAAATTCAGAAAAGAAAGGAACAAAAAGGTAAAAATGTAGCCGTCATGGAAATTGAAATACAAATTTTAAAAATTTTTCTGCTCTGATCTCAATAAAATTCTTGTTACTGTTCATCTAAAACAGACCTGTGATAAGAAAAAAAAAGTAGGATCAAATAAAAAGAAAACAAGTGTTGCATGTGAAAAGATTACAAGATAATAAAAAAAGGCAGCTATAGAACTGAAATCTACACTGGAGACAATAACTAGCACAATTGACTCTGCAGAAAATTAAATCAACAGTGTCAATGGAAAACTTCAGAAATTCTGCCAGAATGCAAAGAGAAGGAGATACAGAAATAAATAAAGATGGTTGGAAGAAATAAGTACAGACATGAAGGAATAAAATCCAAGGCCCAACATTAAAAAAAAAAATACTCAGAATTGATATGGCAATTCCCAGACTGGCAGTGGAGATCTAGCAACGGGGTTTTGAGTAGAGAGGCCACCAAGCACTGGGCATTGTCTACTCCCCACTGCATACAACCTCCCCTGCTCTCTTTCTTGCCACACACATCTCCTCATATAGATGGTAGGATTCTAATTTTCTGGACTCTAATTTTTTGAGGGCGAGGGCTGTGTCTTAACCAACAGTGCTTGATACTTCATAAATGCTGGGCCAGCCAATGTACAGTTCAGTTTGGATGTCTTCTGGTCCTCATAAAGAACAAAGGAAGTTCTGTGTTAAGTTCTTCATACAACTTTTCATCATGAATTTCTAAAATGACTAAGTGGCCAGAGACGTCTGCCCCAACCTCATACCCTCAACATGCAAGGGAGGTAATGTTGTCATCAATTAAGCATATTCCACTTTTCATCATAATGAAATTATATTTTGAACTGCACTAAAATAGTATTAGAATACTGCTACCAGAAGGAAGGAATTTGGAAAATTCTCTAGAAGGTGAGAAAACCACATTGGGGAAGGATGCTCTGGTCTTTGTTTCACTAACTGATTTTGCAGAAAGGCAGTGAAGGGGCCCTATACCCATGTACATTTTCCTTCAAGAGGAAACAGCAAATACTAACTTTTAAAACTGCTACAGGGAGTTTGTCAAGAAAACAGGTATTCAGGGTTGAAAGAAAATGGACTCCCATGTCATATGTTTTACCAACTGCTATGTGAACTAATGAATATTCAGCAGTATAACAATAACTAATGCCAAATTATGAAAACAGGTTCAGTTAAGTTTAGCAATGCTATTTGAGATGAAATAAGAGAAATTAAATTATATGGGACATTTCAAAATGATTTATATTTTCAAAGATTTGACCAGGATGTTAAATATTAACACAGATATTAGAAATTTGACTCTCAGGAAGAACTAATTTCTGGAGAGCCCCAAATTGTTTCTGTGTGTGTGTGTGTGTGTGTGTGTATGTTGTGGCTGGGAGCTTGATCACTGGACTGCAAAAAAATCTGTCTTTGAACCCTAGTCTGACACTTACTAGATGTGTGACCTCGAAAAAATTTACTTATGTAATATAAGGTCCAAAGAGATGACCTGTTAGTGGGAGTAATAATGCCTACGCTGGAGAACTCACAGAGGACTAAATAGCTCATTTATTGAGCATTTACTATTTGCCAGGCAGCGACCTAAGCACATTAGATACATTAATTCTCATAATGACCTGATGAAATAAAGACCTCCATTGTCCCTATTTTGTAGCTAATGGTGCCAGAGACCATTAACTTGCATTAAGTAACTTGACCAGGAGTATACAACTACAAAACAGCAGAGCCAGAATGTGAAGTCAGGAGCTTGGATAGAAGACTCATGCTCTCTTGGGGAGCCTGGGTGGCTCAGTGGGTTAAGCGTCTGTCTTTGGCTCAGGTCATGATCTCAGGGTCCTGGATCAAGTCCCACATCAGGTTCCCTGCTCAGCAGGGAGTGTGCTTCTCCCTCTTCCTCTTCCCCTCCCCTTGCTTGTGCTCTCTCTGTCTCTCTCCCAAATAAATAAACAAAACCTTAAAAAAAAAAAAGTCTCATGCTCTCTCTCACAGTGTTACAGTGGTTAAGTATGTATATATACAATACATAATGTGCCTCACATACAGAAACATAAGTAGTAATAATCCTTATTCTTTAGGTCACACGTAGAGTTACAAAGTTACCCCAAATTACAGTAATGCCATCCCCTAAGCTACAGACCTGGGGGCGCTACTCAGCATTCCTAAACTTTCACATACTCTGCATGGGGGAGAAGAATGAGAAAGAAGAAAGGAAGCACCCATGGGCCTCACCCTCAGAGTTGCTGATTCAGAGGGTCTGGGGTGGGCCTTGAGAATTTGCATTGCTAACATATTGTGGGGGAGGCTAATGTTGCTGGTCTAGGCACCCCTCCTTTGACAACCACTTCTTCTAGAGGAAGGATTGGGAAATGTTTTCTTTCTTTCTTTCTTTCTTTCTTTCTTTCTTTCTTTCTTTCTTTCTTTCTTTCTTCCTTTGCAGGGCCAAGTAGTAAATACTATAGGTTGACAGACAATACTGTTGCTCTCACTCTGCCACTATAGATTAAAAACAGCCATAGATGATGCAAAATAAATGGGTATGGTTCCTGTAGAGCTTCATTTATAAAGACAGGTGGCAAGACCTTCAGGCTATCATTTGCCATCCCCGGTTTACCTGTTGTTCTACAATACAAGAGACTCTGGGACCCAATTTCTCTTAGAACTCGATATGCAATGGCCAAGTAGAGGAGGATCATCTTGTAAGGCAAACAAAATATGGCCAGAGACGTAGGAAGAAGAAAATCAGGAGCGTTGTGTTGGCAAATGTTGCTGTGATCAGTAAGCTGAAAACATCTACTGAATGCAATGATTCAGAATAGAGCTTTAGCAGGACCAGAAGGGCTGTTTCAGGGAAGGGATGAAGCCAGAGCTCAAACTAGAGAGGATAAAGGAATGAGTTGGAAGTGAGAAAATCTTTGATCTCTGAAATTGGAGACACATGGTTGACTATGAAAGTGCACTGTTTGTTTGCTACTCCTCCCATTAAGAGATGGAATCTAATTCCCCTTCCCTCAAATCTGAGTGGGCTTTAGTGACTTGCTTGGCCAATAGGATATGGCTTAACAGATGTTGTGGGCTGAACCATAAGAAGCCTCATAGTGTGTGCCTCAGTCTCATAGAACACTCACTCTAGGGAAAGGCATCCCTTCTGTAACAAAACTGTCTGCTCTGAGACAACCGGCACTGAGGCACCAACCAAGTGAATGAGGAAGCCATTTTGGAAGTGGATCCTCCAGCCCTAGCTCCCCCAGCTGATTCCATGTGGATAAGAGGGACAAAATGCCCAACTGAACCCATCCTGAACTCCAGAACCACAATGCCTTGAGCAAAATAAAATGGTGTCTTGAGGCCTTAAGTCCTGGGATAGCTGGTTATGCTGTGAGAGGTAACTGGAACAAGGAATATGAAAGAACAACTGCCACCACTCAGGAAGGCTACAGGAGAGCACTTAGAGAGAAGCATTTTTCAATTAGAATCAGGAGGTAGTAAGGGATTCTATGACAAGGCCGAGAGTAGAGGAGAGATTTACAAT
Source organism: Martes martes (assembly GCF_963455335.1). Classification (NCBI taxonomy): domain Eukaryota; kingdom Metazoa; phylum Chordata; class Mammalia; order Carnivora; family Mustelidae; genus Martes; species Martes martes. The sequence goes on along the minus strand of NC_137897.1, from coordinate 35,861,529 downwards.
GAAACAGGAGTTCTGTGCTCAGAGGAGAAAGTCGGGTTTGAGGACGGCAGCAGCAAAGTAAAGGATCATAGGAGAGGGACACACTGGAATAAACAGATGTTGGCAGACAGGTTACTGGAAGAGTTTCCTTTTTGAATGGTGGCTTGGGGTGACAAAATGGAGGACCTTGACAGTTTTATTGACCTCAATAGTCCAGTCATTGGAGAAAACATTGAGATGTGGTCCTGTCAAAGTTTCAAATTGCTTGTCAGGAGGAGCTGTCGTGGTGGCTAACTTTATTTTCTTAATCGTTTTGCATTGATATAGCTTAAAAAACCCATTTGGCTCAAGTGGAGTCTGGCTCTGAGAGTAGTAAGGGAAACTAGATGTTCTAATTGCCAAGAATTTATTCAGAGTCTATGTGAGACACTTTCGGGATCTTAACTCTCAGGGGTAGGGAAGCAGATGGTCAGTGGATAACAGAAAAAAGAGAAAAACTCAGAGTTATAGAAAATCCCTCTCAAATCCTGCATCTCAGATTTCAAATCTTCCCTCTGTCACTGGCTGAAATATAGTACTCTCTCCAGAGGTGTTTGGGATTTGTGTGAAAGCACAACAGAGAGCTTTCTTTTTTTGTCTTTTTTTTTTTTTTTTGAGTCAACAGAAGGATCCAGAGACAAGAGGACAGAGTGTGCTGCATTATTAATAGAAGAAGCATTTTCCATTTTATTAGGAGCACCTGCACTCTTAAAGTGCCACTGAATGCTGAGTTTTGCCAGATGAAAGACTGAATGAGCCACCCAGACTACTGCCAGGGGCTGGATTTCCAGAGCAGTCTTGCTAAACGTAAGATGAACAGGAGCATGGTTTCCAGAGCTGTTGTAACTTTCATCCATATTGTGCCAATAAAGTCTCAGGGACCGCGTAGTGATGAAGAACATGGTCAAGCAGCAGGATGGCCCCCGGTTCTATTAAGGAACAACACATATGGGAGTGGAGAAGCAAAACGCAAAATCTTTCAATGCTGTATAAACTAAAGGACTGACTGACTTGATAACCTGTGACACCATTAGAACCACTGCGTAGTTGGGCGGCTTGATGGGAGCAGATACTGTAGGTTGGGAGGTAGGAAATGAAACACTGTCCAAACTGGAGATGATGTCTATGGGCCACGGGAGGAGAATCTCATGAATAGACGAAGTTCCAGGCTCTTCTGTTAACAGTCTCTTCTGTTAACACCAGGCTTTGAAAGCAGGCCACTTTCACAGTGACGTGCCAACAGCGTCCCCCATGTTAATCAAGTTTATAGATGCATGGGCATTTCCTTTACTGGAATATTCCCTCATGAAGAGGTCTCTGCTCACTGAAATCTTTTTGTTATGAGACATTCCACAGACACTTCGTGTTTTGCTCTTCTTTTGAGCATTGCCTTCTATGCTCCAATTCCATCTGTCAATTTAACAAGCCAATAGGCTTTGGGGAGAACCGGAGACAACGTGACAGCAAAAAACAGGATTCAAATGACACCGTATTTACAGGTAGCTCACACACTTACAGTGTCAAACACAGGCACAGTCTGAGGCCTGGTTGCTAATTTGCTTCTGACTGTAAGTTAAAAAAAAAAAAAACAAAAAACTCATCTTCTGAGTTGGAATACGCTGGGTTGCTATAGAAACAGACCCCTCTCCCACCTCATATTTTACTGTTCACAGCTTTCCATGTGAGGCCGCACCGTATCGCTTCTTTGACTGACTGAAGAAGCAGTTTCTCCCATCCGCCACCCCCCCCCCCCGCCCACCGCTCCTATTACCACTTGCAAAGCCCACAGAGGTTGATATTTCCTCTTCCTTCTGGGTGCAAAGTGAGATAATTCAGCAGAGTAATTATAATAAACAATTTATCCCATTCAGGTTTACTGTCCCATCCTTGCTTTCTTTTCCTAGAGCATTAGAAATCCATCACCGGTTTGAGATCTCTTTAAAAATGCATGAAGGGAAGAGAATTGGCAGCACAGTTAAATGAATTTAATTCAGCCAGATTTTACATTATTAACTCACTTCCGAAGAGCTGAATGCGGGGAATGATGGAAGGAGAAAGTAGAAGTAAAATTGGACCATTGATCCTGGCAGTCTCGGTGCCAAGCTGACGTGGGAAAACAGGCTAGGAAAACTGTAAATGTCTTTTGACACCAGTTAGAGATACAGAGCATTCATTTATTTTAATCACTATGAGATATGTATTCGGCGGATTCCCCCCTTCCCCCACTCATTAGCCATTGCACCCTGATCCTGACTTAACTGATGCCGGAATTGGCAGCCTCACAGTCCAGGATTGTTTGAAATGGCATATTAGAGCCACAGGACTTCCCTCTCTGTTGTTAAAAGGAAACAGAATGCCTAGAAGCTAGTAGAAAAGGACACTCAGCATTCAAGTGATTACACTCCTGCTCCTAGATCCGCTTTCTTCGGAAGAAAGAGGAAGAAGTCAATATACATAATAAAGTATTCAGGCAATGAAAGAGAGTTGTGAATGCATGTGCTTTACAGTTTTTCCATGGTAGAACAGCAGAGATGTTTATCCCCTTCAATCCCTATTTGAATGCCAAATCCTGCAACTCAAAACCCTCCAGTATGGGGAGACAGAGCTTCTATCTTATTTGGTCTTTGCCTTTAAAAATGGGAGATGGAGAGGAGAACGGAGTTGGGGGAAATCGGAGGGGGAGACAAACCATGAGAGACTGTGGACTCTGAGAAACAAACTGAGGGTTTTGGAAGGAAGGAGGGTCGGGGGAGGGGTGGGACTGATGGTGGGTACTAAGGAGGGCACCTATTGCATGGAGCGCTGGGTGTGATGCATAAACAATGAATTTTGGAACACTGAAAAAAAATAAAATAAAGTAAAATTTTTAAAAAAATCGTTTGTTTTTCTACAAGGATTAACACCTTTTCACTTCTAATGCACTACTTCCTTGATAAGTGACTCTGTCTATTTATCGTACGTGATGAAGCCAGATGACCCCATTTTTAAAGTCGCTGAAAGAAGAACTCCAAAACGTGAATGCGTGCTGCTCATGAGGGCTGTACATGGATAGCCTATTCTCTCTACTTCACGTGTAGGATTATACTTCCGTCCCCACTTTGCAATCAGGTAAGGCTCTGTAACTTGCTAATGAAAGAGTGATACTCTGTGTGATACTCTGGTGTGGAGGCTCCAGGAGCCAGTATGTAATTCACCGGCATTTCTTTCCCTGCTGTATTGATAATGCACATGAGGTCTCCATAGGCTTACAACAATGGCTGTTCCCCAACGACCGGTATTGGACAAATAGTAGAAATGAAAAATACATATGTATAAAGTTCATAAAACTTGGGGATTGATTATTACGGCAGTAGTATTTCATTAATTCTGATCTATGTTTCCATTAAAATGTTCATAAAGGAGCAAAATAAGATACAGAGCCATAATAACAATGAAAATGTGAGTGATACTCAATTATTTGCTGGATCCTACAAGGGATTTCCACTAAATGCGGTGGAAATGGGACCACATTTAGAAAAGGTATTGTGGAACTCTCTTCTGAAATAACAGCAGGGGTTGGATTAACATTTCACAGAATGCTAGTTGGGATTCTGAACCACCATCACCACCTTCCCCCACAGTTGCAATCTCTGTGGAGAAAAATACATACAGCCACTGCAATCCTATAGAGAAACTTCTTTCTAAAGCAGATGGGAGCGGGCCTTTTCAACTCTCCATCCTCACTGATGCCGTTCTTGCCGCATTCCATCAGAGACTGCCATCTTGGCCCATAGTTGAGGTGAGTTTAGCATATAGCTAAATCCTGTGATTGTTGATGACAGTAAGAGAAGTCAAGAATTACGTTAATCCAGGGACACCTGGGTGGCTCAGTTGGTTAAGTATCCGCCTCTGGCTCAAGTCATGATCTTGGGGTCCTGGGATTGAGCGCCATGTCAGGCTTCCTACTCAGCAGGGAGTCTGCTTCTCCCTCTCCCTCTGCCCCTCCCCCTCCACTCTTAATAAATTAAAAACAAATTATGTTAATCAAGGCAAGGTGAACAATACATATGAAGGGAGTGACTGAACTTTATTGAAAGATTTTTTTAAATGACTCAAGTAAATGAAGGGATATATCGTTTTGGAGAAAAATTCTATAATTTGAAGATTTTGATTATTCCCAGACATTTGTGTTGTTTCAATGCAATTGCCAATAATATTCCAGATGAAATTTGTTTTTGAAACAAAGTAATTCTAAAGTTTGCTTGGAAAAAAGTGAACAGAGGTGAATAACATTTTTGAAAAAGAGTATTGTGGGAATCACCATACCAGTTATTAAAATATATTATAAAACCTATAATAGTTAAAACATTATAATTCTGGTGCAAGAATAGATAAATCAATTAATGCCCTAGTGTAGACAGAAACAAATGTGTGTGTGTGTGAATAAATTTATCAAAAAAGGAACATTGAGAATTAACAGAAAAATTAAAAATTATTCAATGACAGTGGCTGACAAAAATCAATTTAGACACCCCTTCATACTATACTGTAAAATAAGTTCCTGATGTGGTCAAAGAATAACATTTTTTAAAATTGTAAGTAAACACACACACACATGCAAAAAAGAGAAGAACTTACAGGTGAGTAAAGACAATCTAAGCTTAAAAATAATGCAGACAAACAGAAAGGAATAAGTGACAGTTTTGGCTACCTATAAAAGAATAACTTTATAAAAAAAAAGAATAACTTTATAATACTTTGGCATAAATGAAATTAAATGACAACAAGAGTCATGACAAATATTTAATGATGGTCATCTATAAAGAAAATACACAGTTGATTTTTTTAACAAAAATCCTACAAAATGATGAACAAAGTTCAGGGGTCAATGATTCACAAAAAGAAAATTAAAAAAGCTAAAAAACATAAGAACTAAAACCTCACTAGTAATCACAGAAATGCAAACTGAAATAATGAGATGCCATTAATACCTGAAAACTCAGCAAAGATTTTAAAAGGTATGCTATTTAATTCTGACAACAGTGAAATTTGCATATAGTATGATTGCAAAAATATTATACATATGCATATATATTTGTATATCTATATGCATGCTTAATATTAACATTCACATAGATGTATTTAGAAAAAAGACTGGAAGTAAATACATCCAAATATTAATTGTAATTATTTCTGGGTGGTGAGATGGTAGTGGAGATTATTTTCTTCTCGGGTCTTTTTTAAATTATTTTTTTCTTGACCTTTTCTTGTATTTTCTAAGTGTTCCACAATGAATATGGATTATTTTCATAATCAAGGAAAAAATTTAAGTCACTTGAATCAAGGTACAAGATCATAAGATTACCAAATGAGCTCTAGTGAAATTTCCTGACAGAAATGTGTAGCACATGAGTAACACACACCTGATAGTCTGACTTAATTGTGCACATGTCCAGAGAGAAACACAGAGAGGACAAAAGAACCTAACTCCAGGAAGAATTAAAAGTAATCAGAAAAAAAAATCAGAATAATCAGAGATGGCACAAGCTTTTATCTGAGTTTATTGGTTGGTATTTATGATCCTTGGGTCCCACATGCAGAAGGTTACATTCATCATACCATTTGGTTCAATTAGTATATCACTGTCATTAGTTGATGTAAGGCTCCTCTCGTATTTTATTTACATGTTTGTTCCCTTTTCATCTCTTATTCCCTCCAAGTACCCCACCCTTCAGCAGCTAGTCCCTTGATGGTTCATTTATGCTCTTGTACAATGTGGGACCTTATTTTGTATTAATGAAATTTTAATTTATGAAACCAATACGTTGCTATGTATCTCATTTTTTTCTCCTACTTTAAAATAAAAAAACTTTGCACTGCTTTTAGGATTCATACATGTCCCAAATTCTTGCTTCTACTTGTTGCTCCATACTCTGTGATGAATAGCCACACCATTTGTTTTCTCCAGTCTCCCACTGAATGGAACCTCAGGTAGCATCAACTCATTTTAACTACAGTACTGTAATTAATAATCTCAAGTCTTTTCCCCTATGCAGCTGTGGGAGAACTTATTTCTGATTAATCCCCAGTGAAGAATCACCAGGTCACATTGTATGCATGTTGGTACTTAGCCTAAGGAGCACCAGATTGCTCTCCAACAGAGTGGCTGCTCTGGTCCTCACTCCCATTAGTAGCACAGCCCCACATCACCAATGACACTTAACTCTACCAAGTCTCCTTATTTTTTTCCAGCCAGGTGTAAAGTGGATTCTCATTATTGTTTTAATATGCATTTCTCTGATTACTCTTGATTTTGAGCAACTTTACATATGCTTCTTAGCTTTTAGAGTTTCTTATTCTGCAAATTTCTTATTCATATGTTTTGCTCAATTTTCCATGAAGATTATCATCTTGTCTTGTTTATTTGCTGGAACTGCTTGGGTATTCTAGGTATTAATTCCATGTCAGTTTTAAGCAAATACCTTCTCTCGTTTTTTTAACCTGCTATTAACTTTTTTTCATAGTGCCTCTAATTTTGATGTCATTTGCCATGTGATTGTGCTTTTTTTAAGAACTCTATCCCAGTCCCTACATTACAGAGATATTACTGGCCAATTTTTCCATATCCCTTGTCTAGCCCATGTAACTCAAGGAACTAATAAAACTCTGAATTCCAATACGTTCAGTGAGGCTCAGTATGGTACAGTAGCTGGTGGATCACGTTTTCTGCCATTTTTCCAATCTCAGACCTAGATCCCGTAGGAGTAGAGATGTCTCTTATGCATACCACAACCAGATCGTCCAGGATGATCTCTGCTTTCCATTCTCTTTCCATTCTCTTTCTATTCTCTTCAATTTAATCTCTTCCAACTATCTATGCTTGTAACAAATTACCCCAAACTTTGTGGTGTAATCCATTTTATTATGCTCATGGATCCTGTGAATCAGGAATTTGAAGAGAGCACAGTGGGGATGGATTGTATTTACTCTGTGATATCTGTGGCCTCAGCAGGGAAGACATGAAGACTGGGGTTGATTTAACAGCTCGAGGCTGGAATCATCTGAAGACTTGTTCACTTACTAGCCTGACACCTGGGGTAGAATGACTCTAACTCTGGGTTCAATTGGAACTGTTGGCCAGAGAGCCCATACATAGCCCCTTTTGGGATTTCCTTGAAAAACAGTAGCCTGAGGGTTGGATTTTTCAGGTGGTATTTCAAAGATTCAAGAGAAAAATGGAGGAAACTATATGGCCTTTTGTGATCTAGTCTTATCAATGTTGCTGTACTTTGTTGGATAATTCAAGAGAAGGGGACATAGGTTCCACCTCTTGGTGGGAGGAATGTCAAAGATTTTTTGACCATGTTTTAAAATCACTAAACCATTCCATTTACACCTAGACCTAAAGAATTCATTAAAGTTCAGCTCAGATAATATTACCTTTGTCAACACAAGTTTAAATGGTTTGTTGCCTTATTGACTCCTTGATATCCATGGAGGCCCTTTACAATTGAACCCCCATTTGCCTTTCAGCAATTTTTTCTCACTGCCTTCCAGCTTGCAGTCTTTAAATCCCAACTAAACTAGATTTCTAGATGCTGACTTTATTCGATTCATACTTTCCAACCTCCCTACATATTTATTCCTGTATTCCCTCTTCCTGGAATATCATTCCTAAATAATTCTCAAACTATTTTCTTTTTTTTAATGCCCATTTTGAGATTTAGACTTCGTGGAGATTTTCCTGGTATATCACTCACCCATTACTTCCCTACCCTCCATACACTCTTATGCATGATATATTGTATTTCTTCAATATTTCCCCTATCTTATTTTGGGCTGCCATAACAAAATGCCATAGACTGGGTGGCTTATGAAAAACAGACATTTATTTCTCACAGTTCTGGAAGCTGGAAGTCCAAGGTCAAGGAACCAGCAGATTGGGTGCCCGGTGATGAGGGTCCAGTTCTTGATTCATAGACGACCATCTTCTCACTGGGCCCTCACATGGCAGAAAGGAAAAGGGAGCTGTCTAGGGTCTCTTTTATCGGGGTACAAATCTCATTCTTGAGGCTCTATCTTCATGACTATTAAGTCACTAAGTCACCCTCTCAAAGGGTCCTGCATGCTAATACCATCACATTAGAAGTTAGGCTTCAAGATAAGAATTTTGGAAGAACACATTCAAACCACAGCACCCAGCTTCATTTTTCTCCTTGACACTTTGACGACATCTGACATGCTCAAACTTTGCATACATTTTTGCCTATAACTTGCCTCCTCTCTCTTGAGGAAGCCTCCTAAAATCAGGGATTTTGCATTACCCACTACTGACTCTAGCTTCAGCACATAAAACACTGCTTGGTACATGGTAGGCATTTCATAAGTATTTGTCAAATATAATAATGAAAAAATGAATAAGATATATATTTGGGAGTTATCAATATATAAACTGTTCCCAGTGGTTCTTCTTAGGCTAGCAGTCTTTTTTTTTTTTAAGATTTATTTATTTATTTGAGAGACAGAGAGTAAGCATGAGTGGGAGGGGCAGAGGGGGAGAGAATCTCAAACAGACTCCATGCTGAGCTAGCAGAACCCGACAGGGGGCTCGATCCCACAACCCTGAAGTCACCACCAGAGCCAAAACCAAGAGTCAGAAGCTTAACCAGCTGCACAGCTCAAGTGCTCCAAAGTCATTGACCCAAAAGGGAATGACAACAAATGAAAGTTAAAATTCTACTGTCCCTCTTCCAGAAGCATGGCTCAGGGTCAATTATCATCATGGATTTTTCTACCTTTTAGTGCCCCCCACCACAGGCTGCTCTGTACTACACGTCAGTCCCAAAGGGGAGGAAGAAGGAAAGAGCAATGAAGCACTTTAAAATCTTCTAGCTTTTTGAGCAAGATCTGTGCAGAAAGTGTCAATTCTCATTTACTCTTATCCTCTCTTCCTGTTTGGGGGAGGGGTGAAGTCTCTCTCTCTCTCCTTCTCCATCTCTTTCTTTCTCTCTGGCACAGTGAATGCTCAAAACGGCTTTAGACAAAGCATGCTCACACAAAATTATTGCCTTTGCCCAAACACTTCAGGGTTTAATAAATCCTAGCTCTAGCTTTGAAGATAATCATTTTAGGGGAATTTGATGAAATCTCTAAAAATGCCACAAATGGGCAGCAGCCATAGGACAGACATGTCTTTATCTACACAAACTAAAAGAAAGGAGATCTCCACTCTGTCAGCTTTAAGTAAATAAACCAGCAGGGCTGGTCCCCTTTCTGAGTTTAATTTGGTTTTAATGTTTTATGAAGCTTACACCAAGGAATATTAATGCCATATGCCAGAACATGTCACTTGAGCCTTTCATACATGGGCAAAACTTTTCATCTGATCTGAGAGATAATTTTTCTAAACAATATCAGCAGAGTCAATAGAAGTTATAATTAATTCACACATTGAGAATGTAATTAGCATTCAAATGAAAGACACGACTGCTGTATAGCTTTAGAGGAATCCCCAAAACCCCCACCTCATTATTATATTTGATATAAATGCAAAATGTTGAAAAGTTCCCCTTATTAGCAGTGGGCACAATGTGACCACTCCTTTTTCTAGACTCCTTTAGCTTAAAACCAATAGATCAAATGAAGCAAGTGGTCTAGCTCTGACAGCAAGCTTGTCCTTTAGTATTTAGTGTTGAAGTGCAACTATCCTCTCTGCCTCTGTGTCTTTCGAAGCAATCAAGTTCAAATTGCATCTTTCACTGATTTATAGGTAGGAAACCTGAATAGCTAAAAGAGCCTAACAGGAATACCTTTATTTATATCAACTAATATGTCATCAACTACTGCAGGATTGTCCCCTAGTGATAAGAGTGTTTGTTTAGGAAAAAGAAGCAATATCCTGAAGCTTAGTGTCACCCCATTCCCTGTGAAATATTTCTGCAATAAGCATTGGGAGAAAAGACAGGGCTACCCAGAGACCATGGGTGAGGAAGAAAAAATCAGAAACTTAAGGCTAAAGAGTTTATTGATTCACCAACCACTTATCTGCTGCTTGGTAATAACCAAAAGCCAATCACTGATGTGCTATAAAAGTGGAAGGAGAAGGAAGAAATATGAGGGAAATAAAATCACAAATATCACGTGAGCCACAGCATTCTTAAGTGAATATGTCTTACATTATCATTTGCTCTTCTCAGAACATCTGAATGCATGTCACAATTTCACACAGGTGTTTTTTTTCTTTTAATTTTCAAAAACACTTTCAGTTGCATTATTCCACTGGCTGCCCCCAACAACTCTCAACTCCCAACAGCATATGTTGAACTGGTAACATTGATCTTAGTTACCAGAGGATGAAACTGAAGAATAGAACATATATGACTTGCTTAAGCTCACTCAAATCATTGGTACTCAAACCAAAATTAAAACCCATTTTCCAGGCGCCTGATGGCTCAGTTGGTTGGGAGACTGCCTTCGGCTCAGGTCATGATCCCAGAGTCCTGGGATCAAGTCCCACATCAGGCTTGAGTCACACATCGGGCTCCCTGTTCAGTGAGGAGTCTACTTCTCCCTCTGACCCTCTCCCCTCTCATGCTCTCTCTCACTCACTCTCTCTCTCTCTCTCTCTCTGAAATTTTCCATCTTCCTAGAGCAAGAGTTTTCAAAGTATGGCCCCTGAAGAAGGAACCTCAGCTTCACTTGGAACTTATTAGAAATGCAAATTCTCCAGTCCACCAGAGAGCTACAGAACCAGAAACCCTGGGGATGGGGCCAGCAGTCTGTGTGGTATAAGTCCAGGATATTCTGATACATGCTGAATTTGAGAACCACTGGTCTAGAGAGATGCTTTTTGTTTACACTAGAAAGACAAAGAATTCATATGTTGTAAATTGCAGGTGAATTGTAAGACCCAAAACTATTATGACATTACTTTTCACACCCTGGTTTGTGAACAAGGGTTATAGATCACCCTAAGCTGAGAAGTAGAAAGTCATTCAACCAAAGAGAGATAGAAGCAAAAAAAGAAAAAGCCTAAATATTTATTGCCAGATAACAAAACTGAGGGACTAATTTTATACTGTCTAATTTCAAACTACATTAAGTGGCCAATAAAATTAATCATACATAAGCATTACTAAATTTCAGATAATGCAGGACTGTGGAAATATTCACCAGCTAAAAATATATTCATCAGCAAATGCAAGCTTCGAAACTAAAATGATACAGAAGCACTGACACACACACACATACACACACACACACACACATCCCTCAGGCAGTCTAACATTGTATTGGCAGAACTAATTCTAAGCTGGGTGTTAAAACGAAAAATGTGGTTTGAATAGAGACTTCAGGGCATTTTAGTAACCGTTTCCAGTGGATGACCTGATATACCACAAGAACAGGCAGAAGCTTGATAAGAGACAGTAAGGATAAGAGCTGCTCCTTACTGTCATTTGGTTTTTGTGGATCCTAACAATGATGTGCCCATAGGCTGTAGATTTTTCTGGAGTGGCTTAATTTCAAATATTCTATTCTAGCAAATCCATAAGCTATCAAAATGTGCCAGAAATTCAAGATAGTTTTATGTCTATGATGACTTTTCACATCCAGAAATACTCCAAATTCCTTTGTCAAATCATATGCTCTAGAAAATTCTAGAAAATGTAATCAACAATGATGAATAGGTATACTTGGCTTTATACATTAGAAATGATGCTGAAAAGACTGTGAAAATTGATTTACCCCTTCTGATATAATAAAATGAAAACATTTAATTTTAAATATCCTAGGAATTTTATTTACTAAAGAAACTCAATCCTTTTGTAAAATGAAAAACTTCCTCTAATTTATCCTCACCAATCTGAATGTCTGTGTATTTGTGTGTTTAAAACTAGGTAGAAAAATCACATGATCTTATCAACTGAGACAGAAAAAGGATTTGACAAAATTCAACAGTCATTGTGACAAAAACTCTCAGCAAACTAGGAATAAAGGGGAACTTCCTAAACTTGAAGAGCTTCTACAAAGGCCCTGCAGCTAATATCATTCTTAATGATTAAAGACTGAATGCCTTCCTCCTAAGATCAGAAACAAGGCAAGGATACTCACTTCCACCACTCTTATTTAACATGGTAGTGGATGTTCTAACTGGGTGCAGCAAATCAAGAAAAGGAAATAAAGGTTGTTCAAATTGGAGAGAAATAAAACCACCCCTATTTACTGATGACAAGATGATTGGTATCAAAAATCCCAAGGAATATACCAATACCCTTCTCCAAAACAACAACAACAACAACAACAACAACAACAACAAAAAACCCCCACAAAAACCCAAAAAAACAAAACAAACAAACAAACAAAGAAACAACCTTGCAACTAATAAGTGAGCTCAGTAAGATCATAGGATACAGAATCAACATACAATATTTAATTGTGTTTCTGTTCACTAGCAATGAATATGTGGAAACCAAGATTTTAAACACAATGTCATTAACTGTAGAGAACAACCTGGTGTTTTTGCCAGAGAGGAGGTAGGTGGGGAGATGGCTGAAATAGGTGAAGGGGATTAAGAGTATACTTACTGTGATGAACACTGAGTACTATATGGAATTGTTGAATCCCTATATTGTACATCTGAAAAGAATAGAACACTGTATGTTAACCATACTGGAATTAAAATAGAAAAAAAGTATCATTTACCATCACTTAAAAAATGAAATATATAGGTATAATATATAGGTATAACTCTAACAAAATTGTATAGGACTTGTGTGCTGAAAACAACAAAATACTGACGAAAGATCTAAATAAATAGTGAAACATACAGTGTTCATAGATTAGAACACTGGACATAGCAAGATGTCAGTTGTCACCCACATAAGCCATAGATTTAATATCATTTTCATCAAAATACCAGCAAGATATTTCACACATATGTAAAAAGTTATTATCAAGTACAAAAATTGATGTAAAACAGTTGAACTAAAACCTGACAGGCAGTATAAGACACATAAATGTCAGTTACTATTATTTGTATAATACTAATACTATACGTGAAGGTTGCTAGGATAGTTCATAGACTATAAGTTACAGGTTACATTAATGAAATGAGAGGAAGAGAGGAAGAGATATAACAAAGATACCCTCTCAAAATGAATTTCAAAACAAATGACAAAAAATTTGGCAGTAAAGAAAACCAACACGAGCAACAAATAGCAAATGAGCATCAAGCTATGGGACAGTTTAACAAACACTTTAACAGGAGTATGATAAAAAAAAGATAAACGTGGTACTGTTTTTGACATGGCAGCCTTATCCCAATGGCAGGCCATCTCTCTTAACAATTATAGCTAAAAACTGGCAACACACACACACATACATAGCAACTACCTGGAGACTCCAAAGAATAAGTAACAGCAGGCAGATTATGAAGGGAAGTCAAAAATTAGAGAAATGACCAGGAGTTGGGAATGAGCTTCTGAATTTTTATAAAATTTCTTTTTTCATATTGATTTTCCCCAAAAGTCAGCCTATTGCACAGTAGCCAAGTCTTACTGGCCAGAGAAATCAGGAAAGGGAGCAATGGGGATTATAGTGGAGAGGGAGCACTCTGGAGAGAAGAGAGCAAAGAAAGGGATCCTTTAATTCTGTGTACGAACCCACACAATCCCAGTTCACTCTTAGGCTATGCATGTGTAGTAGGGCTTCAAACTAGCACAGCTAAGGCCAAGGAGATGAACAGAGATTAAAATCACCACCTGTAACAGTAAGACAGAGATTATAGTTTGAACCTAACAGAGCTGGAACCTTACTAAAACAAAAATAAAATAAAATAAAATAAAATAAAATAAAATAAAATAAAATAAAGAAAACCTTGAAAGGATTATAACAAGACCCAGATTTGTACCCAGAATACTCAAAATGTCCAAATTCTGATCCAAAATTACTCAACAGGGGAAAAAAACCCAGAAAATTTTGACTCAATTCTTAAGGGAAATGACAACACTCAGATATCAATCCCTAGATGGCCTCAATGTTGGAAATATCAGCAACAACATCAAAATGACTTTAGAGCATATTTTTAGACTATGCTCCATGAGGTAAAGGCAAACACACTTGAAGTGAATGGAAAGGTCAGAGAAATATAAGCTGTAAAATATAACCAAATGGGCCTCTTAGAACTAAAAATGATAATATCTGAAGTTTTAAAATCACTAGATGGATTCAATAGTACAATGGAGATGACAGAGGGAAGAGGTAATGACCTTGAAGATAGGTCAATATAAATATACAATCATAACAGAGGGGAGAAAATAATGAAATTTGAACAGAGCTTCAGGGATTCATGAGACAACACCAAATGGGGTAACACAGGTGTCATCGGGAGTCCTGAATGTAAGCAGGAAGCAACTGATATACAAAATGTATTTAAATAGAAGAAATAATGAGAGAAATGTTCCCAAATTTGCCAAAAGACATACATTAATAGATTTAAGAAGCTCATCAAACTCCAGGCAGAGAAGGTCAAATAGGAAAATGCCTAGACCCATCATAATCACATGGCCGAAAACCAAAAATAAAGAAAAATTCTTGAAAGCAGCTAGAGAAAAATGATATAGGGAAGAACACATTTAAACGATTCAGATTTTTAAAAAGATTTTATTTATTTATTTTTGCAAGAGAGAGAGCGAACAAGCATGAGCCAGGGGAGGGGAAGAGAGAAAAGCAGACTCCCTGATGAGCCAGGAAGCCCCACATGGGACTCCATCCCAGGACCTTGGGATCATGACCTGAGTCAAAGGCAGATGCTTAACTATCTGAGCCACCCAGGCTCCCATGACTTCAGATTTTTAACCAGTAGCCATGAAGGCCAGAAGACAGTAGAACCTCTTTTAACATGCTGAGAGGAAAGAAGTGTCAAGCACAACTTCTATATCCAGAAGACACTTGTCGGGAAAAAAAGGCAAAATAAAATTCTCTGATGAAGGACAACTAAGGAACTTGTCATCTGAAAACTGCTTTGCAAGAAATGCTAAAGGAAGTTCTTCAGATTGAAGGGAAATGATACCCAAGGGAAATGTGTATCTTCAGAAATGAAGCAATAGATATGGCAAATATCTGGGTAAATATAAAAGACAATTTTTTCCACTTACTTTCTTTAAAATATATATGACTATTGCCAGGGGAAATAATAATCTTTAGCTGGATTTGTAATATGTTCTGTATAATTCTTTGTATGATCTGCCCCTTCTCATTTTTTCCTGCCCTTATCTGATTCTCCTTACTGTTTTATGACATGCGAGTGGGTTATGACTGGGTTTTGCTGCCAGCACCTTACCTTTGATGGGTAGTAGGGACCTATTGTTCAGGTGATATTCAGCTTCTCGCCTTCGGCTGCCACTACTAGCTCCCCCTACAGTACATGCTCAGTTCTGCCATCTTGGGTTAATCATAACGATTTCAAATCTTTCAATACCTCTTCTTAGTCAATAGAATTAATGAAACCCAACTATCATAGTGAGACAACCAAGCTCTTTCACGGTGTTACCCAAACTCCCTTTCCCTGACACCCCTTTCCCCTCTGCAGGTAGCTCATTGAATTTGCTGTTGTGTTTCACCTTTGATTGCATTCCAGTATGCAGGTACACTGCCCAGTCTACAGTGTGTGTCCTTCTTTTCCTTATGAAAAGATCTCAACTAAGATTTTATTTCCTAACAAACCTCTCACTGAGTATCTCCAGTTGTTTTTTTTTTAAGATTTTATTTATTTATTTGAGACAGAGTGAGTGTGCACACAAGTGTTGGGGGATGAGGGGCAGAGGGAGAGGGAAAAGCAGACACCGCACTGAGAAGGGAGCCCGATGTGGCATTCAGTCCCAGGACCCTGAGATCATGGCCTGAGCTGAAGGCAGATGCTTAACCCATTGAGCCACCCAGGCACTCTGAACATCCCCAGAGCTAATCACTAATGCTGTTTTTCTTTCAGGTCCACAACATGATCAAGAAGAGTTACCCTGTTTTGAGGGTTTACTTTGTGCCAGGTATAGTACTAAGATCTCTATATATGGTACCTTATTTTATCCTGAAAACAATCCCATACAAGAGGTGGATATCACTGCTGGCATTTTTCAAGTGGACTAATAAGAGTCAGGGAGGATAATTGACTTATCAATATAATACAGCTAGTTAGTAGCAGAACTGGGATTAGAAGCCTGGTTTATCTGTGTGTATCCTGCTATTGCACTGAGAAAACTAGTAATTACAATGCTTTGAGATGTCTCATAAATATCAAATAAAAAGTTGCTTAGACTCCCTGAGCTTTAGTTTCTTCTTAATGAAGGTTAAGCTTAATTAAGGTTACTATATTACATACATATATATATATATTATTTCCATGTATTTATATTATTTCTCTGTATTTCTACATACATATGTACTTTTACATAGAAATAATATAAATATATGGAAATTATGATTTCCATATATATACATATATAGAGAGAGTATGGTAAAAAGCTATATATATGGTAAAATCTATAGTGCTAATGTATGTGTCTAACATAAACAGGGCTATTCTATAAGCAGCTTTTTCTATTCTGTAATATATTTTGGAGATTTATCCACATTAGTATCTGTAACTCTGCATTCATTTGAGTTACTGCACGCATAGACAATCAGCCGTCCTCTTGTTATTGGACACTTGGTTCATTTCCGCTCTCTCCCTGTTACAGAGACTGCTGCAGTAAACATCCTCATACATGCTTCTTTGTGCGCATGAACAAGTAGGTCTCCAGGGTAGATGCTAAGAAGTGAAATTGCTGAGTCATAGGGTGTGTGTACTTTTAGTTTTAACCAATACGACGACCAAATCGCCCTCCAGTGCAGCTGATCCAATTCACCCTGCCATCATGTGCCTCACAGCTCTGTTTTGAGGATTAAATGTGATCATTCACATGTAGCACTCAATTAGTAGATATTATTGTTGTTATGATCCATTTCCACTTTATATTATCAACTCTCAGATTTCTAAAAAGAATGAAAAGTCCTACTTTTGTTATTTATTTTTTAAGGATTTGATTTATTTCCTTAGAGAGAGAGAGCCCATGAACAGGGGGAGAGGCAAAGAGAGAATCGTCAAACAGACTTCCTGCTGAGCAGGGAGCCCCATGTGGGGCTCCATCCCAGGCCCCTGGGATCCTGACCTGAGCCTAAGGCAGATGCTTAAGGAACTGAGCCTCCCAGGTGTCCCTTTTTATTATTTTAACTTGCATTAACCGGATGGAGCATTTTTTCACTTATACTTCCATTTATATTCCTGTTTCTACAGATCCGGTGCTAGCCTAGAATCTTCATTTTTCTGTAGTGTGGTTTGTCTTCGCATTCATTGACGGAATCTTTTGATATATTCGTGATACTAAGGCTTTGCCCCTTATATCTGCAGCCAGTATTTTTGTCCAGCCTATATCTTGCCTTGAACTTTTTTAATACGTGTTTTCTTCTGCAGAAAGTTTTACTTTCAGTATGTTCCAATGTATCAGACTTTTCCTTTCAGTTTTTTTTTTTAAACCGAAGTATAGTTAACACACAATGTTCCTTTAGTTTCAGCTGTAGAGCATAGTGATTTGACAAACCTATTCATTACACTTTGCTCACCACAGTGTAGGAAACTTTTCCTTTTAGTTTTGTATGTTTTGTATTTTATTAAGAAGGTTTTTCCGTTCCTGGCGTCATAATGACATTTCACCATTCAGTAAGGCTTCTGTGGATTTCCATCTGTTTTTGTCTTTCCAAAACTCCTCAAATTCAGATCCAGATTCTGATTAAACAGCCTGGGCCTCATAGTCGGAAATTATTAAAGGTTTCATCTGTACTTTCTTTGCAAAATTACATATCTACACACACACACACACACACACACGCACACACACACAAGCACAAATAATAATGGAAAAATGTGAATTAGATCAGTGGATTATATTAGTATCGATATCCTGGTTGTGATATTGCACTATACTTTTGCAACTGGTTATACAATCAGGAGAAAGGGTACACAAGATCTGTTTGCATTATTTTTTACAAATGCATGTGAATTGATAATTATCTCAGAATTAAAAATCTATTAAAAGTCTTTAAAAGACAGGATATCCTAAATTACTATGTTTGAAGATAATCCCAAAAGAAGAATTACTGAAAAGTCTTAGCAATGACAGTATCTCTGAAATAATAATATAGTTTTTAGGGGGCACAACTTAGGTTGTGGGTGGCTCAGTCAGTTAAGCATTTGCCTTAGGCTCAGATCATGATCTCAGGATCCTGGGATCGAGCCCCACATGGGGCTCCCTGCTCAGCGGGGAGTCTGCTTCTCCCTCTCTTCCCCAGCTGGTGCTCTTCGATGCTATCTCTGTCTCTCTCTCTCAAATAAATAAATAAAATCTCTAAAAAAAAATAAATAAAAGGCACTACTTAGAAAAGGAAAACTCTTAATATATTAAGATGAATCACCTGCCTTATTGGCCTTATACTTTCAAGAAGTGTCTTTCCTTTCATGACCAACTTCACAGATTTCTTACAATTTTCCCCCAGTTTTACTAAAAAATAATTGACATATATCACTACATAAGTTATATAGCAAGATGGTTTGATTTATATACATTGTGAAATAATCATCACAATAGGTTCAGCTAACATCCATCTTCTCATATAGACACAGCAAAATGAAAAGAAAGAAAAGAATAAAGGAAAAAAATTTCTCTTTGTGATGAGAAGGTTTAGGATTTACTCTCTTAACATCTGTCCTGTGTATCACACAGCAGTGTTAGCTATAGTCATCCTCTTGTACGTTCTATCCCTAGAACTTATCTCATAACTAAAGTTTGTACCTTTTGACCACCTTCTTCCCATTCCTCTTCCCCCCCACCTCCCACCTCTGATAACCACAAGTCTGATCTCTCTTTTTTTTAAAAAGATTTTATTTATTTATTTTATAGAGATTACAAGTAGGCAGAGAGGCAGGCAGAGAGAGAGGAGGAAGCAGGCTTCCTGCTGAGCAGAGAGCCTGATGTGGGGCTTGATCCCAGGACCCTGGGATCATGACCTGAGCCGAAGGCAGAGACTTAACCCACTGAGCCACCCACGCACCCCAAGTCTGATCTCTTTTTCTCTGAATTCACTTTCTTTTTGTAGATGGATTCTACATGGCAGTCTGATCACACAGTATTTTTTTTCCTTGTCTGATTTATTTCACTTTCACAGTCCATCCATGTTGTCACAAATGGTAGGATTTCCTTTTTTTTAATGGTTGAATTTTAGATATAGATAGATATAGATATAGATATAGATATAGATATAGATATAGATATATGGATGCCACAACTTCTTTACTCATTCATCCATCAATGGACACTTAAGTTGCTTCCATGTCTTGGCTATTGTCAATAATGCTCCTAGGAACATGGGGGTATAGATGTCTTTTTGAGTTAGTGTTTTGTTACCTTTGGATATATTCCTAGAAGTGCAATGGCTGCATTGTAGGGTAGTTCTATGTTTACTTTTTCGAGAGACCTGCATTCCATTTTCCACGGTGACTGCACTCATTTACATTCCCATCAAGAGTGCCCAAGGGTTCCTTTTTCTCCACATCCTCACCAACATTGTTATTTATCTTTTTGATTTCAGCCATTGTGACAGGTGTGAAGTGATACCTGGTTGTGCTTTTGATTTGCGTTCCCCTGATGGGAAATGATGTTGAGCATCTTTTCATGTACCTGTTGGCCTTTCATATATCTTCCTTGAAGAAATATCTATTCAGGTGTTTTGCCCATTTTTTAATTGAGGTTTTTGTTTGTTTCTTTGCTTGCTATAGAGTTGTACGAGTTTTTTTTTTTATATATATACATATATATGTTTTGGATACGAATCCCTTATCAGGTATGTGGTTTGCAGTATTTTTTTCCCATCCCAGAGGTTGTCTTTTCATTTTGTTGATGGTGTCCTTTGCTGTGCAGAAGCTTTTAGTTTGATGTAGTCCCTCTTGTTTATTTTATTATTTTGTTGCTTGTACTTTAAGTACCACCAAAAAAAATCATTTCCAAGACCCATGTCAAGCAGCTTTGTTCCTGTGTTCTTTTCTCTAGAATTTTCTGGAGCAGGGGCGGGTGTTTTGGGGGTAGGAGCTGCTCTGGCTACTCCTAGTTTCCCAAACAGGCTCTCTGGTTGGGAGGGGCAGAAATTACCTTCAGCCTCGGCTCTGAATTAATCTCCCTGCCTGTGTATAGCATGGGAAGCCTCCATGCCTGATACTGACTTTGCTCCAGGGGTAATAAGTTCTGTCTGCCTGTCTCTCAGGCTCGAGTGCCACTGGGCCACAGTGCTTCCAGGAACTGTCACTGGTCCTTCTGGTCAGCAGGAGTTGGAAAGCACTCTCCATAGTGGGACTGTGACTCAGCTCCTTGCCTAGATGTGGGCAGACAAGGCTCTAGGGTTGGCAAACTTCTCATTTGAGGGTCCAAATCAGGCAGATCTGTGGTCAGAGGGCCCCCTGACTCGATCCTACAGATGAGCAGTGATGTTGGTTGGGATTACTATGTGGGCACTGCAGGGATGAACTTGGTCTGCCAAGATCCCTATGTTGGTTGCTGCAAGCTTCCTCCCCCTTCTCCATCACTCAGATTACCAGTGGTCGAGCTCCACAGATTCCTTCTCTACAATCCCCATGGTGTGAGATTGGAGTGGGAGTTCCTGCAACGTAAGCCACAATGCTGGGGGTACTGGTTGTGTCCCTTTGCCCCCCACTCTCTTTTTCCTACAAAAACTGGAAACTCAAGGGAGGCCTCTCCAAGTGGTGCTGTGCTCGTCTGGGGGAGGCCCAATGTGGTCAACAGGTAGCCACTTCTCTTACCCCTCAAATGCAGTCGGTCTTAGTCTGTGTGGTGCCAGGAAGGCTTTTGACTCACCCTTGTTTTCTAGGATTCTCTCAGTGGTGACTTCGTCTTGAATAGGTGTTAGTTGTTCTCGTGAAGGGAAGCAAAGTCAAGAACCACCTGGTTGCCATTGGTGACATTGCTCTGTTACATTTTTTTATATTGAGCATTTTGCCAAACTCCGCACCCTCACTCTCATTCGTACCTGACAGAAATCTCTAAGACACATATTATTTTTTTTTTTCTTATTTGAGGATACTAAGTCCCAGAGGGACTAAATAACTAACTTGAGGTGTACACAGCTGGTCACAAGTGATTTGGTTCCTCATTCTTTATATCACGATTAAGCCTCTTTCTGTCATTTTGCTTTCCATTTCCGAGGTGACGGCAATTGTTCTGTTTCATTTTCTCACTTATTAAATCTTACTCTCTTTTCTCTTTTTCTAGAACCATTCCAGTGGGAAGTTGTAAGGTAAATACTTTTCTTACTCATCAATGCTGTATGGAGGCCCAAAAGCAATTATGAGAGATGCAATTTTGAGATTGAATAAGTAAGCAAGCCAGAAGTTCCCTGAACATGATGAAGAGAAGAATAAAATTGATTACTCATTTAAACGTCCCCTCTGGAGACACTACAATTGATGAATTTCTATCACTCCTTTCTCTAATACTTCCTTCTTTCTTGGCACAAGGCTTTCATCAAATTCAGAGAATGCTCTGGGCATTAAAAAGAGCTGAAGGAGGGTGTAATGGAGATGAATAGAACATAATATACTTAGGTTACAAGGCAATTCTTCCAGGTCAGGAGGTCTTCCAACTTCTATGTTATGTTATCTTCAAAAAGCTTTACTAAACTAAATACTCTTTCCCAATTCTTTAAGCTGACCTTTACCTTTATTCATTATAATGTTAAATATGGACAAAGGGTATATTTTAAGTTCTGACTTTTTTTTAAAGAGAGAGTGCACGTGTGCATGCACACACACATGTGAGGAGGTGGGCGAGGAGCAGAGACAGAGGGAAAGAGAAAATCTTAAGCAGGCTCCATGCTGGGCACAGAACCAGACACGGGGCTTGATCTCAACACCCTGAGATCAAGAGTCAGATACTTAACCTACTGAGCCACCCAGGGGTCCCTAAGCTCTGACATTTTTAAACAGACTATTATATCACTCCTGAAGGTATGCAGTGGAATTTGTTATGACAGTGCCACTCACCATCACCCATTTAAAAAAATTATGTGAACCAGCTCTTCTTTAACTGTCAGAAATGTTACACTATTTCTTCTTCTTGACTTTATTTTTCTATTTTTTTATTTCTATTTTTCTATTTCTACTTTTCTATTTCTATTTTTTATTTTTCTAAAACCTTCAGAGGTTTTACCTGCTATCATATATTTCATCCTAGAAGATATTTTACTAAGCAACCTGCTTATCTTCTATACAATAAATACAGGTATTTAAGTTGAAATCTAATTTTTAAAAATTTCCTTTGAACAGGTAGCATTATATATTAAAAGTTTTTTTAAGGATTGAATTGTCATTACAATTACTATTAGAAAAATGATCCAAAACAGCAAATATATTATAGGTTTTGATAAATAATTATTAAACAAGTTAAAATCTAAATGGAAGTTGCGCTTCTTAATAAGGTAGATAATATTATTTTTACACAGTTCATACATTCAAGAATGAATGATACTTATCCTTAGGATGAAATAGGACATGACATAAATTCATTTGCTCTGTTCCATTTATATACTAAGAAAACTTGTCACTTAAATAAGAGGATGGGAATAGAAGGAGTTTTGTTATGAAATTGCCACCAACTCCTTCCAAGTTTCTATGACACGATTCACATAGTGATCTATCATCAAAACTTATTTTTTAATAATCTATCAGCCTATCTATCTGTTTAGGTCTCTTTTATTTTGATTGATAACAGAGAATTAGAAAGCCCTAAATTATAAATTACAAATTTAAGACCTCAGTCTTAAAAGCCATTCACCTTCCCAACACTATTACGGGTATTTTAAATTACCTTTTGGTTGGCACTTTCAAGTGTGTTAGACCCCAGGGCAGTGAACCATAATGAGATTCAGTACGAAGACCTTTCTTCTGTAAAAAGGGGAAAGGACTATTGCAAAGGTGGGGTGGGACAGGGAGCCAGCCTCAATTACATGTTTGCTCTAGGCAGACCATTTTTAGGAAAGAGAGCTCAGTAAATCTGAGGATCTGGAAATTCATCCCCTAAAACTCTGCTGGAATTTCCAGTACCTGCCTTCTGCCACAGTCCACATATGTAAATGTGGAGACCACTGTGCAAATTCACTCTTGCCCAAAACTTTGGGAAAATTCTAAAGCATGACCTAATGGAGGACTCCCTTAGCACAAATCCTGGCCCATTTCCTTTCTAGCTGTTTGATTTGGGGGCAAATTCCTTAACTTCTGTGGGCTTCAGTTCTTTCATTTGTAGAGTGAAGATAAAAATGGAACATATGTCACAGGGCCCCTGTGAAGATTAACTGAATGGATATGTGGGAAGTGCTCAGAATAATGTTTATTATGGTCATCGTCATTACCATCCCGAAATGACTGGGGATCTGGGAAGAAGAAGGGGAACACGATATGATTGGAAGGGAAGGAAGGGAAAACGGCAGATACGAGTGTGCATTTGTAAATGTGTGTGTGTATGTGTACAGGTATACATTGGAATTTAGAAAATAATTAGAAAAGTGCCATTATTCAAATGCAAGCTCCTGGAAGGCAGCTGACAGAGTTTCTGTGGTCCATTTCTACTTTGTCCTCTTTCATATCCCCCATATTGCTGTATCGATAATAGACTCTCAATGAATATCCAGTAAATGGGTAACAAAATAAAGAGAGAAAAATCATTGCTGGTAAGCTGAACCACACGTTATGAATACAAGTTGTTAAAAGTAGCGCAAGTCCATCCATGGGCAGTCACGGCCCTGGAAGACTGATGTTTCTTCCTGACACTGATTTTCACGATCCTATCCCACTGCATTGATACTTGTTGTTCCATTTATACTTGCTAATTCTGCTGACCCGTGGCTGGCTGCCTCATTTGCAGGCCCCAGTGCAAAACGAAAATACAGGGCCCTCTGTTCAAAACACAGAAAAAAATGTCTGTACTAAAAGATAAAGCTATTTTTTCCTTTCTTCTGCAGTTTCTCTCTGGACTTGGCATGCGTTTTTGTTTTTTGTTTTAATTAAAAAAATTTTTTATCAGCTGTTTAATGCCATTCAAAACAAAGAAAAATAAAAAATGTAAGCTATTAGTATGAATTTTACTCTTCGGATTTATATGGTGCATGCTAGTTTTAACTGTGAATATAAGAGCATTTAACTCTCATGCAGAATCCCTGAAATCCCACAATTCATGTTTTGTAGCTCATAGGTACGTATCTATTTCACTCTTCCGGGAACAGTGGGAACACAGTAAAAATATACTCACCTGTTTTCATTTCACTTCTTTTTTTTTTTTAATTTTTTATTTATTTTCAGCATAACAGTATTCATTGTTTTTTCACCACACCCAGTGCTCCATGCAATCTGTGCCCTCCCTAATACCCACCACCTGGTTCCCCCAGCCTCCCACCCCCGCCCCTTCAAAACCCTCAGGTTGTTTTTCAGAGTCCATAGTCTCTCATGGTTCACCTCCCCTTCCAATTTCCCTCAACTGCCTTCTCCTCTCCATCTACCCTTGTCCTCTATATTATTTGTTATGCTCCACCAATAAGTGAAACCATATGATACTTGACTCTCTCTGCTTGACTTATTTCACTCAGCATAATCTCTTCCAGTCCCGTCCATGTTGCTACAAAAGTTGGGTATTCATCCTTTCTGATGGAGGCATAATACTCCATAGTGTATATGGACCACATCTTCCTTATCCATTCATCCGTTGAAGGGCATCTTGGTTCTTTCCACAGTCTGGCGACCGTGGCCATGGCTGCTATAAACATTGGGGTACAGATGGCCCTTCTTTTCACTACATCTGTATCTTTGGGGTAAATACCCGGTAGTGCAATTGCAGGGTCATAGGGAAGCTCTATTTTTAACTTCTTGAGGAATCTCCACACTGTTCTCCAAAGTGGCTGCACCAGCTTGCATTCCCACCAACAGTGTAAGAAGGTTCCCCTTTCTCCACATCCTCTCCAACATACGTTGTTTCCTGTCTTGCTAATTTTGGCCATTCTAACTGGTGTAAGGTGGTATCTCAATGTGGTTTTGATTTGAATCATTTCACTTCTTGACACACGTACATTCCACCCACACTCTCCCTCCTGCTTGCTAATGAGTTAGGAAGGTCTAAGAGGAAAGGAGAAATAAATACAGGGTTCCCTATCTGTCCCTTTCCTTCTATAGCATCATTCTCAGTGTAAGCGGTCGGCTACTACAGGAAATAAAGTAAGAATGGAGATGGTAGAGTTCTCTGGTCATTCATATTTCCTCGAATGCTATTGCCTTTTTGCATTCAAAGACAGTTCTAATTCAAAGAGAAAATATGGCTTCTTGGAGTTGTTCCTGCCCTGGCTTTAACAGTCAGAGATGTAGCCTATTTACCTTGTATTTGCCTGGAGTCCCTCTGAACTCCTACACCAAGGGAAGGGGACCCCCTGGGACTCCACGTTCATGGACCATCTCAAAAACTAGTCCTGAATGGGGACACAGAAACGGTGGTGCCGCATAACGTGTGTGCATTTCCTCTACTCACAGGCACCCTCCATCGTCCCAGCAGACTTCGCTAACAAAATGAATGATCAAAGATAAAATTATTCCGCATTTCGTGGCAGCAGCTGCCCAGCAGGAAACCAAGCACCAGACCCTACGGAGCACGGAGCCCTGCATGATTACAAGACAAATGCACGCATTAAGTTGGTCCTGCTCTGAACTCCTCAGGTTATTGTATTTTTTCCTGCGGGTATAGGCTCATCCTCCCTTGCTTGCACGGTTGACTGAAGAGAGATTTCTTGTTCAGTCATTCATGCGCAATACTAGTGTGAGGTACCAAGCAGCCAAGTGTCAGGGGGCTAGAGTTCCTTTGTGAAGACCCTTGTTTGGAACTTGAAGGCGCACTAAGACTTCCCTCGACTATGACGTTTGTGGGGAGCATGGATGTATGCCTCCAAGATCTCCTTTCAAGGAAGGGTTTGTCACCCCAGCTCTCCAATCTTTCGGGATGTATGCACCTGAGTGAAGGTGGTCTCTGAGCAGGGTCTTCTACAGAGAGCCACCTTTCCCAAGTTCATGCCCTTCCTGGCCTGGCCCACAGTTAATGACAGATCAAAATAGGGGTATGAAGACCCAAACATTTCAGTCCAAATGGGGAAGGGTTTTCAGACAAAATACTGCATGCAGAAAAATATCTAGTAGGATGTACTCATGCTAAAAAATTATTTGTTGTCTATCTGAAATTCACAGTTTACTAGATGTCCCAAATTTTTATTTGCAGAAGCTGACAATCCAAAATGAGGGGCAACTCTGATGGTCCCTTCGGTTTCCAGAGCCCCCTGTAATGTTTCCCTAGACTTTGTCCAGTCTGGTCAACATCCCCCTCTGCCTAATCCTGCTTCCTACCCCTTCCTAACAAGTACCTCTCATGCCGAATTCTATCTCAACACCTGTTTCCACAGCGCCCAGTGTACGGCAACACTGATATTTAATTTAAACCCAGGTAAAGGCATCTTGTCACCTCTTGAGAAGATTGAGTGGTCAAATTTGAGCACAAACCCAGCATCATTCACAACCTACTGGTGTCTAGCAGCTCCTGAGACAAATATTGAAGCTGGAAAGATGCAGAAGAAAGGCTTCAAAACAAAGATAGCTGATTTCATAATTAGATTTTATGCCTTTCACATCACTATGAATGTATATTCACACGCACGCATGCACACACATCCATTTGTCATAGAAGTTTGCAAGAGATGTTTAACTAAAATTTTAGCCTAAAAACAATTGATAGTGGCGCTTTTCCTGATTTCTTGAGGATTTTTTATTTTCTTTTTTTTTTACAAAAATCAAGCAAGAAGTGTAAATAAATGAAGATACATACCTTAGAAAGGAGAAATGTGAACCATCAAATTTCTATTTGGTTTTGGTTAAGAATAAGTGCATGATAGTGATTAAACATTTGGATCCTGGAGTTAGACAGAGATGAATACATAGCCCGATTTTGCTGCGTAGTACCTGCAAGACCGGTAACAAATTATAACTTTTCTGAGTCTCAGTGTACTCATTTGCAAAATGATGATAATAATCATACCTTTTCCAGAAGGTTGTCATGAGTTTTTTTTTCCCCTAAGATTTTATTTATATCTTTGAAAGAGAGAGCTTGAACAGGGGAGGGACAGAGGGAGATGCAGGCTCCCTGCTGAGCAGTGAGCCCAATGTGGGGCTCGATTCCAGGACCCCGAGACCATGACCTGAGCCGAAGGCAGATGCTTAACTGTCTGAGCCACCCAGGCGACCCTGTCATGAGGTTTAAAAGAAATAAAGCATGTAAAACACTTAGCTCAAGGCTTTTCCATAATATTTGTATTAATAATATTTTTTGTTGTTAAAAGAAAGGGAAAATCTTTCTTAGTGCTTGGTTCCTAATAGGCAATAACCATGAGGGGACCGACTATATTTTCTTGGCTAGATTAATATTGCATTTATCCCCTTCACTTTACAGAATTCTTTTTCTATTAATGCAAATTCCTGCCTCTAGCCAAAATGCCCAGATACATATTGAGTTGAAAAAGTTATTAATATTACAATGGCTATTAACACAATGACAACAGTTATTTTGATTTTCTTTTCAATATGACTGTGGAGCACTTGTTAAAGACAGAATATTAGTTTAGCAAAGAAAATAAGTCCAATTCAAATGGTTAATACCCAATAGCAACCAGGTAGTAGACTTAATTCTTTTCCTTTAAAGCAGTGACATTCATTTCTTCCACATTTTATTTTATTTTTTTACTCGATATGTGTATCGTGAAAAGATTCTCCAGTTCATTAACACACCCATCACCTCATGTATTTTATTTTGTTTTTGTTTTTGTTTTTTGGTAAGAATATTTAAGTTCAACTATTTGAATAAATTTCAGTTATACAATATTGTCAATTGTAGTCACCATCTTACACATTAGATCTTTAGAAATTATCCATAACTGAAAGTTTGCACCCTTTTACCGACCTCTCCTCTTCTGTCACCCACCCCCAGCCCCTGGAAACCACTGTTCTATCTGTTTCTATGAGTTTGACTTCTTAAAAATTAAAGCAAAAAAATTTTTTTAGATTCCACATTATAAGTGATGCTATGCAGTATTTGACTTACGCTGTCTGGTTTATTTCACTTAGCATAATGCCCTCCATGTTCATCCATGTCGACAGATAGGGTTTCCTTCCTTTTTAAGGTTGAATGATATTCCACTGTTTGTATGTATCATGTTTTCTTGATCCATTCATCCAGTGACACAGTGACAGACCGTTGTATTGTTTCCATATCCTGGCTATTGTGAGTAACCCTGCAATGAATATGGGAGTACAGTTATTTCTTCAAGATAATGGTTCTGTATCTAGGATTTCTACCCATTTTTTATTTCTATAGTCAATTTTTTAAAAAGATTTTATCTATTTATTTAGAGAGAGAGCAAGGGGAGAGCCAGAGGGAGAGGGAGAGAGAGAATTTCAAGCAGACCCTGAGCAGAGTGTGGAGTCCAACACAGGGCTCCATCTCACTACCCTGAGATCATTACCTGAGCTGAAATCAAGAGTAGTCAGAGGCTTCAGGGACTGAGCCACCCAGGTGCCCTTAGAGTCAATATTTTTTAATTGCACTGTAGTAGCTCATTTCTAGGGAAATAGTATCACACAGGGCACTTTGGGAGCTACTGGCTAGTGTGGGTTGTCACGGTGATTTTGGAAAGGTCACAGAAGAGGGTTGCTAAAACATACTTGTCAAACTGTGAATTAGTACTTTGTAAGTAGCAGCATTGCAATCTTAACAGATTTGTTGCCATCTTTAGGATCATTTTCAAAACTTTACATAAAATATAAAGGTTTGGAAATTAAACCTCTTATGATTCTCATAGAAATTCTTTGATGTGGCCTGGAGAGATATTGATGTCTCTATGTTAAAATAAGAGAAAACAGAAGTTAAGGGAGATCATTACATCAAGTAAACCCCATCAGACTTCTGATAAGTTAGATGACAGTTGTCCCCTCTCCCAGTTTTTGCCCAACCTGCTTGGTCATAAGAAGCCCTTGGTTGTATTCCCTTCATAGATTCTCAGAGAGCTGCAAATTTACATTTTTAACATATATGTCACATGATTCTTAGACTAGCTCTGGGAACTACTACCCTCCTTCATACCTCATTTCATCTTGATAAATAGCTTCCTTTGGCCTTCCAAATATTAGGCTCAAATTCAAGCTACTTCACAATCACAAAAGAAAGTTTTGTACCTCACAGTGACTACCTCTTGTCAATCAGATGGTCTACACTGGAAAAAAGGAACAGAGAAAGGGAGTTGAATTTGTCAATATTCCCCTTCAAATCATTGCCAATGGCCAGTCCCATAAGATGAGCTGGGCCCATGTATTCCTAGAGATCTTCTTAGCTAATGCATTCTGTTTTTTTTTTAAAGATTTTGTTTATTTATTTGACAGACAGAGATCACAAGTAGGCAGAGAGGCAGGCAGAGAGAGAGGGAGAAGCAGGCTGCCTGCTGACCAGAGAGCCCAATGTGGGGCTCGATCCCAGGACCCTGAGATCATGACCTGAGCCAAAGGCAAAGGCCTTAACCCACTGAGCCACCCAGGTTCCCTGCTAATGCATTCTTTAACTCTCAACTGTGGTGTCCAGGAAAGAAGAATTTGTCATAAATACATGCATTGGAAAAGAATCTCAAGCTGTTTATCCCAATTTGTTCTTTTTAAAAAATATGCAATATGTTAAGAATTTTATTGGATAAAGTAATATCTCTGTTGTACTATAAAGGGATTGTTTTTCCAAGCAAATCAATCAAATGCTTTCATAACTTGTTACTGATAACACCAATATAGAATAATGGGTAAACTAGTTTGGGTAACTTCCCAAAATAATTGGGTTTTCCAGGAACATTACAGAAGATAAACAGCAAGATCAATAAGTCCAGAGGTTGCAAGAGTCACTATTGATTTATGACCTTGCTTACTTCCCAGCAAAATAATTGCTAGAGAGAAGTTGGCTCATGTTTACAGATCATAATAATCTTGTGAGAAAGTCTTTCTTAGCCCCAAGTTTAAGCACTGGAAAGAACAAGTGACAAGAAATTAGTTTATTATTGTACTTAAATTCATAATTAGCAATACCTACCATTCACGGTGCATCTACTTTATGGCACATGCTTTATATGAGTATAAATTTTCTTTACATCATCCAAACAACTCTGTAACAAGAGCTATTGCTAACCTTACTTCATAGGTTAGGACAATTGAACTTCAAAGACATCAGGTGACTTGTCAAAGGTCACATACACCCAGAGGTTTGCAGATCCAGGATTCAAACTCTTTTCCCATGTTTCTGTGCTTCTTAAGATCATATACGTATGGTTATATACAAACAATGAATTATGGAACATTACATCAAAAACAAATGATGTACTGCAAGGTGACTAACATAACATAATAATAATAATAATAATAAAAGGTCATATATGTTTGGCCTAGAGAGAGCTTAACAGACTTTAGGAAACTTAGGATTCTTTGCAGAAATAATAATTTGTGTATTTATGACATTACTGCAATTTTTACCTGATAGTGGAATTCCCACCACCATTTCCAGAATACCAACATTCCTGGGAAGGTCTTTGTAAAGACAGACAATTATCAAGCAATCAAAGACCCAGGCTTGATCAGTGGAAGTGTTGATATTAATACTGATTGAACATTCAGTATTAATTAGACTCTCCTTCTTCCCTAGGATTTCTTTTTGAGTTCATTTTTTGGTTGTGATGTACAACCCTGTAGGGTTTTTCTTTCTTTAGGGCCCATGGAATCATGCTTAACTCATCCCAACCATAGACAAGCCCTCTGGAAATCCAACTAAGTTACAGCAGCAATTCCTGCAGCAGTTTGTATCCCAATGAGATAAGTAAGCAATTTGTATAGTTGACCTTGTTTCAGCATTATACACCTGAGATGCTAAGAAATTAGATGACTTTCTGAAAGTCTGAGGCAAGGGTGAACATTGAGTGAAGTTTTTGTCTTTCACACCATTCAAGAGTGAGAGCCATTACATTTCTTACAAATGCTTTTCAGCCATTGTGATAGCAATGATATGAGAGCCTAAAAGAGAAGACACCTCACATGGTTCCTATTCTCTTATTATCCATCACAGATGACTAGTTGGGTATAGAAGATTATACCTCCTCTATGTTGTCCACGGTCCAAAGGGGCACCAGACTAGACATTCTAAAAGAAAGAACAAAAATTTGGAGATGGGTTGATTTTTCCATTTCTACATTCTACATTCCTCAGAATTCTTCCCTTCCTTTAGGAAAAGAAGAGACCAGAGATACCAAGGCCATGGATGGAACTTTAGAGAACTATGCTTCAGGGATTGCCACTGCTCTGTGCCAAGGTATGAACAGGATGATGGATGAATTATTCTATGAATTTTCACATACTTGTTTTGCATAAAGATGCAATGGTAAGTTGTCCATCCTCTGTTAGACTTGAAGATCACTGAAGACAGAGACTTTATCTGTTTTACTTACTATTTTATCCCCCTCATATCAAATAGTACCCAGCACAAAATGGACAATTATCAAATACTTGTTGGATAAATGAATACAAGAGAAAGTTATTGTAGCTGTTATCCACAAGCATTCCCCCCCACTCACTGACCTAAGGTACGGGTGAGTGGCAAATGGGAAGGACTGAGAAGTTGAATTTCCAGATTCTACCCTCATTCTATGGAAGAAGCAGCAGAACTAACTTGGCCTTGGATCCTTTTCTTATTTAACTCCGTGGGCAAAGGGTGAGGCCCTGTTCAGTTTATTTCAATTACCTAAATGTGGATTTATCATGAAGCTAAGATAGCTTACACAGTTCCCTTCCAAGGCCATAGAGGAGACCTGAGCAATATATTCATGGCATGTATTTTTGTAAAAAATGCAAAATAAGTTACTTTAACCACAGTCATTTGAGACCACTGACTCCTTTTATGACAACATCCCATCTGCCACATTTCCCCTCATATCAGGTAGTGGTAGAGTGGCCACAGACATTTTTGGGAATTCTGTTATAAGGAACTTGAGCTGGGCTTAATTTTAGTGTAGACTTAGTAAAGTATGCTCGTGTGGGAGACAGTCACTTCCATGTAGAGTTAAGGTATTGTTAGCCAGTCAAGGATAAGAAAGTCTTCCTGAAATATTCACAATATCACTATGCCAGTCAGTGCTGGGCCAGACGTTGTAATGCAGTAACAGCACAATAATCTTCAGGCCGCACAGATCTTAGATCTGGCTCTAGCTAATAGCCTTTACTCTAAGGTAATGTGCAAGATTTGTTCAACAGCAGTACAAATGTGGCTCTCCCTTTAAATACTTCCCCTTCTCTTGTCAGTTTCCATCTTTCTCAGCTGTCTCTCCTGCCTTTCTCTGGTCACCATCCAGGATTCCCTCTGCATGCAAAGAGATTTTGAATAATTTTATTAATATCTTCAATGACTGTGGATATTAATTATGGAAATTAAATACTAGAGTCAACAGTAACCAAATGAATTATACTCCACCTATATTTCATAAAGAATCACCCTTAACAAAATTAAGTGATATGTATTTCCATGATTAAAGGGTAACTATATGTGTATCATGAAACATTTATGTGTTTGACAAACATGAAGATGTAATGTTTCCGGTAGGTTGTGAATGGATGGGTAGAAAAAGTGTACCAACAAACATACACTTGGGATAGATGTTCTCAATTATTTTACTAAGGCTATAGAAAAAGATGACCACACAGAGCATGAGCAGTTGCAGTGTATGTTTACATGGATTTCCCCTTATCCTGGCTTCCATATGGGATATGGAACTGCCTATGTCATTCTCCATGCAGGTAGAATCCCTCCAGAATTGAGAAATAAACCAGACTTTGCTATACTACTTCCTTCTGAATCTATGTACTTACTTTGTATTCCAGAAGAACTTATACCAATTATTCCATTTAATTTTAAATTTAAAAACATGTCTTAAGATTTATTTATATTTGAGAGAGTGACAGAGAGCAGGAAGGGCAGAGGAGGAGGGAGAACCACAAGCAGACTCTGTGTTGAGTGCAGAGCCTGATGTGGGGCTTGATCTCACAACCCTGAGATCACGACCTGAGCTGAAATCAAGAGTCAGACGCTCAACCAGCTGTGCCACCCAGCTGCCCCTCAATTACTCCATTTAAGATTTTTTTTTGACAAATGTGAGGTTTTCATAATGTGCCGAGTATTTTCCATTGCTTGAGCCAGATCCACTCTGACCTCCACCTGCTCTGTGCCCCAGGAAACTGGCTTATATGAACTCTATCAGTGAGATTCATTGCCCTCTGGCTTCTAGTTGGGTGAGCCAATAAGAGACACTGGCTGAAATGAGAAAATGGCAGAAGAATGAGGCCAGGATGTTTCACTTCTCTGTCTTCTTTTCCACGGGATCACCATGGCTCAGTTGTTCCTCTCTACTAAAGGTCACAACTTCTGTCAGGCAGCATCCCCTTCATGTAGATCCTCTCTCTGTGTTCCAACAACTGTGCCCTCCTCTTGCCCCTTTGAAGCCAAAGGGCGGTCATGGGTCTCACTATTGCCACATGTAGAGAACTACACTACCCTTTGTTGATTTTCTTATCCTTTGTGCCCATGCATTTGCAAATATTCCCTTTATTAAGCTCTCCCCAAATTGCCCAGTTCGAGTATGCCCTTTATTACGTTGAAATACTAACCAAAAGAAACCTCAGATTAAAAAAGAAAAAAAAGATTTTATTTATTTATTTGAGAGAAACAGAGAGCATGAACAAGGAGAGGTACAGATGGAGAGGGAGAAGCAGACTCCCCACTGAGCAAAGAGCTTGACAGATGGGGCTCCATCCCAGGACCCCAAGATCATGACCTGAATTGAAGGCAGATGCTTAACCGACTGAACCACACAGGGACCCTCCAGTTTTGTTTTGTTTTGTTTTTAAACAAATTCAGCACCAGCAAGACCACATCCTCATCTTTATGAGAGGGAATAAAGCCAGCATCTTGGGATCCCCAAACGCCATCTCCTCTCATAATGCACCAGGGTCACAATAAGTCTGTACTCACACAGAAGTACCCTTTCCCTGGAAGGTTTTAGAGAAGATCAGATGTCCAAGTTATAGAAAGCAAGAGTTAATGATGCACAACTGTAGAGGACAGTGGACATAACTAGGGAGCAGGTGTGAACAGGAGACATGAATTTGTTTGGTTTTAAATTTTGACCATGAGTGAACATCCCTGATATTTGCTAGGTAGCTGAATATTTTATTATTCAAAATGGGTGATTCAGTTTTGCAATACAGAGAAAAGACAATGGGCACCATTAACACATTGCATTTATTTGCTGTACCACCAAAAGTTGGATTATCTTGGCAAAATTAGTTAACGTTCCTGTCAAAACACTTTTAGTCCATCTTTAGCAAGCAAGACTTTTTAAAACTAGTGCAATTATCTAACAATCGTTAGTAAATGAGACATTAATAGAACTGGTGGAAGGAAGTAAAGATTTGGCACAGATTTGCAAGTTCTTCATTCCAGATAAAATCCCTCTGCTGCCAGCCTGTCACAAGCCAGTAACCAGCAATGACTGTGACTGGAATTATGTTTGGGAAAAAAAAATAAAAAATTAACCCTCTACTCTAGAATCTAATGTTCTGAAATCTCCAAGTCTGCTTTTTATCTGTTTTCTTTTGACTCCCTTTACCACACATGACTGGGTATTTGAGAAGATCATCCTCCATAAAATGGAGAGATCAGGATAAATGCACAACAACAAAATTGAAACTCAGAAAAAAGGGACAAGTTGAAAAAAAAAACAGTATTTTGGAAAGATTAATATTGCTCTTTTATTGATGAAACTGGAAAAGAAGGCCAAGAAAAAGAACAAAGAGCAAGCAAGAGCTTTTATGAAATAAATAAATAAAGTGATGGCTGAATTTTTTTAAAAACGTAGAAGATGGAACATAGTCAAGAAAATCTTCCAGAAGATATGTCAAAAAGAGAAAGGAATGGAAAAGGCAAGAAGTGTTTAGCATGTATTTTTTTATGTTTTTTTAAAGATTTATTTATTTATTTCGAGAGAGAGAGAGTGGCGGGAGGGACAGAGGAAGAGAGAGAACCTCAAGCAGACTCCACATTAAGCATGGAGACCTATGCAGGGCTTCTTTCCAGGAGCCTGAGATCATGACCTGAGCCAAAATCAAGAGTCGTCAGTTCAAGCAACAGAGCCACACGATGCCCCTGTATTTTTTCTTTTAATGTTATTTTTCTTTCATGAAATCATAGTCACCTCAACTGTGTTCCCTGAATCTACATTTTATAACATGACTGACATACTTTCTGTCTAATGATGTGCTTCTCTGGCTTACATCCATTTGGTCATATGGTCCAGTTCAAAATTCTCTACTAAGAGAGTGTCTTTTCTTCTGTTCTAGTGACTTTGACACTGGCACAGAGCAAAGGGAAGCAACTGCCTTTTGACTGGTAGGAAGAGTGTCATGTGTCTCAAATGCCCCAAGCAACCTCTTTTCCAGTTCTCGGGACCGTGTTCATGGTGGGAACTCCTAAGTGTCAATATTCTACCCTGAGTTTTCTCCAAAACTTACTATACATTAATATGTATATTACCAACTACTGTGAATTCCGATTTTCCATAATAGTCTTCCAAATACTCAAACATAGCAAATAATGGGGTATGAGAGTTTTTGTTTTCAAAATCATAATCCTCAATTTTTATCCATTTAACTTGGAAGAAATTGAAGAATTTCTCTAAAGACATTGAAAGCCGTCCCCAGGAGTTGGGGAGCAGGGGTAAATACAGGACTCTGGGACTCAGGACTGTTTCCATCTCCTTTTGCTTTCTTGTTTGGGTAGCAGCCAGTGGTTTTGATAAGTCTTGACAAGTTCTATGGGAAAACAGTGTCCTACACTATGTCACATCAGATGGTGGGTAAATATTTCTGTTTTCCCCAGAAAAGAGATCTCACTTCCTCATTCATTTCTTTTTTTTTTAAATATTTTATTTATTTGACAGAGAGAAATCACAACTAGGCAGAGAGGCAGGCAGAGACAGAGGAGGGGAGCAGAGAGCCTGATGCAGGGCTCGATCCCAGGACCCTGAGATCATGACCTGAGCCGAAGGCAGAGGCTTTAACCCACTGAGCCACCCAGGCGCCCCCTCATTCATTCCTTTGTTGAACTAATATTTCTTGAATATTTACTATGTATAAAATTTTATCCTGACATAAATTGCTCAGGGGACGGGCAGGAGGACAAAGAAAATATAATCTCCAACCTTAGGAAGCTCACAGTCCTTTTGCATGGCCACTGGACTACTCACATTTACTGCTGCCTCTGTCTTTTCTTTCCAGACCTCAGAGCCCCCTTCCATTGGATACTCCAAACATATCACCTTGTTTTATTGATTGTTCTCCCTTTCATTCTTCCATCCTCCAGTCTCCTGTCCCCTGGCCTCCATTCCTTTCACCTGCTCACATGTTTCTTTTTCCTTCTTTGATATTTCTTCTCTGTCACTTAAGAACCCTTTATCCCATAACAATCCATATAGATAATGCTGTATACAGTCTGTATATAATGCTGTATATAATGCTGTATACAGTCTTGGAGAGTGTATGAGTACCTGATGGACTAAGGTCATATATATAAGTGAGTTTTAAGACTGTGGGAGCAGAGGCTTGAAGGTAAAGAAAGAATATTTTGGTTACAGTAAGTTTGGAAGAGCTCATCACACACGCACGCAAACATACACACTTTTTAAAAACTCAAGTAACATTACATCTTTCTGTGATCATTGAGACACAAAATCCTTTGCCTCTGTAGGCATTCAGTATATATCTGACTGATGTCCTAAAGTTCACATGACTGTTACAAAAGCATTGACTGACTGAATTTATGTAGATTGAATATTCATTTCAACAATGTTTGGAGATGGAGTCTTAATGCACTTTGTATGAGCTTTTAAATCCAGTGGCCACTGTAGCTTTGTGGCTTTTAAATCAAGTCTTATTTGTTACTCCTCACGAAGCAATTTTAGAGGTTGTTGACTATTTTATAGGACATTCTTGCTATCTGTTATTCTCTCTGAATTGCTTGCTGATCCCTGCTGGAGGACGGCAGCAGTGCTATAAGTATATTTTATTCTATTGTTGTGTACTTTTATTGTAGAAAGGCCTACGAAAATCAGATTAAGCTAATATATCTATACTCCAAACAATTCCTGGGGCCAATGGAAGTGACCAGGTTTCTTGGGATGAAAACAGAGGTCACAGCTTTCTCTGATATCTCTCTCTCCCCCTCCCCACCCTGTGTCTCGCTTTCTCATTCTGTCGCTCCAGGAGGGTCTACCTCATTAACTGCATCATCCCCCCCTAGATTTCATTCTGATATTCAACTTGAAAATCTCCCCCTTCTATGACCCAGCTTCCATACTTGTCTCCTGAGCTCTGTTGGACATAGGTGGTTCATTCCACTTCATGATATCCATGACAAATTCAACTTTTCTAAGTAACTCTTCCAAGAATCTAAGGGAAATGGGGGAATTTACTGAAAGATAGTAAGTGTCTCAATGTTCAGATACCTGATCCTGTGACCACCTTAACTCAGGACCTAATCTTCTTCCTTCCCTCTCTCCAGGTTTGGAGGGATAGAAATGATACATCCAGCCACCTAGAAGGTTAAGGTTAAGGTTTACAGAGACTTGGCACTCTCATCTATTCATCCGTTCAATCCACGGATATTTTTCTTTGTTCTGAGCTCCTGTCAAATACATCATGATCATGGGCTTGGAGGATTGTACAGTCCAGTTTGGGGTTTCTCTGCCTCGTCGTACTTGCAGGAAGAAAATTGTTCCCCTAACTTTGTCTAGGATTCCTTCTCTGAGTTTCAAGTCAGCTTTACCCGTATTCCTGAGTTGGCTCTGGCTCTGGGCACTTGTGTTTCTAGGAGTCCTACTCTCATTCTCAATTCCATCCCCTTTCTCATTGCCTTATGCCAGTTATTAAGCCTATTGGTTTTGCAAAACGCTTGCCGTTGTAAAAACAATTGCAGATTCATAAGACGTTGCAAAGATAGTACAGGGAAGTTTCACATACTGTCACTCGGTTTCCCTCAGTGGTTCCAGCTAACGTAATTCTAGTGCAATATCAAAAGCGGAAAATTGATGTTGATACAATGTGTGTGCATTGTCTCTGTCATTTGATCATGTGTGTAGATTTGTGGAACCACCACTGCAACCAAGATACAGGACTGGTCCATCCCCACAAAAGACCTCCTTCATGTAACCACTTTGGAGTCACACCCACTCCTCTCCCTCCACCATCCCTAGCCTCTGGTAACCACGCATCTGTTCTCCATGATTTTGTCATGCAGAGAATATTATATAAGTGAGATCATACAGTGTCTGCCCTTTGGTGATTTCTTTTTTCACTCAGCATAATGCTCCCGATATCCATGCAAGTTGTTGTGGGCATCAGTAGTTCATTCTTTTTTTTACTGATGGCTAGTATTCCATAATATGCAATGTACCCCTTGTTTAACCATTCACATATCTTGGGACATTTGGGTTATGTTTGGTTTTTGGCTATTATAGATAAAGTTGCTCTGAACAGACACAGACTCACTGTTCTCTTTCCTTCTCATTTCCATGGCTTTGATGGCAAGTTTGTGGTCATCTAAATGGTTTCTCTCCTATAAGTAAGGTATGTTTTTTTCTGTGTACTTTCAAGGTTCTTTTTCTATGTTTTAGTTTTCAGAAGTTTACTTATGCCATGTCTTGGCACAGATTTCCTTGGGCTTATCCTGTTTGGGCTTTGTGCATCTTCTTGACTCTGTAGGTTTATGTTTCTTGCCAAACTTGGGACATTTTCAGCCACTGTCTCTTCTAGTTCTTTTCAGCCCCACCCTCTTCCTCATCTATTAGGATTCTCATAACAGAAATGTTAGATTTTTCTGTTGTAGCCTTCACATGCCCCTGGAGCTCTATTACTTTTTTTTTTTTTAGTCTATTTTCTTTCTGTTGTTCTGTTTAGGTAATTTCTATTGTTCTATCTTCCAGTTTACTGATTCTTTCCTCTTCCTATTAAAAATCAAGCTCTAATTTCCATGTCAGGGATCCTAAATAAAATAATTCTAATTCTTGCCTTCCAGAAGCTGACCATAGTAAGAAGAAAGACCTTAGGTTGTGTTACAGTTATCTGTGGGCTTGTGTGGTTACTGTCATGTGCCAAAGGAAGGAGCATGAAAATGTCTACTTTAACATCAAGAGTAGGAAAGATGCATCTCAGGGTGTAGAAGTGATTTTTCGAAGAAACTTATTCAGAATTTGTGCAAGAACTTCCTACCAAAGGGGCTCGTGGGCTTTTTTCTATAGTAGGAAAAGGAAGAGGAGTTTCAGATAGAGGGAACAGCCCACCCAAAGGCAAAGAGATGCGAGGCAATATGGTGGCATACATATTCAGAAACTCTAAAGACTACACCCTAAACAAGTGCTTCTTACGTTTTAGCATGCATATGCTTCTCGTGGAATATTTGCTAAAAAAAAAAAAGATTACTGGTGAGGGGCACCTGGGTGGCTCAGTCATTAGGCGTCTGCCTTCGGCTTGGGTCATGATCCCAGGGTACTGGGATCGAGCCCCACGTTGGGCTCCCTGCTCGGCGGGAAGCCTGCTTCTCCCTCTCCCACTTCCCCTGCTTGTGTTCCCTCTCTTGCTGTGACTGTCTCTCTCTCACTCAAATAAATAAAATCTTTAAAAAAAAAAAGATTACTAGTGTTCTCCCTCCCCCCAGGATTGTGATTTAGAAGATGTGC
This sequence comes from Martes martes, assembly GCF_963455335.1. NCBI lineage: Eukaryota > Metazoa > Chordata > Mammalia > Carnivora > Mustelidae > Martes > Martes martes. The sequence continues at coordinate 35,821,509 of NC_137897.1, read as the reverse complement.
TTAAGGGCCCTAGAGATAAGAAAAAGTTCTCAAGTAACGTTGATGGTCTGAATACCATCATTTGAGTCATCTGGGTAGCAAGGACCTAGATCACAACAGAATGCCATCCAATGATTGGGTATCGCTCACATCTCCAGGAGATACACTTACAGACTTAATGCATATGTCATGTTATCATATCATGCATCTCCATGTCTTCAGTATACTAAAATGCAATTTGGGTAAAATACAATACAGAAACTCTAACGAAAGCTGAAGGGTCACTTTATAAAGCGATGGGAAAGGAACTTACTGAACAAATGAATGTGTTAGAGAAGATTAGAAGAGAAATTATTCACTTACCTATTAAGGGAACGGATGGCTTGTTGGTGGGCACTCATTAAAAAAGCATGTACGTACGTGCACTAATTATAAATCATTTGTATTTGCTCATTAAGGGAAACCTTACACCAGATGATACTTGTTTAGTCTGGTTTTGCTTCTATGCAAACTTCAAAGGACTAAGACCATCCTCCCCAAAGTAGACAGTGGTCACAAAGCTTGACCACCACACAAACACCCCCAGGGTTTTTGTGAGGGAAGAGAACCAAGTCGAAGTCCTTGAACTAGTTACTGTTTCTTTTCCTGGTTAATTATTGTTAAGGATATTCTCGAAGAGCTATACACACCATTTTTGCAATTTGGTGTGTTGTTTAAGAATTCATGGCCTCCTGATGTTTCCCTGCAGTCTGAAGATTTTTCTCTCAGCTGATGTTGTCAGGTGAATGTTGTGAAAATATGTTTAGGGCACTGTAAATGATGTCCCAGTGGGAAAACACAGCCTGAACTGATGAGTACAAAGGGCTGTTAATGAGATAAACTGTTAACGGGATCTTTATGGGCCATACGTAAGCTGGGCATTTTGGAGCCCAAATTGTGTGTATCTTTTGAAGATGTTTCGATTTTCAAAAGCAGGATTTAGTGCATAGAGGTATTAAAGATGAGATATTCCTTAAACCATTCTTTCTTCAATATTACTGGATATTATATGACTCTCATGGGCCCTGGGAAGATACAACTTCTATTTAAAAACCAAGCTCATGGGGAAAAGAAAGGAAAGGATTCTTCATAGAATTTCCACATTATACTGACAAGGCCAATGCTACACACACACACACACACACACACACACACACAGAGGACATGACCGAGTGGCATTTGATAGATGAACAAAACAGTAAGTGATTGAGTGAAACAAGCCCCAAAACACAATTTCATACCATTGTAACAATCTACATGTGCGTGGCCCAATGATCCAACACATTAAGATGTAATTTATAAATTAAAACATAAGCATTCAATTTATAATCATCCATCATTAAGAGAAAATACAGATTACGGGAGCAATACAAAGCCAGAGAATTACGTCCAAATTTTGGATTGTTTTTCTGTTTTCTGTGAACCATGAAATCATGTTTAATCTGTTAATCAGTTTTACCGCTCTGCTATTATGTAAAGCCACATGCTTTCTTCAGAAGCAACTATATTTTAATGCTGTCTGATCTTGCTGATGCAATCCCAAGTATTAACTAGATATATTCCTGTTTATAGTATATATTTTTTAAAGCAGGCAAAAATAATGATTATGCTAATACTAGTACTTACTAACAGTTGGAGTGAGACTGTAAGGAGCCTGATTGGTGATAATGACCTAAAACTCCCAGATTAAAAATAATGCTTTGCTTTATGAAATCTAATGAAGATTACCATGACTCTAAATGAAGAGCCCAGGATGATGGAAGCTGTGCTTGAATTTTTTTTCAACCACTCCCATGAGACCTGATAACAGCTGAAGAGGCTGCAAAGTGTGAAATATGCACATTCTTTCCTGACCCTAAAAGGGATTTGCCTGACAGAGGAACAAAAGGCAAAAAGAAGGGCCTAGACTTGCATCCAAGATTTTGTGGTCCATTCTAGAGAATGTTATGCTTGAGTTTTTACTTTCCAAATTGATTTCTTGATCATCACAAAGAAGCAATCGTGCTGCAATTTTATTTCCTCCATACTAAGCAATCTCCTTCAGTGTACTTATTTTCCTTGAATGGACTGGGTATTTAAAAAGAAATTCAGCCTTGGTTTTCTCCTCATTTGCAGACCCTTGGGACAAAGCAATCTGTCGTAGAGGTCTGTAGCATCGTTTCCACTGAAAAGGGGCTCTGGGTTTCTCAGTTATAAAGGATCATTTACTTGGGAAAGCCCCACCCCTACCACCAGCAACTGAAATTGGTTTAGAATTAGGAGAAATGCAAATTTTAAAAAAATATCTTGCTTCTAATAAAACTAAAATGAATAAAGAGGACCTATGTTCCTGTGTGAGATCCTTAAGAAACAACATGGATGGGGCCACTGAGTGGCTCAGTTGCTTAAGTCTCTGCCTTTGGCTCAGGTCATGATCCCAGGTCCTGGCATTGAGCCCCACATTAGGCTTTCCCTCTCTCTCTGCTGCTCCTCACTGCTTGTGCTCTGCCTCATTCTGTGTCAAATAAATAAATAAAATCTCTTTTTTAAAAGAAAGAAACAATATGAATCATGTAGAGCAACTAGAATTCTCATATATTGCCAATGAAAATGGAAATTGGTACAGTAGTTTAAGAAAACTGTTTAGTAGTATCTGCTAAAGCTAAACACACGCATACCATATGACAAAGCAGTTCTAGAACCCCCCCAAAAGTGTGTTTATATCTACAAAAGATACATACAAGAATATTTACAGAGCAGTATTCAAGATAGTAAAAAATTGAAAACCAAGGTCAATGTCCATCAGCAGTAGATTCGATAAATAATTTGGGCTTTGTTCAGACAATGGAATATAACACAACAACAAAAAAATAAATTACAGCTATACGCAATAATATAGATATTGTGGAGGAAAAGTTTATATAAAATTCAAAACGAGGCGGAGAGGAGTCAAGATGGCAGAGGAGTAGCAGGCTGAGATGACATCAGGTAAATAGCTTATCAAAACATTTCGAACACCTACAAATCCAACAGGAGAGTGAAGAGAAGAGCAGCAATTCTAGAAACAGAAAATAGACCACTTTCTGAAAGGTAGGACCTATGGAGAAGTGAATCCAAAGTGACAGGAAGATAGACCATGGGGGAAGGGGCTGGCTCCCAGCAAGCGGCGGAGCAACAGAGCACAAAATCAGAACTTTTAAAAGTCTGCTCCACTGAGGCACATTGCTCCAGAGGCTAAGCAGGGGTGGAGCCCTCGTGGGGACAGTGTGGTCTCAGGTCCCGCAGGGTCACAGAAGGATTGGGGGTGTCTGAGTATCGCAGAGCTCACAGGTATTAGAACAGGGAAGCCAGCTACAGAGACGGAGCTGAGGAGTGAGCTCTCAACTTGGGGTTACCTTAAACTATGATCTGTGGCACAGTCAGACCACTGCTCTGTGAGCAGGGACCCCACAAGTGGCAGATCTGGGGATACCCCCCGGGAAGAGCAGCAGGGATCTGCTGGGTTTGGAGACTCCAGGTGGGGCTGTGTGTCAGAGACAGAGATGCTTGGTCACAGGCTGGGTGAGTTTGGCACACGGCCGGAGGCCAGGGAGGAGGGAGTGATTGAGCACTTTTCTCCGAGGGTGCACTGAGGAGTGGGGCCCCAAGCTCTCGGCACCTCCAGGCCAGAGACTGGGAGGCTGCCACTTTCATTCCTGTCCTCCAGAGCTCTACGGAAAGCAAAGCGTTCAGGGAACAAATGTTCCTGAGAGCGAACCGGAGCAGATTACTTAGCCCGGCCCCTGGCAAGGGCAGTGCAATTCCGCCTCGGGCAAAGAAACTTGAGAATAACTACAACAGGCCCCTCCCGCAGAAGAACAGCAAGAAATCCAGCCAAGACCAAGCTCACTTATCAAGGAGAACAGCAGAATTCCAGAGGAGGAGAAAGCAAAGCATGGGATTCATGGCTTTCTCCCCATGATGCTTTAATCTTGCAAAGTTAATTAATTTTTTGAATTTTATTTTTCTTATTCTAATTTTTTAACTTTTACTCTTTCCTCTTTTAACATTTTTAACTAGTTTATCTTAACAATACCTTTCATAAAAAAATCTTTTTGAACCTTCATTATTATAGTCATATTTTATCCTTCATTGTATCTAAATTTATTTTTTGTATACAAGTAGGGATTTTTCTTCTAAAAAATTTTGGGATACAACTTCTTCTAATAGACCAAAATATACCCTAAATCTGGCACAGGGCTTTGTTCTAGTCTCCAGCCTAAGCAAATTTTCTCTACATTCTTTTTCTTTCTTTTCCCAACCAACTTATCAACTCCTTTTTTAGATTTTTTAAAAAATTCCCGTCTTTACAGTCATATTCCATCCCTTCATCGTGTTTACCCTTATTTTTGCATATATGTGTGTGTATGTATATACATATATATATATATGTTTTTCTTTTTTAAAATTTTGGGAGGTAGTTTCCTCTAAGAGACCAAAATACTCCCAAAATTAAGTGGGTGGCTCTGTTCTATTCACTAGTCTAATATATATATATTTCCTTTTTTAAAATTTTTTTGAACTTCTTTTTACCCCCTTTCTTACCCCAAATCTTCTGATTTGGTTAATGCACATTTTTCTGGGGTCGTTGCCACTCTTAGTATTTTATTCTCTCCTTCATATATTCTTATCTGGATAAAATGACAAGGAGGAAAAACTCACCACAAAAAAAAAGAACAAAAGGCAGTACCGAAGGCTAGGGATCTAATCAATACAGACATTGGTAATATGTCAGCTCTAGAGTTCAAAATGAAGATTCTCAAAAAAGGCATGGAAGATATTACAGAAACCCTGTCTGGAGAAATAAAAGCCCTTTCTGGAGAAATAAAAGAAGTAAAATCTAACCAAACTGAAATCAAAGAAGCTATTAATGAGGTGCAATAAAAAATGGAGGATCTTGGGGCACCTGGGTGGCTCAGTGGGTTAAAGCCTCTGCCCTCGGCTCAGGTCATGATCTCAGGGTCCTGGGATTGAGCCCCACATCGGGCTCTCTGCTCAACGGGGAGCCTGCTTTCCCCTCTCTCTGCCTGCCTCTGCCTATTTGTTCTCTCTCTCTCTCTGTCAAATAAATAAATAAATAAAATCTAAAAAAAAATGGAGGATCTTACTGCTAGGATAAATGAAGCAGAAGAGAGAATTAGTGATATAGAAGACCAAATGATAGAGAATAAAGAAGCTGAGCAAAAGAGAGACAAACAACTATTGGACCACGAGGGGAGAATTTGAGAAATAAATGATACCGTAAGATGAAACAACATTGGAATAATTGGGATTCCAGAAGAAGAAGAAAGAGAGAGGGGAGCCAAAGGTATATTGGAGTGAGTTATTGTAAAGAATTCCCCTAATATGGCAAAGGGAACAAGCATCAAAATCCAGGAGGCACAGAAAACCTCCCTCAAAATAAAAATAGGTCCACACCCTGTCACCTAATAGTAAAATTCACAAGTCTTAGCGACAAAGAGAAAATCCTGAAAGAAGCCCAGGAAAAGAAGTCTGTAACATACAATGGTAAAAATATTAGATTAGCTGCGGACTTATCCACAGAGACCTGGCAGGCCAGAAAGAACTGGCATGATATATTCAGAGCACTAAATGAGAAAAACATGCAGCCAAGAATACTATATCTAACTACGCTATCATTAAAAATAGAAGGAGAGATAAAAAGCTTCCAGAACAAACAAAAACTGAAAGAATTTGCAAACACCAAACCAGCTCTACAGGAAATATTGAAAGGGGTCTCTAAGCAAAGAGATACCCTAAAAGTAGTAGACCAGAAAGGAACAGAGACAATATACAGTAACAGTCACCTTACAGGCAATACAATGGCACTAAATTCATATCTCTCAATAGTTACCCTGAATGTAAATGGGCTCAATGCCCCAATCAAAAGACACAGGGTATCAGAATGGATAAAAAAACAAAATCCATCAATATGCTGCCTACAAGAAATTCATTTTAGACCCGAAGACACCTCCAGATTTAAAGTGAGGGGGTGAAAAACAATTTACCATGCTAATGGACATCAGAAGAAAGCTGGGGTGGCAATCCTTATATCAGATCAATTAGATTTTAAGCCAAAGACTATAATAAGAGATTAGGAAGGATACTATATCATACTCAAAGGGTCTGTCCAACAAGAAGATCTAACAATTTTAAATATCTATGCCCCTAACATGGGAGCAACCAGCTATATAAACCAATTAATAACAAAATCAAAGAAACACATCAACAATAATAAAATAATAGTAAGGGACTTTAACACCCCCCCTCACTAAAATGGAAAGATCATCTAAGCAAAAGATCAACAAGGAAATAAAGGCCTTAAATGATGCACTGAACCAGATGGACATCACAGATATATTCAGAACATTCCATCCCAAAGCAGCAGAATACACATTCTTCTCTAGTGCACATGGAACATTCTCCAGAATAGATCACACTCTGGGCCACAAATCAGGTCTCAACTGGTACCAAAAAATTGGGATTATTTCCTGCATATTTTCAGACCACAATGCTCTGAAGCTAGAACTCAATCACAAGAGGAAATTTGGAAAGAACCCAAATACATGGAGGCTAAAGAGCATCCTTTTAAAGAATGAATGGGTCAACCAGGAAATTAAAGAAGAATTGAAAAAATTCATGGAAACAAATGATAATGAAAACACAACAGCTCAAAATCTGTGGGACACAGCAAAGGCAGTCCTGAGAGGAAAATATATAGTGGTACAAGACTTTCTCAAGAAACAAGAAAGGTCTCAAATACACAACCTAACCCTACACCTAAAGGAGCTGGAGAAAGAACAACAAAGAAAGCCTAAACCCAGCAGGAGAAGAGAAATAATAAAGATCAGAGCAGAAATCAATGAAATAAAAACCAAAAAAAAAAAAAAAACAGTAGAACAAATCAACAAAACTAGGAGCTGGTTCTTTGAAAGAATTAATAAGATTGGGGCGCCTGAGTGGCTCAGTGGGTTAAAGCCTCTGCCTTCAGCTCAGGTCATGATCCCAGGGTCCTGGCATCGAGCCCCACATCGGGCTCTCTGCTCAGCAGGGAGCCTGCTTCCTCCTCTCTCTCTCTGCCTGCCTCTCTGCCTACTTGTGATCTGTCAAATAAATAAATAAAATCTTTTAAAAAAATTAATAAGATTGATAAACCCCTGGCCAGACTTATCAAAAAAAAAAAAAAGAGAGAGAGAGAGAGAGAGAAAGGACCCAAATAAATAAAATCATGAATGAAAGATGAGAGATCACAACCAACACCAAAGAAATACAAACAATTATAAGTACATATTATGCACAACTCTACACCAGCAAATTTGACTATCTGGAAGAAATGGATGCATTCCTAGAGACGTATAAACTACCACAACTGAACCAGGAAGAAATAGAAAACCTGAATGGACCCATAACCAGTAAGGAGATTGAAGCAGTCATCAAAAATCTCCCAACAAACAAGAGCCCAGGGCCAGACAGCTTCCCAAGGGAATTCTACCATGCATTTAAAGAAGAATTAATTCCTATTCTCCTGAAACTGTTCCAAAAAAATAGAAATGGAAGGAAATCTTCCAAACTCATTTTATGAGGCCAGCATTACTTGGATCCCAAAACCAGACAAAGATCCCATCAAAAAAGAGAATTACAGACCAATATCCTTGATGAACACAGATGCGAAAATTCTCACCAAAATACTAGCCAATAGGATCTGACAGTCCATTAAAAGGATTATTCACCACGACCAAGTGGGATTTATTCAAGGGATGCAAGTTTGGTTCAACATCCACAAATCAATCAATGTGATAGACTACATTAATAAAAGAAAGAACAAAAACCACATGATACTCTCAATAGATGCTGAAAAAGCATTTGACAAAGTACAGCATCCTTTCTTGATCAAAACTCTTCAAAGTATAGGGATAGAGGTCACATACCTCAATATCATCAAAACCATTTATGAAACTCCCACAGTGAATATCATTCTCAATGCAGAAAAACAGAGCTTTTCCACTAAGGTCAGGAATGTGGCAGGGATGTCCACTATCACCACTGCTATTCAACATAGTACTAGAAGTCCTAGCCTCAGCAATCAGACAACAAAAAGAAATTAAAGACATCCAAATCAGCAAAGAAGAAGTCAAACTATCACTCTTTGAAAATGATATGATACTTTATGTGGAAAACTGAAAAAACTCCACTCCAAATCTGCTAGAACTTGTATAGGAATTCAGTAAAGTGTCAGGATATAAAATCAATGCACAGAAATCAGTTGCATTTCTTTACACCAACAACAAGACAGAAGAAAGAGAAATTAAGGAGTTAATCCCATTTACAATTGCACCTAAAACCATAAGATACCTAGGAATAAACCTAACCAAAGAGGCAAAGAATCTGTACTCAGAAAACTATAAAGTACTCATGAAAGAAATTGAGGAAGACACAAAGAAATGGAAAAATGTTCCATGCTCATGGATTGGAAGAACAAATATTGTGAAAATGTCTATGATACCTAAAGCAATCTACACATTTAATGCAATCCCTATCAAAATCCCATCCATTTATTTCAAAGAAATGGAACAAATAATCCTAAAATTTATATGGAACCAGAAAAGACCTCGAATAGCCAAAGGAATATTGAAAAAGAAAGCCAAAGTTGGTGGCATCACAATTCCAGACTTTAAGCTCTATTACAAAGCTGTCATCATCAAGACAGTATGGTACTGGCACAAAAACAGACACATAGATCAATGGAACAGAATAGAGAGCCCATAAATAGACCCTCAACTCTATGGTCAACTAATCTTCGACAAAGCAGGAAAGAATGTCCAATGGAAAAAAGACAACCTCTTCAACAAATGGTGTTGGGAAAATTGGACAGCCACATGCAGAAAAATGAAATTGGACCATTTCCTTACACCACACACGAAAATAGACTCAAAATGGATGAAGGACCTCAATGTGAGACAGGAATCTGTCAAAATCCTTGAGGAGAACACAGGCAGCAACTTCTTCGACCTCAGCCACAGCAACTTCTTCCTAGGAACATCGCCAAAGGCAAGGGAAGCAAGGGAAAAAATGAACTATTGGGTTTTCATCAAGATCAAAAGCTTTTGCACGGCAAAGGAAACAGTTAATAAAACCAAAAGACAACTGACAGAATGGGAGAAGATATTTGCAAATGACATATTAGATAAAGGGTTAGTATCCAAAATCTATAAAGAACTTATCAAACTCAACACCCAATGAACAAATAATCCAATCAATAAATGGGCAGAGGACATGAACAGACATTTCTGCAAAGAAGACATCCAGATGGCCAACAGACACATTTCTGCAAAGAAGACATCCAGATGGCCAACAGACACATGAAAAAGTGCTCCACATCACTTGGCATCAGGGAAATACAGATCAAAACCACAATGAGATACCACCTCACACCAGTCAGAATGGCTAAAATTAATAAGTCAGGAAATGACAGATGCTGGTGAGGATGCGGAGAAAGGAGAATTCTCCTACACTGCTGGTGGGAATGCAAGCTGGTGCAACCACTCTGGAAAACAGCATGGAGGTTCCTCAAAAAGTTCAAAATAGAGCTACCCTATGACCCATCAATCACACTACTGGGTATTTACCCTAAAGATACAAATGTAGTGATCCGAAGGGGCACATGCACCCGAATGTTTATAGCAGCAATGTCCACAATAGCCAAACTGTGGAAAGAACCTAGATGTCCATCAACAGATGAATGGATATAGAAGATGTGGCATATATATACAATGGAATACTATGTGGTCATCAAAAGAAATGAAGTCTTGCCATTTGTGATGACGTAGATGGAGCTAGAGGGTATTATGTTTAGTGAAATAAGTCAATCAGAGAAAGACAACTATCATATGATCTCCCTGATATGAGGAATTTGAGAGACAATGTGGGGGGTTTGGGGAGTAGGAAAGGAATAAATGAAATAAGATGGGATCGGGAAGGAGACAAAGCATAAGAGACTCAATCTCACAAAACAAACTGAGGGTTGCTGGGAGGAGGGATGTGGGGGACGGTGGTTGGGTTATGGACATTGGGGAAGGTATGTGCTATGGTGAGTGCTGTGAAGTGTGTAAACCTGGTGATTCACAGACCTGTACCCCTGGGGCCAATAATACATTATATGTTAATGAAAAAATTTAAAAAAAAAGAAGTCAGGAAAGCGGTTGCCTTTGGGCAAGGTTTTTGACTGAGAGGGAACAGGAGGGAGTGTAATGAAACATTGTGAATCTGTTATATCTTAATATAGGTAAAAATTCATCAAGTTGGATACACTTAAGATCTACACACTTTACAATTTGTAAATTATACTTAACTTTAAAAAATTAATAATTAAAAAAAAAACAGTGTGCTTGAACCTTCGCAAGACATGTCTTTAGCCAGTTAATCTATAATACTCTAGCCTTGATTTTTATAAGGGGCTAAAAGAAGAAATCTTTCCTTTACTAAAGCATGTTAGGTAACACACTAGACAGTGTATTTCGTTATTTTTACAAAAGACTGAAATGTTATTTATTTAATTACTAACACATAGTATTATAGTTCCACTTATTTTTTAAGGAAAAAATTTTTCACTTAGTGGTCACCCATTCATTCATGCAATAAATAATAACTTCTTATTTTCCAAGAATTTATTTCCTCAGAGAAATGCACTTTTTCCTTTTTTACTTAGCTATAAGGAAACAAATAAATACAAGTAGTGCTTAAATCTTTCAAATATTTCATGCTAGGTTTCTGCTGATGAATTTCTATTCTTTTCTTATGTTCCATTGTCTTACTCTATAGACCTTTTAGCTTGAAGAGTAAATATAGAATATAAACATATTCATATATAACTCTCCCATGCTTAGAAGGACACACGTACATGGAAATAATAAAGAAATGTGAAAAAATTTCACCATAGAAAACAGTTTAGATGCACTTGTGTTATATGGATTTATCTTCAGACTCTTGATGCAGATTTTTCTTAATGACCTAAGTGACAGATTTTGCTTTTTTAAGTAAGCACCAGGGGCCAAGTTCTCTGCTTCAAAATTTTGTCATTTATCTCATTGTGGCAAATGCCTGCCTTTGATTTCCAGTGGTCTGTGTCAATTTCTATGAAATGTAAAAGCTGGATGATAACAGTTATTGGGAGTCAAACTTGCCATCATTTGCTAGTTTGACTCCCAGCACGATTAATATTTACTGAATGCCCAGAAGGAGGCATGAGATCATATTCAAACTTGTCTTGGGGCGCCTGGGTGGCTCAGTCGTTAGGGGTCTGCCTTCGGCTCAGGTCATGATCCCAGGGTCCTGGCATCAAGATCCACATCAGGCTCCCTGCTGGGAAGCCTGCTGGGAAGCGGGAAGCCTGTTTCTCCCTCTCCCACTCCCCCTGCTTGTGTTCCCTCTCTCACTACATCTTTCTCTGTCAAATAAATAAATAAAATCCTTAAAAAAAAAACTTGTGTTAGACCAAATTCTAATTTTGTCTCTTTTTCAGAATATAATTCAGGTTGACATGTCAATGGAATATTGAAATAGGTAATTATATTCATGACTTTTGGTGGAAATCTCTAGCTGGAAAGGAGACTAGATCTATGGTGTGAGAGGGAGAATAAAATAAAAATACTAAATAAATAAAAATTAAAAATAAATATGAATATAAATAAAAATAATCATAATAAAAATTAATTCTTTGTTATTTATTTAAATTTTACACTATTATTTAAAAAGTTACTTATTTAACACCTACAATGTTCATGGAATTTAATGACATGGATCACAAGTCACCTGGTCTATAGAGCCCAAAATTGGACAAGAGAGAGAATTATTGAGTCAGAGAGTATGAAGGCAGGGGAGAGTTTGGTTTTAATCTTATGAGTCAAATTCCTAAACTTTCAAATTCTAATCTTTTTATTCCTTTCACACCCAGCAGTACCAGATTAAAACAGATAATTATAATTATATTCTACTATCATTCTAATGACTCCTCCATCTGCTTTGCCAACTTAATTTTCTCTGGCCTTGAAGTGAAGCTTTTAACAGGGACATGGGAAGAAGGAGCAAATTTGTGGGAAGAGACTATTCTATTTTAAACATATTGAATTTGAGGTGAGCATCAAGGGAAATTCAGGTGAAGTTCAAGTGGAATGGGAGCACAGATGTAGCAATCAACATTAGATGAACAGTGGTGATGTCAGCAACGAAAGCAGAGAAAGGACCTCCCCAAAGCCAGTTCCCCCAATAAAAGCAGTCAGATTGTTGGGAAAAAAATGTCAAAATCAATGTTTTCAGAACTCTAGAAATTAACCAAGGCTCACAACAATTTGAGTAGCATTTATTAAAGGAAAATGACTAAATCTCATGAAGAACAGTGAGGTTTTTTTGACATTTTCACTTTCACCCATCACATTCCAACAGCCTCCCAATCATAAGGAAAACCAACAGCCCAGTACCCACTGGAGGGAGTAGAATGTGTTAGGAGCCCATTCAAAACACCATTCTCAGAGACCTGTCATTAGTTGGTCTGTCTGGCAAATACACAGAAATCCCCATTCTCAGAACTTGTCTTTATTTACCTTGACTCAGACTTCACTAGGTGCAAACAGCTTTTCCTTGGAGGCATTTGTGAAAATCAGCAGCAGCAACTGTTGAACAATGGAGCTGCCTGAGGTAGTGACGACACTTGGAGTCAACAGGAAGCTAGCCAAAAAACAAAAAGGAAAACTTAGAGGATGAGATGGTCATAGGGAACTTTGAAAAGCTCCAACGCTTGCCCTGAGAATCTAGAAGGACATGCACATGCATAGGACAGTGTGTCACCTCAAGACTGTGCTCCTGTCCAGGAAAGACCTGAGCAGGCTCCAAACGCTCACCTTTAGCTAGCATTGAAGCTCTCTACGGGAAGAAAGTGACAGCTGTGATAACATTGTAAGACACCTGGCTGAGTGTTGAAGGCATGACCCAAAATACATAGAGTTTGTCTGGAAAGACTAGGAGAATTTGAGGCTCCAGGCATTTAAGGAAATTTCAGTCCCATCTTTAGCTAAATATTAAGCTAACAGAATAGAACTCTCTATGGTTACACATGACAAAGAAAACAGACTTGACAGAATTAGTTTATAGAAGTCGCCAAGCAGACAATAACCCAGCTACAACAAGTAACAACAATGAGGCTCAGGGAGAAGGAAAAATATGATTTCCAGAGTTACCACAATCTATTCTTTCCAGTTTTCCACACACAAAAAAATTACGTGACACAAGAAGAAATAAGAAAATATGGCCTTTACATGGGAAAAGAAGCAGTCAAGGGAAAGTGTCCTTGAGGAAGCTCAGACAGTGGACTTAGTGACACAAAATTTTCATTCGGCTATTTTGAACACATTGAAAGGAACAAAGGAAACCATGCCCAAAAAATGAAAGGAAAGTGTGAGAATGGTGTCCCACCAAAGAGAGAATATTAACTAAGAGATCAAAATGATAAAAAGAAAAGACAACTAGAAATTCAAGAGTTGCAAAGTACAATACAGAAATGAAAAACGCAGTAGAGGAGCTCAACATTAAATTTGAGAACAGCACACTTGCATAAAGGCCACTTGACTTTCTCAAGTCTGAGGAACAGAAAGAAAAAAAAATAATTAAGAACACCGAGCAGAGCCTGAGGGAGCTGTGGAACACCATCATGCATATCGGCATATGCATAGTGGAAGTCTCAAAAGAGTAGGAGAGAGGAAAGAGAGCAAAAGAATATTTGAAAAAGTAATGGCTGAAAACTTCACAAATTTAACACAAAACGTTAAATTTAATATCCAAGATGCTCATTGAAATCCAAGTAGCATAATTCAAAGACATCCACACCTAGACACACCATAATCAAACTGTTAGAGAACAAAGGCAAAGAGAGAACCTTGAGAGCGGCAACAGAAAAGCCAATTACCACACACAAAAAGCCTCAATAAGATTAACAGCCCCTTTTCTTTGTTTTTAAGATTTTATGTGCTAATTTGACAGAGAGAGTGATTGAGAGAGCACAAGTGGGAGAGCAGCAGAGGCAGAGGGAGAAGCAGACTCCCCACTGAGCAGGGAGCCTGATGTGGGGCTCGATCCCAGGACCCTGAGATCATGACTTGAGCCAAAGGCAGATGCTTAACTGACTGAACCACCCAGGTGCTCCAACAGCTGCTTTTCATAAAAAAAAAAAAAATCTGGAACCCTGAAGAGAGTGAGATGACATTAAGTTGCTGCGGGGTGGCGGGGGGTGCGGCGGAGAGCTGGTCAACCACAAATTCTGCATTTGGCAAAATTATCAGAGAGACAAAGGGTATCAAAATGGGAAAGTTCAAGACTATGAGGCCAGGCTATAGAATTATCATGAAAATTGATGGTAAAGTTAACAGGAATGATTACAAAGAAGGGGATGGAGAGAGAATTCTGAACCAGCTGCTGGAAAGACGGAGAAAAGTAATAGAATATCCTAGAGGTTCAGAGATGCTGAGGGCTCTTCCCAAATTTTCCCCAGATCGGTATTGATGTGGCTGAGATAGGAAGTCACCTAGTTCTGACTCCAAAGCCCATGCTTTAATCATTCCACAGTGATGTTTTCTTAAAGCACATCAATGTTTGAATTCTGAAGGAAGTCACATAGATTTCCACCCCCTGCTCATTTCCAGGGTGCTTAGTGACTAACATACCTTTGCAGGCAGTGAGTGTGAAGCCATAGTATCCCCTCTCTCCGATGAAATTGCATGATGAAGTCACTCTTTTCAGGTAAATTCAGGAGAATCGTTCTAGTAAACAAGCCTGAAGATTATGTTCCCTCTTCTTCAGTTTTTCTGTTTAAATGCTTTTGGGTGTACTTCTTGGGAGTGCAAGACAAAATCAGCAGAGATAATTTAGACTTAAAATGAATTTAGAGGAAACACAAGAGGCTGATAAACATGGGAAAAGAGGTTCAATCTGACCAGTAATCATGGAAACAGATTAAAACCACAACGAGAGACCATCTTTTGCTCATCAGACTAACCATAATTAAAAAGTGACAATCACCAGTAGACAGAAAGAGGATGGGTAAATGGATAATCTTATACTGTGCTCGTGGGGAGGGAAACCATAACAGCCACTTGGGAGACAGTATGACAGGAAAGGTGCTGACTTTATAACCCAACATCTTCCCTTCTTGGCCATACACCCCAGAGAAATATTTGTATGTGCACACAAGGGACACACAAATGGATGTTTTTTTGCAGCATTGTTGGAAACAGCAAAATGTTTAAGAACAACCCAGATGTCCATTAATAAAGAAATGGATAAAATATAGTACCCTCCTCGGGCACCTGAGTGGCTCAGTTGGTTAAGTGTCTGGCTCAGGTCACGGTCCCAGGGATCTGGGATCGAACCCCATATCGGGCTCCTTGCTCAAGGCAGAGCTTGTTCTTCCTCTCCCTCTGCCTTCTGTTCCCCCTGCTTGTGCTCTCTCACCCTCTCTCTCAGATAAGTAAATAGAATCTTTAAAAAAAAAAAATAGGGTATCCTCCTGCAACGCATTGCTATCTTTCTAAAAGAAAGGGGCCAGAGTATGTAAGTCAATAAGGAGAGGTCTAAAACATTTAATACTAAAAAAAAAAAAAAAAAAAAAAGCTAAAGAATGAAATGTATGGAATGACTCCTTTTATAATTTTTTTTTCAAAATCCATTGAACTATTACATCTTGTTTCTGGATTTCTTTTTTTAAAATATTTTATTTATTTGATGGAGGGAGACACAGTGAGGGAGGGAACACAAGCAGGGGGGTGGGGGAGGGAGAAGCAGGCTTCCCACTGAGCAGGGACCCCAATGCTGGGCTTGATCTCAGGACCCTGGGATCATGACCTGAGCCAAAGGCAGACACTTAAACAACTAAGCCACCCAGGTGACACTGTTTCTGGATTTTTATTGATGTATGTTAAAGTATTAAAATGGGCGAATATCAATTTATCAGAGCAGCTGTCTCGAGGATACAGAGAAAGCAATAAGTCAGGAGATAGGATCAAAGGGGAGTTTTACATCCTGCTTTTTTTTTTCCTAAAAACAAAAGATGCACATAAAACATGTTTTTTTTTTAATAAGTGCATACAAAGACTAGAAGGACTAGCCTTCAAAGTCTTCAAAGACTAGCCATTACCAACAGTTCTAAAATCTGGGACATGATCATATGGGTGTTTGTTGTATATTATTCTTTCAAAAAGTATGATTTTCTAAAGAAAAATCGAGTCCCCCAGCATGATTCTACAAACATCAGGAAAAATAAGGCTTTGTTAGAAACGGTCAAATAAGCAGCCTGCACACTGACTGCTCCTGTTCTGTGAGTGCTCCAGACCTCTCCATGCTGGTGTGTGTATTCTCAAGCTAGTTACGCACACTTCCTTTTTCTGTGGCAATCCCAAAGGGAGCCTCAGTGAGTGATTTCACTGCAGACTTGGATATTTTTAAAAGTCAACCATTAAGGACTGGAATACGAAAGAACTAGCTGCTCCAATAAAGACCAGACAAAAGAAATTCTCCCTTGGGAAAAGAAAAGCACAGAAGATAATAGACGGAATATTTAGGTTACTTCTACTTCACACAATCCTACTTCCAGCTGGGCAGTCTCTTCCAACACACGCTGTTCTTGTCACCATTCTTGGAATAACTCTTGGGTCTCAGTCTGACGCTCTGTCTGTGACTATAAACAATTCTTCCTCTATAGTTAGCACAGCCACAGAATAATGACACCGCATTAGAGACATGAATCACAGCATAAATACTTTTTTATTATGATAAAATAAATCATGGGTTGCCTGTTTCTACAGGGATAGGCGGAAAATGCATTGGGTTTTCTTTTCTTTTTTTCTTTTTTAACATGCACTGGAACTGAGAGCATCATTTGTTGAATAATGTGTTTAAAAAATGTCTTGGTGTCTGTAATGAAAGAGATGATATGCGGTTTTGCAGATCCTTGGGCCAAGCATGGGTGACGCTTTCCTGCAGAATAAAAGAATGAGTCTTAACACCTCTAACATGATAAAGGGGTATAGCAGAAGATAGAGAAAGAACAATGGATGACGAGTGAGGAAATGAGGCTAATGGCACAGTAGTCTCTGCTAATAGATCACCCTATGTGGACATGGAAGAAGCAAAGGGGGGTGTCCTCCGTAACATCTTTTCAGTATTTGGTGGGTTACCCAATTCTGTGCTCAGTAGAAGAACCAGTTGGGAGTCTTTGGGCCAATCAGGATAAACCAGGGAACACTACAGTCATAAACAACCTCCCAGGCCCAGTAAACTAAAGGTTGATTTCTCATTTTTGTGACAATTCGAGAAAGATGGCTTAGGGCTATGCTGTTGCTATCAGCCTCACTTGGAGTCTCAGGCTGGTGGAGCACCTCCTAATACAAACTATTGCCCGCCACCGGGGCAGAAGGATGGAAGAGCCTCACATGGGTTCCTAAAGCTTCTGCCAAAGGTGAGTCACATCACTTCTCCTAGCCATTCACTGGTCAAGACAAGTCATATGGCTAAGCCCGACAATGCGATGGGAAGGTATTCTGCTCCCATATTCCCGCTTGCTGTACCATGCTTTGGTGGATTTCATACCTACTAAGATGTGCAAGTTGCATGTCCCCATAAGAAGAGACAAAATGTGGAGCTAAAATCAAGAGCAGTCAAATGATTTCCCTGGTGAAAATGCCCCTTCTCGGGGCTCTGGAAGAATCACAGCCCACTCCAACCATGTAAAGGAACAAAGATAATGTCAGGGCAGAACTTTGGAAAAATATGTCTGAGAAATCCTGGCAAAAGGTGGAAAAAACCCAAAGGATTCCATCTACCTAGGAATTGACAAGAGTCCCACAAACCTACTCCTCAACCCTTCCCACCATCGAGGGAGATATGGAATTACAGTCTATTTACGCAGAAAGGGACTTCCGAGACTGAAATCTTCTTTTTAAAATATGAAGAAACTGAGTTACAGAATTGAAGTAAATAACATAATTAGCGAAGATGACATAAATAAATTACATAAATGACAAAGATGAGTCCATACTCTTGGAATTTTTAGCAAGCCTGCATTCCCTCATCTACCACTGTCCACCATCTCTGAGGCTGTTTGTGTTTAAAATCATCAACTTCCTTCTCCCTTGTTTCAGAAGTGAGCCTATCCTTCTTTCTTTGAGGTGCTTGGAAGTCTCAGTCCCCACCTCTCCCAACTGCTTAAGGAAGAGGTCCCTCATCAGTTCTTCTTTCCTCCCCAACATCTTCCATCTCTCTTTCTTAGACATTATTTATCTTTTATTGAACTCTCAGATATTGAGAATGAGTGGTCCAGCTCTGGTTCCCAGGTAATTCACAGACATATATGAACAGAATGTACTACCTCTTACCCTCACCCCTGCTATACCCTGATCCAACCTGACACTGTAATAGGCAGAATAATGACCTTCTCTCCGATGATGGCCACACCCTAAGCCCTGGAACCTGTGAGTCTGTTACCTTACATGGCCAAAGGGATTTTGTAGGTGTAATTAAGACTGCGAACCTGAAGATGGGGAAATTACTTGGATTGTCTGAGTTCTTTCAATGTAGTCACATGAATCTTTCCCAGGTGTGTCAGAGAAAGATGTGACAATGAAAGAGGAGTTAGAGAGATGGCAGCATGAGAAGGATTCAATAGTCCGTGTCTGGTTCTGAGATGTAAGGGGCTACGGGCATAGACTGGAAAGAGGTCTTTACAAGCTGGGACGGGCCCTGAGCTTACAGACAGCAAGAAAATGGGGACCTCAGTCCTACAACCACAAGAAACTGAATTCCATCAATAACCCAAATGAGCAGGAAATAAATTCTCCCACTAGAACTCCCAGAAAGGAACACAGCCATCCAACACCTTGATTTTTGTCCCGTGATACCTGTACCTGACTACTGACCCAGAATCTGTAAGATAATAAATTTGGGCTGTTTTAAGACACTAAGTCTGCAGTAATGTGTTACCGCCACAAAAAGAAATGAATACAGGCATCATCTCTTGTTTGGCTGATTGAAAAAGCCTTTTTAACTTAACTGATCTACCCCCTTCCATCTCTAAGCCCCTCCAGTGTATTCTCAACACAGAAGTCAAAGTGGCCTTTTTAAAACATGTCAGACCACATCACTTGTCAGCCCAAAATGTCCAGTGGTTTTTCAGGTCACTCAGAATAAAAACCAAAGTCATTATGATGGTCTTTAAAGTCACAATCTAATCCCTTATTACCACTCTGACCTCTACTGTTCCTACTCTTAACATTGCTTACTCTCTTCCGATCCTGCTCTGTCTCCCCTGATGCACTCTGTATATACAAACACGTGCCCCCATCCAAGGCCATTTACACTATCTAGTCCCTTTGCCTGAAATAGTCTTCTCTCGGATATGCACTTGGCTCTGACACTCTTCAGCTTTTGCTCAACTGTCACTTTCTCAGTTAGGCTTCCCCTGACTATTCCATTTAAAAGTATATTACCCTCTCACTGCTTTCCAACTTTATTTTTTCTGGGGAGCACCTGTTGTTTTCATATATATATATATATATATATATATATATATATATATAATTTTACTCATTTTGCTCACTCCTGTCTTTCTGCACTAGAACTTGAGCCCCATAAGTGAAGGGATATTGGACTCTTTTTTGTTTCCTGATGTATCCCCCACATCTGAAATAAGGTATGGTACCTAGTGGGCACTCAGTAAAGATTTGTCAAGTAAATGAATGTACAAATAAGCAAATAAAGGAGTTAATGGAAACAACTGGGAGCCTCTGAATGGATCGAAGTAATCACAATGTAGTTACATAAGGCTGGTGGACACTGACAAGTCATTCCTGGGAACTTCCACAGCCTCTGCTCATATTCCCAGTTATACACACACATTGCAGCGTCTTCCTTAGTTATTTCCAATATTTGCATATCTGTATCTCAGTGGCAAAAAAGTTTCCTATTAATTATTTCCAAAACCCACTTGTTTTAAGAGATATCTGCTTTCATCACAATTTTGAAGCAAGGGGGAAAATCAGATCGTGGCCATACGATCAATACATAAGGTAGAGGGAGGGGCATAGGAGGTTGGGGGAGGCAGGTGGTGGATATTGTGGAGGGCACATATTACATGGAGCACTGGGTGTGGAGCATAAACAATGAACTCTGAAACACTGAAAAGAAATTTTAAAAATAAATAAATTTTTTTACAAAAAAGGTAGAGTGGTTAAGAATATAGTTCTATTAAAGTTTGAATCTTTTTTCTACCACTTATTAGTCACAAGATCTGAGGCGAGCTCTTTAAACACTTAGTTAACCTCAGTCTCATCATATGGACTGTGCGATTAATAATACCAACTCAGAGCATGGCCGAGGGGCTCTGTTAACACATCTGAAGCATCTAGAGTAGTTCCTAGCACTTAGTTAAGTTCTTCAGTACCTGATAATCACTGTCGTCAGCACAAGCATGTTTTCCATTCTTGCCCACCTCAAGGTCTGCTTTACCTTTGGTGCCAATCACGTGCTCCACCTTCGAGCAGACCTCCCATCTGACACTCACCTCTGTTTCCTCTTACCACCATCATGTCCAATCTTCCCCCTTGCCCCTAAACTAAGCTGCAGGCTGTTTCCCTTGGAAAGGCGGGGTCAGCCCTGAACTCCGTGCCATTTTGGGCCTGATGCTCTGCTGAGTCCTGCTGGAAGCTTGACTGGAGGAGCCCATAGAGACACAGATGAGAGAACTGGATGCAAGATGTTATGGCCCAAGTTGCATTTTTGGATCTCCTTTTCTTCCCCATCTCTCCTTTGTTCTACCCATTTGTTCAGGAGGCCAGAAGGCCAGGAGACCCCTTCATTCTCCAAAGAGAGATCCTTACTAGGATTACAGGAACGAATCACAGAGGAAAGAATGTTAGAGACAAAGCCTGCACCCCCCAATATCAACCAATAACCCCTTCTTCCCATGGGTAAATCAGCTTCACAGGCATTCAGTGAGGAGTGAGGAATCAAACCTAGATCATCAAAGTGATCCTGCCAGCAGAGCATAGCAACATAGCAGATAGGAAGAGACCTTACTCATTTCTACATTTCCCAAAACTATATTAACCGATCTTACTCTACTGTTTTGGTTTTTTTTTTTTCTATTACCTTGGAACTGTAAAGAAACAGGAGTCAAGGCATAGAAATGAAACAGCAGATATTTTTCAGAAGGGAACTTTAATAACTCACTCTTCAAGACCCAAACTACTGTGTTATCACCTCTGAATTAAGCCCCAGCTGTTGTGCCAGACAGACTCCAACTTCAAAAATGAAGGGCTTGAGTTTAATCAATTTAGTTTCTCTGACTCGGTAGAAAATTTTCCTTCTTATTAAAGTCTCTTTTATCTACAGGTAAACCTGATGAGCAGAGAGGGGAGTAGAAGGTGAAGGAGCCAGGACAATGTATCCCAGCTACGTAGACCACAATTCAGACATGTTCCCCTTATTGTTGGAGGCAGTGGTGTGTTAGTAGAGTGTGAAGAACAGAATTTACACACACACACACACACACACACACACACACGGAGAGGAGTTCAGTCAGCACAGCAAGTCCTATATAGTATTTTTACAGTCAAAAACTTTACCACTGAGCTATCCCCCTGCACAATACATAGCATTTTTGAATGAGCCAATATCTTTAAAGTTTGGGGTAGTTAAAATTTCAGCAGACCCTGGAGAATCTAAAGGCAGGGCTCAACTGACAGTAGAATTGACCATAGAATTTAGGAGGCTGACACCTGCACCTCTGTTGATGCATGAAAATGGTTATAATCCCAATTCTGTTAAAATTACTATTTCTGAATCACCATCATAGAATACAGTAGGGGCCTTCCATCAGTAGAAAGAGCTGTTATTTTCATAGCTTCCACTTCTCCAAGAGAACAATGTTGTTGTTTTTTTCTTCAGGGACAGTCTTTTCAGGCAGAGCAGTTTTGTAACTGTTTTTGTAACTCTGTATTTGGTGGGTAAGAAATTAAGATATGCAAGACAATGGTTTTATAAACGGACTTCAATTTAGAGAAATTACCAGCTGATCATGGGCTGTGACCATTCTGTTTACAAATAATACAATGTCATTCATTCCGGCCCAATCACTGTTTCAGGGTCCAAAGGCCTTCAAAACTGTGTTAAAGGGCATTGAATCTATACCATTAACAGTGGGGAGCCATCAAAAGTTTTTGAAGAATCAAGTCTCAAGATCACATTGGAAGCTCTATGGTCATGGGATTAGAATGTTAATGCCAAAGTCAAGGCAAAGAAGGATGACTAGGTAGTCTCAATTACAAAAAAAAAAAAAAAAAGAAGAAGGCAGGCAGGCAGGCAGGAAGGAAGAAAGAGGAGATCGAAAAGTAAATTTTGTGGTAGAATGGATAGGAATTGGTAACTGATTAAATTAGACGTCATTTAATTTATGGTGTTACCAACTGCATTGACAAAACATGAGACCATTCGATGCAAGAAGCACTGATTGTCACACAAAAATGTTTTTTTCAATTAAGTAAGAGAACTCTGGAGCAAGAATCAACAGACCACTGGGCTGCAGGAAACCTTGAGAGCTTCCCTCTCAGGTAGGACTACATTTTAAAAAGGATAGAATCAGACATCTGGGTGGCTCAGTCGGTTAAGCATCTGCCTTTGGCTCAGGTCATGATCCAGGGTCCTGGGATCGAGCCCCCGCAATGGGCTCCCTACACAGTGGGGAGCCTGCTTCTCCTTCTGCCTGCCACTCCTCCCACTCCACTTGTGCACGCTCTGTCTCTCTCTCTCTGACAAATAAATAAATAAACTCTTCAAAAAAAATTAAAAAAAAGGATAGAATCTGTGGGCCAAAGTCTTAAGAGAAGGACCTTTCACATGTTTCCTTAAAATATCAATGTTTGAAAATCTTTCGTGGTAAGAAAGATGAGACAAACTAAGAAACTGAAAAGACATTTATCATGTGACCTGAGGGTCGTATTTGCTTCCAAGAGGGGAACCAGCATTTCATCGGTCTCCTCAGAATCTCTGACCCTAGCAGTTCAGTGTGGTTCAACACTGAGTACCAATCATATATCACATGCTGGGGGTACAAAAATCAGTGAGGCAGACCTTACAGGCCCAAAGCATCGTGATAATATGTCCAGGTGGCCTTTGGGGCTGTCTTCAGTCAGGATATCTCTCTGCCATGCTGCAAGCCAACGTAGATGGTTTTCTCTGTGTTCTCAAGATAGTTCTAGATATTTCTTTCTAGATATTTCTTTCACTTCATTAACCACATTGATTTAGCACTATTTGCTTTTGTGTTCATCTCCTCCTAAGGACGGTGAGACCTCGGGGTACAAGGGCCATGTCTTACCCATGTTTGCATTCCTAGCACCTTGGACGGTGCCTGGCATATATTGGGAATTCAATGAATGAACAGATCTTGACTTTACCCTTCCAACAAGTTTATTTCTTCTTAGTCTGGAAATTTTTTCTTATTCTGAAAATTACTATCACTCCTTCACAGACTTCCCTTATTGAAGTTTAAAGATCCTGGAAGTTTTAACAGTTTATTCTGGCTCATTCTCCCAGTAAGTTAAACATATGGATAGCTTTTCTCTTCAGGATGGTATTGAGCAAAAGAGCATGGGACTTGAAATCTGAGGATATGAGTGAAATACCAACTCCATCACTTATTATCTGGAAATGATAGGCAACCCTCAGCTTAGCCACCCAGGAAATAGCAGGAGAGAAGAAAACAGCTGTCTGCGTGGGATTATTCTGAGGATCAAATTAGGCAATGCATGTTGTTAACTGTAAAGTGATATGGAAATACTTATGATATAGCATACTGATTACCTGGGATGCTCACCAAGAAGAATCCATAGTTCTTTTCTTTGACTTAAAAAACCCACTTAATTTGGGGCATATGGAGGTTTGGGAAGACAGTTGGGGCTTTCTATTCTGAAATATGGTAAAATAATATTTAATAATTCCAAATATTTTCAGCAAGAACATATCACCGAATGACAAAAGTGTCATAAGTTTTCAGGATTTATGTTAGAGAAATATTACAAGTTCTTAAATTTGGCTCTCTTCTGGGTACAGAGAATTTTCAAAGCTCAGTTGACAAAGAATGACTTTGAATGAGAATGAGAACCTTAATCTTATTTTGAAAACATCAATTGTCTAATTATTATGGGCTCTGTATATTCTTTTTCAATAACTGTGGCAAAGAGAATTTCATAGTCAACGCCTTCTGCAAATATGCTTTTGTGGTAGAAAGAACAAATACACTTTGCAAAGAAAAATAACCAGATTTAGAGAATTAGACTGACTTGTTGACTCACTGGCTGAATTAAATAATTCCCCCCTCAGACACTTGGCAGAGTGAAAAATAAAGCCCTTCAACTTCATGGCTGATTCTATTTGCTTTTACTCAGCTCATTTTCTCTTAGGTCCCCAAATGCAAATTAAAAGTGTTTTGCTACCTGATGACAGTTATAGACGATAAACTTCTGAAGTTTTAACTCCATAAATACAGAAGAAGTCAGGATTCTGTCTATGTACAGCTTTTATTTTAAATGAATACTTCCATTACTATCTTCCCAAAGGTGAAAAACAACTCAATTAAACATTAAACACACATATACACACACACACACGTGCACGAAAACACACACGTCTGCACACACAATACCTTCCATAGTAGATCGCACTCTACTGAAGGAAAGAATTGATGGCAATGTGGAAGACTCTATAACTGTGCCCCATTTGTGATTTTTATTTGCAGTGACAGTTAGAGGTTTTATAAAATATCAGACATTTAGTTTCAATTAATAAGGAGTTCCTTAAGGAGGTAATTTGTCTCATTTAGTGAACATCTCTATGGTTTCAGTCATAGGCCAGGCATGGCACTAAGTCCTCATGAGCAAAAGAAGACATTCCCTGTGCTTGTGGAGCTTCCTAGTTCAATGAGGAAACAGGCATGAATCAATCCATCGCATTGATGAATATATAATTCCAAATAGCAAAAAATGTTGTGAAAGAAAGGAGTTGGTTGGGCCCTTTAGGGAAACCACAAAGAAACCTATTGCAGGGCACTTGGGTGGCTTATTCGGTTAAACATTTGAATTTGGCTCCGGATCATAGTCCCAGGGTCCTGGGATCGAGTCCCACATCGGGCTCCCCGCTCAGCAGGGAGTCTGCTTCTCCCTCTCACTCTCCCTTTGTGCTCTCTCTCTCTCTCTCTCAAATAAATAAATAAAATCTTTAAAAAAAAAAAAAGAAAAAAAAAAAAAGGAAAAGAAACCTGTTGCAGCCTAGGAGTGCAGGAGAAGTGGGCTTTTTTTTTTGAAGAGGCAGAATGTGACCTAACAGCTGAAGGAAGGGTAAGAACTCATTAAGTTAAGGAGAACTACAGATCCAGACTGAAGAGACCATATGTATAAAGATCCTGTGGCCAGAGGGAGCAGGACTTGTTTGAGAAGACCAAAGAAGCCCTATTTGGTTGAAACGCAGAGTTAAAAAAAAATAAAAATAAAAAATAAATAAATTAATTAAATAAAATAAAAAATTAAAAAAAAGTTAAAAAAAATTAAAAAAAAAAAGAAGCGCAGAGTTACTTTGTGTGTTACAATGAATAAGAAGCCTCAGAGAAGAACACTGCTGAGAGATATTTCTGGAGCACTAGTCAGAGACAAGTGATGTAGCATCGTGCAGGCCATCTCAAAGATATTGGTCTTTAACATCTTAAGGAAAGAGGAGATGTGTATTTATGTATTTGGCAAATACTGAGAGTGCTTACCAGTGCCCAATACTCTTCTAGAATCTGAGGACAGAACAACAGATTAAAAAAAACATACATGACAGCATTTGTGTCTGTCTTGGCTCCAGTATAAAAGATGGACTGAATGTGGTCAGTACTGATGTCTAGAAACTAGTGTGTAAGGTTTTGTAGCAGTTCATATGCAACACGGTGGTGGTTTAATTTAGGGCAATGGTGGCAGTGGTAGTGAAATGGAGAGAAGTGAACAGAGCCATAAGAGATTAAGACATAAAATCAACAGGACTTGGTGATAGATAAGAAATGGGTTGAGAAAAGGGATGTATAATCTCTGTCTCTGTGTTTCTTCCTTGAGACAGTATGTTGGTAAGGGTAACATTCACTCATATAGAAAAGTCTGAAAGACAGTTATATTTACTTTTCTTCGCTGAAAGAGGAGAGTGACCAAATATTCAGGTTCATAAGTTCAATCTTGGACAAACTGACATTCAGGTGATATTCAAACGGAAACCTTGAGTACATTGTTGTACGTACAACTTTGGAACTCAATGAAGACACCTTGGGCAGATAAATTTCAGTGTCATCGGATTAAGGATAGGACCTGAAATCACCAGACTATAAAGTCCATAACAAAGGACTCTATATCTCCTTTTGGTCATAACTGGAATTTTAGAATAGTGTATCTGGCACTTACTAGGTGCTCAATAAGTATTTGTTAAGTGAAGAATACTCAAAAGATGAACCAAAAATTCTTTGAAATTTTCTTATGTAACTTTATGAAGTTGCTCTCATCTGGTTCTTCCAAAAATATTGCAGCACATTTTCCTTCTCCTGTGCAAAAAAGGTGAGCAAAATATCAACATAATTAATTTAGATTAGTGCAAAAAATAAATGTGATGGCATGAAGGTGATTTAACCTGGGCAAAGCTGGGTTTCTACTTTGAAAGTATATTTCCAATCCTGTATATTTCACTACACAATATTAGACAGTGATTGAAAGACAAAGGAAGAAAACCAACAAAGTAGGAGAAGACTAAGAAAAAGAGAAGGAAGTGGTGGGGTCAGAGAGAAGATAATGATACAAGGACTTAAACTAAAAGCTTGCTACCTTCCTTGTCTTGTCTGCTTGGGCTACTGTAACAGTAGGTTAGGTAGATAGACTGGGTAGCTTATAAAGAGCAGACATTTATTGCTCACAGTTCTGGAGGCTGGAAGTCCCAGATCAGGTTGTCAGTATTCTGGTGACAATTCCCTCTGGATTGCGGACTGCTGACTTGTTATATCCTCCCTTAGCGGCAAGGGCAAGGGTGCTCTCAGGACTCCTTTCTAACCCTATCCATGAGGGTTCTGTCCTCATGACTCAGTCAACTCCCAAAGGCCCCACCTCCTAACTCACCACCTTGGGGGATTAGATTTCAGCATATGAATTTGACCAATATGATTGTGGGGGGATTGAACATATGAACATATGAATTAGAGGGTGGGGAATAAACATTCAGACCACTGCATTCTTCAACTCCTTCCCTTTGTTATACCAAATGGCTCCTCAGTGGAAACACAAAAGTGAAAACTCTGGAAGACATCTAGGCACCAGCATCCAGCATATATTGAGTCCTTTCGTGGGTAGAGTTGAGTGGAAGGCTAGAGAGCCACATGGAAAAAGACACGTATGTTGCCACGGAAATATTTAAAGTCTAATATTAGCAATAGGATACTCAAAATATTTCTTTTCATGTATGTACCTATTACTATATTTCATTCATATTAAGACACAATGTTTTGTATCTTAAAATCTCTGAAGTCTGGATCTATCGTACGATAAACGTCATCTTACAACTGCCATCAGCAGCATTCAACAGTATAGTTGTTATTAGTTGCACCTGGGAAAATTCGGTCGTTTTCTGAGTGACATGACCTCTGATATGTCAAACAACAGATCGTTTGAAGGACGAGTTGATGAAGGGATACAAGTCCTGGTTGCCATCTGAAAATCTTCCGCGGACATTGTATTGTCAAATCATCACTTACAGAAATGTGTGTAATGCTTTGGAAGAAAATTCTGAAGACAATAGAGCAACACGCTTGTAAAAAATAAAAATAAAAAAAGAACTTTTGCATCATCAATGTGCCAGCTGGCACAGAGGATATTGCTATGTGAAGAAAACACATGGACATTAGTGATTTTGAGCCAAGAAGTGATTCAAAAGAGTCAGGCTTTCTCAAAATGTGATGTTTTAGGAATACATCAATCAGTTTATTTCACTCATGGTCCTCTTTTTATGCACCCACTACTGTGATATATGATAAAATCTATATTCACATAAGTCTAAAAGAGTTCTTTCAGATAGTACCAGCAGAAATTCCAGGTGTTAAGACAGATTTATGCCATCGTTTAAAAGGCAGCATTTTACCATTACATAAAATAATGGCATGTATTACAATCAACTGCATTGTAGATTCAGTGAAATACAATATGATAACCTACACAAACACCAAAACAGTGACCATGACAACAAATAGACATTAGGGCTCTTTACAATGCAACCAGAAAACCGGAAGATAAACCCAGTTTAACAAAAATGAGATGCGATTCAGAACAGACATGTTCGCCATTAATCCGAGGTTGATTCTTTTAAAATAAAATAAAACTTGGGGGCGCCTGGGTGGCTCAGTGGGTTAAAGCCTCTGCCTTCAGCTCAGGTCATGATCTCAGGGTCCTGGGATCGAGCCCCACATCGGGCTCTCTGCTCAGCGGGGAGACTGTTTCCCTTCCTCTCTCTCTGCCTGCCTCTCTGCCTACTTGTGATCTCTCTCTCTGTCAAATAAATAAATAAAATCTTTAAAAAAAAAAAGAAAAAAAAATAAAATAAAACTTCCCAAGAAAATTGGAATCAATAAGGTTTAACATGAGAGATGTTCCTAGAATATTGCACTGTTTTTTTTTTCATTGTTCTTACCTTTCCAGTCACAATAGAGCCTTGGAGAGATTTTTGCCCAGTGTTATGCAAGGACACTTGTTACTCTAACGCTACATGTTGACCAGAAAAAATAAATTGTATTTCCATCTCCTGAAGTATTGTGATGATTCACATGAATTAGCCTTGAAAGTATTTTCCATAAATTGTTTTCAGCATCCTTGCCCACCAGGAAAGATTTTATGCTTGGAGAACATGGTTCAACACAAGAGGTAATGTAGCCTTGGTAAATTTAAATTATAAATTATAATATTCTCCTTTTGTACACTTAAAGCAAGACTGGGCAAAGCTAACATTCCCAAGACACACTACTTCTTTCCTATGTCAGATATTCTAAATGTTAACCAAGATCACCAAGACCTCAAGAAGGATATTAAGAACTGACCCTTTTTGAGTAATTATGTAGCCAGGTAGTGACGAAGAAATTTTCACATGCTGTCTCACTTAAACATCATAGCTTCTTTAGGAAATACGTGGTTATATTTGTCTTGGTTGAGGAAACTTAGTCTTTTGGGGGTTAATTTGCATAAAGTCTCTTTGCAGGTAAAAGGCAGGGCTGGACTTCTGCTCCAAGAGAAGTTCAACTGCAGGTCTGGGGACCTTATGTGTTAGGCAGTACTGCATCTCTTTTTAGGGCCCAGTGTCTAGCTTCTTGGTGAATAGCTCTCACTGAATTGCTATTTTTAAAGCCATGCTGTCAACTTTTAGTAAAGGTGACTATAAAAAAATATCTAACCTTGTGACTGTTGCTTCTGCGTGAGCTGCTTATCACTTAATACTCCTACACAATGTACCCTGTGAGGAATTGCCACTCTTCCTCCCCAGACTGGCACCAGAAAAAAAGGAACTGTTTCTTTCAAAGAATTTAAAGATTTTTATCTCAAAATATATATTAATCCATTTCCCTGTTAATCAAATTTTCCTGTCACTTACTACATTTTTTTCCTACATAAGCTTTTTCAAGTACTTGGAATAAAGCAAGGAGTAAACAAATAGTAAGTTTAAGAGCTTTCCTCTTACCAGGTATTGACAAGACTGGTCAATATCCTAAGAGGCCACAGTAAATCTGAAACTGACAAGCTTGCAAAACAGTACTTAGAATTAGGCTGCGGAAATTAAATTTACCCGCCCTAGACTTCATCCACTCCAGAATCTTTCCCCAACTACCCAAAAGCTCAAGTGTCAAGAACAAGTATTTAACCCAGCTGTGGGATTTCTTGTATAGTTTGTGACGACGGCCCAAACATTTGCGAGGCCTCTGAATCTTTTCTTCCCTACATTCTTTCCTTCATTTATGTATATATTTGTTTAATTAATACATGTGTTCTTATTGAGCATCTTTTATGGGACAGGTTATAGACTATTGGCTGGCATTACAGAGGTGAACGAAACACACCCTTACCCAGGAAAGTTCACCGTCTGATTGAATAGATAGACACATAAAAATCAAGTTACCTTTAGAGGGGTCTGCACTTCATATCTGATTGTTTATCCTTTGATTTAAAATTTTTGATCCTTCAGGTCTAAAGCTGAATGGAGTTTCAAAACCTAGCATCAGAATGAACCCTAAGTAAACTTCACTGCAGCCTGGGTTCGTTTCATTTGCAGCTGCACTTGGACCCTCATCCGCTGACCGTGAGCACAACTGGGGCAAACAGGACTTACCCTTTACAAACTACAACTTCTGTTCAAGGATTAATGGCCTTGGAAAGTGGCTCAGAATATATGACATCATGAGTCCTCTTGGGCCTAAATAGACTTTGACTCCTCATCACATTTTGCAGTCACCTCTCTGATTGCCTGATGCACTAAAGCTTCCCCACATGTACATAAGGTTCCCTCTCTAGTAGCTTCTTCTTCCTTGAAGAAAAAGAAAAATGGTTGCAGGGGGGCCTGGATAGCTCAGTGGGTTAAACACCTGCCTTTGGCTCAGGTCATGATCTCAGGGTCCTGGGACTGAGCCCCACATCAGACTCCCTGCTCAGCGGGGAGTCTGCTTTCCCTTCTCCCTCTCCCCGCCCTGCCCCCAGCTCATGGGCATGCACTCTCTCTCTTTCAAATTAATCAATAAAACCATTAAAAAAATTATTGCAATGCTCTTGAAAGGCACTACATTGGTTGCAGAAAAGCTGAGTCTTAGAAACACAAGCTCTGTTGTAGCTACTGTAGGAAACAGGGAAGTACTGACCGAGCACATGGTAGGTCTTATTCTGATTCCAGCCCTGGGGCCATCTTGGTTCTCCATGGTTCAGAGTTCTCATGGAAGTTGGAATGTCTGTCGCTAGCATATTCTTACCAGAGGAACCCGGTCTAACAAGGTGTCATTTCTCAGGGAGCTGCCTGGCAATATCACGTAAGTGAGAGTACCAAGGTGATATCCCTGGAAAGGAAAAAGAGTCAAAAACGCAGCACTTGAAATATTTGCAAAGGAGCCACCAACACCTAAATGCTCTCTCCTGCTTGCTTTGGCTTTCTGCAGCATAATTTATTGACTCATCTCAGAAAAGGACGCGTGCCCACACAACGCAAGCCCATGAAACAACCCTCACCATTAGTTGCTTCTGCCTCTGCCCTCTTGGCAGTTCACAGCCTTCATTGATCTTTTTTCTTCATAGTATCTAATTTACCAATTATGCAGAGCACAACGGTGTCCTTGAGGAAGGAAAAACAAACCCAAGAAACCTTCCTTGAAATAGTTCCTTAAAATATTCAGCTCTAATATCTATTAGTTATTTCCATGAAAAGATAGCCCAAATGAGTCCCTTAGGGGTGGTTCTAGGAGACATGTGCATTTATTTTAAAGAGGTACTCAAACTCAAATAAAAACTAAGTGTCACTTGGTGTCACCATTTGGGTTTAATTTGCCTGCACATCTTAGGAGGCCCTGGGGTCCTCAGGCAGGCCCTGGGGCTCCGTGAATAGAGGCACTTCTAGGTCCCAAAGGAGGGCCTGTGTGTAGAATTTTGGAGTGGATGGTTTACACCCCACCCCAAACACACATCGTGACCCTAGGAGAGGACAGCCAAAGAACACCACCTGCTTCCAATCACGCAGCCAAGTAGGGAATAAAGAGAACTAAGCCTGAGTTTCCTTCCGACCTGCAGTCTCTGAGGATATGAATAACCAAAGCCCAAAGGGCTTTGTGAGATAAGGGACAAAGGAAAAACTATTTGGAAGACACGCATCTCACTAGCAGAAATGATCCACGAGAGAGGTCACCAGTTGGCTCAGGCTAGTAGGTGGATACCTGGTAACCAAGAGACTCGAGTGCCTCAAGAACCAGATTATGGTTGGGCAAGTGAAATGAGCACCAGCAGTGCCCATGACCTCACAGACTGAGATCTGGGAGCTCAATGTTGCTGGTTTCCCTGCTTCGAAAAGTCTGGCTTATCTGTCATCCCATAAACACAAATGCATATTTTATCTACATGTCTTCTGGATGGACTATCCTTCAGCCTGTATCTAAATCCCTCCATCCTGTTTCAGCCCAGCTTTGCCAGACCATTCTAGTCCATTGTGATCACTCAATAACCGTCTCCGGGGAACTTCAGGATTGTCTTTTAGTCATTTGGTGGTTTTCATACTGTATGCCTCATCTTCCAAAATGGCTTAGAAGCCCCTTGAAGGAAGCAGAGTCAGGGCTGGGTACCTGATATCCTTCTCTTACTTGTCTTCCATAGCACTCAGCACAGTGCATTATAGGTAATCCTCAAGAAATGCAAGCTGATCAGCCAGGAAAGTACTATGGATAGCTCTGATGTCATACTCCGCACTTAAGCATACACGGGACGACCTGGAAGCCTTTCCTATGTATTACCATTTCTTTCTTGGCATGGAGGGCCATCATAATATTAAAATACAAATGGTGGGGCACCTGGGTGGCTCAGTGGGTTAAAGCCTCTGCCTTCTGCTCAGATCACGATCTCGGGGTCCTGGGATCGAGCCCCGCATAGGGCTCTCTGCTCAGCAGGGAGCCTGCTTCCTCCTCTCTCTCTCTCTCTCTCTCTCTCTCTGCCTGCCTCTCTGCCTACTTGTGATCTCTATCTGTCAAATAAATAAATAAATAAAATCTTAAAAAAAAATAAAACACAAATGGCTAGGCCTCAACCCCAGAGGTTCTGATTCGGTGGGCTAAGTGAGGCCAAGGATTTACATGTTTTCACAAGTTTCCCAGTGACCAATATTGTGGGTCTAGGGACAAGGACACCTTGAGAATCGCTCAATAATAAGACTTTAGAATTGGCCACAAGCATCTGCTTGTGATCTGCTTGATTTAGAGCAAGACAGAAGAAGTTGACTGTATAGGAGGCAAGGTGAGAGAACGTCAGTAGGAGCCAGGCAAGATAGGCAGGTCTCAACCTAGCAAGCTGGGTCCAGGACAGGACCGCAGACCCAAAGAAACCTGAGTGAATTAGAAACCCAAAGCAAGAGCTTCTCTAGACCCAGTGTTCTGGGGTCAGAGTCATGGAACAGAGAAGAAATGGGGCCATACCAGATGAGGCTGTCAGCTAAGGCAGGCACAGCAGTGACATCTCCACCTAGCCAAAGGGGCAAGTCATTTGAAGCTCAATAACGAAATGCTGGAATGAAATGATGACAACGGCAAGCAACAGTGGTCAACGAGAACACTCAAACAGCGGGGATGCCAAATGGGAAAACTTGAGCAATCAGGAAGTGGGAAAGAGATGAAACAACAGGATAATGTCCCACAGAGAAGATGCAAAGGTCAGATGGGAAGACCAAAGATTCCAGCTACAGTACAGGCATGGGGCAGCATGCATTTGTTGCATCTTGCCTAGGTCTCAATAGAACATGATTTGGTTGAGGAACTAGCTGACCCAGCAAGGGCCAAAGAGACAGATCAGTGAGCATATCCCGTGCCCAACAGGATGATGGCGAATGAAATATGCAGCCTAATTTCCCAGGGTCGCCAGGCATTGACTTGGCAAGGGAGCAGGACTAAGACTGCACATCAAGGACCCTCAATGCCCACAAAGCAGAGTGGATACAGAAAGACAAGGAAGGAAAGGCATTCAGAAGGGGATTCTTTTCTGCCTCCCGTGAGTTGACACATTATGCCTCGCCCAAGTTTCTCACTTGCTCTGCCTTATTGGTTCATCTGATTATGCAATTCACAGATGTGTCCCAGTAAACATCTCAACCAATAAAAATGTATCTCAGAAAAATACTAAAATTTCCTTTTCCCTGCTCATCCCAACCCCAGGTTTGGGTGTAAATAAATATTTAGATGCACATATCAGTGCTTAAGGGGTTTTTTTTCCCTAACAAAAATAGGATCATAATGATAGTTATAGATTACATGGATCTACAGCTTGGGTTTTAGTTTGTTGGCTGGGTTTGCATTTTTTTTCCATGACTGTACGTCTTGGACATGTTTCCATATCAGCTCATACAGATTCTATCTTATTTTTCCTAATAGCTGCATAGTATTCTGTAATATGAATATGGCTTTTTTAAACCTTTCTCTTCTTAATGGAAATTTAGGTCCTTTCCAGTTTTTCTCTATTATGAAGAAACACTATACTGATTATTTGTGAAAGACTGTTGGAATATTTCTTTGGAAAGCATTGTAAAAATAAGAGTCAAAAGGTATGGTCATGTGCTAGATCTTTCATTTGTTCCTGAAGACCCGTTCTCCATCCCTCCAGCACCCTGCTCCTTGTCCAAGGACACAGACCCATATGGACTGTACCCATAACCTTCCTTGGTTGAGTTTTGGCTTCTGGTTGAGTTTTGCTACCTCGAAATGTGGACAAGAGATCACAAGAAGGAAGGGAAATGAATTTGAGGTGTTTGTTTCTTTCAGAACTCTCTCTCCCTGTCAGCAAAACTTCTACCAAAACACGGCTGCATTCTTCTACCAAAGGCCACAGCTCCTGGAGGCATGGCCCTCCAGACGGCTCCAAGCTCTGTCAACCACTCTCTCTTCTTGTCCCTCAGTCCTAGGGTGGCAACAGTTCCCTGCTCCGGCCAGCCATTGGTACCTGAGCAACCCTTGTTGGTTCCCTAGACCTTCACTGCATGCTCTCAACACCCAGTTTGGAGATGCCACCTGTTTCGTGCCAAGATCCTAATGGATACCCTGCATTTTAAATTCTGATGCATATTCCTA
This sequence comes from Martes martes, assembly GCF_963455335.1. Taxonomy (NCBI): domain Eukaryota; kingdom Metazoa; phylum Chordata; class Mammalia; order Carnivora; family Mustelidae; genus Martes; species Martes martes. The sequence goes on along the minus strand of NC_137897.1, from coordinate 35,786,543 downwards.
AATCTTCTACCAAAAGCCTATAGTCATTTTTCCTCCTACCAACAGTGCGTGAGAGTGCCCAGTTAAGCCACTCTGTGCAAACTGCTAGAGGGAGTACTGTATAAACAAGAGCTTAACAAGTAGTTTGAAAGTCAATGATGCACACAGTGATGGTCAATTCATCATGATGGATAAAAGGTCAGAGCTGCTCGAGATCTCTCTCTCCCTGTACCATGAAAGAACAATCCTTGAGCTGATCAAGGACCTTCAGGAAAGCTCTCTGTGTGACCTTTGCTCTCAATCGAAGGATCCTTCTTTAAATTCCAGTGCATCGTTCTTAGGACTATTGGCAGCCTTCTCCAACATGTGTTAAACAGAGCTATTGCTGAGCCAAAAGGAATATCTCTTTTGGCATCGGTTGACAGTTTCATGTGTGGGCTTAATCACAAATTCCACAGGAATCTCCAGAAAGGCTCTGAAAAACCACATAACCAGCAGTGCCTGTTTTAGGGAGCATTCCTCAGAGAATCCTGGAAATAGAGCAAACTGTTATGGACCCACATACTGTTGAGTCTCAAAACTCTTTGTGGTACTTGGCCCTCTCTCCAACCACATTTCCTACTTCTACCTCTCATCTTTAAATTCTCCAAGTGCTTCGTCTCACGACAAATAATCAACAAGTCTTCACAGCTGGTAATTACAACAGAGACTGTGGAGGTTAAAAGAAAATTCAGGAGGAAATGCTCCCTTAAATCTCACTGGGGGTGCAGAAGGCATTTTTATCAGCCACAGTCGAAACACGAATGGCCCTGAGAGCTCTCATCTGCCTCTTCCCTTAGACCCCTCATTAATGTGGAATTCTTTCTTGCTCACTACTTAGCTAGAGTCTGAAGTCCAAAATCTCTTCATCTTATACTCCCCGGTCTGCTCACAGAATTCTGATTTTTCCTCATTATGTCTTCGCTGTCGGAACATGATCATCTTTTTCTCCAGTCTATTACAATTGCCTACTATCTATTCAGATGTACGTGTTAATATTACATGAGGAATTATTCGAATCAGGCATACCAGAAGAAAAGAATCTCCCTTAATAAAGTCTTAATTGGGGTGTGGCTGGCTACACTTTCTCCTGGATTTAAAAAACTATGGGAGGAGGGCAGTGTCTGCTCTTCGGTTTCCACCAGAAAAACATTGTCACTCAGCTGTGGAAATAGCTGCTTCAGCCCTATGCTTTCTTTGTGGCAGTGCCAGTGATGTATCAGGCAGTGAGGTTTGTTTACTTGGGACAAAATGGCAGATCTTATCGCGATAATGCAAGGTCTGAGATTCATTTATAAAGATGACACTATTGACCTCCCACAGGGAGCACATGTACCATGAATTGTTTTTTCTCAAGTTGGGCTGAAACAGCCACAGTCTCCTGGTCCATACTTCCTCATGGTCAGAAACCAGCAAGATGGATGACTGGGGTCATAGAGGCTATGAAAAAAAATTCCATTTGGTTGGACGTCATGGCTAACAAGTGCCATCCCATCCTACTTTCATAATAAGGACTGACATTATTGAGCCTTAACAATGTGCCAGGCACTCTGCTATGTGCTTTACAAGCACTGAGCCCTTCAATCCTCACACGACTCTGAGAGGTTAGTGCTATCATTATCCACATTTTACCGGGGCACGACAGAGATTTGCGACTTGCCCAAGGTCATACTGCTAATAGGTGGCAGACCCGGAATTTGAAGCCAGATGTCGTAGGTCAGGTTCACCAGAAGCAGATGATGAGATGAGATTTAGGTGCGAGTTACTTATTAAGCAAACAGTATCAGGAGAAATCAGAAAGTGGGAAGAAGCAGGATGCATCGGTTTTCTATTGCTACAGAAAAAGGTACCATGAAATTTAGTGGCTTAACATAACAGCCAACATTTATTATCACACCTGTTTTCCGGGGGGGGGTGTGTGTGGCAAGAATTCACGAGCAGCTTAGCTGGGTGGTTCTGGCTCAAGATTCCTCATAAAATGCAGTCAAGATGTCAGCCGGGTCTATAGCCATATGAAGGCTTGACTAGGGCTGGACAATTCACTTCTAGAATGACTCATCTATGTGAATGGCAAGTTTGTGCTGGCTGTTGGCAAGAGGTCTCCTTTCCTTGTCACATTGACCTCTTTGTAGAGTTACCTGAGTGTCTGCCTCAAATGACAAATGGCTTCCCCTTAAAAAGGACAACCCAAAAGAGAGCAAGGTGAAAGACACAATGGCTTTATGGGCTAGCTTTGGAAGTCGGTCACACACCATCATATCCACAATATTCTAATGGTTATACAGGTTGGCCCTATTCAGTGGGAGAGAGGACCACGCAAGGGCATGAATACCAGTGAGGGTCATTGGGGGCCATTTTGGAGGTTGGCTCAACACAAGGCAAGAAGGGGTAAAAGCCAAGCAAAGATAGGACTTCAGCCAAAGCTCCAGCCTCAGCCTGATTCTGCAGTGAACTCTGGATTGTTAAGTACTCCCCGAAGTTCATCTCACCCCCCCCCAAAAAAGGATCTAGGCTTTCATACTTCCACAACAGGATGGTATTGGCATGGTTTGTGAACTCACAGGCATTTCTGGCTCTCTATGCAAAGAAAACAACTCCATTAACCCAAAGGATAATAATGGGAAGTGGGTCATGGAGGTTAGCTGTTTCAAGCACACAGAAGCTGGAGAATGGGCTCAAAAGAATTAGTACATGGAACAGAGAGAATAGAGGTGCAGCCTTAACAATGTCCTTCTATTTCAGGTGTGCCTACTCTAGAATTCTCACTCCTGAATGCTTTCTATTTTGCTACCTTTGGCTTTTGGCTTTGTCAAGAGCCTCTGCTTTGCAACTGCGACCAAGAAAAGCATACCCGTCACACACCTCTCTAGAGAGAAATCTGACTTTTTCAAAGTCCCAGTTGTTAGAACACTGATAACCAACCATCTTGGTTTTTTAGTTTAAAAAATATATACATATATGTATATTTTAAAAATATACATATAATAAATAATATATGCATGTACTTTTAAATATACATATAATAAACAATATATGTATATTTATATATACAATATAATATAAAAATATATATAAGTATATATATATTCTCTGTGTGTGTGTGTGTGTGTGTGTGTATATATATGTATAATTTTATAGTGTGAGTTGAGCCTCAGTTAAATAGCTCGATGGGTGAAATTTGCTTTCAGCAAACTCTGCTCTTCCTTTTTTCTCTCCTTTGGCCCCTCATCCTGACCTCTCACCAATTATTTACTCTGTGACCACTTCTAGCTCTGAGTCAACTTACAAGTAATCCCAACCTAATACTTTCTGGGTTGGATAATGTTGTAACACATAAACCCCTCCCAAGGACATTTACTTTCAAAGTAGGAACTCTTGAATATATATAGGGAGAGGCCACAACTATTCTAGAAGCTAGAATCTCACATCTGTTGGTATTAGGGAAATCCAGTGCTAACAAGTGCCAGACTGAGTGCATCAAAACCAATAAGCGATCTCTGGTATTTCAGTGTACAAACACACATGCACGTGCTGGGGAAGTCAAGGAGTGAAATTAAGTGATGCTGAAGGTAGGAGACATAACTGAAGAAACACCAACCCCATCAGCCTCAAAACGCACAGAGTCAAACACAGAGCTTGCCAAAATCAGGCTTCTGTTTTTCTTTGCCTCTTTTTTATTCTCTTCCATTAGTGCTTGTGGGAGGGACATAAAGACCAATCCCACAATGATTTTGCTTTGTCAAGGGCAATTTAGATTCATTAAGACCAAGTCACTTATTCATGTCTACAATGCAAAAATTGACTTTTAAGACTTCAGTTTGTGCTTTTCTTATGCTTCTTTCAGCGACTGAGCTCTGGATCTCTTTTATAAGCCACAGTACCTTGTTATATTCGTTAAGTTGCTTTAATAGAGTGTAGGTCATGCCTACAGCACTCAAAATAATACTGCCAAGATGTCTCCAGATTTACCCTGAAATCAACTGAATTCAAACTGAAATAGTAATTAATGTTAAAGTTCTTACCTCTGTTTCAGCAGGCTGGCGTCTGTTTCTGTGGAAACAGGCTGTCGCTGCACCCCGCAATAAAAACGTCAGCCCTGGCTTATCAATTTCGGTGAGCTCAGGCTGGGACTTGCTAGGACTGAATTCTTCTAACACCAACAGATAAGAGATTAAGAGATTCCAACTAATTTCTGGAATTAAGGATTTTTTTTTTTCACAACAAGAAACAAAATGAAAAACCAAGGACTAGTTATGTGATGTGCAGAGTATTAGCTAATGATGGCTGACCCAAACATTTAGCCGTGGCATCTCTCTGTAGGTGATTGTCCATTGCCTCCTTCCATAATTTTAAATTAATCCGTGTTATAAAAGTTATGTATTCAAATTTTCACCAGTCAGGGGGATAGGATGTTTCCAGGATTCTAGAAACATCTTAAAATCCCAGCAAACCTGAAGGAATTGAATGTTTCCAGCATTTGTCATTTAAGTAAGCAGGTTTAATTCAACAAATGTTTATTGAGTGATCTAAATTCTAGGCCAGGAATTTGCAAACCATAAAAGAATTCCCTGGTGATTTTATTTCAAATGCAGAATTCCGGGCCTTACTCCCTAGAGAGTTTGATTCAGTGTATCTGGTGTGGGGCCCAGCACTCTGAATTTGAACAGCCTCTGTTTTCCTCTCTGTAGGTGATTCTGACCTCAGTGGTCCTCCGACCACAATCGGAAAAACACCCGTAGGTCCGTTTGTTGGAGCTCAGAATACAAAAAGAAAGCTAAAATAATAATTATTGATTATTATCAGTCAATCAACCAACCAATCAAATCTGCATCCTCAAAAAGTTGACAGTCTACCACATGAGGAAAATATAACAAAAGTGCAAGACATAGTCTTAAAGCATTGCAGGGACACCCAGAGCCCCCATATTAAAAGAAAACCCCACAGCTCCTAGTATGTCTTTGCTCAAAATCATATCACAACTTTGTTAGTACATAAGACTTCCAATTAACATGAACAAGGGAAATAGTTGAGACATATGTTCCTGGAAACTAACCATCATCATTCACTTAAGCAAAGTGGGAAGAGAAAGGAGATCTTAAAGGTAAGGGATGAAAGAACAATTTTACTTTTTTTTTAAAAGATGTATTTATTTATTTGAGAGAGAGAGAGAGAGCGAACATAGCGGGGTGGAGGGGCAAAAGGAGAAAGAGAATTTCAAGCAGATTCCCCACTGGGCATGGAACCCAACGTGGGGCTCTATCCTAGGACCTCAAGATCATGACCTGAGCCCAAATCAAGAGTCAGCAGCTTAACAGACTGAGCCACCCAGGCACCCCAGAAAAACTTTTGCTTTTAGGATCTTTTTCTTTCCAGTTTGCCTAGGTTGATGATGAGCCTTAATTCCTGGGAATAAAAGTCTCAGCTGTTCCCCTTGTTCCTATTAATTGGAAGTCTTTTGTGCTAAATAGATCTGCCACTCAGGGGAGGGACAGAACAATGAAAATTATGTATTAGGAGATTCAACTACAACATTAGGAGGAAAACTCATTGCCTTAAATATTTATAGCAGTAAAAATGAAACTTAGAAAACAAGTGAATTTAGCAATGACTTCAAAAAGTAAGGAAAGCACAAATTAAAAAATGAATATGGGGGCACCTGGGTAGCTCAGTGGGTTAAAGCCTCTGCCTCCAGCTCAGGTCATGATCCCAGGGTCCTGGAATCGAGCCCCGCATCGGGCTCTCTGCTCAGCAGGGAGCCTGCTTCCTCCTCTCTCTCTGCCTGCCTCTCTGCCTGCTTGTGATCTCTGTCTGTGAAATAAATAAATAAAATCTTTAAAAAAATAAAGATAAAAAATAAAAAATGAATATGAAATTAAAGCCAAAGAAATCAGAAGGAAGGAAATTATAAATAGAAAACCGGATAATCATAAGCTAGAACTGAGAAAATGAACAGCACTAATACAATAAAATAGAAAATAAAGCCATGAGTAGATAGCCTAATCAAGAGAAACAGGGCAGAAAGTACAAGTACACCAAATATGATGACAATAACCATTGAAACCAATGAAATTATAAAATATCTTAAGATATGACCTTGTATATTTCTATACAAATAAATACATTTGAAAACCTACATGAAATTGGTAATTTTCTTAAAAAGTGTAATTTATTCAAAATGATGCCAGTAGAGACATCAAATTTAAAAAGATCAGTTTTCATAGAAATAATAGAGAAAATTCTTACAGAACTTTCCTCTAAAGATCAACAGACCAAACAGTTTCACAGGGAATTTCTACAGATCTTTAAAAGTCAGATACTTCTAATGTTACTTAAACAGCTTTAGAACTTAGAAATGTTCCAGAACTTAGAAAAATGTTCAAGTTCTGATTTTGAGATGAATGTAGTATGAACACTTGATGCTGATACCAATCTCCCTGATGTAAAAATCCTAGAAAGAACATTAGGACATAGGGACACTTGGATGTCTAAGTCATTTAAGTCATGATCCTAGAGTCCTGAGATCGAGTCCCACATCGGGCTCCTTGCTTAGCGGGGAGCCTGCTTCTCCCTCTGCCTGCCACTCCTCCCTGCTCGTGCTCTCTATCTCTCTCTCTCTGACAAATAAATAAATAAAATCTTTTTCAAAAAAGAACACTAGGACATAGAATCCTATAAAATATTAAATACACTCTAATTCTATATTTTAGTATTATATATATAATTAATATATAATTAATTAATATAGAATGTAAAGATACTATATATTATACATATTACATATAACATATTAAATATATATACATATTTTTTGAGCAAATAGTTTTTCTAAGAATGCAAGGAAGTTTCAGTATTTTTTTTAAAAATCCATTAATGTAATGCTCTGTTAATATATCTTTAAAATTATATTATCTACTTAAATGTTAACAGTGTTGATAACAGTCAAAACCCATTCCTATAAAAACATTTAGTAAAATAGGAACTGATCCTTCTTTATGATAAAATAAAGAAAGCCGGCATCTTCACAGGGACTCAGTGGAGGTTTTCCCACTATGGTTAGAAACAGTCCAAGAATTCCTCTATTTCCACTACTCTTCACGTTGCACTGGAAGTATTCGCCAAAGCAATTAGATAAAAGGAAACTTTGGGAGGCAGAAGAATTTTGGAAAGAAAAATGTGACATTATCTCTGTAAAGAGCACGAGAGTATAACTGGAATAAACAAGTGCACCAGCAACAACAAACTTTACTGCTAAGGCTATGGACAAAAAAAATATATATATTTATTTATTATAATAAATCTTTTTTAAAAAGTGGGAGAATAAAATGCTCTACTATGAAAAAGAATATGAAAATGTTACATAAAATTACCAAATTATGGAATTACCTTTTTTTGCAGAATTCCTTTTTTTTTAAGATTTTATTTATTTATTTGACAGAGAGAGAGAGATCACAAGCAGGCAGAGAGGCAGGCAGAGAGAGAGGGGCAAGCAGGCTCCCCGCTGAGCAGAGAGCCCGATGTGGGGCTTGATCCCAGGACCCTAAGATCATGACCTGAGCTGAAGGCAGAGGCTTCAGCCACTGAGCCACCCAGGCGCCCCTGCAGAATTCCTTTTTGACCAAGCAATCCCACATCTGAGAATCTACCCTAAAGTCATACCTTGCCCCTCCATAAACACACGTGAGCATGCGTGAGCATGTACACACACACACACACACACACACACACACAGAGGTTGGAATTGATCCAAATATCCTTCAATAGTGGCTGTATGACAAAACTATGCTATAGCCACAAAATGAAATGTTATACAGCTTGGGGGTTAATAAGGAAGATCTCCATGAGTTGAAGTGAAATAATCTCCAGGATATAGTGGTAAGAGAAAAATGCAAGGTATGTAACAGTGTATATAGTAGACTGTCATGTGGATAAGAAAGAAAGGGAAATAAAAATACATACACAAAAATGATAGCTGGAAAGGTAAACCAGGAAACTATAAAAGGCAGATTTCTCTGAGTACTTCTTTGCATGTGTTTTGATGCATGAATTGTGTGAATCTTCTACTGTGTTCAAAAACAGAATTCAGGAAAACCCTAAAATGAAAAAGAAGCAGAAGAAAATGATCTTAATTGTATGTCACAATGGTTAGACAAGAAAAAAGAAAGAGAGAAAATTATTGCAAGTAATTGTAGAATGAACATAGTGCTCTGGTTGTACAACCTTATTGAGATATAGAAACAGCAAAAAGAAATGCAAAGAAATAATGCAAATCTTTCTCCAGTGAGTAGTAATATTGGTATAGTACTTTTGACATCTTAAGTTAATGTTATTAGAAATCATATTTTCCATGAGAGAAAAGAAACAGAGATAAGATCACAGATATTAAATAAAAGAAATGCATTAAATTTGAATTGAAAATTTCAGTGTGAACTTGTGGAATAGACCACTAAAAGGGCCAAGAAGTGATCACCCATCCAGTAACAATGGGCCCTTTAAGCGCTCAGAACTTGGTTTCTCCCCTACAATGAATCGGAGCTCCTGGAAGAAATGGTTAATGTCAGATCTGAGCCAGGGTCATTTGAAGGTTCATCTGATTCATTCTGTGCCAGAAAGGAGTGTACTAAAAGGATGCAGGGCAAGCAGGATTCAAAGAATTCCCACTGGTTGATTATGGAACTTTGAGCATCAGAACTAATGACTGGGGTGCCTGGGTGACTCAGTTGGTTAAGCACCCTTAAGTTGGTTAAGCAGTTGGTTAACCTCAGTTGGTTAAGCAGAAACTCTTGGTTTCTGATCTCAGGTTGTGATTTCACGGTCAAGGGTTGAAGCCCGGCGTCAGGCTGAGCGCTCAGTGCAGAATCTGCTTCAGATTCTCTCACCCTCTCCTTCTTGCTCACTCACTCTCTCTCTCTCAAATAAATAAATAAAATATTTTTAAAACATTTTTAAAAACCCAAACTAATAACTGGAATTGATACCTACTAGTTGGTAAACTTCAGCTACCAGCACTTCTGTCTCTTGCCTGAGGGCTTTCTCTAGGGGTTGAAGCCCTGATAGTACCAGAGAATTAACCCTCCTCACCAGCAGTCTTCAAAGAATGACTGGCAAAAGTTGAGGATCCATACCTCTCAAGTGAGATGACTCTATGGCTCTATGGCCCATGAACTCCACTGGTCTCTGAGTTCTGCAGCAGGATCCAACTCCAGTTCACTGCAGGGAGAAATGGGTAAGCAGCACTCCTTGATTGTCTTCCTTCTCTTCCCTGTCTCATTGCCCTACCCTCCTACCTGTGTTTTTGAAATCACCTCTCAAATAACAACCTGTCCTAGGGTCTGCTACTGAGAAAATCTGTATCAAGATGGCCACGAATAATGCACAAAATAAGAAAAAGGATAAAAAATTAACTCATTTGCCATCAATGGAGATGGTTTACTCTGAAAATTGCTAATTAAAGGAGAAGAATGAAGTAATCACCCTAGATGAGGAGCTGAAATTCATTTCTAGTTGATCAGGGAATGCTCTTCTTTATAGCAGAATGGCAACTAATAAATGTAGAATAATTGACAGAATTAGAAAACTATGATACTATAACCACAAATGATATCATTGATTCAGGCATCAATGTACATCCCAACCATTAGGCAAAAGGGTAATGGGTAAGAGAAAACTTTCCGGTTTGGGGAGACACATGTTAACAAGTGTAGATGTTAAATAAAAACATGAGGAAAAATCCTGAGAAATCCAGATTATGAGATATACCACTAGTCAACTGTCCTGATCATTTTAAAAACTTAATATCCTAAGAACAAATTGTACAGGTGACTGTTCTAGAATATAAGAGTTTTTGGAAACCTAACAAAAATGTAAAGAGTGAAACTTGATTGGATCCTGTGTAGAAAAAAAAAGCTATAAAAGAATTTTTGTGGAAAATTGCCATTTTTATATAGACAGAGTATGCATTGAGGTAAGGGGACTGTTAATTTTTCTAAACACAATAATGAATACGAAGGTTATGTAGGAGAACACCTTAGTTTTAGGAGATGTAGTGGAAGTATTTAGGGGTGAAGCGTCATGAATGATGCCTGCAACTTATCATAGGTTTAAATGTTTCATGTATGTGTGTGTGGGGAAAGAGATGGTAATAGAAGAAATGAGAGAGAGAGAATAATACAGCAAAATATTAATGATTGTTGGATCTCAGTACCAAATATATGGGTGTTCTTTGTTTTTTGTTTTTTGTTGTTTGTTTCTTTTAATTTATTTTCAGTATACCAGTATTCACTGTTTATGTACCACACCCAGTATTCCATGCAATACGTGCCCTCCATAATACCCACCACCAGGCTCACCCAACTTCCCACCTCCCGCCCCTTCAAAACCCTCAGATTGTTTTTCAGAGTCCATCATCTCTCATGGTTCGTCTCCCCCTCCAATTTCCCCCAACTCCCTTCTCCTCTCCATCTCCCCATGTCCTCCGTGTTATTTCTCATGCTCCACAAATAAGTGAAACCATATGGTAATTGACTCTCTCTGCTTGACTTATTTCACTCAGCATAATCTCTTCCAGTCCCGTCCATGTTGATACAAAAGTTGGGTATTCATCCTCTCTGATGGAGGCATAATACTCCATAGTATATATGGACCACATCTTCCTTATCCATTTGTCCGTTGAAGGGCATCTTGATTCTTTCCGACTGTGGCCATTGCTGCTATGAACATTGGGGTACAGATGGCCCTTCTTTTCACTACATCTGTATCTTTGGGGTAAATACTCAGTAGTGCAATTGCAGGATCATAGGGAAGCTCTATTTTTAATTTCTTAAGGAATCTCCACACTGTTTTCCAAAGTGGCTGCACCAGCTTGCATTCCCACCAACAGTGTACGAGAGTTCCCCTTTCTCCACATCCTCTCCAACACACGTTATTTACTGTCTTGTTAATTTTGGCCATTCTAACTGGTATAAGGTGGTATCTCAATGTGGTTTTGATTTGAATCTCTCTGATGGGTAGTGATGAAGAACATTTTTTCATGTGTCTGTTAGCCATTTGTATGTCTTCATTGGAGAAGTGTCTGTTCATGTCTTCTGCCCATTTTTTGACATGATTATCTGTTTTGTGTGTATTGAGTTTAAGGAGTTCTTTATAGATCCTTGATATCAGCCTTTTGTCTGTAGTGTCATTTGCGAATATCTTCTCCCATTCCATGGGTTGCCTCTTTGTTTTGTTGACTGTTTCCTTTGCTGTGCAGAAGCTTTTGATCTTGATGAAGTCCCAAAACTTCATTTCAGACCAATATCCCTGATGAATATGGATGCTAAGATTCTCAACAAGATCCTAGCTAATAGGATCCAACAGCACGTTAAAAAGATTATCCACCATTACCAGGTGGGATTCATCCCTGGGTTGCAAGGATGGTTAAACATTCACAAATCAATCAATGTGATAGAACAAATCAATAAGAGAAGAGAGAAGAACCACATGGTCCTCTCAATTGATGCGGAAAAAGCATTTGACAAAATACAGCATCCGTTCCTGATTAAAATGCTTCCAAGTATAGGGATAGAGGGAACATTCCTCAACTTCATCAAATCTATCTATGAAAAACCCACAGCAAATATCATCTTCAATGGGAAAAAGCTGACAGCCTTCCCTTTGAGATCAGGAACACGACAAGGATGCCCACTCTTACCCCTCTGACCAGTGGAACAGAGTAGAGAACCCAGATATGGACCCTCAACTCTGTGGTCAAATAATCTTTGACAAAGCAGGAAAAAATATACAGTGGAAAAAAGACAGTCTCTTCAATAAATGGTGCTGGGAAAATTGGACAGCTATATGTAGAAGAATGAAACTCGACCATTCTCTTACACCATACACAAAGATAAACTTGAAATGGACAAAAGACCTCAACATGAGGCAGGAATCCATCAGAATCCTAGAGGAGAACATGGGCAGTAACCTCTTCTATATCGGCCACAGCAACTTCTTTCAAGATATGTCTCCAAAGGCAAAGGAAACAAAAGCGAAAATGAATTTATGGGTGTTCTTTGAATTAGTGTTTTGACTTTCTATATGTTTGAAATATTCATCTTAAAAGTTGAAAAAATATACATCTGAGGTAAATATGGCAAGCTATCAATATCTTTAAAACAGATGGTAGGGATATGCTTGTTTATTATGCTACTTTCTGTATTTCTCTTTATGGTTGAAATGTTTCATAATATAAGTTAATAAATACATAACCAAAACAAAACAAAGCACTAAAGAAAGGAGTTGAAGTTGTGTTTTAGGCAGAAGGAATAGAATGCGCAAAGGCCTATGGCATGTGCTTTGCTCATCCAGTATGGCTTCCCTGATTCTTGGCGAAGAGTGTGGAGAAATGAACCATGAGGCTAGACTGGCCAGCGGGGGAACCATGCAGGGCCTTGAGGACATGCAAAAGGGCACAGAATTTAAGATAAAGGGAACAAAGCACTACGAAAAACCTTTTAGCCGAGGAGAAACAAACCTTTTAGACAAGAATAAGAAGTCAGGAATCTTTGGTAATAGTCAAGGTGAGCAGTAACTCAGACCCAAGCCCTGCCTGGGCCAATGGGAATGAAGAAGGTTTTGAAGAAGGATAAAATTATTTTCAAGAATTGCCTGTCCAATACACTATAGCTCATAATACTTGCTAATTAGAGGAACCTAGAGAAACTGGATCAACACTAATGAGTAACCTCATTAGACGGTGATTGTGTTCTAAATTCACTAAGGTGAATACACAACTTTATAGAACCTGTGTGGGAGATATTTTGTCAGATTTAAAAAAAAGAAATTGAAAAAAAAAAAAAGAAATTGGGCCAAGAAGAGAGATTTTCAGTTGCGGTGATTTATTTATTGAGCTTTTTCATTCCCAAGAGCAGGCACATTCTAGCAAATGTTATCAAAATGAAAGCTACTGCTGTAAAACTACACCACGATTACATTCTCTCAGATTTTCGCCACTTTATGTCATTTGATAAAACGCACTTCTGTCCCTTGGCTTATCATTTTAACACCACTTTAGCCAGAACAAAAAAGAGAGGTGAAATGGGAAAAAATGCCTCTGCTAACCTGTGCGAGACCTTTGTGTGGATTAGAGACAAGGTTCTAGTTCCTTGATAATTTCTTTTTTTTAAGATTTTATTTATTTATTTGACAGAGGCAGAGAGAGGTGAGGAAGCAGGCTCCCCGCTGAGCAGAGAAACCGATGTGAGGCTCAATCCCAGGACCCTGAGATCATGACCTGAGCTGAAGGCAGAGGCTTAACCCACTGAGCCACCCAGGCACCCCTCGATAATTTCTTAATAAATGAGTATATTGTAGCAGACAGGCATTAAGGCGACTCCATGATCCCCAGTCTCCTGGAGTTCATACCTTTGTATGGTTCCGTCCTGTGACTTGCTTCTAATGAACAGAATATGGCAAAGGTAATGGGATGTCACTCCTGTAATTGCATTACATTATTTAAGACTCTGTCTTGCTAGAAAACTTGCTATCTTTCTCCCTTTTTCGCTTTGGAGAAGCAAGCTGCCATGTGGGAGAGAGAATCTGGGGAAACACACATGGCAAGGAACTGTGGAAAGCTTCTACAAGTGAAGCTTGTCCTGCAGTGACCTGCAGTCAATGGCCAGCAAGAAGCTAGTGCCCTCGGCCTTCTAGCCATTAGGCAATGAATCCTGCCAATGACCACAAGAGCTTGGAAGCAGAGCCATTGCAGTAGAGCCTTCAGATAAGAACCCAGCTCTGGCCAACACCTGGATTATAGCCTGGCTGTAAGCTGTGCCCAGACTCTTGACCCCCGGAAGCTAAGGTAATAAATTTGTGTGGATGTAAGCCACTAAGTCTCTGGTAGTTTGTTATCCAACAGTAGAAAAATAATACACGTATAAATGCGCAACCTGGGCAATCATACACAACCAGCCATTGATCCCTCCAGGCACATTAGGTGGCCCTATCTGTCTCAAAACTCCCTTTGCTTCTCTAAGAATATTTGTGATCTCATTCAAGGCCCTCCAAGATGAGCCAAGATAAACTCCACATCTCAAGATCTTAAATCACATCTTTTCCCATATAATATTCACAGGTTCTTGGGATTAGGAAGTGCATCTAACTTGGGGGAGGCCCATTTTTTCAGGCTACCACAGTTATCCTAGAAGTGCCTATGTGTAAGGGCCAGGAGGGCCAGGAGAGGGAGACAAGAAAGCAAGTAGTGCGGGGCACCTGGGTGGCTCAGTGGGTTAAAGCCTCTGCCTTCAGCTCAGGTCATGATCTGAGGGTCCTGGGATCGAGCCCTGCATCGGGCTTTCTGCTCAGCAGGGAGCCTGCCTCCCCTCTCTCTCTCTGCCTGCCTCTCTGCCTACTTGTGATCTCTGTCTGTCAAATAAATAAATAAAATCTTAAAAAAAAAAAAGAAAGAAAGAAAGTAGTGGAATGTGATCGCTAGAGCTAAAGCAGTAGCATCCAGGGACTTTATAAGCTAAATTATTTTGTAAGCTGTTGACTAGACACAGGTATCCCACTAAAAATTGAATGAACCTGCTAAAATGCATCCTGTCTGAGTCTGAAGATTTTTCCAGACCCACCCACCCTACGTTACTACACATTTATGCCCTGCCCAGCATGTAAGCTGGGAGGAATATACATACTCCGTCCCAAGATGAGGTGACTATGACAAGTTCAGAATAAGGGGCACTGCTTCCTGAGTGAATCCGGTCGCTCAAAGCACAGTCAAGTGGAGGCACGACCATGTGCACACATGTAAAGTAAACATGAGCATGCAGGCTTTGTGGGGCTGTGTGGGCATAAGTGGGCAAATAAAGGTTTATGGGGCTGAAGGCTCTCTCTTGCTGTCCCAGGACTCAGCCGAGAGTCCTGGAATGTCTACACTTAAATGCAGGGCTCTTGCACCAATCAGTTCTCTATATGTCTACAATGTGAACGATGTCCCCCTTCTGTGGTACACGATCTAAACGTGGCACACAGACTGGG
Source organism: Martes martes (assembly GCF_963455335.1). Lineage (NCBI taxonomy): Eukaryota > Metazoa > Chordata > Mammalia > Carnivora > Mustelidae > Martes > Martes martes. Next base: position 35,771,516 of record NC_137897.1, on the reverse strand, counting down.
GGCAAGGTGTAATGAGGAGCAGTGACCATTCCAGAAAGCTAAAATCCCGTTGCAAAGTCAAATCTCAAGAAGATTTAGGTTTCATTGGCTGCCTCAAAGGAGATAAACATCTAAAAATAATAACCTTGATGCATAAATACCTCTCCTATTTTAAAGCATTCCATAACTACTAGTAATGCTCAACATATGTCCACGCTCCCATCTTTTCAGTGGCATGTGGCTGATCTTTCATTGCCTACCAAGGAGCAATGAGCTTCAGCACATGTTCTGTGTTTGTGAAAGGTAAGGTGAATCCAAGGATCAGCCCTTCAGTGGATGGAAGACCCTTCAGTATCTGTTTCTAACCAGTGATGTGAGTCAATCACCCACTTGGGCTAAGCTTTAAAAGTGCTTCGTTGTTTTGACATTGCATGCACACAGCTTGTCATGGTTAGCTGTGACCACTTGAGTCAGACTAAGAAGGAGACAACACTAACACCATCCATGGAAACACCGTCAATTCACTTTGGGACCTATATACACATTCCCAAGCATAGTCAAGCTGACTTTGACAAATCAGAATTTGTTTTATAATTTTCATGTACATGCTAGCTACCTTGATAACCCTCTACTTCCTATTACCCTCCCAGTAGATATCTAAGAAAAGCAGGTGAATCTTCATGTCTTTTGGAGGAGAATACTATTCTAATATAATTGAAGTTGTACTGATGTCTGTTGTAGATTTCATCTATCGCTTCCTTTGTATCGGCATGACCTGTCAGTCTATCACACAGAGACCTTCATTCCTTCTAACATGATCGCCCCTGCTGCCTAAGTTGTCTGCTCATCGCAAATTTTAAAATAAATTGTTTTATTATCATCCCAATTATTGAAGCTAAGCTTATCAGGCTTAGGTACTTTCCCTGTGTGCAAGAGTTGGATGCTATTATTTTCTTTAAGAGTAGGTGAGGCACAAAACTGATAAGTCAGGGGGCACCTGGGTGGCTCAGTGGGTTAAGCCTCTGCCTTCAGCTCAGGTCGTGGTCTCAGGGTCCTGGGATCGAGCCCTGCATCAGGCTCTCTGCTCAGCAGGGAGCCTGCTTCCCCCTCTCTCTCGGCCTGCTGCTCTGCCTACTTGGGATCTCGGTCTCTCTTTGTCAAATGCATAAATAAAATCTTAAAAAAAAAAAAACTGATCAGTCAGTCCTGGCTACCCTGGTGATTTCATCCTAACTAAAAACTAGCCCCAGAGAAAATGTCTTCCAAAACAGTATTCTTTCCGTACCCCACCCTTGTTCTCAACCACAGTGAAATCAAAAGAAGATATTCCAGCAAACTTGGCCAAGGAGAGGCAGGGCACAAATCCGGGTTTTCACGAGGCTTCAGAAAGTCCCATTAGATTAAAGAGAGGCCGATCCCCCATGTCTCCTCCCCTTAGAGGCCAGCTCAAATTGCCATTAACTATATTTTTCTATATTTCCCCCCAGATGCTCTATTTTACTTGCATAGAGCTAACTTCAAGAGATACAAAAGGGTAATAGAAAGATATATCGAAACGAGAACAAAATAGTCTTAGCCACACCCTGCCCAGAAAAGAGTAGAGCCAAGCAAACTTGTAAAGTTCAGTTATTTCTATTCTTTATGTTGGTTCCAAGTCTTTGATGGAACAATGATGAATTGAAGTGGTGATGGTGGGCAAACTTGTCTTGTTCTCATCACAAGGTAAAAGCTTTCAGCAATTTATGATGAAGTCGAGTTTTGGTGTAGGTGTTTTTTTGTAGATAATTTCATCAGTTTAAGAGAGTTTCCTTTTATTGCTAATTTGCTCAGTGAAACCTTTTCCTCCCTAGATGGATAGGGAACCTTATGAAATTTGTTTCAGCCTCTATGGAAACAATCATATGATTTTTGTCCTTAATCTTACTGTGGTGAAATACACGGGCTCGTGTTCTATTTCTAAAGTGACCTTGCCTTTCTGGAATAAACCCAGCTTGATTCAAATATATATTTTTATATATTGCTAAATTTGAATGACTTAGATTGTTGGGCTAATGCATGTATGTTCTCCAGTGATACTGACCTGAAGTGTTACATCTTCTCACGCCCTCATTAAATTTTTAGTATCAATAGTTCTACTGCTCTTATAAAATGAGTTAGATAATATTCCATTTTTCTTCTATATTTTAGATGAATTTTTGACAGATTGGCATTTTTTTTCCTTAAGTGTTTGGTAGACTTTACTAATGAAGTCATTTGGAAATTTTCTTTGTAGAAAAACTTATAAATCCCATTTTTTAAAATGTTGTGTTCTTCAGGTTCTCTGCTTGTTCTGTGTCAGGCTTACAATGTTGTATCTTTCTCTAAATTTGTCCAGTTGATCAAAATTTTTTTAAATTTTTTGGCGTAAGTTTGTACATAATAGCTCCTTTATATATTTTATATCTGTGGGAGGTACAGTGATTTTTGAGTTTTTTTTTACCGATTTTATTTGAAAGTACCAACTTTTGGGGCATCTGGGTGGCTCAGTCAATTAAGCATCTGCCTTCAGCTCGGGTCACAATCTCAGGGTCTTGGGATCGAGTCCCACATTGGGCTCTCTGCTCAACAGGAAGTCTGCTTCTTCCTCTCTCTACCTCTCACCCCCTCTCACTCGTGTGCACACGCTCACTCTCTCTCTGTCCCTCAAATAACTAAATAACATCCTAAAAAAAAGAAAAAGAATTCCTGAATGGTGGTGGTTTTCTTTCAACCTTTTGGAGATGCCATTCCAAGGCATTTGGGCTTGTCTCCTTATGCATCTGGTTAATTTTTCTTGCCACGTATTGAATCTACATAGAAAGAATATGAGATATAGGATCATTTTAGCTTCCTCCAGGGTGGGCTTCCATTTGTTTCTTCTAGGGTCTGGGGATACAGGCAATCCAAGATCATTTTAATCCACTCCAGGACCAGAACAAGTTGAGCTATGATGTCTGAGGGTGTACTCTCTCTCCTCAGATATAGCACTCTTACCGTCCCAAGACCACCGAGTCCTCAATGCCAAACCCTGTATCTGTATTCTTGCAAAGCTCTCAAAAACACTATTCATGGCTGCTAAGGCCCAAGCATTTTAGGCTTTCAGTCACCTGGGAAGGAATTGGCAAATTCCCCAGGAGGAAAGTGGCCCCAAACTCTGGTTTGCTCTTTGAGTATCTATCTTCTTTCTTTTTGTCCAGGGCCCTGCAATTCACACTCTGGTTTTAGCTATCGGACCTAGTACTTTCTAGAATATTCCTAAAATATACTGGAGTGTATGTGTGTTTTACAGATATAGATAGATGAGAAGGAGAAAGAGAGAGAGATCCTAGCTTCTTCTTCTTTCAGTTGTCTTCAACAGGAGGATTCATCTTAATGAACTGGTCCACCATTACTGGAACTGGAAGTTCTGTACCCCAGATTGCCCCAATCATTACCTCAATTCTTCTGTGACCTCCTTACTCCAGGTCCTCGGCTATTCCCACTTACCCTGCATCATGACCCAGATGGTGTCCCCTCTACTCCATTCTCATTCTGCCCCCCATCTGCCAGGGCCCGTGTAAGATACAGGAATGCTGAGAGCATCATTCACAGCTCAGTTCATGCATTTATTTACACGGAAGACTATCTCAATTCTAAACTCCAATGAAGAAAACCTTCATTTTCTCTTGACTGACTCCACATACAGATTTTATCAATTATCCAATTTAGCTAGCACTCAGAGACAGAATTTAGGCAGAACTAATCTAAGTTCTATTTTTATTTATTTTTTTCTCTGAAATGGCAGGCATATATCCAGCTCTCTGACAAGTGAGGAACTGGATGTATAAATGTCTTTAAAACGGTAATGCTCTATACAGAAATGAGGTTGCACATGCAATTCTGGGTCCTTTACATTGACCACTTGTGTTTCTCCATCTCTATGTATACTCCAACAGCGGTAGGCAGCCTCTAGTCTTTCCTTCTCTCAATAGAAAAGTCTTTTAAAAGACCTAACCCTAACCGAATAGTTTAGCACGTTTATCCCTCTGCCCTTCATCTCCCTAAGTTCTCTTACTCCTTTAACTTTTAGAAAGTGGTATTTCTAATATTATAACCCTCATCTTTTCAGGATTATTTTAGCTCTGTTGAGGCACAGAGAAGTGGACCAAGCTCCAGGTAAGGAATTCATCTATCTACCAGCTAAAGCAAAGAACTATAATTTAATAAGTTTGCTATTCATTATCAATAATTTCAATATATATCAATATATAGTTCATATCATAAGCCAAAGAAGTTTTAAAGTCACTTAAGTATGATTTTTGAATATTTTTTAACCGCAGGCTATTTTTTCCTTTCAATGGGTATTGATCTAATTCATTTTTAATAATCGTATAATACGGGCATAGTACAATCTATTCAATAATTTCGTCAATCATGTATATTCACATTGTTTACAGGTTTTTTTTTGTCACTACAATGACATAAGAAATACTGTTGAATGTAAGCCCACTTGTTCAAAGAGGGTCAATTCCCGGAGACAGGAGTGTTTTTCAGCCAAAGGTATCAGGTAGCTGCCAACTTCTGGTGAATTTCAAATATACTTTTTTATAAATAATTTTTATTAACATATAATGTATTGTTTGTTTCAGGGGTACAGGTCTGTGAATCATCAGTCTTACACAATTCATAGCACTCACCATAGCACATACCCTCCCCAATGTCTATCACCCAGCCGCCCTATCCCTCCCACCCCCCCTCCCCTCCAGCAACCTTCAGATTGTTTCCTGAGATTCAAATATGCTTTTTTTTTTTTAAAGATTTTATTTATTTATTTGACAGAGAGATAGAGAGTACAAGTAGAATGGCAGGAAGAAGGAGAGGGAGAAGCAGGCTCCCCACCGAGCAGGGAGCCCAATGCGGGACTTGATCCCAGGACCCTGAGAACATGACCTGAGCCGAAGGCAGCCACTCAACTGACTGAGCCACCCAGGTGCCCCCCTCAAATAGCTCTTAACACAAGTTGGAGCCAACAAGTTAGTCCTGTGCCTCTCTAGTCAAAGTCAAAGTCAGGTCAGCAAATTTATACAGTACATAAACATGTTGCCCTTGCCTCTCAGAGACGCCTGACTTTCAAACAACATTGAAAACAATAAGGGGTGCCTGGGTGGCTTAGTCAGTTAAGCATCTGACTCTTGATCTCAGCTCAGGTCTTGATCTCAGGGCTGTAAGTTCAAGCCCTGCGTTGGGTTCCATCAGGCAGGAACCTACTTTTAAAAAAAGAAAGAAAGAAAAGAACAACAAAACCCCACATTGTTTTTAATCAAAAACTTTAAAATGATTCCAACAGGATACTGGCTGCATAAACACCAATATTCCTTTTCACCCTCATCTCATTTTCAACTGGGGTAGAAAATTTAGACGGGGTCATAGCAGCTGTGGTCATGGCCTCTGCCTGCACTGCCAAGGTTTAATTTATCCAGGCCTGCTGCTGATTTATTAGCACTGTTGATTCCCTGGAGATGTGATGCTTTCATTGGTTTCACATATCCAACACCTGTTAGCTTTTCTTAAGCAGTGACTTGATTCAGCCACAGACCAGCTCTCACTTGGCCCTGAGGCTCCAGTCTGGTGCCAGTCTGGTGTTTTCCATCCTTTTTCTTCCCTTTTTCACTGTTCTCAATTCCAATGCCTCTCCTTTATCATAGGAAAGTTCTAATTGGAACGTTTGTCTTTTTTTTCTTTTACTTTCCAAAGAGTTGGTTCCCTGACCTATGCCATCCATGAATGTCATTAACTTCTTTTTTCCACCACCATTAAATAGTGAAGAAACACAGAACTATTGAGACAGTAAGAGAATTATTACTGGGTATTACATACCACCTTCGATCTGGACCATCAAATTATGCAACAAACCAATATTTCAGCGTTCATATCATGAAGAGTCCAAAATACACCATAAAAATTATTTTGAGTGGAAGGCATTTGAGTTCCTGAAATTTCTTACCTGCCTAAAAACAGAGGCTCCCAAAAGAACTCAAAAGAGTTCAGTTGTCATACTATTCCCTCCCCAGGAGCAGCTGGGGAAGATTGACTCATCACTGGACATAAGAAGTCTCCACAACACACCTAAACAGGTATTGTCACAAAACTATCACATCTGTCTCTCCTGAGCATTCACTTATCTTTCCAAAAAGTAATTTGTTTTCCCGTAAGTGTTCATCATCTCCCTTTCCCTTATTAAGACATAGATAAGCCCCAAATTCTAATCACCCCTTTGACTCACATTTCTTTGTGAACCCCCCTATGTACATGATTAAATCTGCCTTTTCTTTTGTTACTCTGTCTCTTGTCAGTTTAATTCACAATCCCCAAACACTGAACCTAAGAGGATAGGGGAAAATTTTTTTCTCTCTGGTATCACAAATGAAGGGGAAGATAAAGGTGGAACATGGAAGGAGCAATGGTTTCATAGCAGAGGAAATTAAAGCTAAAAGTAAATTTGCAAGATCCCTCCAATATACTTCTTCTAGTATATTCCTGAGATCCCTCTAAAACAGAAAAAAAATTAAATAAATCTGAGTAATGCAATTAGACAGGAAGAGAAACCAGAATGAATTATTGAAACTTCATAACTGAAAGATGTCACTTAAGAATATACTTTTTTTTCTCAGTTAAGTGCAGGTAAAGGAGACTTATGGCCTAGCTTCCTTTGAGGAATCAAAGAGAACAAATGGACCCCAGCAGTGCTCTTTTCCAAATGGAAACTGTGAAGCTGATTTTTCAACAAATCTATTTTTTAGCAAAAATCACATTTGTTTGATTAAATGCCCCCATTATTCTTTGGAACTACTCTTGGCAGTATTTCTGTTCTTAGAAAATTCTATTCAACTCCACGTTTATAGAGGGTCTGTTTTGTGGCCTTGACCCAGACCAGGAACTAACTAACATGAGCAAAGATGGTTCTGACTGGGATGGAACGTACCATGGTCACCTGCGGTGCTCATGGAGGTACATCATGGAGAGCTCCCTTCGAGAGACCCTGTTTGGGGAGCAAACAGGGAGCCCCCTGCTGCTGCATCTTCCCTCTGGGATCTGCTGTAGTATTCCTGCTGAGGCCCCATTTGGCCCAGGCCGTTCCCACCCAATGACTGAGCACAACGGGGGCCTCCGGATTTGGGCTACTCTACCTGGCACAGGACTTCTCCGATGGACAGTCTTTGCTCTGGGCTCCCCGTTGGCCTGGTGGAGACTTTCTCAGAGCTACATTGTGTCTGCGGCCCTTCACACCCCTTCACACACGTCTCCTTCCTTCCCTCTTTTTTCTCAAGGGTCAGACTTGCATCTCGGTCCAAAGGCTCTCCCCACCTACTCCAGCCCCTCCCCCCCCCATTATCCTTCAGTGTTTCTCTGCAGGTAAGTCTCTTTTTCATTACCCCCATCTTCCAGGAGGACCTGCATGGACTCAGCCCATAATTCCTGCAAATCCTGAAGTACAGCAGTTCGTTCCTGAGTAGCATCCGTTATCGCATTGGCCAAACATATCCCTCTAGGAACTATGAACATTCCATGGAGTAATAACATCTCTCATTCATTCAATTTCCATGTGCCAGACACTTCGCTCAATTCTCTTTGTAAGTAAGTTTATGTAAGACTCACAGCAACCATGTAAGGATTTTATAGTGATATGCCCAAGGACACATTGCCACTCACATTTGAGAAAACAATGACAACCTGAGATTAAAATCCAACTCTATCCAGTTTCAAAACCCATGTTCTTCCCTCCACTGTACTGCCTTCCAGCAGTAAAGCGGGGGCACCTGGGTGGCTCAGTCAGTTAAGCATCTGCCTTGGGCTGGGGTCATGATCCCGGGATCCTAGGATCGAGTCCCACTTCTTGGGGAGCTCTGCTGTGGGGAGTCTGCTTCTCCCTCTCCCTCTGCTGTTCTCTCTTTCTGTGCCAAATACATAAATAAATAATTTTTTAAGAAGTGATGCTAAGAATTGTTCTAAATGTTAGCTGGTCTTATGGACCAGGCCCTCGGCTAAGAACGTCACATGTCTTCCCTCGTGCAATCCTCCCAATAGTCCTCACAAAGGAAGGAGGCTTACTATTTCCCATTGTGCAGATGGGAGAACAGAAAGTAACAAAGAAATAACGCATCACAGAGTAGCATTTCCTGGGACAAACTAAAAGGGTCGTTCCACTATAATAAATGATATGATAGGTATAGATCGATAGGATTTTCCTGAACTGTGATTTGGTTAATGGCAATGCCATTTAGATGTCCCCCCCCCCCCAGAATCTGGCCTCGTTACTGATATTCTAAGCATTCCAATGCCCTCTCTCAGCTCTCTTAGGTTTTCTGTGTTGAGCCTTTAACACTGTAGTCCAGAGGACTGATCCCTTGCTTTGCCCCTGTTTCTTGCTAGCCCTGGGGCACTTCATAAACAATAGGTTAATTCTGAAAGCCATCCCCAGTGAAGGACTCTGGTTTCCTAGAGAATACAGCTTGGAGTTTGTTAACACAAGGTCTGTCTACAACAGAGTTGATTTTGCTTTTTGCATAGTTTGGAAGCTGTTCTATTATGTTCTTTCCTGAGCTGCATATTAACTATAAAGCATGCCCTACCATATAACAGTTAATACATATTTTTTTCCCCTCAGAAACATGCTTGGATTTCTTTCTCTTCCTTCTGATGTGATCACCACCCACACCCACCCACCAGTAAGATTAAATATTCTTTAACAAGAAAATAATAAAAGCTGAATAAATGCCCTCCAGCATCAAAAATTGCAGCAGAGGCAGGAGGGAAAAAAAATTCTCTCTGAGTTCTGCTTTTGTGATTGCGTTTAAGACGTGGAGGGAGGGCTGCGCTTGTTCCTGCAAGAGGCTTCGGGAGGCTTTCTGTAAATCCAGCTCTCTGCCCTGCCCAAAGACGGGCAGTGGGCGGATAAGCGTGGAAGGGATGGAAAAAAGGAACAAAAGTACATTTCCCGACTGGGGGTGGGATGGGGGTGGGGGGTGGGGGTGGGGTAAGGGTGGGGTGGGGGTCTAGTCAAGGGTTCCCGAGTCTCAGTTCACGCCTGAGCTGCCATATTCCTGCTAACTACACGTTTTACATGACGCAGCGCGTCTCAACACTGTCTACACCAGTCTCGGACTAGAGTTTCAGAGACATCCTAGGAGGCGATCCAAGGCAGCCAATCTGCAGACTCACGAGCTATCTAAATGGTTCTTAAGCTACAGGATATTTTATTTGGGGCAGGGAGTGGTCGTTCCTGAGCAATTAAGTCACTGACAGGCAGAAAAGATGAGATGGGAGACTGGGCCGACCTTCCAGGTTGAGGAAAAGCTGAAAATTCTGGGTTTGCAAAACAGTCTTGTGTCTAATGAGACTGCCGAGAGGCGCCATCCTTCAAGTCCACCCAATTCTAAGTGGGGGTTTTGGCAAATTGTATCACAGAGCTTCAAACCCACTAACCCAGAGGTGTTCAGTATTTGTTTTGTTTTTGTTTTGTTTTGTTTTGTTACTGTTCAGAAAGATGATACCAGGGGCGCCTGGGAGGCTCAGTTGGTTAAAGCCTCTGCCTTCGGCTCAGGTCATGATCTCAGGGTCCTGGGATCGAGCCCCAAGTCGGGCACTCTGCTCAGTGGGGAGCCTGCTTCCCTTCCTCTCTCTCTCTGCCTGCCTCTCTGCCTACTTGTGATCTCTGTCAAATAAATAAAATCTTAAAAAAAAAAAAAAAGGAAAGATGATACCATTCTAAGAAAATTTGGTTTGGCCATTATTTCTTTCTTTTCTGATGTTTAAATCTCAAACTAATATATATCTGAAAATATTAATACATTTCCTCTTCGATATGTATTAATTACCTTTTGTATTAGTAGTTTCTTTGAGACCACAGGACACATGAAGGGAGGGCAATAAAGACATTACATGATTTTTAAAAATATGAGCATCCATGGCTTTTCAGCCCCACTCCAGAATCACTGCTTACATCAATCCCAAGTTCATCATGCAGCAGTTTAATCTGATTTCCTCTTATACTGTCCCTCGCTGGAGATCAGAAGGTTTCAGCTCCTTGGCTGTGTTTTTAAAGACATTTTAAAATTTCCCCTTGATCTTTCCTTTGGTTGATGAAAAAGCTTGGACTCCCCCAGCAAGTTACTGTGTTTTATGTATAACCTTTAAATCACCCTCTAGCTCTCTGAACTTTCCCCAAGTTCTTCTTGCCTCTCCTTACGGTTGCCTATAGCTGCCTAACGAACCAACGCAAACATAATGGCATGAAAACAGCCACAATCATTTGTTAATATCTCTCATGGGCCTGGGGGGTAACTGAACTCAGCCAGCTGATTCATCCCTCCAGGGAGTTGTCACAAAGGCTTCTTTTCTCCCACGTCTGGGCAGTGATGCAGCCTATCAGCCAGAACATCCACCTGTGCCCTGTCCCTGGGGCCTGAGCTGGGTTCCAGAAGTGAGGGTCCCAAGAGAGACAGAGTGAAACGAAGCTGTCTGCCCTTCATGGTGGAGACTTGGTAGTCCTAAGGCATCACTTTCATTATATTTTATTTCTTGGAAGCAAAACGCTATGGCCAGCCCTCATTCCCTGGGGAGGGGAATTTAGACTCCACCTCTCCAAGGGAGGGGCAACAAAAAGTTTGCAGCCACCTGTGAAGACCAGGACACATCTCTTTAGCTGGGAAATCCATTGTGCTCTTGGGGTATAGGAAGCAAGTGGGGCTGGCAGCAAGGGGCTAGAGTCAGAACTCAGGGGGACAGCCAAGGATTTGAGGGTCACTGGTGGCCGTGACCAGAGAAAAGGTTAAAAACTAAAGAACCCACAGAAGAGCAGGGAAGGTTGGCATCGGTCACTGCAGCAGAACAGGAACCCCAAAGAAAACTCTGACCTGAGGGCAGAAGCTGTTCAATGGGAATGGGACCTATACACAGCAGGGAGAAGGAGCCCAGAAAGGCGGTGGTCAAAGTCAAAAAGCACCCAGAGAGCCTCCTAGAGGAGTGCAAGGGCGAGCGTCACTTTCAGGATTATGATTGTGCTAGCACCAAGACCCGGCTCAGGGTTTTTCCTGGGAGCAGACCTGGACCAAAGACACAGAAGGCTTCCTGTCCCAGTGCCCACCTCCGAACACCACCCACGTCTCACTGATGCACAACACACAACCTCCGGAGAGAAAGCAGGAAACCACCCGTAAGAAAAATAGCCTGTGAGCAGACTGAGTTTCTGAGAAGTTGCCCTGGGCAGTGGTGGGGTTCGTGAGTACAGTGGACCTGGCTTTCCACAGGACCAAGGAATTCTACTGAGATTTTTCCAGTTATGCATCCAAAGAGACTCTGAGGTCGGCAGGAGGTAGAGGCAGTGACTCAGAACCTGAAATGCAGGAAAACTGACTGGCCTCAGGGGTTCTCAGGGCTGGGACCGCCATGTCTAAAGGTCCACCTCCAAGGAGACACCTGTTAGCTCAAGGCCTGGTGCACGGTCTGTCCCCAGTGAATGTTAGCCAAATCAAACAGAAGTGAGATGGCCCAGACCCAGGTGACACGGTGGCCAGCCCCATTGTGTGCAACAAGAAGGGCAAAGCAGGGGGATTTTAAGATAGACAGTATGTCCTGCTCCTCTAAACTTCACGCTCATCCTACTAACAGAAAGAACACTTCACCGCGAATTCTTATTTAGACTGTGATCTCATGTCCAGATTTACACTCCTAACTACACACATACAACCACCGACAAACGCAGGCGCAACCAGGTACATGCACCAGCACACACACACGCATACACACACACACACACACACACACACAAACACCCATATACACTGACCGTGGGTGCACCCGCGGGCACACAATCTCTCTGACAATTCCTTTCCCTTTAACACCAGCTCCCTTCATGAAGTCTACACGGCCCCTGTGAGAACTGGTGCCATGGTTACCTCCATGTGTGAATGAGTTGTCACACTGATTGAACATGGTGACTCCATTCCCTTATTGTTCATTCAGACAGTGTTTATGAACTGCGGGCCAGGCACGACACTAGATAGAGCAGAGCTGGCAAAGATGCATAACCGTAGAGTCCCGTCCCCCAGGAGTGACAACTGAGCAACAGCACTTGAAAAATCATTCACACCACAACCTGCAAGTGTAGAGGACATTTAGCTTCTCTGATTGTGTCTGTAACGAATGTGACACCCTGCCGTGAGTGAGACCGAGACCCCATTCGTTAAGGGCCCAGTCGGGTTCAAATGGGACCCTATTCACCACCGACCGCAGGCAGCCTCCTCCTGCCACCCCTCCCTCCGGCCCCGCAAGATCGTGCCTTAGTACGGTGCCCAGCCGAAGGACACTAGCCAAACAAGGATCTTTTCAGTGTGAAAGGGGAATGCTGCGATCATTAAACTGGAACGACTGTGTTAGCTTGGGACTGTCTGGGGGCAGACCAGGACAGAAAGGATTCTACCCAGCAGGAAACCACATGCAAAAGGGATTTGTTTAAGTAAGGGGCTGTTTTCAAAGGTGTCAACACAGGTAAGAGAAGCCAAGAAGGGATGAGGAAACACCCAGGGCTCACAGCAGGAGGGGGCTGCCACCCCTAAGTCTAAAAGGGTAAAAAGAGGAAGAGGTGCCAAGCCCTATAGTGAGACCTGTAGAAGTAGAAGAGGGTTGTCTTTCGGACCTGCCTAGAGGGAATGCAATCACTTCCAACCAGGAGGGAGGCAGGAGGGAGCAGGAGACAAATAACCCCTATCTCTCTTTCTACCCGCACTCTGGCCTCCGGAGGGAGGGTGCCTTCCACTGCCAAAGGGCATCCAGAAGCTGGAGGGCAAGGGAGCCCCGCCTATGAAAGTCAGCCTCCTTTGGTGCAGAGCAAGGGGGAAAAGGGTGGAGAAGGATTTTGCATTGGGCTGAGATGTGAAGGAGAATTACTAATACAGTACGGTTGAATGGGGCAAAGGAACAGAGGGATCATCGTGGTGTCAGGAATGGCTCGAGGTCCTCAGGCATGGTGGCCTCTGCCTCCGAGGCACCAAGGGGAACACCTCCATTCCCCTTTGGGCTGCCCGGCCTGCACCATCCATTGGGAGCCGCAAGTTCTATAAGCCTAGACTCCTAACCTCCTTGGCATCTTTAAAGCTCAGTGGTGACTCAGCCTCATCGCAACCCTCATTGGTTACTGACCGGTCCCTGGGTCTCTGCCGAGCGCTCCATCCCGTCTGCTCACTCAGCTGTCCCCCTTCGCAGAAGGATCCCTCATCTTGCCGTGCTGGGCCTCATTTATTCTTGGTATTACGCTAATTTCCCTAAACCACCTCCCCATCTCCTCACTGGAGCCTAGACAGAAAAGAATCAGGGTCTCACAGCTGCTAGGTTTGTTCTCCTGCTTCTTTCTTGATCTTTCTCCTTGCCACGTTCCTCTGGGAGGGAAAGGGGCTCAGCTGTCTCTTCCTTCCCCTGGGTTGCGTTCTCCTTCTACAGCTGAGCAGCAAGCCTCATGGCCTCACTGTGTGGACTCGGCATGCTTCTGTTCTAATCAGGGGCCCAGGGGCTGACTATGCGACCATGAAGAAGGGGAATGAGCCAGAAGGGTCTGCCCTAGAAATTGAGCAAATCCTTTCTGAACACCACAGCTGAATTTATGAGGCTCTTGTCCTACCTGCAGTACAATATTTTGTAAACACGCTCATGGCCTTTCCATACTCCTTCTTTAACACTTCTATTGCATGCACATGTGTGCATGTATACACACACACACACACACAACCTCAAAAAAATTTCTAGGGGCGCCTGGGTGGCTCAGTGGGTTAAAGCCTCTGCCTTCGGCTCAGGTCATGGTCCCAGGGTCCTGGGATCAAGCCCCACATTGGGCTCTCTGCTCAGCAGGGAGCCTGCTTCCCTCTCTCTCTGTCTGCCTCTCTGCCTACTTGTGATCTCTCTCTGTCAAATAAATAAATAAAATCTTAAAAAAATTTTTTTCTAGAAAGTTCAGTATCCTGGGTCAACTAGGGTAAGATCGCATGCTCTGGGAGGCAGAATAGAATATTACATCAATATTTTTAAAATATTAATCCCCCTTAAAATTTTAATTTCCTGTTCCCAGCTATATTCTGGAAGCCTGAGCTTTAAAGTGAAGGGCACCCATGCCCTGGGCTAGGGATGAAAGCAGTGTGTGATCCTGGACGGGACCCCTATCTCTGCCCCTTATTAGCCATGGAACCTTGAGCAAGCCACTTCACCTCTCCCAGCTTCACTTTCCTGTTGTGTGAAATGAGGAGGCTAATGCCTGCTTGTCGGTGTCACGGTGAGGGTTAAATGCACTGGTGGAAATCCTGGCTCGTTGGACATGTTTACATGACCTTCCTTTCCTGCCCTCAGAGCCAGCCCTGAATAAGAGCTGAAGTACAGGGCCCCCCGTATCTTTTGAAAACACAGGAGCTAGAATTCTGGACCTCAGATTCTTGGTCTCATGGTACTGGACGAGGTAGGACAAGAACTAGATTGATCGTCTCCTGTGGGAAAGACACAGTAGCAGAACACTGTTAGACCTTATCAACCATCTCATCTCCAATGCACAGGCGAAATTGAGGCCCAGAGAGTAATTTGCCTGAGTTGTTTGCCTTTGGTTAGTAGATGCTTAAATGCTCTTCACTAAAAATGTATCCTTCTTGAAACAAGTTATCTCCAGTAGTGAGTTCTGTGGTGTTCCCTCAAGGTCCTCTTGTCAGAGCTGGTGCCCCCATCCCCAGCTGCTGGGACCATCAGCTGCAGACACAGCTGTATCTCCTAGTGGGAGGTGCCCTTGACTACAAGAAGCAACCTTGTCCAAATTTACATACCTCCAGTGTCTGACTTGGAGATGCAAAGGCCCAGTCTTCTCAACTTCAATCTGGGACAACTCTGGAGGCCTTTCCCAGCTCCAGCGCTCCCTGTTGGATCAGCTGAGGCCTATGTCCAGTCCTTCCCCCCTCACTTTCTCAGGGGTATATCCCTCTGGAGCACTGCCCAATAAACCTTTGCATACAATTTCCAGGGAGCTCCACCCAAGGCATAGACTTAAACTTGAGTGTTAGGAAAAACCAACAAACAATCACCAGGCCTCAAAATCCAAGTCTACCTGAACTGTGTTGATTAAATGATGGTGTGAAAATTGACTGGAGGTGGTGGGATGGGAGTGGGCAACTCCTGGGGAGGAGGCAGAACCGGGAGGAGGAGTGCTATGGGGGTCAGAACCCCAGGAATAAGAGAGGAAAAAGGATGCTGAAACATGGTTTCTCTTCCAATGCTATTCTCAAGATTTTTAATTTTTTTAAAAATTTTTAAAGATTTTATTTATTTGCAGAGAGGAAGAGTGAGATGCAGCACAAGCAGGGGGAGTGGGAGAGAAAGAGGGAGAAGCAGGCTCCCTGCTGAGCAGGGAGCCCCACTCAGAGCTCGATCCCAGAACCCTGAGATCCTGACCTGAGCCAAAGGCAGACACTTAACCGACTGAGCCACCCAGGTTCCCTAAGATTTTTTAAATTCATAAATGGCCTCCTGGTTTATGGCAGGCTCTGTCTGATGTCCATAGATAAAAGATTTATTGCTAGGTAGGGTTCTTAGCTACAAGGTAATAAAGAAATAAAACATGTAATAACCAAAGTCAATATTAACAGTAACTATAATACCCAGCATTTATGCAGGGCTTTCTATGGTTGCAGGCATTGGCCCCGGTTCTCTATACACATGAACTCATTTGATCTTAAAAAAATCCTATGAGGCGGTTGCTACGATTATTACCTTGATGGGAAAAATGAGGCCTACATAGAGAGGCCTAGTAATTCATCCAAGGCTGTGTAGCTAGTGAGCTGGGCTTTTACCCAGATTATTTGGCTCTGCGGGTGTTGCTCATAAAAAGGCCACTGCCCTCATTTAAAAGGGGACCATCCCAAGGAACCACAGTGGTAGCCACCAGTCTGCATTTCCCAGGCCCACTGACTACTAACTACTTAGCTAGAAAGAAAGAAGAGCCTCTCTTCACTATAAACCTGTACTATTCTAGCTAGATTTCTTGATTTGGGGTGTAAAAATTTGTTTCACATATGGCATAATGCCATCTTTTAGATGTATTTTTAAAATTTGATTTAAATTCAATTAATTAACAGATCATGTATTATTAGTTTCAGAGGCCATTTAAAAGACACGGTCAGGGTTCCAAGCCCTGGGTCACTGAAGGGATGTAGAAGTAAATGGACACCTCAGTGCCACTGTGGAGAACATCGCTTTACACAAAATGAATAAAAAGAAAGTTTTCATTATGGTTTGGGGATTCACCTGTAATTGGCAGTCATCTCCAGAAAGTCTTGGGAAGAGTCAGTGTCGATCACAGAACTACCATTTCAATAGAGAGTGGTTGGCCCATTTGTCACTTACGCAGTTAATGTAACCAAAGCTTTCTCCATTAACCTCTGCTGAGAAGCCCAGAGGGAGCCCTACTCAACCAACATTTGATCCACTTAATGGCACAGTCTCCTTGCCACTGTTGTTCCTGTTCTAAATTTTGGAGTAAGCATTGATTTGTCACAGGTCTGGAGCCAATTTTACACAAAGCAGAATATTCTAGTAGAGACGCTGTGAAGGAACAAGAGGTGTATCAGCTCTCTCGTGCTGTGTAACAAACCGCCTCAAAGACTCGTGGCTTAAAACAACAATAATCATGGGTTTTGCTCTTGAATTTGCAATTTCTGAAGGTCAGGGGAGGGACAGGTGTTCTCTGCTATATGCAGCATTGGCTGGGCCGGCTCAAGTGGGGGCTGGAGGATTCACGTTCACCATGACTCAAGCTGAGAGCTTAGCTGCGGCTGGGAACAAGGGAGCTCAATTTCCTTCTGTGGTGGGCTTCTCCATGGGATGCATAGGTCTCCTTATGGAATGGTAGCTGGGTTTCAAGGGTGAACATCCCAAGAGGCAGGAAGTAGAAGCTGTCAGTTTCTCAGTCTGGGCCTGGAAACTGGCAGAGCAACCCTTCTGCTCTGTTTCATTGTAATCAGTCCCAGACGCCATACTGAAGAGGAGGGAACAGAGACCCTGCCACTAAGTGGGAGGAGAGTCAAAGAATGTTTGCATTACGTTTTAAAATCACCCCAGAATGGTAGTCACAGAACATCAAACAGGCGACATCTTTTATTCCATGTTCTTTTTTTTTTTTTTAAAGTATGAGGAAAACAATTCAGAGAGGTGAAGTTATTTCCCTAGAGCACACAGCAAGATGGTTACAGACCCAAACCTCGAACAGGGGTCTTGAATTCTGACTTTGTCCATCTCATTGAAAAAGAGAGCCCTTTACTCAGATCAGTCTGACAATGCAGTCCACAGAAGTTCTGCAGATAACTCTTTAAAAATTACAGCTAGCTACAAATGGCTAAATCCCTCAAAGGTACACAGACATTCAGCACTATTACAGGGCACTGACATGGTAATATATTATAACAATATAATCATAGGATGGCCATAAAAACATAATGATACATTAATCAACTTTCCTTGGCCATTCCAGCGATGCAGGGGATACAGCAATGAGCTAGAAACAGGCCTGTCCTCCCAGGGTATATAGGCCAACAGAAGCTATAGGCAGTTACACAAGAAAGCACGATACCCTTGGTGCAGAGATAAAGGAAGTTTATATTGTGATGAAAGTGCATCAAAGGGGAAACTAAAACCTGGTCTGGAACTTGGAAATTCTTCTCCAATGAGGGCGTGTCAAAACAAAACAAGAAGGGTAAGTAGTCGTTGTTCAGGGCAGAGATCAGAATATTTCAGGCAGAGGGAACAGCACATATGAAGACACGTGGAGAACAAGACTCTGGGATCACTTGAGGGACTGAACAGACTCAAACTCTCACAGTGATCTGGCGTAGAGTAGATGCTCAATAAATAATAGTCCAGTTTAAAAAAAAAATACAAAGGAGTCCTGGAGTTTCTCTAGTCACTAAAGAAGAATTGATCATTCTTGGTTGACCTGACTTAGGACTAAAGATCGTTGGTAAAGAAAAGGAGCAGGAAGACACGGTCGTGGCTCCCACACGGCAAGCCCACCATGTCACACGCCTGATGCTCATGGATCAGGGACAGCCTAAGGAAGCCCAGTTTTCTTGCTGCTTCCAACCAGGGCTGAGGATATTTGTTTCTGTTTGTAAATGCTTAATGCGTCCTGGAAAGGGTATGGACAAACACTCCCGGGGCAATTACGCAATCTCTGTTGTCAGAATGGAATGAATGTTTCTCCTTTCTGCAGTAACTGCTAATTATAAACTAGCTGATACAGTTCTCTGATGGCTTTAATTTTCTCTAACAGCCTCTGTCTGTTCTGAACCCGGCAAGAGTGGTTCTCAGGAGTCTCAGCTGACATTCCAGGAGTTTGCCATGCTCAGTACCCAGGACTTCCCACGTCACCCCACCCACAAGTACCTCTCACTTCTCATCTCGGCTCTTCAATTGACCTAAGTACATGCATAAATACAATAAACACAAATATTTAAATCAGTGGTGTGCAAGACATTAAACTAGGCACCTTGAGAGTCCTAAGGGTGAGTAAGACACAGTTTGTAAACTCCTTAAAGATAAGTACCCTCAAGAAAGGAAATAGAGGGGCACCTGGGTGGCTCAGTCGTTAAGCATCTGCCTTGGGCTCAGGTCATGATCCCAGGGTCCTGGGATTGAGCCCCGCATCGGGCTCCCTGCTCAGTGGGAAGCCTGCTCTTCTTCTCCCATTCTCCCTGCTTGTGTTCCCTCTCTCACTGTGTCTCTCTCTCTCTGTCAAATAAATAAATAAAATCTTTTTTAAAAAAGAAGGAAATATGTATGAAATCATACATTATAACATGTGGCAGAGTATGATGCATGCTCTTAGAAGAACAATGGCATACCACGGTGGAAAGAGTTTATTCTGCAGCCAGAAAAGTACAAGAAGAATAAGATGGAAGCATTTTCCGAATTGAGACTTAAAGGATAAGTAAATCAGATTACATAAACGGTTTTCCAGTGAATGGATAATCATATAATTAGACACTCATTATCTCTCCATGTTTTTCTGGACAGTTCAGGGAGATAAACACTCAGCTAGATCAACCCTATGGTCAACCGCTATTCTCCACCAATATTTGTTGCTCATGCATATGGAATGATTATACCTCTCCATCCTGTTGAATCTAGGTGTGGCCGAATCACTTGCATTGGCTAATGAATGAGCAGAAGAATCAGTTCTGAGTAGAGGTTTTATTTTTTTAAAGATTTTATTTATTTGACAGAGAGAGAGAGAGAGAAAGAGAGAACACAGGCAGAGGGAAGAGAAGGAGAAGCAGACTTCCCGCTGAGCAGGGTGCTCGATGTGGGACTCGATCCCAGGACCCTGGGATCATAACCTGAGCTGAAGACAGATGCTTAACCGAATGAGCCAACCAGGTGCCCCTTGGGTAGAGACTTTAAAGGCCAGCAACTTCTTCACCATGTTCCCTTTCCCATCTGCCACAAGTACAGGCAATGTTCCAGATAGAAGCTGTTCAGCTACCTAATACTTGTCCCAGTGAGCTCAATGTTGGAAAGTAATATGAGGCTTAAAAATGGGGTAGCAAGGTATTATTTGTTCACTACTCTTCCAGGCATTGCACAAGGTATTTTGCATACATAATTTCATTTGATTTTCACAATTTCACAATGTATAAATCATCACTCCCTTCATACAGCTGTAGAAGCTCAGGGAGGTTAAGAAACTTCCCCAAGGTCACAGCAGGTAAGAATCCTTGCTTGGAACAGGGAATCTGCTCCTTTTTTAGCCGTTACACTACCCACCAAATCGCAAAGATATCACGCCCTTAACCATGTCCCTTATTCTTAACTTGATGATCATGTTACTGAAGCCTGGGCTTTGGAAGCAAGCGGATCAGAACCTTGATACCAGTTCCATTATTTGATATGTGTTGGAAACATGGATCCCTGACCAAGAAGAAATCATTTCACTTAAGTGTGTAAACCTGGCGATTCACAGACCTATACCCCTGGGGCTAATAATACATTATATGTTTATAAAAAAAATAAAAAAATTTTTTAAAAAGAAATCATTTCACTTAAATCAAGGAAAAGAGATTAACCTCAGAAGTTATTTAAATCCTTTGTGCCTTATCAAACCTGAGTGCCAGCAGTTACTCATCTCGGATCCTAGGTGTTTTTTAGATTTACGATCACTGATGAAGTCACAAGGTTAGATTTCCTTTGGATTCCGTGAGACCACAAAAGATTACATAGTTGAATAGTAACAGAGTGCTCCCCAAGACTTGACTTTACCTCTACAGAGCTCTCAGAAACATGGGGCTGTAATTGTCTCAATCACCCTGCTTTCAAAGGCTGGAAATCTTGCTATGGAAAGCCAGAAATTCACAGTCAATGGAAACTAGTGCTGTCAAAATATATACCAAACAATTAGCAATGAACCCAGGAAACTTGGTGACCAGGCAAAGAGGTGCCCTGTTGGAGGCACCGGCTGAGATGAGGGCAAAAGAAAAAGAGAAGCTTCAACAAAGACTCTTTTATAAATCAGCTTGGTTAGCTGATACCTTCTTTTTTTCCTTTTTTAAAAATATTTATTCATTTATTTTAGGGAGGGGGAGGGGCAGAGGGAGAGCAAGAGAGCGACTCCAGCAGACTCCCTGCTGAGTGCAGAGCCTGATGCAGGGCTCGATCCCATGACCCTGAATCACCACCAGAGCAGAAACCAAGAGTCAGAGGCCTAATTCACTTGGCCACCTAAGCACCACGATACCTTCTTTTTCTTATTATCCATCTCTTTTTCCCTCTGGTCACCTCCTTCTCCAGATTCTTTATTGCCATGGATGCGGCTACCTACGAAATGCTAATGAAGAGGGTGCAGAGGAGCTCTGGGCCCCTGCGAGGCCCCAGACAGTAGACACTACAAGGTGCACTCTGCCCCTTCCCACTTGTCTAATATAAGTGCCCCCATTGGGTGTCATCTGTGAAGACTGCTGGGCCTCAACTCCCTGGGAAAAGCCTCCAGGAGCCCAGAGTATAGTAGACCTACTCTCTGAGTTGGAGAAGGGCATTTGTCACACTGCGACATGGCTGTGTATGTATGTGTACGTGTGTGTTTACATACATTAAAACAGGTTTGTTGACACTGACCAAAAAAAAAAAAAAGTCAGTATTAAAGAAATTTATATTTCTCTTTCTCAAGCTTCTAGTACATTTCTGGTATAGAACTGAATTTTTAAAAATTTTCCATAATATAATTTCCTGGATATAGTTATCCCAACCACAGTGTTAGATGTTTTAGCTGATATTTGGAGATACTTATTAATTTCATAGTTGGGTTAGTGGTTTTTGTGTTTCTACGCGTCTGTATCTGTACCACACAAAAACCCACAGAAACAAAGAGAAGAAAAGCAGACATAAGAGAAACAGCACACAAATCAGACACGGACACAGACTTCAGACACAGCCCATGCAGCCGTGGACCTGACAGTTGAGTAGTTGATGGAGGGCCGGGCAAAAGGCAAATGATGGCTGGCGAGATAACCTATCAACCAAGCCAAGCAAGGGCTCATGTAGAAATGAGGCTGGATGGGTCAATGGGCTGGTGAGCATCCTTCATGATTTCACTGAAATTTTTCTTTCAATAATTTCAGTTAAATAATAAATACTTATAATTTTTAAGTAATTATATAATTATAATAAATAATTATAATTAATAAATAATTTTTAGAATTATCCCAAGTTTGACACTGAGATTCCTTGCCTTGGGCGTGACATTTTATTAAGCTGATCAATTAGAAGCCACTTGATCTTTTTATTTTCCTTTGCTAGATTTTTAACTTTGAGCTTCTTCAAACACACACACACACACACACACACACACACACACACACACACACACTATGAAAAATACCATAGCAGATACCCAGTTACCAGTAGCCTTCCCCGTCCCATAAGCTTCTCTTCTCTTGCCTCTTACAGGAAAACTATGGCAGGACCCGTAACTTTTCTTTTCACTCTCAGACAGAATGAAAAGCCTCCTTCAATTCCCAAAACAACTTCACTTCAGTAATTCCACTTTGGAATAATATGCAAAACTTGAAACTCTCGTCAAAGTCAGTGTTTTCCCCTCTCCCAGCTGAGACGTGATCCAGGTTGAAAACCTGCCTTGAGAAAGACACAGGGTTTGCTTTTTCTCTCCTTTACCACCTCGAACATCCACTTCTCTGTCCCCAGCTTGCTAACCACCGATTTTAACCATTCAAGGGTCAGATTGTGGGGAGTGACTAGGAAAAATAAGAGAAACCAAAAAGGCCTTGACTGGTAGCATAAGCGAGTACTGGTTTACTCCAGCTGTGGTGAATTTTTACTCTTATCCCTCCTGCGGGATGCTCCGTGAGTTCTTTGGAGAACTCCTCCACACCCACCACTGAGTTTTTTTCCACCTGCTGGCTCCTGACATGGGGGATGCATTCTCCACCTGGCCATTTGTGAATCTACCGTTAATTCACTGTTTCCTGGAATTCCTCCTCCACAGATACCTTCTCCCATTACCCCTCTAGATGCCCTCTTGGGCAAAGTCCTTTGAGTAATTTCAGGCTCACCTACTCTCTGACCCAAATTTAGTTCATCAGAAACTCAAATCTGTGACCTGTCATCAACAGGTGTCACTGACTCCCAGCCACAGCCACTGGTTGCTTCAGCCAATCCCTGGAACTTTCGATTCCTCAGAAGGGTAGCATATATCAGTGTATAGTGCCTCCCAAACTCCAGAGGACATATACTAAGATCTTGAAGTGGTTTCAGTGAGAGCCTTCTCGAAAAAAGACTTGAGGTGATGGGCGAGGGTCTCTATCCCTTTCCCACGATGACCTGGTACTCACAGGGCATAACAGCATTCTCTAAAGAAGAGTCTCTTTATTCTCCAACTCTCTTGGCTCCTTCAAACTTTTTTATAGGGTGGAGGTGCTTGTGGGTCTAGTGCTTCACTTCCCTTGCTGTTTTGGGGGTCTTGGTCAAAACTGAAACCATCTCCCATTTTAATAGTTTGCTGTTGACATATTTTTATATGTGTACTCTCTATGAGAGCTTGGGTTGCTTAACGCTATTTAGCTCAAATATGATAGGCCAATAGGGGAAACCCATCAGTATTATAGGGAAGCTGTATAGTGCATATGTGATTTTTTCCTTGCATGCTGATGATTTGAAAAAGATCAGAAGTAAGCTTTCTCATAATTAAAGAGAAAGCCCTAGTCTTAGGCAGTTCAGGGTGCTAAAACAAATGACCACAGACAGAGTGGCTTCTAAACAAAAGAAATTTAGTCCTCACGGGTTTGGAGGCTGGAAGTCCAAGATCAGGGTGCTGGCATGGTCAGGTTCAGGTGAGAATCCTCTTTTGGTTTGTAGACTTGTGTATCTTGATGTGGTGGAAAGAGACTTATATATCTTCAGACTTATGTATCTGAAGATGGTGGACTGCAGACTTCTACAATATCTTCACGTGGTGGAAAGAGAAGGCAACGGAGCTCCCTGGGATCCCTTTTATATAGGTACTAATTCTCTCTTGAGGGCTCCTGCTTCAAGACCTCATCATCTCCCAAAGGTCCCACCTCCTAAGACCATCACAGAGATTTGAACCATCACAGGATTTGAACATATGAATCTTGGGGGGGGGGAGCGGTATAAGCATTCAGTATTACAAAGGCCTTTAGAATAAAGGTAAAAAATCTATCCAAAGTGCCTTTCTTTGGCTGTAGAAGCAGTGACTAGTTTAGTGGATTCAAAAGCCACCACAATTTTTATTATGTTAAACTATCTAGAGAAGCTGCAAAGACATCTCCTTCTATGTTTCCAGGAAGGAAAGAAAAAAGGAAGAAAGGGAGGGAGGGAGAGAAAGGAAGAGAGGGGAAGGAAGGAACTTCATTTAAAAATATCTACACCTTACATCTGGGTTGTAGTTTTGATGAGACTATTCTCATCAGAATTCAATGCTCCCAATATCTTATACCTCAAAGGCGAAAGCATGAGTCTCTGGCCAAGAGCAGGCGGGCAAGGATCAGTCAATTGTGAGGGCTGTGTGTAAATATCAATGGAGACCGAACTGTCAGGATTTTTAGTAGGATTGGTACTTTTTTTGTTAGTAGTCTAGGTCGAAATTTACATATGTTTTCGGTGGTCTGCCCAACTACATTTTCCCCATAAGGCAGTTACTTAGAGTGGGATTTTGCAGCATGAGAGGTTTTCCAAAAATGCATATTTGTATATATATACGAAAGTTCAGTCCTATATAATCATCAAAACTCAAAACTTGATTTAAAGTTAACTTTCCCACCCAGCTGGGGCCTTTGCTTGCAGATGGTAAGACCATTCCAGGAACAGTGCGTAATCCTTTTACTCTCACTCTTCTACCTAAGGCCTCCAACACCCTGCCACCTGGCTTTCCTCCCCACTTTTCTGATTCTGGCATGGTCAGAGAAGGCAAAGTGAAAGATGTCCTCATGGTCACTGGGTCCAGCAGATGCTTGAAGCTGACTTCCTTGGGTTTTATAGAGGTTCCCCCTGAGTCATTTACATGAGCCAGCAAATACTGACCCCTTCCTCTGAGTGGTTGGCTTCCTCTTGGCACTTGTCTCTTTGCTGTCCACTTCATATGGAGCACTCGCTTTTGTCATTCCTTTGCCTCTGCTGGTGGTTCTGGAAGCCAGAGTTGTATAAAAGCTCTAGGATGGCTCTCTTTTCTGCACGTGGTTCCAGATCATCCGCAGAACCACTTTTGCATCCTCAGCCCCAGCAGGCTCTGGAAGAAGCCAATCTCGGTGCAGGAGTGCCCACAACCTTGCTTCACCATCAGAGCAGGTCACTGACCCCTCCCAGACCCTCCAGACTTCCTGGAAGGGGACAAATGCCAGTTCACTGAGCCCCAACAACTGTGAGAACCACGCACCAAGCTTTCACAGACAAATCCTCTTCTTGGACTTGAGGGGAAGACAGAACAGTCAACCCTCTTGCCTAAGAAGGGGTTAGAAGTGAGAATAGCCAGCACCTGCCAAAGAAATTTTCTTCACCAATCCTCCTCCGAGCCTCCACTCCTATCTCCATCCTCTATGAAGAGCGGGTGGCGGGGCTGAAGAGTTCCATAAACAATTCTCCTATTTTGACTTTGAAGATGTCCACATGGTAGCGCCTTTGGAGTCTAGGAGTGATTGTCTGCATGCTTCAACCAAAACTGAGGCAAATAGAGTCCCATTTTAGAGTAGGACGCATATACACTAAATCACACATACAGAAGCACATTCACACAGAAATATCTGTAGTTTCTTATGATAAATGGTGTACTTTTCCATCCCTGCCCCAACACTGTACTGTCATAATTAATGTAGTTTTGCAATAGATACATCTGGTAGGGCAAGTTCTTCTATTTTGCTTTTTTTTTTTTTTCCAAAATTGTCTTGGTGTTTTTAGCTTTTTGCCATCCTGTTTAAATTTTAAGATCATCTTATCCACACACACACACACACACACACACACACACTCACACACATGCACATATGCAGGTACGAAATGGTTGGGATTTTTATTGAAATAAAATGTAGTGCTCTCCACCTGGTTTTTCTCCATTAAGTTTTATGTATTTTTGATTAGATTTATTCATCAGTAAGGTTCGTTGCTCTTGTGAGTAAGATTCCTAAAATTACATCTTCTAATTGGTTGTTGCTGATATATCGGGACGTTGTTGACTTTTTAAATCTTATTTTTATCCACTAACCTTGTTGAAATTTCTTATTCATTCTAATAGCTTGTTGAGTCTCTTGAATTTTCAATGTAAGCAATTAGGTTGCTGAAAACAATGACAATTTCACTTCCTCCTTTGGATTCTTCAAACCATTATTCCTCTTCCTCATTTGTTGCATCGCTTACAACCTCTAATACCATGTTAAATCCAGTGAAAACAGGCCTTCTTATCTCATTAGTAAATTTTAAAGGAACACAGGCATCACAATTTAGGGCGGTATTTGCTGTAGATTTCTAAAATTGCATTCAGTGATCGCCTTTCTTCCAGATTACTCATCGAGAATGGCCTTTAAGATGGATTGTCAGACGCACACATCAGCAGGAGAACTGTCCCCAGGGGCACGGAGCTCTGGGAAACAGAGGCATTTTAGTGACCTCCTCGAGGTGTCCTGGCAAGTCTCTGGCAGAGGCAGCCTTGGGTCATTCTTTTACTGTGCTTGCGTTCATTCCCTACGACTGAAATGCATTCTTCATTCAGTAGCCTCGGTTTTTTGCATCATTTTGAAATTTCAACTCAGTGCCTGTCCTTACTCTTTCCACGTAGATTGTGAGAGCTTGGAGAATAAGGGCTAGAGAGCCCCTTTCTTTGATCTCATAGAAACTCTTTAGAATATAAGCTCTATGAGCGGAAGGGGGCTTTGCCTGTTTTGTTACTGCTGTTTTCCCAGCGCCTCCTACGGTTTTGAGCACTGCAGGCTGGAAACCATTTTTTGAACACATGAGCCAGCCTCACGTTCCTCCATCCCCTCGCTGACTTCAGCCCAGGTCCGGCCCGTTGCCATGTGCACCCAATGCGTTCCGCGAAAACGTTGATGGAATGAATGAGCCATTTGAGCCCCTAATCTTTTCTTCTGATTCTACCATTCTTTCACCTGGATATCTTTATTTCTAAATAGCTGAAGTAAAAGCTGGATGTTGATGTTTTTGTCAATGCCAGGAAGGAAAAAAAAAAAAGTTTGACAAGTGTGCAATCTAACTTCATGAATTTCACAACAGATGACACCCATTTTGATAAATGCATATGATTCTGCAGCTGATGAAAAAGAAAAATGAAAATGGGCCCAAATTACAGTTTGGTACCCAAGACAATAATCAATCTTTCATCACGCTAATGGTCTGTCATGAGACTGTAAAACCACATGAAGACAGCAAACAGGGAAGTCCTCACACCAGCTTTCCAAGGGAGTCAACATAATTTGGTTAACAAGACACACTTATCTGTGAATGAATTATAGCTAAGTGTGAACCTGGCAGTTCAATTATAAAATATGTCAAAGCTTTCCAGAAGCGATTACCACCATAACATTGAATAAGGTTACCACGGGCAGAACAGACTAATTGGTAGAGTTAGGTCTATTTTTAAATGTCAAACAACATCTTGCTCTTCTTACAGTGCTGCTCGCTGTCCCTTCCCTGGGAATACTAACTACCTATGGGTTTCTCACTCCCACCATAGTGGTCTCTCCGTATTTGTTTTTTAAATAACACCGTTGGGGAGAAATACATGGAAATCTGAAAGTGAGTCCTAGCCCTCCCTCCAATGGAGTGGTGGTACTGTAGGATGGGGGAGGGGCGAGCTCTTGTTCCCACGCCTTCATGGGGCACCGCCAACTTCAAGCTCAGTTCCTGCCGGGCAAACTCTCCCTCTCAGTTGCCTGAACTCAGTTATTTGTCCACCTGCCCCTTTACTTAAGAGCAGAAAGCTTTCTCACAGCCCTCAGGAACAGCTGTCTGATCTGACTCAACAAGGTCACTCACCATCCTCCCATGATCCCTTTACTGATTCAGCTGCCAGCCTCCCTCCGGAAACATATTTGTATGGACAGAGAATTGAAATTCCCGACTGCCTTACTTTGGGTTCCCTCAGACGCAGACTCTTAGTCAAGGATTTCAGTGCAAGTAGTTCTTTGGGAAGTGATCCCAGAAAACACCAGAAAGGGAGTGGGGAGTGAAACAGGAAAGAAAAGGAAGCCAACGGAAGGGACGTTATCATGAAGTCACTACTGGGGACAACGTGGACTCCATCCCTCTGGGAACTCTGGGAAATATGATAGAACCCACACCTCAGAATGGACTCAAGTGGTCCAAGAAAGCCCTCAGATGCAATTTCTGGCATTTATTTTTTTTTAAGATTTTATTTATTTATTTGACAGACAGATCTCAAGTAGGCAGAGAGACAGGCAGAGAGAGAGGAGGAAACAGGCTACCTGCTGAGCAGAGAGCCCGATGAGGGGCTCGATCCCAGGATGCTGGGATCATGACCTGAGCCGAAGGCAGCGGCTTAAACCAATGAGCCACCCAGGCGCCCCTAATTTCTGGCATTTAAAGTTGGGTTGGCAGGCAATGAAATAGTTAAGGCTGAGGAGATACGGGTGGGGCCTTGACAGCATCTAGGTTATTTGGTAACCCAGTATTTACATAAAAGCCCTTTCAGAAGCCTTTACAAAAGAAAAGGAAGGGGAACAAGTTCTCCTGCAAAGTACTAACAACTTCAACTACACCCGTCATTCCATGCCAAAGCATTAAATGCTAGTACTCATTCCCCTATACCTACTCCTTATCTTCGCACTGACAATCTTTGCAGTTTGCACTAGAGATTAAGTCCAGAGCGAAAGTGGTTCAGCATTCAAGTATATTTCTTTTTTCAGAAAAAAAATTTTATATAGATAATATTTTCTTAGAACTAGGCAAATACTTTCGTGTGCGCAAATGTTCTTATTTTAGGAATAAGACAACTATAAATCCTAAGGCAATTATCTTTAAGAAAGCAGCAAAGTAATAGAAGAAGGAGTATTATCTTACCTTTAATGACTCTTTGTAATATCAAAATAAATCATTACTGACTAAGCTGAGAGGTAATTTCAATATTATAAACAAATCAGTGTAACAATTAAGTTATCAGGAATGAAATCAAACTAAATGTAAAAACTCTTCTCCAGTAACTCAAGACGGCTTTGCCCCTTCAGCAGGAGACTAATGAGTTCCAACTATCAAAGTTTCAAAAGACCCTTAAATGTTATCTCTGGAGTCTTGGGTGCCATTTTGCCCCAAGTGTTTATGGCCCAGGACAGGGGAATGGAAATTACCACCTAGAAGACACTAAAAAGAAATAGTGCATAGTGAGTGTGTTCTAAACAGTGATGGAAAAGTGGTTCAACCAAAGTCTTCAGCAAAACAGAGAAAGAGAAATGTTGCCCAAAAATGACATACCAACAATCCAGAAGAAAGAACCTTTGTTGACATTGGGTCGAGTTCTCCTTCTAAGAAGAAAAATCTCCCATATTTGCTTTATCCTGAATTCTTTTCAAAATGCTTGTCCAAAAATGGGATGCCTGGGTGGCTCAGTCCGTTAAGTATCTGCCTTTGGCTCTGGTCATAATCCCAGGGTCCTCGGATCCAGCCCTGCATCGGGCTCCCTGATCAGCAGGAAGCATGCTTCTCCCTCTGCCTGCCCTTCCCCCTGCTTGTACTCTCTCTGTCTGTCAAACAAATAAATAAAATCTTTAAAAAAAATACTAAAATAAAATAAAAAATTTTTAAAGTTTTTGTAGATAACAATCTTATGAGTCTCTGAAAAGTTCTGTAGGTTAAAACCAAAGATATTATTACTATCTTACAGAAGAAGACTGAGGCCTGGAAAGATTCTAGTGTCTTCAGTGAGATATCACTATAGCAACAGAATTATGAAGGTCACCTCACCTAGCCACTGTATAATGTGCCTCCTGGAAAAAAAAAATTGAAACTTAGAACTAAAACTGAGGCACAGAAATACTCAGCAAATCAACAAGAGGCTGGTGACTTTCAGAATATAAAACCAAGACAGTGACTCTTGGATGATGAGGAGGGCTTAAATAAGGACAGTGGAAATAGGAAGCACACAAAAATTGCCAAAAATGATCTTTAGTGAATGCTAGATCTAGGGTTGCCCAAATATATTCAAGCTGCTTCATATTAGTCCTTGACAATTTCCTTTAGCTTTCGAGATTGCTGGAAATAAATATATACTATCCCTAAAGCTCAACCCTCCAAGGAAATACCTAGTGCTGATAAACAAGTTCTATAATTTCATGTGCTCTCTGAAAAGTAATGACTCTCAGAAACTTCAGAACATTCCAAGAACAAGTTAAGGAAATGGCAATTTATTTAGTATGTTAATAAAACATGGAGATGCCTGAAGCAAACAAGTATAACATGGTGGGAAATTTTCACTAGATAACACCCGTTTGCAGTTGTCACTTGATCCGCGTAGAGCTGAGGACAATACCAGATTTGCCATTGATTTCATTGGGTGGGCTCTTTTTCCACTTCGTAGACCCTGATTGGCATATTTACGAATTAGGTTTCTTCCCAATATCTGTTACAGCTAATGTTAACAATCTTTACTTACTAGGTCTGTCTGAAAGAATCTCAAAGCCCTTGTTTAATAACGCCCTGTTTTGGGGTGCCTGGGCGGCTCAGTTGTTAAGCGGCTGCCTGCGGCTCAGGGTCATGATCCCAGAGTCCCGGGATCGAGTCCAGCATCGGGCTCCCTGCCCAGCGGGAAGCCTGCTTCTCCCTCTCCCGCTCCCCCTGCTTGTGTTCCCTCTCTTGCTGTGTCTCTGTCAAATAAATAAAATCTTAAAAAAAGAATAATGCGCTGTTTTACCTATGGCTATACAGAAGAATGTCTGTTCATCTATTCGATACATTTGTTGAATGCTTACCCATGTGCAGACAGACACTGCTTCTGACATTCGATCTGAAAGACGAGCTATTTTAACAGCTACATTGTAACAATGAAATGCCTTACCCCTAGTGTTAAACAAAATGTGAACTAAATGATATTGGGTGAAGAATCAATCCAACTTGGAATATGACCAAAATCAACCACGTGCCAAAAATAATAACTTTAATTTTTTAAATGTGTAACCTCTGTTTTTTTTAAGCATCGAGCATTCCTAATTTATATTAGGAAAAGCTAAAGATTGCTTTTCCAATAATAAAGCACCCCTTAGCTCACTTGTATCCTTAATTCTTTGCTTCTTTTTTTACCCACTTCCCCCTTCTTTGTCAATGCCCTGCACTACATTAATCCCACAACTCGCTTTTCCTCTTCTGCCCCAAGTCTACCAGTAAAATTAATCGAAACAAGGAAATAGGTGGGGCTCTTGGGTGGCTCACTCAGTAAAGCATCAGACTCTTGGGTTTCAGCTCAGGTCAAGATCTCATGGGTTGTGCCATTGAGCCCTGAGTCAGGTGGGGAGTGGGCCTGATGATTCTCTCCCTCTTCCCCTCTGCCCTTTCACGGGTGCATATGTGCACACTCTCTCTCTTGAATGAGTAAATAAATCTTTAAAAAAAAACAACAACAACAAACAAACACACAAGGAAATAAGAATCCATTTCAACCAGTGGTCTTAGGCCCCCAGGTAGTTCCTCAGTGCAGGTGTGCATTAGTTAGACCTGTTGCTTTTTAGTTGCCATATTAAAAATTCACCAGTAATCTCCATCATGCCATCTAAGTCACGTTACTGGTAAGACACAACCTTGCCTCTTGCACCACAGGCAAAAGTGGAGCTGTCAACTCTCCACCCTGCAATGTGGAATTTTGTCCAACACCCCTCTCCTCGCTCTGGCTTCATTACTTCTGATCTCAGGGAAGGAGGTGTATCTTCTCATGGTCAAGGTTCAGCTTGTGATCTGGGTTCAAAGCCCTCTCCTCTTCCACTGTCAGGCCCACTTATTCTTTAACCCATTATTTTCCACCTCTGCTGTCGTTTTACCTGAACCAGGTCTGGACATTTCTTGGTAGAATTTTCATGCATTATTACCTATATTATATATGATCCAATATATGGCATTTAAAAGTCTTGAGTCTTCCTTCACTTCAAATTTCTCTTTCTTGGGTTTCCAGAAGGCACCATCTCCTGACCTACCACTCTGCCACCCACTCTCAGTCAATGTTACTGACTTTTCCTCAGGGTTTTTCTGCTCATAAAAATTTACACATGCAGTTTGCAGAAAATTTTGAAAATACATCCAAAGAGAGTAAAATAAAATTTTCTAAATATAAATAATCTGAGCATTGTAGAGTAGTTCTTGCTAGGCCATATGTTTTCATAATCAAATTCCAATTGTGCTATGTTCATTATCTTGATTGTGGCGATGATTTTACAGGCATATACATATGTCAAAATGTATCAAATTGCACACTTTAATACATGCAGTTTATTGTAAGTCAATTATACTACCATCAAGCTGTTTTTAAAATGTAAACAATATAAAGAAACATACATATTATTTAGAAATACAATTAGGGACATTGAAATTGAGTATTCATATCCACTATAATTTTAAAAAACCTTTGGCAACAAATGTGTTGACAAAGACGAATGAAGAAGGTAGGAATGATCACCATAACTGAAATGTAGAACTGAATTCCTTGTTTCCTTTTTGGGCTGAAACTCTCCTGCCTTGGGATGGTGGTCTCTTTCTGGGAGTCCGGGAAAAAAAAGCCCAACCTAACAGGCATGAGCACTAAAGCGATCAGAGCCATGTTTGTGAGATTTAAAAAAAAAATTCAGTCATTCTATAAATAGCTTTGTATTCAACTTTTTTTCCTCATAAGCACTTTGCCATATCAATTAAAATTCCCCAACACGTGGAATATTTGGGATATCTCACAGATGCTAAAACCATCCAGTGAAAAGATTGTCATTTATTTACTTGAAGACCCAATAATAGGATAATGGCTTATTTCTAGTTTTTGATGATTTCTACCAAAAAATATATACGATTAATATTCTTATGCATAAATTGATTTATGTATCCAGACCATCCCTTGAGATAGCTTCCTAGGAGTGAAATAGCTGAGCAGAAGAGAACCAGTAGTCTTAAGGCTCTTTTTACATTATTTGCAATTGTTTTCCTGAAAGGTTAGTTCAATTCATTCTCTCATCAGTGGTGGCTAGCAATTATCAGCTCACTGTACTGTCAACATCTTTGTACATTTTAAAAATCTTTTGCTATTTTATAGGTGAAAAGTTGTTTTGTTGTTTGGGTTCGCATTCTTTATTGCTAGAGAAGTTAGATACGTTTCTGATAGAATTTGGGGGCATGAGTATATTTTTCTTCTCCGTTTGGTGTGTTGGCCCATTTGTCCATGGAGACATTAATGCTTTGATTGCTGGTTGGTAGTATATTTATGCACTAAATATACTAACCTTCTGTCTGTCGTGTTATACCAGAATGTACTCAACATATCTCACTTGCCTCTTTTAATGGAGTTTTCTGCATACCTATGAAATATTTGCATGTTGGGGCACCTGGGAGGCTCAGTAGGTTAAGCTTCGGACTCTTGGTTTCTGCTCAGGTCATGATCTTATAGGTCATGAGATCAAGCCAAGGTTAGGGGCTCCCTGTAGGCAGAGAGTCTACTTGAAATTCTCTTCCAATGCCCCTTCCATTTGCACTCATGTGTATGCTCTCTCTCTCTCAAATACATAAATACATCTTTAAAAAAATTTTCATGTTTGTTTATTGGACCCAAAGTGATTAATCATTTTTCTTTTGTGTTTTTTTCCCAATGCTTTTAGGCTGAGAAATATTTTCCTCAATTCAAGATCGGTTCTAATGTTACCTATTCAATCTTCTAGGGTTGGGGTTTTTTTTTTTTAATTATAGTTGACATACAATGTTATATTGCTTTCAGGTGCACAACATAGTGATTCTATGATTCTATACATTACTCAATGCTCACCATGATAAATGTTCTTCTAGAGATTTTCTGGTTATATTTTTAACTCTAAATCTATCTGAAACTTATTTCCATGATATGATATAAGATGAGAATGTTACATGATATTTTTCCCCCAAGTAATTTTCTCAGCATTTTGTCAAGTAGGTCATCCCCTGCCATTAGTCTGTGATATTTACTTTAGCATACACTAAGTCCTTCCATATGTTAGGATCTGCTTGAGGGCTATATGTTCTCTCGGGTTGGTCATTCCATATTTCTGGTCATAATGATGTTGTGGTTTTATGATATGTTTGATATCTACTAAAGCCAGTTATTCCAACGGCCCACAGTTTCACATTTGATAACATGATTCATCAGTGCCTTTCTCACAAAGAACTTCCTGTAATATTGCAAGGAAGCAACGCCACTGGGACTTACAAAATTGCCTTCTCCCCAGTTCATTAGAGGGGTCAGGGAGAGGAAAAAGGAAGGCATTACTGGAGTCCTAAGCCGTTGGGGCAATGAGGAGGTATGAAGAATTCCCTTCCTTTCCGTTCCCTTTGCTCTCCCAAATAACCCAATGTCTTCCCCACAACCAAAGCTGAACAAAACACAACGATAGTCAAGCCAGGGGAGAGGCTCCAAAGGAAAGGCCAGTAGAGGCTTGATGGGGCCCCGGAAGAGGTGGAGAATGGCACCAGGTCCTGTCTTAAAATCCACTTAGGGAGAGGACTTGCCGATCTTTCCCCGGGGCTCTTCTGAGCAAGAGAGAAGGGCAGCAGAGGAGACAGCAGGCCCCTGACCACGTGGAGGTTCGCACGTCCCAGGTTTGGCAATAACGCCTACATTTCGCAAGAGTCATGTGAAGGGCTTGGAGGGAGCCAGTCTTGGGCAAATTTGCAGGTGCCCCCACCCGAGGGGGCAGCGATGACCACAGGAGGCTGGTGGTCAAGCAGGGCTGGTGAGTAGATGGGGTTTAAAAGGGATCAAACAAGAGTCAGACGGTAAACCTCTCACTGTCCTGAGTGAGAGCAGGTGGTTAGACCCTGTCACACAGCAGGCAGCGGGCACCTGTCGGAGAAGGAGCCGCCACTGACAGCAGATTGCAAGGGAACCCAGCTAAGCCATTTGCACTTTCCCCCTAATCCCTCCTCCTTCCCCTACAACACAGCCTAGGAGTGGCAAGAAACATGAGGGGCAGAGGAGGGGCAACCCGGAGAACAGAGAAGACGGCCACCCACCACGCTCACCCCGGGCATCTCGAGCCACAAAGCTGACAGGCCCTGGGGAAAGAGAAAAATCTCAGATGGGTAAATGAAATGGACAGATTTTTAATAGCATCCAAAAAAGAAGTCAAGGAATCATCCCCAAATGTCCTTAAGGGGTCTGTGACCCAGCAGGGGAGGGAATTTTCATATGGCACAGTTGTGGGAGTGACGGCTGGGAATGGCACAAAATGAAACCATTTTCTCCCTGTATCCCACAGAGATGAGACAGTTCAATAAAACACTTACTACGAATAAGCAAAGAGGAGAAAATAAAAATCATCTGTTATCCCATAAGGCAGCTATAACTAATATTAACCGATGTTTGCTAGAGATTGGTACGTGAATTTCTTTTCAAAAATGCAATTACAATGTATTCTCTGTTTTTTGACCTATCTTTCATTCTCAAGAATATGTTCGGAACATTTGTGCTTTAAAAAAGCGTGTAACATAATTTGTAAAAGCTTAGAACCTTTGATCCTATGGGTTGATGATCACGAACTCAAGCAAGGCCATAAACTTTTTTTTAACGCTTTTATTTTATTTTTAAGATTTTTATTTGACAGAGAGAGAGGGACACAATGAGACACAATGAGAGAGGGAACACAAGCAGGGGGACTAGGAGAGGGAGAAGCAGGCTTCCCGCATGGAGCAGGGAGCTCGATGTGGGGCTCAATCCCAGGACCCTGGGATCATGACCTGAGCCAAAGGCAGATGCTTAAGGACTGAGCCACCCAGGCGCCCTAAGGCCCTAAACTTTTATGTTTGGATTTGTTTCCAGTGCTTTGCTATCATATATAATCCTGAACTGGACATCCCTGAACTGAATTTTTGCGCCTCTCTTAAATTATTTCCTTTCCATAAATCCTAGTAGCAGAGTCACTTAATCAAAAGGTATATACATGCAAAGCTTTTCCTCGAGGCTACGAAATCCCCTACAGGCTACACACCCACCAATAGCTCAAGAGAGTCTGTTTTTCTGCATCTTGACCCACGCTAAGTATGTTCACTCTTTCGGGTTGCCTGATAGCTATTTGAGATATTTTCTAAGAGATGCATTTTAAAAAATGCTAGCGAGAGCTGACATTTTTCACTGGTTTGTTGGCTGTTTGTTTATCTGTGCTGTACCCTGCCCGTTTCTGTCTTTTGCCCATTTTTCCACTACTGCACAACTTTTCCCATTGTTTAGGAAAGCTGTTTTCTAGATCTATCATGTATATTGCAATACTCTTCCCAGTTCTTGATTGCTTATGACGTTGTTTTCCATGCCAGAGTTCTAACTTTTTAAGATTTGACCACGTCAAACTCTTTTATGATCTATGCCAGGGGTGAGCAAACGTTTGCTGTAAAGGGCCAGAGAATAAATATTTTAGCCTTTGCCGGCCCAACAGTCTCTGTTCCACCTCTGTCTTCTCAGAGCAAAGGTGGCAGTAGAAGGACGCCTCAACGAATGCGTGTGTCTTCATTCTAAATTTGGCCATGAGTGGGCAACGGTTTTTTTCCCCTTGACATTAAGCTCTCAGTGCCATGCTTTGAAAGTGGTTCTCCACCACAACGATGTATTATTCTATATTCTATCCTAGTGTATATTCTAGTCTTACTTTCATGGCTTCACTTCTTAAATTTTTGGTTTTAATACATTTAAAATTAATTTTGTTGATTTAATTTTTCTCAAATGGGCTAGCCATCTGGCCTAAAATCATTTATTGAATAATCCCTACTTTCCCAACTGAATTGAGTTGCATGCTTTTCTGAAGTTAAAAAATCATGGACACCGGCACACATGCGTGGATTTTTAAAATGCTGTTACTATTCTGGGGCTAGCATCATGCTTTTAATCATTAGAATTTTTTAGTACATTTTGATATCTTGTGTAGTAATTTCACACTACTCATACTGTTGCAGTGTTTGTTGTTGATTTTTTTCTTCTTTTCCGGAATATTCTTTAGACTCATTTTGTGAAGTTCTGATAAAAATTGCCTTGTATTTTGATTAGAATTGCATTAACCTGTAGATTAATTGTCAGATAAACTGACAGTCCGAGATAGTGGTCTACACACAGTGGAGGCTACTTTCTCATTATCTTTGGTCACATTAATCCACTTCATACTCAACAGATGCAACTAAAAAAAAGTATAGCTTTGTAATTTGGGATGATTTCATTTGAAAATAAGATTCGAGGGCTTGAAATTTTGAAAGCTACTAGTTTAACCTACTGACATTTATCTTTATTACTAATTTGGCTTCTGTCATCTTACTTTCTACCTTAATGGTTTTCGTTCTTCCTTCTGGTCTCCTTTGTTTTCCACTCCTCGACAACGACTGACTTTAATTCCTCCAGCAGTTATTTAGAACTTATTTTTTTAAAGATTTTATTTATTTATTTGACAGAGAGAGATCACAAGTAGACAGAGAGGCAGGCAGAGAGAGAGGCGGAGTGGGGGGGGGAGCAGGCTCCCTGCTGAGCAGAGAGCCCGATGCAGGGTTCGATCCCAGGACCCTGAGATCATGACCCAGACTGAAGGCAGTGGCTTAACCCACTGAGCCACCCAGGTGCCCAACTTATTTTTTAATCAACAAGTTTACAGTCTATCTAATCTGGACACATTGATGAAGTCTTAGAATATAAGTGAGGTTCGGTGGGGTGAGGACCGGAGCCGACGACCAAGAAAGAATTCTTGAGATGTCTTTGGTGCAAAATGGTGGTTTATTAAAGCACAGGGACAGGACCAGTGGGCAGAAAGAGCTGCTTCCCCGGGGCTGTGAGGAGTGGTCCATTATATGCTTGCAAGTTGGGAGGGTTTTAGGGATGGCGTAAGTCTCTAAGGAATTTTGGAAGCAAGGTTTCCAGGACCTTGAGGGGCTAGCTGTTGCTGGGGAAGAGGTTATTCACTACCAGTAATAAAACCTTTGTCCTGAGACCCTTCAGAGTGGGCCATAGGCTTGGCAATGATTGTCCACATGTATCTTGGAAGGTTTAGAGATAAAGGAAGTTTCCAAAAGAATTGTTAAAGTAGCCCTCAGGATCCTGGTAGGGGGTAGGGGTCCATCGGGCTATAATTACCCTTTGCCCTTAGCAAAGTGTTAAGGTGGAGGCAGTTGAGTCCCTAGAGGAATGTCACTCTGCCTGTTTTTAGGGCTTGTCAGTGGGTAAGGAAATTTAATAATTTTTCTTCTGCCTCTGTTTCCCACGTCAGAATGAGGAATGAAATAGCATTTGAGTCGCCCTTGTTTGAGACAAAGCGTATAATACAATCTTCCGTTCCTCACCTTCACCACCTGGCCCCAGCAACCTCGGTTTTTATTAATAACATAATAAATAATTTTAGATCCACTGTCTTTTTAAATAATTATGTGTCTTCTCACTTGGGAATGATTTCTGACATTTATATTTGATTTTATAATCAGATTTTTAAAAATAATATGCTGTCCTTCCGTTCTACTACTCTTTCAGGAGGACCGTGTCTTCCGGCGCTCTGTTGTAAATGTCAGGTAGTGTCTTGAAGTTCTCTTCTGGATTCACTGGTAGATGATTATCAGAAATTTGTTATTCTTCTGAGTCTGCTAGATAAATCTCTTTCTCCTTGTTCTGAATTATTGTTCACAGGTCTTGTTACTTTCCTCTTTGTTCATCTTAGTCTTTGGTCCCACACTGTGTTCCCTGTTAGGGGTAGAAGAATACCCTTCCCCGACTTACCAGAAAATGACAGATGGATGAGCAGTTATTAGCAAAGTTCAATTTTGTGTACCTTTGCACCACGTGAGGGGGTGTCTTTTTCCTCCCCCCCCCCCCATCTAGTTCTCTGAACTGATGTAGTACATGGGAAAAAACCACAATTCCCAGCATGCACTGCTACCTGGTTCTTCCTACAAAGGCCTCATGTACATAATGTCGGATCACCCTATGCTCTGTGTTTGTACTGCTCCTTCCCCTACCCAGGAGAAAAGAAAAAAAGGTGCACAGGTTTTTGGCTGGTTCAAATCCTGAATCTCTGGGTGAATCTCTAGTGACTGAAGCACATAATAGATTTCTACCTTTTATGAAGCTTTCTTTGCGTTCCAACCCAGCTCCTTGTTGTCCTGAAATTAGTTCCAGTTTCTTCAACGTTCTGGTGTTAGGTTACCTACCAGTCTTATTTTCCATGTTGGGAGCTTTATTCCCCCACCACCCCCCCAGGTCTTCATTAGTGGTTTTTGTTAGATGTTGAGAGAGGCTTCCCTGGAGACTGTTAGCCAGATGCCACTTTGAATAACAGCAGCAGCGGTAGCTAACATTTATTGAGCACTTACCAAGTACATCCAACCATTTTCTCACTTAATCACCACAACAACCCTCATTTAACCTCTCTAAGACTCATTTGTCCAAGGACACTCTGCTAAGGCCACACACTGCCATGCACAAGTATTTAAAATCATTTGCAAACTCTCAGGCTGTCTAGGATTCAAATAAATATAGTATACCATCTTTCTTATTCTTCTCTAAACTTCTTAATTTTTCTGACCCTGACTTAACCCCTCAAATGCCAGTATTTCCTTCCTCCTTTGCATGTTGTTATGATACATAACATCATTAGCTAACTGTGATTAATCTCTCGCTTGATAGATCTCAGGGCATTCATGCCTCATTAATGACCATTTAGTAATCAAGGACCTTTAAAGTTCCTTTAATTGGAGAAATTGTATGTTCCAGGTACTTGAGGGAATGTCTTACTTCACTGTGTCATTTTTTCAAGTTTGGAGAAGAAAGCTTTTGTCACCAGTACACGGTGACCATGTACACCAGTACATGGGTCATATACCCTTTCAAACAGATAGAGGACATAAAGTGTTCACAAACCTTTGCATAAGTGACAGCTTCACTAATAGATGGTCACAGCAACGCTAAGAAGGTTAAACACCTACACATGATGGTCCTAAGTTGGGTTTTCTGGAAAGCAGGATGATGTGGAGTTTAATCTGCAAAGTGGTTTTTAGGGATCGATCGTGGGATCGACAACAGTGGGAAGAAGGAAAAAGCAGCAGGATTGACTAGAGGGAGAAACCGAGTAGCAAATGCAGGACCAATTCTCTGCCTTAGCTAACCCCCTCACAGAGGTCAGAGCCTTCAGAGTTCTCCCAGATTTGGCCAAGATAGTCAAATGGTCGTACTCCCTCATTAGTCAGCAACTGGGAGTGGGCCACCTGGGAAGGGGGTGGCATTGGAGGGATGGCACCCAAGCCTGCGGCAGTCTCTGAAAAGGGCTAACTTTGAAGTCTGACCGCTGGCAGTGAACCTTCCTTCACTGAAGGGGGGGATCTAGGTGGAGAGTATCACAGGGTCTACCACAATGATCTCCTCCAAAGACTATCACGCCAGAGATGGCCACACAGCTTTACTTCATATCCAATTACTTTAAGGCTTGCTGTCATTTTTTTTTTTTTTAGTACTTGAAAAATTCTAATAAAACAAAGCTGCTAAGTGAATCACTACTTCTGATGGGACTTGGCTAGGAATCAGTAAACACAAGAACATTTGGGAAGGAAAGAGAACTGCCACACTGAGCATTCTCTGGCTCAGACCTTTCACATACATAATTTCATTTCACCAGCTTGAGGCTACAGATGAGAAAATAGAGACAGAGAACTTATCCACAGCTGCTCCGTCGTACACTTAGAACAAGATGGTCACAAAACCCTTGATCCGCCATGATGGCTCCTCCTGACAAAGTGGCTGTGATGTCACAGACATCTCATGGCTGGCTTTTGGAGTGTTTTGGCAAATGGTGGCAGAGCCTATGGCCAGGGAGCCTGGGCCAGAGCAGAGGGTCTGGATGGTGCCCAGCACTACCCCAAGAGAGAACAAAGGGATCTACTTAAAAAAGGATCTATTAAAGGTGTCCCCTCACAAAGGTCTTCAATGATCCCAGCCTGTCGATGGGTCTTTCACGTCTTGAGACAACCTAAGTGACAGAACCCACCAGTCCATGACTATATTCTGAGAGCATCTGCCATGTGCTTAAGCAACAGAAGAGACACAAAGCGATTTAAGAACAGCATGTCATAGTCAAAAAAGCACTGGCTTTCCATTTCACTTAGAATGAAATTCAAATTCTTTGCCATGGCTTATAATTTGGACCCTGTTGATTTCCCAGGTCTTAGCCTCCCCCTGCTTCTCTTTGTTTTTTTCCCCATTAGTTAGTCCCCCTGCCTGGAAATCATCTTTCCCAAATATCTGTGTAATTGACTCATTCCCTTCCTCCAGATTACAGCTCAAATTTTTCTGTTTCAGAGAGGTTTTCGCTGATTCCCATAGCTTAAATTGTCCTCTGGTTAGCACAGCTTTATTTTCTTCATGATATTCATCCCTTTCTGGAGTTATCTCCTTTGCTCATTTACTTATCCATCATCTGTCTCCCCAAAACATGTAAACTGCATGGATATAGGGACCTTCTTTGTCCCCATGATGTAGAACTGTGCCTGACACATAACAGGGATTCAGACATTCACTGAATGAACAACATAAGCAAGAGACTTAACTCCCCTCTTACTTCTACAAGATGTATGAAATTGGGAGGATCATTTAACCACTTTGTAGGGGTTTTTGTTTGTGTGTTTTAGTTTTTTTTATTATTAAGTCATCTCTACACCCAGTGTGGGGCTTGAACGCACAACCCCGAGATGAAGAGTTGCATGCTCTACCAACTGAACCAGCCAGGAGCCCCCATTTAACCACTTGGAATGGAAGCATATTCGTGTAGAGTAAGAGCTGGCACACTATGGCTCACAGACCAAATATAGCTGGTTGCCTAATTTCGTAAATAATGTTTTATTGGAACACAGCCATGCTCTTTCATTTATGAATCGTCTGTGGCTGTTTTCATGCTCCAAGGGCAGAGTTGAGTAGTTGAAACAGACACAGTATGGCTCACAAGGCTTAAGATATATACCATTTGATTCTTTAAGGAAAATTAGCTGACCCTTAGCAATCACAATATCTGTTCTACATTCCTTGCAACATTTTTGTAAGGAACAAAGAAGAAGATGCACATGAAAGGTCTTTGTGAAGTGGAAAAATGCTACTTGTGAAAGGGGCTAACTTTATTAGGAAGATGATTGTCATGAAGCCACTGCAATCACTTAGTCAATGATTGTGTATAATAAAGTCACTGACTTAATATGATTCAGATGGTTTCAGGAGGACTTCAGGGAAGTGTGAAATCATCCCTCTGGACTTAGGCCAGCCAGCCGTAACTGAGTATCAGCCCAGCCTTGGGGTAACAACTACCTCACTAAAGTGGACATAAAAGAGACATACAGGGACACCCGGGTGGCTCAGTCTGTTAAGCGGCTGCCTTCAGCTCAGGTCATGATCCCAGGATCCTTGGATTGAGCCCCTCATTGGGCTCCCTGCTCAGCGGGGAGCCTGCTTCTCTGTCTGCTCCTCGCCCTGCTCATGCTTTCTTTCTCTCTCAAATAAATAAATAAAATCTTTTTAAAAAAATAAAGGAGACATACATACATGGAATCAAATTTCTACTCTACCACTTACGAGTTGTGTGCCTTCAGAACCTCACGAACTCCACCTGTCATGTTCTTCATCTATAAAGTGAGGAGAGGAAAGCTACCTGTTCCCTAGGACGGTTGTGAGGATCAAATCAGATAATCAATGCATGGAAGGAGAGTTGGGCTCATTGTCAGTATCAATGGTGATTGTCAACTCCATCGTCACCCACAATCTGCCCTAATTCTGTGGCTAAGGAAATGAGTTTTTGTGCCTGTCCTGTAAAAGCCTGAAGCAGTCGGCACAGGATACCAGGGGTCTCATTTTCTTCTGTGCTTTTCCTGTGTGCCTCCACTCTCCAGGGTGGCACTACTTTCTTCCCAGATGACCTCTGAACCTTGATTTCATCCTACCTTCTCCTCACCTTTACTTCCTATGTCAAATAGCCTGCCAATTTTTGCATCCTGAAACTAAGCTCCAGTATCTGTGCTCTAAGACCTGAGTCATAAGTTCAAGTTCTTAATTCATGGGCTCATCAGCTCCTGGTTCAACTCCCATCCCAGGCTTCCAGGTGGGCACCTGCCTCTAGGAAACTCCAGCTCCACCCCATCCTCCACCCAGCATCAGTGTTATCTACGCTCTCAGATAAAATCATGCCACTTCTTTACATTAAAAGCTCTGGGATTCCCTGTTGTTGGCTTGTTGCATGAGGCCCTTCTAAACCCGCCACCTGCCTAGCCATGGAAACTCATCTTTCTCCAGCTGTTTCCTGCTGGTCCCCTCTCCGTGGCACATGCACCTACTTGTTCTTCACCTAGCCAACCTACAGACCCAAGAGTGAGAAAAAAATGCTTGATGTGGCAAACGATCGAGATTTGGGGAGCTGTTTTTTTAGGCAGCATTATCTCAACAAAAATCGAACTAATACGTGGCAGAAATTGTAATTTGAATAACCAGATATTGAGCTGGAGTGTTTTTTTCCCCCCTAATATAACAGCTGTAACACAATTTCACTCCAAAATAGGCATGGATTGAAAAACTCACAAATACACATGAAGATGGAAATCATGTATGCTGTCTCTGGGCAACATTTGCTAAATGTGTGTCTTATCTACCCACAATCTAATCTCCATTAGTGGGGACAATTTTCTTTTATAAAATAAGTCTAGCTTTAAAAAAATAAAAATTATGACTGAAGAAAAACCAAAGAGGCAGAAAAAAAATGCAGACAAAATGGCATTCAATTAAAAACCCCGAGAAGAAGTGACACAAAATGGAGACAGTTAAGGTTGATTGAATGATTCGGGGTGCAGGAAAGGAAGCTCAGCAAGACGAAGAGCTAACCACATGAGTATACAAATAAGAGGTCCCCAAAGGGGCAGGAAGAGTGAGAAGAGCGAAAATCTGAGCAGGGCCCTGGATGTGGATCTGAGCCCAATGCATCACCGAGGCAAGGTTGGCACAGTGTCTGGGTAAGAAGGCCCAAGTCATGGGAGAACAGTGGGCCCAAATAGAGGTA
The DNA here is from genome assembly GCF_963455335.1 of Martes martes. Lineage (NCBI taxonomy): Eukaryota > Metazoa > Chordata > Mammalia > Carnivora > Mustelidae > Martes > Martes martes. The sequence continues at coordinate 35,727,735 of NC_137897.1, read as the reverse complement.
GCTATTGAATTAATTCCCTTGGGCATTTATCTGAGAGCCTTAATGGATGCTTGAAGATCATTTTGCCCACATTAGCTACTATGGAGACTTGACCCTCAATGAAAGGTACTGCTGGGTACATTAATCGCCCTGCTAATGGCCTGACCTCTTCGATAATGTCACATACACAATTCTTTTCCCAGATTGGTTTTGGAGTGCCCCTGCCCCCACAATAATTCCATGATGTTTCTCTCACTTTGTTGCTAGGAAGGAAGGAAAGTAGTAAAGACGGGAGGAAGAAGACAGGAGGGTCTAGACAAGATAAGCTATAATTCACCCTTGGTAATTCGTGGAGCCCATGTGTATGGCAGTGTTGATACCCTGGGAATTGCCCAGCAAGGTAAAGATGTTCTGTTTAGTTCCTGGGGCCATGTGTGCCTACTCCAAGTTACTTTGATCTTCAGTCTGAATGAGGGGACTTGAAATAATCCAGGAGTTGGAACCCATATCTAAACTCCTTGCTGGAAAAACATGGGGAGCAGGGTAGAACCCACTAGATATCATTAGTCATCAAAGGAAAAAAAATGTTTCATCCAGCCTTTCTAGGTAATTAACATGACATCATCTAAGAGCCTGTGGTGTGAGATGGGTCCTAAGTACCATGGAGAATTGATCTTAGCTCTTTCAGTGCTTCATTTCAACATAAACTTTGATAAAGAGAATGGAAAGCAAATAAGGTATTTTTTTAATTTAACTATCTTCATATTTTCCATCTTGGAAATTATTTTTTTAGTTTAATTTAATTTTTTCAGTGTTCCAAGAGTCATTATTTATGCACCACACCTAATGCTCCATGCAATACATGCCCTCCTTAATACCCACCACCAGGCTCACCCAACCCACCACCCCTCTCCCCTCCAAAACCCTCAGTTTGTTTCTCAGGGTCCACAGTCTCTCATGGCTCGTCTCCCCCTCCAGTTTCCCCCAACTCACTTCTCCTCTCCATCTCCCAATGTCCTTGTGTTATTCCTTATGCTCCACGAGTAAGTGAAACCACATGATAACCGATTCTCTCTGCTTGACTTATTTCACTCAGCATAATCTCCTCCAGTCCCATCCATATTGTTACAAAAATTGGATTATTTTTGAGGGTTAATAAGATAGCAATATCTGCTGAGCAGATCTAACTTCAGTGATTTCCAAGTTTCCATGCACCATAAACTGTTACAGGCTTTGGGAACAGCTTTATAAGAAAAAGGCTTCGTCTCCAGAACATGTATACTAAATAAACAGGCAAATAAGTAAACCTCCCATATCAACAAGGAGTGCCCTGGGTGATTTTTGGAAATGGGTCTTCTTTAATGACAGTATCCTAGTCTAGAACACAGACTTCTTGTAAGTTCAATTAGTACAAAATAAGCAATAGCCTCCAGTGGCCCATTTTAGAAAAGGGACTCTATTATTTTCACTAGAAAAAAAGTTAATTATAATAATATAGTAATTAAGAATTTTGAAGGAAAACTGTCCTAGCATTCCAATAATTCCTAACAAAGTAAAAAATAAAAAATAATAAAAACAATAATAATTTTTTTTTAAAAAGCAAAATAAATTTGGGAAGGGAGTGAATCATTTTCTTCTATGGGCTTTAGGTTCTTATATTTCTAAACCAGAAAATTTCTAAGTTCCTCCTGGTGGTGAAGGACCAAGATCTCCAAGTCTGTGTGTGAACATAAATTAAAGGTAGGCCCTCATACCTGTAGCCAAGGCTCCTCTGAATCTGGCCTCCCATCCCTACCCCTACCTCACTCCATTTTGCCTTAACTCACACAACTCAACAGAAACCCATCCACCTTACCAGAACCACTCTTCTCAGTGGGACATCTTTTGAAAGGCCAAGCTCCAACCTTTTTCTGGACCTTGGCCAGGCTGCTCCCCTCATTTGGAACAGCATCCTTAAATTCCCCAAATCCCACTTTCTCTTCAAGACACAGCTCACTGTTTGTGTTTTCTGTGAAGCTTTCCCTGCCTAGATCAGCTCTGGCTCTTTCATTTCTCTGAGCTCTTCCATTTCTCTGATATTATTGTTTGTGTGATCTACAGTGTGACTACATAGAGTCTAGTATGTGCTGTGGATGTTTCATTTAATTTAAGAGCTTGGGCTGTAGAACCAGGCTGCCCAGGTTCAAATCCCATTTATACCACATACTTATTCTATGCCTTTGAGCAGTGAGGGAACCTCAATTAATCTCTCTCTGCCTCAGTTTTATAAACTGAGAATAATGTGGTAGGTGCTTCAGAAGTTCTGTGTTAGGGAACCATTTCTGGCCAAATCATTTTAAGTGAATTTACTGAGAATGTCTCAAGAAATGTGTTCAGCATTCTACAACATCAGCATTATGTAACTTTTTTTTGTAGTCTACTTAAAAATGTGTATTATTTTAATAGAGTCATGTTCATATAAAATACTTAAGGAATGCCTGGGTGGCTCAATTGGTTAAGCACTCAACTCTTCGTTTCTACTCAGGTCGTGATCTCAGGGTCATGGGATCAAGCCCCATGTGGGGCTCCATGCTCAACAGAGTTGAGGAGCTCACATGCACTCTAAATAAATAAACAAATAAATAAATAAATAAATAACATCTTTTTAAAAAACTTAAAAATACAGATAAATGAATAGCTCATAATCCCACCATCCAGAGATAATCATTATTAAAAATGGTGCATTTATTCTTACATATATTTTCCCTTCCCACAAATTGTAGTCATTTTAAAATATGTCCAAAGAAGTCTTTGGCAACCCTTCCCTCAAAAGGTGAAACCTAATTCCATTCCCACTGAGAGTGGGTCAAACTTAACAACTCACTTCTAGCTATTCAAATGTGGTAGATGTGACGGTATGGGATTTCTAAAACTCTGTCTCTCTGTCTCCGTGTCTCACTGCCTCTCCCTCTCCTTCCCACCCTTCTTCCCCCCCTCCCTTTCTCTTCGTCTCATCACTCTCGGGGTGGGGGGGGAGGGGTTGCAGTTGCCATATGGGGATATTCAAGCAGCACAATGGAGTGGCACATATGGTGAAGAACTGAAGCTTCCTGCCAACAGCCACATGAGCGAGCCATCTTGGAAGGAGATCCTCCAGCTCTAGTCAAGTCTTCAGAGATTATAGCCCCAGCCAACATTCTGACTCGAAAGACATGAGCTACCCTGGGCTGAAACCACCCAGCCAAACCATTTCCAAACTCTACACACACAGAAACTAAGAGATAATAAACTTTTGCTGTTTTAAGCCACTACGTTTTGAAGTTATTTGTTAAGCAGTAATAAATAGTTAATACACGTACGTACAACTCACACACATACACAATATACACTATATATATTCCCCCCCCAAATGGGGAAACACTTTACCTGTCTTTTTTTTTTTTTTAAAGATTTTATTATTTATTTGACAGAGAGAGAGATGAGCAGAGAGCCCAATGCGGGGCTCGATCCCAGGACCCTGAGATCATGACCTGAGCCAAAGGCAGAGGCTTAACCCACTGAGCCACCCAGGCACCCACTTTACCTGTCTTTTTGTAACCTTCTTCATTTTTTAAATTTTTTACATTTATTTTTTATTTAAATTCAATTAATTAACATATGGTGTATTATTAATTTCAGAGGTAGAGTGCAGTGATTCATCAGTCTCATATAACACCCTGTGGGCATTACATCACAGACCCTCCTTAATGTCCATCACCCAGTTACCCCATTCCCCCACTCCTCCCCCACTTTTTATTAATAATAATGTATCATTAACTTCTTTCCATATGTATCCTTGGTGATGATTTTAAGAGTCAGGAATTACTTGCAAGTCCTATCAAAAAAAATTTTTTTATTATTCCATTTATCTTGTCTGGGAAGAAAAAACTTCTGCTTCTACCTTCTTAGGTTCAGTTTCAGGGCAAAATAAAATGACAAAAAACTGATTAACAAGAAAAAGGGCACATCACTTTATTTGATGTTAATATTGTATTTACATGTACATGGCAGTCTCACAGAAAAGGAAGTGAATCCAAGTGGGTAGGCCTGAGAGCTTATATACCACTTTAACAAACACTGATGAATTTGTTGAGAAGTGACAAGGCTAAGAAAAGCAGTTTGGGCCTCTAGAGGTGGTAAATTGTGTGTAATAAATATATGGGGAAAACTAATAAAAGATAAAGGTTATTTCAGTGAGGTTTGTTACTCAGATTCAATCTCACACAGTCTCTGGGGTGATAAGAGTGTCTCTGGTCATTTTCCTCTTGCTGGTATGGGAGTGGGGAGAAGGGACATCTTCACAGAGGGAAATTTCTACCTTGCCTTTGGGCAAAAAGAGGAGGGTAGAGAACTTTCCCCACACTTGCTGTTTTTCAACTGCCTTCAGCCCAAAACAATCCTTACACCAAAGTGGCATATTCTGAGGTAGAATATTCTGATCTCCTTCAGTGTGGTGGGGTTAAGATGCCCCTAACAAGGGAAAAATCTATATTCTACAATTTGAGATGAGACTTAAAATGCAACCATTGGCACCACTGCTAGAAGGACAAAAGAAATTCTAAGTGAGATGTTAATAATGGCTGCTGTCTATGTGCTCCTGCAATGGTAGTTTTTACAGTAGGAGGAGGACTATGATGGGAGTGAAGTCGATATGAAGACAGAGAGTGGGCTGAGTATGTACGTAGTTTGAGGTGTGGTGCAGATTTTAATGAAAGAAGAGTTAGGCTAGAGGTGGGGATTAATGAACTCTCCCAGAGGGAGAAGAAAACTCCAAGGATCCTGGGCTGAGCCTTCAGTGAGTTGTACACACAGAAGGAAGGAAGAAAAAAAGAGATTAAAAAAAAAAAAAAAAAGAGGGCACCTGGGTGGCTCAGTGGGTTAAAGCCTCTGCCTTCGGCTTGGGTCATGATCCCAGTGTCTTGGGATCGAGCCCCGCGTCGGGCTCTCTGCTCAGTGGGGAGCCTGCTTTCCCCTCTCTCTCTGCCTGCCTCTCTGCCTACTTGTGGTCTCTGTCTGTCAAATAAATAAATAAAAAATCTTAAAAAAGAAAAAACTATCAAACAATAACATTCTTTAAAAAAATAAAAGAAAAAAAAAAGAAAAGAAAGCATGAAAAGAGACATCAGCAAGGATAAGGAAGAGCAGGAGCAGATGAGACCCCAATAGCCAGGATGATTAGCATGTCAGGAAAGCGAAGGGAAAATAGGCATGGTCAAATGTCTCAGATGCCATCAAAAGAAAAAACAAAAACAAAAAGGACCACAGGACTTTATAAGAAGGTCATATAATGGTCTTTCAAAATACCACCTGGGGTGAGCAAGGGAGACGGGGACCAAATGAATGCTTGTTTTTGGTTTGGTTTGGTTTCCCCCAAGCTCTTTCTCAGCTGGCTTCTAGGGATTAGTTCACTGGGCGTCCCTAGGCATGTTGCTCTGCCATTCTCAGCTGGGCAAGGTGCCACATTCCTACGAGCTCCCTCAGTGCCCTGTGGTCTCCTGCTACATAGCATTTAATCACACACACTGTAGACACGAATCCCCTATTTACCTATCTTTCCACCTCTAGAGCAGCAGCTGCTTGAGAGAAGGGAATGTTTAGCTCTCAGCTGTATGTCCAGGAACTACCACATTCCTTGTACACCGTACAAGCTCAGGGAAGCTTTGATGAATGAATGAGAGAGGGCGTAGCCTGGAAGTGGAAGGAAACGGGGAAGACCTTTGTGGAGAGGTGTGGCCTCAAAAGAAGGGAAGTAGTAGAACCACAGTGAAGGACAGCATTCAAGTCAAGTGAAGAGATGACCTTTTATTTTTACTGTATTTATTTATTTTTTAAAAAGAGATGACCTTTTAAAGGAAGGCTGGTTTGAACTTGGTCCTGAAACCATCTCAGCTGGGACCTGAGGATGAACCCACCAGTAGGCTCTGGACTCAGCATAAAGATGAAATCTTCATCTGTCTTGGCCCTTGAAAGGCCAAAAAAGCCTAAACACCTATATCATTTTTGATATCCTCCCATCTATGCATGAAGATCACATGCTAATGTAGATCACCCTCCCATTTGGTCAACATAATGTTTGTGAAATGAGTAAGACACAGCATTCTTATTTATTGTTATCATCGGAGTGTTAGTATTCAAATTCTACATGTAATTTGGAGGTAGGCATTCTAGATATAACTTGGAGTAGAAAAATCTCATGTGCTTCACATATGGAAATTTTTTCAAACCGTTCAAGTATAAATGTATATTGATCTTTGTGAAAGTTAAATGCTACTACAGTTAATGATGATGTGAAAGCTATTAATTTTACATTCTAAAACAATTATTAAGAACTTTCAAATAGTTCAGTAAGTAGAGATTTAGATTGACGGTTTATACCAGATTAACAGAGTATTAGTTAATAAGTTTAAGAAGAACATTAATTCCTTTTGGAACTGACAAGTGTTTTGCAAACACTTAAATTCAGAAATAACACAAGTCCAAATGATAGAGATTAAACTATATCATAAGCCTACCCCTTGAGAGATTGTTTTCAGTGCTATCATTTCTACTATTCAACAAGATAACATAGAAGACTTTCTGAACATTTAAAAAAGTAATTTTCTCAAGCAACTCACAGAGCTTCATTGAAGGTGGGTGGGGCAGGGGGGTCCCGGGGGATTGTTTCAATTAGTCCCTCACCTTGACCAAAGTTCAAGTCCACCAAAGGAGAAAGAAATCTCCTTAGCCCTAGTTGGTCGCTAGTAGAAAGGAAGGCTGGTTTAACAATCTGGTGGCAGCCTTCCCCCAGCAGAATCCTCTATTAACAGAACAAGCCTCAAAACATCTTGCTTATCCTCCAACCTCATTTGAAAGTGAGCATCTATTCTGTATCACAGATGTACATTGTAGTGATCACACAAGCAAGCAGCTCAGTGTACCTGAGAAAATATTATCTCTAATCTGCAGTGTCAATCTTGTACAAGTTGAATATTGGATTTTTAATAATAAATATTTTGGTACATTTTCACACTTAGCCTTATGACCTCGAAGTTCATTTTATGATGGTGATTTTCACCTTTGGCTTTAGCTTTGACGAAATATGATTTTAACACTGGCCTTTTAGCATTTGGCCACAATGTGTATTTAGTGTACAGTAATAAAAACTATGAATCCTGATAGGAAATAGATAATCCCTGCAATGTTTGGAAGAGGTCTGTGGCTCCAAATTCAAACGAAGGGAAATATTGAGAAGCTTTTTTGTGGTTGTTTTTTGTTTTTTGTTTTTTTTTTGTTTGTTTGTTTGTTTTTTGTCCCAGAGGAGAGCTGGGATTGATGGGAAGACATGGACCTACCTTTACCCTCATTAAAGGATAGGGGAAGAGAGGAAAGGCCTCCCTGACAGATGACAATGGGGCAAGGGGTAGGAAAGGGGAATCATGATGGGGAGGCACATTTTGTATCTTTAACAGGCCAAGCAGGTGGTGAGAAGAGGCACAAAAAACCTTTCCACACTACAGTAACAAAATTAAACCTTCTTAGATAGGGCTCCAAGCTGGCTCTCCTCAATCCAGAAATCTCTTTACAGAAAATGCTATTAGCATGAGGATGGGAGATGCCTAGGTGTCTGCTGACAGATGCAGGAATTAATTAGCAGAGTTGTGAAGGTGCTGTGGGGCTGCAGGGATCAGAATCCCATGGTCACCAAGTCTCCAGATAGTGCTGGCACTGAGCACCCAAGCCCCGCCCTCATAGCCACTCTCCAGCCTGTCTTGCTCAGTGTGGAGCTCAGCTGTCCAGACCCCTAATTGCTTACCAGCTGCTTGAGCTTCCCCATTGTTCACAGAGATATTTGAAGCAGAATAAAATTTACCTTCCACTTACATAACAAGCACAAATTGTTCCCCCACAAGCCCTGGTTTATCTGGACATTTATTGAGCACCTAGCAGGAAAAAAATGAATGATAACCAGGAGATTTTTTGGCATTACCACAGAACAAGGTAGTTAAGAGCACGAAATACAAATTCTGACAGGGCTTGAAATCCTGACTCTTTAAGCTCCTTGACCTTAGGCAAGTTATTCAAAAACCGGAGTCTTAGTTTTTCTCATCTGTAAAATGAAATGAAAACCTTGACAGGCCCAGCGAACTCCATCTACCCATTTTTTTCAGCTGGAGCTTTCAAGTCTCCTCGGCCTTCTGAGTATTCATTTGGCCTCCCCACTTTGCAGTCTTAGAATTGTTCTCCTGGTAGAAAAGATTCAAGTTTGAGCAGGGCTGTCAATCTGGGCATAAGCTCTGTTCATCCTGGGTTCAGCACTTGGGCAAATCAGGAAGTCTACTGGAGTCTGTTTGAGGGCAGGTCAAGGAGCTAACAGGAAGGACCACCTCCTAAGGGAAAATGAAGTTCAAGCAGTTTGACTCAAAACCAAGGGGCCAGTAGACGTACAATCACCAAAAATATGACCACAAATATTTTAGTTATATTTTAGTGTATTCGATGATAAAAAGTGTACATTATCACAGTATTTGCAAATTTGGAGATTTGAGAGGGTTTAGAGAGGTATCTTTGTCAAATGTCAAAGGCTTAATGTATAATATTATAGATCCTCTTTATTCTTTTAAACAATATTTAAGATGGTTCCCAAACTTCGGGATAGCAGGAGGCTTGTATAAGCTACTAAAGGCAACTGAAATCCATAGCAAATAATGAGTTATTTGCTTGGATTTTCTGATCAGGGTATGTTTCCATCAGGTCATATTAGATAACATCTACTTGAGCAGGGAAATGCATGGATGTGTTTACTGAGGGCTCCCTATGACTATAATAAGTACTAAATAAAGTGTTCATAGACAAGGGATCACAAAGTCATCACGACACAAGCCCTGCTTTCAGGTCATTTTTACATCAGTTTGATTAAAAATAACAATAATAATTTATATTTTCATGACATTTTACAATTTTTTTGAAGATTTTATTAATTTGAGAGAGGGTGCACATGAGTGGGGGGAAGGGTGGGGAAGGGGACAAGCAGACTCCCCACTGAGAGGGGACCCTGATGTGGGGCTTGATCCCAGGACCCTGAGTTCAGGAGACCTGAGCTGAAGGCAGACACTTAACCGACTGAGTCACCCAGGTGCCACCATTTTACAATTTTTGGAGACTTATAATACTTACTCTCATTTCAGCCTCAAAGATTTCTGTAACACAAGTGCAATTAATCCCATTTTAAAGATGAGGAAGCTGGAGGTCCAAGAAGTGGAGACATTTTTCTAAAGACATGAAATTTTATATATTTATATATATATCTCTATGTATACATATGTATATATATGTGTATATATACATATATATATATATATATAAAATCTCAAGGCAAGCCCAGGATTTCTGACTGTAGATTTAATGTTCTCACTTACCATAGCTACATCTTAAAAAAGAAACTTTCTGCCTTTGCTCAATCAAGGTAGAATGGAAGGAGCAGAACATGTTTTTGATTGATTTTCCTAATCAATCAAGACTCTATAATCCATCTGGCCCTGGCAAGAATGTCATGGAGGAATGAGTGGAAAAAGATTTGTTTCCAACAGCCCAAAGGCTTTCAAATTAACTGGATGTTAAGAAGCAAGAGGGGAAAAAATAGGAAGTGATAAGAAGACTTGCACTTACGGAGCTTATATGTCTAGGAAACAGTAGGTATAGATATGTAATAGAGATTTATTCCATAAATAAAAGATCAGTGGGAATAAAGAGATACCAATGAAACATACCTTGTATATATTTTAATTTCAAATGCGACAAAGAAGGAATCACAAAAAAATAGGAGTTAGAGGTTTATTTAACAGATTTAACAGGTTTATTTAACAGGAGTTAGAGGTTTATTTAACAGAAGGTTTGGAAAATTAACTAGTTGGAGAAAGTCAAGTTAGAATCCTATTTCATAATATAATCTTATAATGTCAAGTAAATTCTAGATGAATCAAGGAGTCAAATGTTAAGAACAAAATTATTTTTTAAAAAGGCAGAAAGTAAGTATAAATTATAGTTTTATTAATTTCTGACTGACAAGGGATTTTCGTGTATAAATACCATGTAAGACATCATACTGTGAACAGCCAGTAACATTATTACTAAAAGGAAGATTTGGTTCTTGGCTTAAAATTTTTGAATTTCTATGTGTCCAAGGACACCATGAATGTCATATGATGAACAGGGAAATGTGTTAACAATAAATAAGAAAAACAAAGATTAATCACTTAACATATTAAAAAATATAAAAAGGTCTATAAAAATTACTAAACATATAAAAAGCTAGTAACCCAATGAAAAAAACATAAATACACTAAGAAAAATAGTCAAAGGATATTAAAAAAAAACGAATTCACAGGAGAAAGTAAAATGGAAAATAGTTGAAATAATATCCAACCTCACTGTTAATCAAAGAAAAATAAAAACACTGAAACAGTTTTTCCCTAATACATTTGTCAAAAAATTAAAATCATAATGCTCAATACTGCCCTAAGCATGATGAAATGGCTTTCCTAAAAGCAGATGGTAGCAATTAAAATGGTAAAACTTCCAGGGGTGCCTGCATGGCTCAGTCGGTTAAGTCTCAGTCTCTTTGGTTTTGGTTCAGGTCATGATCTCAGGGTGCTGAGATCAAGCCCTGTGCTGGGCTCCACGTGGAGCCTGCTTAAGATTCTCTCTCCCTCTCCCTTTACCCCTTCCCTCCCTCATGTGCTCTCCCTCTCTCTTTCAAAAGTAAAATTAAACAGTAAAACTTCTAGAAAGGCAATCTGGCAAATGTTACCAAACATTGTTCAATGTGTAGAAGCTTTGCATCAGTAACTCAGCTTCTGGAAAATCATTGTAAGGAAATAATCAGAGATGCAAACAATACATATATCGTGAACCTCTTCATAGACTTCTTGATATTAATGAAAAAATGTGAACTAAATACTCAATGCCAGCGGAACGTTAAGCAAATGATTCATGAGATGGAATGCTACGTAGTCATTAAACATCAGGCTTAAAAAAATACAAATAAAAATAGAAATCAGGCTTCAGATGAATATTTACTGAAACAGGCAGTACTTGATATGTCTAAAAGAGGTATTGAAAAAAGACTACAGGGACGCCTGGGTGGCTCAGTGGGTTGGGCCGCTGCCTTCGGCTCGGGTCATGGTCTCGGGGTCCTGGGATCGAGTCCCGCATCGGGCTCTCTGCTCAGCAGGGAGCCTGCTTCCTTCTCTCTCTCTGCCTGCCTCTCTGTCTACTGTGATCTCTGTCTGTCAAATAAATAAATAAAATCTTTAAAAAAAAAGACTACAGAGGAGTTTTATAACTTGATATTATTGTTTTAAGAGACAAGAAGGAAAAGAAAGAAGGAATAAAAGAAGAGAGAGATAGAGAAGGGAAAAGAATAGTAACAACATAGCAGCATCTGATAGAAACAGAGGTATCTCAGAACGGTGACATCACAATGGATTTCTTATTGGCTTTTTTGATTTCCTTTTCTATGATTTAAAATTTTTTCCACAATTTTTGTAATTTGGACATACATACATGTATTTATTTATTTATTTATTTATTTATTTATTTATTTATTTTTGATGGCAAAAAAGAGCCAGAAATCTCTGGGCAATAAGATCTGGGCAATAAGATTACAAATATTCTTCACTTTTTGTCTTGATGTTTCTCTGCAGTTTGTCCCTATTTTTACAGAAAGCATGAATTATTTTTTATTGAAAGAGGAAAAGGTTCCTTTTTACCCAAAGAAGACGGGGCTATCTCTTGTGTGTGACATTTTATTTCAACATAGTATTTGTACAATACTGTGAAATATATTTTTAATAATAAAGATATGGTCTGAATAATCTCGGAGAGATGAAGGGTTCCAAATGGATACAAATTTGGCAGTGAGTCCCAGGTATCAAATTTCCTTTCGGTTCTTTCCACAAGGAAACTGTGACAGAAATGAAGACTTATTTCCCTTATTTTGTGTTCAGCTTTCATGGGAGCCTGTGGGATGAAGAAGGCTTAGCTGCAGGCATGTCTCTGTGTATTCAGAATTTGAGAGAATGAGGAAGAGTAGCTGGGACGTGGCTGAGTGGAGAAGTCTAAATAGTATTTACTCGGTCTGTACACATTTTTTTCAGGATCTTACAATTTTTTAAAAATCTGTAAATAATGTTTATTTCACCTCTGTGTGAAGCTTAAATACTGTCGAGTGACTTTTCAATAAATGATGTTTACAAATAACAATGGCTGACATTTACTGAGTACTTGTTCTATGCGAAGCACTGCATTACATTTTGGCCATATATTATTTCTTTTAATCTGAATAACAGCCCTATGAGGCAGGGACTATTTGAATTCCTATCTGAAAAATTCCTATTTTTTTTTTTTTTTGAGAAAGAGAGCGAGAGAAGATAGGCAGAGGGAGAGGGAGAGAATCTTAAACAGGCTCCACACCCAGCATGGAGCCCAACTGGGGGGGCTCAATCTCACAGCCCTGAGATCATGACCTGAGCCAAAATCAAGAGTTGGACCCTTTACTGACTGAGCCACCCAGGGACCCCAATCTGACAGATTTTAAAACCTGAGCTCATGGGGTGCCTGGGTGGCTCAGTGGGTTAAAGCCTCTGCCTTCGGCTCAGGTGGTGATGCCAGGGTCCTGGGATCGAGCCCTGCATCAGGCTCTCCGCTCAGAGGGGAGCCTCCTCCCTCCACCCCTGCCTGCCTCTCTGCCTGCTTGTGATCTCTGTCAAATAAATAAATAAAATCTTTAAAATAAAAAAGAAATAAAAATAAAACTGAGCTCAGAGAGGTTAAGGAACTTGCCCAAGTTTCTAGTAAGTAGTCAAGCTGAAATTTAAAACCAGGTTTATCTGAATTTAAGCTCCAAGTACTTCATACTTCACTGCCTCATGTATCTGCTATAGCTAAACAAAACCCAACAAAAATGCATTCATGTAGTCATCCAAAGACACATACTAACTAGAAAGTTAAATAGCAGCACTGTTCTTAAAAGCCCCCAACTAGAAAGCACGCAAATCCACATCATTGCTTGAACACATTGAAGTCTGTTTACTCATTGTAAGACTATAGAGCAATGAGAAGGAATTACCTACAACTTCACATAACAAATGGATGACTATCACAGACGTAATCATGCTGAGCAAAAGAAGTCTGACCCAAAAGAGCATATAATTAGGACTCACTTTACATATTTAAAACATGCAAAAAACAATCATAATGAATCTATAGTTTTAAAACCAGGGTACTGATTAATCTTTGAGGTTGGGAGGTGGTGGTAGAGGTGAAGCTTGGGCAGCAGAGGGTTTCTGGGGTGCTGGTAATGTTCTGTTTCTTAATGTTCTGTTTCTTAATCTAGGTCCTGCTTACAAGAATGTGTTCACCTTGTGAAAATGAACTGAAGTGGACATCTGCCATATGTATACCTTTCTCTCTGGCCAGTGACTCCAGAGGAAGAAAGCAGTGGGTGACAGATACCTAGTTTCGTTTCTACTATGGGGAAACCTAAAACAAACCCACTCATTGCACAGGAAAACAGTCCAAACTGATAAAGGAGGATCGTGGAAATACTGATCTGATAACAGTCAGCTCTCTGAGATATCAACAATTAGCCCTGGGGAGTGATGAATAATATGCCACAGCAAGCTCACTTAGTTAGTTACCTTTCCATCAGAATTCAGAACCACAGCGTGTCTGTTTGGACAGCAGGAAAGTGTTTTCTTTAATATCACCACCTGCAGAATGAAATTCAACCAATTAAGTTAGGAAATTGCCATTTGCAGATAATTATTATTTAGCTGGTTTCTAACTTCATAGCTCTGCAGCCATTTGAGGACAAGGTCTCAGAACTGCCACAGGGTGTGGTATCAGAGTTGGTCTATTTTAACTTAATGATCTGGAAGAGGAAATAACCAGTATGGTAATGACATTGCAAACGATGCTAAATTGAGAGTGCTGCAAATGCTAATAAAGGCAGAGGAACAAAATGAGAAGACTTTGCTGATAAAATCTGGGCTTTAGTGAATAATACCAGTGTATTGAATTTCCAATTCTCTGCCTTAGCAATGGATTCTTGAGCACACTCCTTTGTGCTCAAAAATAAAGGTCTCATACCTCCCCAAATTGAATACTCTATAGCAACATTGCAATTTTGAATAAACTTTTAAAATTTTAGAACAGCATTGAACTTAGGAGGAAGAATTGCAAAAATGGTACAGAGAATTCCCATATACCCCACATCCAGTTTCCCCTATTATTTATGTTACATTAGTATGGTACATTTCCTCGAAATTAATGAACTAGTATTGATACCTTATTATTTATGAAAGTCCACACTTACTGCAGATTTCCTTAGTTTCTACTAATATCCCTATTCTGTTCCAAGATCCCATTCAGGGTACCAAAGTCCACGTAGTCATCATGTCTCCTTAAGTTCCCACTGGCTGCAACAATTTCTCAGACTTTAGTTTTAAAGACCTGGACAGTATTGAAAGTACTGGTCAGATTTTTGGTAGAATGTCCCTCAACTGGGATTTTTCTGATATTTTTCTCCTGATTAGATAAGGCTTATAAATTTGGGAGGAAGAAGACCAAGGAGACAAAAAACCAAGGTCATACCATATTCAGGGTGTGATATCAACTATCAACATGACTTCTGATGTTGGTGTTGACCTTGACCACCTTGCTGAGATAGTGTTTGTCAGATTTCTCTAATGTACTTACTCTATTCCTCCCCTCTTTTCATCAGTGAACTCTTTGGGAGAAAGTCACTACGTGCAGCCCACACTTAGAGAAGGGGGAATTATGCCTATCAGAGGGCAGAGTATATATATAAATTATTTGAAATAGATTCTGCAGGGGATATTTGTCTATTTTCCCCATGTGTTTATTTGACCATTGACTTATGTCAGTATGGACTCATTTATTTATTTTATACTTTATTTTATTTTATACTTTGGCTTATAATCCAATACTACTTTATTTTTTCCTCAAATCATTATAGTTTTAGCCATCACAGAGCTCTTTCAGTTGGTTCCTGGGTCTCTGACATAATACCAACATTGTGGATCTTCTTGAAAACTTCTTTCCTTTCGAGTGGTAAAAGATGCTCCAAGATCATCTGTGTATTTCCTACCCCAAGCCAAGAATCAGCCATTTCTCAAAGAGCTCTGGTTTCTTTTATTGCAGAATGGTACTACAGACCAAGACCTGGGTTCTGGGTGTGATGACTACAACTAGGATATTTTGGCTTCTAGGCCTTCTCAGCAGACAGCGCCAGGAAATAGATGGATGTAGACTAACTTATGTGTGTGCACATATCCACGAGTATTTTTGTGCGTCACCCTCTGTATCTATATTAAGCGAAACATGAGTTCATAATGATGTTTCCAACTCCAATACATTGCCACATGGATTATTCTAGTTTCTTCTCCTTGCTTCTCTATAACTTTTTCACTTCAACAGTGAGAAACCTAGCTCCCACCACCTACCATCCATTTACTTAATTGTTTAATCCTGCTATACATGTATAGTGGTTTCAGAATTGTTAACCAATATCCCAATGGGAAGCAACTTTATCAACTCTAGTGCTTGTATATAGTTCCTTTTTCTTTAGTCTTATAGACTCTATTCATTAGCTTAGTACATTCCTCCCCACCCTATTTGGTTATGCTGTTAAATACATTTGTAATATTTAGATTTCTTAGTCATGTTCTGCATTCTGCCCTGGGATTCACTGGCCTCCTAAATGACTTTTTAAAAATTTGCATACATTAAGGTTCACTCTGGGCCACAGTTCTCCGGGTTTTGATAAATGCATAATATCATTTATCGGCCATTATCTAGTCTCATACAGAATAGTTTCATTGCTCTGAGAAAAATCCTCTGCTTCTCCTACTCAACTTTTCCTCAACCCCACCACTGTACTCCCGCCTAAACTTTGGCAAATATTAACCTATTTACTGTCTCTAGAGTTTTGCCTTTTCCAGAATGTCATATAAATCGAATCATACAGAAAGTAACCTTGCAGAATGGCTTCTTTAAGCGACGTGCATTTAAGATTCATCCATGTCTTTGCATAGTTTGATAGCTCATTCCTTTTTATTGCTAAATAATATTACATTATGTGATGTACCACAGTTTATTCCTTTACCTATTAAAGGTCATCTTGTTTGCTTCTAGTTTTTTGATGATTATGCATAAATAAAGCAGCTATAAACATTCACATGCAGGTCTTTATGTGGGCATAATTTTCAGCTCATTTGGGTAAATACCTAGGAGCACAATTGCTGGATTATATGGTAAAACTCTGCTTAGCTTTGTGAGACACTGCTAAACTGTCCTCAAAAATGGCTGTCCCAGGGCACCTGGCTGGATCAGTTGGTAGAGCATGAGACTCTTGATCTCAAAGTCATGAATTCAAGCCCCACATTGGGCCTAGAGCTTACATATTCCCACCCACAATGAATGAACTTGCTGTTCTCTTCTACATCCTTGCCAGCAGTTAGATTGTTGTTGTTTTAAGATTTTATTTATTTATTTGAGAGAAAGCAAAAGCAAGAGAGATCACAGAGGGAGAGGGAGAAGCAGACTCGCCACCGAGCCGAGAGCCTGATGCGAGGATCAATGCAGGGCTCAATGTGGGGCTCAATCCCAGGACCCTGAGATCGTGATCTGAGCCAAAGGCAGACATTTAACAGACTGAGCCCCCCAGGTGCCCCAACCAGCAGTCAGTTTTGTCAGAGTTAGAATTTAACATTTCTAATAGTTCTGTTGTAGTATCATATTATTGGTTTAATTTGTATTGCCCTAATGGTAATGATAATGATAGCAAATGATAGCAAGTATCTTTTCATCTCCTCTTTTCAGCTGTATATCTTCTATGAGGTCTCTGTTTAAATCTTTCATCCATTTTTAAATTAGGTTGTTTGTTTTCTTTTTAAGTTTTAAGAGTTCTTTGTATACTTTGGATACAAATCCTTTATCGGATATGTATTTTGCAAATATTTTCTCCCAGTCTGTGGTTTTTATTCTCTTAAGAGTGGCCTTCAGAGTATAGAAGGCTTTTATTTTTAAAAATGTCAAATGGGGGGCGCCTGGGTGGCTCAGTGGGTTAAACCTCTGCCTTCGGCTCAGGTCATGATCTCAGGGTCCTGGGGTCGAGCCCCGCATCGGGCTCTCTGCTCAGCAGGGAGCCTGCTTCCCCCTCTGTCTCTGCCTGCCTCTCTGCCTACTTATGATCTCTCTCTGTCAAATAAAAAAAATAAAATCTTTTAAAAAAAGTCAAATTGATCAATTTCTTTCTTTTATGGATCATGATTTGGCATTATCTAAAAACTCATTACCAAACCGACCGTCACCTAGATTCTTTCCTATATTTTCTTCTAGATGTTTTATAGATTTTCATTATAAATTTAAGTCTATGGTACAGTTCATTTTGAGTAAATTTTTGTTAAAAGTTTAAGGTTTGAGTGGAGGTTCATTTTTTGCTTGTGGTTGTTCCAATTGTTCTAGCACTATTTGTTGAAAAGATTATTCTTTCTGTGTTGAATTCCCTTTGTCCCTTTGTCAAAGATCAGTTGACCACTTTTGTGTAGAACCAGTTCTGTGCTCTCTGTTCTGTTCCATTGATGTATATGTCTGTCTTGTGGTCAATATACCACCCTATCTTGATAACTTTAGCTTTATAGTAAGTCTTGAAATAAAGTAGTGTGAATCTTCCAACTTTGTTCTTCTTCAGTACTGGGTTGACTATTCTAGATCTTTTGCCTTTCCATATATAAAATTTAGAACCACTTTTTGATACCTTTAAATAACTTGCTGGGATGTTCTTGGGTTTTCACTGAATCTATATATTGAATTGGGAAGAACTGACATTGTAACAATATTGAGACTTAAAATTCATGAACATAGAATATTGCTCCAACTACTTAGATTTTTTTATTTCTTTCAACAGAGTTTTATAGTTTTTTATATAGATCTTATACATATTTTATTATATTTGTACCTTAGTATTTCATTTTGAGGGGTGTTAATGTCAATAGTATTTCACTTGTACAATGGCGGTATACAGGAAAACAATTAGCTTTGTGTATCAACCTTGTGCCCTACAACATCTATATTATTTCTAGGGAGTTATTTGTAGATTCTTTGGGATATTATATGTAAATAATCATGTCATCTGTAAATAAAGACAATTTTATTCATCCTTTTCCAATCGGTATGCCTTTTATTTCTTCATCTTGTTTCATTTCACTAACTAGATCTTTCAATATGATATTGGAGTGCTGAGAGAAGACATCCTTGCATTGTTCCTGCTCTTAGGGGAGAAGTCTCCTTACCATCATATATATATAATTTTAACTGTAAATTTTTTGGTAAATATTCATTATCAAGTTGAGAAATGTCCCCTCTATTTCTAGTTTGCAGAAGGTTTTCTGTCATGTTAAATTCTTGTCCTGCATCAATTGATAAAATTATATGATTTTTCCTCTTTAGTCTGTTGATACGATGGATTGCATTAACTGATTTTCAAATGTTGAATCAGCCTTACATAACTGGAATAAATCCCACTTGGCTATGGTGCATGATTCTTTTTATACATTGATGGATTCACATCGCTAGTATTTTGTTGAGATTTTTGTATTTCTGGTCATGAGAGATATCAATCTGTTGTTTTTCTTTCTTGTAGTGTCTTTATCTGGCTTTGGTATTAGGGCAATTCTAGCCTCAGAATGCATTAGAAGTGCTCCCTCCACTTCTATTTTCTGGAAGAGATTGTAGATAATTGATATCATTTAATGTCAAATGTTTTTCTTGCATCACTTGGTAAAATCATATGATTTTTCTTCTTTAGTCTGTTAATATGATGGATACATTAACTGATTTTTAAATGCTGAATGAACTTTGCATAACAAGAATAAATCCCACTTGGCTATGATATGTGATTCTTTTTACACATTGATGGAATAAAATTGTTAGTATTTTGTTGAGGATTTTTGCATGTCTGTTCATGGAAGATATCAGTCTGTAATTTTTATTTCCCATAATATCTTTCCCTGGTTTTAGTATGAAGGCAATGCTGGCCTGATAGAATGAATTAAGAAGTATTCCTTGCTTTTCTTTCTCCTGGAGAGATTGTATAGATTGGTATCATTTTTCCCTTACATATTCAGTAGAATTCACCAGTAAAATAATCTGGGCCTGGTGTTTCCTTTTCAAAGGTTATTATTTTTTGGTTCAATATCTTTAATAAGTATAGTGCTATTTAGATTACTTATTTCTCCTTCTGTGAGTTTTGGTAGTTTGTCTCTTTTAAGGAATTGGTCCATTTCATCTAAATTAAAAAAATATGTGGGCATAGAGCTGCTTGTAGTATCTCTTTATTATCTTTCTGATATCCATGAGATCAGACCAGTAGTGAGTCCCTCTTTCATTTCTGATATTGGAAATTTGTGTTATCTCAAGTAAAGTGTGGCTACAGTTTTATTAATGTCACCGATCTTAACCCACTGAGCCACCCAGGTGCCCCAATGTCACCGATCTTTATAAAGAACTAGCCTTAAGACTGGTACAAGTACCTGAAGCCAGAGTATTTCCAATTCTTTACTCCCATTTTGGTAACATTTCTGTCATTCATTCATTTCACTTCAGATTTCATTTATTCATGTGTTATGATCACTTTGTCATTGTTACTACTTCAGTTCAGATCTTTTAAATCAATTAAGAATAAAAATGAAAGATTTTATTGTAGGTTCAGTTACTTATTCTCCACTGCTCTTCCTT
Organism: Martes martes; assembly: GCF_963455335.1. Lineage (NCBI taxonomy): Eukaryota > Metazoa > Chordata > Mammalia > Carnivora > Mustelidae > Martes > Martes martes. The sequence continues at coordinate 35,707,941 of NC_137897.1, read as the reverse complement.
TATTAATGTACATCCAAGTTTCTGACCTATATAATTTTCCTTCTGCCTGAAGAACTTCTTTTAACATTCCTCATGCAGCAAGTTAGCTGGCAATAAATTCTCTCAGTTTTTGTCCGAGGAAGTCTTTATTTCTTCTTCACATTTGAAAGATAATTTCATTGGGTATAGAGTTCAAGATCAGTGATTTTTTTTTTTACCTTCAATACTTTAAATATTTCACTCCACTTCCATCTTGCTTGCAAGGATTCTGATGAGAAGGGCACTGTAATTCTTTTTTTTTTTAAGATTTTATTTATTTATTTGAGAGAGAGAGAGAGCATGAGAGGAGAGAGGTCAGTGGGAGAAGCAGACTCCCTGCCGAGCAGGGATCCCGATGTGGGACTCGATCCTGGGACTCCAGGATCATGACCTGAGCCGAAGGCAGTCGCTTAACCAACTGAGCCACCCAGGTGCCCAAGAAGGGCACTGTAATTCTTATCCTTGTTTCTGTTTAGGTAAAGGGTTTCCTCTCTTCCCATCCCAAATTTTCTGGCTTTTTAAAAGATTCTCTCTTTGTTTTTGTTTTTCTGCAGTCTGAATATGATATGACTAGGTATGGATTTGTTTTTTGTTTTGTTTTTGCTTGAGGGGTTGATATTTTTCTTGCTGATGTTTTCTGAGTTTCCTTGATCTGTGGTTTGCTGTCTGTTGTTAATTTTGGAAAGTTCTCAGCCATTATTACTTCAAATTGTTCTTCCACTCCAGTCTCTTCTCCTGGCATGCCAATTACATGTATGTTACACTTTTTAACATTGTCCTATAATTCTTTTCTGTTTTTCCCCTTTATTTATTCTCTTTGCATTTCCATTTGAGAAGATTCTATTAACCTATTTTCTACCTCATTGAATCTTTCCTCTGTCATGTTAGATCTACTGATGATTTCATCAAAGATATTCCTTATTTCTGTTATAATGCCTTTTATTAGCAGCATTTCTTTTTGATTCTTTCTAGAGTTTCCATATCTATACTTAACATTACCCACCTTTTCGTGTATGTTGCTTACTTTTCCCAATAAAGTCCTTACATATTAATCATTGTTACTTTAAATTCCCTTTCTAATAATCCTAACAACTGTGTCATATCTGAGTCTAATTCTGGAGATTGTTTTATTTCTTCAGACTATGTTTTATCTGGCCCTTAGGCATACCTTGTAATTTGTTGTGGACACCAGATGTTATACTGAGTAATAGTAATTGAGGTAAAGAGGTCTTCAGTGTGAGGGCTAATGTTAACCTGGCTACAAGTTGGGCTCTATGTGCCAGAGACTTCAAAATCCTCTAGTGTCCTTCCCAAAGGCAAAAACAAGGGTACTTCCCAAAGTATTCCTTCTCAGAGTAAGTCTATCTTGCCCCTCTTTCAGCTATAATCTACCAATATCATACTGGAGCCTTGTTGGTGTGGTGATTAAGCATGTGGGCAGTAAATTATCTAATCTTCTGCCTAAATCTCAGTGAGATAGTGGTCCTGTGTCTCAGACCTATAACCTTCACAAGTATCTTTCCAGTGGCATAGCTGTTTTTTCAATGCCCCCTACTCCTTTCCTGGCTGAGGTATTCACAGTCTATTTCCTTGAAGCCCTGACCCTTGTTGACTATGGTCTCCCCCACTCCCCAAACTAGGTGACCCGGAAGGACTAGATAGGCCTGGTGATGTGGGAGGAATTCTCTTCCCCAGAGGAAATGAGGCTCAGGAAATGTTTCTTCCCTTGGAAGGTAGGTCTTTGTTATGGAGAAGACCCTGAATGTATTTCTCAGTGATTATCCTTCCTCTCCCCTAACCAGAACCAAGAGGGGGATCTTTCTCCAATCTTCACCAGGAGAATCTAGTGGGATCCTGAAGGTAAACCCCACAAAACCACGGAGTCTTTTAAGACTGCAGCCCCAGGATTTTCTTACTCACTTGCCAGTCCACACTCAAGCTTCCAACAACTCATCAAAATTACCATCTAAATGTTCCCAACAGTTTACATCTCCAGAGGCTTCTGCTCCAGGTTAACAGATCTCAGTTGTGACTATCTGGATGCACCTGTTTACAGATTTCAAAGTGACGGTGGTTTGTCCAGGAAACTCAGTTCTCTAGTGGGGCTGAGAGAAGTGGTTGATTTTCAGTTTGTCTAGATTTTTCTTTTCATAAGGATAGGTGTGAGGACTTCCAAGCTCTTCGCACGTCAGAGCTGAAACCAGAGCCTGTCCAGCACTGCATTTTAATTAAACAATGTGAATAAAAGATGTCAAGTGTTTTGTCTATAAGAGAGGCACTGGGAAATTATATTTGTTGAGTGCCTAAAAATGTATATAGCTTGTTAATTTGATCAACAAACAATTGTTGAGTGCTGCTATGTGTCAGGTATTATTCTAGGGGATGAGGCCACCTCAGGGAACAAAACAAAGTCCCTGCTTTCATGAAATTTCCATTCTAGTGTGTGAGAGACAGAAAAGGATGATAAGTGCTAGAAAATAAAAGTGGGAAAGGGTGATAGAGAGTTGTGGGATGGAGGTTGGGGGATGCTGTTTTAAAGAAGATGGACAGATTTGCCTATATAAGGCCCCAGATTTGATCCCTGGCATATCCATGATACCTTTATAAAAACAATCCCCTCCCCACCAAAAAATGAAAAAGGCTCTCTGATAAGATAAAATCTGAAAAGATTACCAAAGGAAGTGAAGTAGTGTCCACATAGCATATCTGAAGAAGTATTCAGGGAACATGAAGAAGGCCAGTGTGGCTGGAGTAAAGTGACAAGAGATAGCCACAAGAGGGGCAGGCAGTGGGAGGCCTCATCACGTGCAGCCTCATCAGCCACAATAAGGATTTGATCTTGCGTGCTGAGTAAGCTTGGAAACCACTGGAAATTTTTCAAAGAGAAGAAGGACATGAATTCGCATATTTCAAAAGGATTGCTCTGGCTGCTGCATTGAAAACAGACTGTTGGGTACGGAAAAAACAAGATGGAAGCTACAGTGACTATTAAGGATGCCACTGGAATAATCCAGACAAGAGGCGACGGTAGCTTCGAGGTAACGAAATGTCATCAGATTCTGGAATCATTTTGAAGTAGGATTGCTGATGGATTGGTTACCTTAGTTAACCTTGCTAACAACCCTTAGTAAAATAAGGGTAAAACAACTTAGCAGATATTAAGAAACTGACCCTCAAGGAGATCTTACCTTGGTCCCTGAGCTAATGAGTGACAAATCAAAATTTGAAGACCCTCCCATTCCTAACCTGTTAGTTACAAGGGATCTTCACTTCATTCCACGGAAGAAGAAACCAAAGAAATTAAGAGACGTTCTCTAGGTTCCACAATTTGTTTGGGGTGGAACTGAGACCAAAGACACTGTCTGCTAACACCTGAGTGGGTTACTCTCTGCTGGGTCATGCTGCCCTTTCATGTAATAAATGGGAATAAACAGCCAAGGGTGGCAAATAATTGCCAATTAAACCTAAGTTCATAATCAGATAGCTCTATTACAAGAGCCACTGCATACGGGTCATCTTTAAGGAAACATCACAAGACAGGAGTGATATTTATCACCCTGTACCCTGAACACTGCCTGTATCTTTCATCATTAACAAAATGATGCAATGACTACAGGAAGCCTTTTTAAAAAAACAAAGGAAAAAAAAAGGAAACAAACAAAATCCATAGAATCAGCCAGTCCTAGCTGCCAAAGAAACGTGCCAGGGCTGGCAAAATGATTGATGTCCATGTGTTTTCATAGGATCCTTCGGGGACTTTTCCTAGTATAAGGAGCAGCATCCTTCTGTCTGTCTTACTTGGTTGTTTTCCCCTAGAAAAGATATTCTTGGGGGAGAAAAGGCAATCCCTGGCCACAAATTGGGGACTTTTGCATTTGTAAACTACTTTTTTTCCAGGGATTTAGTGGTGCAATCTGTTACGTGTCTGATTCTTGGTTTCGGCTCAGGTCGTGATCTCAGGATCATGCGATTGAGCCTCATGTCAGGCTCCGTGCTCAATGTGGAGTCTGCTTAAGACTCTCTCTTCCTTTCCCTCTGCCTCTCCCACCCCACTCTCTCTCTCTCTAGAATAAATAAATAAATCTTTTTAAAAATGCTTTTTCATCCAGTAATGACTATTAGTCCTTCAAATTCAACTCGGTCTGCTGTTTATTAAGCCCTTACTACATGCCAGAAATTGCGATAAGGGATTTATACATTTTTAAATTTCAATCTTCAAAACAACTTTAAAAGAGAAGTATTATTATTTCCATTTTGCAGAAGTGATGAAGGATACTAAGTTGTATGCCTTCTTTTAGCTAACAGAGAACCCAAAGTTTACCTCTACACCTTCATTTCCACAAGTCAATCAAGGATTACAGTGCTACGTGACACCTCTGGTCCATTAGGCGTTGAATGTCTTGAGGGCAGAATCCCTTCTTTCTCTCTTCTTCAGTACTTCAACATACCCTGAGAAGTAACACAGACCCTTTCTCCCATTATTTAACTTAATTCCATTTATTTGTCCTAATTGCCCAATGAGATACTGTTTTAATAGCTTCCTATCCACCGGTTGGTGAGGGAAGGATTCCCACACTGGGGTAATGGGGATGGCTGAGCACATGACACCCAACACTGCACAGGGGATATTGACAACAATCTACTAGTCACATCTACTCACACTCCAGAGGAAGAAGGCGCCATGCCACACAGGGCCACATGGGGATTGCATTTGAGAACACAGTGAGTCACCAGATGTTATAGGAGGCAGGCTCTGCGGTCTCAAGAGGGTTGGATACCACCTGGTTCCCACCGAAGAATGTGATTGGTTTGTTTGCATAATATCATGGGCTGGCAGGGAACATTTTGAAATCCAGTCCTCCGGGATAAGCAAGAACTGTGCTTGGTCCCTATGATATGTTCACCTAGGGGACCTTAACCATCAGAGCAGAGTTGGGAGGGAATTTGTAGTTAGGCCATCCAAAGCTTTCCCAACATTACCGGATATCAAGGCAGCACAAAATATTAAGCCTTAATGGTAGGCCTTATACCATATATATGCATCACTATCTCCATTTTATAAATTTATAATTTAAAGGAAATTTATAAATGGGGAAATGGAGTTCAGGATGCCTATAGCATGGACAAAGTCCCACAGCCACTGAGAGGCTGAGGTTAAACTCTGATCCCTCTGATCTCAAAGTCATTTTTCACTTACACATGGTTAATAGAACATTTGCAGTTTCTAACCAACATCTCAATGTGACTTCTGGGAAGGATGAGAGTGGAAAGGAAAGAATATACTAGTTTCTGACTTAGATCAATGTACAACAGAACATTTCTCCCCCACATACCTGAATCACCAGTATTTGCTTGAAAGGAATCACCACAAATGCTTTGCATCAGGAGGTGGAGAAAACTCGTGCCAAGGCACCTGTCTGCTTGCTTATTGAGCCCATTTAGCTGTGATTTGGCCCAGGCTAGCTCTATCTCAGAAAAAAATACAGGAACAGCTTAGATAAATTAACAGGAAGATCTTAATATGCATATTGGTGTTCTTGAATGTTTGGACTGTCACATCCATAATAACTTGTTCTTTTTTGCTTTGAATATTTTAATAGTTGTCCTTCTTCTTTCATTTTTATCTTCCTACATATCAAGTTCACCCAGCCTCTTTTAAACTTGAACATGTTTCACTGTCAATAATGAGTCTAATTTCTAAAATATACAGTAGAGAGGCACCTGGGTGCTGCCGTTGGTTAAGCATCCGACTTTTGGTTTCAGCTCAGGTCATGATCTTAGGGTCGTGAGATTAAGCTCCATATTGGGCTCCATGCTCAATGCAAAGTCTGTTTGAGATTCTCTTTCTCCCTCTCCCTCTGCACCCCCCCCACATGTACATTCTCAAATAAATAAATAAAACTTTTAAAAAATTAAAAAATAAAATATACAGTAGAATACCTTCTTTTTCTCCTAAATTTGCTAAATCAACCAGTCTCAATCAGGAAATCTGAGGCAGAAAAACTGTTGTTCTTGAAAAATTATTTTAATTATGATAATATTAGAATGAGTGTGGTCATGTATAGGGGTCCCACAGGGCCATCATTTGTGGATTTTGAAGTATTAAACACCAATTTTTAGGCATAAAGTATTTAGGAAATTTCTAACCAGGTGAATAGCACATATAATTTAACAAGGCTGACAAACCGCATCGTGAGTCATCTGGCTTTTTGACTGTGTATAGTCTTCAGAACCTGGTAACCATGAAGAACAAAGACCTCAAGACTTTGAAACTAGTCATCTATCCCAGTGAAAGAAGTCACAGGGGGCAGAAAGAAAGCTGCTGACAAGCAAAATGGAAAGTTACCAATTGACATCATGCCCCATAAAACTGCATGAACGTCGAGACAAAGGCAAAATATATCATCAAAGTACCAGTCTCCTGATGATAAAGCAAAATTAAAAATGCAATATTGACCCAGCAATACCGCCTCTGGGAACCTCTACCAAAAATATACTGACAAAAATATATTATTGGTAATAGCCAAGGACCAGAAACAACACAAATATTCATCACCAGAAGAAAGACTGAATAAAATATGGTACCTCCACCCAATGGACTCCTATGCAGAAATAAAAAGCAATAGGAATTTTTCTTTACACTGCCAGGTGGATGCATGTGTGCATGTAGCGTGTGCTAAGAAATAGAGAAGCGTGTGCTAAGAAATAGAGAACTATCACAGAAGAGATTTCAGAAACATAGTCCAAATACAATGTGTGACCCTTGTTTGAATTCTGATTTTTTATACCATATAAGACACTTTTTGAGATAACTAGGGGGAATTAAATGTCAAATAATTAAGAATTTTTATTAACTTTATGGGTGTGATGATAAGATTTTGGTCATGTTTTCTTAAAACAGGAGATAAATACTGACATATTTTTTTTGAAACAAACTATCTGAAGTTTGATTTTTGCATCAAAAACACTCCAAGAAAGAAAAGAGTAGGGGGTAGAGAAGAGTCGAAACTAATACAACAGAGTGCTGAGAAATGTTGAAGTTGGATGGAAGATGCTACATTTTCTACTTTTGGGTATGCTTGAAAAATTCCTTAATAAGGAGTTGATATGAATATACCATATGCATATATACTTAAATATGCCATATAGAGAGATGTAGAAATAGGCAGAGATGGAAGAGAGATGGATGACAGATAGGTGGATGATAGGCTTTAGTCTCACCTAAGATATCCTGACTCAGTGAGTGTAGGACAGAACTTGGGTATCTGCATTTTATTAAAGGTCCAAAGTTCTTTGGTCCTCTCATTAATCAAGCAATAGGAGATGGCATTTGGGGGTTAAAAATTGTCAAAGATTTTTGACTATTATAAATCCAGGCTGACTATTAAAGCCACAATGAATACAACACAAACTTTCTCATCTAATTCTAAAAATCCTTCTGGGTTCTAAAGTTACTTAAGGTTACATGAACACCATGATTTTTATTTCACCCTACTTTGATGTTCAGATTGGCCAATTAATAGAGAGTCCTGGTTGACAGAATGCCAGATACAGACCTAAAAAGCTTACGTTAACTTAGGATAGGGTTAGGATAGGGCAGGCATCATCTCTGTCTCTTATAAATGTTCATAGTCTCTGTCACTTCAAAAGATTATAAAGAGGATAACAGGCCAATCGGTGTAAGTGCTTCAGAGTCCTCAAAGGAAGATCTTCAATGAAATCCAAGGTGTTACTGATGGTAATAAGGAATACCACTCACCCAGTGGGATCTCTTCTGCCACCTACCAAGGAAGAAGATCCCAGATTGGTGAGTGGCATAGTCAGTCCCCACCCAGCATCAGGGAGAGTGAAAGTTGCCAAGGAAGACCGGGGAAGGAAGGGGAGACTTGTGAGGCCAAAAGAGGTCAGTTCCCTCCTTCACATTCCAAAGCAGAACGACCTAGAGGCCAGCAATATCCCCCCCTGAAGCTTGCTTTCATAGACTAAGGACAGGGCTTGACCCCGGGAGTTTAATCCTACTAACAAACATAAAGATATACTTCATGCTAACCCCTGAAGGAAAGAAAAAGTGCATACATGTATTTTCATTTTTATTTTGTTATGACTTTTCAAATTCAGTTAAAATTAGTTTTTGAGCAATGTCAAGCCCGCAGCAAAGTTTCTCTAGAGCATGTTATAATTTTGCTTATTTTCAAGACAAACCTAGGGAAGGTAGACTCTTCAGTTTAGGAGATCTTTTCTTGAGGAAAGCTATCTTGGGTAAAATTGAGAATGCTGTTGGTGCTCACAAGGCTCTTTCATGATCTTTCCACAGCCCAGCATGTTCCTCAGCAAACCCGGACTTCCTAGGTACTTCTAGATGATTCTATGCGGGATGCTGCCTCCAACTGACAAAGCTCATTAGGGACTGATGTGTAAATTCAGAGTGCAAATTTAATTTGCAATGAGAAATGAAATTTCTAGGTGGATTGATGACTCGTACTAATAAAATTAACATTGGTTCAACAAGTATTAAGTGCCCTAGTAACCTGAATAAGGGCACCAATCCCTACAATCTGTAAATGTTACCTTATTTGGTAAAAGGGTCTTTACAGATGTCGTTAAAGAACTTGAGATGGGGACACCACCCAGGTGGGCGGTAAATGCAATCATGAGAGAGCCTGAGGGAGATTTGACTATATACACACAGAAGGCCATGTAAGGTTGGAGCAGAGGGCAATTTAAAGATGGTGGATTCTCCCCAGAAGGAATGCAGTCCTGATTTCATACACACCTTGACTTTGGCCTCAGATACCAACTGCAGACTTCTGGCCTCCAGAATTCTGAGTAAATCACTTTCTGTTCTTCTAAGACACCAAGGTTGTAAAAATTTGTTATAGCAGTTACAGGAAACTAATACAAGCCACAAAGTGTGTACCAGCTGTGTCCATGTGAGGAATATAGTGGCAGCCAAAACTACATGGTTTCCATCTTCATGAAGCATCAGAGCAGCTGGTGGGAAGGTATATGGTTGGATGGCATCAGGCCTCAAGAACCTTCTGTGTCCTTGCCACAGTGGAAATGTAGAACCTCCAGCCAGACTGATGTCCCTGTCAGCTGGAAGGACATATGGGCATTTTTTTTCCATTCCTCTTTGATCTTCACTATCTGATATATATATATATGTGTGTGTGTGTGTGTGTGTGTGTATACACACATATATATAAAATATGTATTTTATATGTATATGTGTATATTATACATACACACTGTATATATGTATGTTGTATATGTGTATATGTGTGTGTATATATGTAATATGTGTATTATATATACACCACACATATGTAATATATAACATATATGTTAATATAATGTAAGAGATACTATATTTTTAAAATTTGGCTACATCTTTCACATGGTATTTAAGATTATAATGTTGGGGAAAAAAAGATTATAATGTTGGCAAGGAAAAAAAATCACAGATGTTGAGCATTGGAAGAGGAATACTTTCGACAGTTTCTGACACTTTGGGCTGAGACCTTCCATTTGGCAAAGAGACTGTGACCTGGACAAATGGCCTGGACATTCTGCAAGTAATTGCCTACGACATCCTTTTGCCCATACCACAAACTATTAGGTATGGCATGCTCCCTTGTGAATTACCATAAACTTCTATACTCTGATTTTCAAGGTGCCTTGTGAGTTATCATATCTAAGATGAACTGACTATACTACAGTTAGACAAGTAGAATGTTTTGCTTGTAATATAGATCAACTGATAAAGTCTGGGTGCCCAGGTCTAAGAAATGCCACCCTCCTTTGCCTCTGACTGGCTTCAAGAATGTGGTTCAGATCAGACCATCTCCCCCAACGTGGACCCAAGGTAATTTGTCATTCAGCCTCACAAACAGAAAATATCACCCAGTGTTTGTCCTCCACTGTAACTCTCCAGCTTTGGAGCTTCAAAGACAGAAGAGAACAAGCAGCTGTTCCAACAGTGTTTCTTCCAAGCCCAATGAGAGCCCAAATCCCTGTGAAGCTGGGAAAGGAACAAATACCATATTCCTCTCAACTGGCTTCCTGCCTCCAGCAGTTGCTGTCTTCCACCATGGGTCCACAATTGCTACTCGGAAATGAGGTTAATTCATTCACTTTTTTAACTCCCTGTAGGACTTGTGAGGTTTTCCATGGGCTTCAAATCCTTCTGTTGGAGTTAGTAGGCCTGGAGAGAGAAAATTGGCTTGAATGCCAAGGCAATAAGAAAGGAATTTGCCTGTTGGCTTTTCTGCTTTTATAGGTTTTGAAGAAACATGGACTGAAGATGGCAGAATCCTTTCTGGATCACAAATTTATAAAAATTTTAAGTACAGGGGCACCTGGGTGGCTCATTCGATTAAGCAAGCATCTGCCTTCGGCTCAGGTCATGATCCCTGGTTCCTGGGATGGAACCCCGCCAATGGCTTCCTGCTCAGTAAGGAGTCTGCTTCTCTCTCTCCCTCCCTCTGCCCCTCCCTCTTTCTCTCTCTCTCTTTCTGTCTCTCAAATAAATAAAAATCTAAAAAAAATTTTTAAATGCATTTTCTGATTACAAAACAATAACTAATTCATGGCATACAACTTAGAATCTAAATTAAAGGAAGTATAATGAAGAAAAGAAGATCACCTGAAAAACCTATCACTCCAAAATAACCTGTGTTGCCATTGAATATGGATAGGTTTCTTAATGAGATTATGATCATTCTCTGCACACAGTTGAGCATCCTGCTTTTTTATCACTTTACATGAAATCACATTTTTCCATGTCATTATATATTCATCATAAACATGACTTTTCAGGGCTGCAAGTATTCTTCCATAATATATTTGACCATTTTACTATCATTTGACATTTCCATAATTTCCAATTTCTCACTGTTAAAAGTAACACTTTGAAAGAAAAGCCTTGCATATAAATTCTTTGCGAACAGCTATAATTATTTCAGCAGGATAAAACACTAGTTGTGAAATGGCGAGGTGAAAGCATATGCAGACTTTAGTTTTATTAAAGTATAACCAGCGTCCAGAAAAGTTCACAAGTCCTATGTGGGTTGCTTGATGAATTTTTATCAAGTGACACACCAATAGAACAAAGAGATCAAAAAAGTATTACCAGTACCCCAGAAGCCACCCTTCCAGTTTCTAAACACCCTAAAGGTGACCACTATCCTGACTTTTAACACAATGAATGAGTGTTGCCAGGTTTTTTTTAATATCATGTAAATAGAATAATTCATATGGTATGTATTCTTTTTTATCTGTCCCTCAACGGGATGTTGTTGGTACAATTCATCTGTGTCGTTGGGCGTAGTCCTCATTTCTTCATTCTCATTGCTGGTATTGCACTGTGGGGCTATGCCACCGCTCACCACCCAAGCTACTGGGGACAGGCATTTGAGTGCTTTTCGATTTAGGGATATTACAAACAGCGCTGTTATGAACATTCTAGTACATGTCTTTTGGTGAACATATGTACACATTTCCGTTGGATATGTACCTAGGAATGGAATTGCTAGATCATAAAAGATGGCATATGTTCAGTTTCAGTAGATACTGTCAAACAGTCTTTCCAAAGAAGTTGTAGAATATGCACATTTTAAGTCTCTTAATGAAAACTGCCATTCACAAAGTTTCTCTGCCCTTACGGTCTCCCAGTGGCATACGAGACTCTCTGTGGACCCTTTCCCAACAGTAGGGAGTATTACACAGTTTTAAAAAAACCTTTACCACTTAGGTAGGTCAGAAAGTGGTTTCTGGCTACTGTTTTAATTTGTATGTCTTTGTTTACTCTAGGTAGTTGACAGACATTCTACAAAAGAAGAAAAAAGAATAACCAGTAAACACATGAAAAAAATTGTTCACATCCTTCCCAAATTATCCATTGGAGTGTTTGTCTGTTTCTTGTTGTTTTGAAAGTCTTTGCTTTATAGTGACAAAATCATAGGAGATTTTTAAATGGTAACTTCGCATACACACACACACTCAAATGAACGCAAGAGTACATTTTATGTCTCTCACACCTTCTAGTTTTTAATTTTTTCATTCACTAGGCAAATTTATTCTGTATACATTATGCTCAAGGATATACGCAGCACACCATGGTGGGCACAAAATTGTTCAAGATGTACAGACTCTGCCCTCAGGTGATTTATAGTCCGTAGGACCCCTGAGTGGGTATTGACATTATAGAGCAGCAAGCTATGCAAATCAGATGAATAACAAGAAAGTAATGGGCTTATGACCTTCTCGGCTAGTTGAAGCTGAAAGGGAAGCACAGGCTGAGCTGGGAGGTCCAGGGGCACATTTCAGACCACAAGTGTGTATAAAACAAGAGGAGAAACCAAGAAGCCTCAGTTGATTCTTATCTGGAGAATGGTGAGCTCAAAAGAAGATGGTATGGCTGCTTGAAGAAATCCCTCCATTGGGCTCTGAATGCCAGGTGAGGCTGGGGGGACGGGGACTAGTATTGTAAGCCATGGTAAAACACATGTAAACCTCCTGCACACAAAGCTAGGAAACCATTGCTGTTGAGAGAGGTAAACAAACAAGCTGGAAAGGCACATTTATAATGCTGGAGGCAGAGTGAGTCAGTCTCAAATGTTCTCCTGCTTGAAAGGTGAAGAAAAATAAAGCAAGGGCAAAACAAATGGAATGGTGGCTCTGATTAGAGATTCCGAGGAAATTTAATTTTGAGTTGCTTTTGGTAACCGAGAGGAAAAAAAATGGGGATGAGTGTGGGAAGCAGAGAGACAGACCCTGAGGATGGCCATGGGAACTTGCCTTATTCTGTTTCAGCTACCTTTTAAGGCAGTTCCCATCTCCAACCCCACTAGTATTGCACAGTCCCACAATTAAACAAGAGACTCAAATTAAACAATGAGAATCAAATGACTGTAAAGATTTTTTTTTTTTTTAATTAGTAAGTAATCTCTACACCCAGCGTGGGGCTCAAACCCACAACTGCGAGATCAAGAGTCACGTGGTCCACTGACTGAGCCAGCTAGGTGCCCAGAGAACCACAGGATTGTAAAGACAAAAAAAAAAAAAAAAGAAAGAAAGAAAGAAAGGAAGGAAGAAAATCGAGTTACTTTATTTCTGTCATTCCATGGATGAAATCTCTGAATCTGGTGGTAGTCATTCTTCAGAAGTATTTCTTCACTGTGTTTTCCCTTTTTTGTTGTTTTTTGTTTGGTGTTTTTCAAACATAACAGTAACGTCATTTAAAAGTATTAATCTGAAAAAAAATTAAAAAAAATAAAAGTATTAATCTGGTACCTTTGGCTTTTTTTTGTACTGTAAATTTATTTCACTATGTATTTTTTTGTTGGTATAGGATAGCCAATATGTAATCAAAGGAAATGTTCCTGTCTACATTTCTTTTCTAGCTAGTGTTATTACTCATTTTATTTCATGGTTATTCCTGAAGATCGTTTTGTCAAAAAATGGTCTGCTCAGGGCCCCTGGGTGGCTCAGTCAGTTAAGGGTCTGCCTTCAGCTTGGGTCGTGATCCCAGCATCCTGGGATCAAGTCCCACACTGGGCTCCCTGTTCTGCAGGGAGCCTGCTTCTCCTTCTGCCTCTGCTTCCCCCTCTCTTTCTGTCTCTCATGAATAAATAAAGAAAATCTTAAAAAAAAAAAAAAAAAGAAATGGTCTGCTCTGGTTTCAGTACCCCAAGGTATAGTGCTGATAGAGACCAATGGTTTCCCACCAGGAGTCCCACTGGAGCTGGGGGGTCTGAAAATCCAAGAAGAACCTGAGCCATAACAGGTCTCAATAACCCATCTGGGAAGACACATCTCAGAGAAGGGAGCAGAGTCTGGAGCTTCAATAGAAACACTGAAGCTATGGTCCCAGCTCCTTAAACCACAAAGAGTTAAGGAGGGCAACTTCCAGACTAGAAATTAGTCCAAAAGAAGATGAGTTCAGCATGGAAGATAGAAGCTTTCAGGATTTTTCAATAGCAACTAGCACTAAAATAAGTAAAATCTATATATCACACTTAACCAGAACACACATGCAAATATCTACACACACATATTATTTAAATAATGCTTAAACTTTGCTATGGGCGATGAAGTCTGCCTAGTCTATTCTACTTCACTTTTTTAAAACTTAGTTGTGACTCAGCAAATAAATTTCATGACGCACTATTGAGTAATAACCTGCACTTTGAAAAAAGTACAGCATCGGGAATGTAGTCAATAATATTGTAATAACTTTGTATGGTGACAGATGGTAACTAGGTTTATCATGAGCATTACTTTATCATGTACAAAAGTATCAAATCACTATGATGTACACCTGAAACTAATAAGATGTTGTATGTCAATTATGATTCAACTAAAATATTACTGATGTACAGGAAGGGAAACTTGACCTCTCAGCATTTGAGTAATAATCTAAGTTTTGTTGGTCTTTTACTTTAGAGCAAGTTTGAAGAACAGATGTTCCTTCTTATTCCGTTTCCTGGAGCAACCTGAGCTCAGCCTTCATTAAGAACCAGAGACAAGGATGAGTCAGGGCCTGAACAAAATTAAAACAGGCCCCAAAAACATGTTAAGGTAAGAAAAAGAGAGCTGGGGATTTTCTGACATTTTTAACTGGCAAAGTAAACACTCTTTAACTAAGAATATCTCCGTAAGTTGAGGGCCTAATCTGTTAGGGCAATATAAAAGCAATTAGAAGTTTCAAGAAACAGCTTTAGAGAAAGGAGATGTCATGGTATACTTCTTTGCCAACATTGAATAATATGTAGGTAGCAACAATAATATAAACGTTTCTGATTTTCCACTTGTAGAACCAACCCATAGGAAAAATAAGCCTTTATTTATTTGAATTTTGTATTTGCAGTTGTTGTCAACCTTCGAAGGCAAGAGTAAATGTAAATTATTATATGATGCCAAAAGTCAGGAGGTGGGCACTGGAGAAGGAGTTGCAGAGGGTGACATCACTAAGGTCCTCATCTTAAAAAGTGAAGGATATTTTCTCCTTCTCTACTTGATAAAAGAGAAATTAAAATACATTACTTAAAACCACAGAGGTAACTAGTAGTGGAACCAAAAGAGAGATATAAATTTATTGGCTGGCCGAGGAAAGAAGAAACAACCAAGTGAGTACAATTCTCATTTCCCATAGCAGGGAGTCAATATATAAGGTATACAATTGATAAATCAAGAAATAGTACAATATACATTGTCTTTAGTGATGTAGAGGTAACCACAATAAAAGGGGGGCAAGGTCATTTAAAAGTAGATGCAGTTGGGAAGGGGTGATATCATTACTGATTGCTTTTTATTACACACACTTTACGGCACAAACTGAGTTCCTCAATTATTTTCACGAATTACTCTGATTTAAAATAATAATAATAATAAAATTAACAATAACAGTGAATAGAGGTCCCTGGGTTGCTCAGTCAGTTAAGCATCAGAATCTTGATTTTGGGTCAGGTCAGATCTCATGGGTCAAGAGATTGAGCCCCTCATCAAGTTCCAGGCTTAGCAGAGAGTGTGCTTGAGATTCTCTCCCCTCTGCCCCTCCCCCCACCTGTGCTTGTGCTCTCTCACTCTCTTAAAAAAACTTTAAAACAAAACAAAACAAAACAAAAACAGTTATAATTAGTATAACCTGGAAATCCATAGGTTTTACTCTCTTGAACTTCTAGAGTTGTGACTCCAGGGTTGAGATAAAAATGGTCGTGGTGTATTCTCTTCCTCCTGGCCCCGTCTGCCAGATTCTAAAAATGACTCATGTATCATTCATTCACAAATAACGCTTAAATATAAGTCAAATAGAAACATTCGCCTGAAATTAATCAACTTCCATGGGGCAGAGAGGATTCTATAGTATTTTAATCATATTTTACATCTCTTATTTGGCCCATAGGCTTCTTTTTTTTTTTTTTTTTTTTTTTTTTTTTTTTTTTTTTAAAGATTTTATTTATTTATTTGAGAGAGAGACAGTGAGAGAGAGCATGAGAGGTGAGAAGGTCAGAGAGAGAAGCAGACTCCCCCTAGAGCTGGGAGCCCGAAGCGGGACTCGATCCTGGGACTCCAGGATCGTGACCTGAGCTGAAGGCAGTTGCCCAACCAACTGAGCCACCCAGGCGCCCCTTGGCCCATAGGCTTCTTAATGTTATATTGCTTAATATATATGCTTAATGTCAGGTGAGATGTAGCTGGGATCCCTATCAGTTTGGCCAGGTGTAAGATGAAGAGGCAGAGATGAAATTAACCTCAGAGAAGGTCTATCTCCTTGATCCTCAAACTGGGGTCCCAGGACCGGCTCTGGAACACCATCCAGAGTTTATTGGGCCCAAACACTCAGAGCTGCTGAATCGGCATCTGCATTTTAACAGGAGTCCCAGCTGATTCTGTTGATTCGTGTGCACATTAAATTTTGAGGAGCCCTCATCATTCGAATCTGATCTCCTCCTGATGGGCAAACCCTTCCCCCCAAGCATTTCGGGCAGGTGGTCTCCCAGACTCAACCATGGTGAGGATGGTAGAAGTTATTTTGTAAAAGGGATTTATTTGCCTGGGTTTGAGGAAGGCTAATTTCATGATGTGTTGGAAGTTGTCTGGTAGACTGGGGCAGGAGGAAAGTAAGTGGGATTGGGACTGGTGGAAATGAGGGTGAAGACTGAGGAGCCAGCCTGATGGGATAAGACACCATAGTCCAACTGGGGGGAAAGCCTGGGTCTGAGATAGGTGAGTTCAGCCCAGGGCAGAGCTGCTGTGAGCAGCCTGGAAAAGTGACCGATAGAAGCTCAGAGAAGAACGGAAGATGGTCTGTGTACGGTAGACGCCTTTTGTAAATATCGCACCGGGCTGCCAAGACAGTGACATATTTTGCCCTTGAGGAGCTTCCAGTTAGTCTTCATGGGCCTTTTTTTCTTAACAGTTTTATTGAGATATAACTTATACACGTGTCACCCATCAAAAGCATACAATCCAATGGCTTTTAGTGAATTTGCATAGTTGTGAGTCCATTACCACAGTTTCAGAACATTTTTTTCACTCCCAAAACCAACCATGCACCCCTGAGCCATCACTCCCATTTCCCCACGCACACATCATCTTCTAATTCTTTTCCACATATTTTATTTTAGCAAGAATATATTCCATCTCTATGTATACTTTCTTGTTCTCAGACATTCCCCTCTTCATAGTATCCTATACTTGTTTCATCAATACGATACTTACTTTATGCCTTCTGGATTTTAAACCTTCTTTTCTTCCTCCAATCATCTCTCGTCTCTGCAATTGCTTTTTTTTTTCTATTTGTTTATCTAAATCTCTTTTTGGTATTGGAGTTTTTCCTTAAATGCTCGCCAGAGGTGGGGGGAGGGGATAAAGGATGGCAGTCCTGCATATTTGGATACGGTTGACCTGTAACCTCTGCCATTATACTGTGTGGCTCTTAAGTGCCAGAATGGAGAAAATGTTCATCTAGGGAACTTCAATTTATTTTGAGGAGTCTACTATTTTTTGCTTGAGTGATAGACATGATACACTATGATCGAGATGGGTGGGTGCGTTTTTGGTTTTCTATTTAGACTGCCAATGAACCCTCAATGTCTCCCCCTGATCACCCTCTATTATGTCTGTAGTTCTGCAGCCCAGGCTGTGGCCTCCTTACTTGAGTCCCTCCACGCATGCTATGGGCTAGATGGCACCTTTCACCTGTTTCATTAATGCGAACCTTAGGTATATTTTCTGCCTTCCAGGAATGTTTTAAACTATCTCACCTGCTCCCAGCCCTTGCTATCATTCTCTCCATTGCCATGAGTTTACATGTTTTTATTCCATTTCTATCATTTTGGTTTTGGGGGGAAGAGGAAGTACAGACATGCGGCCAAGTCATCAAATTTAATGGGAAATTTGACTCTTATTTATTACAGTTTTTTAAAAGATTTTATTTATTTATTTGACAGAGAGAGAGAGAGAGCACACACAGGGGGAGCAGCAGGGGGAGAGGGAGAAGCAGGCTTCTACTGAGCAGAGAGCCTGATGCAGGGCTCAATCCCAGGATCTGGGATCATGAGCTGACCTGAAGGCAGACGCTTAACCCACTGAGCCACCCAGGTGCCCCGACCCTTGTTTTTTACATATGTATTTGAGTATTAAATATTAGCTGAAGGTAGTGAGAGTGATGGCAACTGAAAACACAAATCTTATAAAGCAAGATAAAGATACCTACATTTGTAAAATGCCATTTCATGTCCTCTCTTTAAGAGCCCTGGATGGTTCTTTCACTGATCATCAGATCAAAGCCAGACAGAGCCCTTAAGATCCCTTCTTAACAGGTCCCACCTTATCTTTAGTCCCTTCTCTTTCCTTGGTCACCATCTCAGAACGTGTCCTCCTGCAAACCTTTCTCCTTTTCTACCCTGAAAGTCCAGACTCTCTACATTTACCCCTACAGCTTCTTCCACCTAGGCTACTGTTCGGTACCCTGCCAAATACTTCACTTCCTCCTATGCCCATCTCAAAACCCATGAAGCCGGCCTAAATCCACCCCAACTATATGTCCTTTTCCTCCCCTGCAGCCCTTATATGCTCACATTCACCTATCACCGCAGTGCCTCTACTTTTTCAGCAGCATGTTCTCATTCCCTGTCACACGTGCTCAACCCTTCTGCCCAGACCCCCTCGGGTATTCTCTGATACTGGTTTTGAAGCTGTTACTAACATAGTAGGTGCCTGCCGCATTATTGCAGTAGACTTCTCCTACCTCCGTCCTCCTGCCCTTTAGTATTTTTAGAAGCAGTTCTTGCCGTTCTATTCTGTCCTCCATTCCATTTAGGAGCCCTTCATCTTCTCAAAAAAGCCAGAGGTTTGATAGGCATTTCCCAATGCCATCTGCCAAAGACATTAGAATGCATGTGCAGTGTTCTAAACTGACAAACACACCAACCACAAAGGCTCACGCAGCATCCACTTAGCCATTGGGCTTTTGGCATCTCTCTGCTTGCATACAGCTAGAGACAATGCTCCAGCAAAGTCCTATATTCATGCCCAGCCCTACCTCCAACTCTGTTAGCCAGCTGTCACTCCTCTGTGGAGAGGAAACATTAACAATGTACACATACACCCTCACACCCGCTCATGCGCATAACACAGGTGTTCACCAGGAGTGCACAGGAACAAAGAACACTTTACTCACCCATCTCTGTGCCTATTTTGCTTTACACGGTCCCCCGGCCTTTTCTATGTAATAGGCTCACGACAACGATGGTATTTTCTCATGTTCCACTCCTAGCCACTTCTGGGTTCAGCCTATGTTCTGGAGGCTTAATGTCATAGTCTGCATTTCCAGAAAGCAGACTTTGAGATGGAGATTAGCATGCCAAGACACTTATTAGGAGTGGGGGAGGCGGGTTCCTCCCTGTGGAAGGGGGAAGAAAGAAGTTAGAGTAAGCAGAAGTTGAGCTTTGCTGTGGGTCCACCAGAGGTTCCGTCAACCCCCCTCCAAGGGATCGATGGCACCAGGATGGCCTTCAGTATTGTCTCAAGTTAGGACAAGGGGCTTGCGCCTTCCTCTCTGTGCATTGGTCCATCAGTCATTGGGGGTAGCCCACCCTGGCGGGAGGAAAGATCTTGGGCCAGGCAGTTTCCTTCAGGCGAGTCGATCTCCCAAAACCTACCAGCTGCTGGGGGAGCAAGGGTTTGTTCCTGAGGGCATTCACTGCCGTTGACTTTCCCAAAAGGCTGCGCTCTAGGGAATGGCCCGTTCCTGAAGGAGGTGTGGGCACACCAGAATCAATTCAAATGCTTCCTGTGCTGAAGTGGTATCTTCACTTTCAGCTACCATGTCCCGCACGCCAGGCCAGAGGGGAATGATACTGGCGAGGAGGCGCCCACCACTCTCCACTCAGCACAAGTTCTAAGAGCTTCTTTGCGACAGAAATAACAAGAGAGGAACAAGGAGGAACATCACAAGCTGTCAAGTTACTAGTATATCCTTTCAGATCAATGAAGGAAAAGAACCAACACAAGACAAAGTAAGAGAGAAAAGAGTGTGCGTTCTCACCCCTTCCTTTATAATGCCATCTGTCCCTTTTTCTTCTTGGCCTTGAGCTGCTGTCGTTTGCCCCAGGCCCGGGGTAATCTTTTGTGCACAGTAGGTGCTCAATGAACATTTATTTAAAGAGTGAACAAAGCAGCCTCCTAAAAACCACTCTCCTACTCAATCAGGTGAGGACAAAAGTAGTGCTGGAGAGTTCGTGCAGAAAGTGTATTTCATTATACTCTTGTTTCTCAAGGCTTATTATCTTAAATGTTCTCGGTAGGTGACTTTTTTTTTCTTTTTGCTTGATCACTAAGATGTATGTGGTTCAACTCACTAAGCCGTAATCACACCTACTCATATCTTTTATGGCATCCGTTTTAGTCTGTGTTCCAGAAAGGATAAATTAAAATCCTACCTTGGATTGAGCCGCTGTGCACTGTACTGTTTGCTTTCCCTGTGGGTTGCCAGGAACCAGTGGTGAAGGTCAAGACATATGTCTCTGACATCGATGATATTTTCAAAGCTTGTTATTTCAACAATGAAAACAAATAAGGGAAGGCCAGAACTAAAACGTCCATTGAATGCACAGTACGTAAATGCTGGCAGTGTTATGGGCTAGACAGCAGACGAGGCCTGTGCGCGAGAAACTTCTCAACTGAAAGGCTCCCCGTGGAGAGCTCACAGCAGTTTTCTTCGTCTCTGTCCAAAATGTTGAATCGGCCTGCCCCTGATATCCAGCTGACTGCTGTAAGGCGATGGAGCCCCCTGGTCCTCAGCAAGGTTTCCAAAGCCTCGTGATTCGGCCCCAATCTCCTCTCCTAGTTTCAGCTTCGCCCACTCTTACCCACAGTCACGGCAACTACTTCTTGCTTCCCCAGACCCTATCCATTACCAGCCTTGTGCACGCCTTAATTACTTCAGGGATCTCCTACACACACAGACACACACACACACACACACACACACACACACAGTGCCTCTGAAGGCTAAGCAGGGGATGTAAGCATGCGAGTCAGGGGCAGTGTGGGACAATAGCAGCAGCCGTTGCTGGATGGGGCTGAGCTGACTGGATGAGATTCGAGAGGCAAGAAGAGTGGCCTGGGGGTTGGGGTCGGAGATAAGATGGAACAGAGATGAAGGAGGCAGAATAATGAGGTGTTATGACTGCTGTTGGGTCCCTGTCCATATTCCTGTGACACACCCCCCCAGGAAGTCACCTGCTGCTTCAGTGGACAGTTTCCTGAGTGTCACTGCACACCCCTAGGACTTTTTCTACAGCAAGCATCTGTGATTCTGCCAGTGAGTGGGCTTTCTCTAGTTACAACACTCAGCCCAACCGCAGCACAGGCCGGAAGTGCCGAGGAATCAACTCCCCTGGGAGCAGCCATTGACCAAAGAGAGATGGAAGTCCGTGGATAAAGACCCCTATTTCTTGCTGCTCGATTCTGAGGTGACTTCCACTGTCTCTTAGAAGCTCCTCAGTGGGAATTTGTCCCAGTTGCCCATAGAGGTAATCTGCTCATTTACGCCTCATTTATCCGCTTCCCCCCCAAGTCTTTTTCTCACTTCCTCGCTCTCCTTCACAGTATTTCCTGGAGTCTCCTTCCAAAGAAGCTGCCCCCACATTCCCATCTCAAGGTCAGCTTGGGGGAGTGTAGAAGATGATCCAAACCAAGACAGTAGGCTAGACACGCATGAGTATCTGGCAAGAAGGAGGAAAAGTCTGAAGCAGGAAACATCGCATAATATAAAGACATTGCAGGGTCCACACAGCCTCACTTACCAGAGTCTGAGGACCAGGGGAGAGGGCCTACCCACCTTCCTCAGGGTATGTTCAGGCCAGCTGGCCCCAAAACCTTGAAAGAGGACATACAGAAATGATCCGACCGAAATTTTGCCCTGCCCAACCTTCACTTCATTTATACTTCTGCCTTAGCAAATTTCAATGCCATTGAGATTTAGCTCAGAAATTCATATTAAACATACTCAAAACCTAGCTTGATAAAGCTGAGCCATAAAAATATTGTTCTTGCAAATAAGCTGCAACTTTTCCTTTCCCGTTGGAAGTCAGATGGAAAGAAAATAAATTAGGAGGTGGTGAGGGCCCTGCGTCCCAACCATTGTTTATGGCTCTCTTTACTTAGCCATTCTAAATCATGCATTTCCTCTAAGGGTCATAAAGATATCACTTTATCCACTCAGCAAGAGAAATGAGAGGTGAGGAAGAAGAATGTTATTTCGCAGGAAGGGAAACAGAGCTCTGGAGATTTATCCGGGCCTGTGTCAGAGCAGCTGGCTGACCAAGGGGTTTGCACCCAGAGCATCAGAACTTGAGACCTTTGCTTCATCTACAAGGCCCAGAAATGGGTGAGATGCCTGGCCTTCTGCAAATGCAGTCACAGCCAGATCGCTTGTATCTTCTGATTAACTGATATTACCCGGCTCTCCCCTACCGAGAAATTTTTAGATATGTAATTGCTAGCAATTTCCAACCAATGGTTTTCTGAGAGACTGGTACTAATAAGAATTCAGGTAAGGGCATAGACACGTTGAAACAGCATGTACTATGTGTGGGCATTGTGATAGCAAAGACTGTGGGAATTCCATAGAGGGCCAAGTAGTTAATGAAAGTAACCAGCTTCGGGAGAGGGCGGGGCAGAGAGGGGTTTTCTTACCTCTACTGCTCACTCAGGGCACTGAGATCTTAGCAGCAATTGCCATTCTGGAGCTTTCTGTCTGAATTAGCTATATGTAGTGCAACTGAGAGGAATTTGTTAACAGAGGACTGACTATATGAAGAAAATCCAAAGGCTCATTGAAAATAACTGAATCCAACTTTAATACCAATTAAAATATATGTTCCTTTATATGAACATATATATGTGTGTGTATATATATGTATACACATATGTGTGTATATATATTCATATATATATACACATATATAGATATATTCACGTGGTAATGTCATTAAAATCCTAGTAAGGCACATGCCGTTGATGGAGCCAAGGGTGTTCTACTCATGAACTCATTTAATAC
The DNA here is from genome assembly GCF_963455335.1 of Martes martes. NCBI lineage: Eukaryota > Metazoa > Chordata > Mammalia > Carnivora > Mustelidae > Martes > Martes martes. The sequence continues at coordinate 35,684,852 of NC_137897.1, read as the reverse complement.
TAATGAAACCCTATGCAGTGGCTATTAGTATCTTCATTTTGAAAATAAGGACAAGGAGGATCAGAGACATAAATCAGCTTGCCCCATAACACACAGCTAAGAAGTGGTGGAGATGGGAGGGAACCCAGGACCAGAGATTCTAAAGTCAAGGATCTTAACTGCTACATACGAAAAAAAATTTTTTTTCTAAGCTTTCTTCACTCTATTTAACTGGATGCACAGACTTAGGATTCGAGATTTACTTAATCTTTGAGATGAAATTCTGAGTCCCTCAAGGGAAGAGATCTGTTCTTTCTTTTCTAATTAATTAATTTTAATTAATTAATTAATTGATTGATTAACAGACATTATCAAACTTTTGTTACATATGGAGAAGGCCATACCATTTACATGTACACCTGTCCTTACACCTATGTTTTTAACTAGAGGAACTGGTGTAACTCACATGAAGTAGGCATGAAATGGTCAAGTAACAAAACCCAGGTTCTCAGGGCCAAGGAGAATGTTTAATGCTTTCTCAGAACAACATTAAGGGGACAATTTCTGGGTAGTATGGAAGTGTTTTGATGTTGTATCATAGAGGAAAAAAGAGAGCACATGTGTTAAATCTTGTGGTTCGGGAATCAGACAGACCTTGTTTCAAGTCATGGCCTCAACAGTGTGATCCTTACTAACAGTATAATCATAGGCAAGTGATTTAGCACCTCTCTATTCATTTCCCAGGGCTTCTGTAAGAAATTCCCAGAGATCAGGTGACTTAAAATGGCAGAAGTGTCTTATCTCACGGTTCAGGAGACCAGAAGTCCTCAAGCGAGGCATCTGCGAGGTGAGTTCCTTCTGGAGGCTCTGAGGAAGAAATCAGTCCATGTCTGTTTCCTGGCTTCTGTTGGTGGTTGCTGGATGGTTCTAATCCTTGTCACTGTCTTCGTGTGAGTTCTTTCTATATGACCACGTGCCCTTTCCTCTTCTTACAGTGACAGCTATCACTGGATTAGGGGCCCACCCTACTCCTCTAAGAACCTCATCTTAACGAATTACATCTGCAAAGACCTCATTCCCAAATGCAGTCTTATACTGAAGTCCTGAGTAGATGTGGATTTTGGGGTGCAGAGACACTATTCAACCCACTATACCCTCTAAGCATCAGTTTCCATATCTATAAAATGTGGATAACAGGGGCGCCTGGGTGGCTCAGTCAGTTTAGTGTCAGCCTTCAGCTCAGGTCATGATCTCAGGGTCCTGGGATCAAGCCCTGCATCGGCTCCCTGCTCAGCAGAGAGTCTGCTTCTCCCTCCCCCTCTGCCCCTCTCCCCACCCACTCATGCTCTCTCACTCACTCTCTCTCTATCTCAAAGAAATACATTTTTAGAAATCTTTTAAAAATGTGGATAATAGTATTTCCCTTCTGAAATTACTATAAAAAGTAAATGAAAGAATACACAGGGGCAACTGGTTGGCTCAGTCAGTTGAGTGTCTGACTCTTGGTTTTAGCTCGGGTCATGATCTCAGGGTCCTGGGATCGAGCCCGTGTCAGACTCCATGCTCCACAGGGAGTCTGCTTGAGATTCTCTCTTTCCTCTGCTCTTCCCCCTACACGTGCACACACACACATTCTCTCTTAAATAAATAAATAAATCTTAAAAAAGAAAGAATACACGTATAGTTCCAGTATATAGTAAGAAGTCGATAAATGTCAGCAATAAATTACACCTGTAACCACAATCACCAGCCTGAGCTCTCTCCCTACCACAAGGCAGAACAAGCTCCATGGCCTCTCAGAGCAGAGCAGAAGCCTAAGGCAGACAGATAGAAGAATTCGGGATGACAGGTACCTGGAGCATGCTCTGAGATGTACTTTACTTCAGCATGCTCTAAGAGTTTCTGCATCACATGAGCTGAGGGAAAAGATCAGCTATTTAAGAACAGGAATAACAGAGCAATGTGAATGAGACACTGTTCACTGCAAACCAAATGTGGAGACTGAACTGCAAACAGACCAGCCAAAGTCTTATAATCAATACGATAGCACTTCTACGCAAGAGGTCAGTTTGGTTTTTGAAAATGTCCTTTCATCATGTCCCCTCTCCCACCTCTCCTGCCACTTTGTATCAGAACCATCACACTTCGAGAATCCTCACACTCACACTAATTTCTGAAGAAAACCACTTTGGTTTGAATATGGATTATCCTAAAGCTCCAGGTTCCTAACTGGCTACTGCATAGGTTTGTGCAATGCTGGAACTTCCCATTTATAAGCCACAAGGCCACCGGCTCACTGACCCATCAAGCTTTTCTTTTTTGTTGTTTTAAGACTTTATTTATTTACTTGACAAATATAGAGAGCACAAGCAGGAAGAGCTGCAGGCAGAGGGAGAAACAGACTCCCCGCTGAGCAGGGACCCCCCCCCACCCCCGCGCCAATGCAAGACTCAATCCCAGGACCGTGGGATCATGACCTGAGCTGAAGGCAGATGCCTAACCAACTGAGCCACCCAGGTGCCCCGCCATCAAAGTTTTTGAAGTTAGCCAAGCCATAGTAACATGTACCAGCCTAAAAACAAGCTTCAAACAACTGTGATTATTCCAAGCAATTGCCCCCAATTTCTCTTCTTTTTCCTCCTTATATTCGTTTCCCCATTTTCCTAGTTTCTGGATTCCTGGCTCTATGCTTCTTACCTGGGTTTGCCTTAAGCTTAGTTTACCTCTCTCACCTCCACCGCCTTAGGCAAGAAAATCCCTGTTTCACCCCCAGTATAGAGGGACTCCTGGTGATGTGTGGTAAATGGAGTCCCATTGCTGTCTCACTTGCTAGAGTTCTCATTCATTCTCTCTCTCTCCCTCTCATCCACTCACCTTCTTTGACCTATATTCATGCATATACTATATGCTATGTATATTCATATACTATACACTATACTATGAATATACTATATTCATGCACGCTGCCGAAAGAGGTGGTCTGTTTGTGTCTCTCTGGTTTGGAGCAAGAAGAAAACAGCTTTCAGACTGCATAAATCCTGAACCCGTCCCCTGACACACACACACACACACACACACACACACACATGCACACATGCACACACCTTTCCCGAAGGACAAACAGCATGTTCATACACACTGCAAAGAGAACAAGAGATCCAAACAGCCTCCTTCCTCCTCCTCCCCCACCTTCTGCATCCAAGTGAGAACAGTCCAGAGCTTTGTTCTTTTAGTCTTTTGAGTTTCAAGCCTGCTCTGTGGGGGCTACATTTGCACTGAATGTAAATATTCATTAATGTATTTAATTCCCATCGTGAATATCTTTCTGTTTCATTATTGTCTGTCTAGTGGGCTGAGACCGAGGCTGACTTTTTCTGTATATCTTCCCGGTCCAGCATCACATGTAAATGGGCACTTAATAAGTGATTTTGGTCATGATGGTATAATTAAATCTTTCTGTATTGGAAATTACACATGACTTGACTCGGGGGCTGGTCTAGTCTAATTGTGTTTGTGTTCATTTTCTTGCTTTTTCCTTTATCCTGCCTAATCCTGTCTTAGCAAAGTGGGCTTTAAATTCCAAGGAGGCTCACATGGGATTTCAGTCCCAATTCCCTTATGTTGGTTGACCAAGGCCAAGGAATTAAAAATATGTATATATATGATCCGCCTGGAGTGGGCATAGAGTGATCCGGCCTTTAATGTATTCAAACCACTAATGCTGTCATTCCTAGGCAGATGTCTTGTCTTCAAGGAAAGCTTTTATTCTTTGGAAAGACTCCAGCTTCTCACTCTTACTGAAAGAACGGATTCAGCTTTAGGAGGGCAATGCCTGTTGTCTGGAGGAGAAAACAGCACTAGGTGTTAGTCTGATCAGAGGCTGAAGAAGAAGACAAGGGAACTCTACCCTTAACACCAAATTTACACGTTCCCCAAAGGCACATGGAGTAACACTGCACCCACTCAAACTCACGGACAGACACGGCCACCCAGAAAACCAGCTGTTTAAATGGGTGACTCCACAGCACCAGGCTTCTATTTTGATGTTAAAGATAAATATTGCTAATTATTGCATGTTATTGTTTTCCAGGGTTCGCTGCTGTACCACATCTAACACAGTAGCCACTGGCCACATGTGGCTGTTGAAATGTAAATGAATTAAAATTAGATAAAATTTAAAGTTCATTTCCCCAATCGAACTAGCCACATTTCAAGTGCTCAACAACATGTGGCTAGCGGCTATGTATTGGATAGCCCAGACATAGAACATTTCTACTGTCACAGAAAGTTTGATCGAACGGTGCTCGTCTACCTTCAAGCACGTTGAAATAAGTCTGTTCGTTATAGACTGGAATTTGGTGGGGTTTCTACCTCGTTGAGTACCTCAGAGGTTAAATTATGAGTTAGGTGGTTACCTGTCAAGGTGCCACAGGCACAGAGAGACTCTAGGAGAAGCCACTGTAGCCTGGAAAATTTTGGCAAGTGGCCAGCTCTGACCGAATCCCTTTGAGGTGGAGCCTTCTGCTGCTGTTCAATTCATACCACACACAATAGTAAAATCGGCAGCTTCTGAGGACGCCTTCAGACAAGCGTGGGGCTGTTTGGGGTGAGGGCGTTGGTAAGCTCGCATATCTCTGCCATTTGGTCTTGTAACCTGCTTTTGTCATTTCTTCACATTTTTCTATAATGATATTTTACACTTTGTATTCCACACATTCAGAGAATGTGATGAACAGTTCAACAGAAATTCGGAGCGGTAATGTTTTTTGAGCTCACAGCAAAAGCATCTGTGACAAGAATGGGGTAACGAAACTTAGCTTTGACCTAATTGAGTCCCCCTTTTAAATACAAACATTCTACCTGTGCAGAAAAACATGGGTGTCCAACCTGAATAACACATCAGCATAGCTTAGTGCATCAGTTTTCCGTAGAGGAGCAAGACCTGGAGAGAACAGGGCGGGGATCAAATAAAGCTTAATGACAAGGGGACAGAGAAAGGTCTGTGTTCTTTATGGGTAACTCTTCTAGAAGAAGACTTGTGGTTCTATCCTTTCTTTCCCCATTGGTTCCCTTAACAGCTGCTGCGTGAAGGCACAAATTATTCCCCAAGACTCTGAATTAATAGTCTCCTTTCTATTCGCGTGTATCCTCCTCAACTGTCGATTTTTGCAGCTTCCCCTCCGCTAGCTCTGCACACTGGAGTTGGCGAAGAGGACAGGCAGCTCCTTTTGCTCAGTCTGGCCCCTTTCCAACGCCAGCCTTTGTGCCCAGCGTTAGCTGCTCCTCCTTAAGAATACTTAGCCATCTCAAATTTCCCTCAACAGGCTTTCAATTCCTGGCACCTTTCCTTCACTCCTCCCTGTGCAGCAGGTGGAATCCTCATTAAAAAAAAAAAAAAAGTGGTTTCTTTCAGTAACGATTTCAGAAATCCAATTATTTGCTGTGAAACTGGTAGACTCCGTTTGCCAGGGTTCCCCATTACGTAAAATCTGTCCCTTCAAGATATCTATTATTCTCCCTGCAAGAAAATAATAACAACTTCCTACTGTTACTCAGAAGAAGGGACTGTGGGTATGGGCTCCGAAATGTGCATCTTTGCACGTGCCAGACATTTGGATAAAAGGGGAGGTGACTGCCGAGGAGATCCTTCCAGTGGGGAGGACACGATCCCTGCCCCACCGTCTTTTTTCCTTTAGGGCCTTCCCGGCCTGGTAGAGCCCTGGGATAAGGGCTCACCTGCAGCCAGGAGAGAGGGAAATGAAACACCAGCCCACGGTGGCCAATTTGGGCTGGCGGCCATGCCCCTGAGAGCAAGATTTGGAATGCAGTTTACCCCCAGGTGCTATGAGCACCTCTCTCCCATTTCCCGAGGCAAGGAACTCCTCTGAGCCAAACAGGGTGGTGGGTGTTGAGGGAGAATAGGGATGGAAAGTGGGGGTTCACATCCCGCTCCTCATCTCGGCTCTGCAGTGCCTTGTTGGCACACTAGGTAAATAGCAGTTTAACCGAGGGGGCAGGGATTTGAGCCAGCGTGCCCCGGACAAAATGGCTTTCCTTTGCATTGCTTAAGTAACATTTTCTGAGCCCTGGCTAAAGATAAACAGTGTAGATCACTCTATGCTGAACGACTCAACAGAGACAATCACAGATGCTAATAAAATCAGTATTTGAAAGAAGGCTTAAGGGGTTTTACAGAATACATCCGTACTCACAGACTTGCAGCTGTTACAATGTAATAAATAACTTGGAGGCTGGTGGCTTGTCACTATTAACACAAGGAAGCCACTTTGTAACGGACACTAGCTGCCCAGAAAATGACTTTTTTTTTCCCTTAGCCCCAATCCTATTCCTTTCGATCCCTTTGCTTTTAGTTTTAAAGGCTAACAAAGAACAAGACATATCAACTTATCAAACATGTGCCTAAGGGTACCAAATCTACCGCAAAGGTCTTGACAATATGACCTGCATTTCACCACTCCTTGCTGCCCAGCAGAGCCCTGTAGCCCCACACCCAGCCAGACCATCCTGTGCACACTGGAAGCATTCCCAGCCTTCTCAACACGGAAGGCAGAGGCATCATGCTCATGGCTGGATTCGCAATCATATTCCTCCTTTTTCATTAAACAGCGAAGCCTCTTCCCTCTACCCTGAAGAGCAAAATAAGTGCTCCTTTACCAATGTCTCCTCTTCGTGACGGAGGACTCCGAATGTCACACCAAAAGTTCAGCAGAGGGATTGTAACTTGAAGCCAGTTGTACTTCTTGTGGCGCTCTTCACGCTTGTCAATATGTCCACCTTCCCCGACAGACTGGGTCTTCGTGTGGGTTTCCCAGAAGACTTTGCGAGAAGGGCCAGCGTGCAAGTGGTTGCTTTAGGAGATGATCTCTGGACACACCTGGAGAGGAGTGGGGAAGTGAGACAGAGCAAAACAAGGCAGCCAATAAAAGGTCCGTTATCAAGCAAGCTACACTAAGCTTAATCCGAGGCCGGCAGTAGGGGGAACCTACAGAAGCTAAGGTAGAGAGGGATGGAGGTGGACTCTTTTTTTTTCATGTCTTTTTTTTTTAATTTTTTATTTTTTTATTAACATATAATGTATTATTAGCCCCAGGGGTACAGCTCTGTGAATCGCCAGGTTTACACACTTCACAGCACTCACCATAGCATATACCCTCCCCAATGTGCGTAACCCCACCACCCTCTCCCTACCCCCCTCCCCTTGGCCACCCTCAGTTTGTTTTGTGAGATTAAGAGTCTCTTATGGTTTGTCTCCCTCCCGATCCCATCTTGTTTCATTTATTCTTTTCCTACACCCCAAACCCCCCACGTTGCCTCTCAACTTCCTCATATCAGGGGAGGTGGACTCTTAACTCACCTGCTCCTGTCAGTCATGGCTGAGGGCTGCTCCTGAGAAGCATCCATTCCCCAGGACATCTGGGATGCCTGGTACACAGGCTGGTAGGCTGTGACAGCCAGAGAAAGATCTCGGGTGACAAAACACACAGGCCAGCAATGGTCAGCAGGACCCGTGAACCCTGGAGTAGCAAAGTCAACGTACAGGTGCTCAGCACGTAAACAGCAAGCCCCCTTGCTCTCTTGTGTATCCTCAGTGCACTGCGAGCTGCTGTCATCACTCAACAAATAGTTGTTGTCTAGCCCACTTGGCACCCTGCATCACCCCTCCTACCCTCCACCGTAACTAGTATTTTTCCCCTGCTCTGTGAAAAGGGAATGCATTTTGCCAGCCAGTTCTCCATTCTCCATACCTGTGTACCAAAGAAGAAAGTAAGAAATCCCTACTGGGGTTGGGGTGGGGGTGGAGGTGGGGGTGGGAGCGGGGAGGGGAGCAAGGCCAGAATGCTTCATTTGAACACCGCTATTTACGGCCACCATTTTCTATTCATTACAGAGATGGTCTCTGAGATTTTCTCTGTTCTACTTTACTGTAAATGTTTTCCAGAAGTAATTACCTCCTACACTACCGTCAAGACTGAAACAGTGGTAGAAGCAATAACTGAGTCTTTCCTTCCTCCTCCGGCCCTTTACTAACAAGCAGCTTGGCAAGAGAAATGTTTTTCAGTAGCCTGGAAAAATTTAAGTCCTGGGTAGAACACATTAATATGAAGGTGAAGGGAGGTGTATGTTCAGGCCAGCTCCACAGTGAATCCACAGCCCCAGGAGTGGGCACAGCAAAATACTATAGTTTCAGTACAAAGATGGCCACTCCTCCATTATTCCGAAGCAGAGGCCCAATGGCCAGTGTTCACCCCACTGTCCCCAGAACACTGTTGCCACATGATGCCAGCTGCTGTGACTATCATCTCTGTCAGAACACTGACCTCCTTCCTCCGGGACGTACGGTGTCCTTCAGGTAATCCCTCCCCTCAAGAGTGCCTGTTTCTGCTAATCCTCGGCATCTGTAGAAAACAACCCAAGAAGGTCAAATCCCCTGTGGCTCTGGTTGACATTCCCTTCTGTTACAAGGAAGTGTAGTATTAAAGTACACCAAACAGAGGAGACAGACAAAGCAAGACTGGGAGAGATGGTTTACAGGAAGAGAGAGAAAGAAAACAGTTCTCTGAACTCCTCCACGGTACAAGGATGACATCACTTCATAGGCAATACATAGACCACTTGAATTCTGTTTCTCTCCAAAGTCAAAGCACCATGGGATCTCTTTCACCTGATGTTTCACTGACCGAAGTCGAGTTTAAGGGAATTGTACGTCTACCAATTCAGGTAACAGACACATTCAAATAACAGTGCCCAGGTGGTAGAGTCTCTGATGTGGCACCCAGATCCCCCTTCAGAGGGAAGGAAAGATTATTCCCCTAGCTATTGGTAGTGCCATTGGAAGGTAGCCCTCTGCTGTCATCCTTCTCCAAAGACTGCTTGTGCTGAACAAATGACCTTGCCCATGGTCATGCTTCCTTTCAGGTGTAACCTGCATTAGCTATTTGGTAAATACACAGATTTGAAGGCTGGATCCCCTCACTTTAGTTCAAGACAATGCTGGGGGGCCATCCAAGGCTCAGAGCTCCCCCAGGAGATGGGCTGTTTCGCTGGAGGCTGCATTAGAGGTCAACACCCTCCCCTGTTCATTCCTGCTTCCTTCCCCTACTTGCCCCCCATGTTAATCCCAAGAGCTCTCCCACATCAACTTCCTGCATGTTAATTTCCATTTCATAATCTGCTTCCTGGGGAAGCCAGTCTATAACAGGTACTTAGACCCTCCTAATGCATCAAAGAGCCGATTATACACAATGAAAAAAAATTCATGGTTTGCATATTTTATTGTGCAGTGCTGCTTTGGAAATTGCTAATCAATATATGTCCATGATCTCTTAATCAGAATATTTGATTAATTAAAGGGCCTTAATTCTCAACCATGTCAGTATAACAAGCAGGCCTGAGGTCAGGGCTAGTGGGCAAATGGAGCTATGTAATATATTAAACCACACTTCTTTTTTTCTCCACACCCTTTTCCCCATATTAACAGATAATCATAATAGCAATGGCAAACAAAATGTATTATAGGCTTACTACATGACAGACATTGTTCTTAACACTTTGTGTTATTTCATATAAATTTCACAGCAACTCTGTGAAGTCCACACAGTTATTGCCCGCCACTACAGAAATGAGGACGCTAAGGCATAGAGAAAGCATACAACTCTCATAAGTGACGCAGCCCGGATTTGTAATCTAGGCGGTTGTATTTGAGAACTCAAAGTCTTACTGCTTACAGTGTATCTGCCTCCCTAATTAAAAAAAAAAGAAAAGAAAAGAAAAACTCTATTGATTCCTAATCATGTCTGATACGGTCAAAGTCAATGATTATTGATAGGAAGCTTTACCTTACTCAAGAAATGCCGGGTAGGCTGAAGATTGTGACACCCCTAACCACAACCAGCCTCTGGGGCTGTTGACCTGCCAGGGAAATGAACTCAGCAGCACAGACTTGTTACTTACCTCAGCTGGGCCCTCATCACCCACCAGAAACAACTGTGTCTGAGCCCAGGCAGCTGTCTCTGTCATTCCCCATATCTGTAGCCCGGAACTTTCACCATTAATTTCACATCTCCAAACTCACAGCTTCTCCCTTTGTTAGGAGTTCGTTGGACAGTTAGGTAGTCAGGGCCAGGGCTCCCCAGCAAGAAAATATGGAGTCAGGACAACTCCACATTGACATCCTGCTTTGCAGCTTGGACGGGACTGCCCTAACATTCTGCTTTGCAGCAGCCTTTGCACAAATGACTTCTGCAAAAAGTCCTAAAATAAGGCGATTAACCACAAAGCATTTGTCAATATCATGGGCAAGGGGGTGGTTAAGACATAAGTCCCCAGATGTCAGCCAAAAATAAAGACCATTGGCACGTGGATATTAACCTAATAGGTAGACAGATATGTGATCAAGCCCTGATTGGCATGACTCAGCACACGCTGACTGCTTAAGATAGATCAGCAAAAGAGCTCATCAAAACCCTTAAACTTAGAAACTCCGGTGGCAACCCTTTCAGGCCCCCTTCCCTCTCCAGGAGTTTTACACTTTTGCTCGATAAACTTTGCCTTGCTGCCCACCACTCTTCATCTGGTCTACCTCTTCATTCTTTGAAGTGGCGTGACCAAGAGCTACGGGCATTCAGGGGACACAAATCCCATGACACCCTCTCTCTCACTGATGGCCTTGTCTCCACTTCACAGCAGAAATGAGCCAACAATTAAGAACCACCTCACTGTTTCCTTCCCCATCTACCACTTGTCTTTATACACTTGGCCTTATCCTCTCTCCAGCCACTTGGGAGAAGATGGCCCACTGTCCCCAGCCTCATCTCGTCACATGTTTGAACCCCATCTCCACCTCCATCCTATTCAAGAACTTACTCCATCCACATATTCTTACCGCTGCTCAGGAATACCATTAACTTTGGTATGTATTCTTTCAGTTTATATATACACAGGCGCAATATTGATTTGTAAAACAAAAATAGTGTATTATCTTACAGCCTTCCAAACTTTTACACTTATAAATATTCTTTCAGACATTGTATGCAGTGGCTACCTCATTGTGGTGGATATGATGGATATGCCATTCTTTCCACCCTCCCTCTTTGGCATCTTGCTGAAATCAGCCACTGGAAAGCTAAAAACTACATTTCCCAGACTCTCCTGCAACTAAGTTGTTTTTTTGTTTTTTGTTTTTTGTTTTTTGGCTCCGATCAAGGCACTACTAATCAGAGGCACTCACATGAGTTTTGAAAGATGGGAGTGAGGGAGAGACCTTGTCCCTAAGCCCCCTGCTGTTTGGCCTGGCAAATTCAGGCATGGAGACATTTGAGGGTTTTTTTCCTCCAGTATCTGTAGCAAAAAGCCCAGTGTCTGGTCACAACCGGAAGGAAGACCTAGGGCAGCCTTCAAGGTGCAGGGAGGAGGAGAGCTATTGCAGTCGGGGTGGTCAACAAAGCTTTCCCTGAGGAAGCAGCAGTTGCGCAAAGACCTGAATGAGATGAGTAAATAAGACATGCAAAGATCTTGAGGAAAACATTTCAGGCAGAAAGAACTGCAAATGCAAAGCCCTGAGGTAAGATTCAGTGTGGATAGAGCAGAACTAAGGATGGGGAGAGTAGTAGGAGCTCAGATCAGAGAAACAGAAGGGGCTAAATCACTTCTAGCCTTGTAAACTGTCATAAGGCATATGGATTTTATTCCGAGTGGGGTGGGAAGCAGTTGGAAGGTTCTTCCGTATGTAGGGACATGGAAACTGAGTAACACGACTGCTATGCCCAGCTAGGTATGTAGGATTAAGGAAATAAGTATCTGGACATGAGAATTTATGCAATCAAAGATATAGAAACAGGAGGCTCGGGAAGCTGCAAGGTCAGGAGCAGTTCGTTATTCACAGGGAGGGCACCAAATGTTATTGAAAGGGCAATCCAGAAATCCATCATCCAAAAGCTGAGACCGGCTCCGTTCTTTTCCATTCAATAAACTGTGGAGCACCTATTATATGCCAGCTATTCCTTTGTTCAAACATTCAACAAGTACTTGCCGTTGTTTACTGGTTCGCTGGATGCTGATGAAACAAAAAACTACAAAGATGGTAAGACTTGAACTTGCCTTTGAGAGGTTTCATTGTCTGCAAGCAAGAGATCAGCTCCCAAGAGCTGTAACAGTAATTTGCACTAGAATGGTAACTAGGGTGACCAAAGAAAATAGGGGACTTCCACTTAAATTCAAATTTAGATCAACAATAAATACTTTGTAGTGTATGTATGGCCCAAATATTGCAATGTCATAGTTTGTTCCTGGGACATACTTCTACTACTTAAATATTTGTTCTCTATATAGAAGCAAATGTAACGCTCCTTCGTTTGCTAAATCTGGCAACTGTGGGTAGCAGGTACAAGGGTCTTCAAACTGGTACATACCTTGGGAGCACATGGAAACTTTCCATGATGTGGACATGGTGGGATCTTAATGGGCCCGTGTCAGATCTCAATTTTTTTCCAAGGGTCATGTGCCTGAGAACAGGCTTGTGATTGAAGTTACGTCCCTTCTTGACCTCCTTTTTTCCCAGTGGCCAATCTCTTGCTTTATAGAAGAAAGGGATACCTCTCCCTTCCCGAGTATGACTCTGGTATATTCTACTTGGGTATGAAAAACCTCCAAAATGCCAAAGGTACAATTCAATATAAGAGGGGTTGGCATTAAAAAAAAGAAGAAGAAGAAGGATTCTTAAGATTAGGTCATAAAACTTTTGGCAGTCAAGTGGTTCCAGCTTTTATCAGATTATTGAGTTGTCAGCTGATAGATCACTGAAGATTATTTTAGAAAATAGATTACCATGTGATTTTTTGCTATATAACTTGGAAGGAGTTCAAACAACTGAGTAAAATTGCTGTAACAAACCCTTTCCTTTCATCTTATTTATGGCTGACATTATTTTAAAAAAAATTAGAATAAACTCAGGCTAAGCCCTATTTCATTCTGGCAATAAAAAATATTCATCCATAAATACATGAAATATTGTTTTGAAGATCTCCATTTGCTGTATTAGAAAATGTATTTTCGATAAAATTTTACATTTTATGTTTAATAATTATCAAAATTTGTAGTATGTTTATATTATTTTAATCAGTTGAGAACAACTAATTTTTATAGCAATGACTCAATCCTGAAGACGTTTTTAAACACTGAGAGCCTTGTAATCATAGGAAATAAAAATAATAATAATGTTAATTTATATATATTTTATTGTAGAGAGCATAATACGGTGGTTAATAAATTTTTTTCAAACACAAAAATATATTACATTAGAATAAAATCCTGCAAGGGAAGCAGAATAGAACCAGGAGCTCATTTGAGATAAAGGAAAGAGGTCAAATTTCTGCTGGTTAAAGAAGAGCTTGTTTGTGTATTTTTTTTTTTTTTAAGGGGAACAGTGGGTATCAAATCACTGCGATATTTAGATTCCTCTGGATAATTCTGCTATAGACTGAATGTTCTCCCAGACTCACCCACCTCCGCCCCCTATTGAAACCCAGTCCACAACATGATGGTGTTTGGAGGTGGCAACTTTGGGAGTTGATTGGGAGGTGATTAGCGCACAAGGGCAGAGTGCTCATGAAGAAGCTCAGTAGCTTAACAAAAGAGACCCCAGAGAGCTCCCTCCTGGCTTCTATCATGTGAGGACATAGTAAAAAGGTGGTTGTCTGTGAACCAGGAAGTGGGCTCTTACCAGATATCTAATCTGCCAGTGCCTTGATCTTGGACTTATCAGCCTCCAAAACCATGAGAAATAAATTTCTGTTGTTTATAAGCCACTCAGCCTCTGTTTTGTTAGAGCAGCCCAGACAAACTAAGACGCATTCAGAAGAGGAATGTCAGAGTTTTCTTTTGAAATGTCAATGACTTACAATATACCACAAATGACATCCTTTGCAGTATTCAGGTTTAAGATACAAAATTTTCCATATCAACTTCGAAATGTCCTAGGGGCTACATCGCTTTTATTGAAATCGTTTTTATTTTAGGAGGTATGCAAAAATTTTAGAAAGTTTGAAGACCACTTGCCAGGTACGGAGGTCTGAGCTGGGGGCAGGGAGTGGGCATCCCTGCCACCTGGGGCTAATGCTCAGCCTGCTCTATGTCTCAGGTCCCTGCCTTGGGACACCTGGGTGGCTACATTGGTTGAGAGTTTGCCTTTGGCTCAGGTCATGACCCTGGGGTCCTGGGATCGAATCCCACACTGGGCTCTTTGCTCAGTGGGCAGCATGCTTCTCCCTCTGCCTGCCACTCCCCCTGCTCATGTTCTCTCTCTCTCTGACAGATAAATAAATAAAATCTTTAAAAAAAATAAATTGTGACTTGCCTTTATAGCATTTCTTTCAGACAGGGATCTAAAAAAAGGTTCTGTTTTGAAGGGAAGCTTATAGAGGCTAAAGGTCTGGTTCAAGGGCAGTGAACTAGGATAGATATGCAGCATTGGTCCTAGTAGGAAAGTGAACGCAGTCAGGCACCCTAGGAATGAATGCTGAAATTCAGCTGACGTTCTGCTCAACAGGTCTTGGACCTCAGCATGGAGCTACTTCTACTTAGAGGAAGGAGCATCGTTATTTTGGACAAAGGCCCTGAATCAGCTAGCAGGAGCCACAGTTATATCCCTGTCCACGTGAGGGGTTTAATACATGGAAATATCTCAAAACCTATAGATACCTGGTTGAATTCCTAAAGATGCCAATCTGGTGTGTCTCCGCAAACAAGAGAAACCAGCAAAATGCTGGAGCACCTCTGGAGAAGTATATCAACTAAATGAGAAATTAGTCCTATCTTTATACCAAGAGCAGTGTCCCCCCAGCTGGGACATTGCATGCAGTTCTTATCAGAGGACTCAACAAGTACACAAAGGTTCAGGAGGAGGTCCAAGAAAATGAAATGCTCCAAGTGAGGTGATAAAACAGGATCCTGAATGAACTATTCCTCAAGGGAGATGAGATTGACAGGTGCCCCTTGGGCTGGTCAGTTTCAGCCACAACAATGGAGCAAAACTCTATTGGTGATTCTGTCTTTCAGAACAGGCAAGAGCTTGAATATGAGGTATAATAACAGGGCATAAATGTTGGAGCAGGTTACTTCGACTTAAGACAGAACATTGAGTACATTTATATTTGGTTTAGGACACATTTAAATACCTACAGCTTAGAGCAGTTTCAAACAAGTTCCAACTTCTTGTCAATCTCAGGGTAGTGATCCTGAGGCTGAGTGTTTCCCAGGGGTTGAGTAAAACATCTCTAAGCAGTTTTGGTTTTTTCCCTGTAGCTTTCCATTCTCAAGACCAGCAGTGAACCTAGTGCAGGCCAGGTTGGGCAAAGCGGGCCATTGGATGGCTCTGCATCTCACAGAAACTGCCTCTTCCCTCCAATGACTGAGGTTTTCCTGCTGGGTCATCCAGCGAAACATGAAAAGCTGTAAGGAAAAAGGCCAAGCGTTGGGATGCCAGGGTGGCTCACTTGGTTAAGCATCTGCCTTTGGTTCAGGTCATGATCCTGGGGTCCTGGGATCGAGGCCCACATCGGGCTCCCTGCTCAGTGGGAAGCCCGCTTCTCCCTCGCCCACTCCCCTCTGCTTGTGTTCCCTCTCTCGCTGTCGTTCTCTGACAAATAAATAAATAAAATCTTAAAAATAAAAGGGTGGGGGGAGAGTTGCTTTCCAAAAACTCTGGGAATGGCTGCAGGAACACAGCTGTGGAATTCTTGAGTGGTTTTTTATCCAGATGCTGAGCAGCTCCCCTCCTGCCTCTGGAGCTGGATTGTGCAGGCTTAGCTGGTTGACATCACATTGGCAGTTTGAAATTGGCCTTGGGGGCTGTATTTATACCATGAAAACTGCCAAACGTTACAACTCAGGGCTTTCTTTTTTTATTTTTCTGAGAGCCAGTTGTTAAACATTTATCAGCACAGTGCAGATTCTTTCTAGCAGAAACTGCCTCACCCTCAACAACGGGGCAGAAGGTTCCAGGGTACCTGTAAGAGGCTGCAGTGGCCCCATCATTAAATGAGCAGCAACAATCAATGCTGTGATGGCCTGGGAGGCAGAAGAAGCGGCCAAGGAGCTCAACAGAGTAGATCTATTGTTGGTCAAAAAGATGATCTCTTCTCCTCCCAGTGAGTCTCCGAAATTCCTATTGGCGGAGGAAAGTGGACATTTTTTGCCGGACTAGAAGTCCTTACCTCATACTGGGGCAGCGGTAGGAAGGGAGGCAGGAGAAAGTGAAATCTAGATTCATCTTATCAATGTAACACAAGGCATTAAGAAAAAAAATAAAAAGTATCTAAACCTTGGTATAAAATCATTTCGATGCCATATTGGAACAAGCTTCCCAAGGATTGTTTACTTCTCTAGAGGAATGTGCCTTTGTTTAACTTCGCTGTTTACTCTTAATTAGTGTCTCATATCCTGTGAAGTTCCATGTTAACTTAAAGATCTTTTCCAGGAACGATGCAAATAATGTCTATCCAGTTGAAAAGGAAATCCTGAAAGTTATGGCTTTTCTTTTTCTTTTTTTTTTAAGATTTTTTTTTTTTTAATTTAACACAGAGAGATCACAAGTAGGCAGAGAGGCAGGCAGAGAGAGAGGAAAGGAAGCAGGCTCCCTGCTGAGCGGAGAGCCCGATGCAGGGCTCAATCCCAGGACCCTGGGATCATGACCTGAGCCAAAGGCAGACGCTTAACAACTGAGCCACCCAGGTTCCCTGCATATATGTGTTCTTACTCTATGCATACGAATCATGTTTTTAATTTTTTTGAAAATTAGACTCTGACAGTGTAAGTCGGCTTTGATAAGGTAAAAGGAGTTCATCTCAGCTGATCTGAGGGATAAATGTAATTTGAAGTCTTGTCATGGAGAGCTGCAGAGGGCACAGTCCGACAAATGGATATAATTTCTGTTCTTTGTAATCTTATGTGGGGGGAGGGGCAGCTCCCCAAGGAACACAGAAGACAGTGGCCAGCCTTGGGGGGATTATAGAGTTGCCAAAAATCATTAGTACCATAGACAAAATATCTCTCGCCAAACACACGTATTGATGTCTTCACTATCACAGAGCTGAAATCTGTAGGTGAGAAAAGATTCATGTGTGTTTGAATTGTTAAGCTATCATTTAGTTTGTATCTGGAAATGTCTGGAATGACAGTGTCTCACATAACCTCTAAAACCAATCACTCTTCATCAACAGATTTGCTTGACTACAGAAACCCTGAGAACAACCTCCATTGTGCTTGGTTTTGGGTTATTTTTGGTTTTTTTTTGTTGTTTTTTTGTTTTTTTTTTTTTAACCAACACTTCGCCGGGTAGGTTGCTCTTAGCGCATGAAGTGTGTCTGTAACTCTGCTTTAATGTTTGTGAGCCTCAGAAATGGCAGACGGCAGAGAAGCAAAGCTGGTGACAACTGAATGGTTCCGTCTCCACTTCGCCATTCTTTCTACAAGCTGTTGACAAGGACGGATGGCTTTCTCTGTAATCTGCGAAAGCCTCCTCCGTGTACAAGAGTGTCTAACTCCCCTGTGCAGTGTTTCCCTTCTTGACGAACATCCTGAGGAGTGACAAATAGTGACAGAAACCCTGAAAACATCCCATTCAGACCTGGGTGATGAGGAGTCCCAGCTCACCTGCTCTTGATACTCTACCTAACACAAACCGCAGTATTTCCTGTGGAGTACTGACAAGAAGCTTGCTTCACATGTGGCTTCAGCAACAACCCAGTCTGGTGGAAAAGGGTGATCTGTTCATTCTGTTCCCTGGGGCACCCATCCCCTACAAAGGAAGGTGTTCCCGTCTCCTTCTGCGTGAGGAGCTCAGACCTTCTCTCTTTGTAAATTTCTTCGCGAGAGTGTTCACATCCAACTACCATGGGCCAGGATACATGGCTAGCCAGGATTTGTCACTGATCCCCCTTGTGCTGGTGACCCTGGGATGGTGCCCAAGAGCCCTGATTTTACATTTTGGCTAGGGGAGAGGCCAGATGAGGCCATAGCTCCTGGTGAGTTGACCCAGCGTAAAGAGTAGTATTTATTCCTGATGGATATCCCGACTGCGGCACTCGATTGCTAGATCAGACCTTTATATCCTAAAACCTATAGTCGAGGCCTAAGAATCCCTGAGCTTTCTGAACTGGCTTTTACTCACCACCCTGCCACAGCAGACATTGCCGTACACACACACACACACACACACACACACACACACACGCACACACCCCAGCAACGCCCAGTGCCCACTCAGGATATACCAACAGTGCTCAGGATCCCACTGAGCGAGCATGAGCAACTCAATGAGGCAGATCCGTGTAAGGACACAATCTCATGCAAATCTACAGAGTACGAGATTATCACTGATGCTAAGTCCTCACTTTTGCAAAGGATAACTGGGAAGAAACGTTATATCCCTACGCCCGAAATGACATCGCAAATGTAAAAAGAAGCCATCCAAAACTGAAGAAGAAATCACAGCCAAGTCCTTGGGAGAAGCACCCCGATGGTAGATTAGCCCGAAATGAAAAAAGCAAATCACGTGTAGTTGCTTCTGCAGAAACTCTGAGACCTCCGTTTTAACTTGTGGGATGTCTGGACAGAGTGCCATGTAAGGTAATGACATATTTAAAAGTTGTTAATAAAGTACTTTGCACTGCTTAAAATTCAATTCACCACTTCACCTGAAAACTTATTTGCACCAGCATTCATGATAAAAATCTAGATGATGAGATTTTTTTTTTTTTTTTACTCTCCATCAAAGACTGACACAATGGTGGAATCTCAACTTAGGTTTTTATCCTTGGATCTGTCCGTTTCCTAATCCCTGGATTTTGCACTTCGATATAAAATAGCTCAGTTTAATTTCTATCTTATAGGATATTTGTCCCCAGACTTTGCACTTTCCAACTGTGTTGAAAATCGCACGCAAATCCCCATGTCAGCACATGGCCTCTTTTTGATAAAGATGACTTTGTTTCTTACGATGGAAAACAGGGATAAAATCATCTGGTTCACTGTGACAACAGACAATAAGTCGAGGTTATTCAAACATTATCACATTTCTGTCCCACTTTGTAAATTTTTATTAAAGATTAAAGGTAACACACTGTCTGGTTATATTAATATAAAATGTCCTCATATTTTACCAGCGAATGGTGTTTTGATAATAAATTAATAAATGGAAGCAAGAAGAATTATCTGCTTCATTCTGAAGATCTACAAAACCTCCAATAAAGATTTCTTGATTGAATGCAAGGACTCACAAAGTGTTTTGTTAAGAAATGAGTAATAAGAATTTACAGGGAGGCTGCTGATTTCGGAAGGAGCAAGAAATAGTCATTTCCTGGTTGTATGACTTCAGCAGATTTTTCCTCTGTGGGTTGTCGCTTTTTTTTTTCTTCCAGCAAACTGGAAGCCCATCATTATTTTCTGTATTTTCTTAGAAGAAAAAATGTCACCAGTGTATGCAGTATTTTTTCAAAAGTTCAAATATAACACTTTTTAAAATAGTGGGTGTACTGTACAGTTATTTCCAGATAATTTTGAAATTAAAACACTTTGGCTGGGGTGCCTGGGTGGCTCAGTTGGTTAAAGCCTCTGCCTTCGGCTCAGGTGATGATCTCAGGGTCCTGGGATTGAGCCCCGCATCGGGCTTTCTGCTCAGCGGGGAGCCTGCTTCCTCCTCTCTCTCTGCCTGCCTCTCTGCCTACTTGTGATCTCTGTCTGTCAAATAAATAAATAAAATCTTTAAAAAAAAAAAACACTTTGGCTGCACCAGGTTCAAACTAAACTAAAAAGGTTTTTTTTTAAGTCCTTATATGTAAGTGATGAATCACCAAATTCTACTCCTGAAACCAATATTACACTGTATGTTGACTAACTAGAATTTCAATAAAAATTTGAAAATAAAATAAAGTAAAATCTTGTAGCACTTATGACCTTTCTGTTTATATACTTGTTTACTTGACCTGCAGTCTGTCTCCTCAGTGTTTTGAACAGAGATAAAATCAAGATCAATGAAGTCAGCATCTTCAAAAACTTCTTACAAAATATTTGGAGAAGACTCACATAATCATTTCAGACAAACATCAAACAAGCATGCATTTTTAAATACGAAGACAGGCTTTGCACTCAGCAAAAATTATTATGAGAAAATAGTCACCTTTTTCTCCATTTGGGAACTTTTGGTTCATTTCAGTGAAAGCAAAGGAAGAGTCTTTGGGAAACAAGAAGGGGAGGACATGCCAAATAAAAACAAATAATGTGAAAGTCACAATAGAGTATCTGGAAAATTAATTATGGTATTTTCCTTATTATTGTCATAATTTCTTTTTCAATTTTCACAAAAGACAGTGTATGAAAGGAGTAACTAATTTAGATTCAGACAATTGAGGATAAGGAATTTTGTAAATTCTGAAAAAGAGCAGCTGATTGTTAACAGAGGGAAAAGCAGGTTTGCATAAAATAAAAATGGCCACTTGCCATTCACTAACACTGACCCCAACATTGAGGGCAGGGACATTATTAATCATTTATCCACATAAAACACAGGCCAATGAACAGTTGCAAGGTAAAATATGATAAACTACTTATGGCTCTTAACTGGATTAAAATAAATTTTACATCGAACAGTGGTCTAGAAGAGAGTTATTAATCAGATTTTCACTTGAAAGGAAAAACAAAAATGTTTTGCTCATTTCCATAATATTCTCTAAAATATTTCTTATAATATATATGGTAGGCTTCCTGAGTTATTACATCCAAATATGTATATCTTAAGTAAATCATTCATTCAACAAATATTTATTGAGCCCCAATTGTGTGCCAGGGAGCCATATTTTTTATAGTGGAGAGAATAAAGGAATATGACATGATATATTAAATATCACAATTCAAATGTTACCTCAAATCCTCCTTAAAAGGAAATTGTGGATAGATAGATATCTTAGGAGATCCTTTTTAATGAGAGCAGGTTTCTGTTGGTACAAATAAGTTTAGAATCAGACAACTTCCATACAACAGCCCAGGAAAATGTCCAAGGCATCACATCACTGAGATGGTACCTTCTCTAAGCTACCAGGACAATGTGTTAATTCCTTTACATTCTTGTTTTACTTTGGGCTCCTCTCCCTGCTGCAGAAGCAGACCCAAGACAAACATTTCAGTTGAAGTAGTTTATTTAGGAGATGATACCAGCGAAAACTGGTATTGAAGTGGACAGTTGAAATTGGGGAAGGGAAGGAAGTCAATACGGATCTTGTCACACTCATCACCACTGTGGGGAGCTGGAGCTAAATTCTAGGAGCCAGGAAAGGTTACATGCCTCAGGGTTGCCCTAGCCAAATTGACATCATACACCAACTCTCATCAGTCCTTATAGGAGGGCTGCTGAGTCAGGGGCATTCATTCCCCAGCACAACCAGCCTAGCCTGCTCAACAAGTGGGCAGACTAGGTCTTGGCAGCAGAAGGCGACTTTGGGTAAAGAAATACAGGTTCTGGCAGGTGGAAGTCTTGCCAGCCAACATGCACTAAGGTGGTATATCACTCTTCTAGATTTGCCATAACAAATGACCACAAACTGGTGGCCTAGCACAACAAAAATGGGTTATTTCACAGTTCTGAAGACCAGAAGTCTGAAATCAAGGTGTCAGTGGGGGCCATACTTCTGCTGAAGGCTTTGGGGAGGATCCTTCCTTGCCTCTTTAGCTTCTGGAAGCTCCAGGTATTCCCTAACTTGTGGCTACATCACCCCAGTTTCTTCTTCTGTCTTCCCATCACCACCTCTTCCATGTCTCTGTGTCTTTTTCTCTTCCTTTCCAAGGATACTTTGGAGGTAGGGCCCTCCCTCAGTCCCAGATGATCTCATCTTAAGATCTTTCACTTAATTACATCTGCAGAGAATCTCTCTCTCTCTCTCTCTCTTTTTTTTTCCCCAAACAAGATCACACTTACACATTCTGGAGGTTGGGACATGGACATATTTTTTGGGAGGCCATGATTTAACCCACTACAGGTGGTATGAGGGGATATGAGCACGACCTCGAAGGTGCCTGCTGCAATCTAGAAATTTTTAACAATTCCCTTCAGCCTGTTCTGTGCCTGGCCCACCAACCCAGATCATTCACCAAAGATCTGCTATCAGTTTGTAGTGGGCTGTGTTAACTGCCAACGTTGTTTTCCCTTCCTCTACATACTTTTCATAGTGTGAATACTTGCCTTCTTTGGAAGTGTGAGTTTATTGGTTATTTCTCAGACTAAATTGATCTTTAAGAAGCAGCAACCACAATAAACAGGGATGGGATGTCCCTTCCACTTACAACAGATTTTTGTAAACAAAGCATGGCTTACTATTTATATAGGTATATACAGATAGTCACTACATAAAGGCAGTGCCCTAGCAATTTTGCAATAGAAGGTAAGATTGCAGAATGAGAAAATTAGGCAGCGTGTCACAAAATAATTTAACTGAAACCCCCAGAGTTTCACACTTATGACTGCAACAAGTCGGGAGGACTGTCAGGCTACACACAATGGGTGAAACATTAATTGGGGCCCGTGCCTTGCATATTAGAGCATGTTTCTCCAGGTCTGCCACAGCCTGCAAAATTAGAACAATTCCCTCAGCAAGCGTAACAGCTAGTAAGCAAATCCACATCACCCCCACTGCTGTTCAGGAGCAAGTGTCTGTCGATTTTTGCCCAGTGTCGGATTTACTCTCTCCAGATCAAAGGGGTTTGTTTCCTTGTATAGATGCTGCTCATCACTTATCTGGTAAGATTTTCAGAAAGGTTCTTTTGGAGGGCAGTAGGGAAGGATCCGGAGTTGAGTAGCACTGTGGGAGGTAATACAGAGGAGTAAGCTGGAAAAAAAAAAAATCATGGACAATTCCGAGAAGGGGGTTGTGTGGTAAGGGATGGGATAGGGAGAAGCATGCCCATGGAGGGAGCCACAGGCAGGGGGTGAACTGAGGGATCATGCCCAACTCTGTCCCAGCCTGGCAGCCATTCAGCAACTTCTGCAATTGGCACTTGTCTTTCCATCCCAGCACATTTGGTTGAAAGTGGAGAGACTGTGAAGGAAGGAGGCTCATAAGACAGGATGTACCCAAAAGTGGGATTCCATCAGTTTCAAATATAAGCACTTCACACGTATTCACTCAATCTCTAGGGAGTAGCTGTTGAGTGTTAGGCAGTGTACTAGGTACCTATGACTCATCTTTGTGAGTCCTTATGCTCATCTCTCTTACCTCTGACTTTGGTGACACTAAATCTCCTTTGCTTACAAAAGTAGGAACTTCTGTTTCTTTTCAAAAGAAAAAAACCCTCAGACTTTAAAAACCATGATTGCACTGTATCCAAGATCCTTATAATTACCCTACATGGTGTTAAGTCCAGAAGCAATATTAAGTAGATTACAAAACCCCGCCACAATTCCACAATAAAAAGGAAATGAAAATTGCAATCGAACACTTAATTGTTTTTCAACATGTTTGTTGAAAGCAAGAGAAAAGAAAGATTTAAAACAATATCTATTCTTTTAGGAAGCTGGGATTTCCACTTAGCAAAAGATGATTTAAGAGCTGTGGAATACTTCACAGGTGAGAAGCTCTATAGCAGAATGCCTTTAACCATGAATTTGAAGGATGAATTATAACCTCTTTTGGCTTAATCATTCTGCAATTGCCCTCCAGCCAGACACTTAAGGATGACTAAAACTTTTCAGTCTCCACCTAAAATAATAAGCTTATAGACATCAATGCCAAAATGGCAATAAAATCTAGATTTCTAGAAGGTGAGGCAGGAGTTCAAAGTCTTACAGACTCTACATTCCCCCACAAGAAACATCTCTTTGTCTCTGAATTATCTGGTAGTTTATAAGTTTGTGAGCATAGGGATTACTTAGGGAGCTGATTAGAAATCCATATTCTCAGACCCCACCCATGCCAGTTTTGGTTTAGTAGTTCTGAGATGGGAGCCAGGAAATCTGATTTATTAACCATCAACCTCAGATAATTCTGGTGCAGGGAGTTTGCTGATCACGTTTGGAGAAACAGTGAGCCAGGGAAAATTCATCCTGAATTTGTTAATTCCATCGTCTCTAACACTGTGGTGATAGAAAAGATGATTTCTTGACTTTTCAAATTTTTAGTGATGATTTAATGAACACTTAGTTTAGGCTGGACACTGTATGTGTGTGCATATGAATCATATATATCAGTTTATATCGATATTATGTTCTATTAATTATATTAATTAATATATATTAGTTATATATTATAATATATATATCTGTATTGATACATACATCTATATCTATACTTACATCTAACAGTTTCTCTAATTCTCACAACGACCCCATGAGAGAATATCCCTATTTTACCACGAGAGAATGGGGACTCACCAAAGTTAAGCAGAGTTGGCTGGAAATCAACCCTGAGGTATCTGACACCAAAGCATTTGCTCCAAATTGTTACACCGGCCTCCCAAAGAGCTCCATGAGCACATTGTATATTTTTGATACTCACCCAGTTAACCTCATAGTGGTTGGCCAGTTACTATAATAATTCACATCACTTTAAAAACATCACTCCCATAAGCTCCTGCTGTGCCGAAATAGCTTCCATAGGTGGGCAGATGAGACTGGCAAGGAATAGCTGGTCACTGGGGACCAGTGGCCATGGTCAAGCAATCAAAGAGAACCCCAGCTGCTGTCCTAGAAAATGTACTTATAGGCAATAAGAGTTTCGTACGTTAACCACTGTAGGGGTAGTTCACAATGTCAAAGAGGGAGCTTAGGACTTCTTCTAATGGTGGGGAAGCTGATATAAGACTAACCCTTCTGCTGATGGCAACTATAAACTCTGAACAACACATAAAATGGCCACTTGGAGGCACTGGCCAGTGACCAAAAGCAGGAAGAAACAGGAGGAATTTTGGCCTCTGAAGCAGCAATCACACTAGCTGAGAGTCACATCTATATGTCTTTTTCCCTGTCATTTTTTAAGAGTATTCCTCAGGCCTCACAAATCTGCTGGATGTGGCCACATCGGAAATCTTAAGTTTTATTGACCTGAAGATTTAGAGGACAGAATTTAGACCTGACAGAGCAATGGGGAATTGAGGAGGGGGAAATCCCAGAAAAGAGAGAGCTTAGAGAGGGAAATCACAAAATGTGTAGGCAAACCTTCCTCGAATCTGTGACTGACTTCTGAGTTCTAACACAGGGGTAAGACTCCAAGGATCCCAGGAGAGAAACAGTAGCTGGAAAGCTGAAAATTGAACAGCAGTTTTAACAACTGTCCTCTGGAGAGGAGAAAGAGTTTGGAGTTTGGGTAGTCTCAGATTAGAACGGCTTGATAAATACCTCAGAATTCCTGCTGGAATTCCGTCCATGTCCCATCTTTGTAATACATACCAAATGCCGAGAATAAGGGCTTTATACAAGCACTAAAGACAAAACTAAGATAGAGCTGCCTTAATGAAGCATAAAACCAAGCCTCCAAAAAATCAATCAAATCAAAATCTATCAAAACTCAACACTCTTTAGAGGAACATAAGAGAATCTAGAATCTCTATACTGTGTCATGCAGTGTAGAATCAAAAACTACTAGAGGGGCCCCTGGGTGGCTCAATGGGTTAAGCCACTGTGTTTAGCTCAGGTCATGGTCTCGGGGTCCTGGAATCGAGCCCTGCATCGGGCTCTCTGCTCAGTGGGGAGCCTCCTCCCCCCCCCCACTGCCTGCCTCTCTGCCTACTTGTGATCTCTCTCTGTCAACGAAATAAATAAAATCTTTAAAAAAATTACTAGGTATGTGAGGGAAAAAACCCAAACAGGAATATTTTGAAGAATATAAGTCAATATAAACAGACCCACAGATAATCCAGATGTTGTAATTAAGAGACAAGGATTTTTTTAATTTGAATTCAATTAGCTAACATATAGTACATCATTAGTTTCAGATGTAGTGTTCAACACTTCATCAGTTGTGAATAACACCCAGTGCTCCTCACATCAGGTGCCCTCCTTAATGCCCATCACCCAGTTACCCCAGCCCTCCACCCACCTCCCCTCCAGCAACCTTCAGGTTGTTTCTCATAGTTAAGAGTTTCATGGTTTTTCTCCCTCTGATGACTTCCCACTCAGTTTTCCCTCTCTTCCCCTGTGGTCCTCTGTGCTGTTTCTCATATTCCACATATGAGTGAAACCATATGATAATTGCCCTTCTCTGATTGACTTATTTCACTTAGCATAATATTCTCTAGCTCCAAGAAGGTCTGTGTAAACTGTAAGTATTCATCCTTTCTGATGGTTGAGTAATATTCCATTGTATACAACAGCACATCTTTATTCATTCATCTGAACAAAGATTTTTAAATTATTATGATAAATTTGTTCAAGAATTTATAGGGAAAAAATGAATAAATAGTAGAGGAATAGGTGGTTTTAGGAGATTCTTAAACAGTGAAAAAAAATCCAAATAACAATTCTAGAACTCTGGTCCCTGCTCAGCGGGAGGCCTGCTTCTCCCTCTCCTGCTCCCTCCCCCAAGTTTGTGTGCTCTCTCTCTCTCTCTCAAATTAAAAAAAAATTAAATTAAAAAAGAACAATTCTAGAATGAAAACAATACAACATCAACAATAAAAATTTTAGCTAATGAGTGTGATAGTAGATTAGATCAAACAGAAGAAAGTATCAGAAAACTGAGGACAGAACAAAAAAAAATCACCCAAATTGAAGCACAGACTGAACAAAATTTGAAAAAAGAATGAAATGAATCATGGTGACATGTGGGATGGTATCAAGCACTCTAACATAAGTGTAATTGGACTCTCAGATGGAGGCAAGAGAAATAATGGTATGTAAAAACTATTTGAAGAAATATCAACCAAATTTTTCCACATTTAATAAAAATCAACAACCCACATATTCAGGAAGCCATGATCCCCATGCAGTGTAAATACAAAAGAAATAAGAACATAGGCACACCATAGTCTAAATGCTAAAAAACAAAAATAAAGAGAACATTTTTAAAGTAGCCACAGGAGAAAAGCACATTTATATCCAAAGAAACAAAAAAATTAGAAATGATCTCTGTCTTCTCATTAAAAAAAAATGGATTTGAGAAACCAATAGAAACAAGTTTCCAAAATTCTGGGCCTTAAGCTAAAAGAAATGAAGCCCTGGTGATCACATTTTTTAAAAAGATTTTATTTATTTGTTTGTTTAGGTAGGTAGGTAGTTAGTGGAGAGAGAGCAAGGGAGCACACGTGAACAGGGGGAGGAATAGAGAGGAAGGGAGAAGGAGGAAGAAAGAATCTCAAGCAGACTCCGTGCTGAGCAAGGAGCCCAATGCAGGGCTCAACTTCAGGATCCTGAGATCACGGCCTGAGCCAAAACCCACAGTCTAACACTTAACTGACTGAGCCACCCAGGCACACCTCTGGTGGTCATATTTCTGGTAGGCTGGCATTCAGGATGGGGCAAAACATTCTTTGGTGGGAATCTGCTAGATGACTCTTTAAACTCTTTCAGAAAGCAATAGGTAGCCATTGCACTTTCCTGAGGTGGTGATGTGATAAAACACAATCTGATGGGGAGAAGCCTTTGCAGTCAGGTGTAGGATGGATTAGAAGGGAAAGAACCAAGATGCAGGAAAATAAGAAATTAGGAAAGTGATGTGTCAATCTAGGCAAGGGGTTATTTTTTGGTCAAAGGTAATAAGCGCTGGACAATAGCATCATCGAACAAGGTCTGGGCCTCCGGTAGCAGACTCAAGAACCTGATTTGTGTGGACATTGCTCCCGGCCCCCAGTCTGAGATGCATCCTCATACTCATCAAGCTCATGGAACCAAGATGGTAGACCCAACAAAACGCTGCTTCATCTATTTACCATGAGAAATACAAATGTCGAGAGTCACAGAATCTCACAGTTGCAGATCAGCACATTCCCTCTTGGTGTGGGAGGCCAGAGGTCTTGAGGACAACGAATCGAGACCCAGAGAACTTAGGTAAGCCTGAGAAATAGTCTTCAGCTAAAGCAGCCTGAGCCTTCTCACCCAGCACAGGGAGAGTCTTGCCGAGGATCCTCTACATGCCCCTCTACTTGGCCCAGATCCCCTATATAGTGGACTATGCTCAGATGAATCCTGATGGTTTGGGACTCCTTTTCCCACCACTACCAAGACTGTTTTGTTCTTCACAAATATTAACAAAGTAGATCTGGTTGTGATCCAGTCTTGTTGGTCCAAAAGCAATGCTGTCTATTTAAGCCACAAATTCTCCCTTCTGATCTATTGCAGAGGTCCTGTAGATTTTGACTCTCCAACAGAAATCTCATTTCGACTTTTTAAGTTTCTAATTGGCACCTCCTTATGGCCTCCAGGAATGACAACAATGGGGATCTAGGAACAATGGAGATGAAGTAGCAAAAGAAGCTTCAGTCACAGAGTTAAAAGCAAAATACAGGATCAGATAAGGGTTGATCAAGAGAAATGGAGCAGGAAACAGATTTTAAAATAAAAAACTGCTTTTGTCAGCACCAAAATCCTACTGGGCACCAAAATGCCTTGCTTCCAGAAACACTCAGAAAACTTTTGTGGAATGGAAATGGAGTAGGAGCTGAAGCTACAACTGCTCAGGTCTTACAAATCCTCTGCAAATTCCAGAAAGGACTCAAGTTGCTCTTCATCCGCATGGCAGGAAATGCAGGCTAAAAGTGAGGGAAGCCCATAGATTCTGTTGGAGTAAAGAGAGTTGAAGTAAAGTCAGGATCTATATAGATTAAAATCCCTCGGTGGCTCAGAGCTGTCTCCCAAGGGGACTTTTATCAAAGGGTTAGTTAGCACCTAGGTTTCACTAGGTCAGTAGAAATTATTTTGCTATTTACTCTAAACAGTTCTAAGAACAAGCATTTCCAGATGACATATGGTGCTTTTATACGTCTTATCTATTTACACCCAATTCTGAAATAATTATCTCAATGTTACAGATAAGGTAGTCGAGGCTCAGAGAGGTTAAGGAACGTTCCCAAGTTATGCAGTTAGTGGCCGAGCCAAGCACCTGAATCATGGCAGTCTGGCTCTAGGGCTTGTGTTCCTGTCTACTACACACACTCTCTCTCTCTCTCACGTTGTGCCAGGCCCAAGACCTTGGATCCATAGATATCAAGCCCACCAGAAATAGCAGGGTAAGTTCTAAGGAAATGCTAAGGCAGAGCCGGTGTCCAGTTTGGTCTGAGGCCCTTTTGCTACATGGACCAAATGGCCTCTGCCTCCAGAATTGACCCTACGATGAGTGAATGTCATCTCACTATGTGTCCCATGCCTGGCATGGCCAGAGCCAGACTACGGGCAGGAGCAACAGAGGAAAGATGCAGCTTTTGTGTCTTTGATACTGTGTTAGCTTGTGGATCTGAGGTCCCTGAACCACCAAAAAGAGAAAGTTCTTTTTTCTTAGCCCACCTAACTTGGCAGATGCTAACATTATAGCTGAACAGATGTTTTCCCTGGAGAATCTGTTTCCAATACCTTATGATGAAGAATCACCTTCGGAGAATAAACAAATGTACATATGTGTAAGCTCCAGAAAGACAAAACCATCTTTTTCAGATGAGAGACAACAAATGCTCTGTGCTTGGGGAAATAGGTATTAGACAGCCTGGAAGTCACTCAAGGATTTATTTTTAAGTGTCATTCGTATTTGAGGTTTTTCACTGTCCTTCCCTGCTTCCAGCAATTGCAATTTGGAACATTAATTCTGGACTTTATTGTTTATTTCTCCCAATGAAGTTTGCAACAAACTGACAAAAGACAGTTTTTTAAACCGGGTGTACTAAATGTGCTTATTTAACATATTTCTGGAGTGCTTGGATTTAAACCAGAGAGAAAGTGGGTAACCGGTATAAAAAATGTTTCTTTTTCTAAACACTTGTTAAGTTTTTCTATTGGTTCATTGTTTTGCTGTCTTTTTAAAGGCCAAATTATTCCCGGAGGTACCCAGATGCTCATGCAATTCCTTCCAATATTTACAAATGGTTATAACGGATCAAGCTGATCTGTTTCAGAAGGATGTTGTGGAATTATTAACATCATTTTCTTGAATAATGACATTTCATTCTTCACTGACAATGTCCACTCAGTTGATATTTGCATGGTAAATATCTTAGTGTCATGAGCTCTATGAATGAGGAAAAGGCAAGTGGGATGTATATATTACAGTCAATCTTCAATTAAAATCAGCTATGTGTGGTAGGCGAAATGATGGTCCCAAAAGCTAGGTCACATCCGAATCCCCAGAACCTGTGAATGTCTCCCTATATGGCAAAGACTTTGCAGTGATTATGTTATAGAGCTTCAAAGGGGGAGATTATTCCAAATTACCCTCAAGTATCCTTATAAGAGAGAGCCAGAGGGAAATTTAACACAACGGAAAAGGAGAAACACTGTAACGGCAAAGGAAAGAGAATGGAGTGAGGAAGTCACAAGCCAAGGAAGGCTGGCAGCCACCAAGTTGTTTTAAGCCACCAAGTTGGTGGTCATTTGTTACAGCAACCCCAGGAAACGAATACGCTATGTTTCTACATGTTAAGTATAAGCCAATTATTTGACCCTTAATGCGTTTATTGACAAATACGATACAACACGCACCAGTTATCACCATGTTAGGCCAAAAAAGCTTCCCCCCTTCTTAACTCACATATACTGAATTATATTATACTGTGGGGATTTGAAAGGTTGTTTTTTTCCCCCCTTTTCTTTAGCAAGAGAAAACTGACACACACAAAAAAATACCTGGATGTTAGAAAGGAACATGGGACTTAACTTAAGCAATAAGAGCTCTCAGCCAAAAGAAGGGGCACACATCAGTATTAGTCATGCTAAATCACCACCATCACTATCATGTCTTTCATAGTATTGTGTGTTCATAGTACTTTACACATATCGATTCATTTAAATCTTACAAGATGCCTATGAAGTAAGCCCTAGTATTATTCCCATTCTACAGATAAGAAATTGACCCAATAAGTGGTTAAATAATTCACATAGCTGGCAAATGTTTGCACATATATTTTATCCAGTGCTCAACAAATGGCTGTTGAAGTACCACTCGTGGATGGGAGTGGGAGTGTAGCTGTACAGTTTAATTGAGAACATCCTCTTATAAGGTCAAAGGGAAATCAAGTTGACTGACTCTAAGGAAACCTATGGCAGCCACAGTGTCTGCGCGTTCCTCTTGTCGAGTAGCTATTCAGTCAACAAGTGTTTGATTGTCTGCTCTTAGGCCGACACAGTGAGGTGAACCTGAAGACATTGAACCCGGATCCAAGCTAATGACCATAATTGTCTAACTCTCTCTCTGAGTGATCACCGTAATAGTCGTAACTAGTTGCAAATCGTAGATATTAAAGTCTGGCTAACATTAAGAGCAAGAATTACACCCCCACCCCCAAACTCCTCATGGAAAGTTTGACAATGTCCTCTGAGTCCTACAAGCATTCATTTATTTGGTTCTTAAAATCAATTTTATAAAAGTTTGTAACTAATAAAAACTGAAGGCTAGTATGTATACAAACCTAGCATGGGTGAAAGTTATAAACTTAAGAGCATCAATTACTTCGGGATTTATGAATTAATGATATTCTTTTTTCTTGAATTCATATAGAAAAATCAGGATTTTAAGTAAAGCAACAAAAAAAATCATGCAGACAACAGAAATCGGGTCAGACTCCAAGACCTTCTGAAGAGTTTAAGTTCTGTATTATGGAAAATGTCTAGTAAATAGACTAATATAATAAATCTCATCAGGCCATTCTTGTTTTATTGTATATCTCAATTCCCCACTCAATTATTATTTATATATACAGTTCTTTATAGGGATAAAATCTGTGTTCATTGAGAAGCAAGAATCTTAACTGTAATTTGGACAAATGTATATGCCTAGGTAAGTCACATTCCCTATTTAGATATATTAGCATATTCATCATCTCAGGAAGTTCCCCTATGTCCATTTCCAGTCAATTTATACCCCAACCCAAAGACAATCATTATTTTACTTTTTTTTTCATACCAAGGATTGTTTTGGCTTATTCTAGAACTTCATAAACAGAATCATGCAGTATATGCTATTATTACTTCTTTGTGTCTCAGATCTTTGTCTCACAAACATTATGGGCAGTCTAATGTCTGTCATGATACATATGCCAGTAGTTCGTTCCTTTTTTTTTTTTTTTTTTGCTGACTAGTATTTCATTGTATGAATATTCCACAATTTATTTCTCTACTCTGTTAAAGTTGGACACTTGAGTTTTTTCAAGTTTTGGGGGTAGTAGTCTGCTATGAACATTTTCACAAACTTTTTGTGTATGAACATGCATTTTCATTTCTCTTGGGTAGATTATCTAAGAGCAGAATTTCTGGGTCAAAGGGTAAGAAGCAGGCTATCTTTTAATTAAAAATTAACTTTCTGGGCTCTCCAAGTGACTTGAAAACATTTCTTTTGACAAAGTCAAAACATCCTTCAAGATTCTTTTTTAGGACACAGACAGTCCCTCAGGAATATACCCTTGTAGTATTAGGTAGCGACATAACATATAAAGATACTACCTGCTAAGAATTTTTTTTTTTTTGCAAAATCCCAAGGTGACCCTAATACTTACCTAGAATTGCATTTTGAGAAACATGCCTTATGTAAGATTTCTCATACCACTCCACAGCAGCCCCAATTTCCAATACACCTTCCATCTTTCTTGCTTTGAGTTTGCTTTTCATAAGAATGGGCAACTACCATGGGAAAATTTGAAAGGTTTAGGGTTTAGCACAGAAGGATAAGGAAAAAAATGGTTTTAGGGATTTAGACTTGGGCAGGGGTTGGGGGAAGATCTCCCGTGTCACTCAGTTTGACTCATCAGGAGTTATGTTGGAATGACAGTAACAAAGAGTGTATGTTTGTTGGCCTTTGTCCTCAGGCCAAATGTCTTCCTTGGGAACCTGTTCTGGGAGGTGATGGAGAAGATACTGAAGGAAGGAAGTTGGTTATAGTAGTAGAGAATTTAATGATTCCAGCTTATGAGTCCTCACCATTTCTGGATCCCAATACATCTTTTTATTTTAAAGATTTTATTTATTTATTTTAGAGAGACAGAGCCAGCAAGAGGAGAAGCAGGGAGAGAGGGACAAGCAGGCTCCACATTGAGCACAGAGCCCAACTCGGGGCTCCATCCCACAACCCTGAGATCATGACCCGAACCAGAATCAGGAGTCAGACACAATGGACTGAGCCACCTGGTGCCCCTGGATCTTGGTACATTTTAAAGTGAATTTACACTAAGGCCTTTCCAGTTTATTTTCCACTACTAGCCTCCCTTTCCCTAAATGACTTTCAAGCATAGTATGCATTCAGTCATCCAGAAGAGGTTACCATTTTCCTGCCTAGCAAAAAAAATCTTTGGGATATAAGAAAGGCTACCACACACATTTGCATATAAATCCAGAGAGGATGTATATGTGAGTAGGTGCTTTGTGGAATTGGGTGGTATACAATCCACACAGCCATCTAAGGTGTACAAGATGATATATACATGGGAACAAACAAGTATGGAGTCCCATTAAATTAAACTAGATCGATAGAACTTAACAATCATGGTCTTCCTTTATTTTGTAAGTAATTTCACAAGTAGTTCAGCCAATCCTGTTCTAGCCTCAATTCTTAGGTTACATTAAGGCTTTGGTTTACTAGTCTTTCTTCCTCCACTTTCCCTTCCAGTCTCAGCCCAAACCTGAAAATCTCTCTTCTAGCTCCTTGACTATCTAGGACTCAGATCCACTCCTTCAATTTTGGTTCTCTTAGCCAAATAGCTCAGCTGGGCAATCGTCCCCAAATTTTCAATTCTGTGAATTTCTATAAACTTTTTTTCCTGCTTATTTTTCTCTGCTCATAGTCTATGAAGCTTTTCCTGGTGGAAAATGTTTATAAGAAATTAGATCCAACTGTCACAAGTAGCCATTTTTACTCATTTTTCCCATTCTATTACCCTATGGTTTAAACATGCAATGTTGCACAAATGAGCTTGGTCCCTAATGCAGTAGTAAAATATTCCTTATTAGCACAAAATATGACACACAGGGTGAAAAACATGCCTAATAAGGGATGAATTGGGTTATGGACAAAGTACAATCTGGTCCTCAATTTTCATGCCTACAAATCATACAAGAAACAGTAGGTTCATAACTTGACTGTTTCATCAGAATCTCCTGAGGGTATTCCATAAATCTAGATTCTCAGTCTACTCCCAGATGTATTATGTCTAGGGGGTAGGGCTTGAGAATCTTCATGTTTAAAAAACAACCCCCCCCCACACTGTTGGTGGGAATGTAACTGGTGCAGCCACTCTGGAGCTTACTCAAAAAGTGAAAAATAAAACTACCCTATGACCCAGCAACTGCACTACTATTTACCCAAAGGATACAAAAATACAGATTTGAAGGGTACATGCACCCCAATGTTTATAGCAGCATTATCAACAACAGCTTAACTATGGAAAGAGCCCAAGTATCCATCAAATGATGAATGGACAAAGAAGATGTCTCACACACACACACACACACACACACACACACACACACACACACAGTGGAACATTACTCAGCCATCAAAAAGAATGAGATCTTGCTATTTGCAGTGACATGGATGGAGCTACCGTGTAGTATGCTAAGCAAAATAAGTCAGAGAAAGACAAATACCATATGATTTCACTCATGTGTGGAATTGAAGAAACAAAACAGATGGACATATGGGAAAGGGGGAAAAAAGTTATAGGGAAGCAAACCATAAGAGACTCTTAATGATAGAGAACAAACTGAGGGTTGATGGAGGGAGGTGAGTGGAGGATGGACTAAATGGGCAATGGGTATTAAGGAGGGCACTTGTTGTGATGAGCACTGGATGTTGTATGTAAATGATGAATCACTGAATTCTACTCCTGAAACCAATATTATACTCTATGTTAACTAATTTGAATTTAAATTTTAAAAAACCCACTCCCCCAACCAAATATTTTTCTTTTCATACTATAAATATCACTGTTTATAAAAGCAAAGCAGGTGAGTCTGGGTCTCATAGAAATGGAGTAAATACATTCTCTCCTATCTCCTCAACAGTTTATAACTAAGAACACTGCACAAAATACATAAAGAAGCTATCAAAAGACCATAAAAGAAGAGCAGGTGGATATGTATAGAAGTCAATACTCACAGGACAACCCAGCAGTGAGTTGCCTGAGTTTTTTTTTCCCCTGTCTTCTACATCCTGGCTTAAGCTCTGTGGCAACCCCAAACCAAAACAACTAACAGGTAGAGATATAGTCAGATTCAGTCACTTTCTCTAACCAGAGAAGCAGGAGTGGGGGACAAACCTCTCTTGACTCGACAGCATGAGCAACAAAATAAGAGTTCCCTGCTCCCAGCAAGATGGATATGGTCCCAAACTCTTCTCAGTGCCAGCAAAGAAAATGCAGTCCCTTCCTTCATTCGTATAGCAGAAGCAGCTCCTGTGGTGTGGAAGGCCCTCCCCTCTCTCTCTCTCTCTCTTTTTTTTTTTTAATTTTCCCTTTACTACACTGAGCAAAAGTAGTGGCAATGGGAGAAGCCACGGCAGCCCCACAGGATTTCTTCTTTCACTGTTTTGCCCTAAATTAGGCCCAGTCACAAGGAGTGCATGAAAATGTAGGGATATTAAAGCTCTGGCTTTCTAGCCAAACTACTAGTAAAAAAAAAAAGAAAAAAAACCACCCTGGGAATCACAGAGAACTATTGAGATGATGAAGCCATCAGTAGGGATTTTTAAATCTCTATATGAAGTACTACCTCAATCCCAAATTGCTCGTGTGTGTGAAACCAGCTGTAATGAACACAGCAAAGATGGGCAAAAAAAAAAAAAAAAAAAAACTGGAAGAGCACTGCAATGGCTCTGAAAACTGAAGTGACGTCAGAACTGTAGCCCACAGGAGCTGGTTTAGCATTTGCGGTCTGGATGGAACTGCATTGCTTGCCTGCTGAAACAAAATTTTAAAAATAACATTCCCTGGAATATTTTTATAGGAATCAGAGTCTTACAAAATATAGTATTCAAAGTGCCCAAATACAATCCAAAATTCCTCAATGTACAAAGATTCAGACAAATTTGAATAATTGTCAAGGGAAGAGGCAATCAACAGATGCCAACCTTGAGATAACCAAATGTTGTAATTACCAGACGAGATTTTAGAGCAGCTATTATGATCATGCTATAAGAAGGAAGGGTGAACAATTTTGAAAGAAATGCAAAGATATAAGTGCTCATCTGAGAAATAGAATCTATAAAAGTGAACCAAATGGCATCCTAAGACTGAAAGCTACAATAACAGAAATTTAAAAAATGAAAGCGCTTACCAGAATGGTGATGACAGAGGAAAGAATTAATAAATTTGATGATATAGTATGAGAAATAATGCGATCTGAAAAACTGAGATTAAAAAACAGAGCCTCTGAGGCCTATGAAACAATATTAAAAGGTCTAATGTTCATATCATGAAATTTTCAAAAGGAGAGGAGAAGAAAAGTTTGAATAAATAGTGACCAAAACTCTCCAAGTTTTTTGGAAAACAAACTTTATACATCTAAGAGGCTCAGTGAACCCCAAAGAGAATAAACTGAAAGAAAACCATGCTTATACACATCATAAACAAACTGCTGAAAATCAAAGATTAAGATAAAATCTGCAAGGCATCCACAGAAAAACAACATATTACATGTAGAGAACAAAGATCTAAATGAGTACAGATTTTTTTCCATCAGAAACCATGGAGACCAAAAGAGTGGAACAATATTTTTAAAATGCTAAAAGAAAAGACCTGCCTGTCAACCCAGAATACTATATCCTGTGAAAATATCCTTCAGGAATAAAGGGAAAATAAAGATGTTCTCAAAAAAATCTAAGAGAACTCATCACTAATAGACTTGCTTTAAAGAAATTCTTCAAGTAGAAAGGAAATACTGACTAAAGGAAACCTGGAACATCAGTAATGACTGAAAAGCAACAAAAATGGTAAATATCTGCTTAAATAAAATGGATCATTTTTTGTCTTTAACTTAGTGTAACAATAAGCAAAAAATCATAATGCTGTCTGATGAAATTTTCAAGATATACAGATATATATGAAAACTTTGTAAAAGGGAAAGACTAAAACTACTATATACTCACACATTTTCTTTATTTTTGGTGACATGGTACGTTATTAATGCTAATTAGATTGTGTAAAATTGGGTGTATATATGGTATTCCCTACAGCAATCACTGAAAAAATAATTCAAAGGCATATAATCAAAAAGATTAAAATGGCAGATTTAAGTGGAATTCTAAAAAGTATTTGAATAACTCAAAGAAGAGAAGTAAGGGAAAACAGAGGAATAAGACACATTGGGGGAGGGAAGAAACACATAAGAGAAAAGCAGATACTAATAAAATGCTACAGCAAAATGCAGTATCAGTAATTATATTAAATGTAAATGGTTTAAACAAACCAATTAAAAGACATCGATATATAGATTGGATTTAAAAACAACACACACACACACTCACAAAGACACAACTGTACGTTGTCTATAAGAAACTTACTTGAAACACGATGATACAAGTAGGTTAAAAATGAAAGGGTAGAAAAGGATATAACATGCAAATACTAATCAAAAGGAAAACGGGAGTGTGCATGATAATATTAGAAAAACTACACTTCAGAGCATGGAAAATAACCAGGGACAAAGAGGAACACTATATAATGATTCATCAAGAAGACATAAAAACTCTGTGTATGCAACTGCCAACAGACCTTCAAAATAAATGAAGCAAAAACTGACAACTGAAAAGAGAAACAAATTCACAATGGTATCTGTGCATTTCAACATTCCTCTCTAAGAAATTGATAGAATGAGTAACCATAAAATCAGCAAAGATATTAAAGGATAAATAACATCATCAACTAACTGGATCTAATTGACACATATAATCTTCCACCCAACAACAAGAGAATATATACTCTTTTCAAGTGTTCATGGAAATATTTACCAAATTAAACCATATGCTAAGCCACACAACAAACTTTGTTAAATTTAGAACAACTAAGGTTACTCAAAATGTGTTCTCTGGACATAACATGGTTAAACTAGAAATTGATAACAGAAGGATATCTGGGAAATCTCTAAATATCTGGAAATTAAGCAATACACTAGTATATAATCCATAGTTCAAAGAGGAAGTCTCAAGAAAATCAGAAAATATTTTGAATTGAATAAAATAGAAATAAAGTATATTACAATATGTGAGATGTACCCAAAGTAGTGCTTACAGAAAATTTTATAGCATTAAGTGCTCATATTAGAAAAGAAAAGTCTTACACCATGTATAGAGAGTTGAGTCACTATGCTGTACACCTGAAACTAATGTAATACCGTCTGTCAACTATACTTAAAAAAACGTTTAAAAAGACAAAGAAAAGGAAGGTCTCAAATCAATAACTTAAACTTCCAAATTAAGAGATAAAAAAAAGACAAGAATCCTAAAGCAAGCAAATGGAAGGATATAACAAAGAGAAGAGAAAAAAATTTGATAAAATTGAGAACAGAGAAAACAACAGTAACAGTAAAACAATAGATAATATCAATTAAGCAAAAAGCTGATACTCTGAAAATATCAATAAAACTAATAAACCTCTAACTTGGTGATCAAGTAAAAGAGAGAAGACACATATGATAAATATCAGGAATTAAAGAGGAGATGTCATTACCGACTCATAGACATTAAAGGATAATGAAAGAATGCTAAAAAGAATTCTATGCACATTCTATGCACATAAATATGAGAGTTTGGATAAACTAGACCATTTCCTTGAAAGGCAAAGCCTACCAAAACTCACCATAAGAAAAAATAAATAACTTGAATAACCTTGTGTCTATTAAAAAACTGATTTCATAGCTAAAATTCTTCCAAAAAAAGAAAATGCCAGACCCAGTTAATTTCACTGTAGAATTCTGCTATGCATTTAAGAAGATCAGGGGACCCTTTTTAATTCATTTCATGAGCCACCATTACTCTGATATAAGAACCAAATAAAGAGAATACCAGAAAAGAGAACTGTAAACCACATCCCTCTTAAAATAGATATAAAATCATCAACAGAATTTTAGCTATTTAACCCAACAATATGGTAAAAGAACAATACATCACACCAAGTGGGATTTATTTCCAGGAATGCAAGGAAGGTTCAACAATGGAAAATCAGTCAATGCAATCCACAGTATTAACAGATTTTTAAAAAATGATTATACTTAAAAAATGCAGAAAAATCATTTGACAAAATTCAACATCCATTCATGATAAAAACTCTCAGTGGGCAAGAAATATAAGGGATCTTCTCAACCTGATAAAAGACAGCTATAAAAACCCTATAGCTAACATCATACTTAATGGTGGAAGACTGAATGATTTCTCCCTATGACTAGGATCAAGGCAAGGATGCCTACTCTCATCACTCTTACTCAGTATCATACTGGAAGCATAAGCAAGTGCAATGAATCAAGAAAAAAAATAAAAGCTTTACATATTGGAGAGGAATAGATAAAACCATCCATATTCCCAGATGACATGTTGCCTACATAGAAAATCTCAAGTGATCTTCAAAAAAAGCACTTAAAGTTACTGAGTTTGGCAAGCTCACAGATACCAGATCAACACTGAAACCCCTATATTTCTACACATTAACAATGAACAATTAGAAACCAAAATTTTAATAATACTATTTACAATAGCCCCCCCCCAGAGTTTTAGGTAAAAATCTAAAGAAAATATATTCCAGATATGCACATGGAACTAAATAAAAATAAAAACACAACTTACCAAATTCGTGACAGGTGGGCAAAAGTAGTGTGTAGAGGGAAATTTGTTGCATTAAATATATATTAAGAAAAGAAAGATCTAAAATCAATAACCTAAGAATCCACATTAGGAAAATAAAGAAAGAGCAATTTAGGTCTAAAGCAAGGAGAAGGAAAGAAGTAGTAATAAAAATTAGAACAGAAACCAGTGAAATTGAAAACAGAAAATTAATAGGGAAAAGCAACAAAACCAAAAGTTGGTTCTTTGGAAAGACAATATTGAAAAATCTCTAGTCAGGTAACCAAGGAAAAAAGAGAAGATGTAAATTGCTAATATCAGAATGAAAGATGGGCCATCATTGTCAATCCCATGGGCAATAAAGGAATACTATGAACAACTATATGCCCACATATTTGATAACTTAGACCAAGTCCTTGAAATATGCAAAATACCAAAACTCACAAAAGAAGAAGTAGGTATGCTAAATAATCTCATTTAAAAACTGAATCAACAATTAGTAACCTTCTAAAAGAATGCATCAGGACAGATAATTCCATGGGTGAATTCTCCTAAATCTTTAAGGAAGAAATAATAGCAATTCTCCACAATATCTCTCAGAAAATGGAACCAGAGGGAATACTTCCTTATTTATCTATGAAGCCAGATTTAACTTAATACCACAATCAGATAAAGACCTTACAAGAAAGGAAAGCTATAGACAAGTATCTCTCATGAACATATATGCAATAATCCTCAACAAAATATTAACATTAAATGCAACAATGTATTAAAGAAAATACACCATGACCAAATGGTATTTATTCCAGGTATGCAAGGCTGGCTCAACATTCAAAAACCAATCAGTATAATCTATCACATCAGCAGGCTAAAGAAGAAAAAATCATCATTATATCAATATGTGCAGAAAAAGCATTTGATAAATCCCCAGCACCCATTTTTTAAGATTTATTTCTTTATTTGAGAGAGAGAGAGAGAACAGGGAGAGGGGGGAAATCTCAAGCAGACTTCCCACTGA
The DNA here is from genome assembly GCF_963455335.1 of Martes martes. Classification (NCBI taxonomy): domain Eukaryota; kingdom Metazoa; phylum Chordata; class Mammalia; order Carnivora; family Mustelidae; genus Martes; species Martes martes. The sequence continues at coordinate 35,643,905 of NC_137897.1, read as the reverse complement.
CTGGGGAGCCCAACATGGAGCTGAGATCATTGGACACTTAACCAACTGAAGCTACCCAGGCAACCCCCCAGAACCCATTTCTGATAAAAGCTCTCAGCAAACTAGGAAATAGAGAGGAACACTGCCAACTTGGTAAAGAGCATCTACAAAATATCTGCAGCTACAATCATACTCGAGACTGGACCTCAGTATGGACAATTTCCCCCAAGATCAGAAACAAGACAAGGATGTCCTCTCTCACCACTCCTATTCAATATCCTACTAGAAGTCCTAGGTAATGAATAAGGTAAGAATAAGAGATAAGAGTACATAGATTGGAAAGGAGGAGACTTTTTTGCATATAACCTGATTATCTATGTATAAAATTTAAAATACCTACAAAAAATTTCCTAGAAGTAGTAAGCAAGCATAACAAAGTCACAGGACAGAAAAAAAAAACTAGAAAAGTAGACATCTCCCAAATTTAAAATTTTTTAAATTTTTGCTCTGTGAAGGTGAGAGTAAATGAAAAGACAAAGCCACAGACTGAGAGAAATTTTTGAAAGTCACATATCTAACAAAAGACATATCTCAAAAATCTGAGATAAACCAATTTTATTTTTATTTTCTTGAAGATTTTATTTATTGATTTGAGAGATAAAGAGAGCAGTGGGGAGGGGTAGAGGGAGGGAGAGAGAGAGAGAGAGGCAAACTCCTACTGAGCAGGTTGCTCAACGTGCGGCTCAATCCCAGGACCTGGAGATCATGACCTGAACCGAAGGCAGATGCTTAAACTACTGAGCCCCCCAGGTACCCCTGAGATAAACCAATTTTAAAAACTGGGCAAAAGATTTTAGTAGATATTTTATCAAAGAAGATGTATGGATACCAAATAAACACATGAAAAATGCTTAACATTCTTAATCATTAAGGATACGCAAATTAAAACTACAATGGGATACCATTATACCCCTATTAGAATGGCTAAAATAAAAACATACTGATATTATTTAGGGCCAATGAGCCTGCAAAGCAACTGTGATTCTCAGGTGTTGCTGGTTAGAATGCCAAATGGCACAGCCACTCTGGAAAACAGTTTGGCTCTTTCCTGTAAATTTAAACAAACACTTATCTATGACCCAGAAGTCCCACTCCTAGGCATTCACCCTACAGAACTGAAACTTACATGCACACAAAATCCTGGACGTGAACATTTATGGCAGAATAATTTGTAGTGGTGAAAATCTGGAAACAACCCAAACATGCCTGATTCTGTGAATAAGCAATAGAAAGGAACAAACTACTGCTAGCTGCAACAGCATGAATGATCTCAACTACATTGTGCTAATTAGAAGACACCAGTCTCAAAAGGTTATATACTATATGATTCCATTAATATGGCATTCTTTAAAAGGCAAAATTAGAGGGACAGAGAACCCATCACTGTGGTTGCCAGGGGTCATAGGTAGGACAAGTGTTTGACTGCAAAGAGGTAGCAGGAGGGAATTTGGGGAAGTGCTGGGATTGTTCTATATCCCATTAGTGGTGGTTACAAAAATCTATGCATGTGTTAAAATTCTGCTATATGTAGCTTAAAATAGTAATGCAAAATAATAAACAAGTCAGATATTTTAATAAATCCAATAAAGATAATTTAAAAAGAAACTCAAGCAAAGCAAGAAAAAGGCATCATGGAAGTATATATCAACATGTAGTTGGTCCCAGCTTCCTCTTAGAGAGACAGGGTTTGTTTCCTTTTGTTTGACACGTCTTTCTTTTTTTCAAGTAATAATTATAAAGTTCTAATACTGCTGTTGCTGATTGGAAGTAGTCATAAAAATGAAGGCTACAGGCTGTTAAAATAATCTCTAAAACCTGAATCAACTCAGGTGAACTAAATCTATTGCATAGTCAGTGTAAGTAATTGTGTAGAAACCCATCATTAAGACAACCCTAAAACCCTTGAGTCAAAAAAATGACGTTAAGAGGCCACGTAGAGACACGACCTAGGATTAAAGAAAAATTGTTCTGCCAGATAGCATCTCAAATTTTTTCAGATTTGTGAAGGGTAATGATATTTTTTGTTCCTGTAATCTTGACTACAACTTCTTTTTTTTTAAGATTCTATTTATTTATTTGACAGAGACCACAAATAGGCAGAGAGGCAGGCAGAGAGAGAGGGGGGGGAAGCAGGCTCCCCGCTGAGCAGAAAGCCCAATGTGGGGCTCGATCCCAAGACCCTGGGATCATGACTTGAGCTGAAGGCAGAGGCTTTAACCCACTGAGACACCCAGGCGCCCCTTGACTACAACTTCTGAAAGTAACCAAACATTGTCATTTTTAAAAAGGGTTTCCAAGCAACTAGGTGAGTTCTTCCCAATCCAGAGGAGGAAAATATTTGTAGTGAATCCAGTTTGAATAACATGGTGGTCTTGTTTTTGCACTTAGCCAAAATGGTTTCATCAATCACAGGAAATGACACTTCCGACACAAAGAAAATAAGATGTAAATTAGCTAGAGGAAAGAACAGAGCAGGGACTATTCTATTTGGAATAAGAAAGACTCAGAAAAGCAAATTGTTATGCAGGAGTTATGATCCTATTGCATTTTCATCACCTAATTTCCAAATGACTTGCAGCCTTCCTTCTAATTATGAAATCTGCATTATTAGACTTGCTAGAACTGGCCTAGAGGGAAGAGAATCATCTGGCAAAGGTTGAAAGACAGCAACTCTTCAGGAATCTGGTGCTTCTCCCTATAGAAGCACTGGCCAGTGGAAACACAATGTTAGCCACGTATGTAATTGCAAATGTTCCTGTAGTCACACTAGAAAAAAAGGAAAGAGGTGAGATTCATTTTAATAATATTTGTATTTAATCAATTATATCCAAAATAATATTTCAACATGTAATAATTATGAAAATTATTAATGAAATTTTACATTTTTTTCATACTGTGCCTTCAAAACTCAGTATCTATTTTATACTCATGGTATATCTTAGTTAAGAGTAGCCACGTTTCAAGTACTCAATAGCCCCATGTAGCTAATGGCTGCTATGAAGACTGCAGCTCTAAAGAGTTTATGCCCATGGAAAATGTGAGATAGGATCATTTGTTTCAATCGGTCTTTGGAACTAAGAATGGATACTTAGAAGAGAAGACAGACTGGAAGAAAGTTGAGCAAACTGACTTGCTTGAAAAAGATGATAAAATATATGATTGGGCTTAAGTACAACCAATATTATTGTTTACCCTTCTTAAGGGTCACAACAGATAACAGGCCCTATGTTGTGTTTCCTTTGAGAATAGGCTAGAAACTCACTTGCATCTTGAAGCCTTTCCTGATGAGGCCCATCTTTTTATTCACCAGTTGGTCACCTGACTTTTGTCTCTTTACCTCTTCATTTTCTGTCCTGTCCCATCCATGACAGGTAGTGAGGTACAGTGGAGAGTACAGAGCCTCTGAAAGAAAAGGATTAAGAAGTACCCCTCCAGGCTCTGCCTCTGCTTAATATCTCTTACCCTCATTATCCCTATCCTTGCCACTAAAAGTGCCCACCAAGAAAGTCAGTCAATGGAAAGGTGGTAGGGTATATAACAGGAGAGTCTCAGCATCCCCATGGGTGAAACCCAGAATTAACAGCACTGATAGGCATTTTCCTGCCCTCCTTGTTGGCCTGTACATGGAACTAAGCTTCTACCTGGAATTCTCTCTGAACATTCCAGAATAACTCAGTGCCTATGTCCACTGCTGTGATTTACCTGCTAGAGTAGACTCTGCCTGATACTAATGATTGCCTAAAGCATGCCCCAACTTGCTCTTCCTGTCAGTTTCTGAGATCAGCCTGTCCAGGTGTTCTTGCTGGGCCTAGTCTCTGCAGCTGGTTCAATTTGCCAAACTTCCATTCTTACTGTTGGAGGTCCCAGCAATCAATCCTACAATTCCACACCAGTCTTGAGCCCGCTAACAATATGAAAACTTGCCAGGTATATTACACTGAGCAAATAAATCAACCTCAGTTTCCTCACATGTGAAGTAAGAATAAATAGTATTTACCTTATATGGTTATTGTGAGGATCAATGAGACAATGCATGAGAAAATGCTTTGTAAATTAAGGAAGCGTTAGTTATTAAGTTTGCTTAGTACTTACTATCCTCACAGTGTTGTCCTCATAGGTAACACTTAAATAGCTACCAATATTGTAGATACAGTGCTTACATTCCTAAAATTTTTATAAAACACTCCTTGAATGGGAGTTCAGGGTTTAATTTAACTAGTTATCATACAAGAAATTCAAAAGAGAGGCAAGAGAAAGATGGGAAATAAAATTATTGATGTTAAGAGCACCATATATGATTTTTATACCTTGGGATTTCTTGTTGTGAAATGTTAGCCCTTCCATAACCTCCCTTGATCAAATTTATGTTCTGTGGTTAATACTTCATATAGCAAGCCTAACTGAAAATGTGAAAATTATATTTTTATTCTTGGGTAAACTTTGTAGCAACCTGGGTTATAGTCAACATTGCAAAAAAAAAAAAAACAGTTTCTTCAATAATTTCCAGAAAAAGAAATACCAGCAAGCACAGCTTACTTGTGTAGTGAGACAGGAAATTTATAAGTCCCCTCATCAAATAAAAACTATAAAAAGCCAGATTTAGAGTTGATGTCATAGTATCCCCACCCCAACCAAAACCCTACAAATCTAGGCAGAGACTCACTTGTACTTCTGATGGTACTTAAACTTGAAAGAAGAAACTATTTCAATTCCCTTTCAGAAGAAATTGATCTGGACACCAGCAGAGAAATTAAACCAGCTTAACTCATGGAGATTTCCTAAACTCATCACATTTTCCTACAAAAGGGGAGAAGGAGATTTACTGCCTTCTTGAATAATTTGTATAAACTCAGTCGGCAAGCATGCTGGGATGTTAAGGATGGTTTACCAGTGGAAAGGGATAAGATATTCCCTCCCTATAAGCAAAGCCTGGGCTCGGGACACTAATTCAACAGTGAAGACTATTGGGCTTCATCAGCCAACAGGTAAACCACCTCACCCATGGCCATGCAGCAGACACTGACTCAGTGTAAACTGGTGTCCCTTACCAGTGGGGTCTGTTCAAATGCATGGCCAAGGGGAGGCATATAGTCATGTTGCACTAGTTAGATCCAGGCAGGAAAAATTCACCCCATGTGGTTCAAATGAAAAGACTTTTTTTGAAAGTCTACTTACAAAATCGTGAGAATTGGGGCACCTGGGTGGCTCAGTGGTTTAAGCTGCTGCCTTCAGCTCGGGTCATGATCTCAGGGTCCTGGGATCGAGTCCCACATCGGGCTCTCTGCTCGGCAGGGAACCTGCTTCTCTCTCTCACTCTCTCTGCCTGCCTCTCTGCCTACTTGTGATCTCTCTCTCTCTGTCAAATAAATAAATAAAATCTTAAAAAAAAAACAAAATCGTGAGAATTAAGAAAACAAATAAGGGACATTGAGTCACCCAGAGACTAGCACTAGCTAGAACCCATTATCATCCCTAGACCTCCAGCTCAAGAGAGCTAGAATCTTGGAGGAGCCTCCTGGTGGGAGCAATGGCCCAGGAGAGATGCCGCTGAGCTTTGATAGAATTCCAGAGCCTCCACTCGCCTAACCCACGGGTCAGCAAACATTTTCTACAAAGGGCCAGGTAGTGAATATTTTAGGCTTTGTGAGCCATGCAGTCTGCATGACAACTGCTCAAGCCTACAGTTGTAGCATGGAAACAGCCATAGACAATAAGTAAATGAGTGATCATCAAAACTTTGTTTCAATAAAACTTTATCTACAAAAACAGAGTGGATGGAATTTGACCCACCCACCAAAAATCTAACCTAAAGGGAGCTATTTAAAATACTTCCCACATACTTCAAACTCTTTACTCATTATTGCTGATATCTGAAAGAACACTTAATCAATAAGAAATATTAAGTTTTTTAATATTTATAAAAAACTGCAGCCAATAGGAGATACTCAAACTGAGAAATACCAGCTAACACTATTGGGTAGTCTTCAAATAACATTTGTATCTCTCAGCCATGTTAACAATACCACATAAAATCATGTGTAAAAATTGCCATGCTAAGGACTTATTTTACTCCCAAAACTTATTTCTTGAACCACAACTCAAAGGATTTGCTTCAAGTATGCTGTGCATATAAAATGACCAATGGTTATTTTATTTGCAAGCATGACTCACCACTGGCAGGCAATAGGGCCAAAACCACACACTTGTTAAGTGACAATGGCTACAAGGAGGACCAAATGATCACTTGTCTACATAGTTCTGCCCTGAAAATGTCGACCTAAACCTCCCACCCAGTGTGTCAGTCTTTCCTGCTCTTGCCTTCCATTTGATGACAGTGGATTCCTTCAGAACAGTGACATCTCTTCATTGGTTGCTGAACTCAAATTCTTGCAGGGGGATTATATTATAATACATGTTCTCACTTTCCTGATTTCTCAGCTGATTTTTCAGAGGATTCCAGATTCAGACACTACATGTTTCTTGGGTGATGTCAGAAAAGAAATCTCACATTGTCCTCATAGGATCTCCAGGAAACTCTACCATACCCAGCATAGATTGGACTGATGGTAACTCTACTTGTTTCTACCCAGACTAGCCATGCAACAGGGCTTAATGAACTGCCATACTGGGCCTCACAGGTGTAGGGTTTTGGTAACAGGTCTAAGTTCCTTCTGTCCCTGTGGGGTAGAGCAAATATGTAACCACCTAAATCTGGTTCATTTCAGAGCTAGTCGGACTGTGGGCATTAGACCTCATTACCTATAGAAGCACCTGAAAGGAGAATTGAGTTTCCTGATAGTCACGATGTCATAAATTGGGACAAAACTTCCCATGAGGTGTAGTGCTAGAGAAGAAGAATTCCAACCAGGATGTTCCATCATAAGAATGGCTTACCAGCTCCCAAATATGTGTTTGGTTCAATGACATTAGGAAAATGGTGATTTTTTTAAAGAGTAGAATGACTTGTGTTTTTAACTCCTGAATGGAAAACACATGCTTTATTTTTTTAAAAGATTTTATTTATTTATTTGTCAGAAAGAGAGAGAGAGAGAGTGAGCACAAGAAGGGGGAGCAGCAGGCAGGAAAAGCAGGTTCCCTGCTGAGCAAGGAGCCTGATGCAGGACTCGATCCCAGGACCCTGGGATCATGACCTGAGCTGAAGGCAGACACTCAACTGACTGAGCCACCCAGGAGTCCCAAAACATGTGCTTTATTGTTGAAGAGCCAGCTCTATGTACTAGTTGGCCGTGATTCCATCTTTTCACCAGTACCCTTCTCCCAACTCCTGAAACTTTTCTCAGTAGGACTTCAGGATCTCCAGGTTGCCTTTTAAATGGTACATTCATTTATTCATTCAGCAAATGGTTATGGAGCATTTATTATATGCTAGGCACTCCACTGGTCTCTGAAGATAAACTATACACAATCCTGCTGTCGTGGAGCTTATAGTATATATAATATGGGAGATAAGCAATGCATAAATAATTATGCAGCAAAATTAGTCAAATAATCTAGTCCCCTAAATAATACAAATTACAAACAAGGAGACATGCTATGAGAAGTGACTAGGTATATAATGGGGAGGGGGGAGTGTATCAAGAACAGGGACAGCACACACAAAGGCAAGAGGCAGAAAACACTATGTGAGTTCCTTTTTTTTTTAAATTTTTTATTTTTTTATAAACATATGTATTAGTAGCCCCAGAGGTACAGGTCTGTGAATCGCCGGGTTTACACAGTTCACAGCACTCACCACAGCACATATCCTCCCCAATGTCTACAACACCACCACCCTCTCCGGACCCCCAGCAACCCTCAGTTTGTTTTGTGAGATTAAGAGTCTCTTATGCTTTGTCTCCCTCCCGATCCCATCTTGTTTCATTTATTCTTTTCCTAACCCCCAAACCCCCTACATTGCCTCTCCACTTCCTCATATCAGGGAGATCATATGATAGTTGTCTTTCTCTGACTGACTTACTTCGCTAAGCATAATACCCTCTAGTTCCATCCACATCATTGCAAATGGCAAGATTTCATTTCTTTTGATGGCTGCATAGTATTCCATTGTATATATATACACCACATCTTCTTTATCCATTCATCTGTTGATGGACATCTAGGTTTTTTCCATAGTTTGGCTATTGTGGACATTGCTGCTATAAACATTCAGGTGCATGTGCCCCTTCGGATCACTATGTTTGTATCTTTAGGGTAAATACCCAGTAGTGCAATTGCTGGGTCATAGGGTAGCTCTATTTTGAACTTTTTGAGGAACCTCCATGCTGTTTTCCAGAGTGGTTGCACCAGCTTGCATTCCCACCAACAGTGTTGGAGGGTTCCCCTTTCTCCGCATCCTCGCCAGCATCTGTCATTTCCTGACTTGTTAATTTTAGCCATTCTGACTGGTGTGAGGTGGTATCTCATTGTGGATTTGATTTGTATTTCCCTGATGCCGAGTGATGTGGAGCACTTTTTCATGTGTCTGTTGGCCACCTGGATGTCTTCTTTGCAGAAGTGTCTGTTCATGTCCTCTGCCCATTTCTTGATTGGATTATTTGTTCTTTGGGTGTTGAGTTTGATAAGTTCTTTATAGATTTTGGATACTAGCCCTTTATCTGATATGTCGTTTGCAAATATTTTCTCCCATTCTGTCAGTTGTCTTTGGTTCTGTTAATTGTTTCCTTTGCTGTGCAAAAGCTTTTGATCTTGATGAAATCCCAATAGTTCATTTTTGCCCTTGCTTCCCTTGCCTTTGGCGATGTTCCTAGCAAGAAGTTGCTGCGGCTGAAGTCGAAGAGGTTGCTGCCTGTGTTCTCCTCAAGGATTTTGATGGATTCCTTTCTCACATTGAGGTCCTTCATCCATTTTGAGTCTATTTTCTTGTGTGGTGTAAGGAAATGGTCCAATTTCATTTTTCTGCATGTGGCTGTCCAATTTTCCCAACACCATTTGTTGAAGAGGCTGTCTTTTTTCCATTGGACATTCCTTCCTGCTTTGTCGAAGATTAGTTGACCATAGAGTTGAGGGTCTATTTATGGGCTCTCTATTCTGTTCCATTGATCCATGTGTCTGTTTTTGTGCCAGTCCCATACTGTCTTGATGATGACAGCTTTGTAATAGAGCTTGAAGTCCGGAATTGTGATGCCACCAACTTTGGCTTTCTTTTTCAATATTCCTTTGGCTATTCAAGGTCTTCTCTGGTTCCATATAAATTTTGGGATTATTTGTTCCATTTCTTTGAAATAAATGGATGGGATTTTGATAGGGATTGCATTAAATGTGTAGATTGCTTTAGGTAGCATAGACATTTTCACAATATTTTTTCTTCCAATCCATGAGCATGGAACATTTTTCCATTCTTTGTGTCTTCCTCAATTTCTTTCATGAGTACTTTATAGTTTTCTGAGTACAGATTCTTTGCCTCTTTGGTTAGGTTTATTCCTAGGTATCTTATGGTTTTGGGTGCAATTGTAAATGGGATTGACTCCTTAATTTCTCTTTCTTCTGTCTTGTTGTTGGTGTAAAGAAATGCAACTGATTTCTGTGCATTGATTTTATATCCTGACACTTTACTGAATTCCTGTACAAGTTCTAGCAGTTTAGGAGTGGAGTCTTTTGGGCTTTCCACATATAGTATCATATCATCTGCAAAGAGTGATAGTTTTACTTCTTCTTTGCTGATTTGGATGTCTTTAATTTCTTTTTGTTATCTGATTGCTGAGGCTAGGATTTCTAGTACTATGTTGAATAGCAGTGGTGATAATGGACATCCCTGCAGTGTTCCTGACCTTAGCGGAAAAGCTCTCAGTTATTCACCATTGAGAATGATATTTGCGGTGGGTTTTTCATAGTTGGCTTTGATGATATTGAGGTATGTGACCTCTATCCCTACACTTCGAAGAGTTTTGATCAGGAAGGGATGCTGTACTTTGTCAAATGCTTTTTCAGCATCTATTGAGAGTATCATATGATTCTTGTTCTTTCTTTTATTAATGTATTGTATCACATTGATTGATTTGTGGATGTTGAACCAAACTTGCAGCCCTGGAATAAATCCCACTTGGTCGTGGTGAATAATCCTTTTAATGTGCTGTTGGATCCTATTGGCTAGTATTTTGGTGAGAATTTTCGCATCTGTGTTCATCAAGGATATTGGTCTGTAATTCTCTTTTTTGACTGGATCCTTGTCTGGTTTTGGGATAAAGGTAATGCTGGCCTCATAAAATGAGCCTGGAAGTTTTCCTTCCATTTCTATTTTTTGGAACAGTTTCAGGAAAATAGGAATTTATTCGTCCTTAAATGCTTGGTAGAATTCCCCTGGGAAGCCATCTGGCCCTGGGATTTTGTTTGTTTGGAGATTTTTGATGACTGTTTCAATCTCCTTACTGGTTATGGGTCTGTTCAGGTTTTCTATTTCTTCCTGATTCAGTTGTGGTAGTTTATATGTCTCTAGGAATGCATCCATTTCTTCCAGATTGTCAAATTTGTTGGCATAGAGTTGCTCATAGTATGTTCTTATAATTGTTTGAATTTCTTTGGTGTTAGTTGTGACCTCTCCTCTTTCATTCATGATTTTATTTATTTGGGTCCTTTCTCTTTTCTTTTTGATAAGTCTGGCCATGGGTTTATCAATCTTATTAATTCTTTCAATGAACCAGCTCCTAGTTTCGTTGATCTGTTCTACTGTTCTTTTGGTTTCTATTTCATTGATTTCTGCTCTGATCTTTATTATTTCTCTTCTCCTGCTGGGTTTAGGCTTTCTTTGTTGTTCTTTCTCCAGCTCCTTTAGGTGTAGGGTTAGGTTGTGTATTTGAGACCTTTCTTGTTTCTTGAGAAAGTCTTGTACCACTATATATTTTCCTCTCAGGACTTCCTTTGCTGTGTCCCACAGATTTTGAGCTGTTGTGTTTTCATCATCATTTGTTTCCATGAATTTTTTCAATTCTTCTTTAATTTCCTGGTTGACCCATTCATTCTTTAGAAGGATGCTGTTTAGTCTCCATGTATTTGGGTTCTTTCCAAATTTCCTCTTGTGATTGAGTTCTAGCTTCAGAGCATTGTGGTCTGAAAATATGCGGGAATGATCCCAATCTTTTGATACCGGTTGAGACCTGATTTATGACCCAGGATGTGATCTATTCTGGAGAATGTTCCATGTGCACTAGAGAAGAATGTGTATTCTGCTGCTTTGGGATGGAATGTTCTGAATATATCTGTGATGTCCATCTGGTCCAGTGTGTCATTTAAGGCCTTTATTTCCTTGTTGATCTTTTGCTTGGATGATCTGTCCATTTCAGTGAGGGAAGTGTTAAAGTCCCCTACTATTATTATATTATTGTCAATGTGTTTCTTTGATTTTGTTATTAATTGGTTTATATACTTGGCTGCTCCCATGTTAGGGGCATAGATATTTAAAATTGTTAGATCTTCTTGTTGGACAGACCCTTTGAGTATGATATAGTGTCCTTCCTCATCTCTTTTTATATTCTTTGGCTTATAATCTAATTGATCTGATATAACGATTGCCACCTCAGCTTTCTTTTGATGTCCATTAGCATGGTAAATTGTTTTCCACCCCCTCACTTTAAATCTGGAGGTGTCTTTGGGTCTAAAATAAGTTTCTTGTAGGCAGCATATTGATGGGTTTTGTTTTTTTATCCATTCTGATACCCTGTGTCTTTTGATTGGGGCATTGAGCCCATTTACATTCAGGGTAACTATTGAGAGATATGAATTTAGTGCCATTGTATTGCCTGTAAGGTGACTGTTACTGTATATTGTCTCTGTTCCTTTCTGGTCTACTACTTTTAGGGTCTCTCTTTGCTTAGAGACCCCTTTCAATATTTCCTGTAGAGCTGGTTTGGTGTTTGCACATTCTTTCAGTTTTTGTTTGTCCTGGAAGCTTTTTATCTCTCCTTCTATTTTTAATGATAGCCTAGCTGGATATAGTATTCTTGGCTGCATGTTTTTCTCGTTTAGTGCTCTGAATATATCATGCCAGTTCTTTCTGGCCTGCCAGGTCTCTGTGGATAAGTCTGCAGCCAATCTAATATTTTTACCATTGTATGTTACAGACTTCTTTTCCCGGGCTTCTTTCAGGATTTTCTCTTTGTCGCTAAGACTTGTGAATTTTACTATTAGGTGACGGGGTGTGGACCTATTTTTATTTTGAGGGGGGTTCTCTGTGCCTCCTGGATTTTGATGCTTGTTCCCTTTACCATATTAGGGCAATTCTCTCCAATAATTGTCTCCAATATACCTTCTGCTCCCCTCTCTCTTTCTTCTTCTTCTGGAATCCCAATTATTCTAATGTTGTTTCATCTTATGGTTTCACTTATATCTCAAATTCTCCCCTCGTGGTCCAGTATTTGTTTGTCTCTCTTTTGCTCAGCTTCTTTATTCTCTGTCATTTGGTCTTCTATATCACTAATTCTTTCTTCTACCTCATTTATCCTAGCAATAAGAGCCTCCATTTTTTATTGCACCTCATTAATAGCTTTTTTTATTTCAGCTTGGTTAGATTTTAGTTCTTTTATTTCTCCAGAAAGGGCTTTTATCTCCCCGGAGAGGGTTTCTCTAATATCTTCCATGCCTTTTTCGAGCCCAGCTAGAACCTTGAGAATCATCATTCTGAACTCTAGAGCTGACATATTACCAATGTCCATATTGATTAGGTCCCTAGCCTTCATTACTGCCTCTTGTTCTTCTTTTTTGTGGTGAGTTTTTCTGCCTTGTCATTTTGTCCAGATAAGAATATATGAAGCAGCAAATAAAATACTAAAAGGGTGGCAAAGACCCCAGGAAAATGTGCTTTAACCAAATCAGAGGAGACCCCAAATCGTGGGGGGGAGAAAGGGGTTAAAAAGAAGTTAAAAAAATTTAAAAAAGAAAACAAATAGAGAAAAAATATGAAAAAGAAAAAAATATATATATATATATTAGACCAGTGACTAGAACAGGGTCACCCACTTAATTTTGGGGGTATTTTGGTCTCTTAGAAGAAACTACCTCCCAAAATTTTAAAGAATGAAAAACATATATAAGGGTAAACACAATGAAGGGATGGAATATGCCTATAAAGATGAAAAAAAAATTTTTTTTTTAATTTCTAAAAAAGGAGTTGATAAAGTAAGTTGGTTGGGAGAATAAAGAAAAAGAACGTGGAAAGAATTTGCTCAGGCTGGAGACTAGAACAAGCCCAGAGCTAGATTTAAGGTATATTTTGATCTAGTAGAAGAAGTTGTACCCCAAATTTTTTAGAAGAAAAAACCCTATCAGTATAAAAAAATAAAGTTAGATCCAATGAAAGATAAAATATGACTATAAGAATGAAGTTTCAAAAAAGATTATTTTTTTATGAAAGATATTGTTAAGATAAACCAGTCTTAGTTTTCCTAAAGAGGAAAGAGTAAAAGTTAAAAAAAAATTAGCAGAAGAAGAAAAAATTAAAAAAAATTAATTAAATGCAAGACTAAAGAATCGTGGGGAGAAAGCCATGAATTCCATGCTTTGCTTTCTCCTCCTCTGGAATTCGGCTGTTCTCCTTGGTAAGTGAACATGGTCTTGGCTGGATTTCTTGTTGATCTTCTGGGGGAGGGGCCTGTTGTAGTGATTTTCAACTATCTTTGCCCGAGGCGGAATTATACCACCCTTACCAGGGGCCAGGCTAAGTAATCCGCTTGGGTTGGCTTTCGGGAGCTTTTGTTCCCTGAACACTTTCTGTAGATTTCTGGAGGACAGGAATGGTAATGGCAGCCGCCCAATCTCTGGCCTGGCATAGCTGAGAGCTCAGGCCCCACTCCTCAGTGCGCTCTCAGAGAAAAGTGCTCAATCACTCCCGTCTCCCTGGCCTCCGGCTGCACTCTGAGCTCACCCAGGCTGTGACCAAGTGTCTCTGTCTCTGGCAAACAGCTCTGCCTGGAGTCTCTGAACCCCACAGATCCCTGAGTTCTTCCAGGGGGTGTCTCCCCGGATCTTGTGGGGACCCCACTCACATAGCAGTGGCCTGTGCCACGGACTATGGTTCAAGGTAACCCCAAATTGAGAGCTCACTCCTCAGCTCTTTCTCTGTAGCCAGCTTCCCCACTCTAATACCTGTGAGCTCTGGGACGTTCAGACACCCCCGATCCTTCTGTGACCCTGTGGGACCTGGGGCCACGCTGACTCCACGTGGGCTTCACCCCGGTTTAGCCTCTGGAGCTATATCCCTCAATGGAGCAGACTTTTAAAAGTCCTGATTTTGTGCTCCATTGTTCTGCCGCTTGCCAGGAGCCAGCCCCTCCCCCTGTGGTCTATCTCCCCCCCACTTTTTTTTAAAGATTTTATTTATTTGACAGAGAGAGAGTAGGCAGAGAGGCAGGCAGAGAGAGAGAGGAGGAAGCAGGCTCCCCACTGAACAGATAGCCCGATGCGGGGCTTGATCCCAGGACCCTGGGATCATGACCCTAGCCAAAGGCAGAGGCTTTAACCCACTGAGCCACCCAGGCACCCCACTACGTGAGTTCTTGAAGAATTGGCAGATTCAAGTATGGCTGGAGTATGGGCGTAGTAGACATGGAGAAGGGCAAGCCAGAACCCCTTCCAGGGAAGGAATTGCCCCAATTGTCAGCTCCTCCAGGATCTGCCAGGACTGCAGAGACCCACTTTGCCAGAGTTCATGCCAGGGGTCACACCCAAGGTCATGCTAGGTAGGATAGAAAGGCCAGAGGTTTGACAACTCTGATGAGCAAAATTCACTCTGGAGCTCCCACTGGGTTGACTGAGACTTTGGCCTGTATTAAAGTCTGACTTCTTCCTCTGCCTTATCCTACTTCCTCCTCCTTTCCTTTCCCAGATATTGTCGTATACTTGCAAACATGGGGTAACCCAAACCTTGCCTCGGTGTCTGCCCCTGAAAAACCCAGAAGGAGGGAGAAGCTGCAGAGGATAGCCTGACAGCCTTGAACATGCAGTAGAGGGCTAACCCTCCACAGTCAGCTTTTTGGGTGGCCTTCATTAACACGTGATTCCATCTGGAAATGAATCAATGTAAGGTCATATTAAGGCAGCACCTAATCTCCTTAATTTATGATGTCTTCATAAAAAGACAAGATTTTTTACCACTCATTGGTAATTTTTCTCTGAGTCTCACATTATGGGAAGCTTCTTACTTCTGAAATGTTTTTAAGATAGATTTATTTATTTGTTTGTTTGTTTGTTCATTTCTTTCAGAAAGAAGAGAGGGAGAGCACATGAGGGGGAGGAGGGGTAAAGGGAGAGGGAGAATCTCCAGCATACTCTGCCCTGAGCGCAGAGCCTGACCCTGGGCTCGATCTCACAACCTTGGTAACAGGACCTGAGCTTAAACCAAGAATCAGACACTTAAATGACTGCACCACCTAAGTGACCCTTACTTCTGAAATTCTTAATAGAAGTGTCAAACCTCGTAGTCATGACTCCCAATGTAACTTTTTTGCTAACAGGAAGCAGCAAACCAGAGTTAAGAAAGCTATAGGCCTTCCCACCATGGAGCATAGAGCATCTTTCACTCTCTGAGACAAAAGGACGCACAGAACACAAGTCTCCCAAGTAGTTTACATCAGGTCTTCTGTCTTCATTGACCCACCCTGATTCTATCAGACCTCCTAGGGATGTTTCCCTGCACCACCATAGCAGTCCAGTTGTGATTCCTGAGTTCTCTCTTTTTTGTTTTTGTTTTTAAATTGGAGCAATACTGGCTCTCTATTCTCAAACAAAAAAGAATTAAGAAAAATACCCATCAATTTTAACATTTGTTTCTGAAATAACTTTGGGATGACTCATTTTTCTTGGCCAATATATTTCTTTACAATTGGGGTAATCGGTTTTATGGTCTTTTTTATTTGGTCTATGAGGTGATGAAAAAAGCCAAAAGAATCACTTTTTCAGTTTGGTGTTTTCTATCTTATTGAAATTGCTTTTCTCTGGGATTTTAGGAAAGGAAATACAGTGGTGTGTTACTTAAAATGAATTACCTGTACCCTTAACCACAACCAGGATAATTACCACATCTTTCAACTACTAAGAACTAGCTTTCTAATTTCATTTTTTTGTTGTTGTTTATAAGCTTCAGGGACACTCTAACTATAATATAGTGTTTGAACATAATATTCCTTTGAATCTCATTTCCCAATCTACCTTATAAATTACCATTATTCCTGTTTTAGACTGTTCATAAATATTTTCCTTAGGGCTTTAAAGTTCTTGTTTAGACTTAAAGTTGCACCTTGGGCATGTTATCTATGTTTGCTGTGGCACAGTTGTACTTAGGAGTGTAAGAGAGTCTTGTGGCCCTTAAAATAATTAGGTTTATTTTTCCTCTTAGAAGTCCAAAATTAGTTTACAAATTGACAACTTCCCAACTGATTGTTTCTTAATAACTAATGGGATTGTAGTGTTTGGGATTATTTTGGCAATAAACCCAATCCTTTAAAAAATGGAAAATAGTAAATATAGCAAGGCAAAGAGTTATTGCACCTATTTGCATATTGTCTTCCTTTTGTTTCGATTTTTATTACAGTGAAAGTTTCAGTGTTGTGTTTCATTTCTAGATGGTTCCCAGAAAAATCATGAAAGACTCAGAATCAGTCAGCACACACAAAGAATTCTTCAGTGACTCTATGGGGCTGTGTTCCTCTCATTAAGACCATTCTTTCCACAGTTTGGCGACCGTGGCCAACTGGGTGTGGTGAAAAAACAATGAATACTGTTACGCTGAAAATAAATTAAAAATTTAATAAAAAAAAAGACCATTCTTAATATGTATCATGGTGGAAAAAATAATATAAATCTTCATGTCCATGGGATCGCAAAATCACTTTCAAAGAGGAATCTTTAAAAAAGAATCTTCCATCTATTTATATTTCAGCTTCATCATCTCGGTGTACTAGAGGTAACACCATTAATAAAAGTTTGTTGAGATTAATGTTATCTAGGATTTTTTTGTAACTTAAAATTAGAAAGAGGAAAATAAATGCTAAATGAAAATGGAAATTTCAGCACAAGTGGAATGACTGTGTACAATTTCAGTTATGAAAAAAATTGCCTGTCTGTACATTTTCATCCTCTTCGAGATCAAGGAGAATTGGAGAAGTTGTCAGGAAGAGGTCTGATAGGAAACACATTCAATTTTCTTCCCCCCTCCTCCTGCTTTGATTTATGGTCACCCTAACAAGGTCAAATGCAAAACAAGAGAAGCCTCTGAAGTAACATGTGCCCCATTAGGATTCACCAGGATAAGTAAGTGGGCAAAGGGAGATGATAATGAAGTATGACCATTAAAATCTTGATGGGAAAAATGTGTTTTTTCTACTTAATTTTATAATAATAATAATTACCAGACTTTTTAAATGGTTACTCTGTGTCAGGCACAGTTCTTAATGCTTTTCACTTTACCAGCTCATCTAATCTTTGAGCACACTGTGACATATGTACCCTTATTATCCCCATACATCACAGTAAGGAAACTGAAGGGCAGACAGATTAGATAATTTGCCCAAGGTCACATATATGGTCAATAACACAGGCAGAATTAGAACTCATGGAATCTGGATTCAGAGCCCTTACATTTCTTTAATAATGTTCCATCTAAAGAATTAGGAACAAGAAGAGGACAGTTATGTGTCAAGTAGCCAAGTATCATCCTTTAGCCTCTTTTCCATTGAGTTTGGTAATCCTTCTAGCTTAGATCTAAAAAGAAAGAGATGGGACCTCTGGATGATTCAGTCGGTTGAGTGTCTGACTTGATTTTTAGCTCAGGTTGTGATCTCACGGTTGTAAGATTGGGCCCCTCATCAGGCTCCATACTCAGCAAGGAGTCTGCTTTTCCCTCTCTCTCTGCTCTTCCTCCCACTCACATGCTCTCTCTCTCTCTCAAATACATACATACATACATACATACATACATAAAAAGAAAGATTATAAACTATTGTAGACAATTATTGAAGCCTTTTCATCTACTTTACATGACTATTGGTGCATCATCTGGGATATATTTTTCTTTCTCTTACTTCTATTGAGACCCTTCACACACAGTTACACCATTCAGATGCAAAGTGTGAATAACAAAAAATGGAAACTGCCTTTCACGTAAACAAATTACAACTAATCCCTGAGCATAAAGTCTTTAGAATCAGATCAGCCAAAACCTTTGAATACATCTGCCTGCCTATCTTAACATATTGTTTTCATTTAGTGGCTAAAAGCCCAAGGTTAGGGGCACCTTGGTTGCTCTGTCAGTTAAGCATCTGACTCAGTTTCAGCTCAGGTCATCATCTCAGATTCACTGAGATGGAGCCCCACATTGGGCTCCCTGCTCAGTGTGGACTGTGCTAGAGATTCTCTCCCTCTGCCCCTTCCCCTGAGCACTCTCTCTCTGTCAGATAAACAAATAAATAAATAAATAAGTACAATCTTTTTTTAAAAAGGTTGTATTTATTTATTTGACAGAGAGAAACAGAGAAAGGGAGATATCACATGGGCTTGCAAGCAATAGGAGCACCAGAGGGAAGAAAAGCATGCTCCTCATGGAGCAGGGAGCCAGAGGTGGGGCTCGATCCCAGGACCTGGAATCATGACCTGAGCCAAAGGCAGATGTTTAATCGACTGAGCCACCCAGGCACCCCTCCCCCCAAAAAGAGGTCCTTCAACAGACAAATGGATAAAGAAGATGTGGTCCATATATACAATGGAATATTATGCTTCCATCAGAAATGATGAATACCCAATTTTTGCATCAGCATGGATGGGACTGGAGGAGATTATGCTGAGTAAAATAAGTCAAGCAGAGAAAGTCAATTATCATATGGTTTCACTTACTTGTGGAGCATGAGGAATAACATGGAGGACATTAGGAGAAGGAAAGGAAAAGTGAATTGGGGAAAATCAGAGGCGGAGACAAACCAGGAGAGACTGTGGATTCTGAGAAACAAACTGAGGGTTTTAGAAGGAAGGCAGGCGGGGATATGGGTGAGCTTGGTGGTGGGTATTAAGGAGGGCACGTATTGCATGGAGCATTGGGTGTGGTGTGTAAACAATGAATCTTGGAACACTGAAAAAATTAAAATCAATTAAAAAATAAATTAAACAAATAAACAAACAAATAAATAAGTGTAATTTAATAAATCTTTTTTTAAAAATAGCTGAATCAAAACCAAATTATGAAGGGGTAATGTCAGCAATAGTGGAAGAGCAGGTAGCTCCAGGGCCTGCCCCTCCAAAGAAACACCTAAAAGATGAGCAAAAACTGTCATAATTAACACTGTAGGAACCTTGGGAAATAGTCAAAGGTTTATGACAACCAAGAAAATGCTGAATCAGGAAAAAGCGATTTTAAAATGATTAGGAGAGCTTTGCAGTGTTTTCATTTGCCTTGCCCCACACACTACCTGGCTTGGTGAGTCTAGAAGACACCAGCCCATATTCCCAGTATAGAACCTTGGGCTCTATTACAGGGGAAGACACCAGACTTTATCTTCGAAGAATTGTTGTTTTGACCTGTAGGGTCAACTCAAGGACTGACACAAGATGCGTGCTTTTGTTTAGCCTAACTCAGTACCTTCTTAGGCTACAAAGAGGCTACACAGAGGGTATTCCTTAAAAACATCAAAAGGCAAATGGAGAACCCACTGCTGCCTGGGGCAAAAAATTACATTCGACGCAAACATTAGACACACTGAAGGGAAAGCTAGAGAGTGACATTCTTTTATTCTCTCTCTTTTTTAATTCCATGTATTCAAGGAAATCTCTGTCAAAACATCAATAATTAAAGGAGACTTAAGGGAAAGTGTCCGTTAACCATCTTGCACTCCAAGAGAATGGTCATCCACATAGCCCTGCTCTCAATGAAGGGTTCTTTTAATTTAATCTGTTAATGGCTCTTCCATTCAGTCCCAGATGCAGTGGAGACATTGGGAAGTTGAGAATGGAGACCATGCAAGTTTCTTCTAACACTACTCTGTTACTGGTATCTCCCAGCCTCTTGCAAACTCCACTGAGTTAGAACACCCAATCCCTACCAATGAAATAATTAACAGTGGATCCCAGGATCCAAGGATGAGCAACAATGCAGGGGAGCTAGTTTCTTCCTCCAGAATGACACAGGTTCCCCAGTCATTGGAAGAGACTGGAAAATAATACTGCAAATTCTGGTCGATATTTTCTCAACCTCCTCTGCACAGCCACTGCCAGTGCCAGACTTACTACACTTGCCACATTAAACGATGCTTACCCCTTGGATTCTTCTTACAAATGGCCCTTCCCTAACTGCATCAGGTGACATAATTTGTATGCTTCCAAACTATTTTCCAGCATTTCCTAGGAAGAGGGCATAAGCATAAGTAGCCCCACAGCCTCATTTTGTTGAAAGAGGATGGGATGCTGACAGAGGGGGAGAAGGAGGCACAGAGACTGCAACTGAGGTCAGGGTGTAGTGGTTTTCTAATGTATGCACAAATTTTTTTACAGTCCCCCTTCAAATGGTGGAGCCGAATTATCTTCCTCTTGAGTGTGGGCTCTGCTTAGTGACTCTAGCAAACACCATGTTGTGGAAATGAGAGTGTGCAACTTCTCAGACTGTATCATAAAAGGCATTTTCATTTCGTTCTTGCTCTCTCTCTTGAATTATCTGCTCCAGGAGAAAGCAACCGTCACATCATGAGGACTACTGAGGCAGCTCTATGAGAGGCCCACATGGCAAGGAACTGAGGCCTATCGCCAACATCCAGCAAGGAACCAAGGCTTCCTGCCAATAACCATGTGAGAGCGTCCATCTTGGAAGATGATCATTTAGCCTAGTCAGAACTTCAAGCGACTACAGCCCTGACCAACACCTTGACTGAAGCATCAGGGGAAACCTTGGGCCAGGCCATGGAGCTACATAACTCCTGAATTCTCGACCCTCAGAAACTGCAGGAAATACTAGATATTTACTAAATTACTAAAATGTGGAGTAATTTGTTACGGAGCAATAGAAAACTATTACCTATCTTTTCCACTTACAAATGCCAAATAACAAGTTACTTCAAAATCTAATGTTGAAAAAAAACAATATTTATTCTGCTCACAAATATTTAATTTGGGGAGGGTTTTATAAAGACAGCTCATCTCTGTTCCATTCTATACTAGCTGGAAGACTGAAAAGCTGCTAGCTGGAAATTTCTAAAGCCTCACTCAGTCATGTGTCTGGCGGATAATGCTGGATATCAGTTGAGGACTTAAGCTCCTCTCCACATGGGTTGCTCCATATGGTCTCTCTGCATGGGCTAGTCTAGACTTCCTTATAGAATGGTGGCTGGGTTCCATAAGCAACTGTCCTGAGAGTGTGAGAGAGAGAACCAGATGGAAATCATATTGCCTTTTATAATCTAGCCTTGGAAGTCACACAGTATCACTTCTGCTGCATTCTGTTAGGGAAGGAAATTACAAACTTTTTCCCGGGTTCAAGGGGAGGGAACACAGGTCCCATCTCCAGACGGAGGAGTAGAAATGTTGCATGGTTAGATGAGTATGTGGAATGTGATACATAATAGTACAGCCGTCTTTGGAAAATATAATTTGCCACATTTGTCTAAGAATAATTCCCTGAAAATTGGCTTCTCAGAAAAGAAGTTAGCATTTACCAAAGCTCTATGAAAACCAGCTATGACTCAGTAATGAGCAAAATCAACCCTGTTCAACTGCAGGTAAAGGACAAATTCCCCTCCTACCAGCAATACTGAACAGGTGAATCTTAGCACTACTTTGCCATGTCAAAAGGGGAGGAAGGTACAGTTTCAATTTTATCTGTCAGAATTCAATGAGAAAAGCAAAACAAGTAAGAGATAGATAGATGAGGAGATAGAGATATGAATTTGTTACAGAAGATTTGCTTACATGATTCTGAGAACTGGTTAAACAATCTTTGTAAGACTGTCTCCACCTCTGATGCTGGATCTTGAAATCCACAGTGCAGGCAGTCAGAAAGGAAAGAATGTAATCGGGCTGGAACCCCTTAAACACAAGATAGAAACTGACAAGAATGGGCTAAGATTCATATCTATTCTTGTTGCTTCTGACACCAGGTCATCCTGGAGAAAGTAGGGCCCTTTGTTAAAGAACTAAAAACACACCTAGCCCAGCTGATGTTTGGCTCTGTTAGATCACCATGCACTTTCCAAGAATGAATAAGCAAGAAAGGACTAGCACACTTGCTATGGATCCTGGCTTCTTGAATTTTCCCAACGATGCTTGATCGAGCAAGGTTTAACACGTGTAGTCTCGCCATCTATTCTTATTTACATGATAACTACCTTATTTTTTAAGGTTTTATTTATTTATTTGAGAGAGAGAGAGCACAAGCAGGAGGGGAAGGGCAGAAGGAGAAGCAGACTCCCCACTGAGCAGGGAGTCCAATGAAGGACTGGATCCCAGGACCCCAGGATCATGACCACAGCTGAAGGCAGATGCTTAATTGACTGAGCCACACAGGAGCCCCCATGACAACTACTTTAATAAAGTTAATGTGAAGATTAACTGAGAATAGATGTAAAGGGTGAACTATGAGCTTGGCACATAACGTGTGCTGAACAAAAGTTAGATATATTATTGTTTTTATAATTACTATGTCTACTTGGCTCTACCAACATAGATTCTTAACCAAGTTATATAGATTTCAACTATCTGATTCCTGTAACAGATTGTGCTCATTTTCAAATAATAATTATGATTCTAGTAAGTTGGACACAAAGCATCTCATAGGTTAGGCATAAGGACTTCAAGTATCCTAATTCCTAATACAGTTACAATCCATGGTAAATTGACATTTGGGAATTTATGATCTCTTGAATTTGGGTTTTGTGGCATCTGAAGCTTACGTATTTGGGGGATCACCTTTCAGGAAGAGAATACGGAATTAAGAATAAAAATTTACACAAAAAGGCAAATATTTTTAAGAATGAGAAAAGTCACAATAAAGTACATATTTTAAAAAGCTGAAAAATGGCATAAGTAAAACAAAATCCAAATCCAAAAAAATTAATACGTTTTTACCAGTTCAAAGCCTCACCCACCTATGTAATACATTTTTCCACATTTTTTGACACATATGCTTTGATTACCTTTTCATGTGATAATTATTTCGTAGTATCATTTTAACAGAGACAATATAAAGATAATTCAGTTCCTTCCAGAGGCTGTTCAAACTTTTTTTTATTATTAAGAGTTTTAAAAAGTTTTAGCTCAAACTTAAATAATGTCATGTGTTTTCATTTACTTATTTTGAGGATTGTCTGCTAGATTCAGAGAAAATCTCTTTCGAAGAAAACTTCCATTTATGATTAGACATTGATAAGAATCCTCAGCTTCAATTCTACACATTTAATGATTAGAAGAATTTTCCACAGACCAAGAAGCAGCCTCTGGCCTGCTATGATGAATGTCACCCTTTGAGGCTCCTTAGGAATCAGTCTGCCACCCGACCAACCTCCCAGCCCTATTCTTCAAAGGAGTTTGCAGTTAATTCTTATTCTACAGCATCTTGTTTTACACAGTTTGCAAAGTGTCAGTACAAATGTTATTTGAGATGTAACATGATTGGCAAGATGAGAAACATCGCGCACCAAATCCTTCTCAATTTCTCTTGTCCAGCCTTTGATCATTTAATGTCCCTACTAGAAGAGTATCTTCGCCATATTCCTATTTCTTCTTTTGTTTCTTTCAAGGCTGCAGTAAACATTTCATTCATGTCTCCAGAGAAATTGCTGGATTCTTGAGTGTGTGCATTTTCACTAGAGAGCCCCAGAGTTACCCAGCTTCTGGACTTCGTCCCTGCCCCAGTCTTAACTTCAAAGAATCGTAGTCTTTTGGAACTCTAATTGACAAAAGTCTAGCTTTTGCCTACCTACTCCAGTGCAGCCATCTAATTTATAAGTTCACATTACCAGGTTTTTGTAAATTTTACAAACATAAGGCATTTTACCTATATTCGATCAAAACCATCATCCAATCCAATCCAAAGTTTTGGAGGAGTTAAAAGTTTTGTCCATGGTACCAGAGCTAATTGATGACAGAATCAAAATGGAGCCCCAGGCCTGAGACTCCCCATGCTCCTTACTCACTCATTCTTCCTTATATCTAAGTCCCATCTTGCTATAATTTTAGTTACATCTTCCTCATATTTTAAATCTGAGAAGACTCAAATCATTAGAACAATACCCTTCTAATAACAACTCAGTCATCCTTTACCTTGCTTTTTTGAAGTTATGAAAGATTTGGAAAGATTTCACAGATACAAAAAGTCCAGAAAACAATAAAATGAATACTCAAATACTCATGAGCTAGCCTAATTAAAACATAGCAAATAAAATTTATACCCTATATGTCACCTTTCCTTATTAAGTTTCCTTCTCTCTGCCGCCCCCACCAGAAGAACCACACTCCAGAGTTTGATTCACAGTCTTATGAGACCTTCATATTTTTGCTACAAATGTTGGTATCACTACAAAATATATACCTTTGATTTTCTAAAACTTCATATAAATAGTATCACCTTGTATCTGTGTTCTGAAATTTGCTTTTTTTTCTTAACATATTTCAACAATTCATCCAGGTTGACCTAGATACCACTAACTCATTTATTTCAACTGTTGTGGAGTATTACATTGCATGAATATACTACAAATTATTCATCCTCTTGCTAATGACCCAAAGCTACAATGCACGTGTCTCCTGGGGAATTTCTGGGCTCTAGGTATATGCACTTTCAAGTTTACTAGACAGTGCTAATTCGCTCTGCAAAGTGGTTATACCAATCTACACTACTAAGTGTTGGTAATCTTAGGCTTTTCAACTCTTACAAGCCCAATATTTGTAAAATGGAATCTCATCTCTCCTTGGAATTTCATTTCTCAAATTAGTAGTGAATGAGAACATCTTTTTGTAGGCTTATTGGCCATTTGGGTTTCCTATTCTCTGAACTGCCTTGTTCATACCTTTGCTCATTTTTTGTTTTTCTAAATTTTGTTTTCTTTTGTTTCCATTTAGTTTTTACATATTATCAGTTATGTGCATTGAAAGTATATTCTCTTAATATGACTTGTGTTTTTAATTATTTATGGTATCTCTGATATATGAGTTTTAAATTTCAAAGGAGTAGAATTTACCATTTTTTTTCCCATTATGCCTGTGGTTTTGTGACCATGTTTGAAAATTCATTTCCTACACGGATCATAAGAAAATTCTACATATTTTCTTCCAAATTTATTTATTTTGTTTTTTAAAGATTTTATTTATTTATTAGAGAGAGAGAGAACAAGTGGGCAGAGCAGCAGGCAGAGGGAGAAGGAGAGGGAGAAGCAGGTTCTCCACTGATCAGAGAGCCTGACATGGGGCTCGATCCCAGGACCCTGGGATCATGACCTGAGTGGAAGACAGACACTTAATAGGCTGAGACACCCAGGTGCTTCTATTTTCTTCCAAATTTAAAATTCGCCTTTTCACATTTGGATGTTTTAGCCACATGGAGGTTTGGTTTGGATATGGTGTGATTTAGGAATACAATTTTTTTTCTACATGAACATCAATTACCTTAGTAACATTTATTGCACTGTCTCTCCTTTGTCCCCTGCAGCAGGTTAAACTGCCCCCACCCACACACAAAATATGCCCAAGTCCTAACCTCTGGTACCTGTGAATCTGACCTTATGTTGCAAAAAGATCTTTGCAAATGTAATTAAGTGAAGGATCCAGAGATGAGATCATTCTGAATTAAGCTGGTGGACCCTAAATCCAATGACAGGTGTTCTTACAAGAACAAACAAGGGGAAGGCCATGTGACAATGATGGCAAAGGTTGATATTATGCCACCACAAGCCAAGGACCTGGAGCCACCAGAAGCCAGAAGAAGCAAGGAAGGATTCTCCCTTAGAACCTTCAAAGGGAGCACAGCTGTGCCCAACACCTCAATTCCAAACTGCTGGTCTCCAGAACTGTGAGATTAATCTTGTTGTTTTAAGCCACCAAGTTTGTGGTAATTTTTTACAGGAGCCCTAGAAAACTAATACAGTGCCACTGACCTGTGCTGCCACTTCTGTCATGTATCAAGTCCCTGTATGCAGGGAAACTATTTCTGCACTTGTCAGTTTCTTTCACTGGCCTATGTATATATTTCAAAGACAACACCATGTTATCTTAATTACTTTCACTTTCAATAAATCATGTTATCTGATAAGGCAAGTCTTCCAACTATTTCTTCCTAACATTGTTTTGACTATTCTTGGCCTCTTTTTTTTCTAATTCTATATAAATTTGACAACTACGTTGTAAATTTCCATGAAAATTCTCCATTCTATTTGCGGCACCTGGGTGGCTCAGTCGGTTAAACTTGTCTGACTCTTGATTTCAGCTCAGGTCATGATCTCAGGGTCCTGGGATCGAGCCCCATATGGGGTTCCATGCTCAGAGGGGCATCTGCTTGAGATTCTCTCCCTCCCTCTCCCTCTGCCCCTCCCACTGCTTGCTCTCTCTCTGTCTCTAAAATAAATAAATAAAAATCTTAAAAATTGAAAAAAAAAGTCTCCATTCTATTTTGAATGGCATCGAATTTGGGGCACCTGGCTTGCCCAGTAGGTAGAGCATCTGACTCTTGATCTCGGGGTTGTAAATTGAACCCTTATGTTGGGTGTAGAGATTACTTTAAAAAAATGAATGGCACTGAATTTATCAAATATCTTAAAAATAATAAATATCTTTAAAATACCAAGTAGTATTATCTATAGCTCTCTACTTATTTTGGTGATCTAAATTGCTTTCATTAAAGGTTTTGTAATTTTCTCCCCCCAAATTACATATTTTTGTTAGTTTTTTCCCCCTAGATATTTTACGTTTGTCATCACTGCTTTATAGGTTGTTTACTTTTGGTTTGTAAAAATTCAGTTTTTGCATGATGATCTCATTTCAAGCCACATAGTTAAATTAGTCTTCACAAAATTTGTAGATTCTCTTGGGCTATTTATATAGAAAAAATATATATTGTGCAATTTGTGCAATTTGTGTCTTTTGGTTTTTTTTTTTCCCGATCCATATATATTAGGACAATCCCCAACAGAAATGGTAATAGCTGTTTGTCTCTTTCTTGATTTCAAAGGCAATGCTTATGATATATCACCACTAAGTTTGATGTTCAACATAAGCCTTTTTTCTTTAACTGTTGAGACTGTCAATTTGCCTTCCTTCTTTAGTCCACTAGTGTGGGGGATTATTAGGTTGAATCATATGAAATTGCTGATATATGACTTTTTCGTAATGATAAAAGGGCAATTTCAGGGCACCTGCATGGCTCAGTCAGTTAAGCATCTGCCTTTGGCTCAGGTCCTGATCCCAGGATCTTGGGATGGAGTCCTGCATCAGGCTCCTGCTCAGCGGGAAGCCTGCTTCTCCCTCTCCCTCTACCCCTCCTTGCCATCCCCCACTCATGTTCTATCTCTCTCTCTCTTAGATAAATGAATAAAATCTTTTTTAAAAAAGGGGGGGAATTTCATATGGCTCAACTTAATACATTAATAGAAGTGCTAATGTTAAGCTCTCCTTTCATTCCATCATTTCATGAGGCTAACTTGGCCAAGTTAGGTTTGTTTAGCTTGTTTAAATTAATCTCATGAAAAAAAAAAACAACTGTGGTCTATGTTCCTTCTTTTTCTATATCCTAGACACATGTGTATAAGATAAGGGTTGTATGGTCTTTGAGTATTTTGTAGAAATTACTCTGTAAAATAATCCTGGTCAAATATTTTTGTGCATGGAGTAAAGGCAAATTTTTACTTACTGATTCAACTCCTTTAATTTTATAATCTCGGTCAGGTTTTTAAATTTTGTATTGAATTAGTCTTGGTAAGATATCTTCCTAGAAATTTCTCATGTCTAAGTTTTCAAAATTATTGGCATAAGGTTTTTCATAATACTTTTATATTTCAGTCTCTGCATTATTTGTGGATCTGCCCTTTATTTCATTCTTACAGTTACTTGCTTGTGTCTTCTTTTTTCTTGACCAGTATTGCCAGAGACTTCTCTATTAGACCAGTCTTTTCAAAGAACTAGCTACTGGTTGATAATACTTACTCTTGTGTCTTTGTTTTCCATTTTAAAAAGTCTTATTCTCATGCCTTTTATTTCCTTACTTGTATTTTCACTGGGTTTATACTGCTGTTCTTATTAAAAACTTCTTGTGTTAGATACATGACTCACTAATCCTCAATCTTTCTTTATTAACTTGAGCGATTTTTCCTAATTTTAAATTTTTATTTCAATTTAGTATTTTATTTTTTGATTAGTTTTTTATTTTTCCTTTGACTCATTAATTACTTGGGAAATGTTCTTCTAATTTCTAATTATTTAATATTTTATTAGTTGTTTAATATTATCTTATATATTGTACCTTAATTGTGTAGTAGACCTCATCATCTGAAGCCCCACAATAAGCCCATTACCTGTTTGATAGGGGTTTATCATATTTTGTTACCACTGTACAGCTATCTACCTGTCTATTAAGTAGATGGTACGCTCCTTGAGGGTAGGGCCTGTGTCTTCTATCTCTCTAATCCCAGGCCTATCACAATGTCAGTGCAAATAGTAAGTGCTTAATACATTCCTGTTGACTAATAAAATAAAGTAGTAAGTGATAGTGTAAATTGTTCCCTAAAAAATTTTCACACAATTTTAGTTTCTCCAGCTTCTATTTTCTACCAAAAAGAACACTATAGGGGCGCCTGGGTGGCTCAGTGGTTTAAGCCTCTGCCTTCAGCTCAGGTCATGATCCCAGGGTCCTGGGATCGAGTCCCGCATCAGGCTCTGCTCCCTGCTCGGCAGGGAGCCTGCTTCCTCCTGTCTCTCTCTGCCTGCCTCTCTGCCTACTTGTGATCTCTGTCTGTTAAATAAATAAATAAAATCTTTAAAAAAAAAAAAGAAGAAGAACACTATACATCCCATTAAATTGCTTTATAGTAGCCTAAAAGAAATGTCTATCTTAAAAAATAGACAGATCTAGCATATCAAATTAATTAAGTTACAGTAAGTAAACACGAATTCAGTACCTGGAGACAGATCATGATGTTTCTTACAGATGCCCCATTTAAATTTTTGTCTATACAGGTAATATAGTTAGAGGTATCATATACTTCTGAAAATGACTGACGTGCTTGTAAAAGAAATCTCAGATTATTAGATGACACCATTATGAGAAATGATCCAATAGTGTTTAAACACAAAAAGAGAAGCTACTGCATCCTTAGGATATTAAAAAAATTTTTTTCCAATTAGTAGTTTGTTTTCCTATTCATGTATTTAATTTATTTGTAAATTCATACATATTATATAATACTTTTTACATATTATACAAATAAGATATTCTAGTGTCCAGATAAGAGTATTCTAAATTGATAATAATTAAAGAACTATGGAATTATCTATTTAAATTTTATTACCATAAGATTTTATCTAATGAATCATTTATCTCAGGTATTCAGTAGAAGTAGGTAGAAAGGAAGAACTATTTTATTCATCAGATAAAGAAAAAAGCATGATTTATCCAACAGAGAGATCAAACACTTTTCTACCTATAAACTTCAATCTAACATATACATGAAATTTCAAAATTTTTTATTACATGCAATCATTTCCTTCTGTATTAAAAAATTCTTCTAGGCAACAGTTTCCCCTTTCACGAAGTGTCAAAGTCTTGTGAAGTTATTATGACACAAAACCATTCCTTTCTCCTGCTGCAAACAATAAACAACTGTGAGAACTGAATAAGCAATGTGAGTCCCTCTGGTGATTGGCCTCAGTTCCAAGGCAAGAACGGTATTATGGCAGAGACATCTGATCTTGTTTCTATTTTAAATTATTTTTAGTAAAATGTTCATTTTTGAAAAGGGCTTAAAGGAAACACTCATTATTAAAATGGGCTTGGGTGTTTGTCAGGGAGGGTGAGGTTTATGTGTGTATGTGTGTCGGGGTGGAGGTCATGCACATGTGTACGTGTTCTAACTCCCTTACCACTAGCAGCAGAAATTCATAGGCAAATATTTTACTTTGGAATTTCATGAGATTCACTAGGATTATTTCCCATTACAAACCACGTTTGAACACAAATTATACAACCTATCAACAAATACTTTGATGAATAAATGTAATTTAAATGACTGTAATGTGAATTCATAATATACTCAGTTCACTGGACTACTCATTACCCTCTCATGTTTCTGCCCCATAGGGCCAGGCCTAGTAATGCCAGGAAACATAAAAAATAAGTACAGAAGTCATTAATACATTTATGAGTGTTGTAACAATATGGATAAATATTTTCAACAAGAATTTATTGAGCACTTTTGGTGTTCTCACCATGATGAGAAGATAGAGTCTCTTCTCTTAAAAAATTTATGATGCAGGTGCAGAAAAACTCTGCAGTTGATGTCCCATGCTTCCTTGCATGTCATTCCCTTTGCCAGGAACACTTTGTCTGGAGCATCCCTATTCATCCTCTGAAACAGAGATCAGATAGTAAATATTTCAGTCTTTGTGGGTCATGCAATCTCTGTCACAAATACTCAACTCTGCCCTTATTGCTCGAAAGCTGTCGTAGATATTTAACACACGGACAGGGCTGTGTTCCAATAAAACTTTATTTACATAAACATGCAGTAAATCATAAATGGCCTGAGGATCATGATTTACTGACTTATGGTTTAAAACCCTTTGTATATACACAGAAGCAAGAGAATTTAATGGCTAAAACATAAACTCTGGAGTCAGATAGCCTGGTTTCTAATTCTGGCTCTGTCGCTTACAAGCTGTGTGACTTGATCAAGTCATTTAACACTCTCGGCCTGTTACCTCATCTGTAAAATAGAGATTCTAATACCCATGTATGTATATGGAGCTTTCATGGCCTGTGAATGAGTTAACAGATCCTAATGAGGTCAGAAAAGTACATACATAATAAGTGGTATATAATAAGTGCTATATAAGGATTATCTGTTATGATTATATAGCATACTCTCTCTATATATATATTCTTATTCCAGGAGATTTAATATATTGCTTCATCAGGCCTGAGATGTGGGAATTAGACAAGGGCCACAGCCCACAGAACTAACTTTAATAAAAGTTGAAGGGTCCTGAAATGAACACCAAGAGTAATCTAAATAAGGAAAAGGGTAAGCCACCAAGTGAAAGAAGGGCATCAGAGTATAACAATAAGTAACCATATGTCTTCAGTGTGGGAAGTTATAAAAGGGAGATAAAGAAGAAAAGTGTAAAAATAGGAAAAAATGTAAAGAAATAGCTAAAGTAAAGGAAGGGGAAAAAAGTAAACAACGTTAGTGTAGAATGGAAGAGAGTGGGGAGTGCAAATTATATAGCCCATCTCTTGAATTCCAGATCTCAATGGCAGGCTGCCACTTGTTCTGGCTGCCTGAAGATCCACTTGGTCTCATGGAATGAATGTTGGGTATAAATGTCAAGACTGGCAGTCAAATCCTGGAAACTCAGATTGAAACTCCAGTGAGACAGAGACAGCTTCAGGTTCTAAGAGGAATGCCTAGATAGACAGAGAACTCACAATTAGCTAGGACCAAGTCAAGATGACAAGTTTTTGCCATGAGACCCTTATTTGCAGTGGGTAAGAAGGAATGCTTTTTAGTATGATTTTAGGTAGTCCCTCTCATACAGTTTCTGTATCAGTTAGGCTAGGTTAGGTAAAAGTTCATTAACAAATAAGCCCCAAATCGCAGTGTCTTAAAACAACAAAAATCTGTTCCTCACTCGTGTTCACTCACGTTACATGGCCATTGTAGGTGTTCAGGTGACTCTGTACCATTTTGTTCTCACTCTGAGATCTAGACTGATAGAGGAGATGCAACCTGGATTGTTATCATCACTTTGACAGAGGAAAACAGAACTCTAGGAGGTCTCGCATTGGAAATTGAATATTCCAGCCTGGAACATGATACTTATCACTTCCAACTGAGTTTATAGGCTAAGATGAATCATGTGACCCGACCCAATTACAAGAGGGACAAGAAAGTGACTCTACTAAGTGCCAAGAAATTGAAGAGCCAGAAATAATTTGATGAGCAGAAACTAACGACTCCCACAGTTTCCAACCTAATACGTAGAGAAACAGCTTTGAAAATATTGAGAGTCACCTTTGGGAGTCTACTGAACGAATTGTAAACACTATCAGGGAGAGAAGACTTCTTCCACCCAAGCAACCATGGCCAGTTGAGCAAGCACTGGGAATGGTAACTGCTATGGATATTACTACAGGGGGACAAGGCAACAGCATTGGTGGCAGACCTAGAATGAGATAACTTGCAACCAGTAAACACCCCAGCCACCCAGAAACCACAGGGAAAAAGTAAGAATGGAGTAGAGTGCAGAGGATTGAGTTTGAGGCCCTAGTGTTTCTCTTTGTAGAAATCTGAAGCCACAGGCTGCCAAGATTACATCCACTTTCTTGAGGCTGCAGAGGCCCTGGACAAGCAGGGTTTGTTAGTGCTGCCTCCTAGTGGACACATGGCTATTATGACTTGTTTAAAAAGGGCTTATGTTTGGCCTAGAATCTGACAAGATACTATAGAACCAACTCTGCTCAGTGGGGAGCTTGCTTCCTCCTCTCTCTGCCTGCCTCTCTGCCTACTTGTGATCTCTGTCAAATAAATAAAATCTTTAAAAAAAAAAAAGGTACTATAGAGACAATATGAAGCCTGATTTTTTTCCTAAAAGTGAAGTGGGAGAGACTTCCAGTTCTGGCCAAGATAGAATAAGCGTATTGATTGTAATTGTAACTAAAAACTCTGAGTATAATACAAAAAGTAGCCATCTGAAGATTCTGAAAAGTAAACTAAAGCAGGCAGACTGGGGAGAGGAATCAATGAAGAGACCCACAGAGGGGGTGAGTTTCCCAAAGTTGTTTCCCTCTTTCCTCTCTTGGCTTTGACGCAAATATGGGCACTGGTTAGGAGTTATGGCAATGGCTGCATAGGCAATAAAACCTCCAAGAGAAACACCATCCTTCTAGCTGTAGGATCAAGAAAAGCAATCTCTGCAAGTTGATGGGGAAAGTGGGGTGAGGTAGAAGAATCCCAGAGAAAAGGGAGCTGGAGAAGATGATTTCTTAACTTTGTGCATTAATTCACACAAAATACACACACACACACACACACACATCAATGTTTTCCAGATGAGTCTCAAAAGATTCAGAGTTTCACCACATAATATCAAAATGTCCATGATATTTTCTAAAATTACTCAATATACAAATAGGTAAGAAGATATGGCCCATTTCCAAGGAAAATGGCAACCAATGAAAGCTAACCCCAAGATAACTTAGATGTTGAAATTATCAAAGACTTTGAGGGAGCTATTTATAACTGCGCTCCTTGATGAAAAGGTAAAACATATTTAACATGAATGGAAAAATAGAAGTTGACAAGAGGGATATAAAAACTTTAGAACAGAAAATACAATGTCTTAAAAAATTCACTGATGGAGTGCAATAACAGAATAGAGACAAATGAAGAAAAAGACAGAGAACTTGAAGATGAGTCAATAGAAATTATCCAATCTAAAGAACAGGAAGAAAGAGACTTTAAAAAGTAAACAGAGACTCAGGAATCTATGGGATAATATCAAAAAGTGTCACATCTATATCAACGAGTCTCAGAAGAAGATAATAAAGAAATTGGTGCAGAAAAAAACTGCAGAAATAATTTCCTAAAATGTTAAAAATTAGATAAAATACATAAATTTACAGAATCACGAAGTTCATCAACCCTAAAAAGGATTTAAAAAAAATACAGCGGCGCCTGGGTGGCTCAGCAGGTTAAAGCCTCTGCCTTCGGTTCAGGTCATGCTCCCAGGGTCCTGGGATCGAGCCCTGCATCGGGCTCTCTGCTCAGTGGGCAGCCTGCTTCCTCCTCTCTCTCTGCCTGCCTCTCTGCCTACTTGTGATCTCTGTCTGTCAAATAAATAAATAAAATCTTAAAAAAAATAAAAATAAAAATAAAAATACAAAGAATACAAAAAATACAAAGAACATCACACCAGAGACACAATAATGAAACTTTTGAAAACCGAAAACAATCTTGAAAGCAGCCAGGAAAAAAAAATGATGCATTGCATATAGGACAATGATGATTTGAATTACCACAGATTTCTCATCAGAAACACTAAGGCTCTAAGACAGTGGAACATTTTAAAGTGCTGAAAGAAAACATGTCAACCCAGAATTCTACACAAAGCAAATATAATCCTTCAAAATGAAGGCAAAATAAAGAGGCTCAGATGAAGGAAGACATAGAGAATTCATTGCCAGCAGATCTGCTGTAAAATAATATTAAGGGAAGTTTTTTAGAAGCAAAATGATACATGAGTAAAGCTTAGAACTTCAGAAATAAGGAGGAGCAACAGCAATCATAGATACCAAGGTAGTTATAAGATACTATTTTTCTTTTTTTACATTATTTAAAGTGTATATGAGTATAAAAGTGAAAATTATAACAATGTCTGGTAGAGTTTTCAACATGTGTAGATGTAATCAATATGATAACTACAACATAGAAAAGAAGGCTAAGGAGACATAGATGGCTATAAGGTTTCCACATTCTATTTGAAGAAGTGATATATTAGCTCTAAATTGAATGGTTCTATACCCTAGAACAACCATAAAAATTAATGCAAACATATGTAGCCATAAAACACATAAATTAAAATAGAATACTAAGGGAATTCAAATCATGCAAAAGAAAGTAGGCAGGTATGGGGAAACAGAGGATTAAAAACAGAAGGAACTAACAAAGTACCAGATATACCATGCAAACAAATAAAAAAATTTGAAGTAGTTATATTAATTAAAAAAAAAACTTCAGAACAAGGTCAATTACCAAGGGTCAACAGGGACATTACATTATTATAAG
Source organism: Martes martes (assembly GCF_963455335.1). NCBI lineage: Eukaryota > Metazoa > Chordata > Mammalia > Carnivora > Mustelidae > Martes > Martes martes. Next base: position 35,608,905 of record NC_137897.1, on the reverse strand, counting down.
AAAGTCAGTTCACCAACAAGACATAACAGTCCTAAAAATGAAAACACTATTAAGACAGTTTCAAGTACATGAAATAAAAACAGATCGAAAAGGGGCAATAAACAAATTCACAGTTATAGTCAGAGTTTTCAACATCTGTCTCTTGGTAATAGATAGAATCATTAGAATATTAGCAAGGATGTTGCTAGGGCCTGATTTGTATACCCCTGAAATCTATATGTTGAAGCCCTAATTCCCAACATGACTACATTTGGAGATAGAGCTTCCAGGAGGTAATTAAGGTTAAATGAGTTCATAAAGATGGAGTTCTACCATCATTGAAGGTCCTGTGGAAGGGAAAGAGAGAAACTTCTCTCTCTGCCTCTCTCCACATACACTAAGTGTGAACACACAATGAGAAGGGGGACATCTATAAGACAGGAAGAGAGCCCTTCCTCACCAGGAACTGAATCAGCTGGCATCTTGATGTTTTGACTTCCCAGCCTCTAGAACTGTGAGAAATAAATTTCTGTTCTTTAAGGCACCTGGTCCATGATATTTTGTTACAGCAGACCGAGCTGGCTAATACAGATATAGAAGACCTGAACAGTGCTATCATTCAGCATGACCTAATTGACATTTCTAGGGCACTTCAGCCAACAACAGTAAAATACACATTATTTTCAAGTACACATGGAACATTCATCAACATAAACCACATCTTGGATGAAAAAACAAAGCTTAACAAAATATAATCAAGTGAAACTGTACAAAGTATGTTACCTGACCAAAATGGAATTGAACTAGAAGTGAATAACCTCATAAGTGACACACTTCAAAATAACTCATGGATAGAGAACATTTTGAGTTGAAGGAAAATGCAAGATGACATATCAGAATGTGTGGTATGCAGCTGAGGCAGTGTTTACAAGGAAATTTACAACATTAAAATGCCTATAAGAAGATGGTTCTCAAATTAATGATCCAAGCTTCAAGCTTAAGAAACAAGAAAAAGAATTAAATCCAAAGCAACAGAAGGAAGGAAACAATAAATTTAAGATCAGAAATCAGTGAAACTAAAAACAGAAGAACAATAGAGGAAAATCAATGAAACCCACACAAGAAATGTTAAAGAATTCTTTGGAAAGAAGGAAAATTATATAGGTCAGAAACACTGCATTAAGAAAAGAAGAGCATTAGAAAAGGGATTAGGGGTGCCTGGGTGGCTCAGTGGCTTAAGCCTCTGCCTTCAGCTCAGGTCATGATCTCAGGGTCCTGGGATCAAGCCCCGCATTGGGCTCTCTTCTCAGCAGGGAGCCTTCTTCCTCCTCTCTCTCTGCCTGCCTCTCTGCCTACTTGTGATTTCTGTCTCTCAAATAAATAAATAAAATCTTTTTTTAAAAAAAAGGAAAAGGGATTAATGAAGGTAAAGGTAAAAAATAGTTGTCTATACGTGTGCAGGTTCATCTCTTGAATCACCATTCTATTCCATTGATCCATTTGTCTACCTTGATGTCAATGTCACACTGTCTTGATAACTGTAGTCTTGAAATTCAGTAGTGTTAGTACTCAGACTTTGATCTTTTTCAAAGCTGTTTTGGCTATTCTAGGACCTCTGCATTTCTATTTGAATTTTAGTTTATCAACAACTACAAAAATCCTGGTAGGATTTTAATTTGGATCACACTGAATCTATAAATCGATTTGGAAAGAATTGATATCTTACCAATATTGAACCTTCCAACCCATGAATATAGGCTATCTCTCCATTTATTTAGTTCTTTCTAAATATCTCACAGCAATGTTTTTGAAGTGTTCAGTGTACAGATTGTGGTTGGCAGAGTTCCAAGATGGCCCCAAGATTAGCCTCATATAGCTCATCTGCATGCCCTACATACCTTCCTGCCTTTGGGTGTGGGATTTCACTCCTGTCATTAAATTACTAGTCAGTTGATTTTATATCAGTAAAAAGGGAGATTATTTGGGGTGGGCCTTATGTAATTGAGGGAGTTCATAGAAGATGGAGTAGGAGAAGTAGGAGCACCACTACTAGACAGAAGGTTTCTTACTGGAATCAAAGAAGAAAGTTTCTATTAATTCTACAGCTGTGAGGAATGGTCTATAAGCTGAATGAGCTTGTAACAGGTTCCCAAGCATCAGATGAGGCCACAACCCCATTTGACACCTACTGTGCCTGAGCAGAGTATTCAACTAAGCTGTGTCAAAACTCCGCAAGAACGGTGGGATAACAAATGGGTGTATTCCCAAACTAAAAAAAAAAAAAAAACAAAAACAAACAAACAAACAAAAACCAATAAAACCAAAAGCTGATTCTTTAAGAAGTAGAGTTCAAGCCTACATACTCCTTTTTTTTTGTAGGGGTAGAAGTGGGGAGGGAGATGCAGAAAGAGCATTCCTTGACTCTGGGTTCTGTTTCTAGCTTTGGTAAGTCTTCTGACATCTTTGGATCAATTTTCTTAATTTCTCAAACATTTGCTTTGCCCACCTTCTAAAATGAGATAACATCAACGTAGATGGCTTAAATATGGCAATGCTTTACAAATCCAAGGCATTATTAATGTCTATTATTAATGTGCTTGCACATAACAAAGAAGTCTGAAGAATAAGGGTATCAAAATTAATTCAATTAATCTCTGTTTGGAGGGCAGCACAGATTTATCTATTAATTGCACAAGTTATCACATTAAATTCAAAACTATCTAACTCCCAAGTAAGCTTTGGTGATTTTTACTCATCCATTTAATAAAATTCTAAAAATAAGTCAGACATGACTTACCATAAAATTATACTTCAGTTGGACACAATTGAAATCAATCCAGCAGCTGCCCTGAAATAAGAATGAAAAGTAGAAACCACTATGACAATGAAGGTAAAATGTTTCAGTGAGGCCCTCCTTTCCTGTCTTTCGGAGTTTAAAATACCTGTATCTCCATGGAGTTCAAAAGAAAGAGAGTTCTATTTTTCTTCTTTTTCAGTAGTGGCTGTTGGTATCTGAAACTGTAAACAGTTTGCCCAGATGACCTGTAGTCATAGGCAAAGAAAGGCAAACAGAAAGAATATTTCCTGGGACTGAGGTCATCAAGTGCTAGGCTTTGTCAAGAGAGAAGCACTTCAGAAGAAATAAGGGGATTGGTAGATTCTCTTTGAGATGACAATAAGGCAGTCAAGGAAAAGATTGCTGGCGGGGACAAAGGTCCCAGGAAAGTCAGGGATAAAAGTGTAGACTTGTGTGCCATCTGTACAGAAAAGTTTTGCTTAGTAAAGACAACAAATGAGCAGTGTTTGTGCTAACACCCAGCAAGACTTACTGAGAAATGAAGCATACAGTCCACAGCAGATAGACTTACCTAAAACCTAGCCTACTATCACCTTGCACTCTGATATTAGAGATGATGTGTGCCTAAGTATTACAAGCAGAAATGTCACCATTTCTAGCAAGCCCATACATTTAGGACAGTCTAATTCATCACAAATACGGAGGTAAAATTCAAATTCTTTATGGAAGTTCTCAGCTCTAATTGATTATTCTAATAGAGCCAAAGAAATGAAATTAATGGTATTTTTTACATCAGGAAAGAGTCTTAGAATCCTTAACGATTACTCATAAACTTTGAAGAGCAGATTGGTAAACTCCGAAGAAATGCAGACGTTGGTTTTTCCTCTGTGTTCTAGTCTTTATATTTGTTTGAGAGAATTAAGCCCGCTTATCGTGATTTCTTGATGCCTGTAGTCATCACATCACCAAACTTCAACTATTAAGCCATGGTCTATCTTATTGCATCCCCTGCCTCACTCACTGTCCTCTCCATTCCATGATATTCTCTTATCCTGAAATAAATCCAAGATTTAAAAAAAAATACTTATTTATTTATTTTTGAAAGAGTGAGAACATGTGAGTAGGGGGAGGGGCATAGGGAGAGGGAGAGAGAATCTCTAGCAGGCTCCCCACTGAGAGCAGAACCTGGTGCAGAGCTCAATCTCACGACCCTGAGATCCTGACCTGAGTCAAAACCAAGAGTTGGACACTTAACTGACTGAGCTGCAAAGATTTTTTTTATCATGCCATCCCCAAGTATCTCAGTGTTTACCTGAAGAAAAGATAATGCCAATAGCATGTGTAACAATTAACAACAATTTCTTGATATCCTCAGACAGTCAATATTCAGATTTCTCTGGTTGTCTCATATTTGTGTTTTTGCAGTGGCTTCGTAGAACCAGAATCCAAATGAGATCTATATGAAGCAATTGGTTTCCTTCTCTTAAATCTCTTTCCGTTCTCCAATCTTTCTTTCTTGCAATCTTTTTGTTGAATTACTAAGTAGTGGGTACCATGTTATTTTCCGCAGTCTAGATTTTGCTCATTGTATATCACGCTATTGTTTACCTGTCCCCAATATTTCCTGCAAATGTTCCTCTGTTTCCTGTATTTACGGTAAATTAGTAGTTAAAGCTGGTCTTGATGATCTTCAGTTTCAGTTCTTTGACAATAATCCGTAGTAGGTGGTGTTGCAATCATCCATTAGAAGGCCAAAAAAGGCTGGTGTTCTCTCTTTTTGCATTGTTAGTGGTCATTAACGATCACTGTCAATATTTCATTAGAGGTTGCAGGATAATCGTCTTATAATTCTATCATTTCTCCTTCAATTACTAGCTTAGATACTTCTCTAAGGAGGAACTTGCCCTTATCAATTATTTGATTATCATGATGTGCCTTTCATGTAGAGAAGACAAGACAAAAGCAGGACTTTTTCCCCATTATGTTCTGGTTTTCAAAATATCTGTTGCTTCTCTAATATATCCAAAAGAGGTCCAAAGGTGACCAATGACCTTTATTTTTTTTAATCAGAATGAGCACATGGATATATAAATGTTTCAATCTTTTGCAATTATAATTCTTAATGATGATCAAATTGCCCCTCTTCAAGTGGCTTTTGTGTCTTTTTAAGAGGCGCACAAAGATTATGGAAAATGTCCTTGATTCCTACTAGAACAGGACATACTGGGCTTATCTTGTACGTTTTCTGCCCCAGTTCTGGTATCAGCTATTTTTTCAAGGACTCCTGGTGTCTTCTCATCGAAAATGGTACTGAAAGACCATAACCTGGCTACCAAGGATGTTCATCGCTACTGGGCTGATCATTGCTTTTAGATCTTTTCAGTGTTCAAAACTAGAAAATAGATTTTTTTAAGATGAAAAACAGCATGAGTTTATACTAATATTTCCATTTCAAATTCAAAAATATAAGTTTTTTACTTAATCTCACCTATATTATATCTGTAGCTCCTTTTTTCCATTCCAAAAATACTGATTCTAAATACCACCACCAACACAAATATTCATTGGCTCTATCCCACACTTATACACAACAACGTCAAAATTACAACACCAACATGGCTGAGATATTTTTACAGTTCCTTTGGTCTTTACCATATATCCATCTGGGAAGATCAAGTAAAATTACTATGTTTAATTGAAATCATATGGAACAGTTCCTCTTTGTATGGTTATCCAAAAACTTGTTACATAGTTTGTTTCTGATACTTCACATTGTTTCCTTTTATTGTTAAGGATTGCTTTTTAAATTTAATTTTATATTATAATTACATAAAATAATTACATGTTTCCAAATTCAAATCAACAGAACAAGGTATATTCAGAGAAGTCCCACTTCTATCCCCTCCCTTTCATCTTGTTTCCTTGTTTCCTGATTCCTTCCCCATTGGTAACCTCTTTCTTAAAATTTTTAGCTTTAGGCTTATTCTTCCTTTTTAATAAAAGTAAATATATGTATTATATATGAATACATATAAATTCATAACCTCCTTTCTTTAATAAACATACACTTTTCTCCACTCTGCATTTTTAACATAATAATATGTGCTGGACACCACTCCTAGCAATATAGAGAGATATAACTCATTCCTTTTTATAGCCACCTAGTACTCCTTTGCATAGATGTATGACAACTTTTCATTAATTTTAATTAATAATTCAAAGAGTAAATGCATATGTAAGCTTGTTAGACACGACCAAATTCTTCATGGGTCCATTTCGCATCCCACCAGCAATGTATGGGAGCTGGAACATGCATCATGTATGGTAAAAACTTGTGCTAGCTTTAGAGAGTAAAGTAAGACAAGTGCTCCTTCTCAAATTGGATTTGTAGTTGGAAAATAATTACCCTTGTCCTCTCCTACAATCTGGTTAGTTTAATACATTCTGTTGGCAGTCTGAGAATTACCCATAATGCCAATAAATTGCTCTTTTTGGTGCTGTATGTGGACAGCAGTGGGAACAAATTATTTCAAGGGGCCGGCATTGGCCCACTTCGGACCTTCCCAGTGGGACAGGATGCGATACTGGCTGTACAAGCTGCACACACTTCAATGGCCAGACTCCGACGGGGCCAAGCCTAGCAAGCATGCTCTCAGGGTGATCACACTGGATAATGGGAACTGCAGAAGCACCCAGGCAAAAAAATAACCCGCTTTGACTGTCCCTGTCTTTATGTCACTCCCCTGCTGGGAAACCTACTGGGGACCCTTCCCGTCTGTGTTGTCGAGTTCAGGGTTGTTTGCCCGGTGTCCAGGCCTTCCAAATCTATCAGCCTCCAGTCTGTTCTCCCCTGCATGGCTCCTTTGCTGTTGCCAAGCAAAGCTGCTTGCCATTCCTTACATTTGTAAAGGCTTTTTCAGCCTCTGTGCCTGTGAGTGTCACGTTTCTTGCTCTGAGGCCGAAACCCTAGGGCTTGGCCATTCTCTTATGTTCATCTCCCTGCAAAAGCAACCAGTGCCAGATGCCCCCATAACCCATTCTGTCCTTAGCAACTGTTACATGAACTGCTGGTCATTTGAAGGCTGTGTCTTTCTATCCTCACCGAAACCTCTAGAACAATCAGTAGCATGTTCTGCATGTCGTGTAGAATTAATACATGTTGGAAGCCTGGCTACCTAGCATTTAATTTTATGGCCAAAGACATATCAGTCTTGGAGGTAAACCTAAAACTGTAGCTGTCCTTCTCCCTGGCAAAAGAAGCAAATGCAAGATCCTTGTTCACACACACCGGAGAGCCCATCTCCACACAGTATGAAACCAGAGTAAAAATCCTGGCCACAGAAAGCTCTTTGAACAAAGCACCCATAGCAAAAATAATAGATCTCACCATGTATACAACAGACACACTGAACTGAGCACCATCTACTTCACAAGATGATAGCTCATTCAGAAAAGGAAAACTCAAAACTGTACAGCAAATACAATGAATACTTTATATAAAATATACATACATATATGAGATTTACATATATTCATATTTATAAAACTATAGAGATCTAGGTGCTAGCAGTATTGCTGAGTGGTGTGTTTACAGGCTTTTACTTCTTCCTTATTTACCTTTTTTCTGTGTACAGTACACTTTTATAAGAAGCATGCCTTACCTTCATGATAGGAAAAAACCCTAAAACACGAACTTTTTATCCAGCATCTGTGTGTCAAATACACTTCAGATATATAGATAAAATGTGGAAATTTGAACTTGGTCAGCAGCTTACACACCCAAAGGCAGAAAGGGGGTTTTGGAAATAGAAGATTCTAAAAACGACTCAAAAGCAATCACTGTTTTAATCTTGAGCCAATATTTGAATAGGCACTATTTACAGTCATAATTTTTGAAGATCAAAGCAGCCTTCCCTTCCCCATCGTCAAAGCAGAGAGAAGAGATGAACTTGCTGAATCCACATTTTAAATGCACACAGAGGATGAGCACATGGTGTCTTACCTCATCTGTAATGGTATGTTGTTGACTAGAAGAAAGATAAAGGCCAAGAAGCGTCAGGAAGAGAAGTGCAATGTCAATCTTGACTCTCCTGCCTCAATGCTAAAGAGAGGTATTGTTATGCACCCCATCCAAAAGCAACTGAATGACCCCAGTGTGTTTTTACAAAGCAAGAAAAGGGAACCACACACTTCAGGAGTGGGCCTTTCTGAAGAATAAACTGACTTTCGCTCTGAAGCTGATAAGTGGTAATGGTGGGAGGCAGTGGAAATTATAGTGATTTCAGTACCGTAGTCGGGTGCTTTTAATGAGTTGCCCTGAGCAAACATACCTAATCAGCCTCCACTATCCATTCTGCTACTGCCCACGTCTTTGCAAATTAGTTCTTATTTTTATACCTTAATAAGCTGGAAACACTAGAAATCCTTTCCCATTTTTAATTTTTCAAAACCTACCTAGCCATATGTCATTTCTAAAGACAACCCCTCCTTGTTCTAGTTGCTGGCACTGTTAGCAAAGACAGAGACAGCTCAGGGCCCTCCCTCCCATTTTTTTTCCTTTCTTCCTTCCACTGCATTCCATTTCATTGTTTGGTCATCCAAATGGATATCTAGAGAACTTGACGGGTGACTCCAAGGTCATCATATCTCCTGCTTATCATAGAAAGGCAAAATGCTCCCTAAAATGAAACCTTACTTCCTCCCACCATCGCCCCAATATGTTTGGGCTGCTTCTATTCTTAAAAGTAATGTGGGGGTAATCTGTAACTTTTTCAGGTTCAAAGAGACTACTTCCTCTCCTCCATCTCTCATTCCCACTACATAAGTCAGCTATTGCTACAATAGTTCTGTGTAACTCACAAGCCTCAAATGCAATAAACCTACATGCATTTATTTCTTGCTCACAGTCTGTGGGTTGCCTATGACTCTGGTGGGATGAGCTGGCATTTCTTGGCAGTTGCTCCAACTGCGGATTGGGTCCTTATTCCGGTAGCAAAGGGAGTTCCCGAGTCAACCAATCTAGCATCCCACAGTGCTTCTTTCTAAAAGAGACTCCATTTTCTTCCAGTGACAACATCTGAGATGAGCATTGAGTCTTATTTTATTCTTCTAAGATCTTATTGGAAGGTGCAAGAAGTCATCAATCCCCAGAAGTTTTTCTACGAAATTCTTTCATCCTACAGCTCTGGAAGATACATTACTTATTGGAAAATGACAAATATCTTACTCGGGCATGTCAATAACTGAAAAACACAAGCTTCCTTCTGACTTACCTCCTCCATTCAGCCAGTTCCATGGCTTACAATTTGTTACCTGATGGAGCCCATTTCTGGCAACAAACTTTGTAACTGTTAGGGTTTTTAAGCTGCATGAAATTGAAAACTCAACCCAAACTATCTGTAACAATAATAAAGTATATGGGCAACCAAAACTTAATTCCAGCTGTAGAAGAGGCTTTAGGGTTAACTGGCCAAGGAGCTCATCAAGGACACAGATTACTTCCCTCATTCCATTTTGACACCAACACTGCCAGCTTCATCCTAGAGGCCAATTCCCTTCATGGCTCTAGGATGCCCCCTATAGCAACTAGGGCTAAATGTCTACTCATTTAAATCCAGTAAAAGGCTGCCTTCCTGGAACCACGCTTCATAACAAGACAGTTGCTTTTCCAAAAGCTCTCAGAAAATTTCTTTTTGTTTCTCACTGGACCAAATTGATTTGGGCCAGACTCTTTTCAAACTAGGGCAGAAATAATAAGATTAGGGTAATCAGAATCCCAAGATCTGGTCTCAACCAGCTCCCCCTAAGACTTAGGGGCTATGTGTGGGAGTGTATGACACCTGGATAAAAGAGATCTGTTTAGGAATGTAAAAGGAGTGAGTGTATGTCAAGATGACATTTGATTCAGACTCTAGGTAGTGAGTACCTTGGATGGAGGAGAGGATCATTCTGCTCACCAGAGTATATTTCCCACCAGAATGTAATGCATTGACATTGCATTTACACATCAGTCTCTTGTGATATGTGTATTTTTAATCAACTCCCTTGTGTTGGAACCATGTCTGACAAGGTTAAGGGCCAAACCCAATCATGATATCAAGTTGCACTCACTCAGGTTAAGTTTTTACTCACCATTATACCTTCTTCAGTCCACATCACCATGAACTGACATAATCTGAAGAAAAAGAAAAAGAAGATGCAAAAATTGTGATTATGTAATATGCATTAACAAACTGCATCAACAAAAATGCAACCATGAAAGGAGAGAGAGGGAGAGATTCGCAAGTCAACACTCGTAGTCATTTCTCATGCCTTTTGCTTGTTCTATCAGGAAATTCTTTGTATCCAACTTCAATTTCTTATCCTCCATGTTAAACTTATTTCCTTTTGCCATTTCTCTAAAAGTGTCATCAAACAGGATCCGTATTGTCATTTGTATCACATACGTACAAAATGTTCCACTGCAGAGAAAAGGGTTCAGTCCCACATCATCAATAAATGGGATCTCAAAATCCCTTCTATGCCTAAAAGCCTAGAAACAGTATTACACTGATTATTAGGAGAAGTAAACCTGAAATAGTCTAGAGTATAAATGTCAAACATTGAGCCTGTGGGCCAGCTTTAGCCTGAAGAAGGTCATCATTCAATGACACAAGCTCATTGTCAACAGCTTTACTTTAGTTGGCGTATTTTTTGTGTGTGAAATACTAGATCAGCCCACCAGGATTTTCATGAGGGGAAACTGGTCCATGAGTAAATTTGATTTGACAGTCTTGTCCCTAGGAAACAAAATGGCATTTTTTGAGAATGTAAGATTAATGCACTAAATGATTATTACTTACCCCAAACTAAGCCCTCAGAATTTCCAGCAAAATTGAAGCATCAACTATCCGAAACTGCAAAATACAAAAGGCAACATACACTTGGCAGCTCAGTGATGTTCTTTGTGTGTGCATATGCGTGTATGTGTGTGTGTGTGTGTCCTAAACAACAGAGTCGTATAAACAAACCACATTTGCACATTGACTAATACCATATTCTGGTCCTGAATTTCTCAACTTGCTTTTTATACAATGTTACTCATAGTTTTTTTTTTTTTTTCTAAGTTTCTTCTAAGTGAAGGCAGGCTTTTTCAAGAACCAATTCAAAATGAAAGTTGATTTTTGCATGATGTCACCAAAAGGTGATGTCACTTTCTTTTCTCTCCCTTGTCTCAAGAAAAATGGATACTAATGTTGAACTTATTTCACCCTTAACACAACCCAGACAGGCAATCTCTAAAAACACAATGTCAGCTTAACCTCAAGTTATCAGATAATGTTGTCAGAACCAAAGGTAAAGCAAAACTTCCAGGGATGGGTTTCCCAACTCCTATAGAAAATGATGCATATTTTCAACTCTTTTTAAGACAATATTATGGTGATTATTTTTAGCACAAGTGTTGAAATAGTCTTTTACTTTATTTAAAGAGAGCCAATGAAAATTTTTAGGCAAAAATCCAAAGGCAGTTTTGTTTATGATGAAACTCAAACCTTACCCCTGAACTCTTTAGTTTTAAGCAGTGTCTATTTTTATCAACATGCAGGACTATGTTTTCAAGACCATACTATCAACTGCTCAAATCAATTCATTATTCATGTCTCCAGCGGCCAATATTTCAGGAACAATACATTTGCATGCCAGTGGGACTAGACAAGTGGGCAGAGATGGCAAGAAGAGGAAGGAAAAGGTTTTGGGGTGGGAATGAGTAAAGTGTGGGACAATTTTTAAAGTAATAGTTTAGCAACTCATTTTTTCCCACCATAATAATAACAAATAAACTCCAGCCTACAGAGTTCATATTTTAAATTAGATATGTTTATTTCATCTGAAATGTTTTCCAAGCAGTGAGTTTGGTTCACCCATGTTCAATCCATAATATGGAATCATGACACAGCCTTATGTAAGCAGCAGTCAGGGAACAACAGAAGGAAATTTTATCCTCTGCCAGACATCACCTCAGCATGCCCCCTGGTTGATACTTTGGATGGCTTTGGTCCACCAACATCTATCAGGGAAGACCTCTTAACAGTGGCCTTAAAGGCAATGCCACCTTAAAGAAAAGACAAGCTTGAAGGCCATGAGCTGAAGGGTGGAGAATCTGGAAGAAAACTGAAAAGAGCCTCACATATGATGAATATTCAGCTCAGAGTAAGTGGAAGAGTAGAGTCTTTGGAAGAGCAGAAGCCAATGGAAAGGTCTGCCTTGAAATATAAATAGGCTGATTATCATCCCCACAAGAGCCTCAGTAATTGAGGAAACAGCTAGGAAAGAACATGGCCTTCCAGTACCCATCTCATCCCAAAGTGTCACATTTGCCTCTGAGGGCAGAGAAGAGTCAGGTTCTCCTGAGCTGGGTCAAGATCAGGAAGAAATTTTCCTGGAGAGAATTCTACCCACCCACAACCTACAGTGAGCCCTGGAGTTATGGGAGAGAAGCTTCATCCTTCTCTCACCAAGGCCTGAATTAGTCACCTATTGCTGAAACAAATCTATGTAAGAATCCCAAACTCAGTGGCTTAAAAGAATAATCATATATTTCTGACTCGCAGGTCTGTGAATTATCTGTGATTGTGCTGGAATTTGCTGGGATTGCCTGGCCTTAGCTCCAGGCTATGAGTTGGTTCAGGTCTATTCCATGTGTCTCCTACTTAAGGGACCAGTGGTTTTACAGGTCATGTTTTATATTTTTTTTTTTCTATGCCAATGGTGGAAGCCCAAAATGGCCAACAGAAACATGCCCCATCTCTTGAGGCTTTGGTTCAGAAAGGGACACTGAAACTTCTGCACATATTTCTTTGGCCAAAGAAAGTCACATGGTAAAGCCCAAAATCACTGGGGTGGTGAAATGTACTCTACTCATAGTGGACCATGATAATAGTGGGGAGGGAATACAGCAAATACAGTCTACCAAGATTGAGGGCTTTACTCCAGAGGATCCAATGTAAGTTTTCTAGTCATCCATAAGCAACCTTTTAAGAATGTAACCCAAATGTCCATGAACAGATGAATGGATAAACAAAATACAATATACCCATACAATGGAATATTATTCAGCCTTTAAAAGGAAAGAAAATCTAATACATGTTACAACATAGATGAACCTTGAAAATATTATACTCAGTTAAAGAAACTAGACACAAAAGGCCAAATATGGTATGATTCTATTTATATGAGTTTCCAAAAAAAAGGCAAATTTACAGAGACTGAAAGTTAAAGGGTGGTTGCCTGGGGCTAAGGAGAGGGTACAAATTTCTGTTTAGGAAGATGAAAAAGTTCTTGAGATGGGTAGTGGTGATGATTGCTCAACAATATCAGTGTAGTTGGGGCACCTGGGTGGCTCAGTCAGTTAAGCATCTGATTCTTGGTTTCAGCTCTTGGTCATAATCTCACGGTCATGAGATTGAGCCCCGAGTTGGGCTCCAAGCTCAGCATGGAGTCTCCTTGAGATTCTCTACCTCTCCCTCTGCCTCTCCCCTCCCCTTGTGTGTACACTTTTTCACTCTCTCTCATTCTCTTTCTATAAAATAAAATAAAGAAATGAAATCTTTTGAGAAAAAAATGTAAATGTAATCAACACCACTGGATTACACACATAAAAATGGTTAAAATGGTAAAATTTTATGGCATGTGTATTGTATCACAATAAAAGAAGAATATGAACAAGACAAGTTAACACGTGGGGCAACAAACAATAGGCTCACACATGGACTGTCCATTTTACCCTCACAACTGTCTTGGGGTAGGATTCATTATCCATTCAGGAAGAGGCCACATGCTGATGGGGTCACTTGCAGAAATAGCCAAAACACAGAAGCTCCCAACTTTCCCCTTGCATCTGATTTTAAAAGGTCATATTGCCTTTGAATGAAGATGAACATTAGTACCACTCAACCCATGATTGGGCCCTGGAACATTCAGTGCTGCCCTTGCCTGTAAGGCTACATTGCCTCAAGAGGCATGTGCTAATAGACACCAGATTGGTCTACACAAATCTAGGATGTTATGATTTTAAATCTGGTTCTAAGTGCACTGTGTAACAGTCTTAAAAAGAATTTTACCTGAAGCATAGTGAGTTAAGCAAAAAAAATGTTGTATTTATTAAATTGAAGGATTATTCTTCAAGTCGTCAAGAACTTGGCATTTTCCCTAAGAAAGGAAGACTGCTGTTTATTTTTTTTCCCTCTTACTTCAATAGTGAGGTTACTAGCAAGTACTCTGCATTACCTTTTAGATTTCAACTTCACTGTGTTACCAAAAAACATCTTCAAAACAGGAACAGTGTCAGTGCTCGACGTTCTTGGGGCTGGTTCTGTAGCTACTTCTCTAGTTAAAGGGCTCCTTCTTAGTTCTGAGAGACCATCATTGACGCCAGACCTTGTAATTCCAGGCTTAATAATAATTTCCTGCCCCTCTCTGCCCCACCTAGCTCAAAGGAAGTGGAAGAGATTCTCAAGGAAAGGGGAAGTAAGAAAGGCGAAGAAAATTATCCGGGTTTCCAGATGAGCTTGTACCTCGACCAGTTATCACTGGAGAGTTTTCTATGAGACAGCAGGGCAATCTTTCCATTATCTGTCCTTTTCATAATAAACACTGATGAAACATTAAGCTAATCCCTCAATACACTGTCCTGCAGGTCTGCAAATTGAATGAGTGCTTCATTATTCAGTTATACAAAGAAATATGCCAACAGATACCTGCATAATGCAATAGCCCGTGGATATCATAAATGGATTTTAATGCTATCTTGTGAATGCCCGAAATAGATTGTATTTAGTATACTAACTAAAAGAGTGCCTTTCTTCATTAGAGAGGGGGGGTTACTAGCACTGATATCTTAATGTACAGCAAATGCTCTCCACTTTCCTTCCTTTCCATCTGCATCCTTCTTCTCTACTCATATTGGAGCCTGGAACCTTAAGAGATTCTGGGGTTTCCTCTCCCTAAAGACCATCAGCAAATCCAAAGTATTTCTACAGCTGTATTCAACATTATACATGAAAGGTAAATGTCACAGGGCAAAATAGAGGTTGTATAGAGGAGGTCAGGAGCATAAGAATAATATTTACCGAATGCTGACTATGTCAGGTACTGTTCTAAGTGCTTTAAAGCTCTTAAGTCATGACATCTTCACAATACTCTTAAGGGGCTAGGGACTCCTCTTGCCTTGATCATACAAACAAAGAAACCAAGGTACAGAGAAGTTAGGCAACTTGCCTAAGGTCACAGAGCTACTAAGCAGCACAGCTGGAATGCACAGGCAGACGGTGGGGAGTGCTGCTCTAACCTCCACACCACACTTCCTGTCTAAGGAGCAATGGATTCTCAGAGCCTCCCACCCTGTCTGTGTTGCCATGAAGCCCAGCTTCATCCAGCAGAAGGACTCATTACACAGTTAGCATTCTCAGAACAATGATTCCTGTTACCATCACATCACAATCATCACTTCAGAATTAAATATATGTAGAAAATTCTTTGTCATCCATGACAAGATAAATAACTCGGTTTGTGGTCATTTACCTTAAGAACATGGTCATCCCTCTGAATATTAACTGAAATGGAAGGTAAACACTGAAAGGAGCGCTATGTTTTCATGAAATCTTCAAAATTAATCTTTTTTTTTAGATTTTGTTTTTAAGTAATCTCTACACCCAAAGTGGGTCTTGAACTCATGATCCCAACATCAAGAGTCATGTGCTCTATGTACTGAGCCAACCAGGCTTCCCTTTAGGATTATCTTTTAATTAACGCTTTCAGACCAAACATGAATATGAAAAATATCTATTTGATTTCTTCCATAGTCAACAACTCATTTGATTCACTGAAAATAGAGAAAGGTGGAATGGCTGCATAAAGGATAAATAACTCCACAAAATAACTTTCAACCATTAAATAGAACCTATACTTAAAATAAATACATTCCCAGTAGATTATATTTCTATAAGACTCCAAAATCCCCCAACATATTCCTTGAATTTGTATTACTCAAATTCAAATTTTCATTTATGTGAACTGTTTCAGTGTTCTCATTACGTTTTAAATAGATGCTTTCATGCTTACATTTAAAGACAAGAAAATCCATGTGTATATTTTAATAAAACGTTACTGGGAAGACCCTTTGTAATCATAATCATAATATTAATTATTATAACAATAACTAAAATTTATTGAGCATTAATGTGCCAGTCACTGGACTAAACTCTTTATACATGATTTTCATATACTTTGCATAACAGTCTTTTGAGGAAGATATTATCTCCATTTTACAGACAGAGAAACAAGGTGTCTGAAAAGTTAAGTCCTTTGGAGGGTGCCTGGGTAGCTCAGTCAGTTAGGTGTCTGCCTCTTGATTTCAGCTAAGGTCTTGATCTCAGGGTCGTGAGATCCAGCCCTACATTGGGCTTCATGCTGGGTGTGGAGCCTACTTTACATGAAGAAAGTTGGGCCATTTTCTCAAGGGCCTTTGCAGTCAGATCATGGAAAGAACCAGGATTCAAGTCTAAGTCTGTCTGACACCAAGACCCAGATATTAAAATCTATGTTATACTGCCTCAGAAGCCATAAGAGAAAGACGTGATGAATTTATCTAAAAATTAAATATTTCTACATATGCCCCTAAATCATCAAAAAACTAAAAAAAAAAAAACCTGAAACATATATATTAAAGAATCAATGTCCTTAAGTATATACAGGGATTCACACAAATCAATCAGAAAAAATAAGCAAAAGAAAAGAACAAAAAATTCAAATGGCAAATGTATTCATGGAATGTTTTTTCACCTAAAACAAAAAAGTATAAGTTATATTGATCTATCACTTTTATCTCATGATACTATTGGATTTCAAGGATTGATATACCAAACATTTCAAGAATGTGAAGAAATGAGCATGCTCATATACTGCTAGAATATGGAACAACCATAAACATAAAAGAAATACACAATTTAGAAAGATCTAGTTTACAGTTTTTAACATCTCATTTCAAAAAATATGCTTCATGTGGAAAAAAAGCAGACTATGTCATACACAGACTATGATCCCAATTTTGAGAGAGGAAAAAAACCTTTTTTTTTAAAGTATAGAAAAATTCTTGAAGTTTCTATGCTAAAATGTTAATTATAGTTGCTTATTTTGGGGTTAATGGGATTGCACATTATTTTATTTTAACTTTATTACATCTTTCAATATTATGCAAATTTTAATCTTATGAACTAATTTTTTAATTACACATACACACTCAAATGTGAACCAATTCATATAGCTACTGAGGCAAACATTTTTGATGGTAACAACTCTTGGAGACATCAGTTCAGACTTAGTGCACATCCTTTCTTGCCTTGATGCTTTTGGGTGACAATGTGCCCAGTCTCAGGGATGAGAAAGGAAGGATCTAGGCCAATTGTGGAAATCTCATATCCCTTTGCTAGCAACTGGTCTAGAGGTAGTCATGTGACCCAGAACTGGCCAATGAGATATAGAGGCAGTCTGTTGATGGCTACAAGTTAAGATTTCTTCCTAATAAAAAGAGTGGCAGATACAGAAAGCACTTTAGTTACTCACATCTCTGCCACTTACTTTTCTGCTTGGGATGCTATTGTATGAGGATGAGATATTTAGAGCTATGGCAGCCACGTGGAGACCATGAAAAGACATATCACTGACACACTGAAGAGGCAGAATAGAAAAGATAGAATGAACATAGCTCAGGTGTTTGGCGATAGAGGTGAGCCCTTGAAACAACTCTGTACCTGCCAACTTATAAGCTTTGATTATGCACATCAATTAAATGTCTTTATCATTTAATACTCTGCTGGTGGGACATTTTATTCCTTACAGGCAAATATATATTATTTCAATATTTAAAAGATATCTGAACACACAGGTTTTAACTACTTGAATACATAAAGATATATATGTAGATGGGATACCTAGATCCTATTACTTCCTGCTTTCTGAAGCATCTTAATCTTTCTTATACCATCTCTGTCTTGGATATAAAAACCTCTCAACTGCTACTTCCCATCAGCTTTGTGTTGTCTTAGTCACTTCTGTCCCAACCTTCCCTTAGTTACACTTCCCACTTCTATATTCTGTCTCCTTCAAATCCAAACTCTTGAGAAAGATTTCTTCTAGGCAACATCTCCATTTTCTCAACCCTTACGCCCCAGCCCATTCCAATCCATCCACATTCATGCTTCACCAAAACGGTGGTCGATAATTTACTTATGAGCAATGACCTCGGTGTTTCCAAATCCAATTTAACTTGTTCAGTTCTCTTCACCCCTCCCTCTTTATTGAAATACTTTGTTCTCTTGGCTTTTAGTCTTCTTTATACATTTGGGTTTTTCTTTGACCTCTCTGATTGATCCTTCTCAGGTTCCTTTGCCATCTCATAGCTCATTAAATCCTGGGATTCCTCAAAGCTTATTCCTAGACCCATTATCCCTCCCACTTTCTGTTCTCCCATATTAATGTCTCTGGCATCGATTATCACTTGTGTGCAGATAACTCGTAATATCTCAGACCCATAAATCCAACATTTCTTTTGCAATACCTCAAAAGGTCACCATCTGTACTTGTGGTTTTCCTACTCAAATCTGGATCTCTTCTGTAGTCCTTGTCTCAGTGAATGGTACCAACATTGATCTAGCCATATAATCCTGAAATCTAAGAATAGTCTTTGAGACCTTCATTTATCACCACCCCCAGATCTAATGCATCATTAAGTTTTCTGAACTCTGCCTCCTAAATATTTCTCAAATTTAGTCACATCTTTTTATCTCTACTACTATCATTCTAGCCAAGCTGTTATCTTTTCAGCTGAACTATGTAATAAATTCCCAACTGATCTCCTTACCTCCACTCTTGCATCTCTTCTGTTTGTCTCCACACTGTAGCTAGTATGACCTTCCTTTAAACTCAATTCTGATTGTATCACTTCCTTGCTTAAAACTTTTCAGTGGGGGGTGCCTGGGTGGCTCAGTGGGTTAAAGCCTCTGCCTTCGGCTCAGGTCATGATCCCAGGGTCCTGGGATCAAGCCCCGCATCAGGCTCTCTGCCCGGCAGGGAGCCTACTTCCTCCTCTCTCTCTGCCTGCCCCTCTGCCTACTTGTGATCTCTGTCTGTCAAATAAATAAATAAAATCTAAAAAAAAAAAAAAAAACTTTTCAGTGGTTTTCCTTTGTTCTTATCATGAAGAATAAAAGCTTTAACTTGATCTGCAAAGTCCTGAATGGTATGGTTCTTATTCCCTAGAGCCTTGTTTCCCATCATGCTTTCTACCACACTCTACATTTCTTAAGACTGCCATACCCCCAAACTCACTCTACTACAGATCTTTTATGTATGTTTTTCCACCTGGAATGTTCATACCTGTCCTCTTTGCACAGGTAACTCTTACTCATCCTTCAAATTTCAGCTTAATACTCATGTCCCTGACTTTTCTCTCCAAACCAAAGCTCTCCTATTGTAATCTCTCATTTTTTGGAACACTTATGACAATCTTCAGTAAGAAACTGAAGCAGATGCTGTTGGCCTAACTACCATTTAACTTCATCATTCATGATAACATAACCCTTCTTTTGTTCAGATACTGAGCATCTGTGTTTCAGAAGCCATTCCTCAGCCCCAGGGTGCGAATGTTTTCTAGTATGGGTCAGTCACAGTGATTCTATTCCTCCCACCAATGATTGAATCAAGAATGGACATGGGAAACAACCCTTGCCAATGAGAAGTAAAAGGACACTGAGGTCGGAAGTGGGACTTCTGAGAAAGAACAAGATAAGACTCATATCTTCCTGCCTTTGAATGACATCGTAACAGGATAAGAAGTTTAAGAACATTTCAGCTGTTCTAACCATGAAAAGAAAATCCAAATAACACTTCTGATTGTGTGTCACATGGTAGGTTGCTCTACTGACCCCAATTCTTCATTTCCCTGCCAAAGACATCCAATCCTTTGCCATGTCCTCATAGTAGGAAGAGTGATCTTTCCCGCCCCTTGATTTTGGGTTTGTTCACGTGACTTGTTTTGGCCAATGGGATGTTAGCAGACCTGATGAAAGCAAAGGCTCCACAGGTGCCTCCATGGTTTGGCTGGTTCTCTTGTTCTCTCCAGTGATCCACCACGAGAAAAACATCCCCCAGGTAGCTGCTTTCCCTTTCAGCCTGGTACTAGAATCAGTATATATATAAAGTATATATATATATATACTCACACACACACACATATATATATAAAGTAGTATATATAGATAAAGTATATATATAAAGTAGATATATAAAGTAGATCTAGGCTTAACCCACCCCCTAAAGCAGAGTTGCTTCTGCCAGTTCATGGACCCACCATCTAAAGCACCACTGCTCTGGCTGACCTGCAGAACTGTGATCATAAGAATAAGTACTTCTTGCTGCATGCCATTGAGTTTTGGGATGACCTAATATGGAGCGTTACTGGGGCAAGAGCTGGCTGATGCATCTGCAAAAACTTCCCAAATGTTGCAGACATTAGTTAAGTAATCATATAATTAAATGTAATTCTCTCTCACTAGATTACAAGGTCCAGAGGGCTGCAACTGTGTCTATTATCACTCTCCATTGTATCCCAGTACCTAGCACAGTAGATTGCATAATAAATATTTACTGAATGGCTATTATTAATGAGAAAGAAAGGGTGCAATAATACATACAGAACATGTTAAAATCAGGTGATAGGATAATAAGTAACATTTATATCTTCATTCTTTTCTACATTATGATCATACTTTTCTATATTGTAATAAGGCTCTTGTATAATAACTATGAATTGCTTTTATAATCAGGAATAAATGCAAAAAAAAAGCTATTTCCACTAAGAAGAAAATATAATTATTTAGAAAGAAATACTATCATGGGTCAAACAAAGAAATCATTTGCATGAGTTATATCTACATATAGTTCCAAATTGAAGAGGCCATAAATTTACGCAAAGGAGATAAATATTCAGGTGTCAGGACAGTAAATAAGGTCGTGGTTAGCACCAAAATTTAAGACCTGGCTGAGACATACTGTGCTTCTCTTTGCTTTACTTCTTGGAATCAGAGAAAAAATGTCTAAGGTAAGCTGATAAAACACACAGAAATTTAGGGAGACTGGACCAAATGGAAATGCCAGTAAGCTACTTGTTATTGATGAATTGTCTTTCTCACACTCACTTTACAAATTTATAGTATAAGATTCCTGAGAACATCTCTCCAGCCACATCTCCTCACCTTCTACCTCTTTCTACCTCCTTCCACTTCCAGTTTCCCTGCTTTCTGCTCTCATCCCACCCTCTAAGATGAGGGACCTTGCTCTCTTCCTAGAGTCCTTCAGGCCCCTCCTGATTTCACTTGATCCCTTTGATGACGACATCTCATCTTTCAAGAATGCAGCAATCAAAACAAAGAAACTAGATGACAGACCACCACATGGATCATTCTGAAAAATAAAACTTTGGAGGAAAAGCAAAAACTACGAAAAGAAATGTGATGTATAGTAGAAGATAGTTTATATCAATTTAAAATGTATACATTCACATGTATCTCTTAGGTTAGCTCCATATATAAGGACTTGTGAAACATTTAAGGTAATGAGAAAGGAGAGTGAGCCTGCCCATGGAGGATGAAACGCAGAAGGAAGGAAGGAAGGAAAGAAGAGAAAGACAAGGGTCCACATTTGTAAGGGCAGAACACAGATTTCACTCCAAATGTTTTAACTGAAGGGGTGTTAATAAAGGGACAACTTACAGTGGCGTGGGGAGGGTGAAGGTAAAAAAGAAAGAACGAACTCTTGCCATTTGCAACCACCCAGATGGACCTAGAGGGCATTGTGCTAAGTGAAATAAGTTAGACAGAGGAAGAAAAATACAGTATGATTTCATTTTTATGTGGAATCTAAAAAACAAAGCAAATGAACAATCAAAAAATAGAAATAGATCCATAAATACATAAAACAAACCGGTGGTTGCCAGAGGGGAAGGGAAGGGAGGTGGGCAAAATAAATGAAGGGGTTAGGTGGCACAAACTTCCAGTTAGAAAATAAATAAGTCACGGGGATGAATAGTACAGCATAGTAAAGGTAGTCAGTAATATTGCAATAACATTGTATGGTGACAGATGGTAACTAGACTTATTGTGGTGAGCACTTTGTAATGTACATAATTGTGAAATCACTATGTTGCATGCCTGAACCTAATATAATATTGCATGTCAATTATTCTTCAATAAAAAAAAAGATGGGAAGGTGTATTGGTTTTCTATTGCTGCTTTAACAAATTACCACAGATTTAGTGGCTTAAAACAACATAAATTTGTTACCTTACAATTCTGTAGGTCAGAATACTGGCATGGAATCTCAATGGGCTAAAACCAAGATGTCAGCAGGGCAGCATTCCTTCTGGAGGCATTGAAGAAAAATTTGTTTCCTTGCCTTTTCCAGCTTCTAGAAGCCGTCCACATTCCCTAGCTCATGGCTCCCTTTCTCCATTTTTAAAACCAGCAGCAGCTAACCTCTCTCTGACCCTGCTTCCATTATCTCCTCTCTTTCTGACCACAGCTGCCTTCAAGGACCCACGTAATTAGATTGGGTTCATCCAGATAACGTAGGATAATCTCTCATCTCGGGGTTCATAACTTCAACGGCTTCCGTAAAATTCTGCTTACCCTGTAGGGTAACATGTTCCCAGGTTCCAGGGATTAGAATGTGGACATATTTGGGAGACCATTATTCTGTCTACCCCAGAAAGCAATAGTAGGAAGCCATGAGGATCCCCAGGGCAGAAGGGGCAAGGGAAGGACTTAGTGTTAAGGGAACCCCGGGGGAGCTAGAACCTAGGAACTGTCAAAAAGGTGCTGTGGTGAAGTGGGGGGCAACCACTGCCAGACACTGCTCTAAGGAGTAAGTGTATGGGGGAAAATTACCCCAACCTCTCCCACCCCACCCCCATCCTCCTGCCAATGTCTCTCATTGGGCAAACCTAACCAGAAACCACGCAACAAAGGAGCTTGGTTAATGGAGTCTGCAGTGGTTGGCATCCCAAGGCAGAGAAGGGTGGGCATTTTCCATTAGTGGGGGCTGGGAGGATTTCTGGGAGAAGATTTCGGGATAGCAAATGAGGAATAACCTGAACATATGACCTGAACTGGGAGGAGTAACAAATTCAGCTCTCTGTACTTGGGGTCATAAAAGGAAAACGCTCTTCCAGCAAGAGCCACTGCTACTTTAAAGTAGAATCAAAAGGGTTGGGAGGATGGATTATGGAAGAAGCATTTTTCTTAAAATGAGCACAGAAAGATTTGGATAGAGGAAAATCAGTGTGCGGGCTATATCACATTCATTCGCTTCTCTCCCTCTCTTTACTTTGTCACACGGGAGAGCCAGGTAGAAATCACCAAAGCCAATGGTGGAGAGGTGGGGAGAGGCACACAGGAAAGACAATGAAGGTAGTGGCAAAGAACAGAGTAGGCAACTTAACCCTTTGAAGCAACGCTTTTTCAAAAAGGTGCAAATAGCAGAAATTCTCCTTCACAATGTCAGTGTGTGCTTTTGACCTAGAGTCGGGTTCACATTAACTTATGAAGTGCTGAGAGTCTGGGTCGCTGGAATGGGATCTTTTACTCTACAAACTGTTCATTTAACTACAAGTTAGATTCTGTTGTCAAGGTCTCTCAGAGGTACTGCTTCTAAGACCATTCCTCTGATTTTGTTATTTTTAGAGGACAATCGTCCCCCTTTGATATCCACTTCATTTTATATCCAGGCTATAAATTTCTCCTTAGAGAAAATCTTAGACAAAAAATCTCCTTAGACAAAATCTTGTCTGATTTTGAAGCTTTGAAGACTTCCGTCATGGTGAACTAGAAAGTACAATTTGACAGACACTTCCAAAAGAAGGCAAAAGCTCTTCCTGTTACATATACACCGTAGGTCTGAGACCATCCTCAAAGCCATTCTGGCTTTACCCAGAATTTCTGAGGGTTTGGAACACATAGGAAGTCACTTTGAGGGGGCACCCAGCCCAAAGATGGGTAAGATGATTCTACAACCCAGCAGTCCAGGAAACTCAAAATCGAGACCAGGTTGGGCACATGGGGCTGGAAAAGATAGAGCAGCCACTCTAAATGCTGAAATCTGAACTAAAACAGAACAAAGAGCCAGATCTTGGTTCCCGCTCAGCCTTGGACAAACTTGAGCAAGCCTTGTAATTAAGAAGTGGCTTATTGGTTTCTATCAGCGTGTCTAGCCCTCAGCTCATAGAGTAGATTGCATTTATCTTCATTGAGCACTTACTCTGGACCAGGTATTGCAAAAAGCCTGCTTAATCCTTCTCAATAAACATGAAGTCATTTCTATTGTTATCTCCACTT
This sequence comes from Martes martes, assembly GCF_963455335.1. Taxonomy (NCBI): domain Eukaryota; kingdom Metazoa; phylum Chordata; class Mammalia; order Carnivora; family Mustelidae; genus Martes; species Martes martes. The sequence continues at coordinate 35,584,707 of NC_137897.1, read as the reverse complement.
TAAAGATGAAAGAGAATTTGAGGAGTTTAAGTGATTGTGTCACAAATTAACACCGCTAAATGATAGTGGCAGGATTCTCAAATCCCAGAGCCTGAGGGTTTAACCATCATATAACAAATGCAATCCAGTTGACCCTGGAAAAGATTCCCCCTGAGTTTTCAATGGAAAAAAAATAACTGAAGAAGAAAGAAAACTATTGCCTAATGAGTTTGCTCACATAAACAACGAACTAACATTCCACAGGTTAAAGCATTTTAAAAGTTTGATCTAATACGGAAAACTGACTTCACTTGCCACAGAAATGGCACTGGTGATGAAGGGATCCTTACAATGTTATCTTTATTTCTTAAATGCTTTTATGGAAGCAGAATTTAAGTAACATAAAATTCACTATTTTTTAGTGTATAATTCAACAGTTTTTGGTAAATTCAAGAAGCTGGGCAGCCATCACCACTATCTAATTCGAAAATATTCCATTATCCCAAAAGAAACCCCAGACCAATTAGCAGTCACTCCCAATTCCCCATCCCACCCCAACCCTAGCCCCTGGCAACAACTAATCCGCTTTTTGTCTCTATATGGGTTTGCTTATTCTGGATGTTTCACATAAAGAGAATCATACAACATGTGATCTCCTACATCTGGCTTCTTTTGTTTAGCATACAGTTTTTGAAATTGTCAAAAGGAAGCATGTGTTGGTACTTCATGCCTTTTTATTGTCCCATAGTATTCTATTGAATGGATATACCACACTTGGTTTATCGATTCACCAGATGGTGGACATTTGGACTGTTTATCTGATGGCTAATCATTTTGAGCAGTTTTTCATATGCTCATTGTCTACTTATATCACTTTGGAAAAATGCCTAGTCATATCCATTGCTTGTTTTTAAATGGCAGGGGTTTTTAAAGGTTTTATTTATTTATTTGAGAGAGAGAGAGAGAGAAAGAGAGAGAATGAATAGTGGGAAGGGGCAGAGGGAGAGAAAGAGAGAGAGAAGCAGACTTCCTGCTGAACAGGAAGCCTGATGCAGAGCTTGATCTCAGAACCCTGAAATCATGACCCGAGCTGAAGGCAGATGATTAACCAACTGAGCCACCCAGGTGCCCCTAGATAGGGTTTTTTGTTTTTTGTTTTTTGTTTTAATTTATTTATTTGACAGACAGAGATCACAAGTAAGGAGAGAGGCAGGCAGAGAGAGAGGAAGGGAAGCAGGCTCCCTGCTGAGCAGAGAGCCCCATGTGGGGCTCGATCCCAGGACCCTGAGATCATGACCTGAGCCGAAGGCAGAGGCTTTAACCCACTGAGCCACCCAGGTGCCCCGATAGGGTTTTTTAAATTACATTGCATTTTGTATTATTGAGTTGCAAGAATACTTAATACATTCTAGATAAAATTTCTGTATTAGATCTATGATTTGAAAATATTTTCACAGTCTATCCCTTGTCTTTTCATTTTCTTAATGACGTCTCTTTTAAAGATTTTGTTTATTTATTTATTTGAGAGAGAGAGAGGGATAGAGGGTGTGCACATGCGCAAGCAGGAGAAGGGGCAGAATAGGGAGGGAGAATCTCAAGCAGACGCTGCACTGAGCCTGGAGCTGGCACAGGGCTCAATCCCATGACCCTGAGATCATGACCTGAGCTGAAACCAAGTGTCAGATGCTTAACCGACTGAGCCACCCAGGCACCTCCCAGTGATGTCTTTTGCAGTATAAAATTTTTTATTTTTAAGAAGTCTAATCCTAAGGTCATAAAGATTTACTCCTGTTTTCTTTTAAAAGTTTTATAGTTTTGGGGCACCTGGGTGGCTCAATGGGTTAAAGCCTCTGCCTTCGGCTCAGGTCATGGTCCTGGAGTCCTGGGATCGAGCCCCACATTGGGCTCTCTGCTCAGCGGGGAGCCTGCTTACCCCTCTCTCTCTGCCTGCCTCTCTGCCTACTTGTGATCTCTGTCAAATAAATGAATAAAATCTTTTTAAAAAAAGAGTTTTATACTTTTTCCTCTAACATTTAGGTTCATGATCTATTTTGAGTTCACTTTTGTGTATGGTGCGAGGTAAGGGTCTAAATCCATTCTTTCGCATGTGGCTATCCAATTGTCCCTATATCATTCCTTTGAGCCATAGATCTGTCCTTGTGCCAGGACCACCCTGTCTTGATTAGCTTTGCACTAAGTTTTGACATCATGAAGTATGAATTCTCCAACTTTGTTCTTTCTCAAGACAATTTTGGTTATTCTGAGTCCCTTGCATTTCCATATAAATTTTAGGGTCAACTTGTCAGTTTCTCAAAAAAAAAAAAAAAAAAAAAAAACCAAAAAACCAACAAGCTGGAATTTTGGGAGGGATTGCCTTGAATTTATAGGTCAGTTTGGGAAGAATTGCCATGTTAATAATATTGAGTCTTCTAATCCACAAACATGCAATATCTCTCCATTTATTAAGATCCTTTTTCATTTCTATCAGCAATGTTTTGCAGTTTTCTGTGTAGAATTCCTGTTCTTTCAATTTGTTAGTAAGTATTTTCTTCTGTGTTTTTAGGCTATTGTAAATGGGATTGTTTTTTTAATTTTGTTTTTTGGAACATTCATTGCTTATAACTAGAAATACAGTTAATTTTTATGTATTAATAATGTGTCCTATGATTTTGCTAAAGCTGTTAGTTATAGCTATAACTTTTGTACATATCTTAGCATTTTCTATACATCAAATCATGCCATCTGCTCATTAGGACAGTTTTACTTCTGTCTTTTCAACCTCGATGCCCTTTATTTCTTTTTCTTGCCTTATTGCATTAAGACTTCAAGTACATGTTGAATAGGAATAGTAAGAGAAGAAATACTTGCCTGGTTCTCAATCTTTAGGGGAAAGCATTCAGTCTTGCACCATTAAGTATGATGTTAGCTGTAGGGTGTTCATTTGCCCTCTTTAATCTGGCTAAGGAAGTTTCTTTCTATTTCCAAGTTGTTGAGAATTTTTAATATCGAGTGGTGTTGGATTTTGTCAAATGCATTTTCTGCATCTACCGAGATGATCATGTGGTTAGAAATTTATGTCTTTTTCCTTTTGAGTGGAAATAGGCTGTTGTGCATGAACACCCACCACAATATTTGTAAGGGGAATTTATGCTATTAAATTTGCAAATAAGGTTCACTGTGTACAAGATAGAGGAACTTATCAAAAATTGTTAATTTATTCATGTCGGCCTCCTTATTGAAAAGCTATTTGACAGATAAGTGAAAATATGCTACTCAGCAAATCTCTTCAACAAATACATATAATCCAGCCATCCAAACTAGTTTCACAGATTAAGTCTTTTTCTTATCAAAATGTTCTACAGAGGTGAGAGAGAGACTGATTGGCTGTTTAATCAAGGAAGTATAAGTTTTCACATTCAAACTGAGTGAGCAAATTGACATTAAGACTGCATTTATTTTGTATGGATTTCATTGAGTTCAGTGTAGTTTGGCAGACTAAAAATTGTAGACATATTAGGTAGAAATAAAAATGCAATTTCAGAAGAGATTCATACACTTTTATGCACTGAATTATACTTTAAATTTCTACAGTTTTCTTTGAAAGGCAAAACTTACAATGTATCTGAATTATTAAGCATCCGTTCCATAAGAGTAGCTCAATTTCAAGAAGCATTTAGGCTGAACATGAACTATGCCCCCTAAGAAGACACATAGTCCCTAGAATTTGAAGGTATATATGATTTCCAAGATTAAACTGAAATTTCTGACCATGTGACCATACTCTTGCTCCCCACAATTTTTAAAAATGGACTATATTTCATAAAAGTATAACAACAAAGATGAGGCTTACCAGTCATGCATTCATTCAACAAAAATTTACTGCTCACCTAATATGAACCAAGCACTGTAATAGGCACTAAAAATTCAACAGTAGACAAAACAGAAACAACCTTTGTCTTAAGAAGCTTACATATTAATGAAGGAGGCAGATAATTGTATAAGTCATTATAGTTACAATCATAGATGGTAAATGCCATGAAGGAAACATAAGAGTATTATGAGAGAGAATAATTAGAGGGACCCAACCTAGTGTGGAAAGGTGACAGACACACTCAGTTCAGTTGAAATCGAAAGTATAAGTAGGGATTTGTGTGGCATGTTCTTCCCCTTCCTTCTATTTGCCTTAGCTCTTCCATTCTCTTCTCCTGGTTAAGGCATATATAAGGACAAAGCTTATGAAAGAGTTATCTCAAAGAACTGAGAGAAGGCCAGTATGGCTGAAACTTTTAAGGCTGAGTTTTAAGGACCTCTAAGATATAAAGATGAGAAAGAAAAAAAGAAATCAGGAAAAGTGACCAAGAAAGAGCAGCCAAAGAGAATCTTGTGTTATCAAAGCCAAGGGAGTAAACAATTTCAAGAAGGAAGATGATAGATTATACTGCATGCTACTGAAGAGTCAATTAAAATAGGACTGAAAAGAATTTACTGGGTTCAGCAATATGGAAGACACTGGCAATCTGAGCAAACACGGTTTTGGTAGATGGTCATCAAGCAAAATGCCAAAGGGGAGCAGATTAAAGAGTGAATTAGTTACTATAAGGTAGGTATTGCTGTTGTAAAAATAAACTCCAAAATTTCACTGTTTAAACACATAAGACCTTATTTTTTGCTTGTGAAATATGTACTGTGCAGATCAGCAGGGATCCCTGTTATATCACTTGATTACATAAAGTGACAGAGGTTCCATCATCCTAAAGCTGGACCATCTATAATATGCACCTGTCTCAGTAGTTGTTGCAGGGGAAGAAAGCATGGAGACTCATGTACTCACTCTTAAATTTTGGAAGTCCATTGGCTGGACTACTTACATGGTCTCATACTGCAAAGAAGCCAGAAAATGAAACTTTCCATGTGCCAAGAACAAAGAGAACCAGATACTAGTGATCCCTAGTAATATCTACAACAACAAATAAGAAATAATGAAACAGAGACAGTGAGTGTAGGCCACCATTTTAGGAAACTTAGTTTAAAAAAAAGAGAAGGAAGAAAAGAAAAGAAATAGAATGAGAGCCAGACAGGGAAAGGATGCCTGGGGGTGGGGCTGGGTATGTCTTTATGTGTGTCTGTCTGTGCCTAGAGAAGCACTGCCTAATTCAAGTTCCATGTTTAGGAAGAATCCAGTAGTGAAAGCGATAGACTAAAGACAAGAGAGAGTAAAGAAAAAAAATGAAATGAGGTTCCCCCAGAAAGCAGGAATGATGGAATCCAGGGGACAGTGGAGTGTTTGACCTTTGATACAAGGAGGGGCACTGTGCACCTTGTGGAAAGAAGAAAAATGAGCCATGAGTTAAGATGCAAGTAGATTTTGAAATTCAATGGCCAGAGGTTAAGGGAGTTCCCTTCCAATGGTGTTCATATGTTCTACATGAAGTTTGAAGTAGTTTTCTACTAAGAATGGGAAAAGAGTGGGGGTGAAAGAAAAGGTCAGAAGTTGAGGAAGATAGAAAAGGTGGCAAATGGTGATTTCTGATGGTGGAAGATGAATCTTGCTGGGCAGTGTGGAAGGCTGGTTGGGACTGGTGATCATAAACTTATCATGAGTATTTAAGTAGTTGTAGATGTCCTCCAGCAATGGTGGATTTCACAACTGACCCTTATAGAAGTGATGAACGGTGGGGGTTCATCCAGGAAATAGTTTTGCCAGGTCATACTGGCTGAAAAAAAGGGGGAAATAGTGGTTAAGAATATTTACAAGGGAATTATTTTAATGATGAAATTCACCTAAAACAGTACTGGATAAAGACAGAAGTGAGATCTGGAGGAGGATGGTCTATGGGGCAAGTGAGGGACTTTAGGAACTGTTAAAGTGTGTATATTTGAGCAATAAGCTGGAAAGGGAAGGAGTTGTGAACAGAGTGAGACAGATGTTCAAGAGTACACGTAGTGATGGTGTGGTTTTCACTGATGATGGTGTCCACTCTGACCATGGAATTGAGTGGCTGATAGAGGGTGAGAGAAAGCCATTGAACAAGAAGAGGCCTAAGAACTGAGCAGCCAGGGGGTTGGGCAAGGTGCTCCATGGGACATTTTATTCAGTTCCAGAATAATAAGGATGAAAACTGTGACATAGGGACAAGGATTTTTTTAATAAATGAGGAAGATGGTACACAGGAGGTTAACAGATGATCCCAAGGAAAAAAAAGAAGAGGATAACACACCCTCAAAAGAGATGGGGGAAGGAGCAACGATCTCAATGTGACAAATGAATCTAAGAGTACTTTAATTAAGCTCTTCTGAAGAAGTGTAGATCCCATTCAATCTGTAAAATGTCAAGATTCACATCAATTTTCTCAGAAATTGATTAATGACCAGCACTTGACCTAGAAATATATAAATTTGTATGAATAAAGTTGATTAAACTACTTTTGGACTGCTGTGGTATTTATATCAAAATCCACATTTTTCTATAGCTAAGAATCCAGGCTTCACTGTTGCTATTTAATATTAAAAATGAGCATGGCTGTACCCATACAGGGTTCTGATCACGTGAGCATGGCATTCATTCCTTGCCTGAACTCAGTGCTCTCACCCATCCTGTCTCTCACTCAGGAAGGGTATCAGAATACACGGAATGCCCTTAAGCTTTTTAAAATTTACAAGTAAATCATTCTCAAAACACACTTGAAATATTAGTAACCTGTTACTTGCTTCTAACCTGACAATTAAATATAGGGCCCTAGTGTGTAGAGACTCTTAGCACAATTTATCTACAACTCTTGGGCTATTCTTGTAAAATCTTCCCCCCTGCCTTTTGTTGTTTCTCTTGCCCAGTATGAAGATGGAGTTGGAGGAGGGTAAAAGGTAGTACACAATTAAAATTTCCACATGGTTCTCTCTGTTCTCCAGAGCTGGTCTAAGCATGCCTGTAGTTAATTATTTATAATTATCATTTCCTTTACCTACAATAGCTCCTACATCAATAAGCTCTCCATTAAACACTCTTCCAGTTAAAACCTCCTGGGAGTGCCACTTGTCCCCTGCTGCGACCTGGACTCTGCCCTTACTAAAGCATTCCAATTTTGTTCAGTGTTCTCCAGACTACTGGCCCAGACAGTTGGGAAGTTTGAGAACTAGTAATGACAGGTCAAAATGTTCTCCACAGAGCACTAGTTCGGGGGCACACTCTAGCTGAGCCTGCTGTGCTGAGAGCCACGTAAACCTGGTAAGGACCTAAGCAGGTGCACGCAGAGACTGGTCTTCCTTACATGGGTGTGACGCCATTGCACATGCACGATGCCTGCTCATCACTATACACAGAGTGCACAAAGGAGCAAGATGGCGTCGGTGGTGTCGAATTATAGCCAGATGACAGATGACAGCGACATGGTTGGCTAAAGACAATTTTTGCCACCACACATATGAGGTGGTGTTTTAGAGTGATCTATCTTGGGAGCATGAGGGTCTTAGTCCTATATAAGCTGACCAAATCTCTCTCCGAAAAGACCAAGTAATCCATTACCATGAGCCACATCAAATCTCCTGCAGGAAACCGGGGAAACTCAAAACAGCTGCTCACCGACCATCCCTACCCGGCCCAGTATCCCCTAGTAGGCTCTGCTGGGGATGAATCCTTTGTGCTTATCACAGAAAACCATGGCCTTTACAAGATTCATGAGTCAGAGGGCTCATTTTCACAGAGCCTTCAAACCAGTCCTTTGCAAGATGTTGCAAGCTCTTTGGGAAGTTGTTAAAGGTTATTAGGGAAAAATAGGCAGTAGGGTCAAGCCTATCTGGAAAGCACCATGTTAAACAAAATGAACTCGTTTTCTGCAGAAACACTCAGAAGGTTTGCTCTGCTGCTGTGAATTAGGAATGAGGTGTGCAGGGTTTATCCTCCTGCATAGGATAGGGAAGCTTTTTGTCAAAAACACACCCAGGGCACCTCGGGCAGCACTCTTCTTTGGTTGGAAACATTGTGGGTGTTGGGGTGGGATAGGGGGGTTTGCTACTGAAAAGGGCAAGACAAGTAAGCAGGTTTTCGAAAGAAGGGGTTCAGTCGCTCTCAATCCCCTGGCTCTCACCAAACCAGAAACAAGAGTCACTGTAGAGCCGACTGAATTGTCCCACTGATTGAATTTACTCAGAACACTTCATTTGTAATTTGGCAACATCCCTGATTGTCAGAGGTTTTTAATCAGATACAAAAGGTTACGGAGGAATACTGCTGCCCAAATCTGGCAGCCCATGGAAGGCTTTTTAATTAACTTTAAAAGGTCTGTGTGAGTCCTACACATGGCAGGATATATAAAACACCCACACTCATCACTGGAGTAGGAGAAGCAACTGGAACTACTCCAAACTCATTTCACTCGCATTTTTAGAAAGAGCGAATTTCTTGTTTTGAAATTCAAGTTTGCAAATGATTCCATGTAAAAAATAAAATAAAATCAAGTCTTCCCAACAACATGAGTTACAGGGTCAGTGAGGCCTCTCTATTCCAGCTCTTGGTACCTCCTGACTTGAATCCACACTGAGCTTTTGTCCTTGAAGAGGAGGAGGGGCCCTCCATGTATGGGCGACACAGCTAGAGGAGACTCTCCTGGGAGAGCTTGTCAGTGATGACACTGGAACGGAGTGACCTTGAGACTTAAATAAATCCACACGGTAAAGAGAAGACAGCAGGAAGTCCTTCTGAGCAAAGCTCGGGACCTCTTTCTAGACATGCAGTGGGAGCCGGCATGATGACGCCAGGCAGAAAAACTCAAAACAATGGTGGCAGATGGGTTGTACTCTCTCCCTATCACCACAGATGGGAAAAAGTCCAGTTGTAAAGATCTTTTTCCTACCTGATCGCTCCACCTCCAGAATGCCAGTGTAGACATTTCACCAACTGTGTCATTGAAGGTAGACCTGGAGGGCTGTGAGGTGCAAAAGAATTCCCTCTGGAAAGACATCTAATCCAAAATTCCCAAGAGCTAGGCAATGGGCACCGTGTGGGGGCGGGGAGTGGGGAGTCAGGTGCAAACCATGAATTCATCTGAGGACTGGTTAAGAAAAAAACACTTCTCTCACGCATATATGGACAATTGCCTTTTTTTCCAAATCTTTAGTAGATGCCATTGTGATGAGTAGAATTCAAAGCCTAAATAAGTAAACTAAGTAATGTTTTTGAACACTCAAAAACATTTGTTGTATATTTTCTTAGTCGATGGGTCATAGGAGAATAACCAGAGCAGTAGTTTCCCTAAATATTTAGATTTTTTTTAAATTTTATTTATTTATTTATTTATTTATTTTAGAGAGCGAGAGCACGAGCTGGGGGAGGAGCAGACGGAGAGGCACAAGCAGACGCCCGGCTGAGTGAGGAGTCCCACGTCAGCCTCGATCCCATGCCTCTGGGATCTTGACCTGAGCCAGACGCTTGATGGACTGAGCTGCCCAGGCACCCCAAATATTTAGATTTTTAAAAAAGACTTCTCATACCCAAGAAGGCCGAGAATGGCTGGGCAAATCCTCCCTTGGTGTTTAGCCAGACCTGCTCTGAAACCTACCCACATGGGGCTTTCTTGAACCTCTGGCCAGTCCAAGGCACTGTCTGGAATTGTAGGATAAGCCTGCCCGGGACAGCGAGCCCCAAGACTGCCTTCCAAAGACTTCCCCGGACTGGTGAGAAAAGTGGCCCCTCTGTTGAATGCACTAAATAAATCATCATCTTCTGCAAATTGGTTATGAAAGCGTGTGCTGAGGACTGCTACTTCTAAGCAAAGGTGGTTTTTGTTTAACCTACATCAAGGCATTTAGTGCTGACACGGGAAAGTCCAAAGCTGCATATCAGCAGGCTCCTTTCATAAACACTTGAAGCTCTCCTGTCCTTATTACCAGCCCAGCTCTCCAGCCCTGACTGCTATATGCCTTGAAGGAAGGACCTGCCGGATTTATTAGTTCACATGACATTGATCCACCCTGAGATCCTTACTAATTGTCTTACAGATCTGAAAAGAAAGCGTTGCCATGAAGACACCACGTGATAAAAGACATACAGAGACCAGTCTAGATAAACTTAGAAATATACATTATCAACAAAATGGGCCCCATAATAGGAAACACAGACATAAATGCACACACACACACACACACACTGGAAGTCAAGCTCTGTGAGGACAAGAGTTGTTGTCTGTTTCACTCCCTGCTATATACTTAGCATCTGGAAGAGTGCTGGGCACATTGCGGAGGATCCAACAGTGTTGGGTGGGGAGGCGAGATGTGGGCAGCAGCAGACTGCAGAATATAAAAGATGAAAACTTGCCTTCTGGATGGTTTGAAAACTCTTTAAAATTTGTCCTCCGATTCTAGCTACCTGACTTACCTGGCTGGAACAAATCTTGGGAATTCGATCTGTGGTCTGGTTGCTGAAATCACATGTATGAGCGAATGATCTGGAATTAGATAGTTCTGAGACTCTCACTCACATCAGAATCCCTGCGAGACCTCGCTAGAGCAGAGTGTTGCCCCCCCCCCACCCCCGCCGGAGATCCTGAGTCAGTAGGTGTGTGGCAGGGCCACAGAATTTTTGTTTCTAGCCAGTCCCCCACCCAGGTGATGCTGAGCTGGGTGGTCTGGGGACCGGCTTTGAGATCCACCAGCCTAGATGTTTCAGGATGAACACAGACGAGCCGCTGATGTTTTCTCATTGGTTTTCCCCTGTGTATTCTTTCTATTTGTTTGTTTTTCCAGAAACCAGTCTTATTTCCTCTCTTTTCAGTTCCTGAAGGTAAACATATCTTACAGTTGGGATGTTCTAGGACTTCATCTCAGTACCTTGAGCTCGACATAGAGGGAAGGGAGGCCAATAAAATGGCCGCTCAGCCAGCTCAGCAGGCAAGTAAATAAGAGACCTTTTCACTGATCTCCTTTCGACTCTTCTGCCTCCTTTTTTTCCACTGCCAGTTCTGTGCTACACACACACACTCACTTAGTGTGTGGAAAACCCTGGAAAACCCCCCTAAAAGGAGCTCCTCTGACTCTGGTCAGAGTATGAGGCTGGTACTTTCCCCCCAGTAGCAGACACCTTGAGTGCCCCCCACCACAGACCCTTACTCACTTCTGATTTTGGTTCAACTGTAGCAGATAATGTCCTTGCCAGCTGCCAAGCATCCCACCTCAAATATCTGCTGGGCCACTTTGACTTCCTGTAGTAAAGTGCTCACAGAAACCCTGAGAAATGGCTCAGTGTGTGCACAGGCCAGCCAGAAGTCTGGGGGATGAGTGTCCCTAGGGAATTTTAACTGCGGGCCAACGTATGTGGATAAAAGCCCTAGCTTTTGGTGAGACGAACTTGAGCCAGACTCTACATGTTCCTCAGGCATCTCCAGAGGGATTGATTCTGCAGGGGCCTGCAGCCATGACCTGCTTGACGACATACCTCTTTCTGGGTTGTTTTCTTTTCCTGTTTCTCCCTCTTGCTCCCTCACTCCTGATACCCAGGGTCACCTCCCTAGTAAACTACGTGAACCCAAGTTCTCCTCAGACTTGCCTTCTGGGAAACCAGTCAAAGACCCTGTCCCAGGTTGAGTTCCCTGGAAGGTGACTCTGAGGAGATACAACTCCAAGGGGATGAGGAAAGCCAAAGCAGCTGGCAAGGTGGTTGCAGCTGAAACCTCAGCCAGTCCTGATGTGACTCTCAGGAGTTAGGAGGGCCCCTCAGAGCTGTCGCGGATGGAGGCCGGGGGCTCGGCCAGTCATAGGTCCCAGGTCACCCCGGGAGGTGACCTTGCCTTGGGTGAGGAAGTCCCCTGAAGCCCACTGAAGGTTTCCAGGGAGGGGCACATCTACAGTCCGTACTCCCAGCAGCTGGGGTAGGAGTGTTTGTCCTAAGGGGGGGTCTGGACCAAGCACAAGGGACCCCCAAAACATTGCTTTGTCACCCTTCTCGGCAATGCTCCACAGCCCTGCAAGTTCAATCATCTCTGTCTCCCGCAGCCAGCCTTGACTTAGAGGGAGAACTTCCCTGCAGACTCAGTGTTTAGAAAAAGTAAGTTAAATATAAGTAAATATATTACAGAATCCTAAAATCACAACTGTAAAAATTGGTTACAAGGTGCTAAACTTACCTGCTAGTATATAATTAAATTCCATCAACGATGTGATGTTATATTCAAAACATCCTTTCTCAGAAGGGGTGTTTCTTCTAAGCTGTAGTGTTTCAGGTTGTGGACTTTTTTTTTTTTCCACACATTGAGTGAAGACAAAAGTGTCTGTCAAGGCACTTGTTATAAAAGGGCAATTAAAACATCCTGGATCCGGTATAACGAACGGATAAGAGCCCTAGTGCTCCTGAAAATACTTCACTAATTACAGTCTCGTTTACTGGAAGCCCCTCCCCCGCCTCAAAGCAGGTTACCTCATTTTTTAAATTTGAAAAAAGAGCGTTAGCAGCTTAAGGACTCTCCTCAGGAGCAAGAAAGCGTGGCAGCCCAGCATCTCACATTCTGACAAGGAGACCTCCACGGTCACTGTGCTCTCTGGAAATGAAGAGCGACCCCGACTCCCTCAAACGTCTGTCCTTCCGGGGATCCAGGTATGTGTTCACTCACCATCTACTGCCTTGTTTTTGAAAAGCCCTCCCTTGTTAATTGCACTTTTGATTGAGATCATTGTTAGATGCAAGTGCAAGTTTAGGAAGTAATAGAGAGAGATGTGTAGCCTCTACCAGTGTCCCCAGGGGGTAACTATAGCAAAACTATAGCTCTATCAACCAGAGCAGTGACATTGATAGAATCCAGCCATCGTCTTCCGAGTTCCCCATATTTGCCTGTGCTCACTTGTGTGTGAGTGTGCCTGCACGTGTGTGTTTTGTTTTAATATCAGTTTACCCCATGCACAGGTCCCTGTGACCTCCACCCCAGTGGAGATACAGAACATTCCATCACCACAAGGATCCCTCTTGCTGCCCTTTAATGACCCCACCCACCTCCTTCTGGCCCCCTCCACCATATTCTCTCCTTCTGCACCCAGGTCCTTAATTTCTGGCACCTGGAAACCACTCATCTGTTCTCCTTTCTAAAAAACTGTGTCATTTCAAAACTGTTAGGCACATAGAATCACAGAGTATATAACCTTCTGGAATGGGCTTTTTTCACTCAACATCATTTTCTGGAGAGTCATCCAAGTTGTATCCATAGTTCATTCCTTTTTCCTGCTGACTGCTGAGCAGTATGCCATGGTATGGATGTGTTATAAATTATTTAAGTCTTCACCAGCCGAAAGACATCTGGGTTTCTAGTATGGGACTATTATGAATTAAGTTTCTGTGAACATTCATGTACAGGTTTTTGGGTGAACCTAAATTGTCATGTCTCTGGGATAATTGCCCAAGAGTACAATCCCTGGGTCATATGGTAGTTGCATATTTAGTTCTTTAAGAAACTGCCAAACTGGGGCACCTGGGTGGCTTTGTCGGTTAAGCTTCTGCCTTCGGCTCAAGTCATGATCCCAGGGTCCTGGGACTGAGCCCCACATCGGGCTCCCTGCTCAGCGGGGAGCCTGCTTCTCTCTATCTCCCCCTGACATTCCCTCTGCTTGTCTTCTCTTTCCCCCTGTCAAATAAATGAATAAAATCTTAAAAAAAAAAAAAAGAAAGAAACTGCCAAATGGTTTTCCCGAATCACTGTACCATTTTGCATTCCCACCGGCAGTGCATGAGACATCTAGACTCCCCACATCCTTGCCATCATTTGGTATCATCACTATTTTTTACTTTAGCCATTCTGATAAGTGTGTAGTGATATCTTACTGTGTGGGCTTATTCCGCATTTCCCTGAAGGCTAATGATATGAACAGCTTTTCGTGTGTTTATTCACCATCTGTATATCCTCTTTTTTGAAAATGTCTGTTTTTCTACGGAGATTTTCCAGTTTGTTTTGTTTTATTTACGGGCTGCTGGGTGGGGAGGGGTTTCCCTAGGCCAGGCAGGCCGGTGTCTCTAGGTGGGGGGAGGGAGTCGTAAGCCTATGGGACAAAGAGACTACCTGGCCTGCTGGGCCATTTGGGTTGGGATCTCTCTAGCTGGAGCTGCCTGCTTAGTCATCTCTCAGTATCTCTTGGGAGAGGAGAGGAATCTCAGGCTGGGTGAGGAAGGAGAGCCCTTCCCCTTACCACTTACTGCTCCCCAGTGATCTCCTTTACCAGTGGTTCTGGGCTTGCCTGGTGTTGTCAGAAGGACTTCCATCTGATCTAGGAGAGAAACAAGCCCACCTGGGTGTCTTCTGTTGCTAGGGTTTGGGTTAGGAAACCCCAGGACTGGTCATCTTCTTCTGTTGAGTGGGGGTGACTGACATTACAATGCCCTGAAGCTGTGCTGTGGTTTTAATTCGGGAGTCCCAAACCAGTTTACCTTTCTCCTACCACCTTTAAGATTTCTCCTTTGGTTGCCTTCTGAATTAGAGTTGCAGGGATTGTAATCACACTTAGCAAGGAAAAGCAGGGAGAAATATGCATATACCATCTTGTCTGAACTGGAAGTCTGCAATGTTCTTTTGAGTTTGTATCTCAGCTCAGTTACAGTTTAGTTTCACCTTCTGCCATAGAGAGAGAGAAAAGAGAGGTAATTTTCACCCAAGCTGGCTCTTCTGTGATCTTAGATGTTGTTCCCAGAACATTACTCATGGAAGTTTGGAAGAAGGCAAATTCTCTCATCAACTCCAAAAATTTTAAAGTCAAAGGAATCTGAGAGATTATGTAGGCCAATGATTTTTAAACATTCTGAATCATGAAACACTTCCCTCTTCAAATAAACTCCAATGGGGAAGGTCAACATTTCGACATTTAGTCAGGCTATGTGGGCGGTGTAAGAGGGGAGACTCAACCCTTCACTGTTTACTCCCCAACCCCTCCAACCAACAGATTCAGAATGTAGAGGCTTTAGGGAGAACAGCTCACAGAGACCCATATAGTCCGACCCCTTCTTTTTATAAATGAGTCCTCTGAAGCACAGAGAAGGTATATAATTTGCTTAAAGCAACAACAAATTAGTGGCACAGCTGGTATTAAAAATCTAAGTCTTCTGAGCTAGTAAGTCTAATTCTAGCTACTTACCCAAAAGAAATAAAAATATATGTTCATCCAAAGACTCGTACAAGAATGCTCATTGGTGGCCTTACTCAAAATAGCCAGAAGCCACAGGCAATCCACAGGCACATGAACAGGTGAATGGATGTGCTACTGTATCTATACAGCAGAATACTACCCAGCAATGAAGAGAAATATGCCATCAATGCACACTGCAATGTGGGTGAATCTCAGAAGCTTCATTTGCAGTTAGAGAAGCCAGATGCAAAAACAATCCATATGTTTTTATTCCATTTATATAAACATCTCAAATTGACCTTAACAATCACATTTTTCCTCTTTGGGACTTGGCCATGACACTTCTATCCTAAAATATGTAGGTTATAGAACTCCTAGTCTCCATGTCTATAAAGTGGAGTAGCTGATCTAGACGGCTTCTATGGCCCTGTCCTGTACTAAAACAATGAGATTGTAATGCAAGGGACAGGACAGTGGGAGTCACTACATAGCCAAGAACTTGACTGGAAATATGTTACAGGGAGAGGACGGGAACTGATGCCCACCTGAAGGACACCCAGAAGGGCTCTGAGAATGCATAGATCCTTCAGACACCTATAGAGAACAGCAGCCCAACCATGATTCTCCACCCCAACTTACCATCATCCGAGCAGTGTGCTCTGTGTCTGTGTCCCTATTCTGTCCACAGCGAATTGGATCAGGGCCTGAGAAGAGCTGAGGGCAACCATCTATGGGCTGAGCAAGAAATGCAGGGCACTCTCAGTGGGGGGACCCTCCTGGACAAACAACCCACTCAAATCCTCTCTCTGTCTATCCAGTTCCTATTCTGGAACTTCAACAAGAATGAGGTGTGTTTCTCTGCTCATGGCCGTGAACCAAGCCAGTGAGGACTATACTCCAGTTGACCAAGGAAGCCCACAGATCCTACCTCAGTCCAGAGAACTCAGCCCTCACAGAACTAGGTTGCTGAAGGGGCAAATTCTTCTTCCACCACAAATTCCTCTGTACCCTCAGTCACAGATTCCTTTTGGTAATGGGTATTTATTGTAGCCTTTCCCTGGGAGCCTTAAAAATTTGACCATCTGGCCTGGGAAGCCTAGAATCAGAGGAGAAATTTGCCTCCCAGCAGGCAGAGGCAAATAGAAGAGTAGACACCCCTCTCTAGAAACCCCCTGACTTCAAAAGACAAGAAATGCCTCCATCTTTCTTCCATACTTCATTCCTTTTGGAAGGATATATCCAAATTAAGGCCTTTATTTCATACCCACAAGGGTGAGTACTGATCTGCTTGGGTGAATTGTAAGACTCTCAGTGGATCATAGTTTCTAGCTGGTGGAATCAGTGTGTATTAAGGTTTTCTGGTACCCCACTCAGAAGATGGGCACATCAAGACCAACTGTGCTGGGGTGCCTGGGTAGCTCAGTGGGTTAAAGCCTCTACCTTCAGCTCAGGTCATGATCCCAGGGTCCTGGGATCGGGTCCCACGTCGGGCTCTCTGCTCAGCAGGGAGCCTGCTTCCTCCTCCCTCTCTCTCTGCCTGCCTCTCTGCCTGCTTGTGATCTCTGTCTGTCAAATAAATAAATAAAATCTTTAAAAGAAAAAAAAAAGACCAACTGTGTTGGGAGGGTGGCAGGAGAGAGAGAGCAGGCCACCAAGTTCTCTCTTCTGCCTACGGCAGGGCATTGAAATAAGCAGGCTCTCACCTTTGTCTCATTTTCTGTGACTTCTCTGCCCTTACTCTAAGCCGAACACACCCCACCACTCACCCGGGCTGTGCAAGGTGCTCATAGTGGGTTATGGGAGAGGAGGGACGGGGGCAAAAGAGGAAGCAAGGAGACCAGAGTGATTTTTCAAAAATACATTGCCTCATGTCTGGCCCATGCTAAACTCTAAAGGTCAACATTGCTGGCTTCGTAATCTACTTTGATTATTAATAATTGAGGATTTTACTGTTTGGTCTCTTCAGTTGCGAGTCACAGCAATCAAACCTAACTTCAACCAGAATTAAAGGAAAAGCTGAACAAGCAGGACTTGGAAAGGGCAGGAGATTCATGGGCTCTAGGAATCTCAGAAACTTACAGAAAACCTCTTCACACAAACAACTCAGAACAAGGGCCCTGAATGTTCTCCATCCTTGATCACTCTATTTAACATTCAGATCCTCAAGACATGCACTCTGATTGGCCTACCTTGTGTGACGTCCCTGCCCCATGCCCACTGGGACCATATAGAATGAGGCAAGAGTCTGGGTCTGGGTCTGGTTATCAAAAGGGGGGAATAACCCTCATATTTACCATAGTCTCAAAGGCCCTACTCCATATCATTTGATATGCCACTTGCCCCATATCTGCTACTAAGGCCCAGTGCCTGCAATTCATCAAACCCTTTCTTGATGCCAGACCTTCACACTTACTACTCCCTCTGCCTGGGACACATATCACCCTGACCTTCACCTGGCTGGCTCCTGCTCACCTCCAAGATCTCCGAGTGGCCATCCCATCCTATCCTTGTTCTTCAGAGCACATGTTATAAATGATTCTCATGATTGCACACTATGCTGTTTAATGTCTGTCTCTCCACTAGGCTATAAACTCCACAACAACAGGCATGGAGTTTGGTCCTCGACATTTTCCGCACTGCCCAGCAGGTCGATAGCACCAAGCACATATTTGTAAAGGAACATGAAGGAAAGAGAATTTTCCTTCCTTCTTCTGGAACTTCAGGAAGGAGTCAGAATGCCCTTCACTCCTTGAGAAGTAAGACTATAGTTTGGAAGAAGACACTTTTAGGCCCCTAGCTAGCTCCCCAAAGCCTGGTAGAAATCACTGGAGTTCAGAGTGAAGGTTTGGAGACAAAGCCACAGCTCATGAGAAAATACTGCTTTGCCATTTTTTGGCTGTCTTTCTCCCAGGAGGATGATTTCTCCAGGCATCTCAGGAGTACGAGCAAGAGATTGTGGTAGGATTGAAGTATCAAATTCCTAACGCCATCTCAAACCATTCCACATCACCATAATTTCAATCAACTGCCACTGAACATTTTTATATTAAACATAAAAATAAATAAGCCCTGAGGATGAAAGAGCCAGCACAGGGAATATAGCCAATGGTATTGTACTAGCATCGTGTGATGACAGACGGTAGCAACACTTGGCAGGGAGCATGGCATAATGTATGGGCTTGATGAATCGCTATGTTGTACACCTGAAACCAGTGTAATATTGTGGGTCAACTATATTCAAATTTAAAAAATTAAAACAAATGATAAGCTCTCAACATTCGGGAAAAGTACCCATAAAAATGAAATAAGGGGGAAAACTCCAAGTCCCTTGTGGTACTGGTTCTAAACAGGGGACGAATAATGTCCATATAGTTTCTCAACAGTGACTACTGGGAAGTGAGGTCTTACTTAAGAATGGCATCATCAAAAGAGAGAGTTCTCATTTTAAAGGTGGAGCTAGGGCCATGGTTGAGTTGTTGGCCTCTCTACCCTATAGCCCTGGATTCAAGTTCTAATTCAGCTATCCAGTTGTGTGACCTGAACACTATACTTAGCTCTCTGTACCCCAGCTTTTTCACTATGAAATGAGACGCAGGGGTTGTTGCAATGTCCACACTGTAGAGTACATATATGGGACTTAAAATGTGGACCTGGCCCATGCGGAACAGGAATACATGTTAGTCAGCCATTATCGTGTGCCTAAGGCGGCGTGTTGCAGGTGCCTTAACAAGTTTGGAGACCCGTTCAGTTAAGCTGGAAAGTAGTCTGGGATAGGTAAGAGGAGCTGAACTCTTCTGCTTTAGAAATTCGAAGTAATGTGGGTGTTCCAAGGCTGGGTACCACAGAGGAGAGATGAGATCATCCAAGGTAAGAAGCAGCCACTGGGAATTTCCCACTGCCTAAGAGTCCTAAGAATGTGGATTTATGAGAGTTAATTTCAAGTCATTTACTGGAGTAGCTGACACCCTTAAAATGCTGCTATATAGAATTTCCTTGGGTGGATGATGGTTCTGGGAAATTGGGGAAAGGGAGACCTTTTCCTTTGGGGATCCTCACTGAAGGGTCAGAAAGGGCAATAGCAAGAGAACTCAGAATGATAGTCAGGAGCCCAGGGCTGCCAAGAAATGGGAGCAGTGTTTTAGACTCAGAAAAAGGTAAGCTTCTCCCTGACAAGTGGGCTGTTGGGCTTCTGGCCATGTGCGGGGTGATCAGTATGCTTTGATCAAGCATAATTCATGAAATAATGAAAGTTCAACTTTACTGTTAGATTGTCCTCATACTTCCCTCTTCATGGTAATTCAGTGGGAGTGACTTTCCCTGCCCCTGAATGAAAATGTCTGCAGGCCCATGAATTTTCTGCTCCCTTTTAGGTAAAAGACAGTCCTGTGCTTATTTTGCACCCCCAAAAGAATCTCAATTGCAAAATTAGAATGTCCAGCCCAAGACAGGAGGCAAAACCATGCACTTGATTTAGCCTTGTAACTTTTTGCTTTCCCAGCTAGGGCTTCAGATTGGAATCTTACAAAGGGAAGGTATGCAAGGTGACTTCTGGTCTACTTCCTCACCTTGCATGTTACCTCTCTTCCCCCGCACCTCCCCCTCTGACATGGGTTCAGCTGGGCAGTTCTGCTTTTGCTGAGGCTGGTACATTCAAAATAGAACCTTAGCTGGGATGGCAGCAATAGCAGGGACATCTCACTCCATGTGACCTTTCCACATGGTGAGCTTGGGCTTCCTCAAAGCACCCTGGCTTTCAGATACGCAGACTTCTTACCTGGCTTCTGGGTTTTAAAATTAAGTCCGAGCCACCAGTCCTCTTAAAGGCTAAGAGTCAATTCTGCCAAATTCTATTGGTCAAAGCAAGTCACAATCCCAGCCTAGATTCAAAGGAAGAAAAGACAGACTCTACCTCTCAGTGAGCAGAGCCAGAAGTGTGTACAGAGATGGGAGGAATGATTGGCAGCCATATTTGGACACTGTACACCACAGTGATGGTGGTGGTAGGTAGAGGTAGGAAAATCTGACTTAAACAACTTACTCTCTACCCTTTGGTCCTGGCAGATGTTTGAAAATGACTCTTTCTTACACGTCACTCTCAGAAAGTTCAATTACCAGGCAACCTTCCCTACAGTTCTTTTCTTTAAAAAAAAAATCTATTTATTTTAGAGAAAGAATGTGAGAGGGAGAAGGAGAGAGAGAATCCTAAGCAGGCTCCATGCTCAGTGCAGAGCCCAATGCAGGGTTCAATCTCACCATCCTGAGATCATGACCTGAGCTGAAATCAAGAGTTGGATAATTAACTGACTGAGTAACCCAGGCGCCCCCTCCCCATGCCCCTCACAGTTCTTTTCTTTCAGGTAACTCTATCTCTGAACTCCGGGGCCACTTGTGATTACTTCCTTAGTCACTAAGAAATGCAAGTAAAAGAAAACTTCCTTCAAACCTAATCTGGGACAGAATTTTTTTTAATAGAATATAATTCACAATCCCCTTTCTGAAGAATGTTTAAACAATTTTCCAAAAAAACTCAATGGGATTAAGTCTTGGCTCTAAGAAATGAATTACCTACCAAGGTGACTGATAGCTGACTATAAGTCAAGAGTTTAGTGATCTTAAAACAACCTGTCATATTTTGTACCAAAAATTATTATTTAGCCATTCTCTTTCCCTATAAAATGTCCCTATCAAGGGTAGATCTTTGAATTGGCCCATATGGTCCTCTTCCTTCACACGCATGGTTGTAAGAAAAGTTTAAAATGAATGCTTCTATCTAGAGTGAAATTTCCTTTAATATTAGCATATACATCCTGTCCCATCCCTTGCCCCACCAAACCCTTGACAGGATAGCATAGCTCCCCTGATCCTGACACTGCAAACAGCTCCAGGTTTCTCGGATGAAGGTCAAGCCCCAGGCACTATATCCCCAACTGGATGAAACACATGTCAGACACTCTGAGTCATCCCACAGAAGAGCCATTCATTAGGATTGACTAAGGGAGGAAGCCCCCATTCCAGTATTCTCCCATTCACTACCGAGGAGGGTGGACCTTCTAAGAATCCATTCTTACCCAAACTTAACAGTATCATTTTCAAATTGCATTTTGGTCTTATATTTTAGTTTGGAAACTTGTTATCCATACATGTATGGCTTCGTTCAAAGTTAAATTTTACCATGCTGTTACTTGTATCATAAAATCTTGGGCTTTTTTCTCTATTAAAGGAAGAACAGTCCCATACAGCCAAAAGTATTGACAAGAACCAGGGCAGCCATACCTAGGTTAGGTATATAAGTTCATTAAACTTCAACCAGCTTACCCAAATTATGGAGTTCATACCTAAATATGTCTAATGAAGATGTTACTCTTCCCCTTCTCCCAGCCTGAAAATAATTATAGATCGTACTTTTCCATCAATATACACTGAGATCTGCCAAGTTGGTAGCTACTTCATACCACCTTCCAACCTTGTAAACAGGCTCCAAATTTTATATTACTGTCATTTTCTTGGAAATTCCAAGTATGAGTTATGTTATTTCATATCAATATATTGATATGATACTCATATCAATATATTATTGATATGAGTATGAGTGATATTATTTCATTACTTAGAACTGAGAAATATTTATTTTCTCCCTTTCATGTCCCAGAGTCACAGAAACCAAACTCCTGTAGAGAACTATAGAAGCCAAAGAAATCTCTTTAGAGTTTATAGTTTCCATCTGACTATTTCAACCACAGTCATAGATTTTTTTCTTCTAACATGCCATTATGGGCACAGGAGCCTATGACTTACAAAGACCTTGCTTACAGATTTCTGTTTAAGCATTTTCTTCCCTCTGTATCCTGAAGGGTCTGTAGCAATGAGAATGAAAGGGAAGAAAGAATGCAGAGAAATTCTAAAAGCACCAGAAAAAACACCTATGATTTCTCGGTGAGCAAAACTTGGTCCTTCATTTGGAACATAGATAAATAGTTCACCAGACTGTTGTGTAACCAAACATCCATCATTATTATCATTCAAGAATGTTTTGTCTTTCTCTTAAAAAATCTAAATTCGTAAGAGTCTTCCATATAAAAGTGGAGGTGAAGAGTGGGGAAGGGCTCCTGGATTCTCAAAAGAAAGAAACTAGAAATGTAAGCAAGATAAAGTACAGTCCATTGTATTATCCCAAATCACCATGTTTATGACAATTAAACCATCCTAATATCTTGACCATTACCTTTATTTTGAGCTCCTCATTAAAAATTTAACAGTAAAAGAACCCAAGATGGAAAATAAAGATACTCTAAAAACAGAAAACTCATCTCTGAGTAACTTTAAGCAATCATATTTGACTAAAAATCCCAGCATCCAGTTTCCCTTCCCCTTCATCCACTAGTGAAGTCATAATACTTGAAGGGACTTGACAGGTCCCCATGATGGGTGTCTCTGATCAATGGTCATCCAGGCTCTCTAGGACTATCTTCAGGGACAGCTAGTTCACTACCTTGCAAAATAACCCATTCCATTGTTGACACCTACTTATTGTCAGCTCTTATATCCAGCTAAGAACATGTTTCCATGTGACCTCCTCCCTGGAGCAGGTTCTAGTTCTGCTCTTTAGAGCAACATAAAACAAGTCTAGTCCTGCTTCCCGATGGGAGCACTTCAAAGGAAAACAGTAAAAATTCCATGTTTCCACATTTGTTACATGTCAATTATCTATGACTGTATACCCCAAAATTTGGTGGCTAAAAATAATCACCATTTTTATTACTTTTTATTCTGTGGGTTAGGAATTTGGACAGGTCAACAGGACAGCTCATCACTGTTCCATGTGACTCCACTGGGCCTGGAGGATAGAAGATGGGCCCACTCAACCATCTGTTTTTGAAGTCCCACTCCATAATAAATGACTGGTGCTGTCTGTTGGGTGGGCACTTGGATTCTCTTCCATGTGGATTCTCTCTCTCCACTTGGTCACTCATTCAGTCACCCAACCTGAATTTCATTTTGTGGCAACTGTCTCATAAAAGGGCAAAATCAGAAGCTGTTAAACCTTTGAAGTCTTAGGCTGGGAAGTCACATTGTCACTTTGGCCATGTTCTACTGTCAAGTTGCAAGGCCAGCCAAAATTTAAAGGAGGGGAAATCAACTCTACCTCTTGGTAAAAGGAGAGGAAAAATCATGTTACAAAAGGGCACATGGCCTGGGTGGAATCATTGCAGTCATTTTTGGTAACAACTTACCACTGAAGGTTGCAACCTATAACAAAGAGTCTTCGCCATTTGACTCAGCATCTCGTAGAAGCACTCTAGTTGAGGTGGCACATTTTGTAAAGGGTTATTGACAAGCAGGAAAATCACAGAAGAAGAATTACAAATGGGCAATGAACATAGGGGAAAATGCTCAATGCCCATAGTAAGGAAAGCTCAGAGAGGACACTTCTCATCTGCCAAAGTTGCTGTCTTTAAAAGTTATCCACCTTTATTCACAGACCTGTACCCCTGGGGATAAAAATACATTATATGTTTATTAAAATAAATAAATTAATTTAAAAAAAAACTTATCCACCTTTGAATGTAAAGGATCTGTAACATAAACATTTGCAATTTCAACTATTTGAAAGCAACGTCAGAGGCTACATTTGACCTGTAGTAATTTGAAAGTAAGCTAAGGCCCAAATTTTAGTGCCACACTCTGGGAGTGCAGACAGAGTCACTGGAACTAGAAATGGAGCTCTGAAGAGCCTCTAAAAAATAAATCTCAATTCAACTTTGCTCTTTTCTGCTACTTCTGCATGTCGGTCTACTTATAACCTGGAAGGAAATATGCCAAAATGTCAAGAATACCCGAATAGTGGGTGATTTATACTGTCTTTAGTTGTTTTTTTTTTTTTTTGTATTTTTCACATTGCTTTGTTTCCAAATATTTTACTTTTATACTCAGCTAAAAAGAGTAAAGATTAGGCCCAGGATTGAATGCAATTTTCCAATTAGGGTTTCTTTCATTTTCTTGAATAAGACAAGCACTTCCTCCATCCAGATCTTTGTGCTCATGGTTCTTTTGCCTGAGGTGCTCCCCTCCCCCACATCTTATTCTTTAATGCCCTCAAATCTTTGTCCAAATGTCAATGAAGCTAGCTCCTGTCACCTTAATTGAAATTGCAAATAACCCCTTGTAATTACAATATTGCCTTTCTGCCTTCCCTGCTGATTTTTTCCTAAGCTCTTATATCTATCTAATAGCTCGTATAACTTATTTATTTGTGTATTGTCTCCTCACCCCTACTCCTCATAGAATTTAAGTTGCAAGGAGGCAAGGAGGTTGTATCCCCACAGCCTAGAACAGAGCCTGGCACACAGTAGGTCTTCTGTATATGTTGTGGTATGATGAGCTTTTAAAAATCAGATTCAGTCCTGAGACCTACATTCCACATTTCTCTTCATTCAACCTCCAACAACATCAGGTTTCTTAGCAGTCACACTACACAGCTGCCTCTTATTAAATTTGTCAGTGAAACTCCCAGACCTTGTGCAGAGGAACTACTCTCATATCCTGTCCTGGTATAAATCATAACTCTATATTTTTTATTAAATTTTAAGTTCAAGTCCCTGCATTTATCTTGCAAGTGTTGGCCATCTTTCCAACCAGTCAAAATCCTTTTTGAATTTTGATTCTAACATCTCTTACATTGGCTACAGTTCCCCTTTTTGTGTCTGCAGATTTGATAAATGTCTTAAACATCTTCATTGGTTTGGGTGGGGCAGGGCCTAATGAATGAGTGGAAAGTGTCGAACAAATGGTGACTTGTACCAGATAATTTGTGCATATGTACATTCTCTTGCTTAATCCTCTCAATGACACCATGAAATGAATGTTATTTCCAATTCACAGGTGCAGCAACTGAGGTTCAGATAAGTATGGCACTTCCTCAAGGCCTCACCAATAGTAAGTGGTGGAACCAGGATTCCTACTTGGATCACCAAAACCCACACATAGCTGTTATCTAAAGACTGTCTCAGGGCTTTATGGCCACTAAGAACCCTTAAATTCCAGAAGTAGTTTGCTGGCTACAATCCTAATTGAAGTTACAAGCACTACACTTTAAACTATACTTCTGGGCCAATGGTTAACCCTCACAATGCTTTAGGATCACTTGGGAAACTTAAAAAAAAAAAATACTGCCCAGGTTCCAGATCCCAGAATTTCTGATTTAACTGGTCTGTCATAAGGCACCCTATTTTATGCAACTTGCCCACATGACTCCAAGGTGCAACTAAGGTTGAGAATCACTGCATATAGACAGAAAGGAGGAAATGCAAAACTGCCAATGTTTACTGATTTCTAAATGAGAAACGCTACATTTGCAGAACCCTCAGATGCTCTCAAAAACCCAGGCATACATTACAGATGCATATACAACCAACACCAACACCCCACCGTTTGTTCTTCCTTTTCTGGACTCCACCCAGGTTTCCACTATCCCCTTTCTGGAGTGTTCTATATGCCTGTCATACTACACACACGTGTGCATGTACATACACATGTGCACACACACACAGTGAGACTTCCTTGGTATCCTGTGGTGGTAGGTCCTAGGACAACTCCTTTGATGCCCTTGAAGTCCTTCCTTGGGGAGATCCCTAACGCCATTTGGTTTTTTCCCAAGATGGATTAAATCATATTATGTTTTTTTATTCAAATTACACCAAGAAGCAAACATTTACACCAGTGGGTGTTACATGAACAGATCTATTTCTTCACTATCCTTGTTCTTTTGTTTTGCTTTTCTGCACCAATCTGTCTTATTCCTCACAGATTTAAATCTACTTATTTCTAAAATACCATTTGAATTTGAACATATTTATATATTTTATGATCATGCTTACTTTTGATTGTTTTGCTCCTTTACTTTGTTTCCCCAGGCCACACTGCCTCTCCCTCCATTTTTATATACTCCCACAGACAAAAATCTAAAAGAAATGTAGGGAAACTTCAATTTTGGCAAACACGGATCTGACCCAGGTGTGAAATAATAACGCAAAGAACAATTTTCAATCCCACATTGGTGGGACTGTATCTCCCAGAGGTTTTTTTTTTTTTGCTGTTTTTTGTTGCCCCCCCCCCACCCCGCTCTCATGAAGCATCAAATCCCCAGTCAAGTCACTTTTAGGTGGTCAATCTGAAACTACAGTGAACGTGTATGTTTAATGTTAATGGGCCCTAACTTTCTGGGGTAAGCAAATAAAGGCCTTCAGAGAATGTAAAGAAACCACAGTGAACATCAATCAAAATCCTTTAAATAGTAACATACCTTTACTACATCATCCCTCCTGAGGATATCAAACTCTAGCACTCTGTAATGTTGAGACCTCAGCCGTGTACGTACTGTGTCATGGGGATTGCAGAATGTAGCTTATGTCTCACCGTACTTCTCTGATAGGCACAAACGAATCAGCCCAAGTACTGTCTGATGCCAAGGAGGAGCCACGTGTACCAACGCCTCTTGCTTAGACTTCCTTGTCTCTCCATTGGGGGTCAGGCACAATCCTTAATGGCTTTTCTATTCAAAATGTTTTCTTGGGGCTACTGTCTTTTCCACATCTTCCTCCTCATCACAGTCCCTCCAGCAGACAAACACACATCGCCCCCCAGTTCTCAAGGTGGTCCCTTGCTTAGCTTATTCCACCTAACAAACCTTCCATTCAATCCATTCATTCCAGTAGCTGTCATGGCTCACCCACCAGGTGCAGAGTCCTGAGCTAGATACAGAATACAGAAAAATAGCTCCCTGACTCTTTTCATAACCAGAGGGGTTGTAAGGATTCTGGATAATATAAGTATGGTGCCTCCATTTTATGCATGAGGAAACGGTGGTTTAAACAGGGACACCTGGGTGGTGCAGTTGGTTAAGCATCCCACAACTCTTGGTTTCTGCTCAGGTCATGATCTCAGGGTCATGAGATCCAGCCCCTCATCGGGTTCCATGCTCAGTGTGGAGTCCATTTGTCCCTCTCCCTCTGCTCCTCTCCCTGGTTGCTCTCTCTTTTTCTCTCTCTCTCTAATAAAGAAATAAAATCTTTTAAAAAAGAGAGAGAGATGAGCTCACTTGCCCAAATCCACACAGTTAGTAAGTGGTAGAATAGGAATGGAAGCTTGTGTCAGTCTGACTCAAAAGATCTCCTTATGACTGCCCTAAATAAACTCTTTCCCTGTGGTGATAGAGGGGTAAAGATAGGTAGACAATTTTTCTGGAAAGTTCATTAAGGCTCTGAGTTCAAAGATTAACATTT
Source organism: Martes martes (assembly GCF_963455335.1). NCBI lineage: Eukaryota > Metazoa > Chordata > Mammalia > Carnivora > Mustelidae > Martes > Martes martes. Next base: position 35,557,366 of record NC_137897.1, on the reverse strand, counting down.
TCATTTCATCGAGAAAATCAACATAGTTTTGGGAAGTAGGTCTTTGTAGGCTTTTGGGTGGAAAATTGTTTTTAAATGATATTTTACAGAGCCTAATCTAGCAAAATTAACCAGAGGGGAAGAAATGAGTCTTAACAGAGACCAGGTAGCAGGCGGCTGATACAGAAGTAAACGCGTGGCCTTTGGGGTTTATTACATCTAGGTTTCAATCCCAGGTCACCAAATACAGGCTGTGTAATCCTTGGGGATGTTGCTTAACCCCTCTGATCTGCAGTTTCTCCCCCATCCTGTAAAAGGGGGAGTGTGTTACATACCTTGCAAGACTGTGTACTTACTATACTGCTAATGGCACCTAGCATACAGTAAGGACTTCCCTATGGCCAGATGGGATGGCATATTGAAAGAAAGTAGTGGGGAAGAGAAGGGTTTGGAAAGAACCCAACCTGGACCCACTGTGTAGGAAAAATGGAATATATTCAGTAAATGATTGATGAGAAGGTTGATGGAGATGGATAGAGCAGAGCCCTTGGCTTTGGAGCTCAGTGAGCCTCATCTCAATAGAACACGCTAGTAACCAGTAAACAATGCTGCTCAGAACAGGACTGGTCAACTGTACAGCACTTTTGACTTGACAAGAGCCCTTTCAAATCTCTTCTTCTGTTTCATGGTAACATTGTGACCCATACTGGCTTAAGGAGACAATCTGTTCTGTTCAAGGAGGATCCCAGTAAATATCCCAATAAATATTTGCATGCTAATAAGAGCAATGCAGCGATCTTCCACATTCTCTTCAGTAGTCACTGCTTTGAGTCACAGTATAAACATTGTGATGGTCACAGCTGGTCCTTTGGGGAACTTCAAGCCCCCAGTGCATCTCGTAATGATTGGCAGCCCAATGCTGAGTCCACACACAGCCCTAGTTATACACAACAATGCAAACACATTACAGGGCTGTTCACTATCGTGTGGTTTGTGATGGAAGAAAAAAGGAAAATAACCTAAGTAACCAAAGGGAAGGGAGAGATTAAATATATTATGATATATTAATACCTGGAATACTAAATGTAGAGAGATGCACAGATAGAGAATAATCTCCACCATCATTCTTAAGAGGAAAAAAACCAAAGCACAAAACAATATAATCCTGTTAGCTTTTTTCCAAAGAAGATGTAGTGATAAGTACACCTAAATTCACCAAAAATTCTTAAGAAGATTCCAGGAATGACTAACAGGGTTATTTCTGAAGGGTGGGAGGTGGATTAGAGGGAAAAAATAGTCTAGGCAGCAGTTTTGGTTTTATAAAGTCCTATTCTGTTTGAAATATTTACTTTGTGAATGTATTCGTTTTATGCTAAAAAAGAAAAGTACTTTTTAAAAAAACTCTAGGGGAGCCCCTCTAGGGGAGCTCAGTCATTAAGCATCTGCCAGGGTCCTGGGATCGAGCCCCTCATTGGGCTCCCTGCTCAACTCGGAGCCTGCTTCTCCCTCTCCCACTCCCCCTGCTGGTGTTCCCTCTCTCACTCTCTTTCTCTCTGTCAAATAAATAAATAAATAAAATCTTTAAAAAAAAATAAAAATAAATTTAAAAAAATCTCTAAACACACCATCAAATCCAACAGCTTAAATTAAAGAGACAGATGTGCCTCTTGCCCAAGTCAATGATTGTGTTTATATTCTGTATGCTATTAGCTGATTGTTTTGCTCCAGAGGAATTTTATTTGATTTTAAATTAGAGATAAGTGAGTTATACTCATAGGGCTATTGTATTGATACAGAGTGCTGGAATTGAATGCCTATTGGCAAAGACATCCTCGTTGATAGGCATTATGGGCAAATATCTTTTCAGATATTTGAACAGTAGTACTACTGAACAGTAGTACCTCCAACACAACAGTATTACGAGTAATGTCAGCTGATCTTTGGGTGTGTCCCGTGTGTGCCCAGCCGGGTCCCAAGGGTCTCACCTGCATTATCTCATTTAATCTTCACAATACCCTTGCAAGGTAGGTATTCTTTTTTTTTTAAGACTTTATTTATTTATTTGACAGACAGATTACAAGTAGGCAGAGAGGCAGGCAGAGAGGGGAGGAAGCAGGCTCCCTGCTGAGCAGAGAGCCCAATGCCGGGCTCGATCCCAGGACCCTGGGATCATGACCTGAGCTGCGAAAGCAGAGGCAAGGTAGGTATTCTTAATCCCATTTTCAAGATGAAGCCAACTCTTCCCCTCCTAGCTAGAGAACTCTTCCGAATCATTTCTTGAAATGTTTGAAACCACATGCAAAAAGCATGCTTAGTTGGGGCACCTGGGTGGCTCAGTGGGTTAAGCCTCTGCCTTCGGCTCAGGTCATGATCCCAGGGTCCTGGGATCGAGCCCCACATCGGGCTTTCTGCTCAGCAGGGAGCCTGCTTCTCCCTTCCTATCTGCCTGCCTCTCTGCCTACTTGTGATTTCTCTCTCTGTCAAATAAAAAATTAAATAATTTTTTAAAAAAAAGCATGCTTAGTTGTCATCACAGCATTGAGGACTTGGGACTTTCTTAAAGGCCCCAAATCCAGGGCACCTGGGTGGCTCTGTTGGTTAAGCATATGCCTTTAGCTCGGATCATGATCTCAGAGTCCTGGGATCAAGAGTCCCGTGTGGGGCTTCCTGCTCAGTGAGGAGTCTGCTTCTCTTTCTCCTTCTCCCTCTGTCCTTCCCCCGGCTCGTGCGTGCTCTCTCATTCTCTCTTTCTCAAATAAAAAAAAAATCTTTAGGAAAAAAAAAGGTCCCCAATCCTCTGACATATCAAAATGCTCCAAAAATTCACCTGTAGGAACCCTGGAAGTCAAATATGACCTTTGGGGTAGATTCTTGAACCTCTTGACCTCTGTTTTTCATCTCTAAAATGGGAATAGGAATAATCTCCTGATGTCCTCCAGAAATTATTAAAAGGATCAAGGAAGGTAGTTATGTGAAAACTGCCAGTATGGTGGTGGAAGAAAAGAGATATGTGGCTTATTCTCACAGGCAAGAAGACTTAGAGTTGACAGTGATGAATAAATCCAATGTGTTTGTTTCACAGACTCAAAGATTTTTAGCACTGCAAAGATCCCAGAAACCGTAGCTCCCTGATTTTCAAGATAAGAGCCCTTAGGGGAAAAGAACCAACATTACCTATCCAGCAATGCACAACAGAAGCAGCCCTCAAACCTCAGTGTTTGTAATTCCCATCTCAGACACTTTCCACTTCCTTGGCTGTCTCCTCTTGGATCCTCATCACTGTGTCACACCCTCTAAATCCTTTACTTGCCAAGTGTTCTTTTAGCAGGGAGATGCACCCCCACCGAAAAGTCAGAGATGTTTCTCTGGCCCTCGGTTTCTTCCTCTGTGAGATGAGTAGCAAGCAAGAGAGGCCCTCCTACTTTTGTATGTCTCATGGCTAAGAGAGTTGGGACTCTGCTGTCTCCAACACTCATCACTCCCAGCAAAGCTAGTTATACTCAGAAGCTCAATAGGCAGGGAATAATTTGTGGAGTGATTGAAATTGTCCCCCAAGGAAGTATCTCAGCACCAAAAAAGTCTGAAATCCCACTAGTAGAAAGCCATCCCTTTGGGTTAATGTTTGGGTCTCACAATTCTCCGTTACTGTGTAAATATCCCTGAAAGGGACAGTGCAGGGGTCACTTCTGGCCATTAACACTGGAGCTCAGGGAGCTGGGAAGTAGATACTGGCCTTGGAGTTGGAGCTGAGCTCAAATCAAGTCTCTGCCATTCTGCAGCTATGGGAATTTGGGAAAGATGTTGAGCCACACCAGACCTCGGTTTACACACCTGTAAAATGGGTATAGTCACCCTCCTTTCACCAGTGTGGGGTGAGGAAGGTGTGTGTGGCATCCAGCTAATCCTCCCTCAGTAAATGGTGTTGCCATTAGTATGTTATTAATGATGCTGCCTTTTAAGGTTTGTTTGTTTTTTTTTTTAATATGACAGAGTGCATGAAAGACCCACAGAGAATAGGTTGGGTGGGGGTGCTTAGAGAGGACCAAGAACATCAGAATATACCAAAACACCAGGCACAAAATCAGGCTCAAGAATCCTAAAGGTTAATTTTTAAAAGAAGGTATAATTGTGACTCTCTTACACCCAAGAAATGAACTCCTGTCAGAGGTTTAACTCATTAGTTAATAAGGGAACCAGTGAGATCTTACAACCTATTCCAAAAAGAATTCAAAGCACCACACATATATAAGCAGAAAAGGAATCCTGAGACAAAATTACAGAGATGTGCAAAATGAGCCAATAACCAACTGCATTCCACCAGACACAATGAATTTGTGTTCCTGTGGGGAAAAATAGTTTGCATTCTTATCAGTTGTCAACAACTTACAGAGTTGTAAAAAAAGAAAAGAAAAGAAGAGCTCAATGACAGTGAACGGTGGAGATAACCATGAAAGGTACACTAGACAAAACACTTAGTAATTCTCTTTTCTATTTCAAAGACTTGCACAATTTTTCCTGATGAGTCGTCCAAAGTGGTCCAGCACAGTGGCTTCTTGAGGTGAGGGCCCCGGGAAAGGTGGGCAGGGAGTAGAGGGGGACTTGGAGAGACTATGGAGGGAGACAAAGAAAGAACAGGTTTTCTCTTCCTCTGAAACATAAGGACAACCTGTAATAGAAGACCAGCCCTGCTGGAGGTCTGTTTGCTTTGCCCTTAATAAAAGACAAGCAGTGTGTGACAGAGACTTAATTATCTCTTGATATCCATTCGGCTTTTCTTTCTTAGTAACAGAATCCACTTTTTTTTTTTTTTAAAGCTGGGCACAGAGCCATCCAGAATGAAGACAACACTTCTCAGACTCACTGATGTGTCCACATGACTAAGTCTTCCGGACAGTGGGATGTGAGCTGAAGAGTTCTGGGAAACTTCCAGGATTGGTCCTTATAGGGAAAGAACATGCCCTTCCTTGACCCTTCTGCTTTTCCGGCAACTAAAAGATAAACGGGATGACTGGAGCTTCGGCAGCCATCTTGGTGAACACCACCTATTGAGCCTAGCTGAGCATCAAGCTGACAGGAGCCCCTGACTGGGATAACTTCATAAAACTACCGTCTGCATAAGAGAGAAATGGACCTTTAACTTTTATTTTATTTTACTTTTTTTACTCACATTTGTTTCCGCTCTTTTAGTTTGGGTTTTCTGTCACATGCAGCTGAACCTAATCCCAATGGTTGGGGGGAGGAGCCTTGGGGAAAGTTTGAGTTGTTTTCCTGGGGAATTTCCATTTAAATTTACCGTGGTTTCTCTGAAAAATGCATTTCTATTTATAGCTAAACGTCAACTCCGTGCGGATGCCCATTACTACCTTTTGCTCACTCACCTGTACACAGTTTCCTAGGGGACAGAGCAATACTTGCCTGTGACCCATAAGGGGCATTTGGAGACCTCACCTAAAATTGACAGCAGCGATTTACAAATAACTATAGTGGGAGAAGCCCAGTGCGATTCCCGGCGTTTGCCGCACACCTGCACTGAAAAGCCCGTGCTCCAGCTCTCAGCGCAGGATGCTGGGGTAGGTTTTTGAGCAGGAAGGGAGCCCATTGAAAACAGGGCTATGGGAAGGGGACCAAAAGGAAGTCCCGCATGCTGGGAGGGAAGAGTTCACTCCCCTTCTGATGATCTGCATTTTTAGAGCCTGAATATTCCAAAACCACATCCAAAATAAAACCCGGTGGCTTCTGGCTTTTGGACACATTGCAGTGGCTGCAGATTTACCTTGGCGATTGTATTTTCCTCTAGCTAATAGTAGAGTGTGTCCGCATTCCCCAAGCACACGCTAGCTAAATGCAGGCAAATCTAGCCGAAAGAAGCCATATTGGGATTAAAATTTTGTTGCAGATAAACAACAAACCAAATAATCCACCCACTGATAATCAAATTGACCAAACTATGTAATTTTCAGACTCTGCTCGTCCTCCGTATATTTCCTGTGATCTAGCAGCATACCAGCCCCCAGATTCTTTTATACTTTTCTTTTTACGGCAGTCAACATTCCATCCACATCTTTAAATGTCTTCTGAAAACTCCATGGTCTCTGTGAAAATTATGGCTTTGTCTTTCAAGCTCCATTAAAAAATCCATATTTTGAGGAATTCTTTGAAGATCTTTCCCAAGCAGAAAGATAATATTTTACACGAAGAAGCCTAACCTTTCTGCCGACACGACAACCCTGGCAATCATACTTCCATCCGACTGATGCTTGGAAGCCACAGGTTGCGGACTTCCATAGAGATCTGACCAAAACATCGAAAAATAAAACTATATATTATTTCCCTCTTTGACCTCTCATAAATACAAATAAAGTCTTAAAAAAAAAAAACACGCACAGGTAAGAGGGACACCTCATCCCACACCGGCAGAATAAGAGGGCATCCGGGCCTGTGGGTTTAGTGTCAAACTCAGTGCCTAATCTCCCTGCAGCCCATCGGAAGGTTAGGGAGAGAGTCCCCAAGAGGCTGCCCACCTTTCCAGAAGCAGCTGACCTCTTGTTCATATCCCACCTTCACTAGTAAGGTGCAAAGTCCACTTTCTCCGCAAGCCACTGGCATCAGACTCAAAATAACAAACGAAAATATCCACATTATTGAAGACAGTCATTTTCACCTCTTAACCTTGCCATCCATGGTCTTCGACAATTGTTTTCTTTCAACTTGACTTAAAGGGGCTTATTTCTTCACTTATTTGTATCTGATTTCCTAGACTTGGGGCTTAGGGCTGCTGAGGTTGTAATCAAGTTCCCGCTTTATTAATACAAAGGAAGCCCTACCTCGGTGGTTCTCAAGGGCGATCCTCAGACCTGTAGCATCAGCATCATCTTGTTATAAATGCAAATTCTGGGGCCCCACCACCCTGGATCTGTAGAATCAGAGTCTGGGAATGAGGTGGAGAATGGGGAGAGCCAAGCCCTCTAGGTGATTCTGACGCACGCTCAAGTTTGCAAACACTGCCCTAAAGTAATGGTTACTACTCATATCACTTGGGGACCTTTCCCATGCCAGCTCCCCATGCCCAGAGAATGGGATTTACTAGGTCTGTGATGGGCCCAGAACGTATAGTTTTAAAAAGCTCCCTCGTGATTCTTAGACTCAGTCCTAAATAAGCATTACCATGTGGTCCCCCATGAGAGCTTTAAAGTATGCATCTGGCCAACTACCTTGTTTCCACAGTATTTTATTTCAAAGAAAGAATGTGGGAGGGCTGGGTGACGGATGGACAGACCCAGAGAAGAAAATAGACAGGAGATCAGCTTTGCTTCTAGTTATAATAGCCAATACATTTTAGAAGCCTAATTGGAAACCTTCTCAGAACCAAGAGATAACTCCATAAATAACCAAAGATCAAGGTCGTTTAAGACCAAAACTCTCTCATCTTTTCCTTTTGACATACATCCTGCCCTTAATGCATTTCCATCCTTAAGTGTTCTTATTTGGGGTAGCAGGAAAACGAAGAAAGGAAACTGACATTTATGGGCAAGGTGCTTTATACCGGGTGGCCCATTTAATCAGCTCAATGTCCTCCTCAAGGAGCTAGTCGCTCACACACAGGGAGAAACTGAGCCTTGGACATTAAGAAACATGTTCAGTTCCCAACAACTACTAATTAGCCAAGATGAGATTTGAACTCAAATATCTGGCACCAAAGCCCACACTGGTACCATCTCTTCTCCATACTACCCACTTGCATTTGCAGCTATTGAATTTCCAAGTAGCAATGTGTTTTCCATGCAAAAATTGCCTCCATTGACAGCAAACTCAACTTGCTTTGAAACGATAAGATTTGAAAAAGTTTAAAACCCAGACCAAATGGGAGAAAGTGAAGGCATCTGAACATATTCAGCCCGGAAGAGAGGTTTAAGATTGAGAGCACTTTAATGAGAGTTTTTGCGGTTCTAAAAGATCATTCCACTTCGTAAAATGCAAAGTAGAATTGAAAAGGTGATTCTCCACCCTCACCAGGAACTAATAAAGTACCAGCCACATGCTGTCTTGTGTGGGTTTTAGTTTCCGAAATAGGCTTATTTGGTACATGCCCTGTGAAGTCCTGTCTGAGCCACCTCATTTGGGGAAGAAAGTGGGGCTCAAACACTTCCAAGAAAAGATTGTGTTGTTTTTTTTTAATCTCTCTTTCAGATAGCAGCATCTAATACAATGCCTAAGACATGGTTGGTTAGTGCTTTCAATATTTGCATGTTGAATAAATGCAGTTGAATTTATTAGTGATTGTTAAACAGAAGAAAGGGTCATCTAGGATATCCTTTGAGAAGCTGAGACGTTAACAGGTTAATTGATAACTAGATATTCCTCCAACTGAGCCGGCTCTGCTAGACTTTCTGCAACGGTAGGGGCTGAGAAGCTTCACCTCCTGCTCCAAGTCAATACTAACATGGGGCTAGCTTCACCCCTTGGTAGTTAGCTAATAGTTGCCCCTCCAGAAGTTTACAAAGAACCAAATAAAGGTAAATCACCCAGACACCAGGGAGGATAGTAAGCACTGCAAAGATAACCGACCTCTATTTTCAACAAAGAATTCATTCTTTTCATTCCCATAAACCAACATGCTTGATCCTCACCCCTTGGGGAAAAAAAACCTAAGGTTCAGAACTCTTGAATTCCAGAACACCCTTCTAATCCTGGCCCCAGGAGCTGCTTTCTCATGCATATGAGATGCTGGTCTTTTCAAAGGGGTTTCATGAGCTCCTCCATTTACCTCCCCTCCCCCTACACACACCTTAATAAACTATTCAGGAAGTCGTAGGCAGAAGGAAATTGTAGATGTCTCAGAATGCATATGCTAATTTCAATTGCATGTCCTTGGTAGGTCATTTGCCAATTGAAGCAGAGAATTACTAACAGCCGACCTTGCTTGTGGAGCTGGGGAATCTTACCCAGAAAAGGCAGAAAGTAAACACAAAGCATATGCATGGCAGACGCTCACATATAATGATCCTGCAACAGGCAGAATGCAGATGTTCGGATGACTTGAAAGAGGGGACAGTCCTGAACATTGACCCAACAAGGATGAAGACCATCACTCTGTAGGGGACACAGCTTCAGTCATAGCAGGGTACTGTGTGCAGTCTTTCTGATGATGAGGTTACGGCCCACCTGAACGGTCATCATCTGGAGAGATGGTTATAAATACTGTCATCCTCAAACTTCCTGAATCAGAATGCTTGTGTGTGTGTGGGGGGGGGGGTTGTCCAGGAGTGAGTGTTTCTGACAAGCACGCAAACAGATAAGTCTTTCTGCAGCACACCAAGTCTGAGAATGACTACCGGCAGAACTTGAAGAACTTCCATTCCAGATGACTCCATTGCCATGGCAACGTGCTTGACAGCCATTTAGAAGCAACTTGCTCTAATGTCACCACTGAATGGGAAACACACTACTGCTCAGAAGTGTCCCAGGAGTCATAATTGAAATAATTAAGAAGAGGTCCAGTCACCGTGTGGGGAGATTCAATCAGCCCCACAGAATGGTTTGCCAAGAAAACACAGAGCTAAGTGCTTTTAGGAGACCAGAACTATATAGAAAACGGGCTTTTTGTCATCGAAGACTTTAAATCAGACGGTCGGTTTGAATCTATGTTGTGTGTTTTTTTTTTTAATAGGAAATTCAGAATATTAGCTCCACTAATATCCTGAGATCTGTAAGGGCATATAAGTAAGAAAAGAAGGGCTAAAATTAAAACTATTTTCAAAAAAGCTAAGTTGTTGCTTTTTTCCCTCCTATGCTTGCAAGCTCTGCCAGAGCCCAGCCTATTTTTAAAGACTCCGGACCCACTTAAAGTAGTTTTCAGAGGATGTGGTCACAAATGGTGCCCATGCTACATCAGATCCTGAATAATAGACGTGTGGATCTGGGCAACCATAAGGGGAAAATTTTCTTCATGAAAGAGCAAATGAAGCTGGTGTGTATGAGGTAACAGTTTTAGTATCCACATTAGTCCCAGATGTTTTTCCAAAGGGACTGAGTTTTATTTGAAAGCTGAGACAGGCTATGGTTTCTTTGCTCTCTTGCCATGCCCTTAGAATAGGAAATAGAGGCCGATTAAGTAATAACACATGGAGACTAATTAATATTTCAAGGTTATCAGAAATAGGTCAACTCTCTTTTTCAATACTTTGGAGGCTTGATCATCTTCAATAAGCTTCAATAATCTCAATGCAAACCAACAGCCTTTAAAACAAGAATGAGCCTTCGGGTTCTTAATCTTAGCGAGCTGATTAGTTCAGGTAGACAAAAGAAGGAAGAGACTCAGAAATCATAGCATCAGTGTTCCCACTTAGCCTGTGTTCAAGGCTTTCCAGAACAAAGGCTACAGCTCCCTTTCCAACCTTCCTTTTGCTACTCCCCTAATACCATACAAACTGACTTCCCCTATGTGTCCCCCAAGTTCATGCCCTCCATGGGCACCTGAGACCTTTGATCACGCAATTTCCACCTTGTCTCTTTCTACATGTCTACCATCTTCTCTTTCCTCTTCTCCCTGTCCCATCCTTTGAGAACGCCTGAGGTCCTCGTCTTCTGTCCTCCAGCTTCTGGGCTTTCTACCCTCCCTCCTGTGCTGACCACCTCACCCCAGGCAGTTACTGTCACAACCCATAATGGGATGAATTGTGTCCCCCCCCAAATTCATATGTGGAAGTCCTAATCTCTAGTATCTCAGGATTTGACCTTAATTGGAAACAGGGTAGCTATAGAGGTTCAGGTGATGTCATTCCAGTGGGTCGTAATGCAATATGGCTGGTGATTTATGAAAAGAATACCATGTGAAGAAAAACAGATTTGCATAGAGGGAAAATGATGTGAAGGCGTGGGAAGAAGATGGCCATCTTGCAAGCCAAAGAGAGAGGCCAGGAATCGGTGTTTCCCTCACAAACTTCAGAAGGAACCATTCCTGGCTGACATTTTGATCTTAGATGTCTGGCCTCCAGAACTGTGAGACAATATATTTCTGTAGTTTAAGCTGCCCAGTGTGTGGTTCTTTGTTATGGTGGCCCCAGAAGACAAATATATTTTACATGATATGTGTGTGTGTGTGTGTGTGTGTGTGTGTGTATTTTGATGCCCCTTATTGCATACAAAAACATTAAAAATTATATTTTATGACTTGATGGTTTTTAAGATGAATATAAGCATATTAGCTATCCAAACACATTCCTCGACCTAGAAGTTTTTCTTCTGATCTTAAAAGAAATTAAAACATTTTCATGGGCCCCAGGCACTGTGCCTGTTGTGCCTAATGGACAAGTCAGCCCTACTTGCAGCCTCTGAGCTGTCACTCTGGTGACAACATTTTGTGTTACCAAGTAGATCATAAACTTCAGGAAGGTAGAGACCATGTATGACCTCCTCTGCGCCCTCCACCTTCAACAGATGTTCAAGAAAATTCTGTCTATTAATTGATCTGGTCTAACTTCCTGTTTCTAGGAGAGGCTATGATATCTAAACTTCCCAGCACATTTCACTGTGAGGTCTTCCTTTTTACATCTCCAGGGAAGACAACATCATTCCAATGTTTATCAGAGCTTACATCTGGAATCATCTTCCCATAGATAGCCAACATGCTTTTCAAGACAATCCAAGAACATTCCTCATTATAAATGTCCCCAACTCCATATAACCTGTCATCTCACTGTATGACCTCAGGCAGCCATACTAAAACTTTGGGCCTCAGTTTCTACATATGTAAAATGGGAAGGTAGCTCCACGTGACCATGTAAAGGCCCTTCCAATTAGGTAGTGGAGCAGGAACTAAAACCTGGATCTAAATCCAGTGCCCTTAAATTCAAAAATTTTCAAAGACAGAAACTCTTTCAAAGATGGTGATAGGAAAGGAAGGCCCACATAATCTCACACACCCACTACCTCTGCCAAAACATGAGATGCTCAGCCTGGTTGTAGGTTTCCTAATCTCTACCCTGCCCCCTTTGTCTTTCTTAGATTCCCAAAGTAATTATGGTCAACATTTCACTTCCCTTCAGAACCTGAATTTGAGACCCACAGACCCCTAATGAACGAAGGATTCTTCCCATGGAACTCAGAAGCATAAGTTATGCAGACACCACAATCACGTCCTGAAAATGATCCTATTAACCACATAACCATTCCCGATCCTCAAGCACATGTTGTGCTAAAGTTTATTGCCATAACCTTTCAGAAGGATTTCTTAAGCATTTGAGGGGGCGGGCAGTACCAGCATTGTAATAGACATGATGCAAACTGAGTCTTAACAGGAGTTTGTTGTTAGTGAGGGAGGGAAGGAAGAGCCAGGAAAATAGAAATAGATTTCCATCAATAGAGAAATGGTCAATAAAATAAGATGTATTCATACTCCATAATGTGAAATGCTAAAAATAATGAGATAAATCTGCATGAACTGACATGAGATCTCCAACACCTATTTGATATATATGTTATATAGAATATATAATATGTATTCCGGTGTGCAAACCCTGAGATAAGGATACAAGCACAAATAGGTTTTTTCAGGAGATGATCCCAGGAGACATCAAAAGAAGAGCAAAGATGTGAGACAGGGAAGGGAAGAAAGCCAATAGAAAATGTGTTATCAAGCAGACTAACACCAAGAGCAACTGGAGCTTAATTACTCTTGGGACCACAGGGGACCCTGAAGAACACACTTGAGAGTTATTCTAACTGGGAGGTGAGGAAGTGGGGGGATTAAATATCAACGCTCATCAGTTATCAGTTGAGGTGCTGCTCCTGGGTCATATTGAGTCTCTAGTGCTGCCAGCTTGTCTAACATGCAGACAGAAGACACTCCCATAGTTGGAGAAAAATCCTTAAATGCAGGTCAATACTTGCTGATAGAAGTCCAACCAGCATGTACAGAATTCGTAAGTGCCAAGGGCATTTGTTATGGTATACAAGGCATTTGCTTGTTTTCAAGCACAGAGAAAGGGTTGAAAGATGCCCATTAACTATCTACAGAAGTTACTGACCTGAGTGGTACTTCAGAACAGCTCATGGCCACCTTCCTCTATGTTATCTTCCTCTACTGCAGATAACTGAATGACACTTCAAAGTTCTGGTTGGGAAGATGAGTTCCACTGTTGTCTCCTTGAAGGCAACTATACCTCATACTCTTCTCTGTATGCAGGAGCACATTGCACGATGATGGGTATCCGTCATGGTAGCAGCTCAGTTACTGTGAGAGATCACGTGGTCAATGAAACAGACACTTTCTTAGCCCCCTCTAGGAAACTATACCCAACACAACTAACACATTTTTAAATCCATAACCATTTATGTCAGTTAAACATGTTTTAAAATACTACGATCTTCTATTCCACTCTACTCCAACTCTCTACTTGTCTACCATTCCCTATGCTGAGCCTCAGTGAATTGGCCACTCTACTCCTTGACCACTTGTGTAGGACTAAACCAACACTCATGTGACAAGGAGTCTCTGGCTGTTTAAAGTCCTTCTGCCCTCTACTCAGGGTTCCAGGGAAGTGAGTAAAACTTCCTAGACTTAAAGCCCTGTAAGTGGCTCCTTGCCAGATTCCAGTTGGCTAGCCAAGTAAAGACCAACACATATGTGGTAGCTTAGCCTGACTTTTGCCAAACAAGTCCAAAGAAAAAGCAACTGAACAAAGCATAATTCTCTAGATATTCTTTAAAGTCTAACCAAACAGAAAAAAGGGATGAAAATATAAGGCCTCTAACCAGAGGGGAGTCTTGGGTATACAAAGAGGTCTTGGATGTCTTGGCTTTGTTTGAGTACTGATTCATGCACTCATTCATTCATTCACTCAAACATTTATGGAGGGATTGTGATGTGCCAGGCACTATACTGGCACTTTGTCAACTCATGGGGAACAAAAAGGCATAGTCCAGACTAGGGGACAATTTAAAGGGGGCACTTTCTAGACTAAGTTCTCTAGTGATCTAGCCAAAGCTTGGCTAATCTCTCTCTAACCTGTTTTTGTATTCGTCAGGCAGTGTACAGTTCTTGCTTATGGCTGTATCCTAAAACCCAAGGACCAGAGGGCAGGGGAAGCCCCATGGCTGAAGGGCCTTCCCCTGTACCCACAACGGGCACAGGATCCCATCTGGGCTAGCAGTCAGCCTGTTCCAACCTCCCTGCTTCCGTCATTGGTGTGGTTGAGTTTCATCTTGAAGTCTCTGCAGCTTCTTGTCCGATCCTTCCTTATCTTCTAATGTACAGCTCAAAAATTTGCTCAAACACAACAGAGCAGCTCCACATGAGCCTTTATGGAAAAACAGAGTCTGGGAAAGGAAACAGGAAGTAAGCACAGATTGAAATCCAGGACCTTGAGCTAAAGCATCAGGCCCCCCAACGTGTGATTTATTATAGAACATAGACCAGAGATGCTTAGCTGAGCTACCAAAGACTTTATCTCCTCTGGCTTTGTAACAATATGATTCAAATAACATCCCTGGTTGTGAAAAGATCCATTAATCCATACAGCCTCCCTCTCTGTCCGATCTTGCAGTCAAACATGTATTTGGGGCTTAGGATAATATGGAGCCTAAAATGCTTTATTCTAAAGGGATGGTCCCTCTGAATAAAATTGCTTCCTAAACAGGAGAGCAGGACCAAAGAATGAAAATTGATATAATTTCCCACTCTTTGTGAAGAAACGTTTAATTTGACATCTTTTATCCAGGGGAATTCTGGATACTAATCACTGCTCGTTATTGTTCCTTGCTTTGATGCACCCCTCCCACTGCTACGCTTTGAATTCCACCTCCCCTCCCCCTTAAAGTGGGAGGTTGCAGGTAGATAATGAAAACAATAATTGCCTTGGTTAACAGGGAACATTAAACAGGAGACAGAATTTAAGTGACTGTAGCTCTGAGTTAAGCAAGCAGAAACATGCAACACTCTTGAAAACCCTTCCTTTTCTCTTGAGATGTTCCAAGCACTGCTCACCAGAACGATGGAGAAAACTCTCTCAAGGATCTTTTTCTCTCCTGTACCATATAACCATTCAAAACCCGGTGCTCGATAAAGTTCCCACGTACAAGGAGATTTACAACAGAGGAAATTGAACTCCACAAATCCAGGTGTGCAAATGAAAGTACATATTCTTCAGAAATAAAACCATGTTTAACACCGAGCTCCTGTTCCCATGGGACCAAAGAAAACCTCTCTCACTCATGAGGGAGTTCTCCCATTTGACTCCTGAAAGTTGTTGAAATGCATCCAGGGACTTGATGCAGAAGTCCAAGGTAGACAAGGCCCGCTGGTCTTCAATCCAATCTCATGGCTGCCAACATCGATGCCGCCAAAGTTCCTGGACTGCAGATCTGCCATGTCTGTGCTCCTACTTGAGCACCTCAATGCCTGGGGACCTCCTTCCTTTGCTCACCAACTCACTAGCCATGCCCCTCTCAGGTTTTTCCACCCCTCAGGCCCTGTAAAAGTCAGGGCCTCCACTACCCACAATTATCACCCCTTTCTTTCCAGTCTTAGAGAGGTCTCCCTCTTTTCTTTCTGCTCTCGTAGCATCTGCTTCGAAACCACACAGCTCTCTGAGTAGATAGAAGGATGAGTGAATGTGATAAAGCAAACATTGTAGAATGTTAATGGTAAAATCGAGATAGTGGGTAATGGGTATTCACTGTAAAATTCTTTCAATTTGGCCATATGTTTGAAATTTTTCATAATCAGTGGTGGAAGAAAATGCAACTCTCTCCCCAATCCCTAATTCTCTGTGCTGTGGCTTTTGAAAACAAAAACCAGGAAGGGAGGCAGAAAACAAAAGCCAGGAAGGGAGGCAGAGCACAGCAGGGTACTTAGCCCTGTGACATAAATCTCTTCAAGACAGGGGAAATGATCTGGCTAACAAGTCTTCTTAGAATCCAAGAGGCAAAAATATAGAGAGGACAAAGCACCCTTTAGTATCTCAATGGATTTTTCAACTATACTTTCTAAAGGAAAGAGAACCAGATGTGATTGTCCCCTTCCACACTTCATGACCACCCCAATCTGAAATCTAGTCGTCCATACACCATAACCACCTTTTCACTCAAAGATGCTTCAGAATGAAACAATATCTGACCCTCTTCACTTCTGCATCCCACAGCCAGGATGTAAAGGATGGGTTCATGGCTGCAGGACACACCAACTGAAGACAGCGCAAACTTCAGTAGAAATGTCAAGTAGCTCTTGACTTCTGGAAATATCCTGACAACTGATTCTTAGGGTTGTACGGAAAAGATCTTAGTGTTGGGGAGCACTTGGGGCTCAGTCGGTTGAGTGTCTGCCTTCGGCTCAGGTCATGATCCCGGGGTCCTGGGATTGAGTCCCACTTCGGAGTCCCTGCTCAGAGGGGAGTCTGCTTCTCCCTCTGCCGGCCCCTCCCCTTGCTTGTGCGCGCGCTCTCTCTCTCTCTCTCTCTCGCTCTCGCTCTCGCTCTCCCTCAAATAACGAAATAAAATCTTTAAAAAAGGAAAAGATCTTGTTGCTCTGAATGCTGAGCAACACTGAGCTGGCACCCGAGGTACCCATCACTCCTATAGTTTCAGCTGTAAGCAGCTGTTGGAAAGCCCTAAACACAAAGCACAGGGTAAAAATCCAACGTTTCCCATCCAAATAAGTAGAGTCACATTTCTGACTGTCGCCACATCACATGGAAGCAACGGGATGGATTTCCATCAGATTTGGAAGATGTATTGTGGATGGCGTGATAAAATTTCTACTGAGTAGTAAGGGGGAAATACATATCGAGTTGCCCATCAGAGCTCCTTCTCCATGAGAGAAGCAGTCAGTCTCTAGAGAAGGCAAAACCAAGGTGCAACAAGATACCCAAGGGCCTTTCGACGAGAAGAGAGATGCGCGAAAAAGACAGATTTCAACTCAGAGTCCTTAATTGGGTTCTGTGATCTACAAGCGTTGATTTGCAATTGGGAGGTTCCTACCTCGGACAACTGCAAGAAATTGCTCCACGATGAGCTGCAGCAGGGATTAATCTATTTATTTCAAGATGTCTAGTGATTCTCCTGAGAAATGCTGAGAGGTGGGCTGGTTCATACGACCCAGGAAGACTGTAGTTAGACCAACAGTAAAAGATAGCATTGCAATGGACCCAGAAAAGGAAAGAAAAAAATAAAAAAGGCAGTTAACCTATATCAAAGTATTTTCTTTAATTTACTCTCATTCTCAGCCACGTACCATTCCAATATTTATCACTACAGATCATCTAACCACTTTACCAATATTAGAATAAAAGCTCTCACTTCTCTCCGACCTCATCTTACACACACACACACACACACACACACACACGTACACACACACGTACACACACATACACACACAGTTGTCTGACAGATATTATAGTAGCTTCTCTCAGCTCCTTGTCAGGCATGGGTTGTTTGAGATATGTCTATGGACTTCTCCTCATAATTCCATGAGTTTTAATAATGGTAATAATAATAATAATATCCCAATATTGTTATAACACCACTCCAATAACACCAATTCAAATCTAGACCCTCATTCTGACTGGCCCCTCACCCAGAGGTAGAGTAGGCATCTCCACTTGTACCCTAAACCCCTCTTTCCACCTCTCTTACCCCGCCTCAGCCTTCCCTAACCACCACCCACAAAGGCTAATTTTACTTCCAGCTTTGCTGCTTGAATAAGCCAAACTTTCCAAATCAAAGAGGGGGCAGTATGAGAGAGGGGAACAAATAATGGACAAACTCTAGCAGTTTCCCACTGCTGAGCTGCCAGGGAAAGACTTTCATTACAATGACATGAATATTAGAAAGAAATGCGTTGTTTAAATTGTTCCCCTCTAGGCAGGTAGAAGCCGAATCAAATCACTAACCTACTATTAAGACAAGTGAGTATGAAATTAGGTAGCTTCCAAATGCAAAGAGGCATGTTCTATACAGAGTGTCTTCCTTTCCCCTTCTGAAGCTTACACCCACTCAGCGTCATGGGATGCCTAGTGCAATCTCCTTCCTGTTTACAATCCACTTGTACTCATTCCCATTGGTAGAGAGCTCTGGAAGCCAGCACGGAGTAGGAGCTAGAAGACGCAAACTCCTGAAATGAGGTCAGTGAGCATGTTAGACAGAATAATTTGGATTATAAATCAGCTTTGTCATTGTAAGCATAGTGTTTCGACGAACAGATCAAACTCCGGACCTTAACATGTGACAAAGAACAAAAAGGAACAAGAACCACCTTGATAGCAGCTATAAGATTTCACCTTCCCAGAGATAAAGACTCTCCAGGTACTCAAGGAAACAATGGGGAGCTTGCAGGCTTGAAAAAGAGCACCACCCAGCAACAGGACCAACCTGTCTGCCCCTGATCCAGCTATCACTAGCGAAGTCTCTAGAACACTAATGAAGTTGCTAGAAGCACAACCTCCACATCCCTCCAATCCGGATCAGGGTGTTGCTGGAAAAACTAGCCAGAACTCTTCCCATGACAAGCTCCAGTTCCAAGGTCTACAATAGCGGGCACTCAAGGAACATCGAATGAATGAATATGTGAGTGAATGTGCTTTCACGGGCATCCAAAGCACCCACGTGGGCTACAAAGTAAAACACACTCACCACCTGTCTTATCAAACTAGAGTTCTGAGCGAATAAAATGGCTCCTTGAAAAGAAGCACAGCGCAGACCACAGCAGGAAATTACCCAGAGGCCAAAACCCCAACCCAGAGACCCAGTGCAGTGTGATTCCCTGGGGACAGAGTCTGGTTCCCTGGCGCTGACGACCACACCAGCTGGAACCTGGCGCCGTTCTTCTGCCTTCTAAACGGAAGCCAGCCAGACTGAGTGGCAGAGCTGGACCTCTCACTCTCCCTTCGCATCTGTGGCTCCTTCTGCCCCCATGAACCGGCTGATCAGGAACGCTTCCCGGCTGGCACCCTGGTGTGGCTCTGCCGTGCCCTGCAACCTCCCCAGGGCAAGCACATCCACTGGGCAGGGTTGGACAAAGGGGGCATGGCCGGGCTTCAGGGAAAAAAAAAAAATCCACGTAAATGTCTAATCTGCCCCGTCCGGCCATAAAGCTGAACAGCACCCGCCTGAACTTACCACCACGATTTTACATAAATGACTTTCAGGCTAGCTGCAAAACCCCATGTGAGTCTCAACAGTAAAGGGCCTCTGGGTAATTCACCAGCTGGCTAGCTGATTTTAGCACAGTTAGTAAAACACTGCATTAACATTTAGCTTTTGTGTGTAGAGCAAGCTGTGCAGTAAATTTTTCTAAATGTTACCGAAATATATTACCTGCAAACTACGGGCTAAGCTGAGGCCGAAACAGGAAAAGTCTCTGTTCTCAGAAAGCCCACATTCTAGAAGACGCATTTGGAGGGTGCATGTGCCTGGCGCACAGGCAATAGCTCTTGGTGATGGGTGGGAGGCATGCCTGGGGTGAGGGTCCAACCCTACCGCAGGGCGCTCGCTCATGTGATCCATCCCCCTAGTAGGGACTGAGCACTTGCTGCTTGCGCTAGATCAAATGTTTGTGTCCCCGGAAAATTCATCTGTTGAAAAGCTAATACCTGAGGGGACGGTCTGAGGAGCTTGGGCCTCGGGAAGGTGATTAGGTCAGGAGGGTGGAGGCTTCGTGAATGGAATTAGTGCCCCCATAACGAGATGTCACAGGGCTCCCTGGCCCCGCCCACCATGTGAGGACCCAGCAAGAAGGAGCCATCTCTGAGGAAGCGGACTCTCACCAGACACCAAATCTGCCAGAGCCTTGATCTTGGACTTGCAGCCTCCAGCACTGTGGGAAATAAACACTGGCTGTTTATAAGACACCAAGCCTAGGGTATTTCTGGTACAGTCGCCCAAACGGACTAAGACGCTGCCCACACAGCCCTTTATGGGGCCTGGGTCACTGGAGGACCATGAAGACCAGCTTAAAATGTGAAGGAGGACATTTTTTGTCTGAAACGGCCCTCAGGAGACTGAAGTTGTATGAGCTTCTGTCGGTCCCACCCATGGCTTCTCGGCACGTCGCTGACTGCCATCCATGCCAAGAACTCTTGCTGCAAACATCTGCGACTCTGCCTGGGGCTTTTTCTGGCTCAGAGAACATGTTTCCCCTGTGCACTGGTAGGCTGGAAATGCTGGGCGGTTAGCGTCCCCCGAGGCAACCCTCAACCAATCGCAGATTGGAATTGGGGGCGGGGCAAACAGCCCCACTGCCTTTGCACCTCAAGTAGGATCAAACTAAGGCATATGCCCCCCCCACACACACAGCCGGCACCGTCTTTCAGAGTTCCAGGTACCCACGTGGGAAGTGGCTTGGAGGCGCACGTGTTATGTCTGTCTTCCCCTCCCGGTTCCATCTTCCACTCCCCCGTGGTGCTCCCTGGGCTTCCAACCTCAACAGCCTCCCAGAGTTGTCTTCCTGAGGACCCCATCCTAAGACAGACCCTTTCTCCTCTCTTGGGAATCTCTCTTACCCTCTCGACACAAATAGTTTCAGAACCCCACCCACGTGCAAAATCTTTTGATAGTGTCTTCAGACTCCCCACTTAAAATGAATTGTTGGGCTACTTAACTTGTTAATTTCCTTTCGAGAAAGAGCACCCAACTTATTCAAGGCATGGTGTCGCTGAGTCAGGGGAACTGCCCCGACTGGACCAGAATGCCGGCCTCAACCTCGGGGACGCCTTCTGATGCCAGGGAATTCCCACCGGAGAGAAACTTGTAACCACAGGCAGGAATGCGGAATTATCCTCCGGTGGATTATCTCACTGGTGGACCATCAGTAGTAAAATGTACACCCGAGCCAGGTTTTCCTCCCACCTCCACCCTCTACCTGGTGACTTCCCCAAACGTGGGCTGATATATATTCGGGAAATGCAAAGCCAGTTTAAGATAAATGTGATGAGAAGATAAAGAAATTCATGTGCATGCAAAAGCCCCAGAGAAAGGATTTCTGATTATTTGAAGCCTTTTTAATTATTCGGGCTCATAGGTCTCCTCCATTTGCATGGTGGTTCAGGAAGTAATTTCAGACAAAAACAGCTCTGCCAAGAGACATGCACCTGTGGGAAGGGCCGACCACCTTGCAGAGGCTTTCCCACCCAAGCCTAACTGCAAATACGCAGCTAGATAAATTTAGAAGCCACAGCATACATAAAAGAAATAGCGTATATTCTGTGCCGTCCCACTAGCATGCTGGCTTGCTGGTTTGACCATTCGACAAATACTTCTCAAGCATCTACTGTGTGCTAGATGCGGGACATGCCAGATAAAAGGTTACCTAACCTCAACGGAACTTTGCTTTAGTAAATTTTGCCCTTCATCTTTAAGACTCCATTCTGTTTTCTGCTTCTGATTTTTAAAGCCAATCTTTCATATATACTATATATATAATATATTTATATATATTATATATATTCTTATAGGTCTTATATATCGTATATACCTTAAATTTTACATATTATATATTATATTATACATATAATATGTCATATAATATATTTATAATATGGTATATGATTATATAGTATATAGTATACAATACATATGATACATATGTGTGCTATGATACATATGATATATAATACATGTTATATATGTTATATATGATATATGTTTTATAATTACATATTATAGAATATGTTATAAATATAATTAGAATACATATTCTGATTATATTATATATTTATATATCCATAAGATGTAACATTATTTTGGAACTTCAACTTAGAAATGAGGAAGACCTTCTATCAAGACCTGGCTTTGTCATTTATTTAGCATGTGACTACAGCTAGTCTTACTAGCCACAATTACTCTTAGCCTCAGTTTTACCATCTTTAAAGTGGACAATTATAATAAGAACTAATCAGAGTGATGTTTGGAAGTGAAATAGTAAATATAGGGGCGCCTGGGTGGCTCAGTCGTTAAGCGTCTGCCTTTACCTCAGGTCATGATCCCAGGGTCCTGGGATGCAGCCCCACATTGGGCTTCCTGCTGGGCGGGAAGCCTGCTTCTCCCTCTCCCGCTTCCCGCTTGTGTTCCCTCTCTCACTGTGTCTCTCTGTGTCAAATAAATAAATAAAATCTTTCCAAAAAATAAAATAATAAATATAAAGGCTTAAGCAGGTGTCATAAATTTTAAGTGTTGCATTATTTTCCTATTCCTTCTAGATTCTACTTGCCTTCTTTGGCTTGTGGCCCCATGATGCCAAGCTCTGTCTCCATTGGCAAACCTCCTTCTGTGACTCTTGTCCTTCTACTCCCTCTTATATGGTCTCTTATGTGATTACATTGGGCTCACCTGGATAATTCAGGGTGATCTCCCATCTCATAAAATCCTTAATTGAATCATACATACAATCTAATCTCCCAGGTAAGGTAACATTCACAGGTTATGGGGATGAGGATGTGGACATCTTTGGGGAGCCATTATTCTATATTCCACAGTGCTACTTAGTTTGTTTTTTTAAATAGCAGCCTTGATGCCTAAAGCCTTGTTAACAGCTTTGTACGTTTTCTAACCTAAGGCTTAACAACCTATGACAAGTGTGGCAAAGATGGCATGACAATTGTTGGTGTCTGCATGCCCCCCCATCCACCTGCCGCCAAGCCCCAGATGATGACCAGGGGTCACCTTGCATTCAGGATGTTTCCTACCCTGTGCGCAGCACACCCACAAGGAGTCAGAAGGCCCTTCTAGCATCACACATTAACATGTGCTTTCAAATGTCCTGGATTGTGATGATCATCTCATTAATCTCACTGATGATGTAGAAACGAAAACACACCTAACCAACTGGTAGAGAAGGAAAAGCCAGAAATAGATGAGCTACTGTCTCTGGGTGTTGGACAAAAAGTTAACTTAAATTTCACATAGGTCTGATATCCTAATAAGAAATGTCATGAACATAATAGAGGAGGTGATAAGAACATGGCTTAAAAAATTGAAGCACCACAGGTTTGCAGACACCACCAAGGGCCTCTCAGCACCAGAGAAGTATGTTCAAGACAGTCAGCCTAAAAGATGAGTTACAGGCCAGTTTTCCTCTTAAGCCAGAAGGTGATATTTTTCTGAAATGCACCAGCTCCTGGTTACATTGGTATTTCCCATTCCCCCGCCTCCTGTGGTCCTTCACCTGGATATCCAATAAGCATCTTAAGCTGGCCATGACCCAAAATGCATTCCAGAGTCCAACACCCACTTAAAACCTCTTTCTTCCCAGTCTACTTCCCACTCAACCACAACCCTGCTCTTCCAAAGGTCGAGGTCAAGACCTAGGTGTTGTCTTTGATTCATCTCATTCACACACACACCCCACATTTAATCGAATCTGCAAAATCCTGCTGGTTCTCTCTTTTAAAAAATTCAGCTACTTCTCCACACTTCCACTGCTACCACCCTGGTCCAAGCCACCATCACCTCTCTCCAGAAATACTCAAATAGCCTCCTAGGCAGCCTCCCTGCCTCCATTCACACCTCCACCCACTGCATTCCCCAAGCAGACTGTATGACATTTTACAAACACAAGTCAGCTCATATTAACCCTCTTTTCCAAGTCCTCCAACTCCAAGGGCTGCCTGCCTCACTCAGAGGAAAAGCCCAAGTCCCCCCCTTTCAAGATCTTACATGACCTGCCCCCAATATCCTCCCCAACTACTCCCTCCTCTGCTTACTCTGCCTCAGCCACATTGACTGGCCTCCTCGCTATTCCTCAAATGTACCAGGCACGGTCCCAGTTCAGAGTCTTTGAAAATGCTATTCCCCTTGCACAGAAAGCTCTTCTTCAGATAGTCACATAGTTCAGTCACTCAACTCCCTTCCATGGCTCTGTCCCAAATCACCTAATCATTAGGCCTTCCCTGACCACTCTATAGCAGCCCTTCTCCATGCCCCATAACCAGTTTTATTTTTCTCTGTAGTACTCATCACCTCCCAACACAGTATGTGTTTGTATTGACAAGTATCTGTCCCCCAACTTGAATGCGAGCTGCATGAGGGCAGACGTTTTTTTTCTTCTCTGTTCATTTCTTTCTTTATTTAACAGAGAGAGAGAGGGAAGGAGATAGAGAGAGAGGGGAAGAGTTGGAGAGAGGCAGAGGCAGAGGGAGAAACAGACTCCCTGCTAAGCAGGGAGCCCAACGTAGGGCTTGATCCTAGGACCCTGGAATCATGACCCAAGCCAAAGGCAGATGCTCAACCAACTGAGCCACCCAGGTGCCCCTTCTCTGTTCATTTCTGAGCAGAGCAGCAGCTAAAGGAGTATCTGGCATGAGGTATGTTCCCAATAAATCAAGAATTGTGTTAACTGATTCAAAGAATGAACAGATGAGTCTGGGATGATGACATTTAATACAGCAAAAAGAAATGTGCATGTTTTAGGGTTGAGGAGCATGTCTCAGAATTTACTTGATCTTGAAATACAATTTAAAGTATAATATGCAAACTGGGTCATCATTTGGGGTTAATTTATTTGCTTGCCTGAGAATTTCAATCACGAACTTTTAAGAAGCGAAATATAATGACTTTAGGCAAGATCATGCTCACAGAGGCCAAGTTGAAATATAGGTCCCAACCCCTGTCTTAGGCTGCTCTGGTCTACAGAAGGAGAAGATGATAGGAAGTACCCTTAAAGGTGTCCCCTCTCCTTTGGCCTATCCAAATGCCCACATTCATTCTCTCATTGCCTGGATAAAACAAGGAACCCTGCCTAATAAACTATGCATTCTCCTGAGAGATGGTAAAATCTACAAAAAAAGTACAGAGTGTGTCAAATGGTGACCAAAGTTAAGGATGGTAAAAAAGAAAAAATGGTGACCAGTGTGAAGGAGATAGAATGTAGGGAAGCCGGCCATGAGGGGGAAGGCATTTCTAGACAGAGGGAACCGGAAGTCCAAAAGCGGGCTGTTGGGATCGTGCTTAGCAAGTGAGTGAGGGGGTTAAGTAGGAGGAGGATGACATCAGAAGGGTCTCAGAGGACTGGGACATGGAGGGCCTAGTAAGGATGAGGTGTTTATGTTGTGCGACATAGGAAGTTTAGAATAATTTTGTCTGGTAGAGTGACATGCTCCAATTCACATCTTAGCAATGTTACCAACGCCCACACTTGGTCATTCTGTTAGGATTTTCTTCAAAAGGTGCATTTGTTCAGAGTTTAAGTTCCTTGGGAGCAAAGAATGCATCTCTTTTCTTCCTGCACCCTGAAGTCTCAGCCTCTTCCACACCCAACTGGTTCTCAACAGATGTTTATTGGTTCCCTCACTGCAGTCACTTGGGTGGGGTCGCACAGTATTAATTAACCAACTAAGATGAACAGGTCCAATTAGGCATACCGTTGGCATAGCTCCAGTGTTCACGCATTGGCTCCAATGGGAAATTCTCCTTGGGCAGAATGTCATCCAAGCCCCCTTTTCATGATATGACAACTTTTTCAGCCCACCAAACATAGGAATTCTTGACACCAATAACATCATACTTAAGGGACGTTAGATCTGTGACCCACCATCCATCCCAAATACAGTCTGTACGGGTCTGTCGTTAAAGTAGGGGAAGTAGAAGAGGCTGACAGCAGAGGAATTATTCAATGTTACCAAGTAAATCGCTAAAAGGAATTTGCTGTCTCTCTGCCTCACTGAATCATTTTGATTCCAGATCTTCCATAACCTTAACTTCAAAGAAACTAGATCATTAACTTGACATTCAGTCCAATACAGCATTACATCTCATAAGACAATCCATTACCTATGTCCCTTTTATCTGTACTGGAACTCGCATATGAAGCCCCTTTGCAACTCAAGTTGCTTTCTGATGAAGAAAGAAACTCCCCAAAGCTAAGGAGAAGATGAGCTGTTCATGGAAAAAAAGCTTACCAACATTAGAGCTATTAAAAATCTCTTAGGTCACTGTGCCCGCGGTTGGCATTTTTTCTCCACCACCCACTTTCCCCATCCACAGTTGGAGGAGATCAGGGCAATCTTAGCAGGTAAACACAAGCAACAATTACACTATGTTCTCAGCTGGAGTGTTCTACCTGATTTTTATGTGACCATGTCGGTCTCAATTGGGAGGAAAGAAAAGGACGAAGCAGAAGCAGTGATCTCACATCCTTCTAAAGCAGTGAGTGTTTCTCAAATTCCAGCGGGCCTCAGGGCCCTCTGGAGGGCTGGTGAAAACAGAGTGCTGGGTCTCCACCCAGAGTTTCTGGTTTAGTAATTTGGGGGGAGGGGGGAGGCCTGGTCATCTGCATTTCTCTTCTCGTAAGTACCTGGGGATGCTGCTGCGGTTGGACCCCGCTTGGAGAACCACTGGCCTAAAGATAGAAACTCTAAAATACCTAGCTGTGCTTTAAAATACCCAGCTGTTTGGACATGGGAGCTAGCTGGATGAGAAACAGAGCCATAAATGCAGAGAACAAACTGGCAGCTGCCGGGTCGGGGCGAGGTGGTGTCAGGCAAAATGAGTGGAGAGGAGTGGGAGGTCCAGGCTTCCAGTTATGGAATGAATTGGTCATGCAGTTGAAAGGCACAGCACAGGGAATGCAGTCAATGATCTCGTAATGCGGTTGTATGGCGAAAAAAAAAATCTGGTTGGACAAGAATCTGTATAAGACCTAATATATGTGTGCATATTTTAATATATATCCTGAAGGATCCACCCCAGAAGAGCCTAGAATGGTCACATCTCTCTTCTTCAACCTCCTTTATGTGTTCACATCTCCTTAACGTGTCTGTCTTGTTCCATACTGTTTTCTCAGCATCCAACACACACAAGAGTTTGCCACATGGTGGATACCCTTGGCCAGAGCAGCCTGGGCCAGAAAAAGAAGGCAAAGCCCTCTGAAGACTGACATTTCCTGATCACCATTTTGTTAGGACTTGCCCAGCTGGAGGCAAGAAAATACTTTTGTTTCCAACTATTTTATTAAATCAATGTCTGAGCACTTGTTGATACAATGTTATGATCAAAGGCTGAAACCCGCGCCCCCATCTTCTAAATTCCCCAAACACCCTTAAGAAAACATCTTAAAAACATGTATCTGTTGAAATGGATTCAGCATCATCCCTGGCCTCCTCCCAAGCCCTTAAGAGAACATTCCAGAATGCACAAAGAGGACAATTGTCCAGACTTTGGGTATTTTCCTCCACACACGCACCTGGGAAATACCCCTGGTATCCACTCCTTTTCAGGCTCTGTGGCTGCTTCCTTTTATCCCAAGGTACCTGCAGGTCTGGCACACACACTCTGCTTTTATTCCCTGCTCTAGTGTGAGTGAGCAGATTTATATGCCAGCCACATCATCGCCACAGTGTCAGGGCTGCACAGGAAAGAGAAGGCATGAATCCGATGTGTGTTCCCAGAGAGAGACCTTCAGCTCGTTAAAATTAACAGATTATTTGCGAGACTTCAATGTGGTCAGCTGCCAAAAACAACTTAACAGGAAAAATGCAATACTGATTTGAAGTAGAGAAAAAATCCCCCTACTCCGAGGTATAGCTGCTCTTTGTATGGCCTTTGTTAGGCTTTATGTTGTCTTAAGGGAAAGTGCGGGTTGCAAATGAATTCTTCCAGGCTGGGAAAAACTGGTGGGGGAGCAGCACTGAACAGCAGGTGTAAACAAACAGGATAGAAGCCAGGATTTTGCATCGTTGTCTAAAACCGAGATGCTTAGAGACTGGGGGGCTATTGGGAGATCTCACTCACTTTGCCAATTGAGGTTCTGAAAAAAAAGGGGGGGGGGCTGAGCGGGAGGGTTTCCAAATGTCACAGGAAGGCTTCATTTTACCTGCTTTGAAACTGGAGAAGGAAAAGCTACAAAATCAAGACAAACATCTGATGGGGGAAGACGAGCATTCAGTATGTGACGTCCCAAAGGGACCGCGGAGAATTAGAAATGTTATCTCCTCTGCAATCAGATGGTCCAGGGAGGGGTTGGATGAACATGATCATCCCCGTTCACAATGAACTCTCAAGGGACTACAACCCTTTTCAGAGGCCAGCACTGAGAAGGGGCTCCCAGGGGAGGCTTGGGGAAAGCTAATTCCAAGAGTGAGTTCAAACCATTGAGATCAGAATGCTTGTCTAACCCTGTTTTAAAGAGACCACACATGCTGGATCTAAGGGTGAGGGTTGATTTGCCCACAGCCACAGATCTTAGCAGTGGTCATCAGGCCAGCCTCAGCCCCCCAGACCTGACCTAGAGCAGGGTAACGGGCAGTCTGCACGCCCAGGGGCCAAATGGAAGGACAAAACATCCAATCCACCCTGGGAATCCTGCATTGAAGGAGAAACCAGCTCTGAAACAGACAAGCTCTTGTCATCCAGGAGATCTGTTCTGCAGCCCTGTCTGCCCCCAAATGAACCAAGGGCAGTGGCCTGAGTCTAAAGCGTTGGTGACCTCCAGTCCCTAGATGGCTTGAAACTGTGTCAGGCTTCCAGTACCTGCTAGAAAGACACAAGATGAAGAGCAATGTGGCAGATGGAAGGGAAATTCGATTTTGATATGGGAGTGCCAGGTGCTAGTTCTGGACCTGCCTGAACATATGTGACCCTGGATAGGTTATTTCGGCCTCTTCTAAAATGAACATGACTAATGACCATTAAGGTTGCTTTCATCCCTAACATATTATTGTTTTAGAAAGGGAAAATGTGAAAACATAACCTTCTCTAGAAGGGATTGGATGAACTGGAGGTACTGAGCACATCGATGAGGTTTTGGGGTTTGAGGGGGCAGGTTTTAATTGTTTGCTTTTGTTTGTTTGTTTTTGCACATCAGTGAGTTTTAAAAACCAAATGCTTGCTTCAGCCTACCCTCTCTGGATCCTGAGTTTTGGGGTACAGAATAGCCATCCCTTCGTTTTACATACAGTGTTAGTTTCTACAATCAGCATAAGGCAAAAATGCCATATTGTGAAAATAACCCTTGAAAAGCACTTTAGGAGTGCCCAGGGGGCTCAGTCGGTTAAGTGTCTGCCTTCAGCTCCTGTCAGGACCCTGGGGTCCTGGGATTGATCTCCAAGTCAGGCTCCCTGCTCAGTGGGAAGTCTGCTTCTCCCTCTGCCTCTGCCTCTCCCCCGACCCGCTCATGCTCTCTCTCTCTCTCTCTTTCAAATGAATAAATAAAAAACCTTTTTTTGAAAAAAAAAGTACTTTAAATTGTCCACAATGAACAGTATAGGTGATTTTTGTATATACACTGCAACCCCACATAGTAATATAAATTTCTCTGTGTATATATACACAGTGGTGGAGGATAGTTAATAAGGAGTAGATGTACAATCAAATTTTAAGTATTTTAAATAGTGTAAGATAAACAGACTGCCTAACATGGAAGAAAGCAGCAATGCATACAGTTGAACTCACACAAGTTAAATGCCTGTGGATCTGGTTTATTAAACAGGCTGAACCTGACTGAGTATAAACAGGAAATGGCTGGATTTTTCTTCATTACTGCCTTCAGCCTTGTTACATCAAACCAGTTTCCCTGCCTCTTGAAAACATCTTAGATAAATCTCCTGCCTTGTAGACCATTTAAGAGAAAGCCCTATTTTGGTATTTAAAAACCCAATCTAGGTCAAAAATTCATCTCATATCCAATCCAGAGCTTCTCTCTCTTTCTTCTGGCTCAGGCCTGACCAACCAGGCTCAGAGAACCAAAATACTGGGTAAGAAGTCGTAACAGTTCTTTCTAGTCTTTTTTGCCCAACCACTTGGCTAAGCTGGAACTACGCTTCCCAGAATTCCCTTTCACATAGGGGTCTGGGTAAGGGTGGAGCGCAAGAGAAATTTGCAAAACAGGGAAATGAAAGGGCCGCCATTCTTTTCCTCCGAAGGTGGGAGTAGGGGAGCAGATACTACAGCAACTCACATGCATTGTGAGCTCACCTTGTTGGTGTGGACAGCACTCAGGTCAGAAGCTCCTCCAGTCTGCACTGGGTCTCCTTCTTCTGCTTCCCAAGGACCAGGGTCAGGCATGGCAGCTCTGGGGACAACCGTGCAGCTTCTCCCACAGGCCATCCCTGCCACTGAGTTCCAGTTTGTCCTTGTGTGCTCCAGTTCGTCCTCCCTCTTTCTCACTTGACACCCAGTTTCCCTTCCTGACTAGCTGGCCTGGCTGATCTCTGGAGTCATTGGCTCCAATACCAGACATAAAGTCAACATCTTGCATAGATTTCTCCATCGGCTTCCATAGAAACCAAGTTCTAATCCCTATAATAAATCTATACACTATTATTTGTAGTAATTCTACTCCTCTCATTGAACCCAGCTGGTATGCTCCCACTTCTTGCATACTTCTGCTTGCTTCTCTGGGATAGAGAGGAGATTATAGGAAAGAGGAAATGTCTCACGTTAATGGTGCTATTTTAGCTTGCCTCTGTCATGGCAGCCGCCAAAGTGCAAGCCATCTATGGGCTTCAGATGCTTGGGGGAGTGGGACCTTTGGACCTCTGGATAGTCCCCAGGGACCTCCGGGTGACAGTCTTCTGGCTCTGGTGACACACACTCTGGCTGATCAGTTCAGACCCCCTCAGCTTTTCCACCTAAAAGAAATCCTGAAGTCTCTTACTTCTGGAATCCCTTTGCCCCAACAAGTTACCCTCTTGGGCATGGTTGCTGAAAGACAACTCCAGCTACCTTGCCCACCATCCTATTGGCCCCCAGGAACTGCATCCTGGCCTGCTAAATGGTGGGCATACAGCCTTCCCGCTCCCCCTACACTTGGACTGCTCTTGTGGCAGCTCCAGCCAGCCTGTCCCTTCAGACTTCTCCAGATGAGAAGCAGGTGTCAGTCTCTTTAATTCCGAGCACCCCTAAATTCCAAGGGAGGCACGTACATTTCTCCCAAGAGCTGCATCACAGTACTCTGCTCGATCCCAAGGAAACCCTAGGAGGGCTGGAGAAAAGCCAAGCACTTGCTGTTCTCTTAAATCCCCTTCTTGAATTTCTAGTCTCATCTTAAGTATGCTGCTTGGGGTTATAGTCTCTGGATGGCTTTCATTAAATTTTAATGACTTTTGTGTATGTTCTTTGGAACATGGGAGTTTTTATCACCTATTATACTCGGCTTTGGATCTCTGGTTCTACTGAATCCTTTATACCATACCTTCAAACCTCAGCTTGGAGCGAAACCATCCTTAAAATTAATAAGAATAGTTTATCCATGATACAGATTTAGGACTCCTAAGACGGTCTGTCTGCCCAAATATTCTCCCACCTTTCCTTCTATGATACCTTGGACTCCATCATTAGAGATCCATTCTACCCGATTTGGCAGATTAGAATACAGTACATGCTAAACAAATGCTTATTTAATTAATAATTATTTAAGAACACAATAATCCTATTTTTGAGAATACAATACTTGGATGTCTTTTGAAACCTAACATTTATCGTTTGTCCTCCTTCACCTCAATACTTACTCCCCCAAAATTTTAATTACCTGGTGGTATTTGAACTAAGGCACTAAAATTTTTAAAAAAAAACAGGTTTACTGGGGGGCTCGGGCTGAGTTCGTGGGAAATTCATTTCTTGGGGGAGCTCTGTTTCTCTTAGCTATAGAAACCAGAGAAAGTTCAAGGTGTTGAACTAGATTTAGGCACTTAGTATTATTCTTTCACTAATTATTTCTGCTACTGATATGGAGGGAGAGAGAATTGTATAAAGATAACATGGACCAGAGTAGTGGTTCTCAAACTTGAGTGAGCATCAGAATCGCCTGGAAGGTTGTTGAAAACATAGATCCTAGGGCCCCACACCCAAAGATTTTGATTCAATAGATAAGGATACTTTGAGAAACTGAGCTGGGGCTTACAAAGATAGGCCTATATGTCTGTCCCCACTTGACCGCCCCCCCCCACAGGTTCATGTGTGTGCACGCTTGTGTGCATGTGCATACACACACACACACACACACACACACACAATTCAGGCATTTGTTGAGCTTCCTGTCTAACACCACTGGCTCCTTTTTGAGTGTATACGAACTCCCAAAAATTCAGTCCTGACAAGTTTCTTGACTTCACCCCCGTTTGTCTGACCCAAACCATTCAATGGCACCCACCAGGAAGAGTCTGTGGACTTGTCTCTCCAGGACGGACTCCCATTAACCACATTTGCCAGGGAGACTAATAGCAAAATAGGAATGCCAGATTACTGATTTACAAAGAATCTGTCCACAGGTGGGGCTGGATGCTTGCACTATTGTACCCTTTCCATAGAAGAAATCTGCATGGGAATCAGACTATAATCAACAGGTTGCTGAGTAGACATAAATTCAGGTGAGGGCATCAGGTGGAGGAATCACTGGTGGGTGCCATGATGTTAAGAGTGTCTGGGGCATCTATCTACACAATCAGGATCTACTTGCCCCCAGGACCCAATGGGAAAAGGCAGCCTTTGCCTTAGAGAAAAACAATTGTCAGTCCAAGTGACATGATCTTGCCTCTGGTCCATGAGGGAACTAATTTGTCCTCTGGTGGATACAGTCCCTCTTTTGGAGTTGCAAAACAAATACTTGCTGAATCATTAATAACCTTATAATAACTGAAGTCCTTCACTCTAGATACATTATGTCATGGCTTACAGACCTGAGCTCATCTTGTCTCTTCAAGGGGATTTTCCCTCTGAGATTTAAACTGTAACATCATCATCAAATAAAGGATCAGAGGAAAGAAATGCGATCTGTCTTCCATTCATTGTTAAGGAGCAAATTAAAGTTCTGGCGTATGACAGTTGCGAGGTCCCCGCATCCAAGACAGAGAAGGAAGAGAAAATTCTTGGCAGAGGGCGAGGAAGTGGGGCAAAAGTAACCACCGCTCTCTATGTGGACCCTGCGGCTGTGTGGCTGGATACAAACACCAGCACCCCTGGAGGACCATCCTAGAGCCCTTCGGAGGGCCATCAGAGTCATTAGAGATTGAAAAAATAGAAGGCAAGTTACTGGTTTGATTTTGCATTTGGCTTTGGTACTTTTGAAGTTCATACAAAATGGCATTCCATCTCTTCAAAATTATGTTCTGTCATTTTCTTCTCAAAATGATACACTATGCCAGATACTTTGTAAATTCTGCCTTGCAAATTCTTTACAAAATATCTGTCCTTCTAGCAGTCCTTTGGCCTATAAATGTATACCTTACTTATTGCAT
The DNA here is from genome assembly GCF_963455335.1 of Martes martes. Taxonomy (NCBI): domain Eukaryota; kingdom Metazoa; phylum Chordata; class Mammalia; order Carnivora; family Mustelidae; genus Martes; species Martes martes. Next base: position 35,524,229 of record NC_137897.1, on the reverse strand, counting down.
TTACTAGTGAACTTTCTCTCCTTGCATATGTAACTGGCATAATCTATTACCCAGAAAATACAGAACAAAAAAACTACCTGCGGGACCACCCAAGAAACGTCTTGTTTTCTGGCATATAGCAGGAACCAAGACCACTATCCAACTACTGTCAGCAGGATCTTTAATCAAGAATTTTTAAGGCTGTGGCTGCAGACACCATCACCTCCCACACCCCCTAACCCTCCCAATAGCCAGTGCCTGAAACCTGTCACTCTGTGCCAGAAGCTACCACGCAAGAAACAAGCCCTCATTAAGGTACTCACTCAAAAACCAATAATAACATTGGCTTCTACTGAGGCATAGTGCAGGGCACAACTCCCAGCTCTCTAAACAGCTTTCTTTTGTGAAGGTTGAGAATAACCAATTTTTAGAATATTTTATTTATTTATTTGAGAGAGAGACAGAGAGAGAGCATGAGCAAGGAGAAGGTCAGAGGGAGAAGCAGACTCCCCGTGGCGCTGGAAGCCGGATGCAGGACTCAATCCCGGGACTCCAGGATCATGACCTGAGCCCAAGGCAGTCGTCCAATCAACCGAGCCACCCAGGCGTCCCAATAATAACCAATTTGATTTGATTTGATAAATCAAACCACCTTTGATTCTAGGACTAAAATGATGAGTTAAAATTCAAGGTCTCCATATACTTGAGCCATATTCTGCTTTGCTTTTTCAGTAACGAAGGCACGTCTGTAACTGAAACATGCAGGGAAACAGTTACAAGGGTTTTCCATTCAGCATAGGGATAGAACCTAAGTTCTCATTTATACTCTGCCGTCATCAACTTTCTGTGCAATGCAGACAATTTCCCCTCTCTGGACCTCTGATTTCACACCTGAAAATCCAGGGATTAGCGTGGGTGATCTTTAAGCCTCTTTCCAGCCTAAAAGTCTGCGTTTCTAGAAAATAAAGGCTAACACAGATGACTCGTAGTACTAGTGGTGGCGTAGTGCTCTGCACTTCATAAAAACATGTAATCCCTTCAACATGAGCTACACCATCTCATTTAATCCTCTCACCAGCCGTCTGAGGAATGCATTGTTTACCTGATTATTCTGGCAACCCCTGAGGCATAAAACATTTTTTAATATTAACAAATAACATTAGAAGTATTCTCAATATAAAATGATACTAAGTAATATCAAAGATGTTCATGTTTGCGGTGCCTGGGTGTCTCAGTTGGTTAAGTGTCTGCCTTCGGCTCAGGTCATGATCCCGCAGTCCCGGGATTGAGTCCCGCATCGGGCTCCCACTTCTCCCTCTGACCTTCTTCCCTCTCGTGTTCTCTCTCTCAAATAAATAAATACACAAAATCTAAAAAAAAAAAAAAAGATGTTCATGTTTAAAACCAAAATGATCATATTGGCATTGCTCAGGGTCCGGAATTCGGGGGGCTCTCTTGGACTGTCTGATGCAACGTCTTTCATGCAGCCGCGGTCAGACAGTGATTGAAGCTGGAACGGTAGGAGGCTGGAGCAGCTGGGGGGCTGACTGAGCATCCGCTCTGTTCATGTACAGTCGATTCTCATTATTGGAGGTAGTTATATCCTATAAAGCCACTGCGAACACTAAATTAGCAAGAGTTGAACCATTGCTCCTGAGGGAAATGCAGGGTTAGGTTCCTGTAAGCCTCTTGGTCACAATGTTTTCAACAACTAATCAATACGGAACCTTGTTTTATGTGTGTTTCTACTTAAAGACACCTTATTTGATATATATTGTTGGTTCATTAACATTGAACTCGCTGCCAACAGCTCTGTAACTCATGCCTGATGGAAGCTTATCTCACACATGTATTTTCTCCACAAGGCACAGCACAACCTTCTTGCACTTAGGAATGCTAGACAGCCCCTGAGCATTACACTTGAAGGCCATTTGAAACAGCAAATCACTAAACAAAAGCACAAAAATCCCAAACAAACAAACAATCAAACAAAAAACTCATGGCACTAAATAGACCACAGAAAAGACAGTTGTTCACAGTACAGAGCTGAAACAGGAAAGCAGAGTGTCGCCTTGCTGGATCCCAGCTGGGAACATGTGCATTGTGGAACTCAAGTTATTTGCCACTATGCGCATGTCCCCGAATGGCTACAAGAGTGCTGCAAGTATTGATGTGGGGTTACACATAAACATTGGCAAGTGAGGAGATTCACCGGTGCAAATTTCATAAATAGTCAGACTCAATGGTACTTTCAGAGCTTCTCAATATGGTCTCTCAATGAGCTCAGGTCTGCTTCCGCATAGCCTGGTGGGTTCCAGGTGGCCAGAAAGCTGAGGGGGCTGCTCGTGGCTCCAGTGTGAGTTGTAGCAAGTCAGGCAAACGCTACATCACCTTCTCCAACCTACCCTCTGAAGTCATGTGGCATTATTTCCACTGCATGCGCTTGGTTACCAGTGAGTCACACAGCTCTCCAGATTCAAAGGTAAGGGACATAGAGCCCACCTGCCCGAGAAAAGAATGTGGGGTGGGAGAAATTGCTGTGGCCATCTTTAGAAAGTATAATCTGTGATACCCATTCTACAGATGAGGCAATGGAGGCAGGCAAAGTTAAATAACTTCATCAGTGTCACCCAGTTACTATGTAGCAGAGCCAGAATTTGAACCCAGGCTTCTCTGATACCACTCCACATCTGCTCACGGAGTATCCCTTTGGTTTATAACTTATGGTTTCAACACAGTGCAAACAAAAACTCGAGATCAGCAGTGCAGCTGAGCAAAGATCTTGATGAAACAGATGGAATTTTAGGAGGAACCTGTAGAAGGAAAAGGAAGTTGCTTGGCAACTGCTGTTGGGGAGATTGATCAAAGCATGAACTTAAATATGAAGAAGTCAAGGAAAACAGAATAAAGGTCAAACAAAGCAGGGATTTAGCTAAGACACAGTATGAATAAGAGATAAAAGAGAAATGATGAGTTCTGAGACCTAGGAAAGCACACAGATACAGAGCCACAGCGACAGAAATGTTTTAGGACGTGGACACCGGAGGCCATGCCCACACCCACAGGTGAGATGGTCAGCACAGAATGACCTTCAGCATGTTCTGAAAATTCTATCACAGGACAAGCTCCTATTTTTACCCATCATTTGAGAGAGAAAGCCTAGCTCTGTGGCCCCCCAGAATAAACTAGGAAACTAAAAATGGAGATGTAGAATTTGGGGTCTACCAGAAACACACTACCCATGGAGCCTTTGCCTATAAAATGGGGGAAGGGAGGTACCTACTTCTTGGGGAAACAGAAGTTAAGCAAGTAAGCACTGTGTTCTCCAAGGATGGCTTACCCCCAGACTGTTGATGATCACTGGCTTCATTTTAACAGTTAACAGTGATAATCCCTGGTAGAATTCCTCCCAAGAAAATGATTACTTGAACATTCCAATGATATCATCATTTGGGACACTCAAATGTAGGTTTGTCTCAACCAAGTGTCTCAACATGAAGGAGCATCACCCACTTTCCATGGAAACCTGGAAACACAGAACCTCTGATGCCTCCATAAAGGCCATCCTCCTGATGAAGGGGATGCTCCCTGCATCTCAGAGCTCCCACTGTTCTCATCGGCTAACCAATATTCATTGTCTTCTTGTTGATTGTTAGAGGTTTTGACAGTCATGCAACTACTTACCAAATTTGGGGGAGGGCTTAAAGAACAAGTTTGACTTTGTTCATGATTTTGTGGGTCAGTAATTCAGAACTGTCTGAGCAGTTCTCATTTGGAGTCTCTTATGTAGTTGCAATGAGATGCCAGCTGAGGCTTCAGTTATCTGAAGGCTCGAATGGACTGGATGTCCAAAATGGCATATGCATATGGCAGGCATTGGTGCCAGCTATTGGCTGGGAGCTCAGCTCAGCTCCGAAGACAGGAGCTCTCACATGCAGCCTCTCCAGGATGGCAATCTCAAGATGGCCTGAATTCTACCATGGTGACTGGCTTCTTCTAGAGTGTCCCAAGACACTCTAGTGCCAATGGGGGGCTGCAAGGCCTTCTATGACCTAGTTTGGAAGTCACTTCTACCATACTCTATTAATCAACACAATCACGAGCGATCAGATTCAAGGAAAGGAGCATAGACCTAACCTCTTGACAGGTGGAGTGTTGAAGAATTTGGAGGCCATATTTTAAAACTGCCTGTTATCAGTAAATTGTGTTCCCCAGAAGGTGTGAAGACCCTAACCACCAATACCTGTAAATGTGACTTGATGTGGAAGTAAGGTCTTTGAAGATGATCAATTTAAAATGAGGTCATTAGAGTGGGCCCAATCCACCTAATCCAATATGACCGGTCTCCTTATGAAAAGGGGAAATTTGGACATAGACACACACCCAGGGAAGACACCACATGAAGATGCAGACAGAGGTCAGGGGGATGCCAAAGAACAAGGCAAGAAATCCAAAGATTGTTAAGAAACTACTAGAAGCTACAAAAGAAACATAGAACAGATTCCCCTCACGACTCTCAAAAGGAATCCACCCTGTCAACACCTTGATCTTGGACTTCTGGCCTCCAGAACTCTGAGACATAAAATTTCTGTGGTTTAAGCCACCCAGTTTGTGGTGTTCTGTTATGGCAGGTCTAGGAAACTAATAAGCTCTCATACAGACTAGAAGAAGCCTGATTTGGTTTAAGAGGACAAGAAACCCAGGTGAGAATATATACCTTCCCAGACTCCCTTGCTGCTTAGAGATAGCCATATAACACTGATCTGCCAGGCATTTCTGGGAAAGCCTTGCTTACCTATAAAATGTTGTCCTTTCATCTTTATCCATGTCTCCTTCTTACTGCCTATAGTGGGGAGGTGAGGTGTAGGAATGAATCAGCCATCTTGCACCCATAAGGACACAAGCAGATCTGGAAACTAGAAAGAACTGAGGGCAGTCTTCTCAGTCCCACAAACAGGCCACCACAGGCAGAGCATCTCTTGTGCCCCAGGCACCACACTGCATGCTAGGGACAGTCTTCTCTACATGCCTCTAACAATTTGTCTTTAATCTCAGTGGCAGATCATTTCAACTTAAGGAGATAAAAATAGGCATAAGGTGTGGATGTGATGTTATGGACTTGCAGAGAGATGCTTCCTATCCATCCTGCCAGGAGAGCTTCCTGGAGCTCCCCTCTGGGGGAGACCCAAGGGATATATGGCCTTAAAAGTCTCTATCAGCCCCTTTGTTGCTGAGAGCCAGGGGAATGTTCTCCTCTCCCTTGACGAAAAACACAACTTCCTGGGGTATCAGGTGGTAGGACCAGGGCTCTCTGAAGCAGTTCTCAAGGCAGCCACTACCTCAGGACTCCTAGCAACTGGGGCCTCCCAGGCTGTCCTGGGAGACACCTCAGGCTGCTGCAGAGTAGTCAAGCTTCCACTGTTCTCAAGAGGGCTAATCAACGGAGACCTGAAAGAACCCACACCATGGATAAAAGCAAGTGGGCCCAGAACCCACTAACTTCCATTAAGTTATGACATCCCCCAATCAACTTATTTCTCATTATCACCAAAACTCTGAGTCAGAAGCCACAGCTACAGCAGCAACATGGCTTCCAGGTTTTTCCACAGAAAGCTAGGGCATTATGTTTCTTGCTGAACCAGTCTGGCTTTCCTCATGCCACAGGGAATCCAGTCAAATCATCAGTGCAGCCTTAAGGACTCTGACAGAAGTCACTTGAGAAAGCTCTCAGCCCTTCCTAAACTTCCGTCAGTCCAGGCAAATGTGTATGACTCCTTTCAAAGGCAACAGCTTACCAGAGCCCATGGAAGAGCTCTGTTCATTACTTCATTTCCATAACCCTTACTTCCCTCTGAGAATAATTATAAATGAGGCCCTCAAAACAGCAGAAGAGGGATGAACGTGACTCTCCATGGTCCGTTGGCCAATGAATGCAAAGATACTGAAGGCCAAGTGGGGCCAAATATCAGCCAAACAGACTCATCTTCAAATCTTCAGCTTTATGGCCTTGCACTAGTTGCCAAAACTCTCTGAGCCACGGTTTTCCCATTTATAAGATGAAGGGCTAATACTTACCACTATGGTTATTGAGGGCGTAAGACAAGAAAATGTAGGTACAAGTGGCCAGCCCCCTACCTGTGACAGGAGGTCCTCAACAACCAGTGGACTCCTTCCCTCCTTCGTCATGTTGTGGTTTGCAAAGTCTTCTGAGAGAAAAAGCAATGAGGGATTGCGCGTACCCTTCTGTGCCCCCTTGAAGAGTGAGGTTCATGTCGTCTCTTTACTATGCTCCCATGGCACCTTCCATGGTGCCCCCTGCAACGGTACATACCCAGCGATAATAAGGGAGGTAAGAAGAGTGAGGGGAGAAGTGAAGGGAAGGACAAGAAAGAGATGGTCTCATCAAAATGACATTTGCTGTTAAATGAATATTTTCAAAGCTGGGATAAAACCAGGGGTTTAGTGCTGGGATAAAACCAGGGGTTTAGTGAACTGGCAATAAAATCCAGCACTCCCTGGCATTCTGAACAAGCCCAACATTTCCCCCACAGGTAGAGCTGGTGTGGAAGGGTTCGGCATCCCCCAGACTTGGAAAGGAGACTGAGCAGACGGCAGCCTCTGGCGTACTGGCAAGAGAACCTTGACCTCACCCACTCCCACCCCATCCAAGCCCTCACGGAGCCCCACTGGGTCTTCCTCTGCTAGCCTTCTCCACTCTCTCTCATTTAAAAAAACTTTGGGGTCAGGCGCCTGGGTGGCTCAGTGGGTTAAAGCCCCTGTCTTCCGCTCAGGTCATGATCCCAGGGTCCTGGGAATCGGGCTCTCTGCTCAGCGGGGAGCCTGCTTCCCCCGCTCTCTCTGCTTGCCTCTCTGCCTACTTGTTATCTCTGTCAAATAAAAACAAACAAACAAACAAACTTTGGGGTGACACCTGGGTGGCTCAGGCGGTTAAGAATCCGACTCTTGATCTCAGTAGAGGTCTTGATTTCAGTGTTGTGAGTTTAAGTCCCATGTTGGGCTCCACACTGGGTATGAAGCATACTTAAAAAATTTTTTTTTCTTCCAACATACATTCCATTTATTTTTTAAAATTTGATACATAAATAGTATACATTCCTTAAGCTAGGTTGTATAAATTTTTCCACTTTTATTGAGATATCATTGACATGTATCATTGTTACTAGTTTAAGGCACACACCATCATTATTTGGTATACGTATATATTGCTAAATGGTTACCACAATTACTTTAGCTAACGTCCATCACCTCACATGGTTATAAGCTTTCTTCTTGTGATGAGAGCTTTTAAGACCTATATTCTTAACAACTTTCAAGTATACAATGTAGTATTATTAACTATAGTGATCATGTTGTGTATTATATCCCCAGGACTCATCTGTCTTATAACTGGACATTTGTACCTCTTGACCACCTTCACCCACCACGCTTTCTTATCTTGACACCCTCACCTCTCACTGTCACCACCAGCATCTCAGTTCTCCCCATCTTGCTTTCTCACCCGTCCTAGAACTCTATTCAGGCCACTTTGCCAATCTCCCACCCATGTCTACTCGGATTCATTATCTCAATGGCAGACATTGACCTTCCAAAAGATACAAGTCATGTAAACCAGTCACATTTTATAAGATTTTTACAAATAACACACCTAATGTATAGTCATCATAGAAAAATTTGATAACCCAAACATGAACACCCCCAAATTTTTCCTAGGACCATTCCCCCCAGAGATAAAGAAACCAAGGCATGGGAAGGCTCAATGACATTTGCAGGAATGCTCAGCCCCTCTACAAAGCGATAGATCCAAGATTCAGTCTGAAGCGGCCTCCTCTAGAGTGTGTCCCTGACTATTACACTATCCCACCTCTGAGATGGAAACAAGATTTACAAGAGAATTTGGGGTCAAATCATAGATCATGGATCAAATGCCATCATCATAAATTGTTGTCTTGTTAATTTGCATAAAAACTCATTTTAGATTCAAGGGAAGGGTGTGGTAAAGCCTTACAGGAGACGGTGACTCAACTCTTTGGAGGATAATATAGTACTATAAATTCAAAGGCTGAGAAAGGGCTTTTTGGTTCATTGATCTCATATTATTTATATTCAGAAAATAATTGGAGAAATTTATAAGGACATATGTGTATGTATGATTGCTCATGGCCACAAAATTTCAAATAGTGAGGGAATAAAGGTCCTCGCCTAAATTAACCTAAATATTCACAGTCCTCTGCACGTTCTAGACACTTCCATACCTCCACATTAGCACCTTGCTGGTGCCTCAGCCTGCAATGTCTTTGTCCCACTTCCCCCTGTAGGTCCAGATTTCTTTGCCCATGCAGCCGGGATCTCTCATTCTTCCTTCTTATGAGTTTTATCACTGCCTGGCTCTCGTCCTAGGCAGTTTCTGCCCTAACGTGGGCCTCTGTGTCTAACTTGTTCCATCCTGTGGTGCCTGGCACACAGGGAGCACTCACTGATATTAAATTGAATTGCCCACGCAATTCAATTTTACAGAACGTTATGATTTAGAAAGCATATTCACAGATATTTACCTTTGATTTTTAAGACATTAAAAAGCAGCAGAATAATAAAAGAGCCATTAAAATTATTTTTTCCAGGCAGCAGAAGCTTATATTTTTGTTCCCATTTTAGAGATAAGGAAGTTGAGGCTCAAAATGGAGTTTTCCAAAGACCACACAGCCAGTGGGGCATAGATGCATGTCTAACCTCGGTCTTCTGAATTGAACCCAATGATGCCTCCACAACACCAAGAAAAGGAGAATGGGGCTGGGGCCACCCCATAGCATCTGCCTGGCCACGCTCACTGTGGGGAGACTTGATGTCACCCAAGGGAATGGGAAGGGATCTCCTAGGGAGCCAGAACTCTTGAGATTAAGTATTTCATCCTAACTATCCTTTCTCCTCATACAACTTTTCAGGGTTGGTTCCAAACACAGATTTATCCCCATTTTATACACCTAACCTCTTTGAAACCGGCTTGAAGTGGCCTGACTCATTGCTCAGATTCTTAAAACCACCCCCCATCTGCTACATTGGGCCACCCCTTAGCACCGATATCAGGTTGCTTTTTCCAGCCCTCCCACCTGACTCTAGCCCAAGCCTAAGCCTGAGCTGTGATTCTTCAGTAGAGAGACACCAAGAAAGCAGAATCTCTTTCTTCCAGGCTGAGGAACAGATCTCTCCCTGCGTGAATTCAGGACCTCTCGGATCATCTCCCCAAAGCATCCCTATACTGATATGCCTTAGATGGCTGCTCCAATTGCTTTCTAAATAAACCCTGGCATCTTGTCCAAGGGCCTGCCCAATCACTCTGCTTCATAGAGTGCAAACTAAAATATGAGAAGACTTTCCCTCCTGCATGTGAAAGTGTTTCAAGGGACTCGATTTTCAGACTAGAATCTGCCCAAGGACATGCCTAAGGAAATGCATCTTTCCTACCTTCCTTTTCACAACTGCCCTCCTACACTCCGCTAAAAAAAGGCCAACCTCTCATCCTTCCAGAACCTTCCACAGGTGCACTGCCCCAGGCAGTAAAAATGTCTTAGGCATCAAACAGAGGGTCAATTTCAAATTTGGGTCTATTGTTGTCAAAATAAATAACTCTAATCATTCAGGAACAAATCTTGTTGCAAGCCAGGTGGTGTCTAATTGTCTGCTTTCACCAAAGCTGCGGGAAGACCTACTAGTGTTGTCAGCTGATAATCAGATGTGATTTTTGAGATTATTTTACTACCACAGGATCCTTGGCAGAGGATGCAGAAGTTAAGAGAACCAATCAACATTAATGTAAATAAAATTCTTTCTACTCTGATCTGCATATATCTGTGAACAAGATTTCTGGGCATTTCAATGGGAACACAGTTGATTGTGAACTCTGGCTTTTCCTGGTGATAAGTAATATTCATTCACAGATATATCTTGTAAATGAATGCATTTCCAGGGCACCTGGGTGGCTCAGTCCATTGAGTGACTGACTCTTGGTTTCAGTTCAGGTCGTGATCTCAGGGTTGTGGGATTGCATTGGGCTCTATGCTGACTGTGGAACCTGCTTAGGATTCTCTCCCCCTCCCCCACTCACCTCTTGCTCATGCACATGAAAGTGCTCTGTCTCTCAAAAAAAAAAAAGAGAGAGAGAGGGATGCATTCCCCCAAAATTTTACTTTTATGCTTAGTAATTTACATTTTACTTATCAAAATTTTATACCTATTTATGCTGTTTTGATCAATTTGGTGCCAATTATACTGTAATGCTAACTTCATTGAGAAGAGATGTTAACACTTAGAGTCTTACTGACCATAGTTTATTCTCTGTAACATGAACATCTCCCCCTGAATCTAGGCATGTTATCCAGTTGCCTCTTTGATACTTCTACTGGACGTGTAATAGGTATCTCAAACTTAACACGTCCCAAATCATACTTCTGATATTCCTTCTCAAACCAGCTCTTCCCACAGTTTTCCACAGCAAAGTTAAAGTGCTCTCACCTTTTTTTCTGCTCAGGTCAAAACCTTAGAGCTGTCCTTGACCCCTGAGGCAGCCATGAGAATGTGCCTCACAGACCTCCTCTACAGGGAATGTAACTGGGAGCCCCACACGCTGTTCTTGAATCCATGACTGAATTGGCATTGAGGATACCCCTTCCACAGACTGCTTCTCACCAATAATAGAATACTGAGTCAGACCCATTCCTGGGAGACACAAGACTCCTTTGTTGGCCAATTACAGCTCAAAAACTCTCCGACGACTTTGCCAAACCTTCCTTAGACAGCATGGTAGCCTTGGACCACCATCCAACCTTCTCTCCCTCTCCCCACCATCCAGGGTCAGGCTTCCATCATGGCCTGATGGATGGCCCAGTTTTCCCTGGCTCCTTTCCAATTTCCTTTCACACCAGAAGCAATATGAATACAATTCTCCCATGTTTAATTCCATCTGGGGATACACTTCTCAGAAGACACAGATTAACACCACTCTTCTCTTTTCTCTCACAACTCACATCCAATCAGCAAACCGTGTCAGCTCTCTTCAAACTATAAGCAGGGTCCAGCCTCTTTTTACCCTGGTTCAAGTTATCATTGTCTCTCTCTCTCTCAGATTATGGCAGCAGCCTCCAGTCTCAGTTGGCATGGTGCGTTAAAGATAGCCATAAATTCACTGTGTTCCTTTCTACCACCTCGAATCTGGCATTGGTCTCTGACTGTTTTAGCCAATTGCACATAGAAGAAACAATGCTGTGCCAGTTCTGGACCTAGGCTTTAAGAGGACTGGCAGCTTCCGCTTCCTGCCCCTTGGAACCCAGCCTCCATGCTGTATGGAGGCCCTAACAGCCCACTTGGAGGAGAATCAAATCCCCCAGCCGACAGTCCCAGCTGAGTCCCGAGACAACAGCTAGCACCAAGTTGCCAGCCATATGAGTGAGCCATCTTGGAAGGGAATCCTCCAGCTCCAGCTACCCTAGCTGATGTCACATGGGGCGAAGATGAGCTATGCCTGCCAAGTTTTGCCTAAATTACAAAATCATGAGTGAATAAATGATTATGGTTGTTTTAAGCCATTACATTTTATGGTGGTTTTTGACACAGCGATAAATAAGGGAATGAGCCAGGGCTCCAAGAGGAAATAGATGGCATGCTGAGGGTGGCTAAAGAGAGTTTAATTAAGGGGTTGTTTGCAAAAGTGTGGCCAGGGTTAAGAGATGATGAAGCACCATGGTTTCACATGAAAGGGATGCCCTATCCACCTCTAGCCCTAAAGGAGCAATGGGAGAGGACAGTTACCAGAACCCCAAACAGGTAGCTATAGGGAGAGCAGAGCACTACTACCTGACAGGAGTTATGGCCCTAGGTAAAGGGACACAGCCAACATGCAGTGACTCAGCATGGAGGGAACCAGTGGAACAAATGGAGTAAAATGGAATAAATGGAAGTCTCGTTCCCCTCTCTCCCTCTCGTCTCTCACTGGTCCTTATTAGTTGAACCTACTAGAAGCCAGAGAGCAAACAACCCACTGATATAATCCATAGAGGTCAGCATCCCAGGGTGTAATGCAGGGTGGAGAAAAGAGGAGAGTAGACCTCAAGAGCAAATAAAAGATACCCAGCACCCTCCCTAACAGCTGCCCCTGCTTTGGCCCATAACCCCTTGCAGGCTATTTTTAAGATGGCAGCCACAAAGTCTTGTTAAAATAAGTCAGATGACATAAGTTCTTTGTTCAAAATCCTCCATGGTTAGTCAAAGCTGAAAATCCTTAAAATATCTTACAAGGTCCTACATAATCTTACTACCCATGACCTCTGAGCTCATCTCCAGGGCCCCCCCACCCCCGCCCCATCTCCTAGCTCCAACCAGGCTGGCCCTCTTGCTCTTTTCCAAATGTAACAGGCATAGTCCAGCCTCAGGGTATTTGCACCAGCTATTTCCTCTGTCTAACATGCTCCTTCCTTCATATTCACATAGCTGGGGCCTTTACTTTCTTCCTTCAGATCTTGTGCAAAAGTCACCTTTTTGGGGAGACAAGCCCATAAAAAATGCCAACACCCTCTCCTACCTGACTTAAGCTATCTCCTTGCCTTGCTCAGTTTCTCTTCTTGCTATAAAGTAAGTTCCATGAGAGCAGAGACTTGTGTGTTTTGTTTGCTAGAACAGCATCTAGAACAACGTCTGGCACATAATGAGCACTCAATAAATATTTGTTTAATAAATGAATGAAAGGACAAAGAAAAGGCGACATGTAATTTCTATGTGTGTATGTGTGTGTGCATAGGAAAATGTAATAGAGTGAGAAATAAAAATCTTTCAAGCATGAAGTATATTAAGACAGTTTCTTGGGGAGAAGAGAAAGAAAATTCAAGTTCAAAGAGAAAAAGGAATGATATAAAATTTCTGTCTATTAAGGAAGAGCTTGTGCATGAATTTTTTTAGTGGATGTTCATGAACAGCAAATGACTATGGTATTTAGATTCCACTTCCAAGTGTGATATAACAATTTGATTTCAAAATGACAATATTTGCAATATGCTGGAAATTAAATCCTTTGCAGCTCTTTAAATTTATGATTAAAAATATTTCAGAAGTTAATGTCAAAATAGGTGAAGAGGCTTCACAGCTTAACAAAAACAATTTAGGGGCTACTCAAAGCAAAGTGTTTGAAGACCACTGCTCTCGTATATATTAAAAGGGCCTTGGCCTAGGAACTAGAAAAATCTTACTTCTTATCTTGGCTTTGCCTCTAACTAGCTATGTGACCTTGGAAAAGTCACTTCACCTCTCTGGGCCTCAGTTGTCTCATCTGTGAAATTAAAGTATGAGAGAACATGAAATCTAAAATCACTTCCAATTCTACAACCCTCTGCTCTGTGACCTCTAAAAATTGGTTTTCTGTCTCTTTACAATTTTTATTTCTTCTTGAGAATCTCTTCCTCCCTTTTCCTCCTGCTTCTACAGTCACAGGCCCACCCCAGCCCTTGTGGACTGGGGAGTGAATACAAATCAAGGCTCCTAGCCTGCAGCAGACCCCCTCTTCTCCACTCATGAGAAGACATGCATGCATGAACACAGGCAGCTCTGCTCAGCCTGCACATCCAACGTCTTTGCACTGTGCCCACACCCACAGACCACCACCCTCAGACTTGGGGGTATAGCCCTGTTGTCTTGGTCCATTTGGCTGGCTATGACAGAATACTATAGACTGGTTGGCTTATAAACAACATGAATTCATTTCTCACAGTTCTGAAGGCTGGGAAGTCCAAGATAAAGGCACTGGTAGATTTGGTGTCTGGTGAGAGCCCGCTTCCTGGTTCACAGACGGCCATCTTTTCAGCATCTCAGATGGCAGAAGAGACCAGGGCTCTCACTGAGGCCTCTTTTAGAAGGTACTAATCCCTTTCATGAGGGCCCCACTTTCAGGACTTAATCACTGCCCAAAAGCCCCAGCTCCAAGTACATGGAGGATTAAGTTTCAACATATGAATTTGGGAGGGACACATTTTGTCTATAGCAACTATCCACCTGCAGAAGCACTGATTCAGGCCAAAGGTCTGTGCAGGCTTGGCAGTAGACTCAGGGCCATTTGAGCAGAAGATTTTCTGCTTCTGGGTACCTAGGCAAGGTTCCAGGCGGTCATGTGTCCTTGACCCCACAGGCCTTTCCCCTCATGGGGAAGGACATGTCTGGAGAAAGGCCAAAGGGAGGTCCTCTAAAGCCCAGGACCCAGGGAGGGTCCTAGTTGCCCAGGGCTCAACCTTTGCTGAATGATTGCCCATCAGAATGAGTGGATAAACATGTGTGCATATCCACACAAGGATATACTACAAGGCCAGAAAAAGAGATAAATGACTGATACCCAAAACAACATGGATGAATCTCTGATGCTAGGCTAAACAAGAGAAACCAGAAACAAAGGAGTACAAACTGCATGACTTCATTTATATGAAATTCTAGAACAGTCAGATTCCAGAGAGAGAGAGAGAGAGAGAGAGAGAGAGAGAGTAGGTCAGTGGTTACTTAAAGTTGGGAGTGGAGGAATTAGCCACAAAGAAGCACAAGAGAACTTTCTGGGATGATGAGAATGCTTCACAGTTTGATTATCATGGTGGTTTCACAGATGTATACATTTGTCAAAACTCATCAAACTTAAAATGGGTGAATTTCATTATATGTAAATTATGCTTCAATGAAGTTGATTTATGAAGAAAAACAATAAGAACAAAGGGATTGCCTAGCAGAACAAACATCTGTCAATAAGTATACATTCTACATCATGGTATGATTTCTCTTATCCTATCCTGATAGAATTCTCCTTAAATCTATACACACATGTTCTCAAATAAATAGGTATGTGTGGATATATGGGGGAGGGGACTATTAACCATCAGTCAAATTTAGCTGACTCTGAACCCCAAACTTTTCCCTTGACCCTAGTCTAGCTTCATTTTGGAATCGAAATCCCCCATGGAAGGCAGTGTCAAATGGGGTTTTTGTTTGTTTGCTTTGGGGGTTTTATGGTTGTTGTTTCTTTTTGAAGATTTGTTTGTTTATTTAAGAGAGAGAGAAAGAGCACAAGCTGGGGGAGAGGAAGTGGGGAGAGAGAGAGAGAGAGAAGCAGACTCCCAGCTGAGTGCAGAGCCAGTGATGGGGCTCAATCTTACAACCCTGAGATCATGACCTCAGCCAAAATCAAGAGTCAGACACTAAGCCGACTCAGTCCCCTAGATGCCTCACAAAGTAGAATGTTACAAGTGGTGAATCGAACAGCCCTAAGGTCAAGTCCCAGGCCTGCCACTTGTGAACCTTCAGCCTTATGGGGTAGTCAGAGCAGGAGCCAAACACAAGATCTCACATCATCCTCACCCAAACGTGATGACATAGGTGGCTTCGACCACCACAATTCTTTTTGCACTAATAAAATTTAACAAGAAGCCCAAGGCTAAGATCGCACACTAAGAAGCCAGATGTCAGCATCTGAACCCACATCCCTTAAGCTTTGCATTTTAATGCTCCTCCAGAATATGTTACTTAATTTCTGAATCAAGAGTGCCCTTCATCCTAAAGCTGAAATAACACTGCTTATATTTTAGGATCATCACGGAAAGCCAAATAAGGTGCCTTGTGTCATTGATGTGGTCAATAAATTTCAGCAATCTAGTGTTCTGGCCACAGAATTTCCAACCACTTGCAGTGTTTGGACCCAATACCAACATCAGTACTTCCTGCCCACCTTTCTTCTGGCAGGCTCTCCAGTATAGGAAACTAGGGATCAGTCCCAGAGGGCTCTGAAGTGACTGGAAATTCCATGATAGCAACTAACCAACATTTAGTCGACCTGAGAATATCCATGCAATTTACTGTTTGAAGCCAGTTGAAGGAATTCTTCCATTCCAAGAGCCAAGACACTAAACTGTGAAAGCACTTGAGAAGTGTGCTTAAGTTCAAACAGAAATTTAGATGTTTCATTTGAGGTTCCTCCTCTTGTGGTCCTTCAACCTTTACAAAAGAATACCTCCCCCCAATTGCAAAGCTCCCATATATGGACACCATCCCTACTGAGAAGTACCAAAGGATTCATGTGGTGGGTTCCTTTCTAATATAGTTGTACTGTCTTAAAAAAAAAAAAAAGGCATCCAAGAGCCCTGTGCCTTCACTTCATGCTCCAAGAAATAAGGGGAACTGTGCTGATTCCATGCATAGGAAAAAAAAAAGTGATATCTAAATAAGAGGTTATGTGGCTACAGATGCATGTACCACATGGCACTTGTCCCTCACATCATCCCTAGGAGATCAACAGAGGAGGGCAACAGAAGCATTCCTAGCACAGTGCCTGGTACATAATGGGAGCTCTATGCAGGTTAGTGCCCAGCCCCTCTCTGGGGTTTGAGCAGGCAGGATTTTCTCAGAAGTCCCAGACTCTCTTCTTTATTCCAGCAACTGAGTCAACAGGGGATGTATCTACCTTAACTTCTGGGAAAACAGGGCAAGAAAAATTGCAGTGGAGGTGCCACCATGTCTATGCTTAAATGCCCATTGGTCCATCACAGGAAGCAGAGTAAAGGAGGGCTTTCCTGGAGGCTAATTAACAGATGACTACAGTCATCTGAGACTTAAGAGAATAAAAACAAACCACCAGCTGTCACTGATCCTTTTCATCTCCTTTGGAAACAGTGTAGCTAGGGGGAGGACATTCCCAGCAATGACTGCCAATAGTCTCCAGAATGGTTACTGAGGACTTATCTGGCCTTTAAATAATCAGATATTAGATAGAATCTGCACCCTGGGGTGCCCTCCACCCAAAAGCTCACCTCTAGTGCAAGAGAGATGACCACTGTTTCCTCTCCATGCAAGGCTCTGCTCAAAGATAACTTGCTAGCAATCTTTTCCTGATTGGCCAAGCCTTCCTCCAGCTCAGCATACTAGGGGAGACTCAGATTCAAGCTGGGTTATGGTCTCTTGACCAAAACTTGGAAGTGGGACTCGGCTGGTTCAGTACTAGCTAGGGATGATGGATGTATAAAGTGATACAAACTTTGGGGCCAAGAACACCATTTGGGGGTGCCATGTTTGGCCCATCTGATCAGAGATTTAGAGAAAGCCATTCAACCAAAAAGAGAGAAAAATGCTGCAGAGCTACAGAGAGAAGTAAGGAGAAAATACAAAGAACCTAGAGGAGAAAGAGGAAGGGGTCTTAGGTGGCTCTTTAAGGAGCCCTGCTGCATTCACCCCTTTTTTGACTCAAGCTGACTTAAGTCACAGACAACTCGCCTTTTATCAGTTCCAAATATTCTGATCCTTATGGCTTCACTCCTTTAGCTGAAATGTTAGACAACCGATGGCCCATGAAAAGACACCACATTGAATCTTCTTATTGGTCCCTGGCACATTCACACGAATGACTTTGTTAGAATCTTTCCCAAAGGCATGTTTTGATATGATTAGTGAGGAGAATCCAAGGGTGGGCCCTTGGAGGGGCAAAGTGCCCTCCAACCAAGAAGGTGGAAGAGCCCAGAAATGCTGTGGACCAGCCAACCCAGCCAGCCACAATGACTGATGGCCAAACCCAGCCCAGTACCTGCCAGTGCTGGGCTCTCCAGCCTTTCTCCATTCTTCCTCATGCCATCTTCTTCCTCTTCCTCTCTCACCTGGACCTTTCTTCAGTCTCATAATTGGCTTCCTGTGTTCCAGGCTTACCTGGTCTACCCTGTCCTAACATTGTCAATGTGTTCCCTTGGTTAGTTGTTTATTCCTTTATTGACTGTCTCCTCTACTGGGATTGTCCACTCATGAGAGCCAGGGCTTTAGCTGTCTTACTCACCAAGGAGATTTGACCACTCCTAATGCAGTTTCCAAAGCTTGCTGCCCCTGCCTTCTTGTCACTTTTTATAATGTTTTCTGTGGTTTGAGCTGGCTTTACTTATGCTGGTTTCCCCCTTCTCACAGACACTTTGCAAGGCCATGGACAGGGACTGATGAATCTTGGAGATCCCAGTTCCATGGAAAGTCAGATCTTTTAAAATGCTGGCTGGGTGGGGCAATTGGATGGACGAATAGAAGAATGGAGGGAGAGAGTGAAGGAGCGTCAAGGCCAGAGGAGATGGTTGCCATTACTACAGCCATCTAATAAAACAATCCCAAAACTTATTGGCATAAGACAATAATTTATTAGGACCACGGGAATGTCAAAAGGGAATTCAAATCAGGAACTGGGAAAGGGCTTGGCTGGTGTCTGCCATGTGGTGGCAAGCAGATGCCAGCTGGGGTTGCAGTCATCTGAAGGCTCCTCTGGGCTGGACATCCAAGATGGCCATTTGCATGGTTGACAAATGATATTGGCCATTGGAAGGGAGCTCATCTGAGACTCACGTGCAATACCTCCTCATGGCCCCTGGATGCGGCTTGGGCTTCCTCACAATAAGGCCCCCATGGCGTGACCCAACTACTCAAACTACCTCAGGACCTTAAGACTCTTCTAGTCTACCTCCTAGAATTGTGGGAGAGAAAACTGAAGTTCAGAGAATTGACACGGCTTATTCACATCAAATGAGTGGCAGAGCTAAGGCTGCAACCAGAGCCTCTTCACCCAACTCAGCCAGTTCAGCCTCTGTCTACCTCATTACACTGGGGAGGCCTCTATTAAGTGACAGTGTCCACACTTTCAAACAACTGAAACCAACTTTACTAAAATTAGCAGCAACAACAAAAGGTGGAGTGAAAGGTAATAGAAAAATTCCTCACCTATCTTACAGAATCAAATGAAGTGTGAGCAGCCTGGATGAGGTAGACCTGGGGCCCTTGGGAGAAGGCGTTAACCAAGTTCCCCACTGAAGAGCTATGATCAATGGGTACTCGGTGTTAACACCTTTCCAGCGCTGTCTCTCTCTATTTCAAGGTCCAAATTTCCGAAAAAGAAAGAGAAAGAGAGAGCGTCCCCTGCCCCCAGTGGAATAGGTTTGTACCTCCCCATCAGCCACAGCCAGGAGGATGAGGGTGCAGAGTACAGACAGGGCCAGGGAAGGCCTTCCCTGAGTTTCAGGACATGCCCAGGAAAAGGGTGCTCACTTCAATCCTGAAAACACCGTGAGCCTAACTGGGCATCATCTCAGCAAAGGGAAACCACCGAGCCATGGGACACAGAGGATTTGAAAAATGCATCCTCTTCCCCACTGGAGAGTTGAGATACAAGCCTGATGGACACCACACAAGGAACAAGAAGCTTGTCTCATGTCCCTAGTGAACACAGCACTGTGAGTGTTGGTCTGCAAATGCTAAAGGATGGCTCGATGTGTCCCAAAGTCCATTAGACCCAGCGCTTCTTGCTCTCAAGGCCAAGCACATAGAATCTGAGATTCTACAGCACAAAGCTAGGCAAAATGTGAAGAAACAGAAACAAATGCAATCAGGGCTGTATAGGATTTTTTGCAAAATACATTAGAGCTTGGCTTTCATAAATTACTGTTTCTCAAGCCCTGCCAGGCCCTGCTCATATGTGGAAGTCAGTTTTGACGTGAGCCATGAGAAAATTTATTTTTACTAATAACAGGTTTAAGTAGCAATGTGTGATAGTTTCTTAAATAAAAAGAATTATCTATGAACACATATATCCTCCCATCATGACATCAGGGTCACACCTACACACACACTTTCTCTTGTGAGAGAAAAACGGGTGGTGTTCGAGCACCCATATAACCAACCCTGGGCAAGCCCAGGGCAACGTGTCACACACGGGGCTGTCACCTGCTATCATTGTCTTGGGAGAGAAAAAACTTAAAAACAGTTGCCAAAAGTGATGTCCTTGCTGATCTGCCAAGAGCAGGAAAGTTGAAAAGTGTCCTGGGAGCCTGGTGTTGGTTCACGTTCTGTCTGGCATTAAGAAAAATTACCCAAAACTCAGAACCAAAGCAGAAGAATGACCGCATAGCATTTCCAGGTCATTTTATTATTTTTTTAAAGATTTTATTTGTTATTTATTTACTTGAGAGAGAGTGGGCAAGAGAGCAGGAGCAGAGGAGGGGACAAAAGAAAGGGAGAAGCAGACTCTCTGCTTAGCAGGGAGCCCAACACGGGCCCCAATCCCAGGACCCAGGATCATGACCTAAGCTGAAGGCAGCCACTCAACAGACTGAGCCACCCAGGCGCCCCTAGCCTTTCCATGTCATTTTACCCAGGCTCGCCCAAGAATTATTTGATTGCACAGGAGAATTTGCTTATGTTTCACTTTGCTGTTGCCTATCTGATTGGGGTCCCAAGACTGTGAAGTTAGATTTTCATTTGTATATTTTTGTCCAGTTGGAAAGACGACCCTCTTCAGGTTTCAGTTTTACAGTCATCCTAAGACATTTGCCAGCTTGGTCTCTCTCAGCAAATTCATTTCAGGATCCCTCTGACGGCCTATGTAGAAATATCTGTTCCCGGAACCAGCCTCACCATTATACTGGTTCCCTCATTACTTAATGAGATGAATAAAATCCTCGACACGTGTTCATTCTCCATTTGCCTGAGAATCGTGATTTTCATGTTTTAAAGATTATACCTCCAAATTAGGAATGAGTCAGCCGTTTCTCCAGCCTCCTCAAATGCAGGGGGGTGGGTGAGGTGGGTTTCGAGACCCCTTCCAATGCCGACATTGTATGATTTCTTCAATTAAAGTACAGACTGAACTATTCAGTGGGGCAGGTTATTTGTTATAGCAAGAAACTTCCAAAGGGAAAATTTCAGAAAGGTTGAGGGATGGTTACATATATACATATATGTGTATATAAAGCTCAGCTAAACACAGAATCTCAAAATGATCACCACAAACCCTGAGTATTCTAGTCGCCCCTTATCCGTGGTTTCGGTTTCACTTTCCATGGTTTCAGGTACCTCAAGGTCAACCACGGTCTGGAAGCAGATGATGCTCCTTCTCACTGTCATGAAAAGTTCAACAGTAGCCTAAGTAAGGCTATGGTCACAATGCCTGAGTCGCTCACGTTACTTCGTCTCATCACAGAGGCATTTTATCATCTCACATCATCACAAGGAGGGTGAGTACAGCACAGTAAGATATTTTGAGAGAGAGAGAGAGAGAGAGAGAGAGAGAGACCATGCTCATCTAACTCGTATTACAGCATAGTATCATTGCTCTATTTTATTATTTAATTATTGTAGCTAACCTCTTACTGTGCCTAATTTATAAATTCACTTTATCACAGGTGTGTATGTGCACATCTTCCTCAGTTTACAATAGGGTTATGCCCCAATAAACCTATTGGGAATTGAAAATATAAGTTGAAAATATACTTAATACACTTAACGTACCAACACCATAGCTTAGCCTAGCCTACCTGAAACATGCTTGGTACACCCACATCAGCCTCCAGTTGGGCAAAATCAGCTAACACAAAGCCTAGTTTATAACCAAGTGTCGTGTATCTCATGTAATTTATTGAATACTCTGCTGAACGTGAAGAGCAGAATGGTTGTCAATGTATCAGTCTTTCACCCTTGTGATTGCGGGGCTGACGGGTAGCTACAGCTCGCAGCCTCTGCCCGGCATCACGAGAGAGATCAGACCGCACACTAGCAGCCTGGGAAAGGATCGAAATTTAAATACGGTGTCTACTGAATACGTATCACTTTGGCACCATCTGAAAGTCAAAAAAATTGTTTAAGTCAAACCATCAAAAATTGGGGATTGTCCATGGAGGACAAGTGTAGGATAGAGTTTCAGGCATCCCCTGGAGGTCATGGAATGTATACCCCTCAGATAACGGGGGATTACTCTACCCAGCAATTAAGAATCTGAGTCTCTCAAAAGCGTCTTACCTTGTCTGGAGGTGGTTGTGAATCCTCATGGCGCCTGCCCATGCAGAACAGAGTTAGAGCACCTGACGAACCTGAGAGACGCTGGAAATGATTCCTGACTCCCCTTACTCTGCCGGATGACCACCTGCAGGGTCCGATGGTCAAGAGCAATCTGACCAGGCCACCTGGCTCCTGGCTCCCCAAAGTGTGGTCCAAGGACCAGCAGCAAAGATATCATCTGGGAGCTTGTTAGAAGTGCAGAATCTCGGGCCCAGCCTGGACCCAATGGAACAGAATCTACATTCTAACAAGATCTCCTGGTGATTGACATGCACAGAGGGTTCCAGAAGGACTGATCTGGCTGCAGGCTTCCAAGGCGGTTTTCCACCCTGGCTGCACATAAGAAGTTTTAGAACTCACAGAGATCGGGCATTTTTAGTATCCATCATAGCAGGACGGGAAAGCAGGTGACAGGTATAAAGCATAAGCCACTCTTCTCAAGTCTGGAGTATGTGAGAAGCCCAGCAGAGGGGTTTTGCAATACCGGGCTTTTTAAGTTTGGTGTCTAGGAAAGGAGACAGGAGAGGGAAGCTGAAGGGTATAGGGAGGAAGTCGAAGAATGACAAGCCTGTAGATTTTTTTTTTTTTTAATTTCCTTCCAGGTGGGAATGAAGGACTTCGCATGATGTTTGTCTCCTGTTCATGCTAATTTTCTTCCATGAATTTATCCAGAGTTTCAGAGCAATAATCATGGGCCTTAAAACCCCAAAAGTCTCAGAAAGTGTAAGTAAGAAGAAGGACAGACTGTGCTTTGACCATCCTTAATAAAATCCCTTTCCTCATTCTGCATCCCAGCCTGGGAATTTCACCTGACTTCAGATTCTACAGTAAGAAATCCCCATGCTAATCAAGTTACCTCTCACTCTCCCAGCCTATGGTTGTCATTTTTAGAACCACTGTACTGTGAGCACAAGACGATTAGGTTAAGTACCAGTGGCCTACAAATGTGGGCCCAAATACTTGTCAGAGATATATTCTGATGACTGCATCCAACAATCTGTTTAACAGTTTCTAGTGCTTTGCTTTCTTCAATTATTGAAGTGATGCTTTGTGGGTCTCGTGGGTTCAGGGGAAACAATGAGGTGTTGAGTGCCACAGAAAGTCTCTATCTGGAAAACTTTATTTTTTTTTAAGATGTTATTTATTTATTTGTACGAGAGAAAGAGAGAGAGAGAGAGAAAGGCAGAGGGAGAGGGAGAAGCAGGCTCCCTGCTGAGCAAGGAGCCCGATGGAGGGCTCGATCCCAGGAACCCTGGGCTCATGACCTGAGCCAAAGGTGGACCCTAATCCGATGAGCCATCCAAGCATTCCTGTATTTGGAAAACTTTGATATATGGAGTTGGTGAAAACAGAGTCAACTGAAGAATTTGTTGGGACTACGTTAGTAAGGATAATGCAGGCTGCTATGATAAACAAACCCAAAATGTATAGTGGTTCAAAACAACAGAAGCTTACTTGTCCCCCACATAAAGTTCAAAATAGGTGTTCTAACCAGAGACTCGGGGGCTGGGGCTCAGGCTCATTCCATCTTGAGGCATTACTGTCTTGAGCATGTGGCTTCCAGGATTGTTGTGTTTGCCTACATCAAGCCAGTGGATTGGGAAAAGGCTTCGTGGATCCCACATGAAAGGTTTTCATGGATCAGACCTGAAAGAGGCCCACATCACTCCTGACCATATTTTATTAGCTACAACTCGTGCCTTGGCCTCATCAAACCACAAAAGAAGCTTAAAAATGTAGACCCGCTGTGTATCCCACAGAGGAAATGGATTCAGTAAAAGATTTTGCCACAGTGGGTCAAGAGCATCATTTTAAAACGGGATAGAAAGAGTAGAATAGATCAAAATGCATCTGACCTGGCATATAGGGAGGATTAGTAAAGTTTTGGAAAAGTTTTGGTTCCATCACTTATATATTTGGATACATGTGTGCATGTACTGAGTTGAGATATAAAAGGTGTTTCTTACACTGGGTCATGGTCAACAGTTAAAGCCATTCTACCAAAGAAAGATCCCTGTGGACAATACTAGAAAACACAGTGAAAGGACACAATGGGGGCTCAGTCCCTGAAGGGGGGTTCGAAATCCCTGAGAAATTGGGCACACGTGAATTTCCATAATTATTCATAATATCAAATATGAAAAAACTAGATGCAGCCACGTAGATGGGGTTGATCCCGAGAAACCTGGGCACACGAGTCAGGTGGAATCTAGGTGCTCATTTACCCCCTGCCAGCTGCCCACCTCCAGTGTCCAGCTAACTCACCTACGGCCGTGCTTGCTGAATACGAGGGGATAATTTAGTGGCTCCCAGCAGAACATGCATGGAAAAACCATCATGAGTCAGAAGAATGAGTCTGTTCAAGCTGGATAAAGGGCTGCTTTCCTCACATGTTAGGACAAAGACTCTGGTCTCAGGACAACTTGAAATCACATCACGTTATCACATAAAGAGCCACTCTCTGGATGCCCCGTGGTACTGTGAGTGTGCACACGGGTATGCAGGAGTGTATGCTCACCCATGTGCTGAGACATGGGAGAGGTAGAATGATAGCAAGTTCCAGAAGTATAGAGAATTCCTAGCATAAATGGAGTGAATGGAGCCAGGTCAATGTGTTTTGAAAGGACTTGACGTAGGGCATTATTTCAGTGGGCTTTCTAGGGAGAGGCAGGGCATGGTTTAGGGAAGTACAAAAGAGATGACATTTTGCGTATAGGGACCCCGAGGTGAGCCACAGAACATGCCCTAGAGTTGAAGTGAACAGACCTGTATCGGCATCCCAAGGAGAGAGCTTACACTTCGCATTCTACAGATTAGGAAACAGAGTCATAGAAGTGATACCTAAGGACTTTCAGACCGTAGGTGCAACTAGCACTCAGAAAAGTAGGCTCAGCAATGGGAAAGGACAAGAATCTACCAAACAGGATTGTCTAGCCAAGGACAGAACACACTGGGACAGCAGGAAACTCAGATGATGGCTGAGGGCATCCTGAGAGAGAGGGTAACTCAGGCTCTTGAGCGTGCGGACAGAGACAGCCATTCTTACTAGGGTGCCCTGGGCCACCATTCCCCAGCAGAAAAGGACGAAGCAACACAGAGATCCGAAGGGGGTAGACATTCTGTGAAATGCCAGAAGCTAGGTACGTCCTATCTCTTCCCTGCCGTCCTCCCCTCCAAAGAAAAAAGAAAAAGCTCAATCATCTGGAAGACAGGCACCCACCTCAGCTGTCCCGGGCAGATTTATAAATCCAGCCCCTCCCTTTCCACGACCCACTGGAACAGGGCTGGAGACAGTCACTTCTTAGAAACACTAAAAATACGCATTACATCATTCCTCCCCCACAGCCTTCAACCCCCACAGCCAGCCAAGTAATTTGAGCCCCTCTGCAAGGCCTGCCATAGCCTCCCTTTGAGGTCTGTGTTTTCCCTATTTATCGTACCTGGGAGACTGACAGACATATGTTTTATGATACATTATATATTAGGCTTGGCTAGAGACTCCATTTCTATTAAAGATGACTAAAGC
This sequence comes from Martes martes, assembly GCF_963455335.1. Taxonomy (NCBI): domain Eukaryota; kingdom Metazoa; phylum Chordata; class Mammalia; order Carnivora; family Mustelidae; genus Martes; species Martes martes. The sequence continues at coordinate 35,498,851 of NC_137897.1, read as the reverse complement.
ACCAAGTTATAGCCGCCTGGACCTCCCCTGCCATTTGTCCTGGAAAGCTAGTCTCTCAGCTGTATTTCTGTCTTTTAGTATGACATTTGCTCACAAAATGGACAGAGCTGGGCCATTAACAAGCGAAAACTCGCTGCTTCTATGCTATTTTGTAGAACAGAGGGCTGGAACCCTCTTCATGAATTCCTCCAGTTCTCAGTTCTGATAATTGCCCGAAATAGACAAGGGCTCCCCAAAGCTGCAAAAATCCCATTTCTCTTTAGAACAGCAGCCAAAACGGAGATAGAGAAAATTAAACCAGATCTGCTTTTTCAAAATGGGGTTCTGTGAGTTGCTGTTCCCCTGGGGCATTTGTTCTGCAACGGGCACATTGTTCCCGCATAATCATTGGTTAAATGCTCACCTCGTTCACAAGACACACACTTGTGGGGACCACTGCTCCTCAGAGTTGTTCTTAAATTTCGAATGATGCCTGCAGACCAATTTAGACACCATCTTATTGCACAGGCAATTTAGTAAAAAGAAGCAAAAGGTAGTGCAGGAAAGTAGAAGCAATGCTAGGAAAAAAACCACCCTTTATTAACATTATAACCTATGAATTCAGACCAGTAAGGAAGAAAACTAATTCATTTCTTCTATGCAAGAATCGTCGATTAATTGAAAATACACAACAAAAAGCCTGCACACAATCTCTCTCTCTCTGTCTCTATCACTCTCTTGCACGCAAAAGTAAATAAATGAATATTTTTTAAAAAGCTTCATTTGCATATAGCAGCTCTGGTACCCCCAAGAAGTTTTGTGTGGGAAGGGGGTCCCCTGCGGCACACACACAGACACACAGAGACACCTCAACACTATAAGAGCTATCACTCTCCCCAACTAAGGAGGTCCAGTTCCATGGGTGTATTGATGAGCCAGCCCAGAGGGACCACTGAGTCAAACCGTGGACAAACAGACACAGAATAACTTACAGATATATAAATATGTAAAGAGGAAGAGAAACATATCCCTTAGGAATTTTTTTCAACCGGGAAGTTTCCTCCACAGGTGGTTTTCCATCCTCTCGTTTCCCACAATTAATGTCTTATGAAGGAAGACATTCCCCTCCCCCCTCATTTCTTGATTCTCCATCCTGAAGACTATTCCTCAAATGGTGTGTGGAGGCCCCATCCGTACCAGCCTTGACATTCACAGCCACGTGGCAGGGCAGACTTCTGGGGCATTAATGGCTCATCCTCTCTGCATACAGGGTGCTGAATCCCCTCCTAAGTCTCCTTTTGAAAGCTGATGAGACATCGAAGAGATAGTGGAACTTGCCCCATCCAAGACATACAGACGCTGCTCTGAATCTGAATCCACTCTGTTCTGAGAAGCCTTCCAGTTTGAGCTGAGTCTGTGGCAAACATAACCACAGAAGGCCATTACTGGGATGGGACTTCCGGAATCACTGACTGAGGAGCTCAGTAAATCCTCCTCCCCCAGAGCCACAATAAAACTGGACAAAATGGTCCAAAACAACCATTTCTGGAATCTGGACTTCGACCAAAGGCAAAAAAAAAAAAAAAAAAAAAGCCACACTGATAAGCATTTATTTCCCCACAAAACTCATGAATCTCAGTAAGAATGGGGAGAGTTTATGTTTTTTGCCTGAGGTTGCTCCCTGCCCTAGCCCCCATTTCTGAGGCTCAGGTAGTTTTACCAGAGCAAGGTAGGCCATGAGCACCACTGCTAGAGGGGTTGTCATGATATGGAGATTGGTGGATTAAACTAGGGTAAACTGAAATGCCACAAAACTCTTGCCAATATCCAGCTGTTTTTCTTTTTTCTTTTTCTAAGATTTTATTTATTTGAGAGAGAGAGAGAGAGAGAGAAGGGGGGGGCAAAAGGAGAGGAAGAAGCAGGCTCCCCGCTGAGCACGGAGCCTCAGGTGGGGCTGGATCCCAAGACCCTGGGATCATGACCTGAGCTGAAGGCAGATGGTTAACCAACTGAGCCACTCATGTTCCTCTCAGTTGTTTTTCTTGAATAAGCTCTCACTGGGTTGCTACAAGCTTTTGGTTAGTTTCCAGAGTTCCAAGAAAGTTGATTCTGCCAGTTTTTGCCACGTTTTTCATTGCTTTCACGAAGGAGAAGACTTTTTGGTGTTCCTTACTCAACCATTTCCACTGATGTCACTATCGATTCTCAGATGACATGATCAAATATATAGAAAATGCCAAGGACTCCACTAAAAAACTATTAGCACTAATAAATGAGATCAAGATTGCATGATACAAGATCAATATATAAAAATCGATTTATTTCCAGGTACTAATAACGAACAATTGGAAAATGAAATTAAGAAATGGAATAGCATCAAAAAGAACATACTTAGGAATCAATGTAACAAGAGAAATCTGTGGTCTGTACACTAAAAACCATAAAACATTATGGCAAGAAATTAAAGAAAAGATGAATAAATGGAGAGGCATTCTATGTTCACAGATCGGAAGACTCAATGTCAATAACATGGCAATTCTCCCCAAATAGGATTACACATTCAATGCGGTTCCTGTCAAAAATCCCAGCTGCTGTTTTTGAAGAAATTCCGAGGGTTGATCCAAAAACTTATATGAAAATGCAGAATAGCCAAAATAATCTTGGAAAAGAAGAACAGAGTCAGAGGACTTATATTTCCCAGTTTCAAAACTTACCACAAAATGATAGTAACAAAGACAGATTAATAGATTAATGAAACAGAATTTAGAGTCTAGAAACAAAACCCTTACATTGATGGTCAATTGATTCTTTACAAAGGTATCAATGCACTTTGTTAGAGAAGCAAAATCTTCCCCATAAATGACACTGGGAGGATTGGCTATCCACATGAATGAATATGAATTTTGATACTTCCCTCATACTATCCACAAAAATTACCTCACAATTTATCATAGACCTAAATATAAGAGCTAGAAGTATAGAGCTTCCAGAAGAAAATGCAGGAGAAAATCTTTATGAGTTTGACTGAAAAAACTACCTTGAAAAATTGCACTTTATAAAAATTAAAAACTTTGTTCTTCAAAAGGTACTTGTGGTGAACATACCAGAATGTATAGAGACGTTGAATCACTGTGTTGTACATCTGAAACCAATGTAACATTGTGTGTCCACTATATCCAAATTAAAAAAAAAAAATTTAAGAAAATTTAAAGACAAGCCACAGACTGAGAGCAACTATTTACAAAGCACAGCTCTGAAAAAGGATTTGTATCCAGAATCTATAAAGCACTCTTACAACACAATAAGATGAACAACCCAGTTGAAATTTTGGCAAAAGATTTAAAGAGACATTTCAGCAAAGAAAATATATAAATGACTAATAAATACATGCAAAGATGCTCAACAGTATTATTCATTAATGAAATTCATAATGTAACTATGATGAGCTACCTCTTCCCACCCACTGGAATAGCTATCATCAAAAAGACAGTAATAAGTGTTGACAAGGATATACAGAAACTAAACCCTTATGTTCGCTGGCGGGAATGTAAAATGTTGTGACTACTTTGCAAGAGACTTTGGCAAATTCTTTAAAAATGTGAACATAATTTGAGCATAGGACCCACTGGTTCCACTCCTAGCTATTTCCCAAGAGAAATGAAAACATACATCCATACAAAGACCTGTACGTGAATCCTCATAGCACCATCATCTGTAACAGTCAAAAGGTAGAAATAATATCATATCCACCAGTGGTAATGGGGAAATAAATGTACATCCATATGAAGAGCATTATCAGGCAATAAAAAGGAATGAGATACTTTATATGCTCCCACGAGGCTGAACCTCAAAAACATGCCAAGTGAAAGAAGCCAGATCCAAAAGACCACACACTGTCTGATTTCATTCTGATGAAATGTCCAGAAAAGGTAAATCTATGAAGACAAAGAATAGATTCATGGTTGCCTGGGGCTGGGGATGGGAGGGTTTACAAGTAGGCATCAGGGATCTTTCAGGGGTCATGGAAATATTCTAAAACTGGGTTGTGGTGATGGGTAGTCACCCCAGAAATTTCAGATTCATTGAATTGTTCATGACCATTCAATTGTTCACAAAATACAGAAATACACAAATTTGTATACACAAAATATACAAATACAAGAAATATAATGGTACATCATGACCCAGGACATCTAGGTGTATCTATAAATGAAGTTCCATAAAACAATATCCTTCCTATACACAAGGCACATTGATACTTTTATTCTGTTTACCTTATTTTACTCTTTAATATCTTGGCCAATACCAATAAATCCATTTCATGACATATTAGTGGATCACCGCTCACAATTTAAAAAAAAAACACACTACTAATAACCTATCATTGACCAGAAGCCTTATCAATAATATCAATAGTCAATTAACACATTTCGTATATTATATGCTTTATATACTGCATTCTCATAACAAAGTAAGCTACTGAAAATAAAATGTTATTGAGAAACCCATAAGGGAGAGAAAGTACATTTACAGGACAATACTGTATTGAAAAAGAAGTCCATGTACAAGGGGACCCACACAGTCCAAACCCATGTTGTTTAAGGATCAACTGTACATCGAGTGGGCTCTAACATTTTTGGCATATAACACATACAAATGTGTCCACTGACAATTATTAGAGTTTTAAAAATAAAATTTTAAAAGTGAAACCAAAAAAAAATGAAAAATAAGTTTTAAATTTTTTAATTAAAAAAAAACACTCCTATACATGAAACCTATATATGTCTCATTGAGATGAGACTCCCTAGAGAAACTTTCAAGTTCTCTGTAGGCCTGCCCATCAAAGTCAAGTGCCTGCCAGTCTGATCATCCACCCACTCTGCAACCCTTCATCTGCCAGAGGAAGGAGGAAGAGAAGCTAAGAGAAAGCTAAGAGCCCAAGAAGGCGTTCCAGAACCTGATTCTAAAGAAGGTGGAAGAAAAGAGAAGCAATCCATTTGCCTGAATGAATTGTGCCATAATAGAATTTTTAGCAACATACCCAGACACCAAGAGATTCTCAGAAAAATTCTAAGAATTCTAAGATTCTACGACTAGAGTATCATGGGTAGGCCAGTATCGAATTCACTTTCCCTGAACACCACCTCAAGAAACCTTGTGGGGGCCTGTGTGGTCCCAAACTTGGCAGATTCTAGCACTCACACCTTCTACTCACATCAACAGCATAAAACTCAGATCCCCAATTCAGAGACACCCAAAGACCTTTTGGGTTAATTTATAATTAAAAAGGGTGTAGATTCTTTTTAACAGCTTCACCAACTAAAAAAAAAAAAGTTTAAGTAATTGCCTGCCTGTACATTTCCATTTTATTAAAATAAAAACATAACCTTAGGGTTTGGACTTTTTATTTTCTTTTGATTTGTTCTCTGCATCATTCTGGTATTTCATCGTATGCTTATTTGAGGACAATTCTTTTCTTTTCCATTAGTCTTGATAATCCTAGCAGCCTTCTCCACAATTCACTTCTCTACAAAGTTGCCTCTATTTGCTTAGATTTTTCTGCCGACGTAAGCACTTGGACTGAATCAAAAAGGTGAAGAGGGGATTAAGGAAGCCCATACTGAAGGTCTTAAACATGTGTGTTCTCAATTCGATTCTTGATCAGGGAGATTACACTGGAAGAGTTATCCTTGTCTACTTAAGAAAAGAGGCTGCAGGAGGCAGAGATTTGTGGAGACTGTTAGTGAGGGTTTGTTAAAAATTACTCCTTTTGCTTCTGTCTTTAACCATTGCATTCCTAAGAGGTCTCCTTTGTAAAGTCCCTGCTTCAAAGTAGACTTTCAAGGTGGAGATGTCTGCCAGGCAGCCCAGATCTAACATTTCCAAATCAGAGCTTCTGACTGCCAGCCACCAACCCCATCCTGAGGGCTCCTCCCTACCCCCATCTTCCCATTATCAGAAAAAATCTCCCCTTCCCGCCAGCCAGTTCAGCCTAAAACCAAGTGGCCATGCGTAATTCCTTTCATTCCCTCACCAACCCCCACATACAAGCCATTAGCAAGTCCTATTATTCGGTTTCCAACATAGATCTCAAATCTATCCACTTCCCCCCCATCTCCCTATTCGTAAAGCATTATCTTCTCCCACCTAAATTACTGCAATAGCCCTCGAAATGATGTCCTTGTTTCTGGTTCAGCCCCCATCTGATCCATTCTCCACCCAGCAGATAAAAGATCTTACAAAAATTTAAAGCAGACCATGTCCTTCCTCTGCTTAGAACCTTACACAGATTTTCACTGCAGTTAGAATAATACCCTTGCTCTACACGGTTCTATACAGGTTGCCCCTTGGCCACCTTTCCCAACCGATCTCCTCCCACTCTTCTCCCAACTAGTTTACTACACTTGAGCCACACTGGCTTTCTTGTCTTTATTTTTTTCTTCTTTTTTTTTTTTTTTTTAAGATTTTTTTTTATTTATTTATTTGACAGTCAGAAATCACAAGTAGGCAGAGAAGCAGGCAGAGAGAGAGAGAGGAGGAAGCAGGCTCCCTGCTGAGCAGAGAGCCCGACATGGGGCTCGATCCCAAGACCCTGGGATCATGACCCGAGCCGAAGGCAGAGGCTTTAACCTGCTGAGCCACCCAGGCGCCCCTTTTTCTTCTTTTTTTATTATGTTCAATTGGCTGACATATAATGCATCATTAGTTTTTGATGTAGTATTCAAAGATTCGTTAGTTGTGTACAACATCCAGTGCCCGTCACCACACATACCCTCCTTAATACCCATCACCTGGTTACCCCATCCCCCAACCCTTCTGTAACCCTCAGTTTGGTTCCCAGAGTCTGGAGTCATTCGTGGTTTGTCTCCCTCTCTGATTTCTTTCCATTCAGTGTTCCCTCCCTTCTCTTGTGGTCCTCATGCTATTCCTTGTGTTCCACATATGAGTGAAACCAGATGTAGTGAAAAGAAGAGGCACGTGTACCCCAGTGTTCACGGCAGCCATGTCTACAACAGCCAAACTGGGGAAGGAACTGAGATGCCCTTTAACAGACGAATTGATAAAGAAGATGTGGTTCATCTATACAATGGAATATGACTCAGCCATCAGAAAGGATGAACACCCACCATTTGCATTGATGTGGATGGAACTGGAGGGGATCATGCTGAGTGAAATAAGTCAAGCAGAGAAAGACAACTTTCTTGTCTTTAAATGCAGCGTGTTCGTGCCCGTTAGCACCGAAGGGCATTTGCACTTACTGTTCCCTCAGCTCTTCACAATGGCTAGCTCGCTTTTGGTCTCAGCTCAAATGTCAACTCCTCAGAGAAGCCTCCCAGGATTGCTCTACCTGGTGCTGTTCACCTCCGCCACACCCCCACTCATAATCACATTATCCTGTTTCCTTTTCTTCATAGCACTGACCACTACTTGAAATAGTTTTCACTTGTTTATTGTCTGTCTCCTCCACTGGAATGCAATCTCTATGGAAGCAGAAACCATCACCTCTCTCATTCACTGTTGTATCGTGCTACCTATAAGAGCGCATGACACCTAGATGACATGCAGTTACTTGTCAGGGAATAAATTGACACATCACGCTATTTTCAACTTCCTTTTGTACATCAACTAATGTACAAATCATATAACCCATCAGTCACGTTATGTATGCTGTGTTCCAGTGCCCTCCTAAATATCATCAAGGATATTAAAACTCTGAAAATCTAACTCTGAGGCATTAATTCTACCCTAGTCTCTTCTGGCTCACTTATGCTTCTTATCATAATTCATTGATCCAAAAAACACTTACTGAGTAATTACCAAAAGCCAGGCACTGCATTAGCTGCAAGTCTATCACCCAAACAGAACCTGCAGTTTTACTTTTGTTAGCCACTGATGAAAATTGTATACTCGATATAGCCAAACACTAATCGCAATGATATATATATATATATATTTTAATTTTTTAAAAGACTTTTATTTATTTATTTATTTATTTATTTGACACAGAGAGAGAGATCACAAGCAGGCAGACGGGGATGGGGGTGAGGGGGAAAGCAGGCTCCTTGCCGAGCAGAGAGCCTGATGCGGGGCTCAATCTCAGGACCCTGAGATCATGACCTGAGCCGAAGGCAGAGACTTAACCCACTGAGCCACCCAGGTGCCCCCGCAATTATATATTTTTTAAAAATCCACCTTATTTTACGTTGGACATTCAATCAGAGGGCTGGTAATAATTTCCAGTTAACTAGAAGGAGCTTCATACAAAATAGAAATGTTGATTTTTTTTCTTTATTTTATTAAGAAAAACTAAATAAGAATTACATGGAAGAAAGCAGTCCTACTCAATGATAAAATTTGACTATGTAGGGAGAGGAAGGAAGAGAGAGCTGATTTTTCCTCACAGGTTAAAAAAAAGTGGAATTTTTTGGAAGTCCCCAGCACATAATTTACTGCATGAAAATACAAGCAGCCAGTTCTTAGAACCAGAACAGCTCCATTAGGGCCTCTGTTTCAACTACAAACCAGTTTAGGTTTAGCTGTCAACATTCAGGAAGTTATTAAAGTTGCACAAAACCAAAAGCCAGGAGCTAGAAGGAAACCTGGTGCTCAAGGCCACTTTCTTCAATTTATACGTGAGATCACTGCAGCCAGGTCATGTCAGGTGGCTGGTCTGATGCTTCCCAATAATTAAGCAGCCAAGTTAGAAGTCACAGTCAGGTTTCCTGGCCCATTGACTCCAACAGGCATGGTTTATTGTCTATCCAATATTTCACCCCACTGCCCTTCCCCATCTCCACTTCCTTGCTAATAAAACCCTGATTTGTTCAAGGAGCAGGCAGAGATCCTGTGATCTTAGGAAGGAGAGGCCCTTTCCTTAGCCTCAGGAGATAAATTCTTACTGGATTAAGTGGTCCTCTCATGCTCTCTGGTCGGTGCTGGTCCGTGATGAGCCTGTGATCTATTTCTGGCAAATGAGATCTAAAGGACAGTCCCTTCCAGTGATGTGTCACTTCCCCTCCCTCCCCACCCCCCCCAAAACTGAACCTTCAGAAGGCAGAAAAAAAGTTCCCCTTCAACTTTCTCTCTTCAACATAAGTTTCCAGTTAGGGAATGAGTAAGTCACAGGGATGAAATGTACAGCATAGGGAATACAAGCAATGGTAACACTATGTGTCAACTCTATTACAATTTTTAAAAAATTTCACCTTCAACTTTCTGTCTTGAACTCAGACGTGACATGTAGAGATGCTACCGTTCTTTTGAAATCATAAGACAACAAGTCAATAGAATAAGCATAGCAGATACAGAGAAGAAGCCAAGATGGCTGAAACAATGGCATTTCCCCACTTCCAGGCATCTTAGTAAGTGAGGAAAAAGTAACCCACTATGTCTTGAAGCCACTGGTGCTCAACTTGCTATTGCTTGGAGCAAGACACTTTTCCTGACTTCTACTACCTAGCAGAGGCTTCCGAATTGTGATCTGAAGAGCTATGCAAGGTGTATTGCCGTCTCTCAAGGCCCAAAGAAAGTGGAGGGTAGAAGAGAGGTCGAGAGTAGAATCTGCAATTACAGGTCCCTATCCCCAGCTGAGCAGCCGTTTTCCATCTGACTCATTTCTTGAACTTTCACAAAAGCTTTCATTGAAACAAAATATCCACGGTCTAGAATCATTTTAAGAACCACTACGGCATGCCGTGCAGGCCCATGCTTTCAATAAAACGAAACCACAAATAAAATGCCCCAGGGGAGCTCAATAGGCAAATTAGTCCCCTGGAGACTCCTTTTGTAAAGAGATGAGCCATCCTTCTTCTATAGAGAAATATGGATTTCACACATGGGTTCACTTAGAATAGGGTGAACTCATCTTTCTCACTAGGGGCCTTGAAAATGACCTTTGAGACTGCACTGATCTTGCCCCTTCCAGCGATAAACATCACCAGCCATGATTGGTGTTGACTCTCCTCCTGGGACCAGAGAGTGGAGACTAATGGTTATTAGTCGGCCACTGAGGGGAATGGGCTTTCCTGTCCCCTGGAGTGCTGAGGGGCAGGGGTATTGTTTGGGAACACCTGGCCAGGCACGGAGACTTGGCCAAGGATGTGGTCCCTTTCTGGAGCTGTTAGTTCATGAACCTGGAAAGTCCGATCTCTACGAACCTTTTTTTTTCTTTTGTTAAGATTTTAGTTATTTATTTGACAGAGAGAGAGAGAGAGTGAGACAGCACTAGGAGGGGCAGGACAGAGGGAAAGAGAGAAGCAGGCTCCCTGCTAAGCAGGGACCTCGACATGGGGCTCCATCGCAGGACCCTGGGATCATGTCCTGAGCCAAAGGCAGATGTTTACCTGACTGAGCCACCCAGGCATCCCCTGTACAAATTTTTTTTTAGAGGAGGAGTTCAGTGATTACTGTTGTCAGCTCTTCTGGAGTAATGACATGAGTCTTGAGGAGAGTGTCCCTGGCAGCTGCTCGCTGTCTCAGTCAGGAATCCAGGGGAAGGGAAAACTGAAACCAGCATCTGCTTATTCTGCGTAGCCCCCTTGCTTTAAGGCCTGTGTTTGTGGCTTAGTTAATGGGGAAGTTCAAGCATGTGCACACACATCAGGTCCCTCTTGTGACCATCTCACATTCTTCCAGCCCACCTTTTACCCCATCTGTTGCTATGGCAACCAGCTTCGTGACTGCGTAATTTGATAGCACCTCAGTTCGGCTCCCTTGGTGTCTGGCTGCCCCACCCAGGATCTGTTGGATCCGTCTGATCTGCCTGATGCCGGCAATATGGACTGCCCATCATGGCATAGGCAGTATGGGTAGAGCTGGAAAGAAGAGAAAGCCAACCTCCTGTGGCATGGCCCCTGACCACTGAGGGATGGGAGTTGGTGAGTTTGTCTTCTGTCCTCCAGACAGACAGTCCTGAGGTGCAACCACACAGCTCTTCAGAAGATCAGCAAGACCGAACCCCAGAAGCCCATAGCAGTGACCAACTTGATAATGTACCCTGGGGTTGGTGTTCCCTCCTTCCCTGTCTCACTCTTCACTGTTTCCTGCTCCTGTTCTGTGTGATCACCTCCCAAAATACAACCTGCTTCCAAGTCCTTGTCTCAGGACCCATCCTCGGGATAGGGGAACCCATCTCACGACTATGTAACCCACACAGAATGCTGGGCCTCGGAGGCAGCACTTCCCTGGCATCCGTATCATCTGAGCTGTCATCCAGGAGGCACATCTTTCTGCCAGATGGCCTTTGTAGTGGTTTTTTTTTTAAATAGCCACAAATTATTTCCCCTCTTCCCATCTTCAGGTGGGGTTTACCATCCCTTCCCTTACATCTGGGCAGATTCAAAGATTCACGACGACTTCAACCAATAGAATATGGCAGACGTCACACAATGTGACCTCAGACTGGGCCATGAAAGCCCATGCAGCACACATCTTGTTTGCCAGATTGATCATTCTTGGACCTTGAGGTGCTACATAAGAAATCTGACTATCCTGAGGCCACCGGGCTGGAGAGGCCACATGTAGGTTTTCTGGTCTCCAGTTCCAGCTGTGCCCAGCCTTCCACCCATCCGAACAAGGCACCAGACATGTGGGTGAGGCTGTCTCAGACCTTCCAGACCAGCCCGTCCCCCCATGGAATACCAGCAAGCTACCTCCATTGACACTACATGGAACAGAAGAATCACCCAGCCAAGCCATATCCAAATTCCAGACCTGCAAGCCACTGAAGGTAATAACATGGTTTCTGTTTTAAGACACTAGGTTTAGGAATCATTTGTTCATTACCCTGCAATGCCCTGGAAATGCAGGACAGGCCTGCCAGAGGGATGACACTGGTGTTCTGGAGCTCGGGGAAAAGAGCAATGCCCCATAGACTTTTCAAGAACCCAGGGCTTCCTCAACTCTAACTTGATATCATGACTTAGGGCTACTCTGCTCCTACATTCTGTGTCTCTAGTACCATCTAAATGATTAAATATTGATATTCCTAGGGGTGCCTGGGTGGTTCAGTTGGCTGAGTGTCTGACTCTTGGTTTCGGCTCACATCGTGATCTCAGGGTTGTGGGATCAAGCGCCACGAGGCACTCCCAGCTCATGGAGTCTGCTTGAAATTCTCTCTCTCCCTCTGCTCCTCCCCCCCACCTTGTACACACACACTCTCTCTAAACAGATAGATAAAACCTTTTAAAAAATATATTGATATCCCTAAACCTGCTGCCTCATTCCCCATTTAAATACAACTCCAAGCCTTGGGCCCTAATATCAAAGTGGCCTCTCTGTGTCTTTGTCCCAGCTCTCTTAAAAGTTTATGACTACCAAAAGAGGTTTGAGAGTATCTGGGGGGGTGAGGGGAGGTATTATGCCAACACATGCATAATGTTTAATGCATTATAATCTCAGTGCATACGCAAGGGAAGGAGAAAAGAGCTGTTCAAAGGCCATCACAGGATGAAAATGCAATAATTGGGAACTAGCAGGGATTCTGAGACATAAAACGGTTGTTACTGCCTTTTATGCTTCTGTTTGTCACATTTAATAATAAGAATATTTTACATTTGTATAATTCCTTACAGTTGAAAGAGCACTCTTACATACATTAGTTCGTTTTCTACAAACCCTCCATGTGTGATCTCACCTACAGCTGTGGCTTCAAGACATATTACCTCCAGGGAGACAACTCCCAAATTACCCAAATTTCACTCTGTGTCTCTCTCTCTATATATATATATACTTCTAACCGCCTCCTAGAGTTTCCACAGAAATATTCTGAAGTCAGCTCAAAATTATTATTTCCATACCCAACCCACTTTCTCCACAACCCCACCACCACACATGCACATCATCTCTTCCATCTTTGCTTCTATCTCAGAGAGCAGTACCGTTGTCCTCCCAGACTACAAAGTCTGATCATCTTCCCATCTTCTTCTCCACAAAGTCAACTGGTTGTCAGGTCTCAGGAGTCCCATCCCCCCCACCCCCCTCCGCAGAGGCCACCACCAGTTTCAGCCCTCCTCATCCATCTAGATCAGGGTCTGCAAATTACTACAGCCTTGTGCCACATCCAACCCACTATCTGGGTTTGTAAATAAAGTTTTATTGGAATGTAGTGATGCTCATTTGTTTGCGTATCCTCAGAGGCTGATTTTACAGCACTACCACAGAGTTGAGTTGTGAGAACAGAGGCCATGTGGACTGCAAAGCATAAAATCTGGCCCTTTCCAAAAACAGCTTGCTCACCTCTGGTATACATAGTCTCCTACTGCCTAAATCGGAAAGAGAAGAGACACTCTCCAGCTTTTACCTGCATAGGGGTATTTTTTTTGTCACCAAGTAGAATATGCCAACCATTCTGCCTTCATAGTGCCCACTGTGTGCCTTGTATGCAGTCAGAGTTTGTACTGTTGATTTATCACAGTGTCTGTTATTTAAACCTGACTTCCTATAAATGAGCTTCATCCCCAGTGACCTTGTTAGCCGAGCATTTACCTGGAATTCCACACAAATTCCTCAAGACCAAATCTAGATGCCCTGCTGGATATCCACAGCCACAGTTGGAGGAACTCAAGACCCAGTGGTTTCCTTGTTGCTGTTGGGTTTTCATTATTTACTTTACATTCTTTGACATTCTAAAACTCTTTAAAATACAGTCTTATCTTAATTATATTTGGGGTCATAGAATAAATAAAAAGAGCAATTTTGTCTTCTACCCATGCTTGCTCCAAAAGAAAACATTGACAGCATCTCTACAGGTCCAATGCAACTGGTTGAAAAGATAAATGGTTTCTGTTATTTGTTGTCTATTGTGATAGAAATGATCACAAACTCAGTTGCTTCAAAAAGACAACGCATGTGTATCATGTCACACCTCTGTAGGTTAGAGTCTAAGCACAGTGAGCCAGAATTCCAAATTCACCAGAAGTTGGCAGAATTCATTTCCTTCAAGTTGTCAGATTGTGGTCCTCTTTCCTTGCTAATTTTTGGCTGGGGACCACGTTGGGCTCCTAGGAGCCACCAAAATTCCTTGCCATGTGGCTCCCATAGGCTTTTCATGTGGGTGTCTGCTTTCTTCCAGGCCAGCCAGTGTGTACGTCTCTCTAACATTCTCTTCTGTGATCATGGGGAGAGAATTCTCTGCTTCTAATTAGAGGGCTCATGTGCTCAGGTCAGGTCCACCTAGATAATCTTAAGATCAACTGACTTGAGACCTTAATGGCATGTGCAAAATCCATTCACAACACCATCTAGATTACTGTTTGAGTGAGTAACTGGGAGAAGGTGCGCATATACCAGAGCTCCAAAATCTTATGGGGCAATCTTGGAATTCTGCCTGCTGCAAATTTCTGTCTCAATAATACCCAACACTTATCTAATGAACCGTTCAATGACTTTAACTGTGTTTTATAATGCTTATTCATCCCATCAGTGATTTGGGTAGAGGGGGAGTCAAATTATGTGAAACTTTGTAAGTTTTCAAAAGTCTTCTTTTAAATGAAGGCTAAGTTCATAGAGGTCTTTTGTGTTTTTGTTTTTGTTTTGTTTTGCAGTCACCAGATATTTATAGCACTAACTTCAAACATCTCTCTGTGAGAACAACTTCCAAAAAACCCAAAAGGCTAGGATATATTTAGCGTTATTATAGGAAAAGCCTCTCTCAATATTTTCCATGTTATTTTATTTCATCTTCGGGTCTCTTGTGTTTTTTTTTTTTTTTTTCTATTTGGGAGGTGCTTAATGGAATGGAGGAATGGAAAGTAGAAAGTGTCTGGAAAATTAATATAAACTTCTTTCCTGGCTCTAAATGTTTAATAATTCCTTAGCCAGGAAACATATTTTTTTTTCAATCTTGCAATTTCTTTTTCTGAAGTTCTCTTTATAATTGGCTAAATGTACTGCCAACACTTTCCTTATTTTTTTTAACTTTTGTCTGAAATATTTAAGCCTCTCATGTTCTCTCCCTTGTGTTTTCTCTTATAAGGAATCTTATTTTGAAAATCAGCATGTAATCACCTAAAATGTGGTTTTCAAATTTGACTTAATATAGAGACCTCTTTTAAAGCAGAAATATGCTTGCAGACTCCAGTGTTGTCTCGTTATTTCTATTATAATATTACTTAAATAGTCACAAACATAAAACCAAAAATAAACTCCTCATGCTGATCATTCTTATTCAACTATAAAATGAAAACTAATTTATAAATTAAATGCAAACAAAACTAGAGAGTCAGTAAAATTCAAATGATCAGTATTAGCTTAACATGTTAGATTACATTGCTTTGCTAAAACTAAATCACCATTGTTGAGTTTAATAGCAGAAAGGCGTAGCCTTAGCTGAAATTCTATATTTAATCTGTTTTTGTACTTTAACTTCTATGCAGAGAATATCTCTTTACATAAGAATGACATGTGAACATAATTAATAACTTCATGGCTTTGCTTGCCAGTTAGAGATAATCAGACCGTAAGTGTAAGTAAAATTCTTCCAGTGAGCAATCTTCAAATGTCACTTTTAATTAGGTGCAATGACACCTCTGTCAACCTGTTTCCCAGGTAGAAGGAACCACAGATGCATAGGTGCTAAGATGGCAGACTGCTTAGGGAAGGGGCTCAGAGGACAGCCAGGAGGCCAGTGCCACATGACAACAAAGATGCAAGTGAAGAATGGTCGATAAAGTCAGAGAGTTAACTAGGTTATTAACAAGGCCATTTAGGACCTTGCAGGTCACAGTAAAAACTTTGAATTTTGTTTTTAATGAGATGGAAAGGCATTCAGAGGCTTCGAGCAAAGGAAAGACAGAATCTGAATACCTAAAATGGGTGCCCTACTATGTGTCAACTCTACTTCAATAAAAAAAAGTAAAAATTAAAGACACAATTTGACTTAGGTTTTTACAGACTCACTGTAGCTACCGTTTGAAGAGAGGAAAATAGTGAAAGCAAGAGATGATGGCACCTTGGATCAGGTGGCAGTGGTAAAGGGGATAAGAACTATTTGGATTAGGGGTGTAGTCTGAAAATAGGGCTAAGAAGATTTGGCAGGGAATTGGATGTGGGGTATGAAAGAGTGAAGTTAGGGTGACACTGAAGTTTGGGCCCCAACAACTGGAGGAAAGGTGCTGCCATTCACTGAGCGGGTAAATATTGAGGGACAAGCTGGTTTGGGCAGGAATGAGAATCAGAGGTTCAGTTTTAGACACGCAAGCTAAGTTGGAGATGCCTCTTGGACATTCAATATTTGACTACACAAGGGGCTTAGAGCAATACATGGTATATATAAAACATTTGAGCTATTGCACTGCTACTACTCAAGTGGAGATACCAAATAAGCCGTTGGACATAGGAGTCTGGAAGAAAATTCTGGTATTAAAAGTTACCAGACTGGATGAAATCACTTAGCAACTACATGTAGAAAAAGATAGAAATAAGTTTGAGGACTCAGCCCTGAAGCTGTCAAAATTTAGAGGTTGGGGAGATTAGGAGGATCCATAATAGAAGCTTGAAGAGGAGCAGATGTTGGGGAAAGTCATTGAGAAGACACAACCACCAGTTGATCTGTGAACTAAACCCAGGCACTTGGAGTCCCTCCCCTGTCTGTGAAATGTGGGTTCTGCCTGCCTTTGCTGCTCCCATAGGCTTCTCCAAGGACAAAGCCTTGAGAGAGTGATGTGTTGAGAACACCTGCATGGTATACATGATTATACAGTGAAGACCTGTCTCTACAAATTCTTATGATTTCGCAGACAAGTGTAGGGATCCATTTGTCTTGCTGCCATGCAAGGCAAGCCTCATATATTAAGTTCCCTTTGCTTCTTAAAAGTGCCACCTACCAACCTGGAGCAGCTTGCCTCTTTCTTCAGTCTTTCCCTGTCCTCCAAGTTTGGGGGCCAGTTTCAGATTACAGCCAGGAAGTTCCCAAGAGGGCTGCAAACCAACAGCAGTCAGTGAGATAAGAGGGGAACCAGGAGATGGTGATATCCCCATAATTAAGCGTATCTCAAGGAAAGAAGCGTCACCCATGCTCAATGCTCCGAATGAGCCAAGTGAGTGAACCTGGAGATACTAGAGACCTTGAGAGGAGAAGGGAGTTGAGGGAAATTGGAAGGGGAGGTGAACTTTGAGAGACTATGGACTCTGAAAAACAACCTGAGGGTTTTGAAGGGGCGGGGGGTGAGAGGTTGGGGGAACCAGGTGGTGGGTATTGGGGAGGGCACATATTGCATGGAGCACTGGGTGTGGTGCAAAAACAATGAATTCTGTTACGCTAAAAAAAATTTAAAAAAATTTAAATTTAATTTAAAAAAAGAAATAGTGAAATAGTAAGAGCTTTTGGACAAGTTTTGAGAAAGAATGAGGAGAAAAGTAAAGAAGTGGGGAAAAGGGGAATCAGAAGGTATAGACAACTCTTTCAATGAGTTTTTCTATAAAGGAGAGCAGAAAAGGGGTGGTAGTTTATGAGTGATGTGGGTCAAGGCAGGGTAATTTTTAGATAGAACATGGCACCCCTGGATTTTTATGTTAATGGGAATGATCCAGTGCACAGAGGGAAAATGGCAGAGAGAAAGGGGGAAATTGTAAAAGCAATGCTGTTTAAGTGGGAAGGAATGAATGGAATCCAGTGCAGGGAGAAACTGGACTTAGAAATATCAACAATCCACCTTGTAGCAAAAGGATAGGTTTGTGGGTACATTGCTATATTGGTGGAAGAGACTATGGAAGTTCTCTAATTGCTTATATTTCCTCAAGTAAGTCACAGTGTTATCAGTCAACAATGAAAATAAGGAAAATGTTTTAGAGGAACAAGATGAAGGTGTGAAATAGGGAAATGTAGTAGGATTGTGGGCAGAACTTAAACTCACTTGAAGTTGGTGGTGATGAATTTAAAGTGAGGCTATTCAGCTTGGATCTTGGTTTTTTTCCAGCCTCAGCCAGCTGCTCTGCTGCAGACCTGGAAAGTTGATGCCAGCTAGGTAGAGTGGATGTGGTGCTGCACTGCCCAGATTCCCCCTTCAGGCCTGAGACCCCCTTTCTCTCAGTGTTGGGGGCCAACAGCTATCAGCTGAATCACTTTCCAGGAACTGCCCTCAACTTAAGAGATCTGCCTCATCCCATTCCCAAGGCTTCCCACATTTAGTAACTGGTCATTAAAAGGGTTTTTTTAAAAAAAAAAAAAAAAAGGAGCCCAGTCATCTTATCTCAAGGTGAAATGGTTCTAAAGGATCATCTCAGCTCTTCATCACATCCCAGAGGATCAGTTAAAGCCTCAAGTCCCAGTGCAGCTCAATTCAACTTCTTCTGCCCAATCCTGCTTCACTCCTCCCATGTGATGTTCTCAAAAGCACTCCCCCAGAAACCTCTCACATGCAAACCTGAGTCTATTTCCTAGAGATTCAGACCACAAACACAAGGGTTGCGATTTCACCAAGTCATCGTGATGGAGAAAGAGAGCGGTAGAGGAATTGCTTAAGCAAAGGAAAAATTTGCAAAAGCAAAATTCCTTTGCTTAAGCAAAGGAAAAATTGTAATCCCTATGCCATGAATTCTAATTAAGGTTTGTAAGGTTATATAAGGAGATGAAAACAGGGTATGGGCTCTGGAGGTCCTGGTGAAGTCAAAGAGTTGTTGGAGTTGGTGTATCTGAAGAAGCTAAAAACATAGGAGGTAGTAGTCAAACAGCAAGATGCTCTCTGAGACTGAGAGCTTACAGAGGGTAAATCCATTGAATATTACCATGACAAAATGTGGCTAAGATAGAGTGGAGGGTAATAAAAACTTATAGGATCTCAGCCCTGAAGTGAACCTTGTCTTATCTAGTCTGACCTAGATAGTGGTTATAGTCTATAGGTCTAATCTTATAGTTTATCTAATCCAGCCTAATCTTTGTATTTTATCTAGTCTTTACCGTTCTCCAGGTGAGGGAAGCAAAACCCAAAAACCATCTATAAATTTCCCAAGGTCACACAATTACTCTGAGATAAGAGCCCAGGTCCACTGACATCTAGTGATAAGGGGTAGATTCCTCTCCCTATAATCAACAAAGGACAACAATGGCTACATTATATTTCCCCAAGACCTAGATGACAATATCCTACTATATTTTTTTTTTCATTTTTATTCCAGTGCTCACTTGCTGGAACAATCTCTGGAAAGGAAAAAAAGGTACTTTAATAAAACGATTGTCTCCGTCTATGGAACTCACACATAACACCCCACAATGCCTAAAATATACTTCGGTTCATATCTACAAGTATCTTTTTTCATTTATTTTATTTATTTATTTATTTGACAGAGAGAGACAGTGAGAGAGGGAACACAAGCAGGGGGAGTGGGAGAGAGAAAAGCAGGCCTCCTGCTGAGCAAGAAGCCCAATGCAGGGATCGATCCCAGGACCCTAGGATCATGACCTGAGCCGAAGGCAGACACTTAACGACTGAGCCACCCAGGCACCCTAACAAGTAACTTTTTTCAAAGCATTTCCACAAGTGCTTTTTAAAATATATATCTTACTTTAATATTTATTGTTCTATCTTTTATTATTATTTCCAGTATATTCTACATATATTATATTTATCATATATTAATATTTTTAGTATTTATTTATTCTATTTAACTAAGCCTTTTAATTATTTGATGTGATATGTCTCCATTTGCTGCCTGTACCTATTTACCTTTTCTCTTCTGTGTACAGTGGTGATTCAATCCATCATTGTCAGGAAAAACAGTGTGTTACGTAAGTTCAACTTTCAGGTAACAAAAAACATAATTCTTTGGGAAACGAGGCTTTGATGGAAATATTTTTTAAAGGCACAATGATCTTCCCTACCTTCCTACCTTCCCTACCTTCTAAAAGAGATACTGAGCAGAATTTAATCTTTTCATGACTGAAAGCTGCCAGTAGTAGCATCACAGAAGCAACAGAGTGATGCCCTCATTACTAATTGGCCCTTCTATTGGCAGTTGGGCCTACTCCTATTGCCCATGGCCTTGGAGGTCAGCAATCTTTTTTTCCTAGTACCAGGGTGCAGCCCCTTCTTGCTGACCACTGATGTCACCTTATAGTTGGTTGTTTCTAATCACCCATGTGCAAGAAAACCATGTGACCAAGTGTGCTAAAAAATACCATGGCCCTGGGCACCTGGGTGGCTCAGTGGGTGAAGCCTCTGCCTTCAGCTCAGGTCATGATCTCAGGGTCCTGGGATCAAGCTCCACATCGGGCTCTCTGCTCAGCGGGGAGCCTGCTTTCTCTCTGCCTGCCTCTCTGCCTACTTGTGATCTCTCTCTCTGTCAAATAAACGTATAAAATCTTAACAAAAAAAAAAAAAATACCATGGCCCTGACTACATTGACTTTGTGATAACTATTTCAACCACATGGGGACACAAAATAATTCCGAGGTGAAAGCTGAAATGTTTCAAAAAGGAAACTTATCGTAAGTTAGAACTTACAAGTGTTTGCCATACAAGGAGTCAAATATCATACTTGACTTGTAGCAAAGTGGTTCCATCAATGATTATCTGATAAACTGGCTGTGTTACCTATCATGGATGGACATCTGACATATGAATGATCATTAAATCTACTCAGTTTTTAAAAATTGCCCAACTGGGATCACCTCAAAATCTATATCTTACTATTGAAAATATTTTTAGATTATTATTTTTATCTTGTTAGCTCCAGGAGAAAATACCTGAGTAAAAACTCACTCTGTTCCAATTGCCACATCTGATCTATTGGAGACTTAAGGAGACTTAACTATCAACCTTAAGTTACATTCCAACTCCTCTATTTTAAAAATGAGGAAATTTGATATGTTAATAAAAAAGGAGGAAATTGAAGACCAGAGTAGTGTGATGGCTTATTCAAAGTCACACAGCAAAGTGTCACAGATAATACTAGAACCTGTTGGCTTCTGGATCAACACCCACAGTCTTCCATTGCTTATGCATTTGACCTCTCATCTCTTGGACCACATGGCTTCAGAGAATGGTTCTCAAATTTTAGCATGAGGCAGAATCACCTGGAAGGCATGCCAAACATACAGATGCCTGGGCCCAGCCCATCTAATCTGGTAAATCTTGGATGGGACTTGAGAATTAACATTTGTAACAAGTTCCTGGGTGACACTGATGTTGCTTGTCCAGGCACCACACTTTGAGAATGGTTTCTTGAAAGATAAGGAGCCAAGTGAAGTTTTGCTTTTATTCTGAAGTGTGGGAACTGGAAAAAAATGAATTTTTGCCAGACATCTTCTCCTGGAATTGCCAAAATGAAAAGAGAACTCTGGAAGGCTCTTTAATGTTAAGATATAGTATTTGAGGTGATCCCAACTGAGCACAATTCTTCAACTGAGTAAATTTAATTATCTCAGTAAACATCTAATGGGCTTTTTTTTTTTACATAGCACTTCAATAATTAAGCATAATTCTCATTGGAAACAAAGAAAAGAATTAAACATAGTACTTGTTAATATTGATAAGCCTATTGCCCTATGAAAAAATTAAAGTAGGATTTCTATCTTATTTAAGGTAAGAAAGTGGTTTGATTATTTGGGTATTAAAAATAATGCCCAATTAAAACTGAAGGTAGATGGAGGGAGGTAGGTGGGGGAATGAGCTAAATGGGTGATGCGTATTAAGGAGGGCACTTGTGATGAGCACTGGGTGTTGTATGTAAGTGATGAATCATTAACTTCTACTCCTGAGACCAATTTTACCATATATGTTAACTAACTAGAATTTAAATAAAAACTTGGAAAAAGTAATCCTCAACTAAAGTATTCTTTACCTGACCAAGTAATAGATGCAACACATCTGGAACAGGATTATTTGAAATCTTAGGGTATAAAATATGTGTGTGAGGGTTGCATAATTGTATGTATTTGCTTTTGAGAAGTCTAACAAGTGAATCTCCCAAAAACTCTTTCTTCCACTTGAGCCTGTTTTATCCCTGGCCTCGACAAGTACTTCTCAAACCTTGGCACACATTCAAGTCACCTGGGGATCTTGGTAAAATGCAGATTGTAATTCAGTGGCTCTGGGGTGGAACCCAAGATTCAGCAATTCTAATAAGTTCCCAGATGAGGACTATGTTGCTGGTGTAGGGACTCCCCTTTAAGTACAAGTGTTACACAACTCTGCTATCACAGGTCACCAAGACTTGCTCTATGGCCACATTCTCTAGAACCCACTCCTCTCTCTTTTGTCTTTACTGCATCAGCCCGAAGTCCCCAGCAAGCCAGGAGCTACTGTACCTTACCTACCGAAGGATGCAGGCCTTCCCAGTGCCAACCAATAAAACTTAAAGAACCATGTAATGATCCTCCCTCCAGGTGTGCCCTGGTTTGGCATCCCTTGAGTTCCTTTTTGCAGTTCCTGGCTTTGGCCCTAGCCAGCAATCAGGACCCTGTAAGTCATTCCTATGCGATCATTTGTTCTACCTCTACCCAAAGATATCCTCAGTATATTTGTTCTCAGACAATAGATTATCTGTTTCTACATTCCTTTTCTGGGTTCCCACACTCTTTCCCAAGTCATGACTCATGGTTTTGTTTAACAAGGCAAGAGCCTAGAGTCCCAGGTGTTTTTTCACTGGCCTAGCATGATTGCTAGATTGTTGTGGTGTGGGTCCCAACACCTCTTCTGGGCTTCTCCGGGAGTGCCAATGGCCATTGACCATCCATCCAATGGCTGTTAACAACCATCCACCTCAACCCTTCAAGAATGATTGCCATCTCTCAACTCTTTTCCTTCCTGTGCCCTCCTCCCCCAAATATTCACATCTCTGCAGAAGTCATTATCATAACCAGAAACAATAATGGTCAACATGACTGATCATTAAATGTGTACCAAGTACTTTGTAAGTGTTATCTCAGATCTTCACAACTAACCCACAAAATAAGAACTATAATTACCTTTCTAAGGATATGGAAACTCAGTCTCAGAGATTAACTTGCTCAGGGCTACACTAGCAAGAATGGCAGAGCTAAAATTCAAACTCAGCTCTGCCTGATTATAAAGCCATTGTGCTATATTGCCTTCCTCAAGGAATTTTAAGGAATATTTTCTTCAGTCTAGACCCAAGAACATTTGTGGCACCTTGGGTAGCCTATACTGATGCAGTTCTATCATCCTGACCATGTACTGACTTTGCAGCCCCCTTTTTATCTAGCTAAAAACTACTAAGAATCTAAGTATTTACAAGTTTGCAAAAAGGAGTAGAGAGTGGGTGCTCCAGACACTGCAGTTACTGTGCCCTCTCTCTCATACCCACCAAGATACAGCCCACAAAGATAAGCTTCTTGGAGAAACAACTTAGTGTGTAGGGCATAAGCAAATAACTAGAAATTCATTAATTAAAAATAATAAAATTAAATCCTTCACATCATACAGGAATATAAATTGCACGTCAGTAAAAGACCTATAAATAAATCAACAAATACATATTTAAAATAACTATCAGAAAATGCAGAGTGATAGCTTTGTAATCTAAGGGTAGGAAAGGTTTTCTTAAATAAGACTCAAAAAGCAGCAATGGGAAAAAAAATCGATATATTTGACTACAGGCAAATTAGAAACTTCGATATGGCAAAAGACATCATAAACAATTTTAAAAGACAATCAAGAATCTGGGGGAAAGTATTTGTAATAAATATAATAGTCAAATATTAATAACCAGTGTAAGGAACTCTTGCAAATTAACCCAAAAAAGACAAACAACCCAAAAGAAAAAAAGGGCAAAAGATTAAAAAATGGTCACTTAACAGAAGATGAAATATTTTTTTAAAAACAATAAATGTGAAACTATATTCATCTTCACCAATCATCAGGAGTGAATAATTTTTTATGAGATACCATCTTTTGAGCATAAGATTGGCAATGTTAAAATTAGACAGCATTAAACATTGACCAGGTTGTAGGAAAACAGGTACTCTCATCCTCGCAACAGCATTCTGCCAGGATCTACTGAAATTGAAAATACTCTACAGATAGAGTGCATACAGTCTGATCAGCAATTCCACTTCCAGGCATCTCCCTTGGAGAAATAGCTATACCTGTCCACAAGAATGGACAATGATGCAGTATTGCTTGTGAAATCAAAAAAACAAAGAAAAACCCCAAATGCCCATCACTGAATATAAATATCAATAAAAGTGGTATATATGCATGAGGAAATACTACACGAGCAATGAAGAGTGAAACCATATGTATATATCCAAAGAGATCTCAAAAATTCTATTTTGAGTGAAAAAGTTAGCAGAACAATATTTCAAAATAAAAGAGCCACATAAATTAACTCAAAATGGATCATAGTCCTAGATGTAGAATGCAAAACTGTAAAGCTCCCAGAAGCTAACATAGGTGAAAATCTAGGTAACTTTGGGTATGGTGATGGCTTTTTAGATATAACACCAAGGGCACAATCCATGAAAGAAAAACTGGTAAGTTGAATTTCATTAAAATTTAAAAACTTATGCTGTGTGAAAGACACTGTCAAGAGAATGAGAAGACAAGCCACAGACTGAGATAAAATATTTGAAAGATACAGCTGATAAAGGACTGCTATCCAAAATATACAAAGAACTCTTAAAACTCAACAGTAAGAAGATGGACAATTTGATTTAAAAATAGAGCTACCCTACGACCCAGCAATCGCACTACTGGGTATTTACCCTAACGATACAAATGCAGTGATCCAAACGTGCACTGAATGTTTATAGCAGCAATGTCCATAACAGCCAAACTATGGAAAGAGCCTAGATGTCCATCAGCAGATGAATGGATAAAGAAGATGTGGTATATATATACAATGGTATATTATGCAGTCATCAAAAGAAATGGAATCTTGCCATTTGCAACGAAGTGGATGGAACTAGAGGGTATTATGCTAAGCGAAATAAGTCAATCAGAGAAAGACAATTATCATATGATCTCTCTGATGTGAGGAATTTGAGAGGCAGGGCAGGGCATCGTGGGGGGTAGGGAGGGGAAAAATTAAACAAGATGGGACGGAACAGGGAGACAAACCATAAGATACTCTTAATCTCAAGAGCCAAACCGAGGGATCCTGGGGGGTGAGAGGGGAGGGATGGGGTGGCTGGGTGATGGACATTAGGAAGGGTGTGTGCTATGGTGAGTGCTGTGAATTGTTTAAGACTGATGATTCATAGACCTGTACCCCTGAAACAAATAATACATTATATGTTAATAAAATTTTTTAAAAACATAAAGGGAGACAGAGGTGAAATGTGAAGGGAAAAAAGAAAAGTGGTCAAAGACCTAAACAGACACCTCACCAAAGAAGGTATACAGATGGCAAATAAGCATAGGAAAATATGCTCCAAATCATATGTCACTGAGGAATTGCAAATTAAAGCAACAATGAGCTACAACTGCACACCTATAAGAACAGCCAAAATCCAGAATATGGGCAACACCTAATGCTGGTGAGGATGCGGAGGAACAGGAACTCTCACTCATTGCCGCAAAATAGTACAGCCACTTTGGAAGACGGTCTGGCAATTTCTTACAAAACTGAACATATTCTTACCACACAACCCAGCAATTGTGCCCCTTGGCATTTACCCACACAAGTCAAGGATGTGTGTCCACACAAAAATTTATACACAGATGTTTACAGCAGCTTTATTCAAAATCGCCAAAACCTGGAAGCAACCAAGATGTCCTTTAGCAGATGAGTGGATAAGTAAACTGTGGTCCATCCAGACAATGGAATATTATTCAACACTTAAAAGAAACTAGCAACCAAGCCACGAGAAGACACAGAGGGAAGTTAAAGGCATATTACTTAGTGAAAGAAGCTAATCAGAAAAGGCTATGTATTGTATGATTTCAGCCATAGAAAATTATTAAAAAGTTAAACCCATGGAGATATTAAAGATCAAGGGAGAGATGAATAGAAAGCACAGAAGATTTTGAGGGTAGTGAAACTATTATGTGTGATACTGTAATAGTTGATAACTTTCATTACACATCTGTCAAAACCCATAGAATGTACAACACCAAAAGGGAAGCCTGACAGAAACTATGGACTTCAGTTGATAACAGTACATCAATATTAGTTTATTGATTAGAATAAATGTACCACTCTGATGCCGAATGTTGAGAGTGGGG
The DNA here is from genome assembly GCF_963455335.1 of Martes martes. Lineage (NCBI taxonomy): Eukaryota > Metazoa > Chordata > Mammalia > Carnivora > Mustelidae > Martes > Martes martes. The sequence goes on along the minus strand of NC_137897.1, from coordinate 35,472,749 downwards.
GAACTCTGTACGTTCCAGTCAATTTTGCTGTGAACCAAAGACTGTTGCATTAACTAAAGTCTACTTTCAAAAAAATGAAAAGAACCCACACACAGAAAATTTCCTATATATTTATTTTTTTAAGTTTTTCAGGAAACACTTACTAAACATCAGCTATGTGTCAAACTCAGTCCCAGGTCCTAGGGATATGACCATAAACGAGACTATTAGATTCTCACAATGTCCTAGATTCATGGAGCTTATATTCTATTAGGAAGAAGCAGCATATAAACAAACATATACAAAAAAATAATATCCAGCATCACTAAATGTGGACAAAAACAAAGCAGGATGATATGTTCAAATGTGACTGGGAACTCTTTCAATGAGATGGTCAGAGAAGGCCTGAGGTGTTAACAACCAAAGGATGCATCCACATGGCACTGAGGACAGAGAGCAGCCCATTCAGAAGGAACAGCTGGTACCAAGACCCTATTAGGGGAAGAGGAATCTTAGTGTTTCAGAGCAACAAAGAGAAGGCTGCTGTGGCTTGAGCTCTGTAAGCAAGGGAAATGGAGATGAGGATAGAGAACTAGGCAGAGCCCAGATCATGTAGGGCCACCAGGAGCCACGTTAGAAACTTGTATTCTCAAGAAAAGGGGATGACACTGGGGAAAGAGGAGGTGTTTCAGTGGGGAAGTGACATGCTCTGAATTATGTTTTAAATATATTACTCCGGGGAACACCTGGTTGTTTCAGTCAGTTAAGTGACCAACTCTTAATTTCAGCTGGGGTCATGATCTTGGGGTCATGGGATTGAGGCCCAGGTGGGGCTCCACACTTATGGCAGAGTCTGCTTGGGACTCTCCCTCTCTCTGCTCTCTCTCTCTCTCTCTCAAATAAACAAATATTTTTTAAAAATTTTTAAGATCTCACTCTGCATTATGGAAGAAGAGCTCAAGAGGGACAGGATTAGAAACTATGAGATTAGTGGTTAGGAGGGTATTGCAAAAGTTGGGAGAAGATGGTGACTTGATCTGGGATGATAGTGGTGGCGTGCAGAGAAGGAAGAGGACTAGGGATTTGACTTAGGGATAAAGTCAACAGGATAGCTGATGACTACACATATAGATATGTAAAAGAGAATTGTTAATGGCCTGGAAATACACGCAGCAAATGTATAATGGCAGCTACATCTCAGGGTTGGGACTAGGGTAAGGGGACTGAAGCACAAAATTTGAAGGGTTATCAAAAGACTCAGTCATCAAAATCAATCATATTTCAATGCAATAGTTTTTTAAAATCAAAATTAATGCAAGAACTATTTGCAACAACATGGATGGATGTAGGGTGTATTATGCTGAGATTATGCTAAGTGAAAGAAGTCAGACAGAGAAAGACAAATGCCATATGATCTCGCTTATATGTGGAATCTAAAAAACAAAACAGAACCAACAAACAAGCCAAAAAAGCAGAAACAGACCCATAAATACAGAAAACAAACTGGTAGTTACCAGAAGGGAGGGCTGGAGGGGTGGACAATAAGGGGTAGAGGGGAGTGGGAGGTTCAGGCTTCCAGTTATGGAACGAATCAGTCAGGGGGTTGAAAGGCACAGCACAGGGAATATAGCCAATGGTCTTGTACTCATGCTATATGGTGACAGATGGTGGCTATCCTTTTGGGGGGCACAACATAACAAGTCTGTACTTTATGTATAACCTGAAACTAATGGAAACCTGAAACTCTGTGTGTCAACAATACTTCAATTTTTAAAAAAATAATTCCCAGCCACAAAACAATGCAAGAAAATCCCTAAAAATTCTTCCTTTTTGACATGTGGATTCAAGTTAATAATGGTTGAAAGATAAAAATACGTTTTAAGATGAATGCAAAAGGGGCGCCTGGGTGGCTCAGTGGGTTAAGCCTCTGCCTTCGGCTCGGGTCATGGTCTCAGGGTCCTGGGATCAAGCCCCATATCGGTCTCTCTGCTCAGCGGAGAGCCTGCTTCCCCCTCTCTTCTCTGCCTGCTGCTCTGCCTACTTGTGATCTCTGTCTGTCAAATGAATAAATAAAATCTTGGAAAAAAAAGATGAATGCAAAAATGCACAACGAACAAAATATAAAAATTTTAAATACAGCAGGATCAGTGTTACTGATTTTTCCTTTTGCCCCAGACTCCACTATGGCTTGGCATAGCCCAGTTACTGATCTTGTCTATATTTTAAATTTTTGATATTTCATTCCTCAAAACACCACTTTTTTGTCCTGGTTTTGAGTTCTACACATATTACATTAAAATACTATGTATCATTAAAAATAATGAAATATTGTGCCTCTTAATTGATGACATTTCTTGAACCTGGAGGAAGTGCCTCACTTGCCTCCCCCCCACCAGTCCAGGTTCTGCTGGAGGCACAGAGGTGGGACTAGGAATTGAGGAGATAGTCAAAAGAACTTTATTTGAAATGTCCTAACTCTTAGAAAATTATGGTCATGTTACTCGAGTGATTTCTAAATATATACATAGAAGAAAGACAGGACTCAAATGTCTCAAAAATGTGACCAGGTTTCAATTCAGGGAAAAGGAGCCAGGGTTCTCGGCATCATTGTACTCTCTGGGATTGTGGCAGACCGTAGAGCATCACCAGAGCTCCCCTTCAGGACAGGGAGCTTGTTCTCCCAGCTTCCAGAGTGTTGGCTACGGATGGCTTACTTGCCTAGAGAGCCCCTAGCTAGGCATTGCTGTGTGCGGAAGAGGGTAGCCTCATCCCAGGCTACTCCCCTTCCCTGGGAGACAGGATTCATCAATCACTAGTCAATATAGGGATACAACTTTCCTTAATTTGCTTCATTTTCCTTCACTTGATGTATCTCTGAAGGGCCAGCCCAAGCTGGAGCTGTCCATGGCTTCAGCAGAGACCTCTGTTCCTCTATTGCAACCCAGCTTCTCTGACTCCCTAACCCTGCTTATCTTCCTCACAGGTGGTGTTCCCCAGGGGAGGCCTTCAATAAGCTTCCTGCATACAAATCTCCATCTCAGAACCTGGTTACAGGGAACCCAGCTAAGGCCCAGCTAATTTCCCCAAATTAAAAAAACATAAGGAAATTCATAGCCATCAAACATGAGTGATTGAATTTTTTTACATTGCGAGTAAAGATTATCAGAAGGATTTTAGATGGGTGTTAAGCCTAAAAAAGAGGCCAGTGGTGATTTATCTCATTCAGTGAGTATGATGATGAATACAGGGTTAAACAGAAGTGAGAAATGCTACCAGTGGCTGTTACTATGGAGGGCAGCTGCAGATCCCTTTGGACATGACCTAGAATAAAGGGCCCGGTGTGTCTCCAAGTTGAGTGTTTGCAGGACGGGAAAATGTCATTTGCCCACAATTATAGGAAAGCAGTTGGAAAGGGGTCAGCTTGCCCCACACAATTCGAAAGACAGATTATCTTTTTAGCAGGAACAGCTGCCAATGTTAATTTCCAGTTAAATTAGATAGCCCGCCTCAGTTGACCATCTGTCAAAAAGAATCTCACAACTATTTAGAGGATGTGATACAAATCAAACCATGATACAACATATTCCCTGTATACTAAAAAGATTTCCAAGTTCCAGCCCACATATTTCAAATGACACTTGATACCAATTCCAATACAACCAAAAGATCTGAAGTTCATTATCATGAGATTTACTCATAACATTATCCCATTTGCTACTTCTATAAAGTACCTTTGGTTCAAGGATCTCTAAGAGCTTTACAGGCCTTCATTAATTAGACCTCATATACCTCTGTGAAATTATCATTGTCTTAATTTAAGAGTGTTTAATTATCAGGTGAAAAGGTGAAGTGGCTTATTGTATGTCTCAGCAACAAGTCAAAAGCTCAGAATGAAACTCAAGAGAGAGGAGATTTAAGACAAACAAGAATCTCTAGGTCTGGGGGAAACATCTTGAAACATGACTTCAGATTTTATTCCATCTCTCTGATTTTGCAGCATTTCCTTCAGAAGCATCCAGTTATTTTGCTAGAGTTTCATGAAATTGGAGGTGGAGATTAGAGGACAAAGAAGACAGGCATAAGAGTTATAAAGGAAGATTCCCTGCCTGAAAGTCCCCCTCTTCAAGCAGGAACCTGTGCAGAACCCATTTCATGGGGTTTCATGCCAATGGGAGGTTATGTGCCCCTCAAGACTGGGCTGAGGACCCCTTCAACCTGGTCATGTTGGCTCAGGGATAGGCACATGTCACCAATCAGGTAAATTAGCATTCTTTCTGAGGCATGGTGGCCAGACCAATGGTGGAAAGGCACTCTCTCTGTTGGAGCTGTCTACCTGGTGAGACAGGAGTTTGAGGCCAGCAGTGGTCAGCCAATAAGCCTCCAACATGGAAAGAGCATGTCAGAAATACAGGAAAGGAGAGAGAGTAAACCGGGATAACCTCTTCTCAGCCCTTGTGCCTTTAGGCTGTTCTCCGAACTTATTTGTGATTTTAAAAAGATGATATCCAGATGGGTGGGTGGATGGATGGATGGATGGATGGATGATAGATAAAGTGGCCGACAGCCCACCAGAGTAGCATAAAGATTACTTTAAATGGAAAACATCTGAACAAACAGCAGCCACAGAGAGAAACCGTATCTAAACTTAAGCAGAGCTTCCCCAAAATATGGTCACCATTAACCCCCCCTCCAAGGGTGTTTCCTGTTTGGGAGAAGACTGACCCTTAGTACCCAGGAAGTATGTATTCAGCTGCCATAAATCTCCCTGTGGAGATGCCCCCATGGGGGAAGGAGACTGCCATTAACATCTGGATGAAAAAGACCAATAGAACCTGCCATACTTTCACACTGAAGCTCTAAGACACCAGCCCCTTTTGTTAAACAGCCATATAAACCAATACCCCTGGCTGTTCAGGGAGCCAATTCTTCTTGAGTGTTTCCCCATGCATGTGAAATCCCCTTCTTTTGTGAATCTATCTGTCGCCCCAAGTACTTGAACATAATAAGTTGGCAGGAGAAAAGTTCTGCTCCCAACAAGAGATAATAATGAGGGGGCGCCTGGGTGGCTCAGTGGGTTGGAGCCTCTGCCTTCAGCTCAGGTCATGATCTCAGGGTCCTGGCATCAAGCCCCACATCGGGCTCTCTGCTCGGCGGGGAGTCTGCTTCCTCCTCTCTCTCTCTCTCTGCCTGCCTTTTTGCCTGCTTGTGATCTGTCTGTCAAATAAATAAATAAAATATTAAAAAAAAAGAGATAATAATGAGAAGTCCTTTGATATAGTCCACGTATACATAGCTTAAGCTGGTTTGAATTCAGCTTCTCTCTTATAGCTAATAACAGTGCCTAGGGCTGGGTAAGTAGCCTATCATGGGTCCCCTTGGATTAGAATGAAGGTAAACAGAAAGTACTCCTCTCACAACTTTCCTTCCTTCCTCTGGCAGCCAATTGTATCACACCACATAAATCCCTGGGCACAATCATATCATTCACTGAGACAGTTCAACATTCATTCACAATTTTTTAAAAGGAAAAATGGAGATTGTTACCTTTATATGCATTTGTCCCCCGTCAAAGAATCCCTCAGTCTTGTTCAGCATAGATTGAGAAGCATCCTGTAGAGGAAAAGGGAGAATAGAAAGAGAAGCTGATCAGAGTGAGGAAGTGGCCCTTTCAAAAAGGAAGCATGAGAAGAAGCAGACTGAAAGTCCCAGGAGTGTTCTAATAATGATACATTCCTAATAATGTCACACTATGAGAGTAGGGTGGTCAACTTATTTAAAAAAAAACTCAATCAATTATCTTCAGCTTCAAAAAGTAAATGCATTCACAAGTCAAAGGACTTAGAAACCCAAAGATCATTAAATCAAGTGAATGTCATGATCTTTGGCTATTTAAGAAGCTGAGAAAATATATTGCTACCTTTATTCCACTTCTAAATATGATAGGAAATTCAGATTGGTACTATGGGCCACTAGCTCACATTCAAACAGAATTCAGTGCTTAATCATGTGTTAAAGCACAGCACCACTTTGTGTGGAACCACAAAACACCAGAAATAGCCAAAGCAATCTTGAGAAAGAACAAAGCTGGGGGCATCATACTTCTTTATTTCAAACTATATTACAAAGCTATAGTATTTAAAACGGTATGGTAGTAGAATAAAAATAGATACACACATCAATAGAATAGGACAGAGGGCCCAGGAATAAGCCCATGCATATTATGGTCCATTAATTTATAACAAAGGAGCCAAGAATACACAATGAGGAAAGGACAGTCTCTTCCATAAATGGTGTTGGTCCATTCACGCATGGATAGACCTAGAAGGTATTATGCTAAATAAAATTAGTCAGAAAAAGACAAATACCATATGATTTCACTTATATGTGGAATCTAAAAAAAAAAAAAAACAAATAAATGAAAAATAAAAACAGACTGGTAAATACAGAGAACAAACTGAACAAGAACAAACTTGCCAGAAGGGAATAGGGGGTGGGGAAATGGGCAAAATGTAAAGAAGGTTAAGAGATACAAACTTCCAGTTATAAAATAAATAAGTCACAGAGAGATGAAAAGTCCAGAATACAGAATATAGTCAAAAATATTGCCATAATGTTGTATGGGGACAGATGGTGACCACACTTGTTGTGGTGAGTGCTGAGTAATTTATAGAATTGTCAAATCACTATGTTACACATACCTGAAACTAATATCACATTGTTTGTGAACTATACTTCAAAAATAAAAATAAAAATTTTTAATTAGAAAAAATCACAGAAAATAATAAATGGTATTAAAACTGGACAGCCTCATGCAAAAAAAAAAAATCAAACTGGACTCCTATCTTATACCATTCACAAAAATCAATTCAAAATGGATGAAAGACTTGAGCATATAACCTGAAGCCATAAAACTTTTAGAAGAAAACAGGGGGTAATCTCCCTGACATCTGTCTCAGCAATGATTTTTTAGATTTGGCAACAAAAGAAAAAATAAACAAGTGAGACTACGTCAAACTGAAAACTTCTGCATACCAAAGGGAAACCATCAACAAAATTAAAAGGCAACCTACGAAATGGGAGAAAATATTGCCAGATCATGTAACTGGGGTCGATATCCAAAATATACAAGGAATTCATACAACTCAATAGCAAAAGAAGAAATAACCCAATTTTAAAATGGGAAAAGGACCTAAATAGACATTTTCCTGAAGAAGACATATAAGTGACCAATAGCTACATGAAAAGGTGCTAATCACTAATCATCAGGGGAATGCAAACCACAATGAGATATCAGCTCACACCTGTTGGGATGGCTATTATAAAAAGGACTAGAGATGACAAATGCTGGCAACAACCTAAGTGTCTGTCGTTGGATGAGTCAATTTAAAAATATGGTGTATATATCCAATGAAATATTATTCAGCCTTAGAAAAGAAGGAAATCCTGTCATTTGCAATAACATGGATGAAACTGGAGGGCATTATGCTAAATGAAATAAGCCAGACAGAGAAAGACAAATACTGCATTGTGTCACTTATATGTGAAATCTTTTAAAAAAAATTTTTTTTAAACCAATTCATAGAAACTGAGAGTAGGAAAGTGATTGCTGAGGCCTGGGGGGTGGGAGAATAGGGAGAGATTGATAAGAAGATACAAACTTACAAGATGATTAAGTTCTGAGGATCTAACATATAAGATGCTGACGATAGTTGATAACTGTATTATATAATTGAAATTTTCTAAAAGAGTAGTACTTAAATGTTTTCATTAACTATATATATTTTCTATTACATGTAACATATTCTATATAATATATATATATATATATATATGAGAAGTGATAGATGAGTTATCTCAGTGGGGAGATTTCTTGCACAATGTATATGTATATCAAATCATCATGTTGTACACTTTAAATATCTTACAGTTTCGTCAGTTGTGCCTCAATAAAGCTGAAGAAAACCACAACACCACTTAACACCTTCAAATCTTTTTGTAGGGTAGGCTCTTGGATGCCAATAAGGACCACAGTTTACAGTTCAACAAGTGAACACCAAGGAATGCTCTAAATGTGGGGTTGCAAGAAACTGGAATTTTGGGCGCCTGGGTGGCTCAGTGGGTTAAGCCTCTGCCTTCGGCTTAGGTCATGATCTCAGGGTCCTGGGATCAAGTCCCACATCAGGCTCTCTGCTCAGCAGGGAGTCTGTTTCCTCCTCTCTCTCTCTCTCTGCCTGCCTCTCTGCCTACTTGTGATCACTCTCCATCAAATAAATAAATAAAAATCTTTTTTTTAAAAAGAAACTCAAATTTCATTGCAATAAACATTATTTGGCACAAAACTTGAAAATTTGTAAAAATATATTTTCCTTGTCACGATCTTTCATTGTAATTGAGTTCAACATCCATTGATTACCTGTATCAGGCAGGTTTTGTTACGTTATGCTGCAATAACACATAACCTGAAGATCTTAGTGACTTACAACAACAAAAGATATTTCTCACTTTTATATCTGCCATAGGTCAGCTCCAGCTCTCTGTTTTCATTCTAGGACCCAAAAAGAAGGAGCAAGCCCTACCTTAATACATAGTGACCTATGTGACCTACCTGTATCAGGCAGGTTTTGTTACGTTATGCTGCAATAACACATAACCTGAAGATCTTAGTGACTTACAACAACAAAAGATATTTCTCACTTTTATATCTGCCATAGGTCAGCTCCAGCTCTCTGTTTTCATTCTAGGACCCAAAAAGAAGGAGCAAGCCCTATCTGGGACAGAGAAGAAAGTAAGAGAACTGATGGATGTGCTTAAGGTTTATACTCATATTTCATTGGTCAAAACAAGTCATGTGGTAAAGCCTGACAATGGGATGGGGAAATATAGTCCCCCTCAGAGAACCATGACAAGGTTACCTGGCAATAAGTGAGCATATGTAATTATAGGGAAAGCAGGATAGAATAATTAAAAAACAATGATATAGTCATCCATGGTGAATAAAAATGAGACCCATTTAGCAGACATTCCTAACATCTCCACTCAAATAAAACATGCACAATAATATGGACAAATCAAACAGTGGGATCAGAGGAAGAAGAGGAGGAGGGGGAAGAAGGAGAGGAAGAAAAAGAAGAAGGGGGGGCGAGGGGAGATGATGACTAGAGATAATACATACTGAGGACTTCCATGGGCCAGCTACCCTGTGATGAGTTCTCTATAAATAGTTTCTTTATAAAATAGAAAAAAAAATTAAACCTCCTACCTTGACAAGGTCTGCAGTCCTTTGATGACATCCTTACTCTCACTCTTAAGTACAGTTTATGCTGTTATTTTCACTTCATAAATCATAAAGTAATAAAGCCATAAAAAACTCTACAAGGTCATCCATTAAAACTTGAATCCCTCTCTCCTTAGTTAGGAGAACAATTGAACCACTCAAGACATTTTCTTCATTTTTTTTCAGAGAAAAACAACATTATTTTCATGAATAATTCTAGAAGTAGAATGACAAACCCTTCCGTATTTCAACATTTTATCGTCAATAAGTTCTTTCTTATGTTAACCCAAATGTCTCTTGTACTCAAACAAGCCAATCATCAAAAATTGCCACTAGTATTGTTATAAATACTCTGATTGTAGCCCACCAAGTATCAGAAGCCACACTTTTACCTGTTTCAACTAGCATGACCCTTCTAAAACAGAAATCTGACCATGCCATTCAGCTGCTTCAAACCCTTGAGCAACTTCCCAATGTCTATGCCATTGGATAAAGGACCCAATGACTTAGTAAGGTCTACAAGACCTTCTGACCCTAGAATGTGAGCTCCTTGAAAAGTGAATCTGGTCTGTCTTGTTCACAGAGGTAACCAGAATGCCTTGAACACCACCTGACACATTGCGGACACTCAGCAAATATTTGTTGAATGAATGAGGGAGTAGGTAAAAGAATGAATAAATACGGGGCCCTCCGTAACTCAACTTCCTCTCCCACCCTCCGGCAAAATGGAAACACCAGGATCTTCCTATGCAGAGGTCTCTGTGGGCTGGCTTCATGTTAGATTTCCTGTCTAGATCATTCTTACCTCTTTTCTGGACCTGGCTAGCTGCAGCACACCCTTCAAGACCATAGTCAGACTATTCTCTCCTCCAGGAAGCCTTCTCTGAACCTTGCCACTAGGGCCAAGTTGTCCTTTTCTGTGCTTGCAGAGTACGGTGTGCTTACCTCTCCTGTGACTCTTAGACCTTCAAACAGGTAAGCAGGCCCACAGTTTTCAAATGACAGACTGCCTTCCTTAATGTTTTCCATTCTTCAAAAATCTTTCCAACGTACTACTTGTATAGCCCAAGTGTGGTTGTCATCATTTATGTGTGCCATTACATGATATCGTGTCCCTTTCAGGTGTAAAATCCCTGGGTCCTATCTCTTTCTCATGATCTCACTAGAATGTCCACCACACCCCAAGCATGATGGTCCCCTAAGAAGCTCTTGGGACTGTCAAGGATGCTGTAAGAACCCAAGAAATAACAAGTAGACAGTCTTTGCCACCTGTGAAAACAAAGTTGCCCACACGTATCAGCCTACAAATGGTTACTAGCCCTCCTGACCCATTTACCACCATCCTAGATAGCTCCCAATCCTCACTCCTGGCAACAGAAGGCCAAAGAAAGACCTAATGTAGCCGACGGTATTTTAATTTGTTTTTCACTCACTATGTATTAAGAGTGTACCTACTATGTTCCAAGCGCTGACGTGTTTGCTCTTCTTCCTTTTTACCTCACCTACTTTTCCTTATGCTCCATTTTCATGGTTTGTATAAAGCACATGTTTCTTGACAGCAGAAACGGATTGTTTAAGTATCTAGGGGCCCTTTATTTACAGTTTTGGTAGCTGTTGGGAGTCCAGAGGCCAGAAGGGATGGCCAGATGGATTAGATTACAGAAAGGAATTTATAAACAGGAGACAGCTTTGTCAAATTAAAAGAACCGAAAGAGGCCAGATTCGCTTAATCATTTTTATAGATGACTGTAAGATTACTGAAAAAGAAAATATGAAGCTTATAAAGTTATCTGCTTAAAGCCTAGTAAGAGGTCTAGTATGACCATTGGAGAATTTTCTGACCAAATGCAGCATGAACCCCAGCACGAAAGGGAAAGCCAGTCACCTCCATTAATCAAACATGGAAGAATTTGGTAAAACTGAGATCAGGGAAAGGACCTAACCCTGTCCAGACAGGCACCAGGACAACTGTGGGTACTCTGGGGGAGCAGAGCTTCCTCTGCTGTACCTCATGGGGCATGTTTTCTTTTGTCTTGGCAAGCTATTTGAATGTAAGGGAGCTTTGCGAAAGCTATGGAACTTTCCACAGATTGAAATACAACAGTGAAATTGTCCAAATGGTGGCCCTCGGTTCAGACTGTAAAACCTGAGAAGATTTCACGGTTTAAAAGGCTTCTCTTGACCCAGCTGTTTTTTCTTGTCTTTTTCTTCCTTCCTTCCTTTTTTTTTTTTTAAGACTGTTTGAGAGAAGTTCATTTTGGCATGTTTAATGAGTGGTAAGCACTACCAATATCCTGGAGGCTCCAATACTGACTGGAAGCCAGAAAGACACAAAGACTGCAGGGAAAGGAAGGGGTGATTCTCCTCCCCTGCCAATGCAGGCACCCCATTTCGAGCCCCGATATCCTCAGGCCCAGGGATGACCATCCTTCTGAGAGGTCTGTAAAGCTTCTCAGAGACCTGCTACGCCTCAGATATGACTCGGAAGAAGAATTTTTCTTTTGAGTTTTCTGGCAAACTTTGCTAGAGAGTAATTTACGGAGAAGAAGTCATGGATGAACTTTGTAGTGTTTCCAGTTAATGAGAAAAGCCGTATCTAAATTTTCCTCTTGGGTGCAGTAGAAATGGGATTTAAACACCATTATTCAATAATGATTGGACACAGTGTTCCTGAACTTGACAAAGAAATTTACCTTTCAGCTAAGACCAAAACCAGGCAGTTTCAGTTAAGTGGAGATCTCCCCACTTAAAAGTGGGTGGCAGAGAATGTTCATATATAAGTTTTCTACTGGAAATATGTCAAAAATGAGAGAAAATATTATGTCAATATTTAGCTGTAACTAGCAAACTCCTTATGTGTTAATTAACTATGCATGAGGTCTGTCTACTATTTTTTTCCTTTTTATGGTTATGGATTGATTTTACATCAACTAAGCTGATTAGCTAGGCTCCTTCATTTTCCTATAAACTGAGGCAGAGAGACGCAAAATGGTTTCCCAAAGGAAAGTCAGAGCACTGAGCTGTTATAATTAACTCACATTCAGTAGCAAGTTGTGGGTGACTTCCAGCCAACATCTGCTTCTATAATGATGTAGCTCCATTCGTTCCCAGGAAAAAGAATTTGCACGAATTCAGTCCCATGGCAATCGAAAGTTAATAATACATATTCCCACTGGGATGTTATAAAAGATAAATGAGATAATATATGTGAAATGCCTCAAGCTCCTCAGAAGAAAGGTACTACACAAATTCAAAATTGTGTTATGAGTAATAACAATAATTAAAAATAATACAGCTTTCTTTGATCGACTCACCTCCAGGAAAGTGGCTCCTTTTGAATATATACTCCAGGGATGGATTTCTCTATCTCCGGTTCTGCCACTCAGCCATTAGCAACAATTTTATATGGGTCTACCGAATCCAAACCACTGTTGGCTTCATCACTGTCGACAATGAATACGTTGCTTTTTCTGCCACGGCACCATTTAATGGAAGCAGCCTTTGTCCCCCTTCATTTCCAACCACCTCAAGTTAACAGCTCAGGTGCCTAAAGAAGCCCTTGGTGCTTAACACTCAAATCATGAAGGAGCCTTGTTTCTTCTCTTCCTTTCTGCCATGTATGGGAATTATTGGAACACCTGCTTCATTCTACCTGTCAGGATTATAAACTACTGGAAGGTAGAGGCTGAGACTTGCCATCTTTATATCTCTCACGGCACCCCATGATGAATTTGAAAGCACAACTGAGACCTCACAGAACGACAAAGGCGCCAAGCACTTCCTCTGAACTCCAGGCAGCTTTGCCTTTACCTGGCCCACCAGCCTCAGGAAACAGCACGGCTGCAGCTCCCTGCTGAAGGAGTGGGGGGGGGGGCGCTACTTTCCTTGAGGCAGCACTGAGACCCTCAGTCACATCTGGAGCACCAAGATACCCTCCAGCTTTTTGTCACTTTGGCTACAAAGGGTCTGTCTTAACGCTTGACTCCCCCAGAAGCCAACCCTGAGGACAAAACTTCGAGTGGGAGCCTTTTATTTGGGAGGGGATCTGAGAAGCACCAGCGGGGAAAGGAGAAGTGAGATGAGAAGGGAAGGCAGGTTCTGGAGCTGGGGACAAGCAGAGCTCAGTCCTGCCTGGGAAACTCTGGGAGACAGGATGGACCACGCCTCAGAGTTTTCCTTGTCAAGGGACTAGGAAGCTGGGCTGTTTGTCTACCAAGTCACATCATCAGCCACTGTGGAGGGCAGCTGGGGGGCAGGGAGGAGGCATGGAAGAATTGGCTTTCTAGCATTTGTGGCCTGCTCCTGGTGCCCTCGGTCAGAGAAAATCTGCAGGCACGGCTCACAGACGCTTACACTTGGTGGGCTGCAGGCCACTGGCTGTGCCCCAGAACGCAAACAGCCCAGAATGGTCACCCAGGGATGCAAAAAGAGAGAGAGACCCCGAAACACATCCCCTTCTCACTCTCCACAGGGTCTCCCACCAGCCATTCTTCCTCAGAACCCCAGCAATCTGAAGAAGGAGGCTCCTCGGGCTGGATTTTCCTCCCTCCACTGACCCTCCGAGCACGACCACCTTTTCTTCCAAGGGGGATATCACTGAGGACAAACTTCCCAGTCTAGGCAGTTGCGAGCCACCAGTCAATACAAAATGTAAAGTGCTGTGACAGATCCCAGGGGCTGAGGCCCAGGAAGGCTTTTACTCGCAGAGATCTCACTGGTGCTTCCAGAAGAGCTCTCTTCCCCCTCCCTTCCTCACCCTCACCTCGTTCATCCCTCCAGGCACGAAGAAATAAAAGTAGACCTCCCACAAAAAGTTTATAGACCATTATGTATTAAGTGATGAATTATTATGCTTGTGAACTAGAAGGAATACTGCTTTGTTTTTCTTTCATGATTCACTCTGAAGAAGGCATCTGAACTGATTTTTGCTCCAGAAATTTTCTGATAGCCTTTGGCTATAAGCACTAAAATTCTAACCTATCTGGGTTAAGTGTCAGCCGCTGAAATTAAAATCCCGTATAAATTCAGACTGTTTCCACTGAACTAACTCGCAAATCCTTGTGGTGACAGGTCACTGAACATGTTTGAAGAAATATCCCAACAGAGCTCGGGGCAGGACAAAAAGGGGGGGGAAAGAGAAAAGCACTGCAGGCTGGGTCCCTCTCCTTTCCTCATTCCTGACCATCCCCACCCCCCCATACCCCACCAGCCCCAACAAATGTTTTGGGGAGGGAAAACTCAGCAGGGGCTGGAGAAGGGGCTTCCATGTTCGGAAACTGAATCAAAGGGGCAATGGGTAGAATTGCTCTTCCTGCCTCCATGTCAAGCCTTATATCCCTGCACCAGCAGAGAACAGCCCTTAAGAGTTTACCAATCTACTGGGGCACCTGGGTGGCTCAGTTGGTTGGGTGACTGCCTTCGGCTCGGGTCATGATCCTGGAGTCCCGGGATCGAGTCCCACATCGGGCTCCCTGCTCAGCGGGGAGTCTGCTTCTCCCACTGACCTCTCCCCTCTCATACTCTCTCTCTCTCAAATAAATAAACAAAATCTTAAAAAAAAAAGAGTTTACCAATCTATCAATCAAACAATACAGACTTCATGATGGAAGCAGCCTGGTATTCTGGAAAGATTAATGAAAAGGAAGTGAGGAGGCCTGAGTTCTCCCCTAGTCCTGTGCATATTGGGGAGATATCATGAATTTGGGACTCAGACATGAGCCTGGACTTTTAGGGTGCTGGCGTTGTCACTTACTTACTCTGTGACTTTGGGCAAGGTACTTAGTTTCACTGATCCTCAGTCCTCAGTCAGGAAAATACCTCCATTAAGTAGTGGTTTCATAAAGTACCTTGCACATGTTGAGCATGCAGTATGTGCTTAATAGTTGCTTTCTTCCCTTTTATGGGGACTGGCATATCAAATGGAAAGATTCCAGCTTCACAGATGGAGAGTTGGGTTCAAATCCCACTGGTACCACTCACCTTGGGGCCACTGACCAACTTCCACATGCATCGTGCCCTAGAATGATTTGACAACTGAAGTTTTCCCTTCCTGGTATCTCATAACTTACAAAAATTAATTCAGTTGCCACATATGTTCATTAAAATAACAAGGGGTTAACCATTCTGGTAAAGAGAGGGGGAAATGCATCTGTCAACTCAACCCCACTGGTTCTCCCTAGGCAAGTGGCTTCCTTAGGGAAGCAGGTGCTTGTGGCCAATTAGGGGGCCCATCCATAAACCGAGCCTGGCCATCCTCTCCCTCATTCATCCTGGATGAGCCTGGAGCTCTGGAAGCCAGAGCCTGACAACACAGCAGCTGGAACAGGAGAGATTTGATGACAGAGAAACTTAAAAAGGATTTTTGGGAAATTTTACTTGGTAATATGCTTTGACACCCTCTCCTTAGTAGTCTCAAGAAATTGTCAGTAAAAACAAAGTTGATTTTCACGGATTTTTTAGAGTCAGATTAGTTTTTTGTTTTTTTTTTTTTGGATGTGCTATCATACTGTGATGGGCCTGGGGCTGCTTCATGAAGAGGCAAAGCTGTGTAGTCCCCCAGCATCCCATGTGCAGCAGGGCCCCAGGGTTTGGTTTAATATCTACTGTTGCCATCTTGAAATTCTCAATAATTTTATCTTTTTTTTAAGATTTTATTTATTTATTTGACACAGAGAGAGATCACAAGTAGGCAGAGAGACAGGCGGCGGGGGCGGGAAGCAGGCTCCCCATTGAGCAGAGAGCCTGATGCGGGACTCAATCCCAGGACCCTGAGATCATGACCTGAGCTGAAGGCAGAAGCTTAACCCACTGAGCCACCCAGGCACCCCAATAATTTTATCTCTAAATGTATGTTTCGTAGATGAAGTCCAATGCAGAGCATGTACATGAATGATGAGATGCATGGAATATGCACATTCACTGTATCTTGTCACCCCATTTATGTACAGTTTAAAAAAAAGATTCTATTTATTTATTTGAGAGAGTGAGAGAGAGCACACACACACACAGGCAGGGAGAGGAGCAGAAGGAGAAACAGACTCCCCACGGAGCTGGAAGCCCAATGCGGGACTCGATCCCAGGACCCCGAGATCATGACCCGAGCTGAATGCAGATATGTAACCAACTGAGCCACCCAGGCATCCCCATTTATGTGTAGTTTTTGTGATGCCCCGTGAGCACAGAATTCCAATGGCCCCAGGATGCATGGGAGTGCCGGGAGACAAGGCAAGCATAAGTGTGTGATGTCTACAACTAAGTAAGTGGGGTTACTTGCCTTGAACACAGAAAGAAGATAATGACATTCTAAGAAACACGAATGACCAAGAAGCCCTAACATATTCTTTCTTATTCATGTGACCTCTCTGTATCAGTCAACCACTTATAGAGAAAATGATAACATGAAAGCAAAGGGGAAAATAGGGCAACGCTTTTCCTCTTTTTTTTTTTTTTCAGGACTTCCTTGCTCATCAGTAAGCCAAAGGGAGGGAGGGAAATAAAAATGGTTGAGTTTCTTTTGTGCAGCATTTCTGCCATTCCAATATGAATGAAATACATGTATCCATGACACTACAAAATACAAAGTGTGTAATATGATGATTCCACCTGAGCTAAATGCTCTTAGATTTGCACTTAAAACTGTCATTGCCTGATATGAAGATGAATGGCAAAATTCATGCTAATAAGTTAAATTTTTTAATTTGTCTTTACTTAAAAACACATTACACAGCAGATAAAAAGCACCATCCCTCGAAAGAGAGATCATGGAAGAAAGGAAAAACTTTTGACAGCACTTTTCCCCTGCTCTTTGAACAAAAGACCTTGCCTTTTATTTTTCACTGGGCTAGCAAATTATGCCATAGATCCTGGATGATTCTTGTGGTAAGATCTAGAAAACCCAGAATTATCGGGTTCATATTTACATAAAATAAACTTTGTACCCTAATGGCTTTGCTGCCAAAAGAAATCGATATACAGGTATCCTGGCTGATTCTGCCATTGTCACTCTGTCATCACAGCCCCAATATACTGGCACAAAAATGAGGTTCAGAGTAAAAGGGAATACAGAACCAAGACTTTCCTGAATGATGTTCTGGAAATTTACCCACTCTTCCCTTATATCGGTAGGTTTGAAATCCAGGAACTTTGAATAGGAAGAAAAGAGCTTCCTCTTCTACTCTTCCAGAAGGGGAAGAACAAGAAGTTTGGACACACTGAGCACTTCCTAACTGTCTTCCAGGCACGGGACCTGGTGCATCACTTGTACGTCATTTAATCTAGAAAGAGGAGGAGTTTCTGGCCGCCCTTTCCTGGGATCCTGTGTTACCAACATGATGACGGCCTAGAGGAAATGCCTTAAGCTTCTGTTTCTTTTTTTTTTCCCTATTGTAGTTAAACATACATAACACAGTTCACCATTTTAATTATTGTTCGGTGTGCAGTGCAGTGGCATTAAGTAAATTCACACTGTCACCAACTTTCCACTTCTTAACTGTAACTATCACCACCATCCACATTTCAGCTTCTTAATTATAACTAAAACTTGCTGGCGGGTGTTCCTCTGGAACATCCAGCTTAGAGGGCAGTTTCAAGTTAAGGAGGGTAAAAGAAAAAAAAAATCACACACTCTCACACAAAAAAACTGTAGAAGTGGCTGAATCCAGGGAGAAAAGAGAGCCAAGAAAAAGAAAATGTCACCAGCACAAATCCAAGGAAGTGAGAGATAAACGGGATTTCCAAGAGTACAGTGTCTAACCATCGTCTCTTACATATTGTCAAATCCTCAAAAGCTTCCCAAAAAAACGTGTTACCAAGCAAATCAGGTTCTCAGACTCACTGCTGTAAAGGAGAACACCGTCTCAACAGTTTCAGTGGTGTCTCCGAAGGAGTAAACTGTAGAAGGTCTTTGTAGAGTTCTAGGGCCTCAACCCGGGGGATGGTAAGGCGGGTTTTTGCAAGATGGGAAAGTGGCCGAGATTGGGCCAAGTTTATGACATAATAGCTCTTGGATTGTAGACACGGTGACGAAAAGGGGGTTTCGAATGGGTCTTTGTAAGTAAGCTGTTTGTCTTCGTTGGTAAGATCTTTTGGTTTTATTAGTTTTGTTTTATGAGTTTATTAGTGATTTATTTTAGTTTTATTGGTTAACAGTCACAGCTTCTAGGAACTATTATTTCCTGGAGCAAGGAGCTTAAGTTATTTTTGGTTGTTCTCGGCATTTTATAACATGGGGACAGGAAACTATGCCCACTCCCAGAATTGTTTAAACACAGAAACAGGAATTTACATTGGTTTCAGTTCTCAACATGAAGGAGCCACAGCAGGGGGGCAATTAAATAGCGAGCCCCAAATTCCATGGATAGTTGGTAACAGAGCTGAGGTTGAGTTCAGAGCCTCTGATTACAAGTTCACACACACACACACACTGGAATTACCTTAACTTCTCTTACAATGAAAAACTTACAACATAAGCACATCACAGAAAATTTGGAAAAATAGAACCGATATTCCAAATTCTATCACCACGATATCCATCACTTCTATTATTTCTTTCCAGTTTTTCTTCAAACGCAGTGGTTTTGTTTGTGTTCACTTGTTTCAACAATTCTAGTATCCACTTGCTTGGTCTCCACAGATTTTGTTTCTCTAAATTCCTTCTTGAGCAAGATGTGTGCTCCTTCCTGGCACCCCTCTGTGTTCCTCACTACTCCCCATCAGAGAAAAGAGTATTTGCTTTTGTTGAAAAAGCTCCAGGCATCTCCAAGCAGGCTGGGGCCACAGGGATTCTGCCAGAACTATCTCATCTGGAAAAAGCACACAATGCAAGAGCCGTTTTAACAGGCAGAGGTCACAGGGAATGGCTTTTCCCTCTAGCCCAGCTTGTGGGGCCCCCAAATCTCCAGGCAACTGACCAATGACACCAAGGTGATGTCATTCAGCTCTTAGTCACACTACCCCACCCCTTTACCCTACTTTTTCTTCTCTCTCTGCTTTTACCCTTTCTTTTCCTACTCTCAGCTTTTTGCAAGAGGTCAGCTAAGCCCTTCCACATACTATCTTTCACTTCTTTGGTGGCCCTCATTCCGGTAATCAGCAAACCCTTTGCTGGAATTCTGAGCACATTCTGCACTGGGAACATGTACATGATGATTCATTCTCAATAACTTCATTCTCAGTAAGGGGGTTCTTGAAAAGTTGTAAGACAAATTGCCATTAACTTAATCATATTTAATATGCACTTGAGGGCTTGCCAGTTAGAGAAATCTCACTGTAAGACTGTTCATATATCAAATAACTGCTTTAATTTCTTCATCCTCTAAATTGAGATTTTTCCCATATCGGGTAACCTGGCACCGCATTTGAGGGGATATTACAGAAGGCATCCTTTTGAAATCTAAAATGCATCCCTAAAATAAAAATCCATCCCGATGTCCAAAAGAATACAATAATAAAAGTCAATGATATTCTGTCCCATATAATGACATGCCTATGAAAGGAGCCCCTAACACTTCAGTAGCCAGGCCAAGACCTGAAACACCCAGCAGATGCTGAGAGACATAAAAATCACTTAGAAACTGATCATCAAAGAAAGGCACCACTCCACGACAATGGTATATTTCAGCCCAGATCTATTTTAAACAACACAAACCGGAGTTATCCAACATTCTAATTGGCCCCATTTCATTGTTGACCAAATGGCCTATGTTTCTCATCTTTCTAATCATTTCTCATTATTCTCTCAGAGTACTACACAGCATGAGGTTTCATTACACAGATAAGGTGTCTCCATTGGCCAGAAATTCTGTTCACCACCTGCCTTATCATCCTTGGCTTCATGTTCAGAAACAGATCGCTGAATAAGGGTGTGGAGTCCAACTGTGTGGAGACTGGGGGGTTGGTCGTGAAAGGTACTAGAGGGACAGTTGCCCAAGAAAAAGTGTTGGAACCTACAGTTCGCTTCTTTATTGATTTCCTTACTTCATCTTGGGTCCTTTCTTTGCCTGTGAAGCTATCAGAACTTAGACCTGAGTCACGACTGAACAATTTGAACACTTTCCTGTCAAAGTTACTCCACCTGCTCTGAGTCTATCCCTGAGAGACCCCCTGAGAACTCCTGGTTAGAGGAATGGGGGTCCCGCCAAGTGGTCAATACTGATCAAGTTAGCCGATGTTTCACTTGACTAGTCTCAACAAAACAGAACTTCTTGTGCACAGACACTACTTACTAGCTGTTGAATCCAGAGCATTTAAGATGGCAACTGTTATGTACTCAATACTTGTTTGTCCATCTTCCACAGCTCGAAAGTCACTTCCTCAGCAAGGCTGTCTCACAGCCTCCAGGAGAGAGCAGCTAGCCCTGTGATAGACACTCATACTCCTTACATATTGCCATCAAGGATTGTTTGTAAGTACACATGTATATTTACTTAGTTAATATCTATTCTTTGTCACTGGACTCTGGGCTCTGTTCATGCACAGATCAGGCTGAGCAGCACTCAGTACATATTTGTTGAATGTTGTTGCCTGAAAGTAAAAAGCTCAACAGATGTACCCTGCCTCACAGCTCAACTGTTCTTTTGTAGATTACCTTCGGAATAAGATCCATACTTTCCCCCATACATCTGATAGCTTATAATGGCCACATCATCTGGTTAGTTTGATTTCTTCTTTGTAATTTGTTTAAAGCACCTGGTGTTTTCCAGGTAGATGCCTACTGAAAATGAACTTCTATTTCTTGCATGTAAATATAACTGCAATTTCAAGCCAGATTCAGAGACGCAGAAGAGAAGTCAATAGAAATTGACACCCAGTTGGTCTGGCAACTCCTTTTTTAATTTTATTCACAATAGGCAAGCAGCCTTTCAGAAATGATAAATGGGTCCTGAAATGCAAACGTTAAAAAGTGGGGGGGAGGACCAATTTGTACATGAATGTTCATAGCAACTTTATCCACATTAGCCAAAAGATGAAACAACCCAACTATCCATCAATGGATGAATGAATAAGCAAAATATGGTATATCCATGTTATGAGATATTATTTAGCTATAAAACAGTAAAGTGCTGATACATGCTACAGTGTGGATGTACCTCAAGAACAACTTCCAAACACAAAATGTCATGTATTGTATGATTCCATCTACAGGAAATGTCCAGAAGAGGCAAATCCATAGAGACAGAAAGAGATGAGTAGTTGCCTGGGACCAAGGGTTAGGCAGGAATGGGAAGTGACTAATGTATACAAGGTTTCCATTTGGGGTGATGAAAATTTCCAAATCCAGATGGGGGGATGGTTGCGTAGCACTGTGAATGCACTTAGAGCCAGCAAACCATACACGTTAAAATGGGTACAGTTACGGGGCACCTGGGTGGCTCAGTGGGTTAAAGCCTCTGCCTTCCGCTCGGGTCATGATCTCAGGGTCCTGGGATCGAGCCCCACATAGGGCTCTCTGCTCAGCGGGGAGCCTGCTTCCCCTTCTCTCTCTGCCTGCCTCTCTGCCTACTTGTGATCTCTCTCTGTCAAAATAAATAGATAAAATTTTTTAAAAAAGTTTAAAAAAATGGTTACAGTTACAGTGATCAGTTTTATCACTGTGTATATGTATTTTACCAAAATGAAAAAGGCTTAAAATGAAACTGGAATCAAAATTCACAGGGTGAAAAAACAAACAAATATATGATCAAACAAAAGGACATCAGTGACGTCTATAAGAAGAAACTATCAGTCCACGGTTATTAATTCACATTTTCGCATACTGGGTTTGGTTACTATTACCGGTACTGTGCCACTACTGTACTATAGTACTTCTACATGACCTACACTGAGCTTCCCAAATAATTCAAGGGGGAAAAAAAAGGGATGAACTTGAGACTGGGAAGCTCAGTTACTGTGTTTAAATCAGTTCTTCTAGATTTAAAGAGATTTAAAGAGATATGAATTTAAATGGCATATTTACAGGGCGCCTGTATGGTTCAGTCGGTGAAGCATCTGCCTTCGGCTCAGGTCATGATCCTGGGGGGCCTGAGATCAAGTCCCACATCAGGCTCCCTGCTCAGCGGGGAGCATGCTCCTCCCTCTCTGTTTGCCCCACCCCTGCAACTGTGTGTGCAGTCTCTCTCTCTCTCTCTTTCTGTCAAATACATAAGTAAAATATTAAAGAAAAAGAAGAAGAATAAAAACAAATAGTGAATTTACAAAGGAATACATTTCCCTGAATATTTTTGTTAATATTTCTAAGTACACCAGCCAAGAGACAAAGAACTAGTTTTGTGAGCCTAGGCAAGTCATTATCTACTCTGACCCTCAGTTCTGTCATCTGTTAAGTGAAAGGGTTAGATGAAATAATCCTGCATTTTTTAGATGACTTCCCAAAAGTTAGAAAATGGAACTGATGGTATGGATTTTCATAGCAATGATTCAGGAATTTTGTCAGGCTACCCAATTAGTTGGGTCCAACCATTTCTAATAAAGGAAGCTGAGACTAAGAACAGCAAACTCAGTGAGGTATGTGCCTCTACAGGCCAGGCAGATAATTAAGTAAGTGAAGGATGTTAGTTGGTAACAATGATGAACAGAAGAACTAATGCCCAATTGAAATGGGGCAGCCGCTGCTCACCTCTGGTTGATTATTGCTACAAGAAAATGTGGGCCCGGGGCCCCTGGGTGGCTCAATGGGTTAAGCCTCTGCCTTCTGCTCAGGTCAAGATCCCAAGGTCCTGGGATCAAGCCCGCATCGGGCTCTCTCCTTGGCAGGGAGCCTGCTTCCTCCTCTCTCTCTCTGTCTGCCTCTCTGCCTACTTGTGATCTCTCTCTGTTGAAAAAATAAATAAAATCTTTAAAAAAAAAAAAAGAAAATGTGGGCCCAGTGATGTCAGAGCTTCCTGAAAAAGGGAAAGCCAGAAATTCAGATATTTGCAGGAAATCATTATATTTCAAAATGTCAGAATAGAGTTTAAGTTTTCCTCATAAACATGTGCAAGCCAAATTAACGTTTCTACCAGGCTGCTTATAGCCTGGGATCACCAATGTACAAGCTTTGGTTGGAATATTTATTAACCTACGTAGCTGGCATTGCTGACAGGAGACCTCTTGTGTGCCCCTAGGCTTCTCCGATTCCCCTCCACAAGACAGAGTAGAACATAGCTTGGCTCAATCCAGGTGCTCATGTATGTATTTGACACATATTTGTTGAACACCTGTTGTGCCCCCTCACAGTACCAAGCACTCTGGTAAGACAAGAGTAAAGCAAAGACTGACGCTGTTCCTGTCTTCATATATCTTACTGCCTAGTGGGGTAAATGAACCTTAATCAGAGGATCAGAGCAAGAGATGGGTCATTCTAACCTGTGCAGACTGCTCTTGAGGAATGGTACCTGGTGTTAGAGGGACGTGGAACAAGGGGACTCTGGCATGATCTAAATTAGGGCATCAAGGAAGGCTCCCATGAGCCAGTGGCATCTAATCTGAAACCCAAATTGTAAGTAAAAGATGAGTGGGTAGAGGAGGGAGGGAGAGGGGATTGTTCTGGGCAATCTACAGCTGCAGAGGTCCTGTTGGAAGACTGGATATGGAGAGTAGGAGGGACAGAGGAAAGGTCTGAGTGCCTGGAGCATAAAGAGAAGAAAGGAAAGCTGGGGGGGGGGGGTAAAGCTGAAGAGGATGGTAATGGCCAACTCTTGTAGGGCCTTCAAAGCCAGATGAACCCTTGGCATTTTTCCTATGAGCCAGGGAAAGCCATTGAAGTCTTCTAAGGATATAACATAATCCTATCTAAGTGTAGAAAGTTTCATACCAGTCCCTGGCACTCAGGATGTATTGAAGTGAAAGACAGAGTGGGTTCAGATTAAGGTTGTATCCATGAGAGTGGCCAATTATGAGAGTGTTGGTAGCATGTGGACTAGGGTGAAGAAATGAATGGGCTAGAGAAATATTTTAAGAAGTAAAATCAACAAGAAATTAATGGATTTGATATGCGGAATTAAGCAAGAGGATGGTTCAGACTGTCTCTCCAGCTTCTAGAATGATATATGGATGGTTGATGGCACCACTTATGACAAAGAGGAACAGTTTTGGAGGGAAGATCTCATGAATCTCAATATTTCAATGCTGAGTTTGACCTGTTTCTGAGACATTCAAGAGGACATGTCAAGTAGCCAGATGGATTTACAGCCCTGTTGCTCAGCAGAGAGGTGTTCAGGCTGAAAATAGAAATTCAGGCCTCATTAGTGTACAGACCAAAATTGGAATTGTGAGTATCTAATAGTGTTATCTAGAGAAAGCACATAAAGTAGAAACAAAAGAAGGCCTAAAATCTCCAACATACACTGGCTTAGTAGAGGAGGATGAGCTAGAGAAGAAGACTGAATGGCAGTAGCCAGAGAGATGAGAGGAAAACCAGGAGAAGTGAAATCTCAGAATCCAAGAGAGGCGGGCATTTTAAGTAGAGGAAGTGGCCTAGAGTGTTGGATGCATCTGAGGCTTCGGGTAAGATAGGGACAGGAGAATAACCATCAACTCTAACAACATGGAAGGCATTGGTGACTTCATGAGCAGTGAAGATGGTCAACAGATGAGTGGGAGTTGAGTGCATGGGAAGTGAAGAAATGGTGGCAGTGAGAATGGTGAGAATGTACAATTTGGGAGCGCCTGGGTGGCTCAGTGGGTTAAGCCTCTGCCTTCAGCTCGGGTCGTGATCCCAGGGTCCTGGGATCGAGCCCTGCGTTGGGCTCTCTGCTCAGTAGGGAGCCTGCTTCCTCCTCTCTCTGCCTGCCGCTCTGCCTATTTGTGATCTCTCTCTCTCTATCAAATAAAATCTTAAAAAAAAAAAAAAAAGAATGTACAATTTGTTCTAGAAGTTTGGCCGTGAAAGGTGAGAGGGAGATGGAGCAACAGCAGGACAGTGTGGGGTCCAGGAATGGAGGGTTTTGCTTTGATAGGATTTTATTTCTTAAGTAATTCATGTTGAACAAAGCAGAATAGTCCACTCTGAGTCTTCCTGAGGTCTTACGCACAACTTGGCCCCCTTCTCCTAAGAGGAATGCAATCCCGATGGCTACCCATGCCTACATCATGCAAAGTTTGGCTCACTTGCAAAATACAACATTAGGAAAGAAATGATTATGAGAAAAATGATTACTTCTGTTCTGCCTTCCATTTCCCATCTTCTCTCAGAATCTTCTTTTTTCCTAATCATTTCTCATATTACCTAACCCCTCCTTTCTTTCCTAGCCAACCTAATACATGCTCTCATTAATTCTTCCCTGGACCCTTATAACAGCCTCCTAAAACATTATCATGCTTTATCACTGTCAGGGTAATCTTTGCAAAAGGCAGCTCTGATTACGAGGCTGTCACTAAAACACTTTCGATGATTCCCTGTTGCCTACCAAATAAACAAAATTGGCCACATGGCTCATGCTCTGGCTCTGTCCTCCCTTCCCACATGATGTACTGCTACAACACTCCATACACAATATATTCTGGCCAAGTTCTACTATTTGAAATTCTTCACTAGACCCTCCATTTTGCCTTTCCACACCTCCACTCAAGCTGTTCCTTATTGGTATTATGCCTTCCCTTCATCTCAGCTATTGAACTCTTACCCATCCTTGCCTTAACCAAGATGCTATAGCCAACTAGAAACGTCCTCTGACCTCCACCCCACGTTCCACTTCAGATCTAAACATGCTTTCTTTTCACTCAAGACTCATAAGTGGTAGTGTTGGGCTAGCACAGATGCACCAACATGGGACAGCAGGGACATACAAAACATTGCCTGATATTGTCATTCTTTGTATGTTTCAGATCCTTTACTGATTGTGCCGAGATCTTAGAAGACCAGAACTTGCAAAATTCATTTTTGGATCTGCCATGGCACTCAGCCAGGGCCTGGCACAGAACAGGTCCTCAGCAAATATTTACTCACTGATGGATTAAGGGAAGAAAAGAAGGAAGGCGGGGAAGAGGATGAAGGGAGAGAAGGAAGAGGGAATCCTTACACCAGGTCCTCAAGGCAAGGAGCAAGCAGAAAAATACATTAAAAAATCTCATGTGGCAATTCATTTAACCCACAACAAACCCTCTTACTTTGAAAACCTCTCCAGGCTCTCCTAGTAAATTTCTTCAAATATTTGTAGTGTCCACAATACAATAAGATCTCTCTCAAGCAGATTAATTAAAGGTGACCCCACTCTTCTGGTTACAGCTAATAGCAAGTGACTTAAATGCTGAAAGATTCTTCTACAGGGAAGAGGCATACTGAGAACAGAACTCCGAGTCTGTGTCAAGCTCTGTTAAGTCACTCAGTTTAAACCCTTCCTCCTCATAGTTGCCATATTTCCACAGGCCAAGGTCCTGGGTCATTCCATTAACACTGGGACAGCAGCTCTGTAACTGGTTTACCTGAGTCTGGTCTCTGGTCTCTGGTCTCTGGTCTGGTCTGGTTTCCCCTCCAACCCATCCATTCTTTATTTTACTCTATAATTAATCTTTCTTTAAAAATATTTTTTTCTCACTACAGACCCATGAGAATGGCAAAACATGGAAAAGACTACCAATAACAAGTATTGACAAGGTTGTGGAGAAATGCATTTCTCATCCATCATCCATTGCTGGTCTGCATATAAAGTGATAACAACTACTAAAGGTAATCATATGACTACCCTCTGACTCAGTGACTCCTAGAGAAACAAGTGCACATGTTCCCTGAAAGATATGTGCAAGAATGTTACAGATATTCTATTCATAATAGCCCAACAACTGGAAACAACCCACATTTCCATTCACAGGAGAATGGGCAAACAAACTACTTATATCAAAATATTAAGTTGAGTAAAAGAAGCCACTCATAAAGGAAAAATATGCTGTGTGCTACAATTTATATGAAGTTTAAAAACAGTTCAACAACTCTTAATAGTGGTTAAGAAGTGAAAGCGAGGCAGTTATTCACTGGGCAGGTGCACAAAGGGTCCTTCTTCAGTGATGGAAATGTTCTCTGTCTTTATCTGGGTGGTGATTACGTGGGTAGAAATTACCTGTGTGGTGGTGATTGCATTTGTAGAAATTCACCAAACTGTGCACTTAAGAACTGACCATCATTTTTATGTAAATGGCACCTCAGCTAAAAATAAAGAATGTCAAGTTAACCAGAAAACTAAAAAAGCTTTTGAAACTGCCTCACCCTACTTTCCAAACTGGATCCAGTTCCAAGACATCTGCTTGATTGTCAAGGTCCTCTATCACCTGGACCTACCTGATCAATTGTCACCAGTCTCCCTTCACAACATACATCTAATGGAAGAGCACCATGATCTCACTCATACCCTTCCACCTCTCTGCAATTCCCTCCTTCTTCCTTTCCTGTAAGCCAGATCCTTTGGGTCAAGCACTAGATTCGCTCTCTCCTGAGCTTACCCTACAGTGATATGTCCCTTAGTTATCTTTCCTTTAGCATAACCACTTATATCCTATGTGACACTGCTCTACACTGACTTGTATATAACCTTAAAATTAACTTCTAATAAATTACGGAATTAATCTCTGTAACTTCTAGCATATAGCTTTTCTCCCTGCTCTGTTTTAAATTCCAGGAGCTTGGCAAAGAAAGATCCTTTCCCTTCCAAGTCTCCCTCCTCTCTCCCAGTGCCTAGTATAATGCCACATACCCAATGGGTGCTTACAAGTGCCCCTTGAGCCTCAAAGTCAAATTTTAAATGATAATGAATATTAGGTAGGTGGAGTAGGAAAAGGCCCTCTCCTCAAATGTTAAAACTGCTGTATTATCTATTTGACATAAACAAATTTACATCATTCTTTTTTTTTTTTTTTTTTTTTTTTTTTTTTTTAAAGATTTTATTTATTTATTTGACAGACAGAGATCACAAGTAGGCAGAGAGACAGGCAGAGAGAGAGGAGGAAGCAGGCTCCCTGCTGAGCAGAGAGCCCGATGTGGGGCTCGATCCCAAGACCTTGAGATCATGACCTGAACCGAAGGCAGAGGCTTAACCCTCTGAGCCACCCAGGCACCCCCAAATTTACATCATTCTTAAAAGTAATCGCTATAGATTATTTATCTTTTTTTGTTGCTGTTAGTTACATAGGCACATAGTTTGGCACCTCAAATAGTTCCATGAGGCTTCTAAACAAAATCAGTTGTCCTCAAACACTCTTCTTTTCCTTTAACTTTATTTGCAATAAATAACCTCTTCCCATCACCCCTCAGGTGAGGACAACGCAGAGCCATGTTCTACACCGTCTCTCACAGGTCCCCAGCACGGTTGCCCACACCAATAACCTCATTTTGTCTTTCCTTGTCTCCCTACCCCTACTAGTTCTGACTTGATCACTTATCAAATATATTCCTTGCATTCATATCCTTATCTCAGGGCCTGCTTCTAGGGAAACCCAACCATGTGACTTTCTACTAGACAAGATCCTTTAGGACCCAAAATTCTTTGTGCTAACACCAAGCACAGCAGCATCTTGTACAACTAGGCTCTTGGTGATGCCTTTTTTCTACTCTTAAAATTGTATCTAATAGTTCACGAACTCAAAATTCTCCCTATACCCGCTTGGCCTTTGTGGGAAGTTTTCTAACTCCAGTACCCATTGCGAAACACTCTGGAGATGAAAGTGTTGTACAAAGGTTAAGTATTATTGCTTTAAACATCTTGGGGGAAATGTCTTATTTAAGACATTTATCACAAAAGAAAAGCTGAAAAAAAGAAAACCAGGCAAGTGATACAGGAAGAAAAACATATCTTTAGTGAAAAAAAAAACAACGTGACCTTTCCTTTGTCCAAAACGACTCCAGGAAATCAGTGTAATCTGGCAGGTGAACTTTCTAACAGTAATAAAGGAATCAATTTGAGCTTTAAGATATATCAGAAGTTGCTGGTGAAATCAGAAAGCCTTCTAGGAGAGGAACAGTTTTCCCAATCCTTTATAATAGTCAAGAAAGGAAAGCCTGAAATGAGAACTGAAGAAATTCCACCTCAAGATATCATTTCCATGACCATCATTTTTCCTTTATTAAAAACCTAACTTTGGAAATTTTTAAGGAATACCATGGAGTTCATGGTTAGTGATGTTTTTGCTGTCCTACCATCGGTATTGGTTTTCCCTTTGTTCTTCTGGCACTATTGGGAACCAGTCTCACATAACCTAATGCCAGAAATAATTTTGTATCCATTAAGATTAGCATTTTCAGAGATGGACAGAAAAACCTATTAAAAAATACTTCACTTTAAAAAGGTAGAACTTTATTTTACTTTCCTATAACAAGTCTAGAAATATGCAGGCCAAGGCTAAAATGCCAGCTCTGCTCACGAAGTACCCAGTGATGCAAATTCCTTCCAACTCACTGCTCCACCATCCTGAGGATCTGGCCCTTTGTCTTCATGAGCCAAGATGGCAGTGGCACTTGGATTATAGGAAACAGGTAGACAAAGGGAAGACAAAAAAAAATTATATAATGCTTCTGCTTACAGCCCATTGGCCAAAATATAGGCATGTGGCTACACTGAGCTACAAAGGAGGCTGGGAAATATATTCATTACTCAAAACAACACACACCCAACTAAAAATCCTCCTACTATGGAAAGAGAGAAAAGCGACTCAAGGATGACAATCTATCATAACTCCAGCTTCTTCCTTCTCCTTCCTCCAAATTCATTTTCAATAATTCTCTGAGACAGGGGTCCAGATAAGAGGTCAATTCCAGGCTGACCTTGACCTATGAAAGTGACCTTTTCTTCCTCCAGAGTCACACAGTCTGCTGCCACCAGCATGAGACCACCTCTAAAAAATTGATTTGAGTGTATAGAGTAATAGAGACAACAGAAATACTATGATAAAGCAGAAACAGCTCTGGGAGCTGACCCCAGGGGCACAATTTGAGATACAGCAGCCTATTTATGTGGTACTCTCCTGCGCATGTGCGCATGCGCACGCACATACACACACACACACACACACACACACACACGCTCTCTCTCTCTCATTCATTCAGTGATGAATAAAACATAAGCTCTATATCCTCAAGACACTTACATATTATAGGAGAGGCAAATGACAAAGAAATAAACATGAAAATAAATATCTAATTACAAATTGCAATGCATACCAAGAAGGAAAAGAACACGGGCTAGAAGGTCAAAAGGAGACTAATTTGGACAAAGGCCTTCCTGGATGAATGTTATTTGAGCTGCCATACCTAGGCTAAGTGGATATTAGCCCAGCAGAGTGGAAGACAAGCTGTTCCAGGCAGGGAAAAGGGTATGTGCAAAATTCCTGCAGTGGGAAAGAGCCTGGAACATTTGAAGAATTTTAAAGTAATAATGGTATGAATGGAACTTTTCACCAAAATGGGATTTACCCAGCGCACTTCCTAAATTCATTTTCTTTTTATCACATAGCCTAAAAACCCACCAAATAGAGATCCACATATATATGTTTAAGAGGCTCATTAAGATTAATTTTTAAAAATATGCCACACTCCCCCCATAGCTCAGAAGCTTATTCAGCACAGGACTCTTCAGGGAAGCATCAAGAACACAGAAAGAAAAAGGACCCAGAGGATCTCTGAGCAGGCCCTGGATGCTGATACTAAGAGAAACAGTCTTCATCAATGGGCTCCAAATGTGGACAAACCAGACAAGGAAAGTTAGTGGGGGACAGAGCATTGGTTCCTGGAGTAAGTGGTATATCAAGGCTTAGTGCTAGGACTGAAAAAATAAAAAGAATTCTAAATCTAAAAGTGTGGGAGGTTAAAGACGGCTACAAATTTTTTGAGATGTCTCCCATCAAGAGGTGGGATCTGTTTTTCCACTTCTTGAATCTGGGCTACATCGTGACGCATGACTCCTCTGACCAACAGAAGGTGACAGAAGTGATGCTATGCTAGACTCAGTTCTAGACTCAGTCTTCAAGAAAATCAGCAGCTTCTAACTTGTTTTTGGGGGGTCTTGAGCCACCATGTAAGAAGTTTGACTGTGCTGTTGGAAAGACTCAGTGGAGAAGCTCGGAGACAAATTGGATGGCCTTCCAGCCATCGCCACCAGAGCGCCATCCATATGATTGAGGCCATCCTGGACTTTCCAGACCAGAGGAGCCATCAACTGAACACCACCAAGTAACCGCAATCGATAAGACATGGGATGGGAAAATTTCCCAGGAGAACCCTGCCCCAAATTTGGAACCCACAAAATCATGAGATGTAATAAATTTGTTATTGTTTTTGAGCACTAAGCTTTGGGGGTGTCTGTTCCATAGAAGTAAATAGTTAAACACGGGCCAAAGATCTTTTCTGGCCTATGAATTTTTCAGGCTTTTAAGCCTATGGAATGACTGGGATTTCTGGGCCTTTGTGGTTCTTCTATTTCTCTAGTTTGCATTACTAAAGCAGTACCTTTGGTTTAAAAAGCTAAACGGGGGGTGCCTGGGTGGCTCAGTGGGTTAAGCCTCTGCCTTCGGCCCAGGTCATGATCTCAGAGTCCTGGGATCGAGCCCTGGATCGGGCTCTCTGCTCAGCAGGGAGCCTGCTTCCCCCTCTCTCTCTGCCTGCCTCTCTGCCTACTTGTCATCTCTCTCTCTCTCAAATAAATAAATTTAAAAAAAAAAAAAGCTAAACAGTTCCAGAAAAGAAGAAGCAAGAAATGGGAATGTGGTAGGTATATAATCAGGGTTGGCTGGATATTTGTTTGTTAGATGGAGATGAAGATGCCCTTATCCATAACAGCCCAGCCCTGTAAACCAGGAAGGAAAGACTGCCCTCCAAAGTTATTCGTCCTGCTGGATTTTTCTCTTGAGCTGAATGTCTTTTGAGATACAGGAATGTATCAGATACGGTTCTAGAAATGAACAGCCCCAAGACTCACCACCATTCATAAGCTCATTTGAGAACTAAATCCACTTGTAAAATGGTGACTGCCAGGTTTGGAAGCAAAAGTTGAAAACCACCATAATAATACATTTCTTCCTAATCAAGCCAGTCTTTCATGTCCTCTGTATCTGCTTACATTTTCCCTATATAAACATTTGGAATTGGCCCAGATTATTAATTATTCTTGGTAATTGGGTCACGAGTGGTAAGAATAATCACAAAGAAGTCTCACACTTCAAATGAGTGTGTAGTTTCAAACCAAAGATCAGAACTGCCTAAAGTGAGTTGCCCTGCCTGACTCTGCCTCCCTGGATAGAGTAGTTAAAAATAATAAAGTGGCAGTGGAGCAAAATGAATCCAAAGTCAAACCCATATACAATAGAAGGTCCAAAGATCTGCAATAAAGGCATTAGATGAGGAATTTGGAGACCCCAGTCCTCTCATTTTGCCAACAATTGGGAACCGTAGACAGATCTAACCTCCCTGGGTCTCAGTATCTTCTTCTGGACGTCAGAGAAAAAATCTTACAAGTTTACAAGATTGTTGTGAAAATCTATGTGATCATTAATATGAAAGCACCCCCCGCCAACACACACAAATACAGGCACGCACGCGCGTGCATGCATACACACCCACACACACACACACACACACACACGGGGACTTAAAAGTGTTCTGCAAATGTAAATTGTTACTTTAGAAAATTCAAAATGTATTTGTCACTGAAAAATAAATGGATAGCTGCGTTCAGCTCACCTATGGAGGTCAGCTAATAGAATCCATTTGTTTTGTAGATGACAAGACTCAGGTCTAGAAGCATCAGTGATGTGTGAAGACAGCAGAGCCATCGCCTAGAAAAGTGTTCTCCTCACACAGAGGCTAGTGGTTTCTCAGTCCCCTGACTGCCCTTGAATACCTCTGAAGTTGGAGGCATTGTCTAGAATGGTCATCAGTGTGTGTGGTTCTTAGGACTTTACTGATTAAAGTCAGCCATCACCCATCAGTCTCTGACCCTCCTCGTCAATCCATCACCTAATGCTATGTTTACTTCCCCAATCTTTTAGAGATTCATTCCCTTCTCTCCACTCAACACAGCAGCCCCCAACCAAGCTTCTGTCTTTCCTCAACTGGTCTACCCTAACTGTTCTCTTCCGTTCCATTCTTTATCCCTCCAATCTCTTTTCCACACCACACCCAAAAGGACTTTCTCAAAAAAGCAAACCTGACCGCATCCACCTACTTAAATTCCTTCAACATTTTCCCATAAAAATCAATGGCTTCCCAAGGCCCACCAGGCTCTATAGACTCTGGCCCCCACTAATCCTTTTACACTGAATTCCTGTTTTTCTTCTGGTTCCAGGGCCAGGCCGTGCCTTGCTACTACTATACCCACAACCACTCCAATCCTCTGCCACATTAGCACCTTTCAGCCACAAATCTAAGTCAACTCAAATTTCCCCCTCCTCCAGAAAATCTTATGAGTCACCCCCTAGATTAGAACAGGACTCAGAGCTTCCCATAATTTCCTTTCCATCTCTTTTCAGGGTTTGGCATTATATATTTACCCATGTAAATATTTGATCTATGCCAATCTCTGTGGTCACAGGCTATAAGATCCATGGGGCAAGGCCCATGTCTGTTTTGGCCACTATTTGCTCAGTAGTCAGTGCCTGGCATTCAGTAGGTGCTCAATAACTGTGGATTAAGGAAAAGAATGAGGAAAAAGTTGTTAACCCCAGGGCACAATAACCAGCATTTTTTCCACTGAATCCTCTAAAAATAAATGAAAATGAATTCTTAAAAAGGAACCAATTCTCATTTCATGAAGACCCTTGAAGCTGTAATGATTTATAAGTTGTGATGGAAAGGGGATCTAACTTCTAAAAGCAATTCCTATTTTCAGTACAATACTCTATCTAAAGGTCTTCCTTAAAATCCCCCAAAAGACTGTCATGTCTTCTCTCTCCTCCCCATTGAGAATAGCAGCACCCTAAATCTAAGGTTGAAATGGGCATGAAAATTTTAAAATAATGAAAAATACATTGAAGTTAAAATTTTCCAGTTAGGTAGGGAAAGGTATAGAGAAGATCAAAACCCTCTCTACCCAGATTATTCTAGCATAGACAGAAAATTCAAAACCTTTTTTTTTTCTTAAAGCAGGTGGTAGGGAGAAATCCATTAGTTACCAACCTTCTACTACATTTCAAATGTGCACTAGGCATTATGCATATCATTTAATCCCGCACCATGCTATTAGTTGGGTATTATCTATTTTATACATAAGGAAGTAAGCAAGCAGCAAGCCCAAGTTCACACAGCTTTACACATTGGCACAGCTAGAATTCAAACTCAAAGCAATCTGGTTTTAAAACTTACCTGCCCTTTCTTAAACCATACCATTGTCCCTAAGAAAAATGAACAGAAGTTCTTCCCACCATAATCCAATTCTGTCCATTTTCTTCCCCAAATCTATCTTCCCAAATGAATTCCTGAGCATTTGCAGGAAACAGGCTGGAGATAAGCCTCCTCCCATACTTTCATTCATTCTCTGCACTTATGATCTTTGACTACTCACTAAGGTTTGAAGCACTGAGATGGACACACACACATTTATTTACACCAGTCACACCTCCACACCTAGCCTGGGAGCTCCCTTGAGAGCAAGGGCCATGTCTCATTCATCTGTGGAGCCCCGGTGCTGAGTGAAGTCTCTGGCTCTCAATAAATCTTTGTTAAATTAACTGGATGAATGTGGACTGATGCAGAGATGAATAAAACATGTCCTTGCCCCCAAAACATTTAAGATCTAATAGGAGAGAGAACACATACCAGAAACAATAATAGAAGACAGTAGCAAAAGTGTCACAGAGAGTTAAAAGGCCAAGAAAAGGCTTCAAGGACTTGGGGCATGGCCTTAAAGACTTGGTGAGATTCCAACAGACCAAATAAGGTAAGAACCGGGTTCATGGAGAATATCCCAGGTAGAGGGAACAACATAGAGTTCCAGAAGGAAGAAAGCCTAAATATGACTCGGGATACTCTCATTTGAATGGAGCATAGAGTTCAGATAAGGGGGCTGCCTGGCAAGTAGGCTGGAATCAAATTAGAGAAAGGAATCTTAGAAGACAAGGCCAGAAGATGGCCAGGGCATCTTGAGCAACACTCAAGGAAAAACTTATTTGGGAACCATGTGCAAGATGAACAGAGAAGTTGGGAGAAGTTAGAGCGATCTTTACAGAGAGGCTACATACAGCTCAGGGCAGATGCAACTGTGCTCTCAGGCTCTCCCATTAACCCATAGAACTTGGACATTGTAACTTGGTACCCACCACTTCCCTCCCCGAAAGATGGACTGAGGTGGAAGAGGCTGAGACTCAACATAGGCACTGGTTCTCCTAAATGTGCCAGGGTTTCCATTTTCATCCAAACCAGCAGGTCTCTCTCTTGCTTAGTATTTGTCATGAAGCTGGGCAAAGCAAATGCTCCAAGGAGTTGATTGCTCTGGGATCAGCCCTCAGTAGATGATGGGTAAGGAGTTGGATAACTACCCTAGCTTCCTTGCTGGAGCAACCCTCGAGTGTGTTCCATTCTGTGTCCCAGAGAAACCCAGTGGGTCTGAGCCCCAGGTGGCCATAGTAGTAACCTTCTGGATATATATAAACCTTCATAAACTGCTTTCTCTTTCCTGTCTCACTTCCCTACTCCCTCACTGCTCTTTCCTAAGGTAACTTTACAAATAGACTATTTGCCCTCCGATCCTTGTCTCAGGGCCAGTTTCTGGCGGAACCAAAACTAAGACACAAGGATTTGTGCCTTCTTCAGGATGGTGAAGCTTCTCCCACCAAAAGGAGGGAGACCCAGATTGTACCAGAGTCAGGGCATTGTGGGGTGAAGTTTGGCACGGAGAAAACCCTTCCTGAGGCTTGGTACACCAGACCTGCCAGAGTCAACATAAGACGATGTGCTGCCAGATGAAAGAACAACGTCCAAGAGGTCGACCAGTTGGCAAGCCATGATGACTCCACTGACCAAGACTTTCCTCTACGGTCATGTCCACCACATTCAACAGACATAGCCAAAGAATACTGAAACTAGCATTTAGGTCCCCATGTACTTTTCCAGTCTAAATTGCTGCTCTTACATTATCTGGAGTTTGCTCCAAAGCCTTTTATAGAAGCTTCCCAAAGGCCAAGGCTGCTGTGGGCTAAAAAAGAGAAAGAAAAGCAAAAGAAGATCCTGTATGTGGAATGTCAAATAACTCTGCTCAGAAAACAAATTTGTTGCTAAAAGGAGAAGCCCCTCAGAAAGGGAAATCAGCAGCTAAGCAGAAGCGGAGTTTCAAGTCAAGCCTTTACTTCAGCTCAGAATCACGGTCAAGCTCTCTCTGGGCACAAACTTGACACATAAGGAAAACACCTAATTACAACCCAAAGGTAACTTTCCTAAGTTTCCTTATGCATTAAGCTACATAGTGCCTAAATACCTATCCAATCCCTCTCTTGGCTGCAAGTCAGAAGCAGGGAACCTGGATGTCCTTCTAGATGACAAAAAACATACACATGAATATAGGTTCTCCCTCCCCTTCTGCTTTAAACGCTACAGGCCTAGCACGTGCCCCTGTGCCTTGTTGTCTATCATGGTGTTAAATTAGGTTTTACAAACTAAACACAACATATAGGACATTTCAACTGTCCAACAAAAGAGTGCGGTGTATTTTCCTATTGAGAAGGCAGTATTCAAATACACTAAATCTCCAAGCCACTATTGCTCACAGCCTGTAAGACTTGGCAAACCAGAGCAACATCTTTGTTGAATAATACATCAAGGGACAAATTCCACATCTGGAATTTTGAACATACAAGTCATGAGACCAAAGGATCCAATGGTAAGTGTTGAATCAAAATATTTAGATGATTAGTACAAGACTCTGGCAGAGAGTGCCATGAAAGAAGCATGCAATCTGAGATCATCTTCCAGCTTCTTTTGGCAATCAAATGATTACTTATTTAATTTTCCATAAAGATAACCATAACTCCAGTGACTGAAACATGCTGTAACTTCAGAATCCAGTGCAGTGAAGAAAAGACAATGACCAAATGTCATTTAAGGCATAGTGTGCAAGACAGGGCACACAGCACACTGTGTAATTGTAAAGGCACAGAACAGCTGCAAAAACTCTGAAACCAAATTATTATGTCACCTTATTTTAGAGCAAACACACTGAAACACATGGGCTTACAGTTTGGGGCAGAGGTCTAGACTAATGCTTCCAATCTTTCAAATGTTAGTCCTCCAGTGAAAGCAAAGCCACACGGTGGAATGGAATGCTGTCTTTCCATAGGGCTGGAATGGACACTGCCTCTGACGGTGGAGTCACATAAACCAGTGAGGCCCAATTATGGGTTTGACACCCCAGAGAGGCCAGTTAGTTCTCTATCTTTCTGCTCTCCTAGCTACTTGCCTGTTTCTCTTACCTCCCTGCCCTACCCTTCAACCTCTTCTCCTTGCCCCCATCAGCATGCCTCCACCACCTCCTCCCCTCAAGAGTTGGACTTTGGCCTTCCTCTCTTTCATCTTTCCATTCTTCTGCCAGGGTATGATTTTCTCATATATCTTCACTCTTCACCTAATAACAGATGCCTCCCAGACTTTCTCTGGGCCCATGTTATGAGGTATTTTAGTGTATCTGTCCCACGGCATCCTACAAATAAAGTATCTAAAAGTAAATTTATTGCTCTCTCCATTCAACTTCTACCTTTCTAGGCTTCCCATTTGGGACTAAGATTTTTCAGTTTTGCATGTTCGTCCCCTATTCTTTCCAAATTCTCACCCCAGACCAAGCCCACTTCAACTCAAATGGAAATCACTAGGGAAAAGATTATAATTATGTAAAGATTATATAAAGATTATAATCCATTTCTCTACCTCTATATTCTTCTCCTTTGTCTATATGATACTAAATATATATTGCATCCAAAATAATCAGTCTATTCCGACACACTGAATCAAATCCAAATACATTTTGGTTTGCAGAGGTAACCTTCCTTGTGTACCCAACACATAGGACTAACCCTCACCATGTGTAAGAAAAGCTGGTTGTCATCCTTCACACAAGCTCTCTCCTACCGACAACTGCAGGCTTTGAGGGAGCCCCCTCCCCAAATATGCATCTGGTTTCTTCCCTTCACTGCTTGTATAACTTTAGACAGGTTACTGAATTTCTGAGTCTTATTTTCTTGACTTGTATATTATAAAAGGGAGAGATTAGTTACACTTACTTCACAGTATTGGGGTTTTTTTCCAGCTTTATTGAGGTATAATTGACAAATAAAAATAATATATATTTAAGATGTACAATGTGATACTTTGATATATGTATACATTGTGCAGTGCTTGCCACAATGAAGCTGATTAACATATCCATAACCTCTCATAGTTGCCTCTTCTATGTGTGGTGAAAACGCTTAAGATCTACTTTCTTAGGAAGGTTCAAGTATACATTACAGTACTACTAACTAGAATCACCATGTTGTACATTAGATCCTTAAAACTTATCTTATACCTGAAAGTTTTTATGTTTTGATCAACATCTTCCCTTCTCTCCCACCCACTCCCCAGTCCCTGGTAACCACCAATCTACTCCATATCTATGAGTTTTGCTTTTTGAAATTCCACATGTGAGATCAGGCAGGATTTGTCTTTCTGTATCTGACTTATTTCACTTAGCGTCATGCCCCTCAGGTTCATTCTTGTTGTCATAAAGGGAAAGATTTCCTTATTTGTTAAGGCTAAATAATATTCCATTGTATGGTGTGTGTGGTTGTGTATCTCACATTTTCTTTGTCCATTCATTCATCAACAGAGACTTAAATTATCTTGGCTATTCTAATGGCATTGTTCTGAGGTTGGAATGAGTTAACTATACATTAAAGTGCCTAGAAGAGCATCCAGAAAATAGTAGAAGTTTAATTCATTAGTTCTCTTCTTTATTTCTTTTATCATCTTTCCCCCCATATCCCAACCTCCTTTATTATTTTGTTGTTGTTTTCTCTTTTGGGTGGGTTGATATGTCTCTTTTTTAAAAAATTGAGGTATCCAGCATCCGTTCCTGATTAAAATGCTTCAAAGCATAGGGATAGAGGGAACATTCCTGAACTTCATCAAATCTATCTATGAAAAACCCACAGCAAATATCATCCTCAATGGGAAAAAGCTTGCAGCCTTCCCATTGAGATCAGGAACACGACAAGGATGCCCACTCTCACCACTCTTGTTCAACATTGTATTAGAAGTCCTAGCAATAGCAATCAGACAACAAAGAGAAATAAAAGGTATCCAAATTGGCAAGGAAGAAGTCAAACTCTCTCTCTTCGCAGATGACATGATTCTTTATATGGAAAACCCGAAAGACTCCACCCCCAAACTACTAGAACTCAAACAGCAATTCAGTAATGTGGCAGGATACAAAGTCAATGTCCAGAAATCAGTGGCTTTCTTATACACTAATAATGAAAATACAGAAAGGCAAATTAGAGAATCGATTCCATTTACTATAGCACCAAGAAACATAAGATACCTCGGAATAAACCTAACCAAAGAGGTTAAAGATCTGTACTCGAGGAACTACAGAACACTCCTAAAAGAAATTGAAGAAGACACAAAAAGATGGAAGACCATTCCATGCTCTTGGATCGGAAGAATAAACATCGTTAAAATGTCTATACTGCCCAGAGCAATCTATACTTTTAATGCCATTCCGATCAAAATTCCACCAGTATTTTTCAAAGAGCTGGAGCAAATAATCCTAAAATGTGTATGGAATCAGAAGAGACCCCGAATTGCTAAGGAAATGTTGAAAAACAAAAATAAAACTGGCGGCATCATGTTACCTGATTTCAAGCTTTACTACAAAGCTGTGATCACCAAGACAGCATGGTACTGGCATAAAAACAGACACATGGACCAGTGGAACAGAGTAGAGAGCCCAGATATGGACCCTCACCTCTATGGCCAAATAATCTTCGACAAAACAGGAAAAAATATCCAGTGGAAAAAAGACAGTCTCTTCAATAAATGGTGCTGGGAAAACTGGACAGCCATATGTAGAAGAATGAAACTCGACCATTCTCTTACACCGTACACAAAGATAAACTCGAAATGGATAAAAGACCTCAATGTGAGACAGGAATCCATCAGAATCCTCGAGGAGAACATAGGCAGTAACCTCTTTGATATCAGCCACAGCAACTTCTTTCAAGATATGTCTCCAAAGGCGAAGGAAACAAAAGCGAAAATGAACTTTTGGGACTTCATCAAGATCAAAAGCTTCTGCACAGCAAAAGAAACAGTCAACAAAACAAAGAGGCAACCCACGGAATGGGAGAAGATATTTGCAAATGACAGTACAGACAAAAGGTTGATAT
The DNA here is from genome assembly GCF_963455335.1 of Martes martes. Taxonomy (NCBI): domain Eukaryota; kingdom Metazoa; phylum Chordata; class Mammalia; order Carnivora; family Mustelidae; genus Martes; species Martes martes. The sequence goes on along the minus strand of NC_137897.1, from coordinate 35,432,197 downwards.
CCAGGATCTATAAAGAACTCCTCAAACTCAACACACACAAAACAGACAATCATATTAAAAAATGGGCAGAAGATATGAACAGACACTTCTCCAATGAAGACATAGAAATGGCTACCAGACACATGAAAAAATGTTCATCATCACTAGCCATCAGGGAGATTCAAATCAAAACCACATTGAGATACCACCTTACACCAGTTAGAATGGCCAAAATTAGCAAGACAGGAAACAACGTGTGTTGGAGAGGATGTGGAGAAAGGGGAACCCTCTTCCACTGTTGGTGGGAATGCAAACTGGTGCAGCCACTTTGGAGAACAGTGTGGAGATTCCTCAAGAAATTAAAAACAGAGCTTCCCTATGACCCTGCAATTGCACTACTGGGTATTTACCCCAAAGATACAGATGTAGTGAAAAGAAGGGCCATCTGTATCCCAATGTTTATAGCAGCAATGGCCACGGTCGCCAAACTGTGGAAAGAACCAAGATGCCCTTCAATGGATGAATGGATAAGGAAGTTGTGGTCCATATACACTATGGAGTATTATGCCTCCATCAGAAAGGACGAATACCCAACTTTTGTAGCAACGTGGACAGGACTGGAAGAGATTATGCTGAGTGAAATAAGTCAAGCAGAGAGAGTCAATTATCATATGGTTTCACTTATTTGTGGAGCATAACAAATAACATGGAGGACATGGGGAGATGGAGTGGAGAAGGGAGTTGAGGGAAATTGGAAGGGGAGGTAAACCATGAGAGACTACGGACTCTGAAAAACAACCTGAGGGTTTTGAAGGGGCAGGGGGTGGGAGGTTGGGGGAACCAGGTGGTGGGTATTAGGGAGGGCACAGATTGCATGGAGCACTGGGTGTGGTGAAAAAACAATGAATACTGTTACGCTGAAAATAAATTTAAAAAATGCTAAAAAAATAAAATAAAATAAATAAATAAAATAAAAAATTGAGGTATAACGGCCATGTATTATATGAGTTTCAGGTGCACAACATAATGGTTTCATATTTGTTTGCAAAATGATCATCACAATGAGTCTGGTTAACACCCATCACCACACATTTTTACAAATTTTCTTTTTCTTATCATCAGAACTTTTAAGATCGACTCTCTTAGCAACTTTCAAATATTCAATGCAGTATTGTTAACTATAATCCTCCTTTAAAGCTGAGCTCAAAGCTCACAACTCTTGGAAACATTCACTGGGTAATTCCAGACCCTTCTGGTCAGCTTTTCCATCCTCTTCCAGGTAGGATTGTCAGATCAAATAAGTATACTTTTATGCTAACAATACTCTAAAATCATATATTTCTACATTATACCATTATAAAAATCATTGAAAAAAGTATTCTTGGAATTGACTAATATTAAAGAAGTATGCATTATCTGAAATTCAAACTTAACCAGACATTCTTGTTTTTATTTGCTAAATCCAGAAAGTCTCCTTTCACTTCTGTAGTGGCCTTTTTTAAAATTCTTATTTACTTATTTGAGAGAGAGAGAATGGGAGGGGGTGAGGAACAGAGGGAGAAGGACAAGCAGACTCTACACTGAGTGTGGAGCCTGACGCAGGGCTCCATCTCACAACCCCAAGATCATGACCTGAGCCAAAATCAAGAGCCAGGGACTTAACCGACTAAGCCAACCAGGCACCACCATAATGGCCTTTTCTATTGCTTTGGTGACATTTTCTATGTGGGGATGTTTAATGCTTACTTCAACTTTCATGTGTTTATTTCTTATTGTCCTGAATCAATCAATGTATTTAGTTGTCAGCAATGGAAACCAACTCTAACTGATTCAAATGGAAAAGGAATTTATCAAAAGCATATTGGTAACTCACAGAAATGCCCAGAGATCTGGAAAACCTGGTTCAAAATGATACCCTACATCACTCCACAGACCAGAGGAAATTCTGCAGCTACCACCCCCGAAGGTCAGACATTGCTGCTCCACCAGCCATGCTGTTCCCTGGCAAACGAAGACCTCCCTCAATGCCAGCCTCTTTGAGTGACTACTTCCAGGTCCAATGTGGAAGGAGTGTGTTTGAATCATTGAGAGGCAGCCACACACCCATGCATAGCTGCAAGGGAAGCTGATAAAGTATAGATCAGGTATTTTAAGTTTTTCTACTGAGAGGTAGACCCTTCCTGCCACCAAAATTTGTAAGGTGGGGACATCTCTACACATCAGAAAGGGATTCAGGGGATTAGTGACAGAAAAGTCTCACTGATAAGACTTCTTTAGAGAGGAAGGACTATATCCTCACTAATGTACCCAGAATAGCATTTTGCAAAAGAAGTAACCAGTCTTTGTTAATTGAATGATTGATAGTGACCGTTCAAAATATGTTGCTGATTTTTTTAAACTCATTGCAGCTCTAAGAAGACATGAACAGACATTTCTCCAAAGAAGACATACACATGGCCAACGGACACATGAAAAGGTATTCAACATTGCTCATCATCAGGGAAATGCAAATATAAACTATGATGGGACATTACCTTACTCCTGTCATAATGACTAAAATCAAGAACACAAGAAAAAACAAGTGTTGGCAAGGATATGGAGAGAAAGGAACCCTCGTGCACTGTTGGTAGGAATGCAAACTGGTGCAGCCACTCTGGAAAACAGTATGGAAGTTCCCCAAAAAGTTAAAAGTGAAACTACCCTACAATCCAATAATTGCACTACTGGGCACCTTACCAAAATATGTGAAAACACTAATTCAAAGGGATACATGCATGCCTGTGTTTATAGCAGCATTATTTATAAAAATTATGGAAGCAGTCCAAGTATCCCTCGATAGATGAATAAAGAAGTGGTGTGTGTGTATGTATGTATGTATGTATGCATGCATGCAGAATGGAATATTACTCAGCCATAGAAAAGAATGAAATCTTGCCATTTGCAAGAATATAGATGGATCTAGAGGGTACAATGCTAAATGAAAGAAGTCAGTCAGAGAAAAGACAAATACCATATGATTTCACTCATATGTGGAATTTAAGAAACAAAACAAATGAACAAAGGGTTGGGGGGAGGGACAAACCAATAAACAGACTCTTAACTATAGAGAACAAACTCATGGTTACCAGATGGGAGGGGGTAGGGAGATGGGCAAATAGGTGAAGGTAATTAAGAGTACACTTATCATGATGAACGCTAGGTAATGTACAGAATTGTTGGATCACCGCATGGTACACCTAAAGCTAGTGTAACACTGTATGTTAACTACACTGAAATTAAAATTTTAAAAACCCATTGCAGCTTTAACCTGGAGAGTATTTGAAAGAGTTACATTACACATTCAATGGCCTAGATACTAGCATTACAAAGATGAATAAAGCAAACTTTCTGAGCTCTGGGTTCCTCTGATGAGGAAGGCCTACTGCGTAACGTTTACAATGCAATCAGGTAAATGTTCAGATGTAGGACAAGGAGAAGGTACTATGGGAAATCATATAAGAAAGGCTCTGCTTGGGCCAGGGAGTAGGGCAGTTTCACAGAGGAAATAACACTGGGGCTCAGCTTGAGAGAAGGGGGTGGAGTTGCTCATCAGTATAGTGAACCCAGAGGTGACAATGAACGGGTCACATAAGTCAAACTCAGGAAATAATATCTGTGGAGGAGAGGTGTCCCTTGTGAGGGGTGAGGGGCTTAGGGAAAAAGGATAAAGGGAAAAGGTTTTGGTAAAACACACACACACTATCATCCTATTTGTATAAATGAGACTTCAGTGGAATGGGATAATTCTACTATGATAAGTGACTCAGAGACAAAACCTGAGCAGATGTCAATGACCCTAGGAGGCATTTAGAGCAAATAATATTCAGGAACATGAAAAACTACCTGAGGGGCACCTGGGTGGGTCAATTGGCTAAGTGTCCAACTCTTGATTTTGGCTCAGGTCATGATCTCAGGGTTATGAGATCAAGCCCTGCAAAGGGCTCCATGCTCAGCGTGGAGTCTGCTTGAGATTCTCTCTTTCCCTTTCCCTCTCTCCCTCCCTTGCTTTCTCTCTCTTTCTCTCTCAAAAATATAAATAAAGGTAAAATCTTTAAAAAATGAAAAACCTACCTGAAGTGCCCAGTCCTTACCGTACTTCACAACAGAAGGTCTTTGCCCAAAAGTGCAGAAAGCAGCACTTCTCAAACTACTTATAAATAACACTTAAAATGGTCTATACCCACACAGTTCAGTAAAAATACAATAAGGGCCACATATGTCATTTTAAGTTTTCTAGTAGCCATATTAAAAAAGTAAAAGAGGAAAACTCACTATTGTCAAGATCTCAGACTTCCCAATTTGATCTATAGATTCAATGCAATCCCAAAGAAAATCCCAGCAAGTTACTTTGTGGATGTCAACAAACTGACTCATAAGTGTATACAGAGAGGCAAAAGATCCAGAATAGCCAACACAATATTAAAGGAGAAGAACAAACTTGGAAGACTGACACTACCTGACTTCAAGACTTACTATAGAGCTACAGTAATCAAAATAGTGTGGCATTGGCAAAAGAATAGACAAATGGATCAATGGATCAGAATAGAGAGCCCAGAAATAGTCCCACTTAAATACTGTCAACTGATCTTTGACAAAGGTGAAAAGGCAGTTCAATGGAGAAAAGATAGTCTTTTTGATATATGACACTGGAACAACTAGACATCCACATCCAAAAATACAAAACAAAACAAAACAAAAAAACCTAGATACAGACCTTACAGGCTTCACAAAAATTAACTCAAAATGGCTCTTAGATCTAAATGTAAAATAAAAAACTGTAAAACTCCCAGAAGTTAACATATGAGAAAATCTAGAGGACCATGGGCATCAACACCAAATGTATAATCCGTGGAAGAAACCATTGATAAGCTTGACTTCATGGAAATTAAATATCTTCTGCTTTGCGAAAGATACTGTCCAGAGAATGAGAAGACAAGCCACAGACTGAGAGAAAACATTTATAAAGGATTATTATCCAAACTATACAAAGAACTCTAAACAATAAGAAGACAAAACCAAAAAAAAAAAAAAAACCTGAGTGAAAAAATGGGCTGAAAACCCGAACAGTCACCTCACCAAAGAAGATACACAGGTTTCAAAGAAGCAATATGAAAACATGTTCCACAAAACTATGGAGATAGTAAAAAGATGAGAGGTTGCCAGGGGTTAGGGACTGGAGGAATGAGTAGGTGAAGCACAGAAGACTTTTAGGACAGTGAAACTATTCTGTATGATACTATAATAGTGGATGTATGTCATTACACATTTGTTCAAACCCATATATAATCTACAACAGTGAGTGAACTCTAGTGTAAACGGTGGACTTGGGTGATAATAATGCATCAGTGTAAGTTCATCAGTTATAACAAATGTACAGCTCTGGTTAAGGATGTTGACAGTGGGGGAGGCTATGCATGTAAAGGCGGGGCAGAGTGTGTATGGGAACTTTCTGTAATTCTGTTTGATTTTGCTGTGAACCTAAAACTGCTCTAAAAAGTCAAGTCTAGTTAAAAGTAAAAAGAAACAAAAAAGTAAAAAGACACAAGCTATCTTAATTGTGTAATATCATTTACTTAACCCAGTATATGTAAAATATTATCATTGCAACATGTACAATCATTATTAATGAGATATTTTAGATTCTTTTTATCAGACTGAGCCTTTGAAATCCACTGTGTAGTTTACATTTACAGAAATCTCAGTTCAGACTAGCCACGCTTCAAGTGCTAATTAGCCACGTGCAGCTAGTGGCTATCCTGCTGAATAGTGGAGGTCTGTAGCCTGCTCAAGAAAATGAGTTCAGTGACTATGCACTTGGGTATCTTTGCAATGTCAAATTGCTATGAATATTTTTAAGTGCTCACTCTAAATTTTTTTTAAAGATTTTATTTATTTATTTGACACAGAGAGAGAAAGAGATCACAAGTAGGCAGAGAGGCAGGCAGAGGGGGAGGGGGAAGCAGGTTCCCTGCTGAGCAGGGAGCCCGATGTGGGACTCGATCCCGGGACTCCAGGATCATGACCTGAGCTGAAGGCAGTCGCTTAACCAACTGAGCCACCCAGGCGCCCCTAAATTTTTAACATATCCTGGACCATCAGTGAGTGGTTCACCCACCACACAGAATAGGCCATACACTGAGCAGCTATGGATTAGAAAGTTCCATTCTCCTCCAGAGAGCAGGCAATCAGCAACACAACTCAACACATGATGGACATGGAATCTCTTAAGAATCTTTTGTTCAGGGGCACCTGGGTGGCTCAGTCATTAAGCGTCTGCCTTTGTTTGGCTCAGGTCATGATCCCAGGGCACTGGGATCGATTCCTGCACCGGGATCCCTTCTGAGCAGGAAGTCTGCTTCTCCTTCTTCCACTCCCCTTGCTTGTGTTCCCTGTCTTGCTGTGCCTCTCTCTCTCTCTCTCTCTCTCTCTCTGCCAAATAAAGAAATAAAATCTTAAAAAAAAAATCGTTTGTTCAGGGTGGAAGCAAATTACAGCTTGCAAAAAGGTCCCGTGCTGGGGAAGAGTAGGAGACCAAGCGCAGACAGCTTTTTTTCCTTTGCTCTGCTACCCATAGAAACAGAAATGACAAACAACAAAGGAAGTTCAAAACAAGTGGTTTCACCCAGCTATGGCCCTCTACCACCAAATCTTCCCAGACACTTGGAAATGGGTAAACAGAGCTTAAAGCGAGATTTGAATAGGTAAAGCAAAAATCAATTATTTTCAAATATAGGCTTGAAGGAAGACAAATAAAAGAATTCTCTTAAGTAACATGGTAGTTCTGGAGAAATGGCCTTATTTATGGATGTATTAAAACCATCGGAAACCTATAGGGAATCATTTTTCTGAGAAACAGTTCCCTTGAAAATAAATAAATAAAACTTATTTATCCTGAAAGAGGAGGCAAAATTCACATAAAACAGCTTCAAACAGCAACTTTTCAACCTAAATGAAACAGAAGAGCTTCATCTCTGAAAACCAGTCATAACATAGCAAATCAGTGCTCAGAAAAAAAGTTTGAAATACAAAGGGAATTTGAACAGAAAATGGTCACAAAAAGATGAAGATTTAAATGCCCCACAAGTAACCATTAAAAAGAAATCTTGAACGGAGAATAACCAAATTAAACAGGTCCTGAGTCTGCAGACCTCATAACGTCAAGAACAAGTCACCATCACTCTGTACATATGTCGTTATATATAGTTAAATCTTGAAGAACTAGTGAATTACAGAGTGAGTGACTTGCCTAACAGAGTACCTGAGACTTGGATAGTTACACAAGAGCCAAAATCCAATTAAGACATTAGATTTTTATGGACTGAACTCTTCCTCCCATCAATCCTGGCAAACTTCATGTGTTGAAGCCCTAGGTCCTGATGTGCCTATATTCGGAGACAGGGCCTATAAAAGAGGTAATTCCGGTAAACTGAGATCATAAAGATGGGACTACATGCTTATAAGAAGAGAAAGAGATAGGGGCACCTGGGTGGCTCAGTCTGTTAAGCATCTGACTCTTGATTTCGGCTCAGATCATGACCTCAGGGTCATGAGGTGGAGCCCAGTGTACTCACCGCAGAGTCCACTTGAGATTCCCTCTCCCTCTGCCCCTCCACCCGCCTCCACCGCTTGCAAGCACTCTCTCCCTCTGTCTCTCTCTCTCTCTCTCTCAAATAAATAAATGAAAAATCTTTACGGAAAAAAAAGAAGAAGAGAGAGCAGAGATATCTCTCTCTCTCTATCCCTCCCTTTCTCTCTCTCCCTCTCTCTCTTTCTTTCTCTCTCGTCCTGAGCATGTGCACAGAAGAAAGGCCATCTGTAAAGTAGGAAGAGGGGCCCTCACCAAATAACAGTCCTGCCAGAACCCTAATCTTGGACTTCAAGCCTCTGGAAATGAAATGTAAGAAAATAAACTGCTGTTGTTTAAATCCCCCTGTCTGTAGTATTTTATTATGGCAGGACGAGCTAACACAAATAATTTGGAAGTCCACAATATACAAAGAAATTCCCAAACCATCTTTAAGGAGCAATTAGTACACACAGTAGCAACTAATTGACTCAGCTGCTACGATGTTGAATGATCAAAGTGCGTTTGTGTGTGTGTGTGTGTGTGTGTGTGCGCGCGCGCGCGCGCGCGCCTGTGCTATCCAGCAGTGATGATCAGTCATGAGGGTTTTCTGCCTAATCAATCAGTATGAACTTGGCATTGCAAGAAATAGGAGAGACCATTCCTGTCAACTAAAAGCTCACTATTTAGTTAGGAAGCGAGAACTAATGTGTGTAAAATACTTAATTATTCTCACTTTGTTCTTCATGCAGCAGGAACTCTCTTTTTAAAGATACAGGATCAGTGTTTCCTCTACAAGGAGCTGGCAACTAAGGAATATCATTCAGTGCTCTTGGTCCGGAAGCTGTCCCCAAAGATTTTCTTCATGTAATTCTTCTAATTACCAGAAACACCTGATACACAGAGCACCGGGATAGCCAACGTAGCTCATTAAAACCAAGGTGATGTGAGTAAGAATACTAATGAGATAAGAATTAATGGTGTGGTTATGTTCTAATGTGGTGAATCACCACTGAACGTTAGAACAGAATTTTAAAACCCTGGAGCTAAAGGTAAAGACCAAATGGTCTAAGCTCCCGATTTCCCAACCCAGGCTTCTATGTGCTTGAAGGACTATTCACTAATAGTAAGGGTACACGGGTTCCACACTGTGAAAGGGGAGAAAACTTCTTGAGACAAATGCTGGAGAATGAGGAGCGAGGAAGAAAAACGAAAGTGATGCATATCGAGCATCTACAAAGGGTCAAGAGGCACCATGTTAAATATCTGACATTAGTCATCATATTTAAATTCTCCTATGTCTCCATGGGCTCTAATTAATTAATTAATTCTCTTATGTCCCCCTTTAAGGGGAAAGGTGTTATTCATGCCATTTTACAGATGAAGAAACAAAAGCTCAGAGTGTGGAAGCGACTTGCGTGAGACTATAGAAACGAAATGGCCAGAACCAATACTCCAGCCGACATCTCCAGCCAGTTCTGAAGATGTCACTCTGCTTCTCCAGCTCACACACACCTCCAGCGTGATTCTTAAGCATACCTTAGTCAAAAAGATTTCCACTGTAGGCATATCTCAAAAATAATCGTCTCCAGGAAAATCACCCAGATCCCCCTTGAGAGCCGAGGCAATTATTCCCTCATTGCTCAGAGTATTGGTTGCTGAAGATTCCCAGCTGAGTCCTTCCCTAGGATTTGAACTTGGTAGGTAGGAATTGCCCAAAGTTATTTTCACTCTCTTGAGGGTAGCCACATCCAAGGACTGGTCGGTGGGTGTGAGGTACAAAGGTTCAACCCCCTTGCCTCAGTTTGGGGTAACTCTGAAGAACCATGTCGGTTTCAGAGCTCCCCACTGCACCTGCTGAGGCCCCTGTTGTGACCACATTACATCTCAGCTGCTCCCTCCGCCCCATCCTGCTTCCTTTACTCCCTTATAAATGCCGATCCTGAGGGCAACCCCCCTCCAAGAAAAAACTGGGAAACTGACCTAGGAAATACATCATTTTTAATTTTACCAAAAATTGTACATAATACATCTGAGGCAATATGGAGAAAATGTTGTTCCCTTAGCAGCTGATACATAAAAATCTCATTCCTCCTAATGGGAAAAAAATCTGTTGATAGGTCTCTTGGGGGTGGGGGCGTGTCTCGAGAACCTCAAAGAACATGGCTGGTTAACAAATTAGGGTCACTAATTGGCTGAGATATAATGGGATAATCAAGGACTGGGGAGAACCTGGTGAGATTCCTACATGAAAGCCACATGTAGGAAGAACTAAAAGGAGACCTTGGATATTGGGGAAATGACAAGAAGAAAGACCAGAACACAAAGGTCAGCACAGCATCTCAAGAAGATCAGAGTCATTTGTGGTGAGGTGTGCAAGGTCAACTCCTTCCTCTGTCTGCCCTGAAAAATCGTCAGTGAATTGGACACTTTACTTTGTGTGAATAGATTCCCCATGGGGAGTTCAGAGAGGTTGCTGTGGAGATATCTGATACCTGGACTTAACTTTTAATGAAAAAGAGTAAAGTTCTAGCTCAGAAAATGGTGACATGAACTCTCAGAATCCAAGGAGACAGATATACTGTGTATCTCTGGTTCTAAGGATCTAAAACTGCAAATAGGGGCATCTGGGTGGCTCAGTCTATTAAGTATCTGACTCTCTGATTTTGGCTCAGGTCATGATCTCCGTGTCATGAGATGGGGCCCTCGCATCGGGCTCCACACTCAGTGAGGAGTCTGCTGAGAGATTCTTCCTCTCCTTCTGTCCCTCCCCCCACTCTCTCTCAAATAAATAAATAAATAAATCATTTAATAAAATAAACAGAAGGACAAATAAAAAAACAAGAGCATGCCATTTTCACTATCAGCTTAGCAAAGTGATTTTTAATGAAATTACCAATACAGGAAAAGAAAGTGCATAGGAATGGACCCTCCTACACTATTCGAGAAATTGTATGTTGTTACAGCCTTTCTAAAGGGCAACGTGGTGATACAGAGCAAGAAATGTGTACACATTCATGCTCTTTGACCCACTAATTAGCCATTAGGAAACATATCCCAAGGAAATGGTGATAAACACAAAAATTTATGTTCATGAAAATACTTTGGAACATTATTTACAGTAGCTAAAAACTACTCAACAGTGGGAAAATGTTTAAATAAATTATGCTACATTACCATCCATTACTGGAAATTCTTTCCTCAAAGAACATTTAATGAGATGGGAAAGTGCTTGTGATAATGTTAAGTGAAAATATATGTACATCAACTTCTTCTACACTAGACTCCTAATTCTGTGAAAAAGAAAAAGCTATAAATCTCTCAACTATTTGGTCCAGGTGATGTGTGCATGTGTAAATGAGTACCTAGATCTACCTGTGTGTATATACATTTGTGAATTTGGCAAAATGGGTATGTGTTTTTTTGGAAATGGTAACAAATGGCATAAAAGGAGAAATCCAACTAAAAGAAAAAATGCAACACAAGGGCGCCTGGGTGGCTCAGTCTGTTAACTATCTGCCTTCAGTTCAGGTCATGATCCCAGGGGCCTGGGATTGAGTCCTGCATTGGGTTCCCCGCTCTGCCGGAAGTCTGCTTCTCCCTCTGTCCCTAACCCTACTCATTCTCTCTTCCTCTCACACACACACACTCACACGCACACACACACTCTCTCTCTCTCAAATAAAAAAAATCTTAAAAAAAATACAACACAAAATCTTAGGTTTTATGTCCTTCAACATAAGAGGAATTTGCTTCTTCTCATTTATATTATTAAACAAACTAACCCATTCAAGCACTCAAACTAAGTCCCTGCCTGGTTGGTTGTGTAAACGATAGAACTAATAAAATCATTCCTCCATGTTTTCCCAGGACATGAAAGAGACGATTCCTATGAAGTCTAATTGTTGGGCCATCTTATTTAACAGCATTTCACTCTTCAGTGAATGCGATTATGACATTCAAAGGATAAAGAGCCCTGGTCACTGTTTTCCTGTGGAGAAACCTGCCTAGTCTACTTCCTAGAATTAACTTAGTGGTTTTAAGTTCCTTCCTGGCATGACAAGCACTGATAGACAGGTTTTCTCTCTGCTTGGAAGGTTTGCACTTTGGCTTTGCCCTTCACTTTCCAATGAAACATGTGAGGGCTCAAACTTTACATAGACAAAAGACTCTCCAAGTGATGAGCCTTTTGCCCTAAATAAAACAGCTGTCTTCCTCCACAGACAGACATGCTACCACCCTTCAGGAACAATACAAAACAAAGAAAAAAAATCTTCTTAGCTTTAAAATAACTCTTTGTCACACCCACAGAAAGTGAGATGTGATACCACTTCTCTCCTCCAGGACCTCACAGTCTACTAAGGAAATTCAATGTGCAAACAATCGCAACATAATAAGAGAAATAAGATAAAGTAGAGACAGAAGGTGGTGGGGCCATAGTGAGTTTGCCTCCAGGTTCTTCTCAATGCCCAGCTGCTGGTTGACACGAAGTACCTGATATATTTTCTTTGTACATGGATGACTGGATGGCTGAATTAAAGGATGAATTAATGAATAGAATAGGGAATGCTTGCCCATGAACTTGAGCTTGCCCTAAATGAAGCCATGAGATTGTGCAGCTCGTCACATTAAAAGGTGGAGTCTATGTCCTCAACCTCTTCAATCCCGACTGACTTTTGTCCTGCTTTAACCAATGGAATCTGGGGGAAGTGACACTGAGTTCTAGAACCTACATCTCAATGGGCCTTGCATCTTGCACCTTTAATTTCTTTTAATTCTCCTGCCACCATGTGAAGAAACCTAAGTGAGATCCCAGAATGATGAGAGGACCAGCACCAAGAGGCAGTGACCAAACCCCAGCAACGTGAGCAAGGCCATCTTGTACCTTCGAGCCCCAGCTGAGCTGCCAGTGGTCTGCACAAATGAGTACAGATGAGACCACCCAGTTAACCCCTGCGTTTGTGAAAAGTACAAAATCATCATAGTTTTCAGCCAGTAATTCTTGGGGTGGCTTGTGACACAACAATAAAAAACTAAGACTCAGGCACTAAGAAAGGAAGGAAGGAAAGAGGGAGGGAGGGGGAGAGAAAGAAGGAGAAAGGGAGAGAAAAGAAAAAAGTTGGGGTAAGGCTGTTCTAAACAGAGGCAAGATCTCGTAGAGCATTACAAAGTATGCAGCAGTAACACCACGGGCTGAGAAAAGCCATGTGAACAATTTGAACCAAGCATTTAAGTCCCCAAACATAGAACTTGGAATTTCATACACAGAAGGGACCTGAAAATTCACTGAGGCTTCCAATCTCCTCCTTCTACAGACAAACAAATTGAGGCTCAGGAAGGTTAAAAGTTTTGCCGAAAGTCATACATCCCATGTCATGAAGGTTCGTTCACCAAATCCTAGATTGCCAAGAATTTTTTTTATTCTTTCTCTTACTTGAAACTACATGAACATTTTAAATCCCCAAACAAGGATGACAGTTATTTGCGGAAGACACACACACACACGCACACACACACACACACACACACGCCATAATGGTCTGTGCAGTGCACACAGCTCTGAAGGAGACCATATCCAATGACTGATGTCACCATAGCTCAGTTCACATCCTACAGAAATTCTCTGATAGCAGCAAATACTCAGCGCAAGGGGCTGCCTTATTTTGAACACCATTCAGAACCAGAGAAGGGAGGAGACGGAAGACATCACCTATCATTTGGGACAAAAGGCATAATCAGTGGGAAAATCTGATTTGCAATCATTTAAAAAGGTATTAAAGTGACAGAAAGACCTGGAAAGATGTGTCTGAGAGGGCTTTTTTTTTTTTTAAGTGAAAACAGCACATGGTGGGCTTAGCTACTCTATGGATTTAGATCAGTTGTGATGTTAAATCTATATGCCAAGAGAAAGCATGAGAGACCTGTGGCTCACTGATTCCCCTCATTCAACCCCAGCTCGATATGACTTTATTAGCTTGTTATTGATATTTTGATTCATGGAGCAGTGTTAAAATTCAGTACATAAGCATGAACACCGTGGACGTGATTATTTGACCAACAACCAAAAAAAAACCCTAACATAAGGATAATCTGGGTGTTATCACCAAGTCTCCAGGCCATTACAGTTATTTTTTTTAAGGAAATAAAATAGAAAAATAAAAGAAAGGGGAAGCGTGGGTTCTGGGTAAGTCAATATGAGAGACTTGAATAGAAATAAATATTTATTTGGGTTTTTTTCTCAACAGAAAGCATATTTGTCCCCAAATTAATTTCAAAATTAATTGCTTGGAAATGAAAGAGCTAAGAAGCTTAAGACCTCATGAACAGCTACAAAAGCTTTGGCACACAGGCCTCGCGGGAGCTTGGCTCAGGGCTTGCAACAGAGAAGGAAGAATGGATTGGTCCTCCTTTTTTCACCCATACCCCTGTTAATCTAGCCAAACAAGACTGATCCAGGCTACTTTCTCCCCACCACATCATCTCTGCTACTTTTGGCCTTTGTTCATGAATGTTGAAGAAGAGGAAGAGAAGGAAGTAGCAGCAGGAAGGAAGCGCCCAAGGGAAAGCAAAGATTAAGCTACCAAAACAGTTGAAATATATGATCCCCAAAACTTCACTCTAAAAATAGTTGTTCCATAGTCGGAAGACCAGGCTATCATACGCACATTTGTCCTTATACCAAGGTAGGACCATATTCCATGCAGGTTCCCAGACATCCATAAACATGGATTATGTCCCTGTGGCAAAAATGGTTTCCTGTCCATGAAAAATTCTTGTTCCCCTTCATAGTAGAGACTTATTGCTAAGACACAGAGAACTACACCTCCCTGCACCCCCTATTATCTAGGTGTGGCCATATAACTAGTTGTCACTTATAGAATGCAAACAGAAGTAAAGTACATCATTCTGGACCAAGACTTTTAAGAAACAGAACTACCTTCTCCATGATCTTTTTCCCCTTCCATGATTAGTCGCAGATAACAAAGATAAGGTCTTAGAGAATAGTGGAGCCACAAGATAGAAGGAACCTGGGTCTCTGAATCAACATGTGGAAGAAAACCAACTATGATGAGAAATACGCAATCGGAATGTTATGTGAGCAAGAAATAAACTCTGTTATGTTAGGGCCATAATATATGTTGTGGACATCTCACAGAAACAGGATGGACCTCCACCTAAAAGCTGGTTTGGATGTTGAGACTGATGATGCCACACATATACCATTAGCATCTGAAAAGATTATTCATATAATGAGATTTTCTGGGAAAAGAAGGGCAGGGCCCCAAGGAGGTCCCCAAAATGGCTTGAGAGAGCAGGAAGGGGCAACTGGCTTGGAGTTTAATGGTGGTTGGGGGCAGGGTTGGGGTGAGGGTTCCCACATGTGAACCAAGGCTTGCCTGGTTTGGTCTTCCCACCAGCACCAAAGGAGGGAATGCCTGGGCTTTTTTAACTCATTTGCCCAGATGTGCAGTTGAAGGGAAGGAGGAAATGGTGGCGTTATAAAGCTCTCAGCTGTCACATGTCAAAAATTGAGCTAGAGTCTATTACAATTACTCTTGATGTTTGATTGATGGCTAAATGTTCCATGTTTCATTTAACTGAATGAACTTGCATAAGTAGGCCATTAGAGTGTTCTAGGAAGCCTAGAGCCCATAAGAGAAGTAAAAGTTCTTTTGAATGCCTTATCCAAGAGCTCGGTGTTATGTATTTTGAGAAGTAAAATGAGCACCTTGGGGGCACCTGGGTGGCTCATTCAGGTGAGCATCTGGCTCTTGATTTTGGCTCAGGTCATGGTCTCATGGATTGTGAGATCAAGCCCCATGTGGGGCTCTGAGCTCAGAGGGAAGTCTGCTTGAAGATTCTCTCCCTCTACCCCTGCCCCAAATCTCTCTCTCTCTCCCATAAATAAATAAATACATACATACATCTTTTTAAAAATTAAAAATAAATAAAAAATAAAATGAGCACCTTGGTCAATCATCATCTGGAATTCTGAAGGGGATAAAGAATGTCTTGGTGAAGTCTTGTATTGTGCCTTTAGTATATGCAGAGACATGTGACATTCATTTATATATGTGTGAGGCAAGAGCCTCCCAGAGTTCTTTACCCTGAAAAAGGCCACCTTGGACAAAGAATTGTTGCTGCCATTGGCCAAGTCAGACAGCCAGACCACTGATAATGGCACCATGTGTGTAAAATGTGCAAAGGAGGCCAACTGCTGACCAGGACCTCCACTGTTAAGACAGTGGCTGAAATTCAGCCAATTGTGCTAAGGTCCCATCCTTGATCAGGTAAGATCTGACTAAGGGATGAAAAGCAGAAACTCTCCCACAAACCCCTATTACATGTGATGGCAGCAATACCATACATAAAGTGTCCAAATCCGCATTGTTGTTTGCTCTGTTAATCCTGAGGGACTTCTCAGGTAGCCAGTGGAGTCTTGGAGAGTGGTAATCTCCTCCGTACCATGACATTTAGCAAAGAACTGAGGACAAGAGAGGCTACCGTCCTCCCAACTACAGGTAAGATATGCCAGAAGATACAGGCTTGGCTCCATCTGGTATCAGGGAAGCCTTGGTGGCCATGCTGAGCTGGCAGGATGCTGCTTTCATGATCCAAGGCATAACTGTCAGCTGGGTCCAGAGGGTCACATGTTCAGGGCCTGTGCATTGGTAATTTCTGACCATCATGGGTGGTCCAGAGACTCCAAGAGGCTTGAGAGGAGGTGGCTAAATGCTCTACAGTGACAGAGTCTCTGGGGGGCATTAGCAGGAGTTCCTAGAGCTTTCTGTTGTAGGTAACCCCATTCAAAGTTACTTAGAACCAGTAACAGTAAATATACATTAGAAGTGGACTTCAGTAATTAACACTATAACAGTATAAATGTAAGGAACAGGGGCACCTGGGGGGCTCAGTCCGTTGAGTGGCTGCCTTTGGCTCAAGTCATGATCCCGGGATCCTGGGATCAAGTCCCGCATTGGGCTCCCTGCTCAGCAGGGGGCCTACTTCTCCCTCTCCCTCTGCCTTTCCCCTCTGCTTGTGCTTGCTCTCTCTCTCTCTCTTGCTCTCTCTCTCTCTCACACACACACACAAATAAATAAAAATCTTTTAAAAAATAAAATAAAATAAATGTAAGGAAAAGTATAAATGGGCTTACATAAAATTTGTAAATGAGGAATACGTTATCTCCAGAACCCAAAAAGCCTAAAAGTTGCTGGGCTTGTTTTAATGCTGTGGATGCTAAGAGAGCCAATCGCTGTTTCCTGACAATGTCAGGACTTTAAGGTGGCCAGGCACCGTACAGTGTGGGGGACAACTGCCCACTCCTTGTTTGTGAGCTCATTTGTTTTTCTATTCTCTGCATTACTGTAGCAAATGAAGGAGGAGAATGTGATCAGTTTGATGTCCTAAGTGTGCTTTCAGAGAAAGCTGGGTATTCTTGAGATCTTGTCTGCAAGATTGTGTGTGACTGCAAGGCTGTGGAGATACCCCACAGGTACCCCAGTAAAGAAGAACTAAGTCACCTCAGGTGTGAAGGCAAACTGGCTGACAGGCTTTGAAATAGTGAACAAAACCTATCAGCCAAATTTATGACTGCAGAGTACTTACCAGTTGCTGATTGGATGGAGTAAGTAAGATTCGCTGGAGTAAGTAATTTCAGTAATATCTGATATGGGGGACCATGGAATTATGGGATGGGACCATAGAATTATGGTTGCAATGGTGGGACCACGGAATTATGGTTGCAGTGATCCACTGTGAGGTGCTTCCAACCTTTCTGGTTTTAAGAACAGGCCAAATTGGTCTGTAAAATGGAGAAATATTGGGAATAATCAATTGTTCTCTAAAATAAAATGAGTTTCAACCCTCGAAGGCCCTGTGTTAATTAACAATAGGCCTCCAGACCAAATTCACCTTCATTTTGCATGTTTTTCCACAGCTGCATAAGTGGAAACTATGAAAAGGCTTATTTAGTTTCCACAGCTGGTTGTTTATATGATGACTTCACCCTATGAACCATTCCAAAATCCAGACTCTGAGAAAGGGTGGCCTCTGAATCCACCAACCAGCTGTGTGGCAGCTTGTTTTCTGTTTCATGCTGGCCTTGTCTGTGGTTGTCATATCCAGTTCCACTGGGAGCTCGCCATTCAAGTTACTTGTTGCTTCCAACAGGGTTTTCTGTGGCCTTGGAAACTCAGGATGAGAAGGATTTATACACAGGTGAAGAGAAAGGGTGAAATTTTCCATCATTGTATGACTAATGTAACTTTCCTAGGAGGAGACAAAAAGTTCATGACTCATTTTCTGAATTTGTTTTCTATTACAGCATTTATTTATTAACATACGGCTCTAAGGGGTGACCATTGATGAACCCTCAGCCAGCTGAAAAAAGCCAGCCTCAACTTTTCAGCAGGGTGAACCTTCCAACACTTGAGTCTGGGATCCAGAAAAACAGCTTCCATGTGGAGAACACTGCTGACACAGGAAGGGAAAAAAGGGAAAAACAAAACAAAACAAAACAAAACAAAAACAAAAAAACACTGTGCAAAAGTCAACCATGAAGTCTCGGGCTAAGCAAAAATAATGCTGACAAGAGTTTTTTACATTTTTTTGCTTAATGTTTTCCTCCTGTTCTGCTGTTTGTATAACTCAGACTGTGGCCATCAATTTCTAATTATGTGGGCTGCTTATTGTTTTCTTTAGAAAACAAAATTAAGTACTGTCCCTGGACTTCCACAATGAGGAGATATCCTCTGTATATCTATCTGGTTATTTAATGCCCAGCAAGGCCCAACCATTTGGGCCACATGGTCTGTGTGTTTTGACACTGGTTGATTCCTGTGACTGGCTCCAATTGCCAAGCCCCATTTCTCAGGAAAGTCATTTTCGTGGTCCGGTTTTGCTGATGGAAAATACAAGATCTCATAAAGTAGGACTGACGAAGCACCTATGACTTGTTAAGTAGAGAAATTAATGCAAAGTTAATTTCTACAAAGTTCATCACATCAGTTAGGAAACCTCCGCCTCCCTTCTGAGGATACCGCGGAGGGACTATAAGCTCAGGAGCAGAGCAAACCAGTTTAAAACCTGGCTCTACCACCTAATCATTTACTGGATGTTTGTAGAGAAGACCCTCAAGATGGGCCAAGACCTCTCCAGGGAGTTCAAGGTTTGTCTTCTAAGGAGTCACATGTGCGTGTCCTAAATTATCTTGTCTAACATGTGTCCCATTCTCCTTCAACAAGGAACCTCTTCTTAGTGGCTTGGTCATCATTCAAATTCGTCACCATGCAGCTCTAGCAAGTGATGTCCTCAGGTCCTCAGGTTCTTTCAAAATCTGTAGGGCCATTTGTCTCTGCATTCCATGGCCCCAGAATAATGTACAAATCAATGTTTGAATCTTCTTTTCATGTGTTTTTTTTTTCTCCTGTCCCTTGATTTCAGGCAGTCTCTTGTCCAAAGTCCCTTTCTGCCTGCAGTCAGGCAGTATATCTCTCTATAGCAGCTCCTCTCCTTTATTCTAATTTGCTTTTACAAACCTTGGGTGGGCTTAGAAATGAAATAAAAATTTCTTTGAATTGATTATAGAAGGAGGTAAACAGATTTTGAGTAAGGGACCAGGGAGTTAGTAATGAAGTTTGTCATATCTATTTTGACTGTGTTATGGACTGAACTGTGTCCTCCTCAAAATTCCTGTGAGGAAGCCCTGACCCTCAGTGTGACTGTATTTGGAGATAGGACCTATACCGTGGTAATAAAGGTTACATTAGGTCATAGGGTGGGGCCCTAAAGGACTCTGACCTTGTAAGAAGAGGAAGAGACAGTTGACCTCCCCCCACCTCTCTATGGGCACACGGAGAAAAGGCCATGTAAGGACACAAGGAGAAGGTAGCCATCTGCAAGCTCGGAGAAATGTCTCACCAGACACCACCTTGATTATGAACTTCCAGATAAATTATTCTTGTTTAGCTACCCAATCTGCGGTATTCTTTAATGGCTGCCTGAGCAGACAGACACAGACTGCTTAAAGAGTTTTTTGTTGGGTGGTTTTCTTTGGGGAGGGGTGCAACACTCAGGATCCTGCCTGTGTTATTCAGAGTGGAGTTTCTGGATAAGAAGTTACTTTTAGCCACCCTTTAGCCTGGGTGGCTGAGTGCGTTAAGCCTCTGCCTTCGGCCCAGGTCATGATCTCAGGGTCCTGGCGTTGAGCCCTGCATCAGGCTCTGCATCAAGCCTGCTTCCCTCCTCCCTCTGCCTACTTGTGATCTCTGTCTGTCAAATAAATAAATAAAATCTTTAAAAAAAGAAGTTACTTTAAAAAGTTCTAATAAAATATTATAAAAGAAAAATTAATGAAGATTTTTCCATTACGTGAACAATTGGAAAATTATAAGCTAAAATTCCAGTGCCACAATTGATCTTCATCTGCATACTTGTGCAGTTAAGTCCTTTTGGTCAATGTAAAACACAACTGATTAGCATTCTGGTGATACAAATCTAAGCACCAAAAAAACTACACTGGTATGAAGCCAACATTTCAGTGCCCATGTTTTAATTCAACTCTAAACACATTCTTACAATCAGTACCACTAGCTTTCCCAATGCACCATCAAGAAACGTAATCATTGTGGTACTTATTGCAAGGCCTTCCTGCAGAAGTGTGGAAGATAAATCCAAACTCCAAGTATTGTCTGGCAGCTTTGTTTTCTTTATTTTTTTTTTAAGAGAATACGACCAACTACTCAAAAATAGCTGTGTTAAGATAAATGATATTAACCATTCAGCTGGGGCCCATCCTCAGTGCCATGAAGATGCTTTTTTGTTATTGTTTAAAATTTGTTTAAAAAAGGCGGGGGGGGGGCTGTGCCTGGGTGGTTCAGTCTTTAAGCATCTGCCTTCTGCTCAGCTCATGATCCCAGGGTCCTAGCATCGAGCCCCACATCAGGCTCCCTGCTCAGCGGGAAGCCTGCTCCTCCCTCTCCTCTGCTGTTCCCCTGCTTGTGTTCCCTCTCTCACTGTGTCTCTCTCTGTCAAATAAATAAATAAAATCTTTTTTAAAATTTTAAATAAATTAATTAATTTTTAAAAAACCTAACTAACCTTATTCATGCACCACTTCACTCACTAAGAAAATATAATACTCTCAATTTTTTTTTCCGGATTCTGCTAGATTAGGGATGGCCAAGGACAGGTCACATGCCCAACCCAAATTCCCACCACAGCCAGTTTTTGTAAGGCCTAGACCTAAGAATGTTTTTACATATATTTTATGAAAGCATAGTTAACATACAGTGTTACATTAGTTTCAAGTGTATAATATGATTCGGTGATTCTATACATTACTCATTGTTCATCGTGATAAGTGAATCTTAATTTCCTTTATCTATTTCACCCCCACCCATCTCCCCTCTGACAACCACCATGGGTGGATCTAAAGAGTCTTCGGCAAAGTGAAATGTCAGACAGAGAAAGACAAATACCATATGATTTCATTCATATGTGGAATTTAAGAAACAAAACAACAACCAAAAGAGACACGAAAAACAGTTTTAAATACAGAGAACTGGTGATTTTACATTTTTGAAAGACTGTAGTGATGACGATGATGACGATGACAACGACGATGATGACGATGACGACGACGATGAGCACTTTGAAGAAGGAGAAGGAGGAAGAAGAAGAAGAAGGGATGGTGGACAAAAAAGAGGAGAAACAGAGAACTTATGTGGCCAGTAGAGCCTAAAACATTTACTATCTGGCCCCTCACAGAAAAAAATTACCTGATGGTAAAATTATGTACTGACTTTGGGGCAAGCCCTAGGAATGGAAGAATAATGGTATTTATATGAAATTGCAAAATAAGGCTAAATATACAAGACTCTGTGCACATTCATTCCTCTTACAGTGGAAATATTGGATAATGAATCTCCACTAAAACAAAGAGTCTATGGAAAAGTGAAAATATTTGGGAAAAGTGTTTGAGGTTAATCACTGATCTATCCCTTGCAATGCAGAAAGGAAGTCGATGGTTCCAACATCAAGGGAAGGGACACCAGGTAGAGAGGTATGAAGGGCCACAATATAAAAGGATAAACTGGTTGCAATTGGTAGCAAATCAAAGAAAATTCAATAGGAACACTTTTGTATAGGCATTGCTATAAGGCGCACATCTTGACCAAATAGATGAGAGATGTTAAAATCTACCATTTAAATTGGCTGAGAAAAAAACATCAGAAGCAAAAGACATTTGCATTATTCTTGGAGGGCTCTTTTGATAGCAGAAATCTGTCTTCTCCTCAAAGACAAGTGTGCCCAAGCACTCTTATTTATATTACAGGGGCTGAACTTCAAGAGGAAGGTTTTAAAAATAAAGCCACCCCATGCAGAAGGTAAAGAACAAAAGAGCACTCCTTTTCATTAAGTCTTGATTGGGATAGGTTGAGGGGAAGGCAGTGTGTTATTTTGGGTGAAAATCAAATACACCAAATGAGCAAAGAACATAAAAAGGTAATTAACATTAGGAAATAAAGATATGAGAAAGTGCTTATCCTCCTAATTGCATAAAGAAATGCAATTTAAAGTAATCTCAAGGTGTCACTTTACACTATTAAATTAGCAAGATTTTTTTTAATGGCAAGAACAATGTGTGCTGGCAAAGTTGGGGTAAAGCTGGAGCACATCTACCGCTCTAGGGCAGGGTAGGGGTGAAAGGAATGCCTACTGGAGATTGGAAAGAAACTGGGTACCTTGTGCTAAGGAGTCAGATCCTTTTCCTCAGTATAGATGCTCACTTTGGGGGAATTAACTTAAGGAAATAATTCAAGAGCAGGAAAAAAATTCTCATTCAAAAACATGTTCACTGCTACCCTATACATAGAAACACACAGGCAATTAGAAACAACCAAATGTTCAAAACTGGGAGACAGGAGTAAATATTGATATTATAACCATTTGGGAGAGAATAACGTATAGCCATTGAAACCCTAATAACAAAGACCATGTAGTAACATGGAAAAAATATTTTAGGATATTGTCAAGTCAGAAAGCAAAATACACAACAGCATGTGCAGTGTATTTACAACTACTAAATATGCGCTCGCTGGACACAAACATAAAAGCCATACCCCAAAATAAAACATTGGATGGAGTAGGGAGGTGCCTTCGTAGCTCAGTCGGTTAAGAATCTGACCCCTGATCTCAACTCAGGTCTTGATCTCAAGGACGTGAGTTCAAGCCCCGTGTTGGGCTCCACACTGGCCTGGTTAAAAAAAAAAAAATGCTGTAGGCAAGGGTAGGATTGTAAGATGATGGATGTTTTCTTGGCATCAGTTGTCCTTAATGTTGATATATTATGTTTTCCTTGTTAAAGAGAAAACTTTTTGAGCTTCTTGCATGCACATATGAGCATTCCACTGATGAATCTAGACCCACTGGAATATAGCACATCCCATCTGGAACTTTTCTTTTTTTTCTTTTTTCTTTTTTAAGATATTTATTTATTTATTTGTGAGAGAGAGAGCACAAGCAGGGCGGAGGGGCAGAGGCAGAAGGAGAAGTAGGCTCCTTGTTGAGCAAGGAGCCCGATGTGGGACCCTGGACTCCCAAGACCCTGGGATCATGACCTGAGCCAAAGGCAGAGGCTTAACTGACCGAGCCATGCAGGCGTCCCCCTCCTCCTTTTTTTTTTTTTTTTTAAGATTTTTGTTTTCATCTGGGACTTTTCTGAGACCAGGTTTTCTGGCACAAAGTAATGAAAAACCTCAAAGTGGCCACTTGCATGGAAGAGTTTACAGTCTGCTTTCTGAGCCAACCAGAGCTCTGAACTCAGACTCCTGCTTCATTTGAAGTTTCTCCTCCTTTTTCATTCTATATCCAGACCTTTATTTCTGCTAAGAGAGTCTTGCTGAGCTCATATTTGAGTTCCCAAGCAAACAAATTCAGTTCTGTTTCCAACTGCCACTTAGTAGTCTCTTTTACTACAATGGGACACATCATCAGAAGATCTCGCTTAATATCTATGGCGGTCACTATATTGCGGAAACTGTCTGTCATGGCAGCTCCCGCTACTCCCCATCATGACCACGATGAGAATTGACTGCACCCCATCAGCCCCCACCTGTTTCAGGAAATAGCTGGCCACATAAAACTGGCCATCCCATTACTAAGCAATCCTTCCTCTTGAAATGCCCCCACCCAAATTGCTCCTATACCCCCTTGCAAGCAACCAGAGACTGTTAAGTGTACCTAAAGACAATTAGGAAGTCTCCCCTGCTTCTGACATTCCCATCTCAGTAGAATGCTTGCCAATTAGCAACTGTCTCAATATCTTCCTACTTTCCACTACACAACTGATTTTCCCTGCTAATACCATTGAATGCCCACTGAAATCAAAGTGACCTGTGGAAGGGGTCCCTTGCTGCAAGCTTATGAATGCACAGCTTCAGTTAATTGTGCCTCGGATTTGGTTTTGTCTTTGACACTTTCTTTAGACAGTTTTCCCAATCTTTAAATAATTAAGATGAAACAACTGTGAAGGAGAAAAAAGCTGGTGGTTCTTTAGGATTGAAAATGAATCCCATTAAAGGAAACAGAAAGCCAAACTTTAAGTAGTTCAATTATGAAACAACCAAAGATGAAGAAAAGATGAGGCCTGATTTTAAAGCTTCTGAATGTGAGATTTCAATCACCTCTCCAAGCTATTCAAATTGGAGAGAAGCATTTTATTCAAATCACAGACAATCGTGCCAAGATGTCTTTCCCTTTGGACTCATCTAGAATTTCCACAAAGTCACGTGATTCCTTTTTCTTTGTCCAGTTGCAGCTCCTCTGTCTTCTCAGCCTCCGAGATCCAACTGGCAGAGAATCATGGCAAGCAGTGCACCTCCCAGGCCCTCTCTCCACCCCGACTCCTCACATCCTGTCCCTGTGATGATGAAAAGTTCTCCTCAAAGAAAGCTTGTGAAGAAATGCTTCCTTCATACCAATCTCTAAGTAACTGGCAAAAATTTAGTGCTAACCCCTGTCATGGGTTCAGCGGCATTCCCCAAAAGATATGTCCATGTCCTAATCCTCAGGATCTGTGAAGGTGACCTTATTTAAAAAGATTTCTGCAGATGGAATGAAGTGAAGAGGAGGTCATACAGGATTAGAGAGATCCCTAAATCCAATGGCTGTGGTCCTCAGATAGAGAGGGCAATGTGGAGGGACAGACAGACAGGGAAGAGGGTCATGTGACTCTGGGGAGTTGTGGAGTTGCAAGCCAAGGGCTGCCAAGGACTGCAGGCAATCACCAGAAGTCAGGAGATGGGCATGAAACAGAGTTTCCTGCCAAGCTCTCAGGGGCAGCACGGCCTTGCAAATCTGCAGCTTTGATTTCCAATGTGTGGCGGAGCTCCGGAACTGTGGGAGAATACATTTCTGCTGTCTGAAGGTTCTTTGTTATGACGGGCCTCGGAAACTCATGCAGCCCTCGTAGGCTATTTGCACTTGAGTGACCAGGGCTCAGATGGTGGAATTGCAAGAACGAGGCAGCTAGTAGGGAAGACTTTTGAAGAGTCACAGGTCCTATGGGCAATCGCCTGGAAAATACACCATGTGTTTTAAGGCAAAAACCGAACACTTGAAGGAACACAGGAGTTGGTGTTGTCCCCAGAGTTGTGAAGAGAGAAAGGAAAGGACATCTGAAGTGTCACCAAATGTTATTCACACCTGGTACCATGGCACATATAGATCACTAATTTAGGAACCCAGCATTCATCTTGCAGTTTACCTTGTCGTACTCCCCTAAACTTCTTCTTTAACTCTTTCTCTTCCTTTAACCATCTCACTAAGAAACGCCTCCACCAGAGCGGAGGCCAGGCAAAAGGAGAAAACAGTATAGCTAGTAGTAACCACAGAAGGAACACTTATTGATAAACTAATTTGGTTTTTTCACTGTATTTTTCCCTTCTCCAAAGAAAGGAGAAAGGCCTTTGTATTCTTTTTTCTGGGAGATGGGGACGTGGTGCCGGCAGGAGAGGGAGGTGCTGTTACATAGCAGAAAGCAGGCTAGGAAGGATGTACATTTTGGGGGTTTTGTTTTCAAAACCTTCAGATTACTGAGATGATTAAAGTAGGCCCTAGAAAGGAGTAGAAAAGGACAAGACCCTCCCTGTTTTGGGGTTGGGAGTTCCAGGACTAGAAACAGCTAAATCAGAGAGAGAGAGAGAGAGAGAGAGAGAAGGAATCTCTGAATCTGGGATGGATCCCTGAACACTGACTTGGATAGGACTTCAATGGGGAGAGGCTGGAGTGCCATAAGGAGGCTGGGGAACCACATACACACAGAGACACACACTATGGCACCAGAAGCCTCAACAAAGGTCCCCAGTGGCTAACTGAGCTGGAAGCAGCCTAGGCTTAAATGGCTTAAACAGTGAGGCCAGATTAATCATGTGATCTAAAAACCAGGATTCAACACTGCCCAAGGGAGGAATAGACAACGACCTATTGGTATCACAGGATTTCCCACAGTCCAGGCAAGATGGAGAATAAAGTCAGATCTGATTTGATTTTAAATATTAAAGAATACAAAGTAATGTGTCTTGTCCACCCAAGTTTGTGGACTCAAGTAAGAAGTGGCAGAGCTGGGGGAGTTAATACTTAAATTCATTTTGGAGGTTTACATGTGAATTTCAGTTCTGCAATGTTTTTTGTATGCTAAATTAGTAAAGAGAATTAGGAACTGACATGAATACAATTGTCCTTTATTTATGAAGAGGTGTATTGTTGCCAAATAACAGAGACTTTCCCTATGTGGAGTCACCCCTGTGTGTCTTTAACACACACACACACACACACACACACACGTGCACGCATTACTAGAGATGAAGACAGGAATAGGTATTTTATGATAATAGAGTAAGTCCATCAGGAAGGTGTAACAATGGTAAACATATACACACCTAACAAAAGAATACGAAACACATGAGAAAAAAACTGACTGAAATGAAAGAATAGACAACTTGATAATCACAGAGACTGCAATATCTCACTTTAAGTATTGGATAAAACAACTAAGCTGAAGATTAATAAGCAAATAGAAGACTTGAACAAAGTAGAAGCCAACTAGACCTAACAAACATCTCTATTAGAATACTACACCCAACAAGAGTAAAATAGTTTTCTTAAGTGCACAGGGAGCATTATCAAGGATAGGACCATATGCAGAACCATAAAACAAACATCAATAAATTTACAAGGATAGAAATAAGATAAAATACATTCCCCAAACACAATGGAATAAAGTTAGACATTAACAACAGAAATACATGAGAATTAAAAAAAATACATGAGAATTAAAAAAAAAAACACTCTGACATAATCAACAAGTCAAAGAAAAAAAATCAACAGAGAAATTTAAAAATATTTTGTGATAAGTATAAACAAATACACAACATATCAAAAGTCATGAGATTCAACTAAAGCAGTTCTTAGAAAATTTAAAGCTGGGCTCGTGGGTGGTTTACCTGGTTATGTGTCTGACTCTTGATTTTGGCTCAGGTCATGATCTCAGGATCATGAGTTTGAGCCCTGCATTGGGCTCCCCACTGGGCATGGAGCCTCCTTGAGGTTCTCTCTCTCCCTCTCCCTCGACCCCTTTCCCCATTTGCATACGTGCTCTCTCTCTCTCTAAAAAAAAGAAGAAAATAAAAGAATATTTATAGATATAAATGTTACATTTTAAAACATGGGGATTTTCGGGAATAGAAAAACCATCCTAAAATTCATATGGAATCTCATGTGACCCTAGAGAGTCAAAACAATCTTGAAAAAGTCCAAAGATGGTGAACTTACACTACGTGATTTCAAAACTTACTATAAAACTATAGTAATCAAAACAGTGTGCTACTGGCATAAAGATAAACATAGCCACCAATTGAATAGAATCAAGATTTCAGATATAAATTCAAACATATAAGGTCAGTTGATTTTTTAAGTAGATTTTATTTTTTACAAGTGGTTTTATTAGATTCATATCAAAATTGAGCAGAAAGTACAAACATTTCCCATATACTCCCTGTTCCCACACATGCATAGCCTCCACCAATATCAACAAGAGTGGTACAGTTGTTGAAATTAGTTAACCTACTACCTATACACAATGGAGTATTACTCAGGCATAATAAAGAGTGAGATCTTGCCATTTGCAACAACATGGATGATAATGTTAAGTGAAATAAGTAAAAAAAAAATTACATGATTTCACTCACGTGTGGAATTGAAGAAACAAAAGAACAACAAAAAGAAACAAACAAAAAAACCACTCTTAAATACAGAGAACACACTGGTGGCTTGCCAGAGGGGAGGTGGATGGAGGGAGGGGTTAAACAGATAAAGAGGACCAAAAAGGGGCACCTGGGTGGCTCAGTGGGTTAAAGCCTCTGCCTTCGGCTCAGGTCATGATCCCAGAGTTCCGGGATCGAGCCCCACATCGGGCTCTCTGCTTAGCGGGGAGCCTGCTTCCTCCTCTCTCTCTGCCTGCCTCTCTGCCTACTTGCGATCTCTATCTGTCAAATAAATAAATAAAATCTTTAAAAAAAAAAAAAAAAAAAAGAGGACCAAAAATACACTTCTCTTGATGAGCACTGAGTAATGTATACAATTGTTGAATTATTATATTATACATCTGAAGCTAACATAACACTGTGTGTTCAGTATACTTCAATGACAAATAAAATCAAAATTAATTTTTAAAAATTGATTAACCTACATTGATACATAATTATCACCCAGAGTCCATACTTTAATTAGGGTTCACTCTCGGTGTTGTACATTCCATGGGTTTGGGAAAATTTATAGTGACGTGCATCCACGTCACTGTACATAATGTAGTACTCTGTATGTAGTATCATACAGAATAGTTTGCCCTAAAAATCCTCTGTGCTCCACCTAGTCATCCCTCCCTCCTAATCCCTGGCAACCACTTCCCTTTTTACTATCTCCATAGTTCTGCCTTTTCCAGAATGTCATATCATTGTAATCACACAGTATGTAGCCTTTTCAAATTGACTTCTTTCACTTAATAATATGAATTTAGGATTCCTCAGTGTCTTCTCATGGCTTAATAACTCACATCTTTTTAATACTGAATAATATTCCATTGTCTGGGTGTATCACTGTTTATCCATTCATCTGATGAGAGACATATTTTTTAAAATAATTTACTTATTTGAGAGAGAGAGAGACCACACACAAGCAATAGCATGAGCTGGGGTTAGTGGCAGAGGGAGAAGAAAAAGCAGACTCCCTGCTGAGCAGGGAGAATATGCAGGGCTCAATCCCATGACGCCAAGATCATGACCTGAGCCCAAGGCAGACACTTAAAGGACTGAACCACCCAGGCGCTCCCGAAGACATCTTGGTTGTTTCCAAGTTAGGGCAGTTATGAATAAGCTGCTAAAAAACATTTGTGTGCAGGTTTTTGTGTAGACATAGTTCTTACTTATTTGAGTAAATACTAAGGAGCAGGTTTGCTGGATCACATAGCAAGAATATGTTTACTTTGGTGTGAAACTGCCAAACTGTCTTCCAACATGGCACTACAATTTTACATTCCCACCAGTAATGAATGAGAGTTCCTGTTGCTCTGCATCTTCACCAGCATTTAGTGTTGTCAGTGTTCTGGATTTTGGCTATTCTAACAAATACATAGTGGTATCTTGTTGTTGTTTTAATTTGTATCTCCCTAATGACATATGATGTGGAAGATCTTTTCTTATGCTTATTTGTCACTTGAATATCTTTCTTGATGAGGTGTCTGTTCAAGTCTGTTGTCCATTTTTTCAATTTGTCCCTTTTCTTATTGAGTTTTAAGAGTGTTTTGTATATTTTGGATAACTGTCTTCTATCAGATGCTTCTTTTGCAAATATTTTCTCACAGTCTGTGGCTTGTTTTCTCATTTTCCTGATGGTGTCTTTTGAAGAGCATAATTTTTTTAGTTTCATGAAGTCTAGCTTACCAGTTATTTCTTTCTTTGGTGTTGTATCTAAAAGTCATCACCATGCCTAAAGTCATATATATTTGTCCCTATGTTCTAGGAGTTTTGTAGTTTTGGATTTTACATCTATTTTGAGTTAATTTTGTGAAAGGTATAAGACTTCTGTCTAGATTCATTTTTTGCATGTGGATATCCAGTTGTTCAGGCACCATTTGTTGAAAACATTAGCTTTTCTCAGTACAAAGCAAAGAAGCCTTTGCTTCTTTGTCAAAGATCAGTTGACTATATTTCTGTAGGCCAGAAATATAGAATATATATATATATATATATATATATATATATATATACACCTCCAGAGATTCTCTGCTCTGTTCCATTGATCTATTTGTCTATTCTTTTGCCAATACCACACTGTCCTAATTACTGTAGCTTTAGAGTAAGTCTAGAAGTTGGATAACGTCAATCCTCCAACTTTTCTCTTCCTTCAATATTATATTGTTATTCTGGGTCTTTTGCCTCTCCATGTAAACTTTAGAATCAGTTTGTCAATATTATTGGTCATTTGATTTTTGACACAGATGTCCAGACCATTCAATGGGAAAAGGACGGTCTTTTCAACAAATTATATCAGGAAAACTGGATATCCACATGGAAAAGAATGAGGTTGGACCCCCTTACCTTATACTATATATAAAAAATTAACCCACAACAGATCAAAGTCATAAAATGTAAGAGCTGAAACCATAAAACTTTTAGAAGAAAACATAAAAGAAAAATCCATGACATTGGATTTGGCAATGATTTCTTAAATATGACATCAAAGCCATAGGCAACAAAGGAAAATATAAATTGAACTTAATTAAAGTTAAAAACTTGTATGCACCAAAGGATACTATTAAGAAAGTGAAAAGACAACCCACAGAATGGGAGAAAATATTTGAAAATCATATATCTGACAAAGGGTTAATACCAAAGTATACAAAGAACTCCTACAACTCAACAATGACAACAAAACAAAACAAAACAAAAACCAATTCAAAAGCAGCAGAGGACTTGAATAAACTTTTCTCCAAAGAAGATATACAAATGGCTAATAAGTACATGAAAGATGCTCAATAGCATTAATCATTAGAGAAATTCAAATCAAAACCACAATGGATACCAGCATGAAGATGGCTATTATCAAAAAAAAAAAAAAAAAAAGCAAACAAAAACAGAAAATAACAAGTGTTGTCAAGGACATGGAGAAATTAGAACTCTTGTGCATTGCTGATGGAAAAGTGAAATAGCCAGTATGGAAAATATTTTGGTGGTTCCTCAAAAAGTTAAACATAGAATTACCAAATTATTCAGTAATTCCAATTCTAGGTATATACCCCCAAAGAACTGAAAACAGAAACTCAAACAGATACTTGCACATCAATGTTCATAGTAGCATTATTCACAATCACTAAAAGGTAGAAGCAACTCAAACGTCCATCAACAGATGAATGACTAAACAAAATGTGGTCAACACCAGGGAATATTATTCAACCCTAAAAAGAATGAAATGCTAGTACATGCTACAACATGGATGAACCTTAAAGAGTGAAATGAGCCAGGCACAAAAGGACAGATATTGTATGATTCCATTTATATATCTAAGATGAGCAAATTTGTAGAAACAGAAAGTAAAATAAAGGTTACCAAGGGTTGAGGGGAAGGGGAATGGAGAGCTATCCTTTAATAAGTGATGAATTCTGGAAATGGATAATGGTGATAGTTGTATGCATTGCAAATATACTTAATGCCACTTAGTTGTACTATTAAAATGATAAATTTTATATTATGCATATTTTATTACAATAAAAAATACTTGTATTTGAACTTGGATCTCAAAATATCTGAGACATTTGTTTAAAATTATAGTATCCTTATGTCATAGATGTATATCCCAGAATAGACCTAGGTAGTAGAGGTACAACAACACATGCTTGAGATGAGAAACACTACAGAATTTATGGTTAAACCAGTGTGTCTGCCTGGGCAATACACCTAACCCCACTCCCCAGTGTGCCCACACTGTCCAGTTGTTTTTTTTTTTTTTTTTAGAACTTCTCCCATTGCAACAATATATTGAGTGCTAGGAATTGTGCTAGTTGAAGTCAAATGGAACATGCTCTCTGCTCTAGGTCAGGCAAGCTGCCCAGCATGCTAGATGCCATATAAAAGAAGTGAGCACTGAAGCACAGAGAAGTCCCACTGAGGCTGCCAAATCAGACTGGGCCTGGTCAGAAGAGGAGGTGGTATTTGATGCGCAGTTTAGAGGAAGTAGGAGCCAGCCAGGTAAAAACCTGAAGGAAGGCATTTCACAGAAATTAAGAAACAACATATGGGCACCTACAAATGCAACAGTCTAAGACTGGCATGTTCCAGAAGCTACAAGTAATTCAGTGTGCTTGGAGCAAATGGCGTGCCTAGAGCAGGGAAGTAGGGAGAAGTAAGGTAAAGAGGCAAGTGAGTAAGGCAAGATTAGCAAGGA
Source organism: Martes martes (assembly GCF_963455335.1). Lineage (NCBI taxonomy): Eukaryota > Metazoa > Chordata > Mammalia > Carnivora > Mustelidae > Martes > Martes martes. The sequence goes on along the minus strand of NC_137897.1, from coordinate 35,400,114 downwards.
ATTTTTCCTTGACTTTGAAAGTCAGGGAAATTTATTGAAGGAATTCAAGACAAGGAGTAACAGATGATCTGAACTTCAGAATTAGTAGCAGCAACAAAGAGGGTAAACTAGAGGGGACTGGATAACCATTAAAAGACTCTGGCTATCATGGAAGTGAGAAAGTAAGGCAGGTCCCATCTAACTAAGGCAATGGCAAAAGAAGGAGGAGAAAGATATAAAGGATATAAAGAAGGAATAACCCCTAAGACTTTGTGGCTCTGTGGATATCTGGCATGCCAGAGAGAGACAGCTCTAAGATTCATTCATTCATTCATTCATTCACTATGTTTTTTGAGTGCCCAATAATGCCAGGCATACTATTCTAGAATAACCCCCAGGCTTAGGTTGGGTTACCCAGAAGTAGATTCCTGAGTCGAGGATTTGTTCACAAGGGATTAATAAGAACCTGCTCTCCAGCAAGGCTGGGAAGGAAGTGGAGGAAGCAGGACAGAGATGGGGAGGAAAGCAAGTCCTTCAGAGAGTAGTTGCATTCTGACCCTAAGGGAGAACCCCAGAGTGTGAGTTACATCCCAGAGATCTCTATATCTAAGGCAAGGGAGCTAGGCTTTGGTATTCCTAGGTGAAACCCGCACAGTGTAACCTTTCTAAATGTATCTTAGCTCCTTTTTTTAAGTTTCTATGTATTTTTAACAGTATAAATTGTTGTACATAATTTATATATACAATAAGTATGGTAAATCTGGAGATAAATATGCACCCATGAAACCATCACCATAACTTATATCACAGACTTAATTCATCACCTCTAAAAATTTCTTCTCAAAAAACTAAAAATGGAGCTACCATATGATCCAGCAATCCCACTTCCTGGTATATATCCAAAGAATTGAAATCAGGATCTCAAAGAAATAAGTGTGTCTTAACTCTTAACCTATTTGTCTTCCTTTTTTTAATCTTGTGAGAGACCATTCTACCTCTTTGCATGATTTTCTTTCATTTCCACCCCTAAACTCATCCCTGTTAATCCTATCACTCTTTAAAGTTTTCTTCCCTACTCCTTCCAGGAAGCTCTGGCATACCTGCTCATTCATTCAACAGACATTGATACGGACTTGCTATCTGCCAGTCACTGAATTAGGAGCTGGAGGTAGGAAGATAAGCAAAGACAAATAAGGCTCAAGGCCCTAGCCAGCTTTAGCCCCTGATGGCATCATGATGTTTTAGTAAAACTTCTAACTTTGTAATCAGACAGACAGACCCCCCCTTACTTAGAATCTTGGACCAATTCATATAACCTCTCTAAACCTCAGGTTTCTTAATCTGTAAAATGGGAATGCTAATACCCAATAATATCTCTCCCAAAGAATTTGAAAAAGATGAAACAATGTATATAAATCACCCAACACAGCATCTGGTACATTAGAAGTACCAGGAAAAAGTTTTGTTAATTGTGGGGAGTTTTGGGAAAGGGAAAATCCTGTTCCTTTCAAGCAGCTGTAGCAACTACACTACAATGGAAAAATTAATCACCAACCTAGAAGATCTGGGTTTGACCTCAACTCTAGTGCTTAATAGTGTCCTTGGGCATATACACTCCACTTTCCTCACGGTCATCGATTTTTGTTGATGGTTTAGAAGCATTCCAGCATCTGATCCCCTTTCACATTTGTCAGAGGGCAAGAGGTCCCAGTTGTGTGAACCTTGGAAGAAGCAACTACAAAAGCCCCAAAGCCAATGCTGGCAGCTAGAACACAAGCAGAGGACCAGGTTCAGCCAGCCAGAGATCCCCTCCTAGGACTGAAAGAGCCAACAGAGGATTCTGGGACCATGGAAGCTATCATCTGGAGAGAGCAGTGAAAACAGCATCCAGTACCCCTGGCAGTGATGCCAACAGAGATAATTCAGGGTTCATGATCCTAAAAATGCCCAGGATACCCTCTTCTGAAAATGAAGAGTATACCCATTTCACAGGGTTTGGGGGGAAACTGAGTATGAAAAAACTGATCACAGGGCCTGGAGCATAGTAGATGTTTCTTAAGTCTGTTTAGGAGGCTTTCCCAAGTTTCTCAAAAAAGGCTGAGAGTTTCTGGACTGGCTCCACCTAAACATAGAGTTCCCAAAGACAATTTTTCCATCTCCTACCCGAGTTATATATTTCTCATCCCAGTTATGTATTTCTCCTTACTCTCCACTCCAAGTTCAAAGTACACTTAGCTCTGATATGCAGAATAATTCCGTTCATTATCTTCAGTATTTGTACACTTTGTCTTGCTCTCTGGTTAAAAAGTAACTAGTTTATCTGGTGCTTTCTAAAACGTAAGATTGGAAAGCTTTAGAAATAGCTTCCTGTCTTCTAGTTTAAGGTCTAGGTGGAGAGAAAACCCACAACCACAGAAATCATCTTAACAGCAACAATGAAACAGACAGCTAAGTGCTGGATGTGATCTATGCCAGCAAATATCATCACAAAAGAAAAGCCCCACAAGACAGTGCTCTATGCATATGGGCATTTGCTAGGCTCTATTTCCTGACACTCTTCCTTGGCTCTTTGAAGTTTTGTTTGTTTGTTTTTTGTTGTTGTTGTTGTTTTAATGGGAAATCTCTTTCATTCTTTCAGTCCCAGCCATCCTCTCCAAGCTGGTGGCCCTCCAAGCCACAATGGCCCCATTTCCACTCACCTATTGTGCACCCCCACCTGGTTCTACCTGCACCTCTACTAAGTACCTAAAACACTGAACTCACTATCTTCCTACCTATCCCTACCCCTTTGCCCAAACCACTCCCTCTTCTGATTTTTTTTATTTATGATTCTACCATTTTCCCAGTCACCCAGGCTGCAGTCCTTGGTGTTATGTCTATTTCTTCCTCCTCCTTCTCCTATAACCCACGCTTTGCAAGGACATTCATATCCATCCCCCACCCCTTTCCATTCCCACTGCCACCGTCCTGGTTAAGGTCCAGATGCTTTTTTTTAACCTCTCAGTGATAACAATAGCTTCCTACTTAGCCTTTAGTGTTTCTCCCTTCTTCCCTGGCTCTGTGCTCTCCCCCTTACAGACTTTGCTTAGAAGACTGAACACTGTCTATTCAAGCCAAGGAACATTTATTGCAAACCTAATTGTGCATAAAACTATTCTAGGTGTTCCCTAGATTCAATAATTGAAAAAGATAAGCCTTAATTGGAAGAAAACATGGATTGTCTTTAAAGTTATTTTTGTATTTAACAACTACCTTGAGAGAAATATACACACACACACATACATATAAAACATTATCAATGTTTAAAGAGAGGGATAAATGGATTTGGTATAAATTTTTAAAAACAAACTTGAACTTCATTTCTATGGATTGAATGTTTTCCCCCTAAAACTCATGTGTTGAAATTGTAAGCCCCAAGGGGATGGTATTAGGAGGTGGGGACTTTGGGAGGTGATTAGGTCATGAGGGTGGAGGCCTCATGAATGAGATTAGAGCTTTTTATAAAAACAACTTCAGAGAACTCCCTTGCCTCTTCAGTTATGTGTGGTTACAGTGAAAGGATAGCCATCCATGCATCAGAAAGGAAGACCTGACCAGACATTGAATCTGCCAGCCTCGAGAAGCTGGACTTCATCTTGGACTTTCCAGTCCCCAGAACTGTGAGAAATAAATTCTTGTTATTCATAAGCCACATGATCTATGGCATTTCTGCTCCAGCAGCCCAGGGAGACTGAACTATCCATCACTTGTACAAGATCTTTGAGTATGAATAGGATTTTGACTGGTGGTGTTGAGTAAAAGGGCATTAAGGAGAAGGGGGCCACATTACTAAAGATCATGGGGTAGGAGCATGTTGGGGGGAGTGCATTTCAAGGAACTGCAAAGTCCAGTTAAGATAATTAGATAAAAGGAAATTACTGAGAGGTGAGCTGGGAAAAGTTGGGAGGGCCCATATAATGAACATCTTTGAAGGTCAACCTGACAAATTAATACTTCTCTCCCTCTACATTGTCTAACAGATTTCGGACATTTTGCTTGTTTTTAAGGATATTGGAGATTTTTGATCACAGAAGTAACACAGGCAAAGCTGTTAGTCTAAGTCATGGTCTATGGGAGGTTTGGTGAGAAGGGACTGGAATCAAAGAAGTTAGGAAGCTTTTGCATTGTCACAGATTCAGAGGCAATGAAGACCTGAACTAGGGCAGTGGTTGTGAAAATGAAAAGAAGAAAGATGCAAAAGGCATCATGAAGGTAAATCTGCAAGACTCAACAAATCATTTGAGGTGAAAGATAATGGAAAAGGAGAGTCCAGGATGACTCCAGGTTGACTTTGAGAGTGGAAACACCACTAATAAGACATATGGGTGTCAGGATGTACTCAGGATTTAAGATGCTGTGGATAGGGTGATACATCACATCTTAGCTTGGCATTTATGGCAATAGAGAATCTCAGCAGGAAACAGAATTCCTCCAGATTATTCAAATGAAGAGACTTAATGAAGGGACTATTTACAGACATGTGGTTAATGTCAAGGGAACTAGCAATGTATGTTGAGACAGAGACTAGCAAGAGTGAATGGGAAGCTGTTAGCACTCCCTAAGGCTGAAGGGACAGGAGGAAGGTACAATATTACCAGAGCCTCCTGAGAGCTAGAACCACAGAAGAATAGCTGTCTGGTGGGAACTGAGGTTAAGGAGGTATGCAGATACTGCATGAAAGAAAGGAAGGAGTAGGGAGAAATGCTCTGAGCCCTCTATTCCCTCTTGCCAATCTCTTCTTGATGCCTTCCACTGAAGCTTTGGAGAGTCCCACGGTCAGCCTCCCTAGGCACAGAGCAGGAAAGAGTAGAGCAAAAAAACAAAAAAGGAATAAAATGGAGAATAATATAGAGAAAAGCCAACACAATAGTTTTCCAAAATCTACATTTAAGTATTCCCTACTATGCTTTTTTTTTTCATTTTATTTTCTTTCTTTTCAGTGTTCCAAAATTCATTGTTTATGCACCACACCCTGTGCCCCATGCAATACGTGCCCTCCATAATAGCCACTGCTAGGCTCACCCAACCCCTACCCCCACTTCCCTCCAAAACCCTGTTTGTTTCTCAGAGTCCACAGTCTCTCATGGTTTGTCTCCCCCTTCGATTCCCCCCAACTCCCTTCTCCTCTCCATCTCCCAATGTCCTCTGTGTCATTCCTTATGCTCCACAAGTAAGTGAAACCATAGGATAATTGACTCTCTCTGCTTGACTTACTTCACTCAGCATATCTTCCAGTCCCATCCATGCTGATACAAAAGTTGGGTGTTCATCCTTTCTGATGGAGGCATAATACTCCATTGTATATATGGACCATATCTTCTTTATCCATTTGTCTGTTGAATGGCATCTCAGTTCTTTCCAGTTTGGCAACTGTGGCCATTGCTGCTATGAACACTGGGGTACAGATGGCCTTTCTTTTCACTACATCTGTATCTTTGGGTAAATACCCAGTAGTGCAATTGCAGGGTCATAGGGTAGCTCTATATTTAATTTCTTAAGGAATCTTCACACTGTTTTCCAAAGTGACTTCACCAACTTGCATTCCCACCAACAGTGTAAGAGGGTTCCCCTTTCTCCACATCCTCTCCAACACATGTTGTTTACTGTCTTGTTCATATGGGCCATTTTAACTGGTATAATGTGGTATCTTAATGTGGTTTTGATTTGAATCTCCCTGATGGCTAGTGACGATGAACATTTTTTCATGGGTCTGTTAGGCATTTGTATGTCTTCTTTGAAGAAGTGTCTGTTCATGTCTTCTGCCCATTTTTTGATGTGATTATTTGTTTTGTGTGTGTTGAGTTCGAGACATTATTTATAGATCTTGGATATCAGCCCTTTGTACTGTCATTTGCAAATATCTTCTCCCATTCTGTGGGTTGCCTCTTTGTTTTGTTGACTGTTTCCTTTGCTATGCAGAAGGATCTTGATGAAGTCCCAAAAGTTCATTTTCACTTTTGTTTCCTTTGGCTTTGGAGACATGTCTTGAAAGAAGTTGCTATGATGGATGTCAAAGAGGTTACTACCTATGTTCTCCTCTAGGATTTTGATAGACTTCCTGCCTCACATTGAGGTCTTTTATCCATTCCTACTATGCTTTTTTACTTTCCTGACTCCTTATATTTGTTCATGCTGTTCCTTCTGCCTGGAATATCTTCTTTCTCTCTTGAAGTTGTACCTATCCTCCAAATCCTAAACTCAGAATATCTTCCTTCCAAGGATACTTTCCTGATTAGTTTCAATCAGAGGTGATCTTTCTTGTCTCTAAATACTCAGACTCCTTGTACTGTTCCTTCTGTGTTCATGAAAGCCTACCTTGAGTTAATTACTTCGTCCATCTTTTACTGTCTTAGAGAAAATAAGCTCAATAAGTATACAAATCCTGTTTCATGCATCATATCACTCAAAAAGACTACCATAAAGTTTTACTCATGGTAGGGACTCAGCAAATAATTTGGGAATACATGAGTAGGAACTGAACTCAGCTTTCATCCCAGTCATTTGACTCACAGTTGCCCTTTACCACCCCCCTTATGCTTTCCCCTCTCAAGTATCCATTAATGTAAGCTGCAGACCACCCATCAAATCTAAAAACAAAACAGAACAGCTCAAAAAATATCCAGGAATCTGGAAAACGACATGGTTAGAGTAAATGCTGAGTAGGACACTTCCTGTTTCTTTTATTGAAGGACTTCAGCAAGAGCATGTAGTACAATGGTTACACAGAGTAAGCACACAATAAATATTAGATGGCTGAATGGATGGGTGGGTGGTTGAAAGAATGGATGGGGAAGGGATAATGTCAAAGAATTTTTTACTTAATAATTTAGAGAGGCTGGCTAGCAATTCTCATTCTTTGTATCTTAAAAATAAGAATGTAACTTTTTATTTATTCATTTTTAACATTCACTTCAACCCAACAACTGAATATTAGGCAGGGCTCTAAGGATCATAGTTATTATAAAAATGAGTAGATCCTGAGAGCCGGCCAAGACAGAAAGGATTCAGGGTGAACGTTGAAAAGACAGTCAACAGGGGCAACATCTCTGTCTCTAAAAGTCAGACTGAGAAACTCAGGAGTAAAGGGGTCATTCCAGTGGAAAAAAATGGTGACAACAGCAAAGATTGCTCTGCTCTCTTGGTTGCCTGGAGGCAATACTACAGAATATTCAAAGCCAGAAACATCAATGGGTCTCCTAGGCATGGAAATAAGCAAGTGTCTATTGCTAGATTACCTCTTCTGCAGTAGGGATCTTAGATTAAGAATTTTAGAGATCTTTTTCAGAAGTCCCCATCCAATGTTCTGCTTCTTTATATGATTTACTGCTCAGGATTTAAATGTTTTATTTGCATTTCCTATATGGCTTCTTCCTTCTTATGCATTTGTTCTCTTACTCTCACACATCTTTATATTCATCAGAAAACGCCCCAAATTTTTGCTTTATAAAGAAGGTAAAAATTCTGACTTCCATCCGGTAGACGCTCTACACTAGGAAATGACTTCATGGAAACACTCTAAACTAGTAGTTACACACAGCAAAATGTGCGTAAGCGGCTCTCTCCGTGGGTGTTAATTGTAACATGTCAATGAAAGACCTGGTTCCTAAGGCTGGGGGATTGAGTCTCCTGCTGCTGCCGAGTGCTGTAATGTTCAACAGGGACATAATTTTTGACACTGGTGATTTAGAATTCCGTGGCAACACTCACTAGGGGACTCAGAAAGACATAAAATAAGAAAAATATGCTGAATTTATTTAAAATGTATGCCACCCATTAGAGGCAGAATGGAGAGATGGATAGGACACCAGATGGAAACATAGGATGAAACAACAACTCTGTATTTTAAGAACAGCAAGTGGTCCATTGAGGTTGAAATATCTGCAAAGGGTAGGGAAGTGCTGGAGGATGAGGCCAAAAAAGTAGGATGGGATTTGTTCTTTGGGGACTTGAGTACCAAGGCGAGGAGCTGGCACTTAATTTGACAGATGATGGGGAGCCATAGATGATGGGATGGGTTTGTGTCTTGTTTTGTTTTTGAGCAATTAACTAATGTGATTAGAGCTGCTTAATTAATTATCAATGCATGGGCTAGATTTAATTAAGGAGATAGAGGAGACCAGAAAACAAATTAGCAGAGTATAATTAGAGACAGTGAGCTGACCACTAAAAATCTATCCATACCTTTTATGGTGTAGAATGGGTGCTCGAGGATGGCTACTCAGCTGGACTAGATTAAATAGTACCCCTGCATGCTGTGTGGAGAGGGGGTCATGTGATTAATTCTCACCAATGACACGTAAGCTAAACTGATGATCATCACTTCCAGATTAAGGGGGTTAAGTGTGCGTGATCCTCTATGCTTTCTTCCCTCCCACCCCCTGACCAGCCCCTTGACATGCTGGCAAATTTGAAGCCACAAGATGGTAAAACTATAAGATGGAAGCAGAGACCTTTTTCAGATTCTGGAGAATTTTTAAATGAATGGGAACTTGTTTGGGACCACTTAGTTTAGTGACAGCATGAAGCTCACAAGCCATAAATCATAGATTTCACTTGTAGGGAAGCTAATCTGTTTGCACAGAAAAACGCTGAGAGCTACCTTCTTGACATTCCTATCTTTCTCAGTCCCAGGTTTTTCTTACTATCTCTCACCCTAACATATTGTCCCAAGGAGGACCTGGTGAGGTCATGTGTTTCAGTCATTTAAACCCTTGTAGAATTTAGAGAATTTATTTGTTTTTACTCATTTATGGCAGAATAAGGAGTCAGTTGAATAATTCAATGGCCCATGAGGAGATCTTACCCTAAATACCTTCCCTATATTATCTGAACTTCAAGCACCTAGACATTCATTTGATTAAAACACAAATACACACACACACACAGACACACACACACTTTCCTAGGCTAAATTTTGATGGGTCTTCCCCAATATCTGGGAAAACCTCATGGCCTACAGCAGAAGAGCTGAACCAAAATGGCCTTGTACAATACCACTTATCAGTATAAGTGAATTGGGTGGGAGCAGGCAGAGGTCCCCAGACTGGTCAGTACCCTCAAGACCTGCAGCTTCAAGCTGAAATTTCCTAAGAAGATCAGAGTGCCTCACTCCATAAAGGCTCTTGGAGAGCCCTGAGTGCCTGACAGTATCATGGGAATCAAAAAGTCAAAAGGAGGGCAAGAGCAGGTAAGAGCCAAGTCGAGGTAGATCCTTGGACAAAGCAAAGATAATGCACAAGAAGGAAAGAACTGTAAGACAAAGAGAGATTTTCTCCTAGAACCCTATCCATTGCTGATGTGTTTCCACTCTTCATTTCTAGTGCTAGGATATCCAGACAATAAATTCCCCTTTTCTTAGGGTAAATTGAGGAAGTGAGTTTAAAAGTCCAACCAGCACAATATTTAAACAAGCATATAGAAAAGGCTGCCATACTTAAATCACCAATACTGATCTAGCTCTAAATTCCCTCCCAGGGGCACCTGAATGGCTCAGTCATTAAGCGTCTGCCTTCCGCTCAGGTCACGATCCCAGGGTCCTGGGTTCAAGCCCCATATCTGGCTGCCTGCTCAACAGGGAGCCTGCTTTTCCCTCTCCTACTCTGCCTGCTTCTGTTCCCTCTCTCACTGTGTCTCTGTCTGTGTCAAATGAATAAATAATTAAAAATTCCCTCCCAATTTTTATAAATACACAGGAATATATTTTTTTACTTAGTTGTAGCCAGTATAAGCATTCTATTTTGTTTAATGTTGTCTTGCATACCTATTTCCAAGTAGCAATATATTCACATCATTTTTCTATCTATGTATTATGCTCATGTGTGTCTAGTTTGAAATTATTTGGGTAGTTTTTTGTGATTCATTATTATGAATAAACAGTGCTATGCACATCTTTGGACAAGTTTCTTTTTTTAAATTTCACTGGGATTTCTTCCCAATAGGGAATAACCAGGTTAAAAGATACAAATAGTATTTTCATTCTTATGATTTGGTGCCAAATTGCTCTTCATATAGATACACATCTTGTTGAAAATGTAAATAACCCAAAATATATTAAATTTTTGCATTTAAAAGGAATGGAGACGTTTATAAACCTAAAGAAATGATCAAAGATACACAAAATGATTTATGAAACAAGATAGTCATCATACTATTATGACACTGAAAACACAAAGCCAAAATATTCGGGCCACCTGGGAATATCCAAGTAAATTATGATATATCTATAGATAGAGTACATAGATGGATTTGTTTATTGCCATAAAAGTGATGTTTTCAAGGAATACTAAATGACCTAAGAAATGCTTATGATATAAAGACAGAGGGAAAATGCATTGCCAAACATATCCATTAAAATTCTAATTGTATAAAGAGAAAAAAATTATCTGCAAATATATGCATACAAAAAGACTACCAACAAATATACTATAGTGTTACTAGCAGAATTCTAAGCATAAAGAGCTGCAAAGCAGTAGTGAATTTGAACAGGCTATTGGTCAGTTAGATATGAGTGTGAACTTTCTTTCTAACTTAACTGGAAATCATGGGCATGTTAGGGCTGTAATAGGAGCACGAAGAAGATCCAAGACACAGGAGAACATTTCAGAGCTTGAAGAAGAATGGTCTAGTGGGCGAGCTCCAGTCCAAAGACTTTCTTTTATCAATAAGGTCCAATAATAAATTTTTGACCTTTGTCATTTACCATGATATAATAAAGAATATACCTGGTCTTTGTCCCCATTCCCGGCCTAGAGGTTCAAAAATCCTTGGAATTTCCTGATAAGAGTGTCTTTTCCTAATGTATATTGCCTCTCTCATCCATACCTGAGTTAACGTTAATGAAGGGACTCATGGTGGTTCTCTAGATTATTTCAAGATGGGACTGGTGACCAGAAAGACCAAGCATATGATTAGAAGGTTGGAACTTTCAGCCCCATCCCCACCCCACCTCTAAGGAGGGGAGGGAAGCTGGAGATTGGGTTTAGTCATGTGACCAATGATTTAATCCATCATGTTACATAATGAAATGGTGAACACGTGGATGCTCCTGGAAGGTATTGTGCCCTGATTCCACAAGGAAAGGGCATAGAAGCTCTATGCCACCTGCCCCCTGAGACTTGTCCAATTGATCTCTTTCACTTAGCTGTTCCTGAGTTGTATCCTTGACAATAAAACTGTAATCATAAGTGTAGCACTTTCCATGAGTTCTAAGTCATTCTAGTGAACTACTGAACCTGAAGGCAGGAGTGGTCAGGGAATTCCCAGATTTTTAGCTAACCAGGCAGATGTGCAGGTGGCTTGGGAACATCCAGGACTTGTGGTTGGCATCTGAAGTGGGAGAAGCCCAAGTACTGAGCCCTTAACCTGTAGGATCTGGGCTAACTCTACTTAGTGTCAGAATTGAATTGAATACCCAGTTGGTGTCAGAGAACTGTTGTCAGAATATAGTCATCATCTAGATATACAAAGGACAAAACAGTTCTCAAATACATTTAAGGAAAATAATATTAGTTAGGGTGGTGCTAGCTGCTAATAGAGAGAAACCCCATAATCTCAGTGAATGAATACAGTAGAAATTTATTTCTTATTCATAGGAAGTCAAATGTGTGTTCCTGACTGAGTGGGTTTCCACATGGTTACTCAAGGACCCAGGCTACTTCCATCTTGGGTACTCTCTCTCTATTTTTTTTAAAAGATTGTGTTTACTTATTTGAGAGAGAGAGAGAGAGCACAAGCCAGGAGAGAGGCAGAGGAGGGGCAGAGGGAGAAATGGACTCCAAGACTCCCCACTGAGCAGGGAGCCTGATGTGGGACTAGATCCTATGACCCTGGGATCCTGCCCTGAGCCTAAGGCAGATGCTTAACAACTGAGCCACCCAGGAGCCCCTTGGGTACTCTATATTCCTCCTAGGCCTCAGGGTCCTCCACACTCATCCAGTAAATAGAGAAAGAGAATGGGAAGTCATCCATGAGAAGTATCTGTGGGCCATCCTCTGGCAGTGGCGCACTCACTTTCATTGCCTAGAACTCGGGACCACCTCTCACTACAAAGGATCTTGGGAAATGCACCCACACCTAGAAGAGGAAATGGGCATGATGAGCGAGCCAGTGTGTACCACAAGGATCTAAAATAATTTCTTTATTCCTGAAAACAATAATTGCATGATCTAGATTTGAACCTGATTAATCTCAGTGGCCAAGAAAGACAGCTACAATGCGGTAAGTCCTTCATTGTCAAGTGCCATGTTAACATATTTCCAAATGGGTCAGAGCTGCAGCATTTCAGGTCAGTGTGAGAAAGATTTCTTCAGCAAAGGGGGTACAAAGATAACTAGACTTAGTCCTGCACTGGAAGACCTTACCATCTAGTAGAGAAGCTTATAGACCAATGAAACTTTCTTTTCTTCCTTTTTGTTTTTCTGTGACTTAGAAAAGTTCTGTTTACACATCTGAAAAATATGGACCACTTCACAAATTCACGTGCCATCCTTGGGCGAGGGCCACACTAATCTTCTCTATATTGTTCCAGTTTTAGTATACATGCTGGCAAAGCAAGCACTGGAACTTTCCATTTTGCTTTCGTCCATTAAAACAATGTACATTCAATTCAGACGAAAAGTCCTTAGCAGATAGGAGAAGATCAGTTCAAAACTAGAAATGCTTTAATAAATACTATATCAATAGCACCCCAAAAATGAGCATACTATTCAAAGTGGATGGGCATATTGATGGATGAATGAACAGGTGTTCTAGTATAATTTCAGAGGAAATTATTTTAATTGATGTAAAACACCTGACAAGTGATTTTTGAAAAGTATGACTGACCTAAGGAAACAAGGGGAAAGACACTTTTTAAAAACAATGAAATTCTTAGCTTGCAGAACCCCACACAGCAAGCAGTCCCCAACACAGGCGCTGGATGTGTTTGTTTATAAGTCGATTATTTGGAACCCACACTGAATTTCCCTTAGAAGCAATGTCATGAAAGTTTGTTTAGATTTCTGGGCAAAAACAGAGCTGCGTGCCTCTTTAACCCATATTGTATCTGAAGGATTGCACTGCACTAAGGGTTCTAGTCCAACTGTAACTGAGTGCCGTCATTTCTAGAAGAAAAGGCATCTGGTCTCCAACTCAGAAAACTGCTCCTACCATTCCAGCAGAATCAGGTGAAGAAGGGAAGATACTGTAGTCCAGTTGTGTCTGAAGCTGCAACAGATTCCTTAAGATACCAGAATTCATTATGAAAGAAAGAGGGGAAGATTCCACCCTGTGGACAGAAAGTCACAAGGGATAGATGTTTTCTGGGCTTCTGTAGCTAGTTAACATCCATAACTCCAGTACCTTTTGAAAGCCAGGAAGATCTCAGTTCACATTCTCACAGAGCAAAAATCAGCTCTTGTGTTCACTCAGTCCCCACCCTATAATCTTACTCTTGCTCACTGAATTTAAGTTTCCTGTCCAGCATGATGAGTAGTGCTAAATGCTACAGAGAGCTAAAAGATAAAAACTGGCAAGCCCAGAGTTCAGTTGGTTAAGCCTCTGCCTTCAGCTCAGGTCATGATCTCAGGGTCCTGGGATCGAGCCCTGCAACAGGCTCTCTGCTCAGCGGGGAGTCTGCTTGTCCCTCTCCCTCTGCCCCTCTTCCCTGCTTCTTCTTCTCTCTCCCCCCATCTCTCAAATGAATAAAATCTTAAAAAAAAAAAAAGAATTGGAAAGCCCTAAATTGACAGAGATGGGGTATAAAACTGAGAAACTCCATCCCTAGCACGTATCTGCTGTCTCTGTAGGTTCATTCCATGTCTTGAAAATAGAGCAAAGGAGCTGGGGTAGGCAGATTGGCATGGACGGTGTAGACCAGGAGAAGTTAGAGGTCATCATCACATGTGACATTGTCCTCAAGCTTGCACCACTTTTCTGCAGCAGAGATTAGCCCCTTGGGTGTCAAAGTGGAGAACCCAGAAACATCTCACTATATTTTCATAAGAGAAGGTACTTCTTAGAAAATCATTTCCCAGAATGTCCAAATTGGAGAGAAAAGGGCAGCTATACCCATCCAAAAGGAGAAGGAGGAAGATATGCAAGATTTTTCTTCATAAGCCAGCACCACTTGGTCTGTATGGGTCATTTTTTAACTCAGAATTCCCTTTATCAGATTTTTAATCTTCCTAGACTACTTGAACCAATATTTCACAGAACATGACAGACCTATGGAAATAAAATGAAGTTAAATTTTTTAAAATGAACTATTATATCAGAATGACATGGGCTAAAAGAGTATTTTTGGAGGGTGACAAATGTTTCATTGGAGATTGTTTAAATCTTTTGGCAGTTTCATGTGACTAACAATTTTTTGGAGGAGAAACTGCTAAGCAAAAATGATCAAAGGTTTCCTTTGGTATTTTTCCCAGAAAAAAAATGAGTGTGACACAGAAACTATGATGAATAAAGAACTTAAGGAGAAGGTGGATTACTTGAGGAATCTAGATGAAAATTATGGTCAAATGAAAAGGCCTGCTCAGACAAAAATGACTCCCAATTTGTAAACGGTTAATTTCAAGTATTTTGTTTCCTTTTGTATTTCTGTCCATTTTATGCATGGACCAGGAAAAGTAAAACATCTAAATAAATTATAAAGCATAGGAATAAAATAAAAATCAATGAAATCACTACCTAAGCACTGTAAGATTGTAAACCACTTCTGTCTATTTATGCTTTCTTTCCTAACTAATCCTCCCACCTCTCTACCAGAAGTATTATCTATCCTACATTTGGTTCACCATTCTAGTCCTCTTTTATAGTTTTTTCAATAATACATATGTGCCTAAACACTACGCCATTGAGTTTCCTTGTTTTGAGTATTAAAAACCTCAAACTGTTGGGACGCCTGGGTGGCTCAGTTGGTTAAGCGGCTGCCTTCGGCTCAGGTCATGATCCCGGCGTCCTGGGATCGAGTCCCACATCGGGCTCCTTGCTCCGCGGGGAGCCTGCTTCTCCCTCTGCCACTCTGTCTGCCTGTGCTCACTCTCTCTCTCTCTGACAAATAAATAAATAAAATCTTAAAAAAAAAAAAACTCAAACTGTTTACCCACATGCAAATTTTGGAAGTTGATTTTTCACTTAAGATTGTGCTACCAAGAATAATCCACATTGTTGCTTGGAGATACAGTCCACTAATTTTCACTGCTGTATAATATTCCATTTTATACACATAACATCCTTTAATCCATTCTTCTGTAGATCAATATGTGGAAGTTTGGGGGCTTTTTTCACATGTGTTTATACCCTGGAGTACTCTGTTTCTCTTTACTATTTTCCATCTTTGTCTACTACACTGTTTAATCTGCCACTGAGTTTTTATTTAGTCTCAACACAATTTTATATATATATATATATATATATATATATATACACATTTTTTAAGACTTAATTATTTTTTAAAAGATTTCATTATTTATTTTGAGAGAGAGAGAGCAGGGGGAAGGGCAGAGGGAGAGAGAGAATTTCAGGCAGAATCCCCACTGAGTCCAGAGCCCGATGCTGGGCCCCATCACACCATCCTGAGACCACGACCCAAGCTGAAATCAAGAGTCAGTTGCTCAACTGACTGAGCCACCCAGGCATCCCTCAACAATTATATTTTTTATTTCTCAGATTGAAATTTTTCTCTATTTTGTCTGGTCATTCCTGTTAGAATCTTGTTGTATGCTTGAATTTACTGTGGGGCCCTTTATTTCCTTAAACATTTCATACTCAATTATTCTATTCTCAATATCTGGTCATTTTAATATCTACATCCTTGAAGGCTTCAAATCTATCATTTGTTATTCCTGCTGGTTTTCAGCCATTCTGAACTGCCTTCCAGTGGGTTTCATAATCTTTGATTGGGAGCTCTTTGTTTCAATTTCATCATCGGGAGTTTGGTGGACAAAATTTGGCAAAGCTTTTCTCTAGAGAGTGTTGGCTTCTGCTTCTTCTGGAAGCCAAGAGCTTGCTTCAGCCTGAAGGGCTTGGCTCAGTGCAGGAGTTCCTGGATCATCTTCCCTACCTTCTCATTGTCCCAAGGCTCAGTATCCCAGCAGCAACACCTCTATTACCACATAACTTCAGGGAAAATCTGCCTCTCACCACAGCTCACTTCCCTGGTCCCAGTTCCCTGTAATTCTGGTACCAATTCATGGTATATTGGGAGTGCTCCCTGAAGATATCCCTTCCTCTAGAAAGACAAGCTCTGTCTCCAAAAGTATGTTCTATGCAGAATGTGACTGTTCTGAAGCAGCAGGCTTTTTCAAAGCTCTTGTTTAGCCATAATGCCAGGAACAGACATCAAAGTGATTAATCTTTTTCAATAGTCCTATTTAATTCATACCAACTAATTCAGTTCATCTAACATTTATAGAATGCATACTATGTGCCAAGCAATGTTCTAGGTACTGGAGATTAAAAATAAAACTGTAAAAAATAAAATTAAATTAAAAAATAAATAAAAATAAAACTGTATATTGGTAAACTACTCTATAAATATCCCTCACTCAAAAAGCACTTTTTTCTTCTTTACTTTTATGTATTTTAAATTTATTAACCTATTTGAAAACTATTATTAACAGAGTAAATATCATGTCTAAAGTTAACCTCTGCCTTTGCTAAACTGATTCCTTCTCAATTACTCTACTTTCTGCTCATGGTATATATATATAGAGAGAGAGAGAGAGAAAATCTCAAGAGAACTTTGACTCCTTCCTCTCCTTCCCTCCATACATCAAAGTAGTCCCTGAGACCTTCCCATGAATGCTTCTCTGCCAATATCTCTTCCATATGTCCCTTCATTCCCATACCCATGAGCTTTTACTCCCACACACCTGGAATCTTGAAATCGCATTCTCCCTCCTCTCCCTGTCTTGTCTTTTTCTAGTAATCACTTCATATTGTTGCCAGATCAGTTTCCTTAGGCACACGCCTGATCACCTGACTCATATCCACAAAATTCTCCAATGCATTCCCATTGCCTACCTCAATATTTCTCAAATCTTAGTAATGCATGGATAACCCTTAAAGGGGAAATTTTTTAAACCATTTTTATCAACATTTTGCTTACAGAAAATACAGAAGTGTCATCAACTCTTTATGTTTAGACGTCTTATACAATCCTAAACTAAAATAACTTTACAAATGAAATAAAACTACCAAACCAATAAATGTCAAATTAACATGAATTTAGGGATGCTGGGCTGGCTCAGTCAGTATAGCATGCAACTCTTGATCTTGGGGTCATGAGTTTGAGGCCCATGTTGGGGAAAGAGCCTACTTAAAAAATTAAAATAAGTAAAAAATTTAATTTAATTTAAAAATCCTTTCAAACAACATGGATTTAACATGACCAGTGATAGTTGGCTTAAACTAAATTATCATCTTTAACATAAGGATGGCACGAATGCTACAGCACAAGTCTGGTTGGTTGTTGGCACTGTTGTTGTTTGGCACACCTATATTGCAACGCACCTGTGATTACTAAATCCTCCCACTTCTGTATTCAAAGCCCTGGGACATCTTCATTGTACACTGGTGATGTCATTTGGCTTCAACTGGGACAAAACATCAGGATCATTTTCTTTCTCCAACTGCCTCTGATTGCCCAGGGAGTGATAATAAAACAACCCAGTGGTACTATTTGATACTCTCTAATCACTGAAGCCAACATAGTTTTGAAATGTCATGGCTGTTCTCAATCTAAAGGTGAGAATTCAGGTCATCTAAATTAAGTCAAATTTTTTTTAGATAGTAGTCTAAAAAAATAAAACTTTCTCAGTTCTCATAGACCTTATTTAGCCAATGATATGCATCACTTCTGAACAAAAGCTTTAAATGATATGGCATGACTTTCCATATTCTTCTTCTGTCCTGCCAACCAGAAATGTTTCAGATGGATGCCATAGTAATAGCTTGGGTCCTAGAGTGAAGCAGAGCCACAGCAGACCCATAACGTACTTGTAATATGAATGAGAAATAATCCATTATAATTACAAAAATAGTCTAAAAGAAAGGACTTGAATCTTATAGGTCTGTAGATCTCATTTTAAGAACCACTGGCAAAAAAAATAATAATAAGCAATCACATCAGTATGTTTTAAAAGGCTTGTGTACTCTGCCCCAATCAACATTTCCCAAATACCAGATACTCCCTTTTCACTCCCTAAACAGGGCCTATAGTTTCTTTCCATTGAGCTTTTGCTCATGGAATTATCTCTGCCTAGACATTCCTTTCCTCCTTCCTCACCTCTGCTCCCTGTATACATTCAAATAATCCTTCTTCAACCACTCCAGTGGAAAAACTACTGCACGTTATATCCCTTTGAGGACATGTAATACATCTTCCCTTCTATTTTTACTTTTTCTCTATGTACCTTCTATTCCCTACCAGATTCTCTCCCTGAGAGCTGCAAAGTGTTTTTACACCTTTTATTCCTGCCAGTGCCTAACACAATGTGTTGTTTATACTAAATGCTCAATAAACTGTTGTTGAATAAGTGAGTTTATTTAATCCTTATTAATAAGAGTTTAACAGCAAAAACATTAAGATTGCTGAAGATGACAAATCCAGACCATGCAACTTTCTTTGTAATGCAGCTGCAAAAGCTGCTGTCTTACAATGACTGATTATGTTTTTGAACAGTTGTAAAACATTAGCTATGGAAAACGCCACAAAGGCAGAACTAATTTATCTGGTACTTAGTTAAAATTCCACACAGCATGAGGCAAGAGAGGAATTATTCTAAAAGCTCATTCTTATGAATTAATTAATTAGCCCTCTCTACCTATAGAACAAAATTAATTTAGACATGAATATTGCTGGGAAAGTTATTCATAATGTAAACTTTTTCAAAACTAGAAGTATGTTACTCAGCTTCCTAAGGAGATTCAAAAATAGTGCAAAACAGTCCCCTTCAGCATCAAGGTAATTTTATATCAGCCACCTTTAGGAGGTGAGGTTGGTACAGACAAGCTGGGGAAGACAAATGTAAAAGAAAGAGGAGACATTAGAGACCAGAGTCTTCAACTCTTTGCTCTCCCAGTCTTGCTTCAAAGCCCTTGACTGCTCTACAGCCCATGTCCCTCTAGACCCTGACTTCTCTTGACCTTGGTTAATGGCCAGCCTGTCCTCCAGTGCACTGCCCTCACTTACTGTTGGCTTCATGAGGGTTGGGGCAGGAGCCAGAAAAGAGTTCAGTTTTGTGCTACATTTCTTTTTTTTTTTTAAGGTTTTATTTATTTGACAGACAGAGATCACAAGAGATCACTGATCTCCTGATCTCGGGGTGTGAGTTCGAGTCCCGTGTTGGGTGTAGAGAGTACTTTAAAAAGAAAACCTTTAAAAACATTTTTTTCAGATTTTATTTATTTATTTGATACAGAGAGAGAGAGAGAGATCACAACTAGACAGAGAGGCAGGCAGAGAGAGAGGGGGAAGCAGGCTCCCTGCTGAGCAGAGAGCCTGATCTGGGGCTCGATCCCAGGACCCTGGGATCATGACCTGAGCTGAAGGCAGAGGCTTAACCAACTGAGCCACCCAGGCACCCCTTGTGCTACATTTCTTAAAACACTTCACTGAAGCTAGCCAACGCTCTGCTGCAAGGGGTTCACCTCCAAAGCCCCAGGAGACTAATGCACTGACCCCCTTAGAGTCTCAGCCGACTGGGAATTAGGAAGAGGTCCCAATATACTCAATATTCTCCCAATATACTCATATTCTGAGGGAGGCCTAGGGCATAAGCTGGGGATAGAAGAAGGAGACACAAGGGTTATGGGCAAAGTAGCATCACGTGTATAGGTAGAGAGTATTGTTATATTTAGGAAGTTGTCAAAGGCCCAGTACCACTGGGGCATAGATGGAGGTGGAGGTGCGATGAAAGACAAGGCTTGGGAATATCACTATCAGATTTTTGTTTTGAAAAGGTCATTCCGAAATGGGAAGAGGCCAAGGAGATTACTCAGGAGAAGATTGCAGTCATATGGATGAGAAGTAATTTGAGGAAAACTGGGCCAGCCACAGTGGGGACAGAGAAAAGTGGACAGATCTGAGAAATTCATGAAGATACAATTGAGGAATTAATCACTATGTTGGGAGGTGAGGGATGCCATGTTAAAACTAGGCTAAACGGTCAAGTGGAACAAACCCAGTGTGTTAAAAGACATCAGATTTTGGACATGCCATAGGAATAAGTTCCCTCAGTTAGTCAAATCTGATACCATTCTGAATTGAATTAACTGCCCCAAACTAAGTGACAGATCCAGGATATTTGCTATGCCATCCAAGTCGCCAATGCTCTAACAGCCCTACTTGCCCAATCACTTCAACTTCTGGTTCTTGATCCTCCTCCAGTCCAGATCTCTGATGCAGAAACTTCACCTGTGCTTTTGACCCATTGTTTGCCCTGGACCTTTCCCTGCCTCAGCCTGGGGAACAGAAATTGGTGATCTGCTAAGTAAGCAAAGGCCATCCCTGGAGCTTGAAATGGGGCCAGTTATCCTCAGCATACTAGCACTGTGCAGGAGAGGGTACAGTTAGAGGAAGGGGAAAAGGCTAATGTATCTCTTATGAATATTCTCCAACCTGCACATTTAAATTCTACTCGTTCTTCAAGATAAGATTCAAATGCTACCTCTTTGAAGAAGTCTTCCTAGATTCTACCACCACCCCACCCCCAAAACCTGAGATGATTCTCTCTCTTGTATATATTTTTTGATGTTTTCTAACCTATCTTCACATACTTTCATAGCTTATATTTTATAATAGCCCTATGACTACATGTGTTCTATCTCCTACTAGCTTATAGATCTCTGGAAGCTAAGAACTATGTTTTCCTAATATCTCATTTATTAATTCAACAAATATTTGAATGATTAAAGGAACAAAGGAATGAATCTCTCTTTGCTCCCAAGTTCCTTATATATAACATAGGCCTTTCTCAACAAATCTTTCCACAGCTATTAAAAGGCTACTTTCAATAGTCATGATTGTCACCTCCTTCTTCTGGGCTAGGAACAAAAGTGCAAATAGCCAGAATAAAGAATTGAAATAGTAGAAAGAGGAGTTTGGAAGAAGGGGCTTAAACTCAGTTGATGTAACTCTTTCTTTCACATTGCTTTTTCCATTTTTTAAAAAGTAATGGCTTTGAACCGCTGATAAAAACCCAAAGGCTTCTGGATTTTTAGAGCCCAATTTGAGGTAAACAGTTTTTCTTCACCCTGTCAAATCTCTTCTTTATAAATATATTAAATATATTCACCTTATTTTTCTTCCCATCAATATAAGTGTAAGTAAAATGATTTACAAAGCAATGGTCTGTAATCGTTTGCCAATATGTGACTCATATTTGAAGCACTGTCATAATGGAATTTTTAAGTAATTAAAATTATTTCACGACTAATTAACAACAGTTTAAAACCCCATAAAGCATTCCAACTTAAGCATTTCTAGTCATACTCCATCTGCCAAATATTAACTAGAACAGTACAAAAATAGGAGAGGGGAAGCCATTTCCAATTATACCCCTATTTTTTACTTATTTAGGGCAGTAGCTTAACTCAGATTACTTCTCTTGATTAATAGCATTTAATATATAAAAATGACTATAAACATTCATTATGAATGCAGAAGAAACACAGTTTTTTCTATTGAAAAAGCAAAATGGAACTATCCTGACTTTTATATTTATCTAAACAAAGACCAATACTAGTTAGAGAAAACATCTGTCTGAATAAAATCAGAAAATTCCCAAGGACATACTTAACTACTTCTTAACATGCCTTCAGAACAGACCCACCCATACACAGTCCAGATGGAATAAAGAAAATCCCCAGCCCCTCTTGGCATTTATTTAAATGTTTGGCCATCTAGATACAAAATTCATCCAACAAATGAGAACGACTTTTCCAAAAATAAGTGATTCAAGCCATCCTCTTACTTGTAGAAGTAACAACTGAATTCTTCATGTTAAATCAAACTGTGTTAATGTTGCTTTTGTTCTAGGATCTGAAGACCTTCGTTCATTCAACAAACATTGATTGGGTTCCTGTCGTGACCAAGTAGGTGCTAAGTGCTGCAAGTAGATGAATAGGATAGATGAATAGGATATATCCTTCCCTTCAAGGGTGAAGGGTCTTAGTAAGAGACAAAGAATTTAATTGTGAATAACGATAATGCACTAGCAAGAAATTGCATGAGAGGAGAGCAAAGTTATTCAAGTAAGGGTTTAAAACTGATGCTCTGATGGGAAATAGAACAACTATCATTTATAGCTGGGAAAATTAAGGAAGATTTTCTGGAAGAAATACTATTTGACATAGAATGTGAAGGTTTGTTGAGATTTCAAGAAACAGCAGTATGAGGGACAAAGGAACAAAGACAGGAAATACAAAGTATAAATGTGAAATGCATGACCTTTTACAATACTGTTTAAAATATATAGCAGATACTGTCAGAACCCAACCCATTATCCCCTTGGGACTCACTGTTCTCTACACACTACCCTCAGATACAAAGGTAGGGAAGTTGATTGATAAGTTCCTCAGCTTCTTCACCTACCAAGTAAGATGTTCTATTCCTTCTCCTAGAGGTCCTCAGCAAGGCTGATCCCCAATTACCCACATTAACACACTCTCTATTGGCTATTTTCTCTTTCGTGTCTCAATTCCCTATGTCCCTAGTAGTGCTTCCTGACATTATGTTTCAAATAAAATTCTCTACTCAGATGTACTCATAAGATATGTTTTAAGGGGGATCCAAACCAAAATGCAATAGCTCAGTCAAGTGTGGATGTCAATGATGACTGACAGAATGATCTGTTATTTCACCAGTCACTGAAATACAGCAATAATTCAATGACTAAACAGTAATCACTGGGCTATCTGTGACCACTGATGTCCCCTCCTTGGAGATTTACAATACACATTAGAATAAAAATGATATTGAAAATTCCAGCAGCAAAACAAAAACCTATTTAACATTGTTTAAGAGTTAAATAAACTTATCTGACACTCTTATTAACCTTCCAATTAAAGCCAGTTTGGAACGTGCTGGAATTGATACCACACATTCCTAAAATTTATGAAACTTTATTTACTTTTCTTTCATGGGGACCCAGAACCAACTAAATCATGTTTGCTGGTATAATATTCGAGTTTTAAGCCAAATTTTCATTTTAGTAAATTATATTTTAGCTTTTTTGCTAATGGCAGAGTGATTTTTAAATGCCTTAACCTAGGGGTGCCTGGGTGGCTCAGTGGGTTAAAGCCTCTGCCTTCGGCTCAGGTCATGATCCCAGGGTCCTGGGATCGAGCCCCACATCAGGCTCTCTGCTCAGCGGGGAGCCTGCTTCCTCCTCTCTCTCTCTCTCTGCCTGCCTCACTGCCTACTTGTGATCTCTGTCTGTGAAATAAAAAATAAAATCTTTTAAAAATAAAAATAAAAATAAATAAATGCCTTAACCTAAACAATATTTAATACTATTCAGAACCTCAGCTCACATGGTTTTCTTATTTGACAGACAGAGATCACAAGTAGGCAGAGAGAGAGGGGGAAGCAGGCTCCCCGTGGAGCAGAGAGCCCGATGTGGGGCTCGATCCCAGGGTTCTGGGATCATGACCTGAGCCGAAGGCAGAGACTTTAACCCACTGAGCCACCCAGGCACCCCTCACATGGTTTTCTATGCACCAATGGCCTTGACATAGTTTCCTGTGGGCAACACCTATATTCAGAGGTGAAAAAAGGTTAATGAGCATTCTGGGAATATGTCAGCAGAAATATGCATCCCTGCCATCCAGTGCCTCACAATGCCAATTCAAATGTCTCTCACTTCTGAACAGGAGCTTCCACAGGCTCCAGCAGGCAGATAGAGGCTGATGGGAATGGGGAAGGCCTAGAAGGATAACTTATACTCCTAAGGAAGGAGCTGTCACAGAATTTGGCTTCCCTCCAAACCAGAGTCCAAGAAATTCCTGTGGTGAAAAACTGTAGAGGTGAGAACCAGAGCATCTCCATTCCTAGAGGTAAGTTTGCCCCCTAAAAATCTCAAGACCTATCCCACCTCAGAGGAGGTGTAATACGAGCCATAGGGAATGGTCTGAGAAGGACCTGTAATGGGACTGAGTATGGAGGTGAGTCCTCCCTCCCAGAGAGGCTACAGGAGTCTGATATTTCAAGCCAAAAAGAGTGAGCAGCAAAGCTTCATCCTGGTGCTTCTACACACTAGAGAAGAACTACAATACTGAAACAGAATTACTAAAGGACACTGGTAACAACATGGAGGAAAAGAAGGAACACCTAGTGATGATCAACCATGGTTCAAAATAAGACTTTTTGGAACCAAGAAACATGATCTTTTTCACTTTTTAAAATTCAGTGGATGAAATGAGAGAGAATATGATCACTTTTGAGATCCAAATTGATGGTCTGAAAGATAAAAAAAGAGGAGTAGGAGGCCTAAATTTCGTGGGGTCCCAGGAATTCAGCTAGATAGTTATCAAACCATTCTGAACACCTACAAATTCAACAGGAGATCGAAGAGAAGAAGAGCAGCAATTCTAGGAACAGAAAAGCGACCAATTTCTGGAAGGTAGGACGTGCATAGAAGTGAATCCGAGGTGATATACGGGAAGATAGACCACGGGGAGAGGGGCCAGCTCCCGCCCAGCAAGCAGTGGAGCAGCAAAGCACAAAATCAGAACTTTTAGAAGTCTACTCCACTGAGGGACGTTGCTCCAGAGGCTAAGTGGGGGGTGGAGCACTTGTGGGGACAATGTGGTCTCAGGTCATTCAGGGTCACAGAAAGACTGGGGGTGTCTGAGTGTGGCAGAACTCCCAGGTATCAGAGATGGAAGCCAGCAGCAGAGATAGAGCCAAAGAGGGGGTTTTCAGCTCGGGGTTACCTTAAACCATGATCCCTGACATATTCAGGCCACTACTCTTCGAGGAGGGACCCACAAGTGGCAGATCTAGGCAGACTCACCTTCCTCCCCCTGGGTGAGTGGCTCGGGAGAAGCGCATCAGGAATCTGCTGGGTTTGGAGACTCCAAACGGGGCTGTGTGCCGGAGATAGAAATGCTTGGTCACAGCCAGGGTAAGCACAGAGTGCGGACAGAGACCTGGGAGACAGGAGTGACTGACTGCTTATCTCTGAGGGCACACTGAGGAGTGGGCCCCTGAGCTCTCTGCTCCTCCTGGCCAGAGATTGGGAGGCCGCCATTTTCATTCCCGTCCTCCAGAGCTCTACGGAAAGCGTTCAGGGAACAAAAGCTCCCAAGAGCGACTCCAGCAGATTACTTAGCCCGGCCCCTGGCAAGGGGGGGTACAATTCCACCCCGGGCAAAGACATTTGAGAATCATGGCAACAGGCCCCTCCTCCAAGAGGGCAAGAACATCCAGCCAAGATCAAGTTTACCGATCAATGAGAACTGTGGAACTCAAGGGCTAGGGGAGCAATACATAGAATTCATGGCTTTTTCCCCATGATTCTTTAGTCTCCCAACAAACAAGAGCCCAGGACCAGATGGCTTCCCAGGGGAATTTTACCAAACATTTAAAGAAGAATTAATACCTGTTCTCCTGAAACTGTTCCAAAAAAATAGACATGGAAGGAAGACTTCCAAACTCATTTTATGAGGCCAGCATCACCTTGATCCCAAAACCAGACAAAGACCCAATCAAAAAGGAGAATTACAGACCAAAATCCCTGATGAACACGGATGCGAAAATGGTCACCAAAATACTAGCCAACAGGATCCAACAGTACATTAAAAGGATTATTCACCACGACCAAGTGGGATTTATTCCTGGGCTTCAAGGTAAGTTCAACAACTGCAAATCAATGTGATACACTGCATTAATAAAAGAAAGGACAAGAACCATATGATCCTCTCAGTAGATTCACTAAAAGCATTTGACAAAGTACAAAATCCTTTCTTGATCACAACTCTTCACATTATAGGAATAGAGGGTACATACCTCAACATCATCAAATCCATCTATGAAAAACTCGCAGCGGATATCATTCTCAATGGGGAAAAACTGAGAGCTTTAATGCTAAGGTCAGGAACACGGCAGGGCTATCCACTATCACCACTGCTATTCAGCATAGTACTAGAAGTCCTAGCCTCAGCAATCAGACAACAAAAAGTAATAAAAGGCATCTGAATTGGGAAAGGAGTCAAACTCTCACTCTTTGCAGATGATATGATACTTAATGTGGAAAACCCAAAAGACCACTCCAAAACTGCTAGAACTCAATCAGGAATTCAATAAAGTGTCAGGATATAAAATCAATGCACAGAAATCAGTTGCATTTCTATACACCAACAACAAGACAGAAGAAAGAGAAATTAAGGAGTTGATCCCATTTACAACTGCACCCAAAACCATTAGATACCAGGAATACACCTAACCAAAGAGGCAAAGAATCTACTCAGAAAACTATAAAGTACTCATGAAAGAAATTGAGGAAGACACAAAGAAATGGAGAAACATTCCATGCTTGTGGATTGAAGAACAAATATTGTGAAAATGTCTCTGTTACCTAGAGCAATCTACACATTTAATGCAATCCCACCAATTTTTTTCAAAGAAAAGGAATGAATAATCCTAAAATGTATATGGAACCAGAAAAGACCCCGAATAGCCAGAGGAATGTTGAAAAGGAAAACCAAAGTTGGTGGCATCACAATTCCACACTTCAAACTCTATTACATCATCAAGATAGTATGGTACTGGCACAAAAACAGACACATAGATCAATGGAACAGAATAGAGAGCACAGAAATGGAGCCTCAACTCTATGGCCAACTAATCTTTGACAAAGCAGGAAAGAATGTCCAATGGAAAAAAGACAGTCTCTTCAACTAATGGTGTTGGGAAAATTGGACAGCCACATGCAGAAGAATTAAACTGGACCATTTCCTTACACCACACACAAAAATAGACTAAAAATGGATGAAAGACCTCAATGTGACACAGGAATCTATCCAAATCCTTGAGAAGAACACATCAGCAACCTCTTCAACCTCAGCCACAGCAACTTCTTCCTAGAAACATCGCCAAAGGCAAGGGAAGCAAGGGCAAAAATGAACTATTGGGACTTCATCAAGATCAAAAGCCTTTGCACAGCAAAGGAAACAGTCAACAAAACCAAAAGATGACTGACAGAATGGGAGAAGATATTTGCAAATGACATATCAGATAAAGGGCTAGTATCCAAAATCTATAAAGAACTTAACAAACTCAACACCCAAAGAACAAATAATCCAATCAAGAAATGGGCAGAGGACATAAACAGACATTTCTGCAAAGAAGACCTCCAAATGGCCAACAGACAAATGAAAGTGCTCCACATCACTCAGCATCAGGGAGATACAAATCAAAACCACAGAGAGATACGACCTCACACCAGTCAGAATGGCTAAAATTAACCTGTCAAGAAATGACAGGTGTTAGCAAGGATGTGGAGAAAGGGGAACCCTCATATGCTGCTGGTGGGAATGCAAGCTGGTTCAGCTACTCTGGAAAACAGCATGGAGGTTCCTCAAAAAGTAGAAAATAGAGCTACCCCATGACCTAACAATTGCACTACTAGGATTTACTCTAAAGATACAAATGTATTGATCCGAGGGGTTACGTGCACCCTAATATTTATAGCAGCAATGTCTACATTAGCCAAACTATGGAAAGAGCCTAGATGTCCATCAACAGATGAATAGATAAAGAAGATGTAGTAATATATACAGTGGAATACTATTCATCCATCAAAAATAAAACCGAAATCTTGCCATTTTCAACAACTTGGTTGGAACTAGAGGGTATTATGCTAAGCAAAATCAGTCAATTAGAGAAAGAGAACTATCGTAATATCTCTCTGATATGAGGAACTTAAGAGGGAGAGCAGGGGGGTCTTGGGGGGAAGGGAGGGATAAATGAAACAAGATGGGACTGGGGTGGGAAACAAACAATATGAGACTCTTAATCTCAGGAAACAAATTGAGGGTTGCTGGAGGGGAGGGGATAGGAAGGATAGGGTGGCTGGGTAATGGACGTTGGGGAGGGTATGTTCTATGGTGAGTGCTGTGAATTGTGTAAGACTAATGAATCACAGACCTGTACCCCTCAAACAAATAATACATTATATGTTTAAAAAACATTTTAAAGATAAAAGAGGAAACATACTACAAAACACAAAGTAGTGGACTTCAACTGCCAGCCACAAAGGAGCAACTTGTCTTAAGACTGCCAAGAACCATTTTTTTTCCAAGAACCATTTAAAAAGCTGGTACACATACACAGAGTATGTGTGTAAAATCATTGAAAAATATCAAGGTACATAAGACTCCAGGGGTCAAAATTTCACAGAGGTGGGAGGTACATTGAGGTGAGGTCCTCATTTGCCTTTGACTTTTTCTTTAGTTCATTTGCTAGTTCACTGCACTGGGAATAGAGTCCTAGCAGTAAACAGTGGTCAAGGCTTGTGGAAATCTCTTAGGGTTGTAGAGAAAAAAGTCAAAATATGGTGTTACCAAGGAGACCAAAAGTCAAATAGGAGAGAAGTGAATTCTAGAATCAATTTCACCTCAAGATGTTTACTGATTCCTAAGTTGTATGCATAATCAAGATGAGAGTCCCAGAAAAAAAAAACAAAAAAACAAAAAAAAACAAGAAGAAATTAAGATCTGGGGAGCTGAAAAGCTAATAAAAAACATCAGAATTCTTTTTTTAAAGATTTTATTTTATTTATTTATTTGACAGACAGAGATCACAAGTAGGCAGAGAGACAGGCAGAAAGAGAGAGAGGAGAAAGCAGGCTCCCCGCTGAGCAGAGAGCCCGATGCGGGGCTCTAACCCAGGACCCTGAGATCATGACCCAAGCCAAAGGCAGAGGCTTTAATCCACTGAGCCACCCAGGCACCCCAATACCTCAGAATTTTTAAGGAGGGTATGTGCCATGATGAGCACTGAGTGTTAAACATAACCAATGAGTTGTTGAACACTACATCTGAAATTAATGATACTGGTTAATAGAATTTAAATATAGGAAAAGAAGATGTTAGTTGAAAAAATAAATAAATAAAAATGATTCTATCTTCATGAAAGAAAAAATACATCAGAATTCTGATAGGGTTAGGGAATTAGAGAATGAAGTTCAGGTTCAACCAACCAGGGTAGACCTTTTAAATACAAAAGGCTTTAAATTGAGACTCCATAAGAAAAAAGTCCTAAAACTAAGGGTGATACTCTACCAGTAGAAAGAAACTAGGAAAAGACCAGGCATTATAAAGGTTAACACCTGCCATCACCTGGATCAAAGTGATCTTCTAGTGCTATGTCTACCTTCCAGGAGAAATTTAACATAAGCTGAAGAAGTATCTACAATTTTTAATATACACTGTCCTGCATGCAATTACAAGGAATTTTTTAACATGTCAAGAAACATGAATAAATGCCTAAAATCAAGAGAAAATCCAGACAATAGAAGCAGATCAACAGATAATTCAAATATTGGAGTAATCGGACAGGGAATATAAATAACTGTGACTAATGGGCTTAAGAAAGCAGAGAAATGGGTGAGGAATTTCACCAGAGAATTAAAACCTATATACATGTATCAAAAGAATCAAATGGAATTCTAGAACTGAAAAACACATTCACTGAAGTTAGGAATTCAATAGATGTATTTAATAGGAGAAGAGAAGACAGGTGAAGTGGAATATAGGTCAAATGAAATATCCATAATTGATAGAAAATTAAAATACAGAAAATAAACATGGAATAAGATTAAAGGATCTAAGGTGTATAAGTTGGATTCTCAGGAAAAGAGACAAAACAGAAACAGTGGTTGAAGAAATATTGGCCAAGATATTCCAAAACAGAAAATGACATGAAAATATCAATTCAAGAATCAGTATAGACACCTAGCAGGATAAATACGAAGGAACTGTGTAAGACTCCTAAATGTCTAACCCCTTTCCAAAAGGAAGACATTAAAAGCTTCCAGAGGGGAAAAAAACATACTGTTATCAAAATAACAATAACACCAACAATAACAAAACAACAATAACAACAACAACAATAACAACAACACCAACCATCTTTTCAAAAGAAACCATAGAAGCCAGAAGACAATGGAATACATCTTTACTAAATACTTAAAGAGAAAAGTACCAACATAGATTTCACCCACTGTAGTGCCAACTACACTAGGTAAAAAACTATTTTGAAACATAAATTAAAATAAATGTTATGACAAATAAGAATGTTAATTCCAGCAAAACTTCTCTCAAAGAAATAATGAGTTCTTCAGAAGAAAGGAGAATGATCCCAGATGGTAGTAGAATAATGTAAGAAAAAAATGAAGAGCACTGGAAAAGAAAAGTATGTAACTAAATCCAGATAAATATACTGTCTTTAAGGTTTGAAATAATACTTTTAGATTTAAAATACATAAAGAATTAAATGTCAACAGCAGTAACATGAAAAGGCAGAGGAAAACAAATAGCACTGAAGACTTATAAAGTTCTTACAATGTTCAGGAAATAACAAAAGCATTTGTTTAAGAAAAACTATAATTTGTCCATTGTGCTTGTTATAATCTATAGGATAGACAGCTGTCTCTTTCCCTGTTCTTTTGTGGGAAACCAGTTGGCTTACACTTTAGCTTATATCTCCAACAAGTCTATCAATCTTCTCCCAACTGACTTTTACCACAGCTTCCACTGTTTTGTGAGTCTCTTAGGCTGAAATTTCCTCACATCTGTTGTAAATCAAACAGGATCCTTTGGAGGAAGATTTGAAGTTCTCGGTTCTATGATCTGTTCCTCTCCCTTGCCCCAAATTCTGAACCAAGACTCTGTACTGAGTACCAAGAGAACATTCTTCTTTCTCAGTGACACCACTGCTTTAAGAACTGAGCACTCAGTGAATGGAAGAGGGGTGCATCAGCTTGCATCTCTCAGCATAGAACTTCTGCCCCATGAGCCAGGGCAAAGGTGATCTGGGCCACAGTATCCTAAGGACTACCATACCAAGATAGAGCTTCAATTCCTTTGAGAGGAGCTGAGCAGAAGATGGGAGCCCCACCTTTCAGCCCCACTCATTGCAGAACTTAGTTTCAGCCACAGGTAGCTAGGAAAAGAATGATGAATGTTGACAATGTGACCAGCCTTGGAAGATAGCCCTCTAAATGGAAGCTGAGGGAAGAGGGATCCATGTGTTCTCAACATACCAGTCTGGAGTGGACTTTCCATCTTCCTAAGGTGGGAAAGGGGGAGAGGACAGCACAAGTCATGCTTCAGATACCACAGACTCTTGCAGTTCTTACCAAGTTTTAGATAATTTTCTTAAATATGTTTCTTCATTTACTCTGTACCCACAGAACCATCTCTTGATGTTCTAAATGATTGGGTTATTTTTATAATTTCACCAGTTTTACTGGGATACAAGTCATGGAGCTCATCACATCATCATGCTCAGAGTGAAACTACTAAAATAAAATCATAAACTATATAACTAACAAGCTAACAGACACAGATAAATGGACAGACACTGAGTTCATAAATTAGAAGAATTAATATTGTTAAAATAGGCATACCACCCAAAGTAATCTACATATTCAGTGCAATCCCTATAAAAATTCCAATGACATTCACTACAGAAATAGAAAAAACAACCCTAAAATTCATATAGATTCACAAAAGCTCCCTGAATAGCCAAAGTAATCTTAAGCAAGAAGAATAAAGCTAGAAGCATCGCACTTCCTGATTTCAAAATATATTATAAATCTACAGTAATCAAAACAGTATGGTACTGACACAAAAACAGACACAGAGGCCAATGGAAAAGAATAAATAGCCCAGAAATAAATCCACACATCTATGGTCAACTAATATTCAACAGAAGTGTCAAGAACACACATGAAAAGAATAGTCTCTTCAATAAATAGTGTTGGGAAAACTAGATAGTCATAAAGAGAATAAAGTTACACACTTATCTCACATCAAATACAAGAATCAACCGAAAATTGTTTAAAGTCTTGAACATAAGACCTGAAACTACAAAAGTTTTGGAAGAAAACAGGGGAAAGCTTCTTTGACATTGGTCTGGGCTATGATTTTTTGGATATGACACTGACGGCACAGGCAACAAAAGCCGAAATAGATATGTGGGATTGCATCAAAAGAAAACAATCAACAGAGTGAAAAAGTGATTTACAGAATGCTAACAATATTTGCAAGTCATATATCTGGTAAGAAGCTTATATCTAAAATACATAAGGAGGGGCGCCTGGGTGGCTCAGTGGGTTAAAGCCTCTGCCTTCAGCTCAGGTCATGATCTCAGGGTCCTGGGATCGAGCCCCGCATCGGGCTCCCTGCTCAGCGGGGAGCCTGCTTCCCTTCCTCTCTCTCTGCCTGCCACTCTGCCTACTTGTGATCTCTGTCTGTCAAATAAATAAATAAAATCTTTTTAAAAAAATAAAATAAAATAAAATACATAAGGAATTCATACAACTCAGCTGCAGAAACAAATAAGCAAAACAAATAACCCAATTCAATTTGAGCTTTGCTCAAATATGAGCAAAGCTCCTAAATAGACATTTCTCAAAAGAAGTTATAGAAATGGCCAAAGATATATGAAAAGGTATTCAATGTCACTAATCATCATGGGAATACAAATCAAAACCACAATGAGATATCATCTTATACTTGTTAGAATGGCTATTATCAAAAAGACAAAGATAACAAGTATTGGTGAGGTTGTGGAGAAAAGGGAATGCTTGTACAGCATTGGTGGGTATGTAAGTTGGTATAGCCATTTTGGAAAACTGTGAAGTTTCCCCCAAAATTAAAAATAGGATCTTGTGATCCTGCAATCCCACATTTGGATATATCTCCAAAGGAAATGAAATCAACATCTTGAAGAGATACCTGCATGATCATGTTCACTGTAGCATTATTTACAATAGCCAAAATATGGAAACAATCTAACTGTCCATTAGCACGTGAAGTGATAAAGAAACTATATATATAGTCAAAGTACAAAGTTTCAGTTATGAAAGATGAAAAAGTTCTAGAAATCTAAAGTACAGCAATGCGAATATAGTTAACAATATTATACTATATACTTGAAGTTTGCTGGGAGGATAGACCTTAAGCACTCTCACCACACACAAAAAATGTTAACTGTATGAGGTGATGGATAGGTTAATTAGCTTCCTTGTGGCTATTACTTCATCATTCATACTTATCAAAACATCAAATCAAAAACCTTAAATATATACAATTTTATTTGTCAATTATATCTCAATAAAGATAGAAAAACGTAATGAGGATATCAAAAGCAATCATTTTAGAAAGTAATTTGGCAATATTTATTAAAACTATAATTGTGCATATTTTTCAACTCAGAAATCCTATTTCTTGGACTCTATCACATAGAAATTAAAATGAGACCATGAAAAACAAATCTTTAGTATATAAGGAGTACATAGAGATATCTATTGTAGCAATGTTTGAAGTGGCAAAAAAAAGGAAGCAAAATTAGTGTCAATCAATTGCAGCACAGAACATTAGGCAACCATAGAAAAGAATGATGCAAGTACAATGGGAAAAGGAAGGTTCAAAGAAGTACATTACAAAGAGCCTCTTTTTAAAAAGATTTTATTTATTTATTTGACAGAGAGAGATCACAAGTAGGCAGAGAGGCAGGCAGAGAGAGATGGAGAAGCAGGCTCCCTGCGGAGCAGAGAGCTGATGAGGGACTCGATCCCAGGA
This sequence comes from Martes martes, assembly GCF_963455335.1. Taxonomy (NCBI): domain Eukaryota; kingdom Metazoa; phylum Chordata; class Mammalia; order Carnivora; family Mustelidae; genus Martes; species Martes martes. The sequence continues at coordinate 35,366,301 of NC_137897.1, read as the reverse complement.
CCCTGAGATCATAACCTGAGCCAAAAGCAGAGGCTTAATCCACTGAGCCACCTAGGCGGCCCAGAGCCTATTTTTTGTTAAACAGTTCGTGTGTGTGTGTGTGTGTGTGTGTGTATAAAATTATATGATTACAGAGAAATTCCTGAAGAATAACACCAAGTTATTTACATTGGTTACTGGGGATGTCAGTGGGAGGTGGGGGTGTCAATAAAACATGAAACAAAAGTCAGTTTTTCAAAAGTTTGCTGTAATTTAAAGAAACTAGTATGTGTGGTGTTATGTCATTTAAGTAAAAGTACAACTGTGAATATACATACATAAGAAATGGATGGTCTCCCAAAACATTAATCTGGTATGGTGAGATTTCAGAAAACTTTGACTTTCTTTAGCACATTTTTCTAAACGGTTTGAATTTTTTTGCAAAGGAAAACTCAGAACAATAAAGCTATTTTCATTGCTAAAAACAATAAGTGACAATAAATGTAAAAAGTTGAAGAGAGGGAATTAATAAAGAAACCAAAGTAGAATTAGAAATCGAGACATGAAGCATCCCAGAACTATGGTAGAAAGAGGATCTGTCTTCTTTGATTGAAGCTGGTCACCATGGCACCAGAGTCAAGAGGATCCCGGATAATCTCTTCTTTATTGTTCCTTAAATCACCTTCACCTATACCTGAACCAGAGATGATGGATAATCTACACGTAGACAATTATCCTGGGTCCCCCTCTGAAGCCAGGTGGAAAACCCAGAACATAGTGTTTCTGGCAGGCTCCCTTGCTTTGCCAGCTTTCCCAAGGTTCTACTTAGTGTGGACCCATGTAATTCTTTCCTTAGATTTGCTTATTCAAGATGACATCATGGTCCATTACGCCCAGGCACCAGATTCCATTATCCAATCCATCAACTTCTCTCTGTTCTTTGTCTCAGTATAAACAACTCTGCCCTAGCCACCGCCCACCTGGGCTATAAAACAGGTTTCAGGCTTTCATAGTGAATCACATCCCTGAGATGTTAACAGGAGGGGACTTTTCCTAGACTGACAGGTCCTTCCCTAAGGGTGACACCTTTCATTTTCCACCCACACACCACCCATGAAAGTTCTTTAATCATCTTCAGTTCTATTTGCTCTGAATAAATCTCACATGCGGTTCCTGATGGGACTATAGGGTAAGAGGGTGCTACCGCTTTTCCTTTGTCCAATGACAATAACCGCTTTTCTCGTTCCTAATGACTATTCCTGAGCTTTTCCTGAGCCACTGAAATCACGTCCCATTAACTGTTTCTGAATTCTCTCTACCTCTTTCATTGTCATGTTGCTCAGGCCAAAGACCTTGAATCCATGCTTGACTCCTCGCTCTTTCACATTCCACACTGATTCCATCAGTAAATCCTTCTGGCTCTGCTTCGCTCAACAACATTAGTCATTAAAAATGCAAATTAAAATACAAGGAGATACCACTCCATATCGGCTAGAATGGCTAAAATAAAAATACCAGTAATACCAAATCCTGACAAGGTTGCAGAGCAACTGGAACTCTTGTGTATTTCTGGCAAGAATGCAAAGCAGTATGCTCTCAACGGAAAACAGTTTGGCATTTTCTTATAAACTTAAACATACACTTACCATACATACCAAGAACACTTCCAGATATCTACCCAAAAGAAGTGAAACTTATGTTCATCCAAGAACCTAAACACAAATATTTATAGGCGCTTCGTTCATAATCACCAAAACTGAAAACAAATTCAATATCCATCAGTTGGTGTAAATGAAGAAACAAACTGTGGTATGTCCATGAATGGAGATCTACTCAGCAATAAAAAGAAATGAACTATTCATTCACACAGCATCAGGGATGAATGCAAAATGTATTTGTTCAATAGAAGAAGCCAGATCCAAAACGTTCCATTTGTGTGAAATTCTGGAAAAGACAGAACTACAGGGACAGAAATAAGATTAGCAGTTGCCAGGAATTGGGGTTTGAGATGGGTGACTACAAAGAAGTAGCATAAAGCAATTTTTAGAATAATGGAACTGTTCTATGCCATGCCTGCAGTAGTAGATACATTAATATATGAATTTGTCAAAAAAAAAAAAAAAACCCTGGTCCAAGTCACCATCAACTCTCCCCTGGACTCCTACAGTAATCTCCTAAATGCTTTCCTGCCTTCACTCTTGCCACTTTACAGTACACATGATAGCCAGAGTGATACTTTCAAATCTGAGTGATATCATGTCATACCCATGCCCAACAGGCTTAACATTAAATCCAATATTCATACTATGATGCTTAAGGCCCTACACAGTGCAGCCCCCTCCCTGCCTAGTTCTCTGACTTCATTCCCTAGTACATCCCCCTTCATATTCCAACCACAAGGGCCTGCTTGCTTGTCCACAAACAGTCTATGGACACCCCAACTTCAAGGTATTTACTGTTGCTGTTTCTCCTCACTAAAATGTTCTGTGCTGAATACCTGCATGGCCTACTCCCTTGCTTAAAACTCTCAATGGCACTCCACTGCCAAAAGGATAAATTTTAAATTCCTCAGTGTCACACTTAACACTCTTCAGAATGTGGCCCACACTCATCTCTACATCTTTATCAGTTACACATTTGGTCCCAAACACAGTGAGCTCTGTTTCTGAATTCTCTCCACTTCACCTTTTTTGTCTGGTGCATAAATATCTACTTATTTTTTGAAACTCAGCTCAATCATCACCTGCAGGGAAAGTAGGCAGCTCCCTCTTCATGTACCCACCATGCCCTCTGTAGACTTCCATGGTGGCATGTGTTGTAATCAAGCTCTCCAGGTGATTCTTACACATATTAAAGTTTGAGAAGCACTGGCCCAGCATGTATTTTATGTGTGTTATATTTGATTGTATGTCCCGTCTCCACTGGCTGGACTGAAGAGCCCTGGAGTTCTTTAACCCATCCCCACAGCCTAACACAATGTCTAACTCCCAGTAGGGATTCAGTAAACATTAGATGAAAGAACAATCGAATGGATGGATGCACATGCTTCCTCTCTTTCTACTTCCATGTTCCTGACAAAACAGAGTTCTCTCCCTGTGTGAACCACATGCCCAGTCAGAGATTGAATGGTACAGAACTACAGTTGGGTCTGACACATACTTGCCCTGTGTTGTTGGAACCAGACTGTGAGTCACCTTTCGTCAGCTGGCTTACCAGACCATTATAAACTTACTCAGGTTGTTGTTTATTTAGGTAGTATTTAGTCACAAGACGTAGCCCCTGAAATCTAAGATTGATAGTTACATTTATTAAGTGGACAGCTTTAGTGCAAATGTCTAGGGATCACCATAGATTTTTTAAACTATAGCAATTATTTCACCGACTACATCTCTATCTTTATTGAGAGGAAGCCATCCCTTAGATGTGGAAAGTTTGATGTATCCATGCTGAGTACTTTTTTTAAAGTTGTCATTTCATGGTTACTGCTTATGATTAGCATTCCCTATTCTGGGAAATGATGTTTTAAACAGCATCTATACCAAAGTTAGTTTTCTTTTTTAAGATTCATTTTATTTAATAAAATAAAATAGAGAGAGTGCACGCAAGAGTGAGGGGGGAGGGGCAGAGGGAGAGACTCTTCAAGCAGACTCCCCTCTGAGCACCGAGCTGACCTGGGACTCCATCCCACCACTCATGAGATCATGGCCAGAGTGGAAACCAACAGACTGAGCCACGCGGGTACCCCACCAATGTTAGTCTTCTATTGAACTTAATTTGTGCAAAGAACTTTAGTCTGTAAAGTCCTTGACCTTCTCAAGTATTTACTGAAAGACAGCATAGGTTCTCTCCACCCACCTGTCTCTCAGTAGTATCACAACTGTTCCTTTCTTGATAGGGATGATTGCTGAACAAGGCCCTTGGCAATAGTGGTAGGGACACATGATATCTGTTCCAAGCAGTACCATCAATCCAGAGAACTATCGTGAGACTTTCTTTCATCTAACATCTTATCTCTACTGTTTCAACCACCAACTCCAAATCTAAGTTTCCCCAGTAAGGCAAAGAGGTAGAAGAAATGGAAGATGGGAGGGAGAGGAAAGAAGAAGAGGAAGGAAGTGGCTTTCTGATTGCTGTATGGAAAATAGGCAAACAGGAAGGGAAGGAGGGGGCTCCCCAGACATTTTGCTTGGAGTTATGTGCTCATGCCTACATCAGCCTGAATATTAGGTAGGTGTGTCCCAAGGAAAATAAAAGGTTTTTAACTAATGTGGTAGTGACTCACTACCACCCAGTGTATACAAATTAACGTTCCACTGACTTATTTTTTTCAAGAAAGAAACAAGATTTATGGCAAGATGTCATTGGTCATCTGATCTGTGACTCAGCAGTTTCTGTCTCTGAAACTCAAACTGCTGCATAATATATGTAGTCCCCTAATTTTGTTAGGGCATTATATGTTTTATGTGAGAGTTGTATCAAAGTCTCTAAACAGCTATTAGATATATGTGAGTTTGTCAAAGAGTTTCTGACAGTTTCTGCTTTATAAATATTGATACTAAGCACTGAGTAATGTGTAGAATTGTTGAATCAATTTGTTGTACACCTTAAACTAACATAACATTGTTAATTATACTTTAATAAAAATAAAATAAAATATATTGATAGTAAGTTATATGGCATAGAAAGTTCATAGGTATTTTATCTTTGCTCTATATAATGGTCTTAGCCTTGAAATCTGCTTTGCCTGAAATTAATATTGCCAATTCTGGTTTTCTTTTGTTTGTACTTGCCAACAAAAATAAATTCTTGTTCGCTTTTAATTTTTAAGATCCAGTGTCATTTTGTATCTTATAAGCAATATATATGTAAACTTTATATTATAATTTAATTAGAGAGTATTTCTATCTTAATTTGTTTTAACAATTTGTATTTATTGTTATAACTGATTTTTCATTGCCTTCATGCCTTTTTTGATGTTTTTTGTTCCCTTAAAGACACATGTTTTTTATACATTGCTTGTGTTTTTCTCATTAGTCTTTTAGAAAATATAAACATTAGAAACTTTTGCAATCTACACGGCAAATGTTTACACAGATGTAATAAGTATTCAAGTTACTTTTCAAAAGGTAACATGGATGACATGTTTTTTGAGTTGGTAATATTCAAATCTCTCTGTTGCCTTCATTAAGAAATAAATAAAGATTTGAACAAAATCTTTTTCTCTCCAAATATTTGGGTCATTATTCTATAGTCTCTTAGCATTTACTTTAAAAACACTGAAGTTAGCTCTATTTTCCTCTCTTTTATAAGTAAACTAACTAAACAACAATGTAAGAGATGTTTAAATCCTTATGATTCAAAATATGTTTACATAAGAATTTCTTTTTGATTTTTTGTGCCTGGAAGATTCTGGACTTTCAGTCTTTATAATGAGGTCTTTCATTGACTCAGGATGATTTTCTTCAATTATGTCTGATTATTAATTGTGTATGGGTCATAGTGATGTCTTTCTCTGGTATATCTGTAATTGTTAGGTTTGATCATTTTTCTGAGTATGTCTTTTCATCTTTTTTTTTTAACCTATTCCCTGCATTTCAGGGAAATTTTTCTTACTTGTTTCTGTGCAACCAATTCAGTTTTTTAGTGTCAATCCTGCTCTTTTTGATTTCCAGGAAGGATTTTTGATTCTGCTATTGCATTTCTAGTTCTTTTTCTTTAATCAGTTTTTTTTCTTTTTTTTTCTTTATCACAACCATTTTCCCCTACAGTTGTCTTCATTTCTACTACTTTCCCTGAGACTCTGCTCCCATTTTGCAGAAGTTTCATCTTCTTGCAACCTTAAGGATATGATTTTCTATTCGTTTCAATAGTAAATCATTTCACAGTTGGCATTCTTCTCCTGAGTCTTCAGGGTAGTCTTTCACTTGTTCTGCCAAACTTTTCAAAGACATCTGTGTAAGCTATTTCCCTTTATTCACCCCCAAAATGAAGAGGGATGTAACCTAACCCAGTTCTTGCCATATGGCAAATTTTGTCTTCATTTTCCCATGGGCATTGCTCACTTTGCATTCTGAGATTTCAATGATCTTGATGTACCTGGCTCTCAATCCAATTTCCAGTGCCTAGAAGATATTCACTTTGAGAAACTCTGATGTACCAAATTGGAACCTTCCCCCATCCCATAGCTTGGTTTTATGATGCCCTAAATCAATAAGGAATATGTAAAACTGTAATCACTATGCACCATGGCAAAGATTCTTCTGGTCTCTTCAACTGCAGAGAGGTAGCATCAGTTACCTGTCTATGTTGTTGCAAATAGCTTTCTGGAAGATTTCTGGTCTCTTCTAAGTATAATATATATACTAATAGAAAAGGAGATAAGTAAAAGAGTCATGTCTATCTCATAAAAGCTCCCCACTAGTAAGCAGATGGCTACTGTGTTTTCTGTGAGGCCCACACCTGATGATTTTGAGCCACTGAAGCCCTCCATTTCATGAAGGAAGCATAAAATGACATTTTTTATTAACTGGCAGATTATTTTCTGTAACTGACAGCAATGCATCTGTAGATCACAAATTGTACTTTTCAAGCAAGTGAATCACCCTTATAATTACGTGAGATTCTAAACAGAGTTGGAAAACAACAAAATGTTAGTCTCGATTTGATTTGTTATTGTGAGCCTTCATCATGTTTTGTGTTCGTATCATTTTACCAACAAGTTGAGAATTACAGCATCAGAGACCAGTAGCTAGATATCACCTTAAGACAGAAATTATACCTTGATTATGACACACTGCCCCCAAAACCCCTCCCCAAAACCTGTTTTTAAAAAAATAGAATCAAACCTGATTATGTGACTTTTGCTCACCAAGTTTAGCATGGGATGACATTAAGTTGTTTCTAAAAAGTTAACTCACCTGCAAAAGGCAAAGTATTGGCAACACGGATTGAATCAAAATGCAGGCCAATCAATATGCTGAGCTCCAAGGATTCTTTGAACAATGGCTATATTAAAAGAGTGAGTTGAAGACTTTCCATGAACTATTCTGAAGAGAACTGCTCTCATTTGTATGCTGAAGTTCTAGTAAGTTGTTAAAAATGCAATCACATTACTTTATAGCCACACCTTTACCTAGGTGTTTCTTTTCCACTCAGACACTGCCTCATTAACCACCATTAATCAAGCACCTATGTTGATGTTCCTTGGCCTAATCTTTACTTTCTTTGGGATAAAAATTTTACTTTTCTGACTTTCCTGATCATCTAAGTTTGGTATGCCAGCGATTAAGCTATTCTTTCTCAGCTCCAAACCTAATCTTCTATAGTCTGCTTTATGATGCTGGGACTGGAATTTCTAGCTGCTCTCTTTTAGGTTTTGTCCATACAGGGTGCTAGAGGGAGACGCAAGTCTGGAGGAGGAAGCAGGCTCATGATCCTTCCTATTTACTTACCATTTGTTTCTTGGGGTTCCCTATCTGCTTCCTGTTCCTGTGAGAGTTACCCCAAACTCACTTCTCAATCCCAGAAATGGCAGTCCCTTCCTGTAGCAGCAGCTGAATATAGTTTGCAGTTTTTCCAACACTTGCAGAACCCATCTCATCATGCCCCACCCAGCAACACCAGCACCAGACAATAGTACCCCCTCTGCAGGTGGCTGGGTCCTGGCCCCCACGAGGTGTCTTCTTTGAGCACATAGACATTAGGGCTGCTCAACGGGTGTCCATTCCTCAAGCATCTGTGTTCCATCCTATGCTAGTTTAGTAATTTCAACACCTTCCCTTTGTTCCCTCATGCCAAGGATGGTAGCTATGTCCTGAAATTCCTACCTCCATGATACCTCACATATTTCTTTTTCCTCTTCAGGTACCATTATGGGCTGAATTGTGCCCGCCCACCCCCCAAAAGAGGCTGAAGTCCTAACTCCTAGTTCTTCTGAATGTGACCTTACTTGGAAATAGAGTCCTTACAGATGATTAAGTTAAGATGAGGTCATTACAATGGGCCTTAATTCAACAGAAGGAAGACAATGTGAATACACAAGGACAACACCATCTAGAAGCCAAGGAAAGCCTGAGGCTACCAGAAGCTAGGGGAGAGGCATGGAATAGATTCTTCTTCATGACCCTCAGAAGGAATTTACTGTGATGACACCTTGATTTAGACCTCTGGCCTTCAGAACTATGAAACGATAAATTTCTGTTGTTTAAGCCACCCAGTTAGAGATACTTCGGTATAGCAGCCCCAGGAAGCTACTAATACAGAGAGCAAGTTAATAATTTTATACCTAACAATTTCTACGTTAAATTCTCCTGTCAGAATAACTGGTAGGGGGCGCCTGGGTGGCTCAGTGGGTTGAAGCCTCTGCCTTCAGCTCAGGTCATGATCCCAGCGTCCTGGGATCGAGCCCCACGTTGGGCTCTCTGCTAGGCGGGGAGCCTGCTTCCTCCTCTCTCTCTGCCTGCCTCTCTGCCTACTTGTGATCTCTCTCTGTCAAATAAATTTAAAAAAATATATTTAAAAAATCTTAAAAAAAAAAAAAAACTGGTAGGGTTTCTGTCTCCTGACTGGACCTGACTAATACACTTGGCTTTCCCCAAGAAGCAGACCCCACAAGAACTATATGAATGTAAGTAGTTTATTTGGGAGTAATTTCTTTTGGAGGTGAGTATGAGAGATGGGCACGGAAAGGAATGAAATGCAGGGTGGCTTAATGAAGCTGCTGCTGTGAGCCATTAGGCCTTAAGGCTATCGGGGACCTCGAGTGACTCTGTAGAACATGATTCAAAATTGTCCCATCCAAGGGGTGTGGTGAAACTGGAGAGTTTATCCATCACCTCCTGTCCTTCATTACCTGAAGGCTAGTCCTGGAAAGATCAAGTCCCCAGCATTTCCAGCTTTCCTTGCACATAGACCAAGCATACACTTGTGGCGAGAGAAAGTCCTTGGGCAGAGGTTTGCAGGTGCTTATGGCAAGAAGTTGTGGGCATACATGGGAGTGGTGAAAACAAGAATAAACGTGGGTACCAACAACATCTGCCACATTGACTGTTAAGTCTTCAAGTTCTAGCTACTCAATACCCAAAGATGCCTTAAGAGACACAGGAGATTATGAAATGTGGGCACCTTTCATTTTGCTAAAGGACTGCAGTGAAGCAGGAGCACTATTGCCCTTGCAAATTGAGAGCATCAGTAGAGCTGTACAACACAATGCAATGAACCGCCCTTTGCACTTGCTGTCTGAATTCATCTAATGTATGAAGATACGAATATGAAGATCTATTTAAACTATTCTGTTTATAGTTCTTATCCTGTAACCACTCTTCAATGATTTGACAGAACCACAGAATTATAAGAACTAGAAAAGACCTTGGAGCTAGTCTACAAATTTTCAAAAAAACCAAAAAAAAAAAAAACGAAACAAAACATAGACTCAGAAACCTTCGTACAAATAAAATCTCACAATATAAAAAACTTATGAACGTGAAGTCATCTGGTTGACACTTGTGAAGAGCAAGTGTTGGAGTAGCTCTTACCTCTTGGTTGCCTTCTCATCCCACTGGCACCCATGAAGGGAGGTCACAGATAGTGCTCACACAGTGCTCATACAGTCCAATTTGAAAAAGCAGTGATCTACTCCCAACTTCTTATGTTAATGGAGAGACTATTTAAATTTCTCTGTCCCCAAAGTGTGCAAGATAATGTCCATGCTACCTAACATTGACTTTAGCTTTCTTTTAAAAGTCCTCGTAATTTGAATCACATCAATTCAGAGTGGCTGACTGGGCATTCACTTGAATGCTACTACTAAAAATGGGATTCAAAACAAATTGCAAAGCAAATTCATTAGATTAAAATAAAAAGGCATGATGACCACTTGAAACTCATTCCAATCACTTTACAGAATGAGCTTTCATATTTTTTGAATGGGAAAAAAACATTTAAGTGGAGGGGTAGAACTGAAGAATGGGTTAGTAGAAAGAACTGGAAGATACAGATGTAGTAAGTAGATCTTGAAGAAAAAGTAACTTATCATATATTTGGATAAGCTTCCTGAAGGTGTGAAGTCCAGAATGAGAAGAGCAGAAGCCACAAAATGGGCCTTAGAAACCAACTACAGTTAATGAGGGAGAAAAGTTAACTAAGATATAGAAGAATCAAACAGATAAGAAAAAACACACACACACACACACGCATCAATGTACTGTACTAGAATGTAGGGGAGGAAAGAGATTTAGAAGTTAAATTATTTAATATAACACAGCTGAGTAGCTAAGAATTAAAGTTGAATTAGTACCATTGACTTTGGCCAATGGTACTTAGTCCTATGGTGATCTTAAATGATGCAGTTCTAATGAATGGTGATGTGGATTCCAGAGGGTTCTAAGGAACATAGCTATGGCCACCTATTGAGATCTTCACTAATTAAAAAAAAAACCCGGGGCGCCTGGGTGGCTCAGTGGGTTAAAGCCTCTGCCTTCGGCTCAGGTCATGATCCCAGGGTCCTGGGATCGAGCCCCGCATCGGGCTCTCTGCTCAGCAGGGAGCCTGCTTCCTCTTATCTCTCTGCCTGCCTCTCCGCCTACTTGTGATCTCTCTCTCTCTCTCTGTCAAATAAATAAATAAAATCTTTAAAAAAAAAACACTTCTTTCTTTAAAAAAAAAAACCAAAAAAATAAAAAGTAACTATTTTTTTATGAAGTTGCTTTTGAGGAATCTTGTGTCAAACCTCAGTGTTACCTATAGGCTACTTTTTCTCTTAATTTTCCTTGTAGCCAAGATTATGGGGAATTGCGAAGAATCTCTGATTCATCTTGAGACTCTCTTATTTTATTTTATTTTACTTTATTTTATTTTATTTCATTTTTATCTTTGAGGCTTTCCTATTTACATCTGCACCACTACTTGTTTTCTTGGTACAATTATATTGTAGAATGCTAAAACTGCTTTCTATGAGAGAATTGTCTTGGATCCTCAGAGCATGGCTTCATTCTGGACAAAATTCTTTAATTTCATAATGTGTTCAGGTTTGTGTTTATTGAAAAGTCCTAATTGAAGTATATAAAAAGGCCAACAGCAAGCATCGGTGGTACTTTCCACTATTAAAGTTTTTCAGAAGAATTCAATATGTTTGAATGCATCCTTCACTAGCACTTCAATGTACACATCTGTCCTCTAGCCAACTGACAATAATCCCCCTTTTTTTTTAACATATAATGTATTATTTGTTTCAGGGGTACAGGTCTGTGAATCATCAGTCTTACAATTCACAGCATTTACCATAGCACATACCCTCCCCAATGTCCATCACCCAGCCACCCTATCCCTCCCCCCACCCCCCAGCAACACACTGTTTGTTTCCAGAGATTAAGAGTCTCTTATGGTTTGTCTCCCTCCCCAGTCCCATCTTATTTCATTTTTCCCTCCCTGCCCCCCATGACCCCCTGCCCTGCCTTTCAAATTCTTCATGTCAGAGAGATCCTACAATAATTGTCTTTCTCTAATTTATTTATTTCACTTAGCATAATACCCTCTAGTTCCATCCACATCATTGCAGATGGCAAGGTTTCATTTTTGTTGATGGCTGCATAGTATTCTATTGTGGGTATGTATCACTTCTTCTTTATCCATTCATCTGTTGGTGGACATCTGGGCCCTTTCCATAGTTTGGCTAATGTGGACATTGCTGCTATAAACATTCGGGTACACACGTCCCTCGGATCAATACATTTGTATCTTTAGAGTAAATACTTAGTAGTGCAATTGCTAGGTCATAGGGTAGCTCTATTTTCAACTTTTTGAGGAACCTCCATGCTGTTTTCCAGAGTGGCTGCACCAGCTTGCATTCTCACCAACAGTAATGAGGGTTCCCCTTTCTCCACATCCTTGCCAACACCTGTCATTTCCTGACAGGTTAATTTTAGCCATTCTGGCTGGTGTAAGGTGATATATCTCATTGTGGTTTTGATCTGTATCTCCCTGACGCCAAGTGATGTGGAGCACTTTTTCATGTGTCTGTTGGCCATTTAAAAAATAGAATAAGCAAAAAAAAAAAGTTTAAAAAATTTAACTTTGAAAGACTAAAGAATCTTGGGGTAAAAGCCATGAATTCTATGTATTGCTCCCCTAGCTCTGGAGTTCTGCAGTTCTCATTGATCGGTAAACTTGATCTTGGCTGGTTGTTCTTGCTGATCTTCTGGGGGAGGGGCCTGTTGCCATGATTCCCAAATGTCTTTGCCCGAGGCGGAATTGCACTGCCCTTGCCAGGGGCCAGGCTAAGTAATCCTCTCAGGTTTCCTCCTGGGAACTTTTGTTCCCTGAAAGCTTTCCGTACTGCTTTGGGGGATGGGAATGAAAATGGAAGCCTCCCAATCTCTGGCCAGGAGGAGCCGAGAGCTCAGGGCCCCACTCTTCAGTGCACCCTCAGAGAAAAATAGTCACTCCTGTCTTCCTGGTCTCCAACTGCACTCCATGCTCACCCAGCCTGTGACCGAGCATTTCTTTCTCTGGCACACGGTTCCATTTGGAGTCTCCAAACCCAGCAGACCCCCAGCACGCTCCCACGTCACTCCCCTTGGCGGGGGAGGAAGGTGAGTCTCACTGGATTTGCCACTTGTGGGTCTCTCCTCCAAGAGTAGTGGTCCGACTGTGCCTTGGATCATGGTTTAAGGTAACCCTGAGCTGAGAGCCCACTCCTTGGCTCTGTCTCTGCAGCCGGCTTCCCTGCTCCAATACCTGCAGCTCCACTGCACTCAGACACCCCAGTCTTTTTGTGACCCCAAGGGACCTGAAACCACACTGTCCCTGCAAGGGCTCCACCCCCGCTTCACCACTAGGGTGATGTTGCTCAGTGGAGCAGACTTCTAAAAGTTCCGGTTTTGTGCTCTGCTGCTCTACCATTTGCCGGGAGCTAGCCCCTTCCCCCATGGTCTATCTTCCCGTATATCACCTGGGATTCACTTCTCTCCATGTCCTACCTTCCAGAATGTGGTCGCTTTTCTGTTCCTAGAATTGCTGTTCTTCTCTCCAATCTCCTGTTGAGTTTGTAGGTGTTCAGAATGGTTTGATAACTATCTATCTGAATTCCTGGGACCCCACAAAATTTAGGTGTCCTACTCCTCCACCATCTTGCTCCTCCCCCTGACAATAATTCTTGTGGGCTGGTCAACCTTTAGTCAGAGTCAGCCTGGCTCCAAAAAATTGATACTTTAGTACTTTTGAGAATTACAGTGCTGTTCTTCAAAGTTCTAAGAGTGGTTATAGGGAGCCAAATCCCAACCAAGCCTTTCACTAAAACAGAAAGTCTCCCTCATTTTCATGCTGCTCCATAGAGGAATAATCATGCTTCTTTCTCTATTTCCCTACTTCTTCTCCATCCCTGCCCATCTGCATTCCATGAGTAATGAAGACCACCATTTTCCTAGCCCTCAAGCAAGAGACTCTGGCATGATCCATGCCTCTTCACTGCTTTGCATCCCTGTGGGTGCAAATTAAATTCTGTTTATTCTGCTTTCACACTTATTCTGGTTATATATTGCTCCATAACATAACACCCCAAGCTCGGTGGCATAAGGTATAATGACCTTTTAACACTCACAGATTCTGTGGGTCAGCAATTTGGACTGGGCTGGGCAGGGATGGCTAATCTACATGCTGCGGTTTGGGGGCACATAGATTCTGATTCAGCTGGAAGTAACTCAAACAACTGTAGGTTGGAATTTTCTGGAGGCTTCATCCCCTAGGTAGGATCTTCATCTCCAAGGCTGGGCTTGGTTGGAACTGTTGACTGGAGAGTCTATGCAGGCCTTTCATTGTGGCTGGGTCTTCTCACAGCATGGAGCCTGGGTTCCAACAGTCATTAAGGGAACCAGGCAGAAGTGCATGGTCTCTTTTGATGCAGCCTCAGATATCACACAGAATTGCTTTCATTACACTCCTTTGATTATAGGCAAGTCACAAAGGCCAACCCAGATTCAAGGAGAGGGACACCTTGATGGTGGAGTGGCAAGTTCTCATTGCTGAAGAACTTGTGGGATGGGAGATACTGTCGTCACCATCCCTGGAAAAGGAAAACTTGCTACACTTTTGATGGTCATTTTTGCTCTGTTTTCTGACTACTCAGCAAAACCCCTCACCTGAGCCCTGGCTGTCTTCCAATCACAGAACAATAGCCACACCCTATTTCTTTCTTTTTTTTTTTTAACACAAACTTATCATTTTGTATTTCTGTAATTCCAACATAGGTCTCACCAGGCTAAAACCAACCTGTCTGCAGGGCTGTATTCTTTTCTGCCGGCTCCAAAGCAGAACCTATTCTTTGTTCCTGCAGGTTGCTGGCCGACTTCAGATTTTTGTGGTTAGAGGACTGAGATCCCATTTCCTTGCTGGATGTTAGCCGAGGACTGTTCTCAACTTCCAGAGGTCTCTTGAATTCCTTGGCTCACAGCCCCCTTCCCCATCTTCAAAGCCAGCAAATTGTGAATGGTTTTGTCCCTCTCACACATTGAACATCTTCTGCCTCTTCTTCCACGGCATCTCCCCAACCTCCTTCTTCTGTCTTCTTCTTCCATTTTTAAGGCCCCATGTGATTACACTGAGCCTACCCAGATAATCCAGGATAATCTCCTTATTTTAAGATCTGTAAAATTAGGGGTGCCTGGGTGGCCCATTCTGTTAAGCGTCCAACTCTTGATTTTGGCTCAGGTCATGATCTGGGTGGTGCAGTCAAGCCCTCCCCTCCACCCTCAGGCTCCAGATTCAACAGGGAATTTGCTTGAAATTTTCTCTCTCTGTCCCTCTCACTCTGCCCCCTGTCCCTCACTCTAAAATAAATAAATAAATCTTCTTTTTAAAAGCTCTGTAGAATTAATCCATCTGCAAGGCCCCTTTTGTCAGATAATGTAACATACAAAAACAGAGCACCAGGGACTAGAGTTCAGCCATCTTGGGTTAGGGGACAGCATTATTCAGTGTACCACAGTGATCCCAGATGACAGCACTACATCTCTCTTTCATTTTTTTATTATTGCAGGAAATACACATATATCATAACATTTGCTGGTTTTAGTGTACAATTCAGTGGCATTAAACACATATGTTGTACAACCATCGCTACCACCTATTTTCAAAACCCTTCATCACCTCAAACAGAAACTCTGTAGCCATTAAGCAATGACTCCCTCCCCTGTGTAATTGCTCACTTACTTCTTGTCTCTATGAATTTGCCTATTCTGGATATTTCATAAAAGTGGAATCATACAATATTTGTCCTTTTGTGTCTGACTTTACATAGCATAACATTTCCAAGGTTCACCCATGTTGTAGCATGGATCAGAACTTTTTTCCTTTTTATGGCTGAATAATAGCCTAATGTATGTATGGACCACATTTTTTTATCCATTCATCTGTGATTAACACTTGGGTTGATTCCACCTTTTGGCTATTTTGAGTCATGATGTTATAGACATGGATGTGCAAGTATCCATTCGAAACCCAGAATTCAATTCTTTTGGATAAATACCTAAGAGTAGAATTGCAGGGTCACGTGGCAATTCTGTATTTAACGTTTTGAGGAAAGGCCAGATTATTTCCCACAGCAACTGCACTATTTTACATTCTCATCAGCAATGTGTGAGGGTTCTAATTTCTCCACATCCTCACCAACACTCTTTATTTTCCATTTTTTTTTTAAATAACCATCCTAGCAGGTGTGAAGTGATCTCTTATCGTGGTTTTGTTTCACACTTCCCTAATGACCAGTGATGTTGAGTACCTTTTCATGTGCTGATTTATAGATCTTCTTTGGAGAAATGTCTGTTCTAGTCCTTTGCCCATTATTAAACTGGGGTTGTTTGTCTTTTGTTGTTCAGTTGCAGTTCTTTATATGTTCTGGATATTAAATTCTTATCAGATATATAATTTGCTAATAGATTTTCTCCCATTGTATGGGCTGCCTTTTCACTCTCTGGTAGCGTCTTTTGATGCACAAAAGTTTTTAAGTTTGGTGAAATACAACTTATCTATTTTTTCTTTTAACACCTTTGTTTTGGTGTCATATTTAAGAAACCATCACCAAATCCAAGGTTATGCAGAAATTCTCCTATGTTTTATTCTAAGAGTTTTGTCACTTTTGCTCACATTGCATTTAAGTCTTTGAACAATTTTCAGTTAATTTTTATATATGATGTAAGGTAGGGTCCAACTTCATTCTGTTGTGTGCAGCAAGTTGTCCCAGTACCATTTGCTCAACAGACTATTCCTGCTCCCATTGAATGGTATTGGCACTCTTGATAAGAATGAATTGAATAAATACTTCTCTGTTTCTTGAGAAGCTTCATTGTGGCTGCTTTAATTTTTCCCCCTTATTCTCATTAATGATGTTAATCCTATCCTCAGAACATCATGGTGTTCCTCTAAACTAAGGTCAAGGATCTTTCTCTCAGTGACCACCTCAATCCATTTGGGCTCTCCCCAAGTCCCATAATATTTCCATGTAATTCTTCACTGTACTATACATTCTCCCCTGGTGGAGAATGTACAGTTGACGCAATCTGTAAGTTAGCCTCCTACTACTCCTCTCTTGGTGGCCGTTTAAGAGACTCCTCCCCCTGCTTTGTTATAGAACTAGCTCAAAGAACCTTTCTAGGTCCTGCTTTTTTTTTTTTTTTTTTTTAATTCTGGCCCTGCTTCTTATTCTTCTCCCGATGTCATGGGTTCCACTTGAGGCCTCAAGTTAAAGATTCATTGTTTCTTTCATTCAACTAATAGTTGTTAAATCTTTCTAAATGCCAAGCACTGGATTCAGGATAGAATTTTCCATTCTCTGCCCAATTTCATTGGAGTGGTATTTCATTCAGGTTAGCTTTTTTGGTTGCCTTCCTCAGCTCTGCCCCTAGTTGTAGTGTTTTAAATGCCTTAGACTCCATGCCTATCTTTCCTCAAGTCTCTGACCGTCTACCCTGGGTGTGAGCCCTGCGTCCCCTGCTTAGCTAGAAACAGAGATTATACAATTTTCCAAAAAAAACTTATTCTTCTCTTCCTGATCATAAAAATGGCCACCTTGGACTGCCATCTGCTGTGGGCTGGATGTTGTGCCGGACACGTGATAGGTTATCTCTAATGCTTCTTCTCCCAATCACTCTTCCAGGCACCAGGAACATAGCAGTCAATGAAACAAAGTTCCTGCCTGAAAGGAGCCTATGTTCTCTCAAAATCCTTGACATGACTCAGCAGGGTACAGAGAAATTAAGTAACCTGCCCAAAACACAGCTATGAAGGGGAAGAGCTAGAAATGGAACTTAATATTCTGATCCCAATGCTTATACTCCTTCTGCTGCATCAAGCTACCTCTCATAGTCTCAATCCAGTCAGCAACTCACATTTTCTAACACAAAATTTCTCAATACCAGACTCTGACATTTTATAATCTATTAAAACCTTGATGAATGATAGCAACTACAGAATGCATAGTAGGGTACATGTAATTTGGAGGTTAATGAGCAAATTTTCTTCATTTCAACCTTAATTCTTAACATGTTTTTAAAATATACCAGTTAACTTTCCTGCTTTTGTTAGAATAGTAATTGTTCTCCCTTAGAAAATTCACAGTTTTCCTTTATCTTAGTGTTATTATTCTAAGTAGCACTATAGAGGGAAAAAATGGATTAAATCAGGTTAAAAATTCACTGACCTTAGGATATGTACTAGAAGGTAATTTTAAACTTTTTATTACACACTTGATATAAACCTATTTTGTCTTTTGTCTTTTTCTCAAAAAGGGTAGTGCTAAAAGAAATGTGTTTAAGTATAAGTGAATAGACTTTGATTTAGTAGACAGTATTCTACTCCTGGCTCTGTTGCAATGAGATGAACTTGTGTAACTTTGGTCTTTCCCTGGGCCTCAATTCTGCCTTCCGTAAAAATGAAAGAGACTGAATTTAGAGCATTGCTGCTCGTGTAGTGCTTTACATTTTTTAATGTAATATTTGCATATTATCTGACTTGATCATAGCAACAACCTCATTATCCCAATTTTATATGTGTTTCAAATGACGTTCAAGGACATGCCCAAGTGGAGGAGACAATCCTAATCCTTACCTTCAGACTCCAAGTCCATGCTCTTTCAGAGGCTAGAGGATCTCTAGTGTCCACTATAATACTAACAATCTACAATTCTTACAGCCAGTCTAGTTGAGTTGTGATTTAGTCAAGGTCCTACTTACTCCTGCTCTCTTCTATCATCTTTCTAAATGTGTGCTAATATGCCCATCATCCTCATCAGTATAGACATAAAATTTCTGTCAGAGATTGTTGGAAATTGGGTTCCTAGAAATCAGGAAAAGTTCCTGATTTTTTAGAAAATTTTTTTTTCTAAAAAATTTTCTAAAAAATTTCTTTGCTTGTTTAGAAAATAGTTTAAGTATGAATAACTGATATTCATCAAGTGCTTCCTATGAGCCAGGCGCCAGTCCAACTACTCTTAAGTCTTCAAACAACCCAAAGATGCCCACCTTTCAGATAATGAAAACTGAGGCACAGAGAGGTTCAGCATCTTACCCAAGACCCCATGGTGTGCTACATTGCATTATTTGCTCTCAAATTTTTCTTCTTGCCATGTCCCCTCTCCATGGAAGAATATACTTCCCTGTCCCATTGACATAGGTTTGGGCCAATGCAATGTTAGTTGGCATGACCACACATAGAGGTTTTAAATGTGTCTGTGTATTTTCTTTTTCAACATTCCCCTGGTTATTTGGAGTCTTTCCTGGTTTCATACAAATTTTAGGATTATTTGTTTCAGTTCTGTGAAAAATGTTGATGGAATTGCATTGAATGTGTAGATTGCTCTAGGTAACATAGACATTTTATTCTTCCAATCCATGAGCATAGAATGTTACCAGAGGAATGTTGACAAAGGAAACCAAAGCTGGTGGCATCACAATGCTGGACTTCAAGCTCTATTACAAAGCTGTCACCATCAAGACAGTATGGTACCGACACAATAACAGACACATCAATCAATGGAACAGAATAGAGAACCCAGAAATGGACCCTCAACTCTATGGTCAACTAATCTTCAACAAAGCAGAAAAGAATATCTGATGGAAAAAAGACAGTCTCTTCAATAAATGCTGCTGGAAAAATAGGACAGCAGCATGTAGAAGAATGAAACTGGACCATTTTCTTACACAACACACAAAGATAAACTCAAAATGGATGAAAGACCTAAATATGTGAGAGGAATCCATCCAAATCCTAGAGGAGAACACAGGCAGCAACCTCTCTGACCTCAGCCACAGCAACTTCTTACTAGACATGTCTCCAAAGGCAAGGGAAACAAAAGCAAAAATGAACTGTTGGGACTTCATCAAGATAAAAGACTTCTGCACAGGAAAGGAAACAGTCAACAAAACTCAAAGGCAACCTACGGAATGGGAGAAGATATTTGCAAATGAAATATCAGACAAAGGGTTAGTATCCAAGATCTATAAAAAAAACTTATCAAACTCAACACCCCAAAATCAAATAATCTAGTCAAGAAATGGGTAGAAAGCATGAACAGACATTTCTCTAAAGAAGACATACAAATGGCCAACAGATACATGAAAAAATGCTTCACATCACTTGTCATCATGGAAATAAAAATCAAAACCACAATGAGAAACTACCTCACACCATTGAGAATGGCTTAAATTAACGAGACAGGAAATGACAAATGTTGGTGAGGATGCAGAGAAAGGGGAATCCTCTTACATTGTTGGTGGGAGTGCATGGTGGTACAGCCACTTTGGAAAACAGTATGGAGTTTCCTCAAGAAGTTAAAAATAGAGCTACCGTATGATCCAGCAATTGCACTAGCAGGTATTTACTCCAAAGATACAAATGTATTGATCTGAAGGGGCACCTGCACCGCAATGTTTATAGCATCAGTGTCCACAATAGCCAAACTATGGAAAGAGCTGAGACGTCTGTTGACAGATGAATGGATATAGAAGATGTGGTGTGAGCACCTGGGTGGCTCAGTCAGTTAAGCATCTGCCTTCGGCTTAGGTCATGATCCTGGGGTACAGTGATCAAGTCCCACATTGGGCTCCCTGCTCAGCAAAGAGCCTGCTTCTCCCTCTAGCTCTCCCTCTGTGCTCTCTCTCTCTCTCTCATGAATAAATAAAATCTTTAAAAAGATTTTTAAAAAGAAAATGTGATATAGATATATATATATAGATAGATACATATATATGTATCTATATATATAGGAATATTACTCAGCTACCAGAAAGGATGAATATTTACCATTTACATTAACATGGATGGAACTGGAGGGTATTATGGTGAGCGAAATAAGTCAGAGAAAGACAATTATCATATGGTTTCACTCATATGTGGAATATAAGAAACAGTGCAGAGAATCATAGGGGAAGGGAGGGAAAACTGAATGGCAAGTCATCAGAGAGGGAGAAAAACCATGAGAGACTCTTAACTCCAGGAAACAAACTGAGGGTTGCTGGAAGGGATGTGGGGGGATGGGGCAGTTGGGTGAGGGATATTAAGGAGGTCACATGATATGATGAGCACTGGGTGTTATGCACAACTGATCAATTATTGAACACTACATCTGAAACTAATGACCTACTGTATGTTGGCTAATTGAATTTAAATTAAAAAAATAAATAAATGTGCCTGTGTGCTTTGACTTCCTTTCACTTCCTCCATCCACCATGAGAGAATATACCCTGGGTAGCTATCTTCTCCAGAATGAGGAAATATGTGGAACAGTCCTAAACACAACCTACAGCCTGGAACCAAGCCCAGCAAATTCCAGCTGAACCCAAGAGAGCCACAGTCAGTTCCTTGGCTTGCAAGTGAGAAAAACAAAGGACAGGTGATAGTTATTTGTTACACAGCATTATTTCGGCAAAATCATGGCTAATCATGAGGCACAAGCAGAATTCAAACTACGTAACATAAATCAATGAGAGCCACTATTCAAAGTGTACTCAGTTCACAACTATTTCACCAGGAGCACAGACTACCTGTGGTCAAAGTGTTGCACTTCGAAAGCATTATAGGATACAAAGGGGATGATCCTGCTACCATACAGAACAACTCAAGGCAGACAGACTTGTATTTATTTAGACTTGGTCTACACTAAAAATAACTCATGGATTTCACTCTTGGGGGCCACATAGCCCAATTCAATATATTCTGCAAACGGACTTGGCCGAAGAGATGTGCAGTCAATATCTTTCCTTAGATTTACTAATGGCTTTATTTTTCTTTTGCAATGGAATCATAAACTTGGGCAAGATATCCAGTTTTTATGATCCTGCACAAAGGACATGAGAAGTCTTATAATGGTTCTTCAAGATTTTTTTTCTCCTCCGCTAGCACCTGAAACAAAGCTGTGAATTGTGTTCCACACCCCGTGGCAACCATAAACTTCAGTACTTGCCTCTGCTCACTCGTCTGACTCCCCTTGTCGGTGGGGGGCCAAGTTGGACGGTGCCTTCACTGCCAGATGGTTGTCCCTGCCACGCCTAGATGCCTGCCTCAAGATTCCCCAAGTCTTAGGTAATCAGGAATGTAAATCTATTCATTCACTCAGTAAATATTTATTGAGCATTTGCAGGAGGAGGCATTGTGCTAGACAGGCACTGAAATGTAATTTGCTCTTGCTTCTACACCATAAACAGGTGACAGAAGAGGATGCAAAATTGAGCTGTGGGCAGAGTGAGCCTAAAAAGCTTTCTTGCCTCTTCCCTTCGTTCTCTCGCTGCGCTGCGAGTCTCTGTGTTGTCTCCACCCCCGCTCTCCCCTCCATCCCCAGGTGTCCTTCCAGTGTTTCCCAACCCGCAGGACCTCTAGCTAGCCCCACTCGCTTCTATCCCCACACACTTAAGCCCTTTCCACAGGCAGGGGGTGGGGTCTCTATGTAACCCCCTTGAGTAATAACATTTCCCCCTTTACATGTGACTCAAACTGTCTCAGAGGCACCGGGGTTGTACAGTAGCTTAAGCATCCGACTCTTGATCTTAGCTCAGGTCTTAATCTCAAGGTCATCAGTTCAAGCCCTGCTTTGGGCTCCATGCTGGGTGTGGAGCCTATGTAAAAAAATAATTAAAAAAAAAAAAAAGATACAAGGCACAAACTGCCTTGACTCCAGGAATCCGACACTTAGGGAGAGTGGATGTTTCTGGCATATGTAGATAGGGCGTCGCCATTTGTGGGAACGAAGGCGCTGTTGACAATGTCTCAGAGTGTAGAGGACAGAAAATGCTACAACTTTGGTTTGCTCAGGCTGCCTTAACCTCACGAAGCCTCGATCCCCTCACTTGTAAAATGAATACTGAATAGACATACAGACACATGCAGAAAACCACCTGAATGCCACCACGCCACCCCACCCGGAAAAGACGGGTTAAAGCAAAGTTTGAATATATATACTTCAGGGTTTTACACAACCGTTTAAAAAAAAAGTGGATTTATATGAACTCACATGGAGAAATAACTGTAAAATCTTACTGAGAGTAAAAAGCAAGTTGGTATATTCATGATCTCATTTTAAATGCAAAATATACATATTTATTAGTGCTTGCTGCCATGAGGACCTGTGCTAAGCACTCCTCAGCTGTGGTCATATTTAATCTTCATAATAACTTGGCAAGTCAGGTTCTATTATTTCCACTCCCCCGCCCCACATTACAGGTAAGGAAACAAGAGATGATAAGTAACTTCCAATCCAAGTAGGAGTTGGGGAAAGGATCTGAACTCCAAACCCCCTACTTTCCTCGAGGTATAATTCTCCTGTGGAGAAAATGGATGGAAAAAAAAAGTAAAGCACGGTGCCTACTCTTCTCCCTGCTTAGAGGCTTTCAGTCCCTCCAGAACAGTGGTTTCTTATTGTGCGGAACTAGTGTAACCGGGGGTAGAAGAAGTAATTTCTGGGATGGCTTCAGCAGCCCAACCATTAAACACCATTTACCCACATAGTGAAAGTGTTATTCCCCCGCTCAATTCTTTTTAAGCCTCTGATTGTATCACGACCAAAGTTTTAACTCAGTGCTGCTCTTAAACACTTGCTGATCTCCTTTTTTTTCTTTCTTTTTTTTTTTTTAACAGAAAGCCAACCCCCACCTTGTCCCCCGCTCTGAGCTGGGGACTTTGTTACCTACTTAGAATTTTGGCACACTGTGCTGTTTTCAGCGTATTGATATCTATGGTTATCTTCTACATAAGGCAAGAGATACAGGGTATTCTTTTATGGTGATAATAAAGTGTTTCCTCCCTTAAGGAAATGTAGTTAAGACTCTTGTTCAGGGGTGCCTGGGTGGCTCAGTTGGTTAAGCATCTGCCTTCGGCTCAGGTCGGGATCCCAGGGTACTGGGATCAAGCCCTACGTCCAGCCCTTTGTCTAGTTCCGTGCTCAGCGGGGAGTCTGCTTCTCCCTCTGCCCCTACCCCTGCTTGTGCACTCTCTATCTCAAATAAATAAAATCTTTTTTTAAAAAGACACTTCTTGGAGCGCCTGGGTGGCTCAGTGGGTTAAAACCTCTGCCTTCAGCTCAGGTCATGATCCCAGGATCCTGGGATCGAGCCCCGCATCGGGCTCTCTGCTCAGCGGGGGGCCTGCTTCCTCCTCTCTCTCTGCCTGCTGCTCTGTGATCTCTGTCTGTCAAATAAATAAATAAAATCTTAAAAAAAATAAAATTAAATAAAAAAGACACTTCTTCACCTAAGTGTGTTAATTTAGAGAAAAATGTTAATTAGGAAGATCCATGGTGTACAAATTACACCAAAAGTCAGTACTTACAGGACTAAAATCTTAAATACTTTACTGTGCTAAGTAATAAAGCAAACAGCCCAAAGAGGATGAAACTGAACGTATCTGTCTACACACACCAGTCATTTGCTAACCAGTCGGTGACAATAAGAGAACACAAATACTAATGTTTATTTTAATATAAGTAGAATTAGAACGATAAAATGTAAATAAAGTTTATATATAGTCAGTAGAGAGCTCTAAGAAGACTGTGGTTAAGAATATGATGGGTGATGCTTATTTAGCCCTTGACACAAGCCAGGCACTATTTTAAATATTTTATGCATATTAATTGGCAACAACACTGTAAGAGAGGTCCCATTATCTCCACTCTCCCGATGAGAAAACTGAGATACAGAAAAATTACATAACATATCCAAGGTCACATACATTGTAAGTCTGACTCCAGAGTCTTTTCTCTTAATCATTATGCGATACTACGTCCTGATCATAAAATTACTCTAAGTATTTATGCAAATTCTTATCCTTCTTCCTACCCGCTTACTGGGCTCCAGAAACTTCGTCCCAACTTTCGATTGACATGCCCATCATTACCTTGCCACCTGTAATCTTTTCTTAGAAACCCTGCTTCAACTCCCAGCACAGGAGTGTTATGACAGGCCCATCCAGGTCACGGTTGATTGGACCACGGACATACACCTGACTTTCTCCTGGGAATTCAGAACTGGAACACTATGAAACTTAATTCAAAATTTGGGCCATCGAGAGACTGCATCTTGGAAACAAAATCAAGTAGAGACAGGAGAGGGGTCAATGCCAAGGCAAACTAAAGCAATATAGGAGCTCAAGTTCTAGAGGTGGGGAAAAGCCACAAGAGGTAGAACCAGGGAAGGCTGCCAAGAGAAAAGGCCATGCTGTGACACCCCACCACCACCACCACCACAGTGCCTGGTATCCCAGTTCCCATCCCTGTACAGCCTGGACAGAATCCAGTTCTTATCCTCAAGTGGCCCTGAGATTGTAGCATGTCACATTATAGTCAATCGTGCTTCACTTTAAGCTAGTGTGAGCAGATTTCGAACTCTTGCTATCAAACATGTCTAAACAGGAGTGAAGTTGCATACAGTAGATCTTGCGAGAAAATGTGGAGTGATAGTAGTAATGTCAATGGTTGTGAGATGCCCCCAATCCCAGGACAGGAAAATGGTAGTCCATGCAAGGTGCTAAAAGCAACTACTGAAGTTATAGCCAGCTGTCTCAAGGGTCTCCCGTCGGACACCTGTCAAGTGTGAGGGGGTGGATTTTCAGGTAGCCAAATCTAAGGATATCTGAGGAAGTTGGTTGTATCTGGTGGCTTAAGGAAAGACTAACAAGAAAGAGACAGATTCCTTCCAGAGTGCCCAGCTGGAGGAAGATAAGGGAAAACAAGGCACTCCAGTACTTTTCATGGGCTGCTCTTCCTGGCTTCAATCGTGCATCCCGGAGCAAAGCTGGAAACTCCCTCGGGTTTGAACCAGGTTCAACGGGAAACTTTATCAGAATCTACTGAGTGACGTTCTGGAAAGTCGTTCAGAGGCCTGCCAGTCATAAATAAATCATCTTGCAGAGATTATTTAAATTATACATCATTGGTAATGATTATTCAGGTGTAATGAGTTTAATTGATTACAAGAGTGGTTTTTTTGAAGATGATGTAATAACGTCAAACTGTTGTTTGAAGTGCGCACGAGTGGGAATGCTTTAAAATTTTAAAGCATTTGATTTGCATTCGTGGTGAGAGATATTTTTAAATATGTAAACAGGACCGATGCTCTCCCATAGCCTTGGATCTCACTGTCACTGAAAGCAAAGTCTTTGGTTAATGCTCAAAAGCTCCTATTTTGAGGTTGTTATCTCAAGCAAATTGGTAAAGACCAGTTAGTTGTTGGGTATTGTCTTCTCCCAACCAAAGTGGGGAAGAAAAGAAGAAAGAAAAGAAAAGAAAAGAAATCTGGCCACCAACAACTCCTCAGCCAAATAAGTTAAGGCCGACATCTCCTCAGATGTGGTGAACAATTATGTAAACCTGTCTTCCATGTTCCTACCTCCTGAAGCTACCATGGGCCAACTTGGAGATCCGCGGGTAGTCAAAATAACATTTATTTTTATTTTTTTAAGATTTTATTTATTTATTTGACAGAGAGAGACACAGCAAGAGAGGGAACACAGCGGGGTTGCCGGGGGGGTGGGGAGGGAGAAGCAGCCTTCCCACCAAGCAGGGACCCGATGCGGGGCTCGATTCCAGGACTCTGGGATCACGACCTGAGCCAAAGGCAGAGGCTTAACGACTGAGCCACCCAGGGGCCCTCAAAATAACATTTAAGTAAGGATGTGTGGCAGCCATGGAGATGTGCTTCTCAGATCTCCCGTCAATAAAAAAAAACTTGCCATTCAGGGCCCTGGAGCTCAATGGGCAGACAGCCTCCAGCTACCATGTCTTCTGGAGCCACCTTAGGTTTGGGACGGAGGCCGAGCTCTTCTCAGGCAGCCCCAGCCAGTGACTCAGCACGGCAGAAGCCCAGGGACTGGCCATTTCTGCCTCACGGGGACTCCTCTCCTGGCAACTTTTCTCCAGAGTTCATGGTTGGGTTGATAAGACTTTTGTGGGACCTGCATCTCAGTCTGTGGGCTCAATCCTGCCTGATCCTATTTCAGCCCCCCTGTATCTCTCATAAGCTTTACTCCCAATAAACCTATCGCACTCCCAACTCCATTTCCGTGTGGGCCTGCTGCAGATTCGGCTGCCACGATACAATTTCACTTTTGTTGCTGCCATCCCTGAACCAAGACTGCTTCTATTTTCACGAGGAGCTGTTCAACAGGAAAAGAACTTGAATTTTATTTTATTTTTTTAAATATTTTATTTATTTTGAAGATTTTTATTTATTATTTATTTGACAGAGATTACAAATAGGCAGAGAGGCAGGCAGAGAGAGAGGAGGAAGCAGGATCCCTGCCGAGCAGAGAGCCCGATGCAGGACTCGATCCCAGGACCCTGAGATCATGACCTGAGCCGAAGGCAGAGGCTTAACCCACTGAGCCACACAGGTGCCCCAAGAACTTGAATTTTAAAGGGCTCATAAAATCTTTTACTTCTGAGTTTAAGCCATAACCAATCCATCGTGGTCAAGGTCTAAGTGTACGAGGACCCACACGAGGATACCACTGTGAGCCCAGCAGAACAGCACTCTCTGGCTTCTAGGCCGTGCTGGGTTCCTTAGGTTAAAATGAATGCCCTAATTGGAAAAGACTCAAATCTTGGTCATTGGAACGAGGATGTTATGAAGGAGCCAAAGGAATTGAAAAACTCTGAACCCTGGAGCTCCTCCAAAGCTCTGAGTCCTCTAGCTGACAAATGTGTTGATCCCTCCAAACAGAAGGCCAAACCCAAGGATGCAGCTGGACTAGTTGCAAGTAAATGCCCCTGAGGTCCCTCCCGGGTGTCAAGTACCAAGCTAGGCCCAGAAAACACAGCATGGGAGAAAGAAAAACCTGCCCTCAGGAGACATGCATTGCACGCAGCGTTGGGGAGGGTGATGGGAAGCAGATGATTAAAGGGTAAAGTGTATTATGTGTTACATGGTTGTAAATGTTGTGGGAAAAAATAAAGCAGAGAAGGGGGACAGACTGTGGGAACAGGAATGCAATTTTAAATAGGGTATCAGTGAAGGCCTCACTGATAAGATGTCATTTGAGTAGGAGGTAAGGAAGTAAGCTGTGCATATGTAAAGAGGAGAAGCATTCCAGAAGGAAAGAATAGAATTTCCAAAGACCCTGAGATGGAAGTGTGCTTAGCATAGTTGGGAAAATTCAGAAGCCAGGGTGGTTTGAGAGGAGTGTGCAAGGGAGACAGTGGTAGAACATGAGGCCAGAGGGGGAGCCAAATCAGATCATATAGGGTCTTGGAAGCCACTGTTAAGATTTTCAGTTTGACTTTGGTAAGAGTGGAGGGGTTTGAACAGAGCAGTGATAAGATCTGGCTCACTGGATCAGGTTCACTCGGAGTGCTGTGTGGATGACAGACCACAGAGCACTCTGAATGGAAGCAGGCAGGCCAGTGAGAGGCTACTGCAACAATTCAGAAGAGAAATGACAAAAATGAGAGATGATCAAATGCTCAAAAGGGGTAGCAGTGGAAGTGGAGTGGATTCTGGATGGATGGAGAAGTAGAAACCAAAGGATTCACTGATTGATTGCATGTGTAGGGTATAAGGAGAGCAACTGGAAAGACAGAATCATCATTTCCTGAGAAGAAGGACATTGTAGGAGGAGTGGGTGTAGAAAGAAGATCAGACACTCCGTGTGGGAAATGTGAAGTGTGAGATGCCAATCACGCACCCAAGTGGACATGTTAAGGAGGCAGTTGCATCATGAGAGAATTCTCGGGATCTGCTCTTGAGTTAAACCAACACCACAGTCCACTAATAGCTAGGCTTCAATTCGAAGAGTGCCAGCCATTGCCAGAAAGAAACCATTTTGATGATGCACCCACACACACACAAGAAAATCCTCCCCTGTCTTCTTTTTCCAATGTTCCATATCTCAGGAAGTGGTATGTCACCTATCTGAAACCCTAGAAGTCACTATCTCCTCCCTAAATGCCCCCACTCATGCATATATCCAATCAACCCTTGAGTCCCATTTATTTTCCCTCCACTCTATATGTCCTAAGTCCATCTACTTTGTTCATCATTACTGCTATCCCTCTGATTCAGCCTGCACCGTTGTTCACCTGGACTATGGCAGTAGCCTCCTAACTGGTCTCTCGTGTTCTCTTAGCTCTCTTCCAACCACTCATGATTCCACATAGAGAGGAAACGTTAACACGCAAGTTTGCATAGGAGTGCCCAGGATTCCCCCCACCCTGCACCCCTGCCCTGTGACTCAAAATCTAGAAGATAGAAGGGTTAGAAACCCCCAGACAGTTGTGTAGGAATGCAATAATTTCATAAGTGGTCATGGATACTAGCTAATAATGATAATTGGCACTCTTTTGAATTGGATAATGACAAATAATGGTCATTGAATCGGAGGGAAAATTAATAAATTGGAACAAGCATACCAGAAAGGGATAGAATAAGCTACCTGTTTTAGCTAGAGAGTTCCCTTGATATAAAGCTGCATTTGATCGCAGAAAATAATGTCGTATATTTCTTTCCACATCTGCCTCATGGTAGGTGATGTCAGCCTGGCTCAATGGGCCGTTACCCTTCCATCTGGACATATTCTTTCCTTTGCCTGAATGTCCTCTCCCCATCCCAAACTGGATTGCTATTTGTCCTTCAGATCTCAGTTTAAATGGCTTTAGTTTTCATAGAAACCTGTCTTGACTCCAGATTAGATCAGTTCCCCCTTATACCTGTTCTTAACACCTCTTTTTTGTTTGTTTGTTTGTTTGTTTGTTTGTTTTAGAGAGAGAGAGCATGCACACATGAGCGGGGGTGGGGGTGAGAGAGGAGCAGAGGGAGAGGGAGAACCTTAAGCCGGCTCCATGCCTGATGTGGGGCTCGATCTCACAACCTTGAGATCATGACCTGAGCCAAAATCAAGAGTCGAAGGCTTCACCAACTGAGCCACTCAGGCACCCCTTTCTCCATGTTCTTTACAGCACTTCTCACAAGTGCAATTGTGCAAATACTCATTTCAGTCATGTTTGCATGTCTGGCTCCTCTAGAATGTAAGCACCTGAGTGGGGATTGTACCTGTCTTGTTCACGGCTCTATGCCAAGGACAGACCACAGGGTCTACTATATAGTAGGTGTTCAATAACCTTGTGTTGAATGAACAAATGAGTAGGGATCTGGAATTTCTCCTTCCTTTCTCATACCCACCTTCTATCAGATAGTCAGCTTGGTTTCTCAGGGAAGGTACGTGGTAGGGCGGAAAGCTGAAAAAGGCTGCAGGCCTTCGTGGTTCTTTTTTCTAAAAACCTGGTCTTTTGGAGATTTGTAGGTCTACAGTAGAGTTCCTTGAAGAAGCGGTGAGAAAAGGACTTCCCTCAGACTAGCAAGAAGACCTATACCCAGCTTCTCAATAACAGCTTGGGGCGGGAGCAAGACCCAAGAGAGGTATGAGGGTCACATGGTCAGAGCCAGTGTATGTATTCATGAGGACCAATCTAAGAGGACCACATGGACCCTTACACACACACACACACACACACACACACATACACACACAATAGTCTAGTCCTGAGCAAGATCCCAGACATGGATGACGGCATTTGGAGAAGGAAAACCCCACAATGACTAAAGTGATATTTTAGAAAAATGTAAAGGTCATTTCTACACTCATGGGATTGTGAAGTAAGTTTCATTAATACTACACCCGTGCTTTATCAAAGATGTATTTATACACAGTTTAGCTTTTGTGTCATGTGTAGTATATTCTAACCTAATGATTGAACGCTAGATGCCCCCACCCCTCAGCCGGGCCCCATATGGTATTAACAAAACCTTATACTTGGCAAACACATCTGCCCCTTGTAATAACCTCATGAAATAGAAAGAATATGTATTACTCCCACCACTGTCCCATTTTGCAGGTGAAAAAACTAATTCAGAGAGGTCAAACTTATTAACAAAGGTCACACAACTATACTCGATGCAGAGTCGATCTTCTGACCCATAACTGCATAGAATTCTTTATGTAATACCATGCTACCTCTATTCATCAAAATGTTGGTTTATAAGAGCATTCCATTTCCTGACCACATGAAACAACTATGAGTTTTTGGTATGTTGGATCAATGTTTCCCAGCAAAGTTAATTTGCATTTTTCCATATTTGCTAACAATTCTCAAATACTCTTTATAGAAGTGATGCCATATTATTTGTTCATTGTTGCTTCGTTGTTTAATTTTCTTGTCTGTTGGTACAACTCACCTTTCTTTTCTTTTGGATGAGACATATTCTGCTAAAATTACCTGCTGTTGTTTGTGATTCTGGTGGTGGTGCTGCCAGCTGGAAAGAGGGGAGGCAGCTTGAGTGAAATTTTCATGTTTGATGTCTTCGAAGTGGGGCCAACAATCACTTCCTTCCATTTTAAATTTTATAACGCAGTGGGGCTACTCTGATTGTACAATGTGGGCCCGAGGTTTTCTGATGTTTCCCCAAACTCTGGGACTTGTTTTACAGTCATGACTACCTAAAAGCTCTCAGTGTCTCAGCAGACTTACTTACATGGTTACAAAGGAAGCTCACCTCCGTGACATCCTCACAGAATAGAACATTTTTCCCCCTCTGGTATTCAGCTATGTTAATGCCATTGGGAGGATGATCTGATGTTAGTCCTTCACTTTAAAATCGGGTATTGTTATTATAACAGCATTCCAAGGGCGTTTGTCAAAGAAAAATGCAATAGACCACTTCATTTCTTTCTAACATCTTCACATACAGGGATAAGTGGTTGGGGAAGGTGCAAAGTACTAAACAAAAATGATTTTGCAAATGCCTTCATCAGTGACTACTTGAGGAATATGATGAAAACAGTCTGATCAAAGACCTGCTTTATCTAGCTCTCCATTTTCATCCAGAAAACAAACATGCAGTTTACAATGAAAACCCATCTCACTGACAGTCAGACAGAAGGGTGATGATGCAGAGTAGAGAATTCTGGGCCAGGAGGGCAGTCATGAGGACGGCCGGCCCAGTTTTGCTGCTGGCTTGTCAGCAAATCATTAACCTCTTTATGTGTAAGAGTCTTATTTGTGAAATGAAGATCCCTCCACCTGTTCTTAATCAAGTGTAAATGGATGTTAGGAGGATTAATTGTACAATCCCTTGAGCTCCAAAGGGGAAAGCGAGGTGTGGAGGCAGCAGCTGAAGCCTCTTAACTAGACACTGTCTAATAGACCATTCTAGGAGCAGGTTGCTTTCGCATTGACGCTTCCACTTCCTTATTTAGGAAAGTCAGACTATCACGAATGAATTTTTAAAGCAGAACTAGCCCTATAAAAAACAAAGAACAAACTGGTGGTTTTCCGAGGGGAGAGGGGATGAGCAAAATGGGTGAAGGGGAGTGGGAGGTCCAGGCTTCCAGTTATGGGAGAGTAAATCATGGGGTTGAAAGGTCCAGCATAGGGAATATAGTCAATGGTATTGTAATAGCACTATCTGGCAACACATGGTAGCTATATGTGCGGTGAGCATAGCAAAATGTATAAAGAAGTTGAATCACTATGCCGTGCTCCTTAAACTAGGATAACATTGGGTGTCAACTATACTCAAATTAGAAAAATTTAATGAGGGTGCCTGGGTGGCTCAGTTGGTGAAGCAACTGCCTTCAGTTCAGGTCATGATCCTGGAGTTCCAGAACCAAGTCCCATGTCAGGCTCCCTGCTTAGGGGGGAGTCTGCTTCTCCCTCTGACCCTCTCCCCTCTCATTCTCTTTCTCTCACTCTCTCTCTCTCTCTCAAATAAATAAATAAAATCTTTAAAAACTTTTTAATGCATTTTTAAACAACCAATAGCTTTAGAATAAAAAATAATAAACATAAGCACCATTTATCACCATATTAGTAGCTCCTAATCCATTAATCCATCAAGTTAACAACCAAGAAAAGAAATGTGGACGCATGGACACCAAACCCCTTTTTAAGGCATACAAATAGCTCAGTGCATAAGATTCCATGTTACCATGTGAGTGAGAATGCAGAAATATAAAATTTCAAATAAGTTTGTCTTAAAACATCATCAATCAAAATTAGACAAGCTATATCTGATCATTATATTGTTCTTATTAGATATATTTTTAATGAATAATAATTGTTTTAATTTTCAGGGTTTTAAAAAGCTGGACTAAGGCAATAATATGAAAAGTTAAGAAGTCTTAGCCAGCACAGTTAAAACATTTATAGGATCTATCAGTTTTATCTCTTGGATAATTGTTACCATATAATAGCGAGTCTTATACCCTTCATAAACTTTCAAATTAAGCTTCTACATGCTCCCCTGATTCATAATTTTGTTCTTACGGACACCACTGATATCGGTTAAAGTCAAGTCACCTAATGGCTTGCTCTTCAAGAAACCCACTACTAGCTGCTCATCTTACTTAGAACGAACAATTATCTTCATAAGAGACTTAAAATGCACTAAATGTAGGCAAAAAGAGCAGATAATGAAAACTAACGAAATCAGAATATGGAATCCTCAGTCTAATCTTCGCCTGAGTGGACGTTAGTGCCACCATTTCCAAGTAATAAAAGGAAACTGACCAAAATCCACATTAAAGTCAGATTCTGTCATTCAAAACATAACACGGTTTAGTTGCTCACAAGTTAATCAAAACTTGTTTTAAGAAAAAGAAAACAATGCTTTCTTAGAAGCAAGCAATGGGCATTCTGTGAATTTAAGGCCCTCAAAATGTAAGAGCAATATTAAGGTGCCATGTACACTCTTCGGCTTGGGGAAACTGGCTTCCAGAAAGAACAGGAGCATTGAATCAACTGAAACATAAATAAATCATGCTAGTATAGTATTAAAAGAGAGATACTAGTTTTTCTTTTCTGTGGCCTCTGTACAATCTCTTCACTGGTTTATCTCACTGGACAAAGGATTTATATAGTCTTCATTTTTTAGTGCTGCATAACAAGCTATCATAAGGTTAGTGGTTTACAACAACCCAAATGCATTTTCTCACAGTGCCGTGGGTTAGAGTCTGGGCACAGTGTGCCCCAAGTTTCTGCTCAGAATCTCCCTGGGATGACATCAAGGTGTCAGTTGCATCTGGGGTTCTGAACCAGGCCTTGGGGTGCTCTTCCAGGTTCAGTGGTTTGTTGACAGAATTCAGTTCCTTGGGGTTGTCGGACTTAGATTTTCATTCGCTTGCTTGCCAGTGCCTGGGGTACTGCTCTCAGCTTCTGGAGGCTGCCCCTCGTTGTTTGCCATGTGGCTCCCAACGGCGGTTCACAGTGGATGTTTGCTTTCTTCGGGGCCAGCTGGTGTCATGCTGCCTTCCTCTTCCATGACTAGCCAGAGAAAACTCTCTGCTTCTAAAGGGCTCACTGAGGTCAGCTCCACTGAGGATAATCTCCCTTTCTTAAAGTCAACTGTGCCATATAACATAAAAGAACCACGGGAACAATATCCTGTCATATTTATAGGTCTCTCCCACATTCAAGGGGAGGAGACTCTATAAGGGTATGAGTCATTAGGGGTCCTCTTAGAATTGTGTCTACCACATAGTTTCCAAAACATTTCCACACAGTTTATAATTTTACACTCTCAGAAATCTTATGCTTTTTTATTTTATTTTTTAAAGATTTTATTTATTTCTTTGAGAGAGAATGACAGAGAGAGAGAGAGAGTATAAGAAGGGAGAGGGTCAGAAGGAGAAGCAGACTCCCCACTGAGCAGGGAGCCTGATGTGGGACTCGATCCCAGGACTCCAGGATCATGACCTGAACTGAAGGCAGTTGCTTAACCCACTAAGCCACCCAGGTGCCCCAACCTTATGCTTTTTTAAAGAAAAAAAAAAAACAATAAGGAAACCAAGAAGGTGGCTCCCCTATGGTTCTCTTGCTCTTTGGTTGACTGTTGGTGGTAATTATACAATATTGCAATTTGTATCAAAGGCCTAGAAATTAGATGTCTTGGGACTGGATTTATGTTAAAGATATGCTCAGTAATGCTAAGTTTCGTTGCTTGGTTTTGGTCAGTTTTAACCAACCAATTGATTATTTTTAGTTTGTAATAACAAAATCTGCTAGTAAATAATAATAATATTATAAAACCCAAATGGGAATAGGACAAGGAAGGGAAGGAACCATCAATTACAGGATTCCTAATGTTGTGTCAGGAAAATACAAATGCTTCTCATGCATCATCTGTTTTCATTTTCACAAAACATTTGAGGTGGTAGACTTATCCCAGTTTTTAGATGGAACAACTAGGCCCAGAGTAGATGAGTCATTTGTGCAACGTTGCAAGGCAGGTAAGAAATCTAGCCAAAACTCGCCCCAACATCTTTGGATTCCACTTTCCTTTTTTTTTTTTTTTTCCGTTTTCTTTTTTAAATAGCTATTAGGAATAAGACCAGAACACTTCATGTCATGTGTGCTTGACAAAAAGACTAGAGATTCTGATGTAACAGTGTCCCCAGATGTAGTAAGTGAGTAGAAAGCTGACAGATATACATATAGGATGCAAATATAGTGGTGGTGCTCTGGGGTGGGGGGGGCATTTAGAAGATCAACACCTTGGGCTGACTTTGTGAAAGACAATTTGGCCCCAGCTATCAAAAGTACAAAAAGTGCATGACCTTGAATTTAGCAATCCCAGTTCTGAGAACGTATCCTACAGATATATTTGCATGGGGGAAAACGAAGCATGTACCAAGTTAGGCCTTTCAGAACCATCAGTAAGAGAGAAGAATGGGAACATCCCAATTGTTCATCTGTAAGGGGGCTTGTTCAATAAACCATGACCCGGCCATACAATAGAATGCTGTGCAACCATAGAAAACAATGAGGAGAATCTTTACACATAAAGATGAGGATTATTTCACTATTTTGTGAAACGAAAAAGGCGAGATGCAGGCCAGTATGCATGGTAGGTTGCCATGTTGGTAGGAAGGGGGAAAGGAAGTACAGATGGGAGTCTGTATATATATAACTTACAGGCTTGTGTGTGTGTGTGTGAGTGTGCATAACTTGTATATGCATAAAATATCTCTGAAAATATACACACACAAGAAAATTGGTAACAAGACCTACCTTCGGGCAGGGGAACTCGGTGGCTGAGAGTAAGGACTGAATAGAACTGTGCACTTATATTCAGTATATACGGTAGTCCCCCCTGTACCCGTGGTTTTGCTGTTCTTGATCTCAGTTACCCACAGTCAACTGCAGTCCGGAAGCAGATGGTACTCCTTATGATGGGTGGTCAAAAAGTCAGTAGTAGCCTAACCCGACGTCACTATGCTTACGTCATTCCCCTCACTTTATCTCATCGTGCAAGTATTTTATCATCTCGCATCATCCCAGGAAGGATGAGTAAAGTACAGCAAAATAAGATATTTTTTGAGAAAGAGAGAGACCATATTCACACAACTTTTACTACAGTGTATTGTTATAATTGTTCCATTATTAGTTGTTGTCATTAATCTCTTGCTGCACCTAATTCATAAATAAAGCTCAGTGTTATCTGTCATTTCAGGCATCCACTGGGGGTCTTGGAAGTATACCTCATGAATAAGGGGGGACTACCTATCCACAAGTAGGTGGTCTACTGATATGATAAAAGAATGCAAAGGGAAGGGGGGAAAGAGACACAAGACATGTGGAAAATATTCACATACAGAAATCTGTTTATTTGGCAAAGGACATGGAGTTATTTCTGAAATTTTTGCCTGAGGAGCCAATATTCAAATTTATGTCTTTGCCTATTAAGTCCAAAAAGGTAACAGCAAGGAAAAAACAAAAGTGAGTGGAAGCCACTAAAAGGAGGATAAGGCACAGAACACTTAGGATTTAAATAAACAATAAAGCAGCGTAAGAAGTCAGATGGAACGAGGAACAGGAACATAAGAAAATCACTTCACTGAAAGCAATTACTACTTTGGGCTCCTGCCGGGCAGGTAGCGCAAATTCAGTTTACTATCCGGAAACTTATCATTTTTTACAGAACTGATACCTTTATAGTTCTAACTAGAACATAATAAACAACCGTCCTCTGTTTTCCTAGAACTACTCCAAATCTGGGGAGCTGTGTTGGGTGTGGAGGCTGTCACCGATGCAGTGGCAGAGGGGCAGAGAGGTAGTCTAGGGATCAGTCACTGTGCCCCACATGGGGTCTGTCGCACACCCCAAAAAAACCAAGCTTATCCTCAAATCTTTGACATAAAGGTTTTCAAAGCTCGGGGATTCTGGACAGCATCTTCATTAAAGGCTTCCAGGAGGGGCACCTGGGAGGCTCAGTCGGTTGAGCGTCTGCCTTGGGCTCAGGTCATGATCCCAGGGTCCTGGAATTGAGCCCCGCATCAGGGTCCCTGCTCAGCGGGAGTCTGCTGCTCACTCTCCCTCTGTTCCTTCCCCCCACTTCATGCTCTGTCTCTTTGTCTCAAATAAACAAATAAATTCTTTATAAGCAAAACAAACAAATAAATAAATAATAAAGGCTTCCAGGATTTGCGCACAGAAACATCTGCAGATCTCACTCTGTCTGAGCCCCGCTCCTCTGCAGCTGCCTGGGCAGTATTTAGTATCACTGGGTGGAAGGGGGGGACGCCAGCTGGGGAAAAAACTGCAAGCTTAAAAAAAGGAGCTGCCCAGCAGGTCAGATAGGATATTTCCCTTTCTCCTATTTTCTCTGTCCTTAGAAGTATCATTGCCTCCTTTCGGAGCCAAGAAACTGTGAAATTGAAATATAGGTGGATTATGGTCTGTGTACCTAGGCCGTCTAGAAAGTAAGCTACTTGTCCTATGATGTCTACGCTGTCCTCATAAACCCGCCTTTCCATTTTGCACCAAGACACACCACCCAGTAGACCCTCATGGACCACTGATAATTTCGCATCTTACTGGGTGCACAAACTGCTCCAAAGTACACTCCTGTAGTGTTTTCCTGAAAAGGTCGCCCTTTTTCATTTATTTTGCATTTGCAAGTAAAAACTTCCCCCGGAGGTGCTATGACAACAGTGGCTCAGGTCTCTGTTTGTCCCTGAAATTGTGTACATCCTTTCCACCCACACTGTTACTAAAGAATTCAATTTCTGAAATGTGCCCTTTATTTTTGTCCCTCCCTCTCCTTCACAGCCCTCAGGGGGTGGAGATTTAAGTGATTAAAATCTGAAAGAAAAAAACCCTAATTGGCATTCTAGCTTTAAGATGAAATTATTTCGTGGCCGCACTCTATCTGAAAGCCGTGATGCGTAATGGCACCTGCACCTTTTTGCCCAAGCGAGTTAACTCAATGCATTGTACCTTCCTGGTTCACAGGCCAGTGGTAGCTTTATGGAATTCCATGTTTAATCAACCCACTGGAGACAAAGAAATCCTTTCAGTTTGGTCACTGACTGCTTATTGGATGGGTTTAAGTTCGGGGAATCCAAGCGAACCCCTACGTATTTGCACTCACGTTGCTGGGGCAAAATTAGGCAAAAGCAAAGAGACCGTGAGGTCTGTAAACACAACCATCAGGTAAGGCCATAGAAGGTGGCAGAGATTTAAAACCGGAAGCCAAGCGTGCCAATCATTGCATATTTTAAAATCCCAGAGGACAAAGTGTGTAGGCAGCTGTCACGTTGTGAGGGGTTTGGAAAGTTTCCTTTAATCATCTGACACTAAAATCCCCACTGCTCATTATGAACTCTCTGGATTTGAGAGATATTTCGTAAGTAAACTCTTAGGACTCGACTCAACCCTGCTGACCCTGGTTGGTTGGCTCGTAAATTACAGAGCTCATGAAAGCTACCTATGGGAGCGAGACTTACAGGATAATTTATCAAAGTAAAATGTAGGTCAAGCATAGGCCTGAATTTGGGCTCGCCCAGGAGCAGACTCTGAAGCAAGGACTAAAGTATAAGTATTTCATTTGGAGGGTGAATGAGACACTCCGTAGCAGTGTGGAGAAGTGAGACCAAGAAGGGAAAGAAAAAAAAAAAAAAAACCAAAGTGCCTGTTTGCGCTGTGGACAACCTGAACCCCAGTTCAGTGGGGAGCTCTGGGAGCCAGTGGAGCGCACACACACACACCTCAGACTTATTCCTCCCAAGGGCCTAGGGAGCTGGAGTATTTATACACGATCTCTTGTCATTTATTGGCTGAACAATACTCCCAGGGGAGCATTAATTTCTTGGCCCTTCCGGCCTGCCTCGTGGATGGCACGGGGGCTCTGGAGGATGGAGAAAACCTTTGAGCCAGTGTGCTAGTGATAAGAGTGATAAGAGTGAAGGGATTTGGCCAGGGCACCGCCAGCAACAGCTACCCCCTCCACCGTGTGCTGCCGTTTTCCACCGACGTAGTGACTACTACTGTGTGTATGAATCCTTACCCATGTCCCTACTGACTTTTAGCCCCTAGCCCTTTGCACAGAGCTGTCACATGGTAACTCCTAAACCATATGGGCTGAATGAATCAACAAAGGATCCATTCCAGCCATTGTTATTACTGTAATTTAAAAGATGCCAAAGCTCATCATCGCACAATTCTGAAACTGTTTCCAAACGTGCTAACCTCCCCAAACGGCACCTAAAATAACCCCAAGCAGGATGGCTAACGGTGTGAGGAAATGGCAGTTTGCACACTGTTAGTGTGCAAATAGGAGCAAGCTTCCCAGAGACCGATCTGTCAATATTTATCGACACTTCAAAGGCCCATGTTTGGGGACTCTGCAACTGCACTAAAAGGAATTTATGTAAAGGCGCCCTCGGATAAGGGTACAGCGATATGCGTCTAAGACAGCCCTGCAGCTCCCTTTGTAATAGTGAAAAACAGGAAAATAAGATAACTACCCATCAAAACCATAAAGCTAAAAGAAATTGTGGTAAATCCATACAGCGGACAGCAGGGCATACCATGCAGGCATTAAAAAGAATAAGATATAATGTCCAATATTCCCAAACAGTATGTCCAGAATAATCCCATATGTGTCAGGTGATGTGGAGGTCAGATATTCACACCGGTAGGCTTA
Source organism: Martes martes (assembly GCF_963455335.1). NCBI lineage: Eukaryota > Metazoa > Chordata > Mammalia > Carnivora > Mustelidae > Martes > Martes martes. Next base: position 35,326,879 of record NC_137897.1, on the reverse strand, counting down.
TTGGGACAGATAAGGAAAACCTGGAAATCAAGCACCTGAGTTTCCAAATCAATGCGCTATCACAGACTCTTTTAATTTAATCTGGCCCTTACCCTCCACGTAAATTGATTGGCTATTTTGACAACTACACATCACATGTATTTCACCCTTACCAAAAATCCCATAAAGTGAGTGCTAACACTCTCTGTCGCACTCCCTGTCAGTGCCCTAGTCATATTCCATGACCTACCCCAGAGGTCCCCTGTGGTAAATTTCACTACGGGCCCTGCTTTTTGCATGTCTCTCTTATTTCTTTTTAAGATTTATTTATTGGTCAGAAAGAGAGCACAAGCAAGGGAAGGGGCAGGCAGAGGGAGAAGCAGGCTCCCCGCTGGGCGAGGAGCCCCATGCAGGACTCGATCCCACGACCTTCGGATCATGATCTGAACGGAAGGCAGCCCCTTACCCAACTGAGCCACCCAGGCGTCCCTTCTTGCATCTCTTTGATCTGGAGGCAGAAGCCTACTTGACCTGCATGAAGCACAGGAGGGAAGTGTCCAGGAATGACCTTCATGCAATGAGCGACGGGCATTGGTGGATACATACCCAGCTTCCTTGGCTCCCAGGGGGAACGCTTTCAAGCTGTGTTCCACACGGTCTCTCAGAAGCTCTCCTAGAGAACTGAGCCCTTGCCCACAGCACTAACCCACTCATCAACATACCCTTCATTGGCTTTCTCCTTTCCTTATCTCTCTTTCCCCCACTCCCTCAGTGGACTTCCTGTAAAATCCTCCCAAATGAAATCTTTGCACCTAAATCCTCGTATGAGAGCCTGGTAACCAAACGCTCACCTCAGGGTCTGTTTTGACTACATCCCGATTTAATAGGTTAAGAAACTGAAGCTCTTAGAAGGTTAGATCATGCACACCAGGCCGTAAGTCACTAGCCGGAGTTAATCATATGAAAATGCAGTTGCTATAGATCGCCAATGGTCAAATACCCGCAAACTCGTGTATGAACCTAATACTAAGTATCAGGGCAGAGGTTTGAACACAGATGAAGGACAAAGCTTGTGGTTCCAAAAGCGGTCCTGCTAGGTGTAGCCCAGGGTAGAATAAGCTGTGCTTCAGTAGACAGGAAAGATACACTATACACATTTTGCACCCTGGTTACCAGCCTGGGTTTTGGATTGAGTCAGACCTGGGTTCAAGTCCTGCCTCTTACTAGTGTGCAAAGTTGAGCAAGTTAATCTCTGGGAGCTCCCATTTCAACACATATACAATGGAGCTGCTTCATACACTCCCTGGAAAAATCATATGAGACTATACAGCAAGTTCCTGGCACATAATAAGTCCAAAATAACTGGTTATGTGCTCAAAATGGAAAAAAGCAAAAATCCTGTTTTGCTCTTGATGACAATGAAAATGGCTTGTGTTGGGCCAAGAGACCAAACAAAGACTATAGCTAAGCTGGCCTTGGGTGACTGGATCCAGGGATTTTGCACGTCCTCTGTCCACCCATCATTCCTGCTTCATTCTGAGACATTCTTCAGGTGTCCATGCACTCGGTTGCAGCTGACAACTAATGGAAAGGGAGCTCTGTCCCAGGGGAGGTCTCTGGGGGAATCCAACTTTGACTCATAAGCTCTGGACTAGTTCCTGTGGCTGAAGAAGGGTGGTCAGACCTGGGTCATTTATCCATTCACTGGGTTGGGAAGGGGGGACCTGTTACCAGCCGAAGTATGGAAAAGGAGCTCTTGGCGGACAAAACCCAAACCTGCTCATCTCAATCTGAGCAGTCATTATTAACATACACAGAAATAGGGTTTTTTAATTAATAGATTTTAATTTTTAGAGAAGTTTTCGGTGTAGAGGAAAATAGAGCAGAAAGTACAAAGAGTGCTATTTACTCCCTCTGCCAACCTCTGACCCCTCTGGCTCTCTATTTTTTTTAATTTTTATTTATTTATTTGTCAGAGAGAGAGAGAGAGCAAGCAAGCAGAGTGGTAGGCAGAGGCAGAGAGAGAAGCAGGCTCCCTGCCGAGCAAGGAGCCCGATGCGGGACTCGATCCCAGGACCCTGGGATCATGACGTGAGCTGAAGGCAGACGCTTAACTGACTGAGCCACCCAGGCATCCCTCGGCTCTCTATTATTAATATCTGACCTGAGTGTGGTACCTTTGTTACAGTTGACAAACCTGTGTTTGTACCTTATTATTTACTAAAGTCCATGGCTTACATTAGGGCTCAATCCTTGTGTCACACGGTTCCATGGGGTTTGCCAAATGCGGGATGTCATGTATCCACCGTTATGGTACCATACGGGACAATTTCCGTGCCCTCGACACCCCCCATGCTCCCCCATTCGTTCTTTCCTTCTGTCCTCCCCACCAACCACTGATCTTTTTGCTGCCTCTATAGCTCTGATTGAAGCACCATTTACAATAAACACTTGCAAAGCATTCAGAAATTGTAACACCTCGCTTGACCGAATTTCCCACCATTTTCAGAAGACACCATGGATACTCTTTTACAAACTGATAAACTTCTTTTTTAAAAAAAGAAAGGATGGATGGATTGATTGATTGATTGATTTCAGAGAAAGAGAGAGCACATGCATGAGTGAAGGAAAAGGCAGAGGGAGAGAAAGAGATAGAGAGGGAGAGGATCTTCAAGCGGACTCCCCACAGAGCACAGAGCCCCTCACTGGGCTTGATCTCACAATCTGTGATATCACGACCAGAACCAAGATCAAGAGTCGGATGCTTAACCGACTGAGCCACCCAGGCGCCCCCTAAACTTCTTCAAGTAGACGATTGCTATAGCAAATCTTCTTGTGTCCTCGCAAATTCTTACCCCAATTTGCTTCTTCTTGTCCTTCTGCATTTGAAAGCCTCTCTCCCTCAATTCTGGCATCTTTGGAGCTGCAAAACCCATTGCATTTTGATTAATGTAGTGCCGAATCATTGGAGATCAAAGCTGCTGCCCTCGGCATGATGTTGGGTTATTGGATAGGTAATTCTTTTGTGGCTTGGTGAGTGGGTGTTTTTCAGGAGGACGTGGTAGCGGGGACGTTGCTTGGCACTTGTTTTGTTTTCTTTTGATTTTTCCTCCAGTTTTATTCCCCATCTTAATTGCTGTGGGAACTGACTTAGCAGCTGTAACGTCACTCACAGCCTCTTGATATTGCTAGAAACATGTTTATTTCTTCTCTTCATTGCTTCCTTCAGTTCCCCCAACCTGATTTCTCTTCCAAAGCATCTTGTTTGAAAACAAACAAACAAAAATGTATTATTAGGAAAACCTATAACTAAGAATCCATGCTGCATTCCTCATATTCAAAAGCACTTTGGGGATCGCCTTCATTTCTACCAACAAATAAACCTTTTCCCAAGGCTTAAACAAAGGCACCACTTTGAGAGTGTATAAAGAGACTGGCAAAGTCTGATACTGTATTAAAACGCTGATGTTATCATGTTAAAAAATTATACAGATAACACATAAAGATTATATTGGTTGAGTAATTTGCTTAAAGATATTTCAGTGCCACTTTATTACATTTTTTTTATTGATGGTATGTTTAACAATGTTAGAGAGCTTCGCAGTGATTTTTGTCACACAGTTCTCTGTGAAAGGGAGAGGGAAAAGCGAGAATAATACTATAGTTTTTAAGGCCATAGCAAACTGTTCAGTACAGGTGGCATGCATTGGGTGTGTACTGTGGCAAAATGCTAAGATTCGTGAGTACAAAGGCGTAGTCCACCTTTTAGACTGCAGTGTCTAAAAGCAGATGGTGAGATGGACTTTGGGGTCCATGATGGTCATTAGGGATCAACAACTGTGAAGGGTGCAGGACTGGGCAAGGAGAGAAGTTGAACTACAATGCAAGCCTGATAGTCCCCCCCCCCCGCCCCAGCTGGCAGGGGGCTCTGGAGCAAGAATTGTCCGTCAGCGTTGTCTTATATGTGGCTGGACTGGCTGGGACTCTATATTCCCAGCTTGCTCATTCATTGAGTGTGGGCTGCCCAGGAAGAGGCATGACCTAGGGCCAGGGGGCGTCTATTGTCCCTGAAGGGGATGACCACGTTTCCTGCATCTGTACTGCAGGTCCTTCCTCGAAGGCAAATATGGGCAGAGCACCTCTGTGTCTTCCACAGTGTGGTGGGAAAAACAGATCCAAATATAATTTGTCACAATATGGGAAAATCTACAATAGATTAAATAGCAGGCAGGTTGCCGCAGGAGGGATTGGGCCAGGGAAGCAATCAAAAAAAGCACCTAGAGGGGTGCCAGAGTGGCTCAATGGGTTGAGCCTCTGCCTTCGGCTCATGCCCACATCGGGCTCTCTGCTCAGCAGGGAGCCTGCTTCCCCCCCTCTCTCTGCCTGCCTCTCTGCCTACTTGTGATCTCTCTCTCTCTTTTTCAAATAAATAAATAGAATCTTAAAAAAAAAAAAAGACACCTAGAAAGAGGTAACCTTTTGGCTAAACAGAAGCAAGGGGCTGAAGAAGTGAGGGAAGATTTGCATTTTCAGAGCATATTTTTCCCGAGGCTCGCAGAGCGTTGACTTCCTTTGGTACCTTTCTGGGCTGGGACTTCGAAGAATTTAATTATTTCCCTCCTGCAGCAGGATGAAATAAGCTATTCGAGGTCATTTAAACATAAAGCCATTGGGCGCCTGGGTGGCTCAGTTGTTAAGCGTCTGCCTTTGGCTCAGGTCATGATCCCAGTGTCCTGGGATCGAGCCCCGAGTTGGGCTCCCAGCTCAGTGGGCAACTTGCTTCTCCCTCTCCCACTCCCCCTGCTTGTGTTCTCCCTCACTGTCTCTCTCTGTGTCAAATAAATAAACACAATCTTTAAAAAAAAAAAAAAGCCAAAAAACACAATGCCAGGAAAAGTTGAGCTTCCATAGGTTTGTTGTCTACTATATGATATCTAGCCTTCCAGAGAGATCTAGGCAACTGACAGAATGTCTCACATTTTTAAATGGATTTTGGTCTTGGGTAGACACAAACTAGTAATTACTAACAAAACTGTACAAAGAAGAAGAAAATGACAAACAGTGCCCATGGTGGTTATTACCACCCACAGAGCTTGTTTCTTACCACCAAAATTTGCAGAAGCGAGTTCCTGTTCTCAGATTTTTGCCTAAGGGGATGAAAAGGCCATTGTGTCTATGTGTGACAATGATGACAACCAGGGCGAGCTTCCTGGGCATGCTACCTATGCACTCACACGGGACCCTGTGCTTAGAAGAAACCTCACACTTCGTGGAGTGCTCTGCTGTTGTTGCTATTGTGGAATCCTTAATAATTTTATGTTTTTTATGAAGATTCTATTTATTTATTTGAGAGAGCAAGAGCACAAGCGGAGGGGCAGAGGGAGAGGGAGAAGCAGACTCCCCACTGAGCAGGGAGCACAACAAGGGGACCCTGAGATCATGACCTGAACCAAAGGCAGACCCTTAACCGACGGAGCCACCCAGGTGCCCCAATCCTTAATAATTTTAGAACAAGAGGGGCGCCTGGGTGGCTCAGTGGTTTAAGCCTCTGCCTTCGGCTCGGGTCATGATCCCGGCGTCCTGGGATCGAGCCCCACATCGGGCTCTTGCTCAGCGGGGAGCCTGCTTCCTCCTCTCTCTCTGCCTGCCTCTCTGCCTACTTGTGATCTGTCTGTCAAATAAGTAAATAAAAAATCTTTAAAAAAAATAAAAATAATTTTAGAACAAGAGACATATGTTTTCATTTTACACTGGGCCCCACAAATTATGTAGTGAGTCCTGATTACAAACAATTACTTAAATTAAGAAGCAGGTTTGTTTCCTGGGTCTGTGCAAAATATAGTATTAATTGTTACTATGGTATTTGAATTTTAAGACCTGAAAACTGGAAACATTTTGCCTTTTTGTCTTGTATGTTTATTTAATTAGAAACTACATGTTCATTGTGGAGTATTTGATAAGTACCTAAAGTATAAGGAAAATCACCTAGAAATATTCCCTCCATGTGCCCCCTCTGTGATTGCAAAGATATTATTAATAATATCTTTGATTAATCTCTTTGATTATTTCCTGTAACACTTACAAAATTTCTAGAGAAGTGTGTCTTGTACCAGATTCCCAAACTAAGGATGTGAGAAGAGTATAGCAGAAACCCACTAGAATGCTGGAAAGGTCTTCGGGGGAAAATGTGAGAAATTATCAGGGCAATAAGAATTTAAAGATACGTGTTTTCAAGACAGCTCCAAGCACCCAGTGAAAACCCAGAGCTCAGGGCGGCTGGGTGGCTCAGTCGGTTAAGCATCTGCCTTGGGCTCAGGTCATGATCTCAGGGTTCTGGGATGGAGCCCTACCCTGGGCTCTCGGCTTGGTAGGGAGTCTGTCTCCATCTGCCTCTGCTCCTCCCCCCTCCATGCTCTCTCTCTTTCTCTCAAATAAATAAATAAAATCTTTAAAAAACAAAACAAAAACCCAGAGTTCAGCTCTGCCTCTTTGGGCTTCCCTCCCCAAAGTGTAAGCCTAGTGAGAAGGTTTCAGAGGAAAGTGACATCTTAGCAATATCCCATTCACACTTACCTCCAAGTCTAGCACAAGACTCAGAAAAATATTTGTTCAGCTAACAATGATTGGAGGATGATTTTGACACACAGAGAGGTAGTAACAGAACAGTTTAGCAATAGGAACAAATAGAGCGAAGCTGGGAAAGAGGAGGTGTGTTTGGAGTAGACCCATAAGAATGAAGCTGTGGTGGGCTGAATTAGCCCCCCCGCCCCAAGATATCCATGTCCCTAGACCAGGAACCTGTGAGTATGTGACCTTACATGGCAAAGGAACCTTGCAGATGTGATCAAGTTAAGGAATTCGAGATGGGGTGATTATCCTGGTGGGCCCAGAGAGAGAAAAAGATAGAGTGACAGACGGGAAGATGCTACAGTGCTGGGTTTGGACAGGGCTGGTGGGATCATGAGCCAAAGAAGGTAGATGACCTCTAGAAGTTAGAAAGGAAAGGAAACAGATTCCCCCTTAGAGCCTCTGGAAGGAACCCAGTCTTGCTGACTCCTTTTAGGACTTCTGACCTCCAGAAATGTAAGAGGAAAAAAAAAAGTATGTTGTTTTAAGCCACTAAGTTTGTGGTAATTTGTTACAGCAGCAATAGAAAACTATTACAGTAGGTAAATCAGGAAATGGGCAGATAATTCTGGAGAGATCAAGTTTTCAAGTAAATGAGCATCTTTTATTCATAGTATAATGATGAGCTAGTCTTAATCCCCCAACAGAAATCAGGAAGGGGCACAGACTTCCACATCATTAGGTATTTTCACTCATCAAAGAAGATTGTGGCATCTCCTTCAGGAAGAATCTAAAACCTGGAGGTTTTATTTACTTTGCTATAATTTAGGTACAATCCCACTAAAAAGCGGGGCCAACCCTAGACACTTCTGAATTGCACAGGTCACAAGTGATCTTTCAGTAGTTTTGCCTGTATTTCCCTATGATGGTAAACGGCTTAGGAGCAAAGCCCAGGGGATGCTACCAGGGAACACATGCTTAAAAAAAAAACACACACACACACACAAGAAGGGGGCACCTGGGTGGTTCAGTCAAGTTAAGTGTCCGACTCTTGATTTCGGTTCAGGTCATGATCTCAGGGTTGTGAAACTGGGCCCCACATTGGGCTCCCCATTCAGCGTGGGGTCTGCTTGAGATTCTCTCTATTTGTTCCTCTCTGCATCTCCCCACCCCACACACTCTCTCTCTCTCAAAACAAAAACAAACAAAACAGGTTAATTGGGGAAAGTCTTTGCCTAGAGTTTGAATCTAGCATTATAGGACTAGCTTTCCTGTTAAGATATTCAACAACAGATTTATAGAAAAGAAAAACAGGCAGATTCAGAAGAAGAGAAAGGGAGGAGGTAAAAGTGGAATTACCAAATATTACTTTTCCCGTCACTGTTGTCTCCCTTAGGCTATTGGAACCTTGCTGCTTTTGAAAATCACAGTTCCTGTAAATGATGATGAACACAAATATAATTTTCAGCCAATACTCCATGGCATCTATTTTGTTAGCGGTAAAAATACAAGTACTATTACTGTAATATTTGTATGTCTATAAGTAATGCTTTTTTGCAATCACCAATCCTGCTAATTTAACTTCCTCAATACATCTCTAATCTATTCATTTCCCTTTATATCCTGCCACCACCTATGTCAGTGAGTGTATCAACAGGAAACACATGACACAATCAAACTGGGACTATTGGAGGTGGGGGTTATTTACAAGGGGGTGAGCAGAGAGAAACCACACAGAATAAAAAAGAGAATAATCCAAGGAAAAAAGACAAATCCTTGGCAATATGAGCAAAGCTATCACTACCCCTAGACTTGAAGGGACCCAGGGAGGGAGCAGTACTCTCAAAAGAGAGTGACGTGGACAGAAGGTAAATTTGAGAGGAATATCTTCTTCTGATGAAGGATACAGCCAGCCAGAGGCAACCTAGGAGGGAGGGAATTGGGAAAATAAATATCTTGACCTCATTCTCCTCCAATTCTCTGGGCCTCTACAGGGCCAAACTCAACCAGAACGAAGAGGGCACAGGATCCTGTTTATGTGGTTTGCACAGTTCAGCTTCCCAGGGTAAAAAGCAGGAGGAAGAAGGTAGAGAGAAAGCTTGGCGGGGAATAGAGAACATTCAGCATGCCGCTCTCATGTAGTCTGTCATCATCTCTGCTAAACTAAAGCCTAAGTCATTTCTCATCAACCACTCTTGTTCCCCTCCAATGTACTCTCCAAACTACATCCCTTGTTTAAAACCTAATAGTTGCTTCCTGAAAGGATCAAAATCCTTACGCCCCCAACCTCATGTTGGGTCACTCTCCCACTCATTCCCTTTGTTCCTGTCACACAGGCCTTCTTTCAGTTCCTAAAATAAGCCACAAGGCCTTTGATTGAGCTATTTCTTCAGTCTGGACTTCTCCACCCCCAAATCCAACCCTTGGCCTAGTTCATGACTCTGCTAGGAGCGCCTTATCTGACCTTCCCCTACTAGATTCCCAGTCTGGGTTAACCTCCCACTCTACCCAAAGTGGTGTCTCCCCCCAAGAGGACTTATGTCCATTTACGTTCCATATACATTTCCTCTGATCCTTCGAGGAAGCTGTTTTCCTCAGTTTGCTCCCCCCAGAGCCGCCCAGGCCAAGCACCCTCCCAAACACTCAGTAGGCATGAAAAGAAAGAATGAGTGCATGACTAATATTAATGAATTGCCTCAAAATTACATTTATTTCTCTGAATTCAAGAGACGCTAAAGTGGATGTGGGAAAGAAAATTAATTTAAAAACCCAGTTATATAGGAACTTGCTAGAGAAAGCTGTTTTTTCCTTGCCAAAATGTGTTCTGTCCCTTCATTTCTGAGAGCTATGACGCCTTCCATCATTTCCCTATAACTGTTTTCTCCAGCACAGCCTCAGCGCCTGGTCTCCCTGAGGAGGCAATGCTTCCCACTAGTGCCTGGTAAGGTACAATAAAACTGCCTCAGTGTTCCAGACATAAATGATGACTTAACCGGAAGTTCCTCCCCGCCTCCCTCCTCAGCAGTGTCCTACTACCCAGGTCAGGAAGGATAAGGATTCATGAGTCAGCAAATTTCAGCTTGGAGACCCACTGCAGTGTTTATTCCTCTCAGTCAAAAGTCTGAGGTAGAAGAGATCACAGTGGTACAGTTATCTGTGCATATGTGGATATATAATGACTTTCCGTGGTGGGTTTTCTGACTTCAAATAACCCCAGGTTTGAAAAGAGACACCCCCCCTGTGTCTTAGAATTCTCTGAATCAGAGGCATTCACGGTTAGTGGGGTTTTTCTAACAAGCCTACCACCAATTTGGTCATTGTCACTGATCTAGTCATAAGGGAATGAGTGACTTTCAGTTCGGCCCGAGAACTTCGACAGACTATTCTACATAGTCTGTATGGTCTTTCGTGGAATAAATCCACTCAAGTGATGTTCCTTGTCTCTTTAAAACATTCATTCCGGACCACTGTGGAATCTAGTGTTCTTTTTAGCATTGGTTATACTGCTTTCAGAAAAAGTAATTGTGAGGAAAAGAGCCCACAGGCTAAGGGGCGGGGGGGGGGGGGCAGCGCGCAATAGTTTGCCCAGGTTTTTCTTATTAAAAATTATCACATTGGGGTGAGAAGCTGCAGAACCGAAATACCCAGAATCCTTTCCCAGCCCTTTTTATGTTTTCAAGTTCGTGGTCATAAAGAATCTTTAGAGAATTTTAGGCCTTCTGGGAATGAAGCTATAATTTGTTTATGTAACCATGACCTATGTCAGCCCCCTCTGTGTGAGCTAGCTTATTTTTGAGCTCAGGGAGGGACTACATTCCTTCACTTGGCCAAAGTGCTGTCTCTGTTTGGTCCTACATAAGCAGGGAGCCCGTTGGTCTACCACCAAGTCTCTTCTTGCCATCCAGTGCCTGTATTTCTCTGTTGGCCCAGCACAAAGTCCTCACAATAGCAGCAGCCTGGGTCTGCGAGACCATTCCGTGTGGAGCACTTTCTTTACTGTTACATCGACTTCACTCTGAAGGTCCTTGGAAGTTTCAACAGGTCACAGCCCTCACCCTCACCCCAATCCCCGGGATAGTCTGGCCAGGGTATCGGTCACCGTTTTTTCTCCTTTCCCTGGAAAATTGCTCTTCAGTACCCATCCACCAGTTACCTCATCCAGGCTAAAGCAATCTGTGATTTCACCTGAACTCCAGAATGTAACCAGGGGCTTTATCTTAGGAACTTACCCTTGTTGCCATTCTTCCCAGCCAACATGCTTTTAAGGCAGCTACTCTACTAAAAGTTTCTAAGCTTTCTATTTCTGCTTGGGTTTAAGTTGTTATCTTAGAAATTTACCTATAGAAAACTTATAGAATAGAAATAAATGAAAATAAAATGCTACTCTGTTTCTAGGTTTACGCTCAGTTTTCATGAGGAGGGGGAGAGGAACTGACCTAGTCATGGGATACACAACCTTCAACAGGACCCTTCACCCCCAATGCTACCCATACTCCACTCTCAACCTTGGTGCCCTGTGATCTCTCCAACCACAGTGACCCAATCCAGCAAGACGTAGTTTGGTTCATTTGTTTGAAGACCTGGCTAGCTAAGTTGGGTGACAGTTTAGAATATGAACTTTAGGCTCAGGAAATGGGTTCAAATTCCATCCCCACCCATGACTAATTGTGTCACCTTGGGCAAGTGACTTAGCTTTTCTAAAACTGAATTTGCTCTACAAAGTGAGCCCAATAAAAAATCTCTCTCATAGTGTCGTTAAAAAGATTAGAGATACATGTTTAAATTATACATTTAAAATTATTTTTAAATGTAGAGTTGAGATGCAATACGTATAACATGAAATTTGCCATCTTAATCATTTTTAAGTGTACAATGTTAAGTATATACACATTGTTGTGCAATTGATCTCCAGAAATTTTTCCTCTTGTAAAACTAAAACTCTATACCTGTTAAATAATAACTCCCATTTCCCTCTTCCCTCCGGCCCCTGGCAACCACCATTCTACTTTCTGTTTCTATGAGTTTACTCGTCATACCTCATATTTGTGAAATCCTACAGTATTTGTCTCTTTCACTAGCTTATTTCATTCAGAATGATGTTCTCAAGGTTCACCCATGTTGTAGAATGTATCACAACCTCCTTTCTTTTTAAGGCTGAGTAACATTCCATTGTATGGATACACCACATTTTGTTTATCCATGCATCTGTGGATGGACATTTGGGTTGCTTCCACCTTTTGCCTATTGTGAATAGTGCTGCTATCATCAGGGATGTACACATCTGTTCAAGAAGTTAATTTCAATTCTCTTAGATAGATACCCAGAACTGGTATTGCTGATCATATGGTAGCTCTATTTTTAATTTTTTGAGAAGCTGCCATACTGTTTTCCATGGCAGCTACATCATTTTACATTCACACCAGTGGTGCTCAAGGGTTCTAGTTTCCTACATCTTCACCAACACTTGTTATTTTCTGGTCACTGTTTTTTATGTGTGTGTGGGGTGGGGGGCTGTTTGTTTGTTCTTTCATTTGTTTTTCTCTGATAGCAGCTACTCTAATGAATACGAGATAATATTTCTTTGTGGTTTTGATTTATGTTTTTCTAATGATGAGTGAGGTTGAGTACCTTTTCATATGATCATTGGCCATTCCTATGTCTTCTTTGGAGATAACGTCTTTTCAAGTTCTTTGCCTATTTTTTAATCGGGTTATTTGGGGTTTTTTTTTGTTGAGTCATAGGAATTCCTCCTATATTCTGGAATTTAAACTCTTATCACAAATGTGGTATGTAAAATATCTTATTCCATTCCATATGTTGCCTTTTCAGTCTGTTGATTGTGTCCTTTGATGCCCAGAAGTTTTTCATTTTGATAGTGTCCCATTTATGTTTTTACTTTTGTTGCCAATGCTTTTGGTGTCATATCCAAGAAACCATTGCCAACTCTAATGTCATGAAGCTTTTTCTCTATGTTTTCTTCTAAGAGTTTTATAGTTTAGGACTTATGCTTAGGTCTTTGATTTTGAGTTAATTCTTAAACACGGTATAAGGTAAGATTCTAACTTCATTCTTTTGCATGTGGATATCCAGTTTTCCAAACACCATTTGTTGTAAAGACTGTCCTTTCCCCATTGAATAGTCTTGGCACCCCTGTGGAATTAATTATGCATTCACTTTTGTGAGTATTTGATTCATGTCTGCCCCCCTCACTAAGTTATGAACTCCAGGAGGGTAAGAATCACGTTGATTTTGCTCACTACTGTCTCCTCAGCACCTCATATGTAATAAAGGCTCAATAAAGTTTTACTGAATGAGCAAATAAATGCTTGAAAGATACTAAGCTCAATGCCTACCACTAAATAACATTTCAACAAGCAGGAACTGTTAATCTTGTTTTATTCAACACATTGTACCTTTTGCCTGAGGCACACTTTGCTTACAATAAAAGAAATGAAAATGAAAGGTACTGCCTCCGAGGAACACAAGAAAGCCAGAGTCAGGGTGCACAGTCATTCAGGCTTTGCAATCTGGACGACTCGTTCAAACACTGGTCCATCTCTTTCTGTGTGATCCTTGGGACATTAGTCAACTTCCCTCCAAGTCTCAGTCTCCTCCTCTGTAAAATGCGGGCAGTAATACCTACTTCACAAAGTTGTTATGTGGATTAAATGAAATATGTGTAATGTCTTCATATAGTGTCTGACATTTATAATAAGCACTCAATAAATAGTCCTTCCATTATTTTTTACAGACCATTACAATCTCTATCTCTTCCCTTTAGATTGATTTTGCTATTGTCTTTTAAAAGGTTACTTTCTTAGCTATTGTCTCCATTACAAGACAATTTAAAATAGATAACAAGGGTAAATAAGCTTGAATGGGAAATATTTGATTAGAATACTTAAGGCAAAATATCATTGAAGAGTTCCTATCAGATCTGAGAATTACCACTAACAGCCTGTGGAAAATCTAATAGTGATTTTTTTTCCTTGACCAAAATGGAAAACATCTTATTAGTGCAGATCCCGACATTATAGATGATCTCTATGAGAAAAAAGATTTTTCAGGAAAGGAGTCTCCATTTACAAAAGGAAAGTATCATATATGAAAAAGGATGGTAAGAAGAAAATAGCTACTTGAGGGTTCTGCAGACTCATACCACTGGAAAAGACCCCCAGAGAGGATCTCCTACATTTGTGCCCAGAGGAGGGTAAATGATTAAACCTACCAGTGTCCATAGGCTTGTATTTCATGTTGGTGACTTATTAATCACTTGACCTTTTTCACAGTGCACTTAGCATAGTAAATTGTACTCCTTTCCACTGAGGCTTGGGTGACTTACGTGACTCTCTGCAATTTAGCCAGGGCTGGGCTCAATATAAGTCACCTGTTGGACATTTTGCTGCTGATCGTGTGTTTTTACCACATAATATGATAGTTTGCCAGCAACCTGGAAAGAAAACGCCAGGAAACCCAGAGGAGAAAATTCAGGAGATACCAATTTAATTTCCTGCCTCACCTTCAAAATCTCTCAGAGTGAAGACAGAAGGCAAAATTCCAAATGCTGTGTGAGATTTTAATTTATTTTTCTAAGCAAAAGAAAGCTAATAGAACCACTTTCAATTAGTAGAAATAAATCCAATGCCCTGGTCTCTTTGGTATGTCTTCAGCTCTGATACTGTTGACTCTCCCCTCTACAAAAATCTTGCTTCTTCCATTATGCATTTTCTTCCCAGAATCCAACCACTTTAACTGCTTCTGTTGGGTCCTCAATCTCTTCTTAACTATGAGTGACTCTAATCCAATTCAAGAAACATAGGCATTTATTTAGTTAAGAAATACATATGAAGTACTTACTATGTTCTAGACAATTTCTAAGTTCAAGGGTTGAAGAAGAAAGGCTATCCACAAAACAAATAAAAGAATCGCAAGAAATGATAAGGGCTGTGAAACCATTCATTCATTTATTTATCATTCAACAAATAACCTTTTAAATGCCTACTACACAACAGGCCTTGTTCTAGATGCTCAGAATTCTCTTTCATTGGCCTTAATTGGGTCTCCTTATGGTGAACAAGATAGGACAAGGCTTTGGAGGCAGGAGCCTAATGAGTAAAGTGAGGCAATATCTAAACATGGGTTGATGGGAGAGTGGGTTGGGGTGGAGACTAAAGAAATGGAAAAGAGGGGCACCTGGGTGGCACAGTTGGTTAAGTGACTGCCTTTGGCTCAGGTCATGATCCCAGGGTCCTGGGATCAAGCCCCGCATCAGGCTCCCTGCTCAGCAGAGAGCCTGCTTCTCCCTCTGTCTGCTGCTCTGCCTACTTGTGCTCTCTATTTCTCTGTCAAATAAATAAATAAAATCTGAAAAAAAAAGAAATGGAAAAGAAGTAGAGAATCTCAAAGAAATTTTGTAAGAAAAATCAGCAGGATGTGGTGACTGGTTGAACATGGAGAAAGAAGTGACATGCAAAGACAAAGCCAATGACAGCGTTTAGGTAACTAGGAAAGCTAAGAAGCCTTTCCACCATTATTCTGCCTTTTTCCAGCCCAAAGCATCTGATTTTCCTTCAGAGCGTGTTCCTGTTTTGTTTTGTTTTGTTTTCTCAACCAAAAGACTGATTCCCACATCCAGCTCAAGAGTGGACCCTGGTTGGTTAAATTATTCAATGACACTCACTCCCTGCCTACAGTGAGTTGTTCAGGGAGGGTCATGTGCCTCCATAAGGCCAAAGAGAGAGAGTGAATCCTAAAATATGGGAAGGGCCTATGGATAACACTCTTTTTCACTCCTTTTCTGGATGCTGATGTCTAAGGAGGTGAAGTCTGGAACAATGGCAGCTCTTTTGCTTCTTCAAGCTTGACGCTCTGGGGACCTCTCCGTTGAACCTACAGATGAAGCTAGTATCTTACAATGCACACTAATAAGACTAGAAGAAATGACATCCTTTGAATCCTGGTTCAGGTCTTACATGAAGCTACCCTACATCTCGGTTTTTCAATTATGTGAACCAAGAGAATCTCTATATTGTTTAAGTTGGTTTGGGTCTTCGGTCACTTGCGGCCAAAAAAGCCTGACCATTGTAATCCCCACTAGCAGGCAGCACAATGTTGAGTCTCCAGGGGGTAAGGGAATACTTGTGATCTTAAGTGGCTACCTTTTGACTACGATGTGTTCAGTGTGCAGCGACACTGGGCTGTGTCCAGAGACAATCTTGTTTCTACTGTCAAACAAAACTTTCCAGTGACTTGTCCATTGATGTTGTACAGAAGAAAACACATTTGTATTCAGATCCATTTCTGCTCCCCGAAGCGTTCTTTTGCATTTCTTATGGTTTCTCCAACCTAACGATGAGGTCAGCACTGCCTCCTTTTTTTCATAGAGCTTATTCAGTGGCTGGTGTTCAAGCAGCGGTTCTTAATTTTACGTGTTTGGGGCTCATTTTGGGGAGCTTACAACAATACAGATTCCCATGACACGCTTTAGGACGTTCAGATACAGTGAGTCCTGGGAAGAACCTGGATATCAACATACGAAACAATTTTCGTAAGCTCCCAGGTGATTCAGAGGCAATTGTCCCTTTGAGAAACACCACTGTCTTAGGTGGGGTCCCCCCCAAAGCGAATCTTGATAAAGGGGTTCATGAGCAAATGATTTATTAAGGAAGAACTCCCAGGAGAAACCTATTAAGGAATGAGGGAAAGAAGTAGTATGAGAGGGAGGGGACAGGAGCGGGGGAAAGTCCTGTTTGTCCCATTCCCAAAGGGACGATGTAAGCAAACCCGCAAAGTTGTCCCCTGTCCCTCATGGAAGGTAACTGGGCTTCTACATTCCTGCACTAAATAGCCAGAGAGATCTAAAGGCCCAGGCACTTCCATGTGGGCAAAATGATTCCAGGAGCTTGCGGGAACTCCTCTGAAGTCACAGGTGTGGGCTTTGGAATCAAAACCGAGCTGAGGCTGGGGGAGGGGCACACACAGAAATAGTAAAAGGGAGTGATGGGAATTTGAGTGGAGTACCTACAGTGTCTGCTCAAAGGATGGGAGGGATTTCATTTACTACAGGAGCACCTGTTTTTCTGTGTGTGTTTTTTTTTTTTTAGGTAACTAAGGGAAGGGGCTCAGGCTACACATAAGACTAGTACCACCGAAGTGTGCAGTCTTCTAAGGGGTAAACTGTTTAAGATGGTATTTGACATCTTCTGCTTTCCAGCCCCTCCCTATGTCTCTAACACCTCTGACCTCTTTCTTCCTACACTCTGTGATTCAGCCATGACCTACTTCTCCGGAAGAGCATAGTCTTGCCCTACTCCAGGACTCCACAAATGCTGTTCTCTCTACGTACGATCAGCTGTCTCCCACTCTTCCCACCCTGTTAATTTCTATACTTTCTTCAGCCTTAGTTTAAACGTTGCCTCAGTTGGCCTTCCCTGGCCTATATGTCCCCTTGCTATTAGCTCCCCATACTTCCCACAACCTAATGACTGTTAGTGTTCATTGTGATTACTTGTCTGATACTTGTTTTCTTTAAGAGCAAAACTTGGCAAAGGCAGAGACCATGTCTGTTTTATTTGCAGCTGTAACCTCAGTGGCTAGAGTAGACATTCATGCAAGGAGTATGAAACACATGATTTGCAACATGATATTGAAGACAAATATAAAAAAAATGATTCACAGTATGATATCAGAGTATAAGTCTTATAAATGCAGATTTTCCAGAGACGCTGATGGTGTCTTTCATCTCAGCTTAGAGTGGCCTGCTTATATCACAAGGCAATCACTTGTCACTAGAAACAGTGTCAGTTTTAATTTTATTCATTAATTCAGTAATTTTTTTTTTGCTTAAACAATCATAGCTACAGAATGAGGCTGAACCCCAAATTGCCTAAATTAACCCTATGCCACCCTGACCTCTGTGTTGTTCTCATGCTAATATTTCTCTAGAGTGTGTTACTCCCTTTTATATCTGTGTCATGTTGAAATTACGTGGGAGCCCAACAACCTGAGAATGTCTAATGTGACTGGGAGGAAGTCCAATGCCTCAAAGTCATTGAAGATTTCCACTGCCATCTGAGAATCAAATTTCTCTAGTACCAACTCCATCCTTGTGGGTTTTTAAATATTCCTGAATTTTTTAAGTTATTACACACACACATATCTCAGTAAGGTTCCATCAGCCATATACTTGAGGTATATATCTACATTGTGATGAAGATCTAGAATTATTTCATTGGTAATTTCCCTAATATTGGAAATACTGCTGGTTGGTTGCCAAAGTCCGTTCCCCACCTGCTTCTCCCTTCCCCACCTCCAAAGAGGAGGCAGGAAAATTCAGACACCCATGTCGCCAGCTTCCTATGGAGGCGAGAGTTGCTGTATGACTGTTCTGGCCAGTGATGTGGGGAAGTGATATTTTCTTTCCCTACTAAGAGATGGGAGAGGGAACAAAATGGCTTTGCCTACCCTTGTTGCCTTTCTGAATTCTGCCTCTGAATGCAGCTGGATGCTGGATATTGCAGTAGCCATCTTGCAATGGTCAGAGAACAAGCCTGGGGTGAGAGGCTAACACGTCCAGGATCGCAGAGTGGAGGGAAAGAACCTGGTCACTAATGATACTGTGGAGTAGCTCAGCCAGTGTGAGTAATCACCTGCCTCCAGACTTCTGGCTCTCTGAGGGAGGTAAGCCCCCCATTTGTTTAAACTGCCATTGTATTCCGTTATTAACATGTGGACACAACCTAACTGATGCACCTAGTTACTTTAACACTTCTTTGTGAAAACTAAAACAGATTATTGACACCTGACCATTTATACCTGACATATTTGTTGGAAGAATATTAGATTTTTGTAAGAAACCAGGAGAAGAATTAACTAATTTAACTTTAAAAGCTTGGGTCATTTTATTTTTTTAAGATTTTATTTATTTCCTTGAGAGAGAGAAAGAAAGAACAAGAGCAGGCAGAGGGGCAGAGTGGGAGAGAGAAGCAGACTCCCTGCTGAGCACAGAGCTAGACTCCTGATGATGCGGAGCCTGACCTGGAGCCTGAACACCTGGAGCCCAGCCTGGAGCTGGACCTGGGGCTCGATCCCGGGACCCTGAGATGATGAACTGAGCCAAAGTCTGATGCTCAACAACTGAGCCACTCAGGAGCCCCTAAAATCTTTGGTCATTTTAGTTACAGAAGCAGAGAGAAGCTACCTCCAGCCACAATGTGTGCTACGAGTTCTTAGGGATGTGCATTGCAGAGAATTTCTGCATGACTTAATTCCACGCCAGAGCTGGGAGATCTAGGCTCAGATGAGATGTTTCATGATATGGATATATGTTTGTCTCTGAATTTTTCTCATTTGTTGTACCATTTGTAGGATGCTTTCTCTAGAAGTAACAGGAAACTCAACTAAAAATGGCTTAGACAATAAGCGAATTCATTGCCCTATATGACCGGAAACTGTAGAGAGTTGGCTAAACAAGAGATTGAAAATGTCACTGAGGACATCACCCTGCTGGCCCTCAAGTCCCCCTTCATCTTAGGTCTGACTACCCTCGCAGGTACAGATGGCTGATGATGGCAGCAACTGAGGCTGCATACCTTCTTGTTCAAAGCCAATGTGCTGGTTGGGGGCTGGGGTGGGGAGAAAGAGAGATCACGGGTGGGGGAGGGTGAAGTCCTGAGCTTTGTGCTGATTGGGAGACTTTGAACCACTCAAGGTCAGTGAGCACGGAAGGCCAGGAGCTGATTAGGTTAGGTCCTTCTTTGTGGCAAGAGGGTTGCATTTATTAGTTTAATGAATCAGGACCCACCTCTCCAGGTGAGGTGGTTGAAATCCCAGTCAAACCCGGAGCCTCATCCCCACAGTGGAGGGGTAGAATGGCTCCTGACAGGGCAACCACCACATTGCCCACATCTGTAAATGATTAAGTCGGAGTGGCTGATGTCTAAGGCTCTTTGCAGATCAAAACTGGCTGTGATTCCATGAGCAGGGTGCAATCCTATCTCTATAATTGTATTTTTTTATTCAACTCCACAATTTTATAATTGTCCTTTTCTACCTCTGAATATAAGCCCCTGTGGAAGATAACAAGCCCCAAAATGAAGTTGATAAGTCTTGGCATCACTCAGACTTGGGCTGGGGAGGGGAAGTGAAGCTGACAAGGTGACTTGTGAGGGTCACTGTGCACCAGGTGGACATAACAACTTAGGGTGACAGTGACTTGGAACTGCTTGACCCTTAATGGAGGCAATGTTTCTCAGGCTCGAAATCTCCCTTGTCTAGAGAATGCACAAGCTCTTGGGGAAAGGAGGAAGACCTCATACAATTACATTTTCCCTCTGATTTGCATTGTAAAAAATGTTTAGTACTCAAATCCTTAACACTGGCAAATCTCTCAGTCTCTTGAGGGAGTGGTCAAGCGGTTTGCACGAAACGTTTCTGAGAAAATAGGCTGAGTTTCCACCCCCCCCCCCGCCACTTTGGTAAATACTAGCTCTTTTTTTTTTTTAATTACCGCACTGAGAATTTTACCAGATGATTTCTAGCAGCTGACTTATGAACTAATTGGGCACTTCTGCTGTGCAGAGGAACAAAGACTTTTTTTATTGGTCCTTAACTGAGGCATATACCTGTCTGATGGCGTTGGCTCATTCTGCACATGCTCAGTTGAATAGAAATCTTCATATTGAATACAACCTAGCACAGCGGCAACACCCAGAACCTCACTCCCTGGCTGACCCTGTGCATCCACTCCCTCTAGTTGCATTTTTATCCTGACATGTCTAACATTTATAGGGACTGCGGGGAGCAGGGTAGGTAGTGAAACCTTGGCGGTCGGGGGAGGCGACATACAAAGGGGCTTAAAACTCTGTCCCTGCCTTCCTGACCTCTCTATAGGCTGTCTCTACTGAGGGCAAGCGCTGGATAGCAATTTGTTGAGTTTGGGGCAGAATGCGGGAGAAGCTGTCTCTATGAATTGTCACTTATTGTTGCATACCTTCCTGGACAGTTTTTGTCTGGTTCTTCTTGTAGGTGGACGACCCCCATTCCCCAGCCCTCATTTGAAATAAGGAATGCAGAGTGGCACTAAAAGCATCCGCCGCCAAGCACGGTCTGGAATGACAGCGTCTCCACCTCTCTTCTTGCTTTTCCCATTCATTAGGACCCTTTCCCAGCCTCTTTCCCGAGCAAAAACCGGGCAAGGCTTCCTGCGGTTATAAAAGAAGAGAGGGGAGCGGCCGGGGTTAGAGCCTCTCGCCGCAGAGAGCCAAGAACGTGCGTTCGGTCGTGGACCTTTTGTCCCAGGACCCCTTCCGCAGCTCGGTCGCGGAGGGGACGACCCGACCGGCCTCCGCCTAAGCAGCTGCTGCCCGCGCGCCCCTCGGGCCGAGCCCCCCCAACCCCCGCCACCCCGCACCCCGCACCCCTTCTAGATCCCCGACGCCCGACCGTTCGCTGTGACGTGGCCCGCGGCGCGCGCATGCGCCGCTCAGCCCGGTTCCCTGTCCCTCGGCCACCGCCTCCCGACGGGCTGGAGTGGGCGGGGCCTGTGGTTCTGGAAGCCGCGCGGCCGTAGGGGGAGGAGGGTGTGTGTGCGCGAGGCGGGTGCGCGGGGCTCGGGAGCTGGTCGGCGGCTGGGGCGGAGGAGGAGGAGTTGAAGGCGGCGGCTGCGACTCCCGCCCGTACAGACAGCCAGTCCCGCGAAGCCCCCTCCCACTCTCAGGCGGGCGGCGGCGGCGGCGGCGGCGGCGGCGGCGGGAGGAGGAGAAGGAGGAGGGAGCGTCTCTGCCGCCGCCTCCTGGTCCCCAGAGCCGATCTGCCGCCGCCACCTCCCTCCGCGGCGATCCTCCCTCCATGGTCCTGCCGCGGCCCCCCTGGTAGCCTGAGCTGCCCCGCGCCGCGCCGGAGCCAGCCTCGGCAGACGGAGCGGTCGCGGCCTCGCGGCCCGCGCGGGCTGACGAGCGGAGAGCGCGGCGCCGCGCGGTCCCCGAGGATCCGCACGCCGGGCAGCGCGGCCCGAGCAGCGCTAGGAGCAGCGGGCGGGCGGGCGGCGCCGGGCCCGGGCCGCCCTCGCTCCCGCGCCCCGGCCCCGCCGCCCGCGCCGGGGCGGTCGCCTGCAGAGGAAGGCGCCGCAGTCTCCGGGCCTCGCAGCCCCACTCGAGCGTCCTCAGCACCGAGGACTCGCGGGTCCTGAGGGGAAGAGGCGAGCCAGGGGCCGGGCACTGAGCTCTTTGGCGCCCCCACCCCCGTTTTCGGAGCCCTCCACGCTGCGGCCGCTGTCCCCTCCGGACCATGGCCGACGACGACGTGCTATTCGAGGATGTGTACGAGCTCTGCGAGGTGATCGGCAAGTGAGTTCCCACGCGAGGGAGCGGGAGTGTGGAAAAATGCATTTCAGTGATGCCCGGGTCCTCCCGCACCGGCACCCGCTCCCGGCCTGCCCCCTGCCCTCCCTTCCCCTCCGCCTCCCTAGTCCTCACCCGGGCGTATTTATAGACGTGTACCTGGACCTCCTGCCGGGCGGGGGTCCGGGGGGTTCTCAGCGATCCGTGGAAGCCACCGAGCCGAGGTCCGCCACCCCACGAGGCGTGGGGCCGACCGAAATCCGCTGTCTGCATTTTATCTGACGGTTGCACAGGGACGTGGCAGACCCGATTTTATAGTTGCTTCCTGAGAACAGTTGGGGTTATTGTTACCTTGCGTGTACCACAGACTATTAACGAAAAGAGCAGCTTGCATTTCCTTTGCTTGTATGGAGCGATAGCGAGAGAACGTCCAGGGTTTTTAATTGTGGGGTGTGTGTCTATTGTGCAGGATATTAGATAGATGCCTTTGTGTTCACCCCGTGCCCGGATTGGAGGGGTTCATTTTCAGACGGGGTGCGTTCAGTTTCAGCAAATTCCTCACCTGGTGTAGACCAGCGTGGAAAGAGTTGGGGGTATCCGAATTTTTAATGCCTCGTTATGCAATGACTGTTAAATCAGTGTTCAAGGCTTCCCTCGACTGTTGTTGGGATGGTGGTGGAGCCGTCTGCTTTGAGTCACCGGGCTGGTCTAGAATATAGAACTGACAGTCCAAATGCTCATCCTTTCATCTGTGTTGTGTAATTACACTAGGGAAAAGCAGGGAATCAGATTAATCACAGTGCTGATTGAGAATTAAATCTGCAGTTCCTCATCTAATTGTCCACTCCTTAAATCTGTTTTGAATAGTTTCCTTTTCATTCTTGTCAAACAGTATTCCAAGTGCACAATCCTGCTAATTTGCTTGTGAAGGAAAAGGCTGGCGATCCGAAGTTGATTTCCTAGTTCAGCGTGTATTCTGTGCCTTTAGAAGTTCAGGAGATAAGATTTAAGAGCAATTTTTGCTGCTTTATTAAGGATCGCTAGGTAGCTACCATTGAAATATTTTACCTCTTTTTGGAAACCGTGCTTTATTGTCTATTTTAAGGTCTGCAGTTGGGAAATGAAACCAAGACCTTAGAGCAGTTGGCTGTATCCTTTTTAAGTTGTCTGCAGTACTGGATTTCAATTTGTTTAAGTGCTGATAACTCATTTTTTTTCTTCTGTGTTGAGGTATTACCGTGTTGCCTCACATGGTGAAATTATGGGTAGAGCTTGCTACACACTTTCCTCAGACCCAACTGATACAAGGACATGTTACTCCTTGCCCCTTTTGTTACATGACCAGCCTGTCTACTAGAGGAAGGATAGCCAGTGTGCCCTGTAAAGTGCTTGTGGAAGTGCTCTAGAGCAGTGCTTTCTAAAGATACAGAATGCAAGACATATATGTAATTTTCTATACAAAAATCTTACATATGCAAATTTTGTAATGGCCACATTAAAAAATTAGAAGCAAATAGGTGCAATCAATTTTAATAAAATATTTTATTTAACCCACTAGATCCAAACTATTACCATTTCAACACATAATCAGGGCAGAAATTATTCATGAGATATTTTACATCCTTTCTTTTGTACTCAGTCTTTGAAATCCGGTGTGTATTTTACACTAACAGCACATCTTAATTCTGACACTAAGCTAAATTTTCATCAGAAATACTTGATCTGTATTTAGGTTTTGTAACATTTGCATTTGCAAAAGTAGCTTCACATACCCAAGTTTTCCCAAACATATCTAAAAGTTTTCTAATAACCTAATTGATATCTCTTTCTAAATTTAAATTTTGATGAAATAAAATTAAATAAAATTGAAAATTCAGTTTCTCAGTTGGACTAGCCACATTTCAAGTGCTCCACAGCCATATGTGGATAGCAAGCACTGTTCTGTAGAGACAAACATGTTTAAAAAAAAAATCTCCTTGGTTTCTTCATTCTGAGCACCCAGTAAAGGTAAATTAGGGTTTCCCAAAAGCTCCCAAATGATCGTGTGTGTGGGTGAATGATATTTGTTGTGTCTTAGTTATATTTGCTTTAAATGAGCCAGCAAAGTCATAATTGGAAAATGTGAAATTAAAATGTTAATTATATCGTGATGACGGAATATAGCCATCTTTGGATCAATGTTAGTAACCAGTTCCGATTCCTTAAGGTCTTAAAGAGTGATGACATGATTTCTTTGGATATCAGAACAAAGTGGTCGGCATCACATTAGCACAATCAGTATTCTGCTGGCTTGTAATTGATAGAATGTTTTCAGGAAACACCTCTGATAGAACTAAATTCATCTTTTCTGTTGCTTCAGAGCTGCATAAGGAGGGCGAGCAGGCTGATTCAGAGGTGATAGGTACCCTATGGCTCCCTTAACTATTGTGAACGTGAAATCTCTTTCATACCCTACAAAATCTGACTTGGTCAGTGCCATTTATAATGTGTCATTTCGTGAAATAATGAATTCAAGGTAGCCTTCGTGGTAAAGAATGTAATGATAGTGTTCCTCACCCTGTGTAAAGGTTGAAGGTTTCTCCGGTAAATTGTCTCAGCATATATTGATCTGGAAATTGAAATTCACTTGAGATTTTCTTGCAGGGACCTTGACAGCATACATTTTAACTTAGCATTTGTTCAACTCTAGCTTTAAACAGAAAGGCCTTGAAGATGTTCACTTGTACTGGAAACCCTTTTCTTGATTTCTATCCAAGTTCTCTAGAATTGTGATTTTCTTATATACCAAATCAGCATCACAAATTGTTTTTGACCCTTAGGTGTTAATAGGTTTAAATTTCCACTGAGGTACTTTTAAGACAGATTTCAATTTTCAAGATCAATTGACCACCCACTCACTCCCCTACCTCACTGCTTATCGGCTCATTCACTCATCCACTGTCTGCGAGGGAATCATGTGCCTGATTCGTTAGGAATATTGAAAGGATGCCATTTCTTGTTTTAAAAAAATTAAACTCTTTCCCCGCGTTTCTTATTTTTGAAAGTCTTATAAAAGATCCTTTGAATGCCCGTTGTTTCCATAACATTTTCCTGTGTAACGTCTTCCAAGTGACTGAAACAAATCGCCAATGATGGGACCTTATCCTAGTCCCAAAACTTCTCGTCCTTGCAAATGTAGCAATTAGTGGGAAAGAAAGATTTTATGCAAATGCAGGGAATGGGCTCATTTTTATGCCATGATCATTTACTGTATCTTTTGCAAGTGTATAGCTTTAGAGGTAAGTGTACAGTCAGTAATATTACATGAAGGCAATTTTAAGATGATTCATCCAAATTAAAACATAGAAATGCCTACCTTCATGGTACAGGAGTTTCTGTGAACGAGAATAGCAAAAGGCACACCATTTTCATCTTGCATGGGCTGAATATTTGCCCTGGTATTTAGGATTCTTGGTAACCTGTAACTTCTGACTTTCCTGCTTTGGTAGGATGTATACGAAACTTGGAATGATGCAGCATGACCCCTGCTCAAGGATGACATGCAAGTTTGTGAGGCATGCTGAATTTGCTTGTACCTTGAGAGCACTTACCATATTTAATTATGGTTTCTTATTCATGAGTCTCTCTGCCTAGTGAACAGAGAGCTTCTTGAGGACAGGGAACATATATATCTTTCTCCGTTAACTTAACACAGGGCCTGCGATGTAACAGTTGCTCATTAGCTATGGGATGAATTGAGTAGTTTTAATAAAATCTCATTAAAAGGCAAAAAGCATGTTTATCAACCTCAGAGCGATTACTATCCCAAAAGGCTGTATTAGTCTGAAGCAGTGGATCTCCACCTGGCTGCATATTAGAATCACCTGGGGAGCTTTTAAAAAAGATCAATGCCAGGGCCCTGTGTCAGAGCAATAAAATCAGAATCTCTGAGAGTGGGTCCTGGACACTGGCATTTTTTGAAAGCTCTCTAAGTAATTCTAATGCGCAGCTACGATTGAGTCATTGGTTTAAAACTTAGGTAATGTATGTAATATTTTGGGACTGGGTTTTCAGAGGTTTACAGGTTTTGAAAAGTAGAACAAATGCTTTTTGGGTGGTATTGAAGCCAAGAGACCAAAATGTGGATTTTATCTCCTCTGTGCTGTGTCTCTGAGCCCTGTTGTGTCAGAATTTTGTTTCAGCCTGCGTTTGGCTTTGATTTCTTGGGTCTTTTAAGATTCGCATTGATTTATGATGCTCATCTAATGCTAACACGGTGACTGATGTTTGGAACAACACAGAACGAGGATTGCTTCAATAACTGTGTCTGTCCACTACAACGGCTTAATTTAATATTAACAGATTTATCAGTTCAGTATGGATTGTGTTTATACATATACTCTATTAAAAGAGTGTGGTTATTTTGCTTATATACTTCACGTCCACACTTGCAATTCCAGTACCACCATTTACCAGAGAATTGAGTTAAATGCAGCCTTTATACAAACACTGGATTAATCATTGGTAAAATATGTAATTTAACATGATGAAAATTCAGCTTTACTCTTTTTACTAATTACCATGGCTTGCACATATATTGATTGGCCCACTGATTTGGATTTCCAGTACCACAGAGGGGAACATTATAATATGTTGGAACATCTTTCTTGGAAATTTTATGTAGACATTGTAGGCAAATTAGTTTTTAGTGTCTGGAAAAGTGTGAGCCCGAAGGAACCAGGAATTTACCAGAAATGAGTAGATGTTTTATGAGAGAAGTGTTTGATCAGAGTGACAGTCGTGTAGCAAGGCAGGAGAAACACAATCACCAGCTAGCCCATTGGTGGCCCAGAAGGAGTCAAGTCAAGGGGGATTAGCTGCAGTTGCGCAGAAGAGAAACCTGTTTCATACGGTGTAGATGCCTGCACGTGGGTGGCCTTTTGGGGAGTAGGTAAGCAGTGTTGATTCCTGATGACGGAGTTGGCTTCTGGGACCATTTTGGAGGGAATTGAGCTTTCCTGTATGTGCACGGCTTTCTCCGAGTCTCTTCATGCCTGCTTTCTACAGAATGCCTTAGGACTTGGAGTTTCTCAAGTGTCGTTTGCCTGTCGTCTTTATAAAGACTACCTGTGACTCCCTTGCATTCTACAACTGTGACCTGCTTCTGTGTCCTTGACATGTGCACTTCACAACCCACCCCCCCGTTTTCTCTCTTGAATCTGCAACATTTCACCTGGCAAACTACCTCTTGTGCGCCTTAAATGGTGTTCCTGGTTATTGCCTTTAAATCGAAAAGTCTTTTACCATTCCCAGTTGTAGGTCTACTCAACACATTAAAGAAGCAAGTATGCCTTCCTTTTTGAAACTGTTCTTGAATTACTGCCTTTTTGTAAACGTTTTCACATTTTAAATTTGCCAGAAGCACTGTTTAAAAGAACTTTGACATAAGATTGTTTAAAGGTAAAAACAGAAAATCTTTTATCATTTAATGCTTACTTCGTAAGGGGAGTTGACATTTATGCCTTCTAATGTTAGGCACTTTACATATATTATCTCCTCTGATTATACCTGTTTTACAGAAAACACTGCGATTCAGCGAGGGGTAACTTGGCCGAGATCACATGAAATTGCAACTGGTTCCGAAGTCCATTCATTCATTTCCTGCTGATTGCGGTAGTTAAAAATGCTACATTGGGTTTCTTTGAAGCGAGGCCCATGCCTTCATTTTCAGAGTTTATTTACAACAGTTTTTAATTGTTCGACGCTCTAGTTCTATTTTTCACTCCTTCATTAGAGGTTCCATATGACCATTCATTGTTTCACCCATTTTTCTTTTTGTCTTTCTTGTTAATGAGATACCCACGTTTGTTACTAAACTGATAAGCCTCTGCATTCTTTAGCAGTGGAAATATAGACTCTTGCCCATCCATCCAAAATACAATTTGTTTTGGAACTTTCTCTACACCTTTTATTTACTCTCCAGGTTTTTCTTTTCCGTTCCCCTGCCCCAACAAACAGCATCGTTGATTAATGACTCCTAACTTGCCAAACCAGACGTGATGAGGTGTGGGAGATGGGTGTTTGTTGCGAGTAGGGTGGGGTGGTTTCCACGGGGTCGTTGCTCCTATATCCTGTGCTACAAATCCTGCAGTTGCTCTCCCTGACTCTGAAAACCACGTGTGGAACTGCAGCTGCGGAGCTATGAGCTTGTCGGCTGGGGGCCAGCACGGCACACCTAAGTAGGCGAGTGAGTGAGTTACTGAGTAGGTCCCTGACCCCCGCCAACGAGCTGATGGCTGGTGCAGCTCTTGCATTTGGGGTTTTATTTTTTAGCTGGCAACTGACAGTGCAGATTCTAAAACCACAAGATACAGCTCTGAATTCATGCTCCAGGGTTCAAGGTGCGACGGGACCCGCTCTCTTCTTTCTCTGCTGGGGCCACCCCCTGTCTGGGTATTCCTCTTTGAACTGAGTCCAATGTAATCACCCTTCTGGCCATTATGGTATTCTGGTATGACTGGTCATAGAGCCCAAGTCAGTAAAGGGAGAGTCTCCCTTCATCCACACCAGGAAGATTTCATTTCTGAAGCTTGTTTGACTTCAAGGAAGTTAATACGTATTTGCAATGTTGAGAGTCAATAATTTTCTATTACTTTCTCTTTGTAAATTGACTAGTCTTTATAAAATAAACTATAAAGTTAATTTTAAGATCTAGATTGTACAGAGGTATATGTGCCCCTGTCTCCATTCTCCCACTGGCCATAGCCCCATTCTCCAGAGGTTACCATTGTCCAGTTCTTGTACATCTTTCTGGAAGGTCTTTGTTTAAAAAACAGAATGGGATCATATTTGTACACTATGCTGAAATATTAATTTTCCATTGACAAACACTGTCTCTGATGACCTTTCCATATCCATCTACATCTCTGTCAAACTTTGTCTCTTCTTAAACTGCTGCCCAGTATTCCATGGTATGGATTGATTATTGCAGCTTTGAGTTGAGTGCAAGCCATTTGTAAGTAGACATCATTGGAAATGCTGAACTGGAGTTTGGGTGAGAGTTCTGGAATGACAGTGAAGGTTTGGAAAGTAAAACTGAGTGAATGAGTTCTTGACAGGTGACTGAGCTGGAGAGATTTTGCTGTGTAACTCACAGAGCTAGGAGAGTCAGGATAGCTGGATTTCACAGAAGTTTTAAAGTAGGGAGGATTAATAATGTAAAATGCCAGCACACTGTGATGGACTATCAAAAAAAAAAGGCTTGTTTATAGTATAGAGGCAATTTAAAGCATCTATCAAAATGAATATAATGTTAAATATCAATTCATGGTGTGACTGAAAAGCAAGGTTCTGTGCATGTTGGTAATACACTATTTCTCTGTGAATCCACCTCAACAGCAACATATTTAGGGTAAAAAAAAAGAAGAAGCTGATTTCTTTTTCGTTACGATTGTGTTTTGTAGATTCTGATGGCTGGCTTTTAGGTAAAACCATTTGGTTTTCCTAAGATTAGGTATTTTTCATTCCTCAGCTTGGTTCATAACTTTCAATTAAATGAAAGCCTTTAATGAAATGACATGGTTAATTTATATACTTTACATTTACTCTATGTTCTTGATATTAGTCAAACCATTCTTATTTTTTTAAATCCCTTCCCCACAGGGAACTACAGCCTTCCTTGTCTCAAGGTTTTGGGTCCCCATTGGATGAGTGTAGTTAACCTCCCTCTACCTCCCACTGTGCAACTAAATTTGTTCATTGGCTTTTTGTAGTTGTGCACACCCATTCACAATAAGAAACAATTACTTTATTGCACTTAAGCCAATTTTTTGGTAAGTGTACTTTATTTCATTTTAACATCTGTGTTCTATCACTGAACTGTTGAATGTTATTTTTTTCCAATCTTATTTCTTTATTTTTTTTAAAAGATGTTATTTATTTATTTGACAGAGAGAAACACAGCAAGAGAGGGAACACAAGCAGGGGGAGTGGGAAAGGGAGAAGCAGGCTTCCCACTGAGCAGGCAGCCCAACGCAGGGCTCAATCCAGGACCCTGGGATCATGACCTGAGCCGAAGGCAGATGCTTGATTGACTGAGCCACCCAGGCGCCCTTCTTATTTCTTTTAATACACATTCTTTTTTGCTTTGTTACCATTGTTTTGAATATTTGAATCACTTAGTTTGGAATGATGACTGTGTTGTCTCTCTGTCTGTCTCAGTGTAGTTTAATAATATCCAAACTCTACTATGTCGAGTCTGTATTTCAGGCTTTTTAATTGTAACCCTGAGTTTAGAATATCTTGGTGTATTTAAATCTAAAGTGGAAGTATAACTGCCTAGCTATATGCAGATTCTAATGTTTTATTAAAATACTCTTGATGTTATTAATGCAATTATGAGGTCTCTAGCCCTGCTAAGACATGCAGATGACCATTATACCACTGCTATTTTATGGAATTTAATTTGTGTTTTTAGGAAACATTATAGATTTTCAGCCTTTCTGCTTACCCTTGGTATGTACTTTACCCCAAACATATGGATTGACATTGTTTTTTATCTTATGAGGCAGCCCTCTAAGATCAGATCTGGTAGCCTTTGGGCACAGTGTGGCCATTTTCTTCTTATTTATAGAAAGAATGATGGCCACTTCACAAGCTATTTGCATGGATTAGTGATTGTAAAGTGCAGCATAAGTATTTTTTATTTCTAGAATGTCTCTGAGATACTCAAATTACTTTTGGCAGCTATGTAGATAAGTTTCAACAATTTCCAAATGTGCACTTTCTCAGTGCTAAACACAGGCTCTATTACATAAATAATATGGTGAAATGAACATTCTTTCCTATCACGTGGGTAAAGTTGTTAGTGGTGTTAACACTTCCTTCATTTGTTCATTTATGCGTGCATTTCTAGCTGTGTGGCCCTAGCCAAGTTAGTTAACCTCTCTGAGTCTCAGTTTCTTTATCTGCAAAATGAACGTGATACTATACGCCTTGCAGGATTGTTGTGAGGATTGAATAACGTGATCTGTGTAAAATGACTAAAGATAGTTGTTGCTATTTTAATTGCCATTATCAATTTTTTTATATTTTTAATTTATTTTTAAATGAACTCTACTGCCAACGTTGGGCTCAAACTCATGACCCTGAGATCAAGTGTGGTGTGCTCCACTGACTGAATCAGCCAGGTGCCCTATTACTCACCAAATGCTTGAAGTTCTCTGGCCTCAAGGAGCTCTCTGTCAGTGGGAGAAGTTGACAAATGGCTCAGATCTCAACTAACTAGACATTAAGTCCTGTTAAAGTCAGGGTTGCATCTGACATGTTTACCTAGTATCCTCCGCACAACTGACACACAGTAAGTATTCAGTGTTGAGGGAGTGAGTGTTAAATGAGCAATCCAGAGACTGTGACCACCTAGCCATAAAAGGAAGTTGGGGAAATCTTTACAGAGGAGGTCAGGCTTGAATGATTTGTTAGTCTTCTTCTTGGGTAACTCATGTCATCTTTTTATGCCTGTTTCTTCATTAAGAAAACAGAGTAGAGGAATACAGTTCAGGGAAATTAAAGAATTCTTATGAAACTTTAAAAATGTTTATCTTATTTTATGAAATAATGAATTTATTTTTTTGAGCAATTTTGGGTTCACAGCTCCTTTTAGTTTAGTGACACAGACAACCTACATAAGAAATTTGAACAATAACCATAAAATTAAAGGTTTTAGGGATAACGGTAGGAATTTTTTTCTCTTTTTTTGGTTCTCGAATTCTTTGGCTTGAGTGTTCATTATATGCTGGACACAGTGTTAAATTGTTTATATTTTTCTAATTTAACCTTGGCCACCAGCCTTCCCTTTGAGGCAATCATCTTTTCCCCTTTAACCGATGAGGAAACTAAGCAAGAGGGTGATCAGTAACTTGCCCTGGGCAAAGTGTCAGTAGTAATAAGCGGCAACATGGGGATTCACACCTGGGTATTTATGACCCATCTAAGCACTTGGTCTTCAGTACTGTTTTACTGCTTGTCATTTAGTATACCAGAGACTGGTTGTCTTTTAAAGGCTAGTCCTAAATATAAGACTCTAACATTCTGATTTTAGATGTTTCAGCAGATTCATAGAACACATTTTTTTTTGGTACCAGCTTTATTGAGATGTAATTCACATACCATACAATTCGCCAATGTAAAGCGTATATTTCAGTGGGATTTAGTATATTCACAGAGTTGTGAAACCATCACCATGAGAAATTTCCAAACATTTTTATCACCCCCAAAAGAAACCCTGTATACGTTAGCTCCCAACCCCATCTTTCCCTAGCCCTAAGTAACAACTGATCTACTTTCTAGCTCTACAGATGTGCCTGTTCTGGACATTGCATGTAAATGGAATCATGCCACATGTGGTCTTTTTGTGACTGCTTCTTTGAGCATAATGTTTTCAAAGTTCATCCATGTTGTCGATGTATCAGCATTTCATCTTTAAGACCCAATAATACTTCGTTGTATGGATATACCAATTTTGTTGATCCATTCATCAGTTGATGGTCCATTTGGGTGCATTTCATCCATTGGCTATCATAAATAATCCTGCTGTGGACATTGACCTACAAGTTTTTGTGTGGGCATATATTTTTATTTCTCTTAGGTATATATGTAGGAGTGTAATTGCTGGGTCAAATGGTAACTCTGTGCTTAACATTTTGAGGCACTGCCAGACTATTTCCCAAAGCTGTTGCACCATTTTACATTCCCACCAGCAGTGTATGAGGGTTAGAATGCTTTTTAATCAGGTGAGCACTATCAGAGTTTGCTGGTAGAGTCGGTTCAATACACTGTAACATAAATAAAAGTAAATTTTATGGGTTATTGGTTAACTTTTTATCTCACAGATCTATTTATACTGATTTCCATCAATTTTAGATGTTGTAGACCAAGGGTTGGCAAACTATCTGTAAACTACTAGATAGTAAATATTTTGGGCTTTGTGAGCCCTACAGCATCTGTCACAGCTACTCAACTCTACCATTGTAGCGTGAAGACAGCCATATGAAAACAAATGAGTGTGGCTATGTTCCAATAAAACTTTATTTATAAAAATAGGTGGTTAGATTTAGCTCTCAGGCTGTAATTTGCTGATCCTGTTGTAGATTAAAAATGAAACTGGAGCTTACTATCCAGTTCCTGTTCTTATTTACAATCAAGATTGGGATATTCTGTCAGTGGTCTGAGTAGCCCCATAATGAGTAGGTTGTTTCCAAAAAAATGTATACATGGAGGCTGGTTCACTGAACTGTTTTCACTGTTAAATGGGGAAATGCTATACATTTATTTTTTTGTGGGTTTTAAATTTATTTTTATTACAATTTTTTTTACTGCTTTTGGATTTTTTTTCGATCCTCCGTTAAAGGGAAAAAAACCCATCAAAATTCTTTTAAGATTGTTTCACTAGAAGCAATATAAATGTAGAGTTCCTAAAAGAAATTCTTTCTTTCATGCTTGCCTATTGCCTGTAGAGTGGATGAAAATAGAAATGAGAATGTACTAAAAATTTTCAGATATGAAAGATTATTTAAAATACTAGCTTTAATAAAGTTAGGGGAAAAATCACTAGCTTAATCTTCATCCCTAATTGGAGAGTTGTGATGTGCCATCTATGTATATTTTATGACTTCTCAAAGAGCCCCTGATAGAGTCACTGTTTAATTAGGGTGTGTGCATGCGTGCGTGCATGTGTGTTGTAAACAAAACCTTTTCAGGTTCTATTTTGTGTTTGAAATCCATTTTACTCAATATATTTTGTGGTAATAGACCTACAATACATAGAGTGCTTTGTGGCTTTAAAAAACTGTCATTGCGGGGCACCTGGGTGGCTCAGTGGGTTAAAGCCTCTACCTTCCACTCGGGTCATGATCCTAGGGTCCTGGGATTGAGCCCCGCATTGGGCTCTCTGCTCAGCAGGGAGCTTGCTTCCTGCTCTCTCTCTGCCTGCCTCTCTGCCTACTTGTGATCTCTCTCTCTCTGTCAAATAAATAAATAAAAATCTTAAAAAAAAACTGGCATTGCCTCTTAGGTACATCAGAAAGATAGTATTCTTTGTGCTTAGAGCTTTTTTAATTTGTTTGCAAGACTGTTCCAGATTATAATTTTGCAGTGTTGTGAAAAGCTCCAAAGACTGTGTTAAGAGAAGGAATTTTGTATCACAGCTTTTGTCTTTGCGTTTGGGCATTTGACAGGTGAATTAATTGTTCAAATTGTGAAATTTCAGAAAGGAGACAAGGAAAATCTCAGAATATGTATTTAGGAAATGGCCATATGAAGGATTTGTGAATATTATAGTGTTCTTTTATGTAACTTCCCCACATTTTATTATAGCAGCAGTGTCCACATTTTAAGTGAGCAAAATGAGGTAGGACGATCCTAAAGTTGGCAGTCTCTGACACAGTTGGCCACTGACTCTAAATTCCCTAAATTTATAGAGCAGGATTTCATCCACTAGGTCACATTACATTGTCAGGTGGAAGAATGATCATGTTGGAATCTGTTTAGAAAATACTGTTTTCTGAAAATACTGAATCTGTTTGGAAAATACTTCTCTAGGTTGGCTTTAGAGGACAGTAGAAGGCACCCTTTCCTCTTATAATCCATGAACAGTACTATTTATATTGCATTTTTTTAGGTTTGAAGTTTTTGCTGACTTCCACCTGAGCCATTATCTCAAAAGCAGAATGGTCTACTTTTATTTATATAGAATATTTACTGATCGTCTTAGGTTTAATAACATCTTAACTGGGTATCTGTCCCGGCAGTAATACATGGCATTGAATTTGAAATGATCTTTTTAATAAATATTTTTTTCTTTAATTTAGTCATTTGCAAAATAATTAGATACTTGTAAAACAAACAAGAAGGTGTTTTCACTGAGGACTTTCTTTAATTATGTTTCATATAAATTAAAAAAATTGTTATGGAGTATTTGGATCACAGGTTAGAGTGAGAATGTAATTATCTCACATTATAATCAACTTATATAAAACTTCTAAAAGAGTGCTAATAGGAATGGAAAAACCCTCTACTGACCATATGCACTGTGGGTTATTCTTCTTTCTTCCCTTGTTTTTAAAAAACATTTACCTCTTATAATGGATGTGAAACTGATTTGTATAAATATCTATTCAAATGAATACATTTTCATTATTATCATTGCAGAAAGAGCCTGGGTATCTAGAGAGGGAGATTCTAGGCTTGCTGCTCTACTTTTTGGATTATCTCCATTAATAGCATTTCTCCCATTGCCAAGTATTTCTGTTGTACTGCTGGAAAGTATCACCATACTTCCATAATCTATGACCCACTCACACTAAAGGTCGAGTGTGCTTAAAATTGCCATCTGATGAAAGTTCAAGCTTCTTGGTTAGACTTGTGGGAGTGGCTTCAGAACTAGGCCCACGAATGTGAATATAGACTTGAAGATGTTACTAGAATGAGGTTTTTCCCCATGAAGACACATTCATAGACATAGTCCTGAAAAGACATATAAAAGTTGGATTTGATCAATGTGGCTTAGAACTTACCAAGAAAAATAGTATTTTAAGGATTTTTAAAAAATAATGGTGACAGATCACCACTTCGTTTGTTTTCCTCAGTTTCTTCGTCTTGTAAAAGAAAGATAGTAAATGCTGTATTACCTATCTCCTTAGATTCTTAGGATAAAATGACACAATTCTTCAAAAGTCTTAAGCTGTCTTACATATTTTGATTTTTTTTAAGATTTTATTTATTTATTTGACAGAGAGAGAGAGAGACCACAAGTAGAGAGAGAGGGGGAAACAGACTCCCTGCTGAGCAGAGAGCCCAATGTGGGGCTCAATCCCAGGACCCTGAGATCATGACCTGAGCCAAAGGCAGAGGCTTAACCAACAGAGCCACCCAGGCACCCCCATATTTTGATTTTATTGAGATGAAGCACTTCTTAGCAGTGGGTTGCATTGAATTTTCTTTGATTTTGCAGGAATGGCTTACCTTTGTCTTTAATACTGGTTGTATTTTGTTTTATTTCTAGAACTTAACACTTCTCAACTCTTTATAGGACTTAGAACATGCTACATGAAAATGTTGAGTAAGAGATTTGAGGATGAATTATGTGTATTTTACTGGTGGGACAATGTTTACACTTAAGAAAAAAAAATTCTGACCAGTATGTTTCTCCTTTGTTCTCTTT
Source organism: Martes martes (assembly GCF_963455335.1). NCBI lineage: Eukaryota > Metazoa > Chordata > Mammalia > Carnivora > Mustelidae > Martes > Martes martes. The sequence continues at coordinate 35,290,798 of NC_137897.1, read as the reverse complement.
GTATTATTTAATTTTATTTGAGCTTTGAAGTTTGGAACTTACTACAAGTAACAAATTTCTGTAACCAATCAGATGGGAACTGTGGCAGCTACTTAAAATATTGAACTTCTTGTTTAGTAGTAAGGTCTAGAGCAGTGGCTCTCAAAGTGTGGACCTTATTCTGACCAGCTGCAGCAGTATCACGCGGAAACTTGTTAGAAATGTGGATTCTCAGGTCCTGGGCCTGCCTTACAGATCAGAAACAAGGCGGGGTGGAGCACAGCAATCTGTTTTAACAGCCCTCCAAGGGGTCCTGAGGTACATTAATGTTAGGGAACCACTGATTTGGAACTCCACATCAGGGTCTAGTAAACTATGGTGCATGGGCCAAATTAGCCCACTATCTGTTTTTATAGTTTTTTGGGAATACAGCCATGCCCATTCATTTAAATATTGCCTGTAGCTGTTTTCACACTACATGTAAGGGCAGAGGTAAGTAATTGCAGCAGTGACCACATGGCCCGCAAAACCGAAAATTTTTACTTTCTGGTCCTTCACACAAAAAGTTTGCTGATCCTTGCTTGAGTTGAAGCCTTGGTACTGTTTTCTTGCCCGTTATACAAAACTGCAAATCTCTGAAATCAGTAGGTAAAACACCAATATTTTGTTGCCTTTACACCTGATGCTCTTATTTCTGTAAACCCCTTCTTCTCTCTGATATCAAACTGTAATTCAGTGGCTAGAGACCTGTGAATGAAAATACACAACTGTGTCTTTTCCTTTTATGTTTGCTAACGGCAGTAGCCTGTTTAACATTTCTGTGACATTTCCTCACTGATTCTGCACTGATATGTTCTTGGTTCTTCCTGTACTCGGGTGTAGCCTGACTTAATTATCTTTTATAGTCTTCATTTTGCCAGGTCTTACTGCCTTTTAACTTCGTCAAGAGAAAGTCTACCTTGTGGCTGCTGAGTTTAGGAATTCTTGGGAGCCGTTTGGTGTACTCTGAGCCATGGAAATAGTGCCATCCCATGTGGAAATGTTTTATCCTTGGCCTGGAGTGCTACAGTCACTGGTAATTCACAAGGATGTTCGTGAGCACATAAATACCGAATATTGTGGGTAATCCTAGAATGTTTACCAGACAAGGTTCCGTTAGCCTTCCCATACCAAGGACGGCTATTTCTATCCTTAGTTGAAATACTATCTTCTTTTGTTCTTGCTCTCTGCCTTTAAGGGAATTGGTGGCCAGCGTCATATGAAATACTGGAACCGAATTTTAATTTTGTTCTTATTGATGCACTTGGAATCTTTCACTCTACCAACTCCACTGAAGGAAGTGTAATAGCTTTTGAAAAGCCTTCTTGGGACACCTGGGTGGCTCAGTCTGTTAAGCGACTGCCTTTGGCTCAGGTCATGTCCTGGAGTCCCAGGATCGAGTCCCACATCAGCCTCCTTGCTCAGGAGGGAGTCTGCTTCTCCCTCTGACCATACCCCCCTCACGCTCTCTCATTCTCTCTCTCAAATAAATAAATAAATAAAATCTTAAAAAAGAAAAAAAGAAACGAAAAGCCTTCTCACCATCTCCATTCACTCTAATAGCAAAAGCAAGGAAAGTATTGCTTTTGCAACTGTGATTCCGTGGTGGTTTGAAGTTAAGAAACATGACTTGGCCAAATGATCCCAAGCTGTGTCACTGATGAGTTTGTTTGGTCCATGATTTCTTCTGGTATATTCGGGTGGAATACTTTGGTCTGGTAAGACACAGGAGATAGTGAGCTTAAAACTGGAAACAATTGAGTGAGACCTTTTATTTAGGCTTTCCCAATCAACTTAATTCATACTTTTTGCCATGCTGACTCATCCCAGAGGCGAGGTACAATGAAAGAGGGTCAGGCAAAGGCCAGCCCTCAGTGTGGTTACTTAGGTCTATTGCCAAAAGCAGCCCATCTACAGGAGAACTTGAGCTTTACTGTTTTGTACAATACAGCATGGACATGCATTGTTTCCAAAATTAAATTGTTACTTATACCAAAGAATAAAATGAGAACTTTTTAAAAGAGAGTAGTGTTCTGCCACCTTATTGCCCCAGTCAGGACAATAGCCACCCACACGAATCCTCTGAATAGCCTCATCATTTCTGTTTTATCTACCTGAAACAGGGGTCAGAGGTGGGTGGTGATGAAAGCTTGGGAAATCACTCTCTAGGCAAGAGAAATGCTCTCGTGACTCTTGCTGTGTTGGCCTCCCCTCATGTGCCTAGGAGTTTCAGATAGCCCTGTGGAACTGGAGGTAAGCTTTAATCCTTTTATTTCTTGGCAGCTGACCGTGCTTGGGAGCTGGGTGCTGCTTTCCTAGAAGCAACTCTTATAGATGAGTTCTGCCAAATGCACGGATTTTGAGCCATTTTAAAGACTATAATGTTCAGACTCAGAATTTCTTAGTAGGCAGAGAGTGCCATTTAAGGGTTCTTATGCGCTGGGATAAGGTTCATTATGAAATAGACACTGCAGCAGGGCCTCCATGTGACATAAACTTATTGGAGCTTGTGTATTTTTAAAACTATATATTTCTTTAATATATATTTTAAGCTTCATTAGGTCAGGGTGCATGGCTGTCATAGTCATTGCTGTATCTCTATAGCTAGGACAGCATCTGGCTGTCCATAGTTAACACAGTCAGTGTTACATAGTTGTTGAATCAATTCAAAGAGGAGGAAGTAGCTGAACACATTGGAAAAGATATAAGTTGGCCCGTTATGCACACAGTCAGGAATTCATATTTTCATTTAGTGCTAATATTTTGCTGCTTCAAAAACCATCTCATTCTCAGACTGTCCCTCGGCGGTAGGTTAGTGGATACAGAATTGTACATAGGTGCTGAGCATGAGGGTGGAATCCTGAAAAGCACTTAGCTTCCCTGGTTGAGATCTAGAAGATCGTGGCCATAATTAAACTGGATTGAGAAAACTTTCTAAGTCTTACCTGATCTGTCTAAAACTGCTTCCTCATTTGTAAAATGGAGACAGTAGAATCTACCTAATGGGATTGTTATAAGGATTGAATGAGACAGCGGGTATAAAGGCACAGTTCCTAGCCCTTCAGAAATGCTCATAGACACCAGTTGCTTCCGTCATCAACAGTGAGTTTTGAGAGCTTCCTAAGTGCCAGGCTCTGTGCCAAGTGTCCCCTTCTCCCAAGTTTTGCACCAGCTTCCCTTTTCCGGGTTCCATCTGGGAGAGTCATGAAGCTGGGATAGAACTTCAGTCACCTAGCCAGCCCCACCTGACCTTGAACAAAGTTAAGTGACCAGCTGTTAAATCCCACCATCTGCCTAATACTTTAGCCACTAGCCAGATGTGGCTATTTAAAGTTAATTAAAATTAAATAAAATTTAAAATCCATTGACTATTTTCCTAAAGATTTATAAATGGCCAATACAACACATTGAAAAGGTTGTCAACATCATTAGTTGTTAGGGAAGTACAAATCAAAACCACAGTGAGATACCACTTCACACACACCAGGATGGCCATAATTGAAAAGACAGATAATAACAAATGTTAGCAAGGATGTGGGGAAATTGTATCTCTCTATACATTGCTGGTGGGAATGTAAAGTGGTGCAACCACTGTGTAAAACACTTTTGCAGTTCCTCAAAAAGTTATAGTTTCCATACAACCCAGCAGTTCTACTCCTGGATATACACCCAGGAGAACTGAAAACATAGGTTCATACAAAAACTTGTACATCAGTGTTCACAGCAGCATTGTTCTCAGTAGCTAAAAGGGGGAAACAATGGAAATTTCCATTTTCTGATGAACGGAGAAACAAAATGGGGTAGTTGTGGGCAGTGGAATATTACTCGGCCAGAAAAGAAATGAGGTACTGGTACCCGCTTCCACAAGTATGAACCTCAGAAACGTCATGCCAAGTGAAAGAAGCCAGACAGAAAAGACCACATTTATATGAAATGTCCAGGGGGCAGGGCGTAATTGCTAAGGGTATGGGTTTTCTTTCTGAGATTACTTATAAATTCTGGAATTAGATAGTGCTTACTGATCAAGACACCTGTTCGTGAATATACTGAAAGAACACTGAATTGTATACTTTAAAAGGGTGAACTTGATGGTATGTGAATTACATCTCAATGAAGATGTTCTTTTTTAAAACTTCGTTCCTTAGTTGTACCAGCCACATTTCAAGCCGTCAATACCTACATGTTGCTAGTGGCTACAGAGTGGATGGTGCAGACTTAGAACATTTCCATCATTACAGAAAGTTCTGTTAGAAAATGATGATCTAGAGGAACCGAGTTTCTCTCTTGGGACCAAAAGAAAGGCCCCGGGGAGTGGGGTGAGGGCAGGAAGGAAAAAGCAGAGGCTGAAAATCACAGAGAGAATGGAATAGAAGGCAGATTATGTGATTATGCTCTGGAGAAATGTTACTTTTGGGCAGTTTTACTCTTTGTCGCTTTCTGACTGTTCCACTGGGCAGCCCCCAAAGTATTTTCATTTAATTCTCAAAACAAATCCACGAAGGAGGTACTGTTGTTTTCACTTTTTACAAATGAATTAATGGGGGGCTTTACTCTTTAAGAGATTTGCATAGCTAGTGAGGGCCCAAGTTTCTTCCCTAGGTTGGGTTACTTCAAACGTACTTTCCTTCTGTGCTGTGTTGTTGCCGTCTCCTCATGGAATTTGTTATTTTCTTGTCACCCATCCTTCGCCCCTGCTTTGTTGCCAGCCCAACAGAGAGCTGTTCACAGTACCTTAAATGCACAGTGCTTTTTCTGCCTTGACAGAAGCAGGTCTGTTAGCCAGCCCTCCATTGTCCTCCTGCCCTCACCCAACACTAGGGTGTCTCTCTGCTCCGCTCCCCTCAAGGTGCTGCTGAGCTAGACCTTCCTTTGTGAAGCTCTCCTACCCTTCCAGGCTGCAACCTTTTTCTGCTAACGTTTCCGTAGTTAAGTTCTAAATAGTCCCAAAGTTAAAAGATATTTATCCACTAAGGGAACAATTATGTCATGCAGTGTTGGGGGCTGCTGTCTCACCTGGGTGAAATTGCAGGATGGATTCTTGTGTTGACCCTGTGAGACACTGAGCCCTATTTGTAGCTGCTCTGTTGGTGGCTGTAACAGGGAAGGAAGTGGTCTTCTTGTCCAGGCCCTTGAATTCAATCTATATACATTACCTTCTCCTTTCCACTCCCAAAGGTCTACCCTCTCCATCCTCACTGCTACAGTACTTGTCAAGTGCCTCTTACTACAGCTTTCTGCTTAGGCTCTTTGAACTCGATAAAAGCCTGCCGTGTTTTCATATTTTTCTATCTGCAAAACTCTTGATGCTAAAAAAAAGATACCTGATTGAATTCCGGAGCTCTTTTCATGGCTTTGCCTGGATTCTGAGGTCATCTTGTTCTGACCTTATGCTGACCTCAGTTTATTTTCTGGTTTTGGTAGAGCATATCCTCCAGGAGCTTCTGGAGAAAGATTGAACGGGAAGTAATTTTTGAGACTGTATATAACGTGCTAAATAAGATCCTATGTCATCATTCCCAGAACCTGTGAATATATTGCCTTACATGGTAAGAAGGACTTTGCAGATGTCATCAAGGTAAGGATTTTGAGGTGGGGAGATTATCCAGGTGAGCCCCATGGAAATAAGGGTCCTTATAAGAGGGAGGCAGGTGGCTCAGAGTCAATAGGAGGAGACAAGAGAACAGAACTAACAGGGGCCGGGAGGCCTGGATGGCTCAGTCCGTAAAGCGTCTGCCTCCAGCTCAGGTCATGAATCCGGGGTGATGCGCTTTGAAGATGGAGAAAGGGGTCACGAGCCAAGGAATACAGGCAGCCTCTAGAAGCCAGAAAGGGCAAGGAATCAGATTCTCCCCGATGCCTCCAGAAAGAATGTGGCTGACACCTTGATTTTAGACTACCAACCTCCAGAACTGTAAGAGAAAAAAAATCTGTTCCTTTAAGCCACTAAGTTTGTAGTAATTTTTTACAACAGCAATAGGAAACTATGAACACACCGTGTATGGAAATGTCGGTATTGTGCCCTTTGACTTGATTGAGAGTTTATGTAGACATAATTTATGTAGCTATTAAGATAGAATTCCAGGTAGGAAATAATTTGCTCTCAGCTTTGAAGGCATTGCTACATTATTCTCTGTAAAGTTGTTTATCTTTTGTGAATTTTTTTTTTCCATTTTACCCTCTGCCTGCTTTTTAGGCTTTATCCCAGGGGTTCTCAAAATACCATGCTATATACTTTGGTATGGATGCTCTTGTATTCACTTTATGGGGCACTTCATAGGCCTACTGATTTGAAGATTCATTTTCTTCAGTTGTGGAAAATTAGTTTGGTTTTTTTTTTTTATAATGCCTTCTCTTCTGCTTTTTTCTTTTGGAACTCTTATTTCTTGGATTTTTGGCCCTCCGTTCTCTCTCATACTTAGCATGTATTCTCCTCTTGTTTTATTTTCTGGAAGTTCCCTTCAACTTATTTTCCAGTTCTGTAATTCATTTCTGACAGCTGTATTCCCCCCACTGGTTGACTTTTGTTTCTTGGGTGCTAGATCTTATGTCTTTAAAGAGGAAGATAATTGTGTGGCATTTTCTTTCCCCTATATTGTCTGTTTTCTCCGTTTCTTTTTCCCTTGCTCCGTGTTGTGCCTGTCTTTCATGTCAGATGTATTCCTCAAGCGTCTTTGGCAGGTTGTTTCTGTTAAGGAACAGCTGATTGGGAACCGTGTTCATGAGTGGGGCTTGTTGACTCCTGGGTTTGGCTCTGGTGTGTCTGGGGGGAAAACCTGGTCATTTATGGGGAACTCCATATCTGTTGTTTTCTACAGCCAGTTTTTCTATATAGGACTCCTTGAATCTCTTATGAGAGGGAATTTGGTGGTAACAAGCTCACCTCTAGAATTGAGAAGCCCAGCCTGCGAAGAGCTGGCTTCGTCACCATGAGCCATGAAGACTGACTTCCTCGTTTTTCAGTAAGGCATCCTGTTTCTGTTCTCGGTTATGACTGGAGCTCCTAAGCTCAGGAATACTTTGGTTCAGTCTTGCCTGAGAGTTTAAGTATTCTGTATTTGGGGGTGGATGGAGGCAGTTGCTTGCCCTGCTGCTCTGGCGGACGAGAAAACCAAGAGTCTTATTCTTTTAAAGGAATTTTCAGCCGCCCCCCCCTTTATTTTTTATTCATTTTTTTAAAAGACTCCAAACCCAGCATGGGGCTTGAACTCACAACTCTGAAATCGCATCACGTGCTCCACTGACTAACCCAGCCCGGCGCCCCAAGCTGCCCCCTCCCCCACCTTTAAAAAATATTTCTATTTCCTTTAAATGTCCCTGGGAACTGCAGTTCTTGGGCTTCTTTACCTTCTGCTTTTTCCAGGGCGCTCAGGAATGAACTAGCTCACTGGGCTTCAATTTAGATTCTCCTACTGCAGGTGCTTGGCATAAAGAAGAAAGCTACAACCAGGCTAGTACCTCTTTTCCAAATGTTTTTCATTTCTAATTTTGTGGTTGTCCCTCTTTTGCTGTCAGGTTCTCTGACTTTCTTGTAAATTCATATCGTCTCTAATCCCACTCATGGTCTCTAGAGGGAGGTAGATAAATGCTTATATTCAATCAGTTGTGTTTAATCAAAAACCCCTCCCTCCCCTGAAATCTTTTTTCCCCCCTTGGATTTCTAATTACTACTTCGACATCTGCTTCTACCCTTAGAATATGAGCTTCTCAAAGGCAGGAACCAGGGTTTTTATATCTCCAGCACTTGCATAATGTCTGCCATGTAGTAGGCTTATTAAATGAATGAACTTTGAATGTGTGCCCCAACCCACACATTCAAAGTTCAGGCAGTTTACAAGTCTGCCTTGGCTTTTACTTTCTGCTTGTGCAGAAGCTTCAAGTCAGTGAAATTTTTCTGGTAGATGAGTTGGGAAGCTCTCTTTCCTTGATCCTTATTCCTTATCCACAATTCCTCACATGCATCCAGCCTTGCAGCACAGGAATAATCTGTCAGAGCTTTAAGCCCCTTCTGGCTGTCTGGTTCCCCAGGTCTCCCTTTCGCACGTTTGGCTGAAGTCTTGTTTGCCGCAACCAGTACTGCAGGCTTAGGCAGCTGTGATATTTGTTCGCTAATGATCCCTATTGTTCTTGACAAAGCTGCAGGCGTGGGGCTTTCCCCTGGATCTCCAAATCAGGTCAGCTCCCTTTAATGGCAGCTCCCTTTAATGCCACTGAATTGTAATGGGAATAGAAGCAGCCCCAAGTTAGGATGCCACAGATGCTGTCTGTTGTATCTAGGATTGTTCATGTGTGAGCCCCTCATTCTGCCCCTAGAAGTCCTGCCCCCCACCTTAGATTCTCCGTGTATTTTTGATATCATCTGTAGTTTGATAGCTTTCACTTAGAAGTACTTCAGTCCTTGATACAATTCATTATAAGTAATTTCTGATGGCTGTGTATCATCTCATTTGGATGTCTCATAATTTGATATTTCCCCTGTTGGACTTAAGAAAATTCTTGCCATTTTATATAAACTACTTATGTTCAAACAATTAACCTATTATCCTTGTCTTTCAAATATTTTTCAAGTTCACCTTTTGATTCTGTTCCTGATGAGTGTGAATATGGAGAAACTGAAATCCTACAGAAGCAGCCTCTTCATTCAGTGTAATTAGATCTTTTAGCTGTACTGTTTAACGGGAAGGGGTAGCCCAAAAAAGGTAACATTGTGTCTTAAACATTAAAGCTTCAGAATACACACTAAGCAGCTAATGCTTTTGTACTCAGCTGCCCTTTCCTTTGACTAGGAGTCTAATTCATTAGACATATATATGTATATATAGAATATTTCTAATTTACATCTTACCCAAAATGCATCATCCGTGATTTCTAGTTCTGGTCTCTTTAAGGGGGAGTGTTACCTTAATGAACTGCAATCTAGGCAGGATCCTTTCAGGTAATTGACCTGGCCCCCTGCTCCTGCCCTGCCCCCAGTCTTTTGCAGGTTTGTCAGCCACACTTAACTAACATCACCTTTATAACCTAACTCTTGGTAAGTAGGTAACTTAATTTGTAGGGCTCATGGACAAGTATAGTACGTAGTAGCCTGTTAGCACTCAGCAATGGGCATGCGGTGGACACTAGTTAGGTTTCTACACTGGGGCTGGGGAATGATTGTGGAATTGGTTAAGAGGAGGTTGATTAGGAGAGCTTCTACAATAGTCAAAATCTTTTATTCCTTCCCTTTATTTCTGTAATTGTTTTGATGCTGAAAGTCCTTCCCTTCCTGGGAGTCCTGTAGAAATTCACCTACATTTTGTCTTTGTTTTGATTACATTTGACTCTTTGATTCATCTGCGAGTTATTGTTGTCCGCCATGATGGATCTAGATAGACTTTCCATCCTCAAATAATGTGCCAGTTTTTCCAGTATAGCAAGTACTTTCATAAAAGTGACTGATCAAAAGTGTCATTTCTAGTTCTCAACAATTAGTCTAGTCTTGGGAGTGGAAAGTCAGTGTTGTCCTTGAGGCTAGGGCAGGGCAGGTAGAGAATGGTGAGAGGTGAGTGTGCCCATGCATGAAAGAGAGAATGGGGTAATTAGGTAAGAACAGAGTTAGTAAGAAGTGGGTAATTCTTAAGACCCTCTTTTAAAACCCAGTCCCTGCCCCCAAATGGCCATTTTAGGGGGCAGCTGAGCTCTCTGTGTGTAATAGTGAAGTAAAATAGTTTATTAAGCAGCTTAAAAAGCATAAACAATCAAGCAGTTTATTTTTTTTAGAGAGGGGAGGGGGTAAAGGGGGAGAGAGAAAATCCTAAGTGGGTTCCACATTGGTTGTGGAACTCGATCTTACAACCCTGAGATCATGACTAGAGCCAAAATTAGGAGTCAGATGCGGAACCAACTGAGCCACCCAGGCGTCCTTAAGTAGTTTATTAATAAAGGGTATGCCAGCAAGGAAGGAATTAAGCAAAGTTCTATGGATCCTGTCAAACTTGAAAGCATGATTTACCCTCCTGTATTACCAGTTTCTGCTTGGAAATTCTTTTCGGTAATTTCATTGAATTATGGTGCATTTTATGTAAGCCTTTGGAATAAGCCAACTTCTGAGTGCAAATAATTGCTTTTTCCTGGGCCATAGCATTAGGTCAGCTAGTGAAATAGTCTAATACTGTTTAAGGCTATGGATAGCTTCCAAGTATTACATGGGAAATATGGAATTAATATTAAATAATTGCTGTGAAGCAAATGTTACTCGTGAAATTTTATTATACAGTGGTATTAATGCTTGTTTTGTTTTAAAGTGTTTGCTCTTTAAATGATCACTGTATGAATTTTACTTTCAAAATATTTAGCGTTGATAGGTTCTATCTAAGCTTCCCAACATTTATTTGTATTACAAGTCGCTTCAGAGTGACTCATCAGCCTCGTATTAAAGCAAACAATCAACATGGGAGATTTGTTTCAGCTGCATGGCCTTATTTTTTGACCATAGTTGACATGCAATGTTAGTTTCAAGTGTAAGACCTAGCGATTCCACAACTTTATACACTACGCTATGTTCACAAGTGTAGCTACCGTCTGATTCTTAAAGTTGCTTTCCTTACTCTGGAAAGTACCGATTGCAAGCCCTTTTCCCCTCTTGCAGTTTTAGGTTATTAGGGGTTCTTGCTACAAAGCCTAGCAGAACACATGCAGCAAGTGTCCCCAAGTTTTTTTAGACCATCTGGAGCTACCTGTGGCTTCTGTAGTCTAAAATTTCAGATGGCTTGATGATCTATTGGCAGATGGCTAAATTGGAATCCTTGTGTAAAGAGCTTTGTTCTATCTTTCCATTCCAGGAGGGGAAAGTGAAATAAAGGAGACATTGAAGGTTGTGATATTTTCTGTGAATGTGAGAATTATTGACAGTTCTCAGAAAAATGTGGCTATAGATTGATGTTGTTACTGCTTTGGGGTTTTCCTTTTAGAGTTACATTTCTTCACCTGGAATAAGCTGAAGAAAAGTGATGTTTGTAATGGATTGATAGTTTCAGTAGATAGGATTTTTGTTTTCGGTGCCTTCAGAGACCTGGCTTAAACTAATTAGAAAGCTATCACTGCTTTGTGTAAGTCTCAAAAAGAGTGGTGTTAAGCTTTTAATTCAGTATTTGCTGAGATTGCTGTGCCTGATGCATTAAAATGGAAAGGGTAATATGGTTCTGATCTCAACTACTCCCTTGTACCTACACACCCTGTATTGCTTCCTGCTTCTTTTGACTTGAAGGTAATTCTTCCATTTAATACATGAAGTTTTGATCTTTTCACTGTATGTCTGTCTAGGACATGTCTAGTATACCCGTGAGCATTTATCTTCTAATGCACAGATATAGCCTATACATGGTTTTATTTCCTTAGGTAGCAGATAATCTTCAGAAACATTAGAGTATTTGGTTAGAATTTTTCACTTGTGGGGAAAAAAAAAGATGGACTCAGTTAGCCTAGGGGAAAAAAATGAATGTATCCTGGTCAGAAGCCAGGAGTGAAAACTTAGAAGCTGGTTTGGGATGTACTTGCGATGAAGAATTTGCCTTCTGTCACAGACTTTTCAGGCTGCTATAATAACAGTACAACAAACTAGGTAGTTTCAACAACCATTTATTTCTCACAGCTTTGGAGGCTGGGAAGTCCAGGATCCAGATTGGGAGTCTAGTGGGGGCCTGTGTCCTGTGACTATATTCTCACTGTGTCCTCAACAGGACCCATGGGGTGGGGGTGGGGTGAGGGAGGCAAGGAGAGATCTCCTTTATAAGGGCACTCATTCCATTCATGAGGGCTCCACCCTCATGAACCAATCCTACCCCAAAGATTCCACCTCCCAAAATCATCCTGTTGGGATTAGGTTTCAAACATGTGAATTCTAGGGGGACCTAAACACTTAGCATATACCACTCTAATTTCTCTTCCATGTGGTGGGTGATCTTGAAGATTAGGCAGTACTTCAGTTTTGTGTTTTGCTACAAATTTTATTTCTTCACCATTTTCCTCAGAAGGTGCTACTTCTGGTCTGGCAGGATGTAGTAGAGTTTATTAGGTAGCAGTATGTAGATAACTTTGAATATACAATGCATCTTAAGTGTTCTGTTTTTGCTTGTGTGATTCTCTAAATCATTCCAGATGGTGCCCACTGTGGATAGTAATAGCAAGGGAGAAAGCTGTTAATATCACAGCTTCTAGCATATGTCTCCTGATTGTGGGTATACATGCCCAGTGTCAAAGGTATGCTACAATATACCTGTGATGTACAGTGGCTTTTAGAAAGTTACTGGGGCTTTTCCATCTGCATTAGCCAAGTAGGAGGATGGTCTAGACAATAGGGTCTATCTAGGGCTTTTGTCTCTAACAGGTAGCTATGTTTTGGAAAGAAGCTTTTCTCACCTAACCAGCATGTTTTGACTTTTGACCGGAAACTTAACTCTGCTTGCATATCCTTGTTCGTATTTTAGAACTAAGGTCCTTTAACATCTGGACACACTAATTTGTATAGCACTTGTAGAATATAGTGCTTATCTGCATAGATGCCTTTTATTTTCTGTAGCTGGGATCTAGGTTCTATTCAGTGTGTAAGGTACTTCAGAAGTGATCTGAGCAAGCTTGACATTAAAGATGTCTCTGTAACTTGTCTTGTATTGTTACTGTTTCCTTTTTCAAGTGTTAGGTTTCCAAGCTTCTGTAAGTTTCTAAACTTTCCAAGTGGTTCTAAATGATCTTAAAATGTTGAAAGGGAAATTGAAGTAAGCTTTGGAAAACTTCAGTGAACTTCAGCTGGCAATATGTATGTAACCCCTATTTTAAAGACCATTTCAGATAGTAATGGGTACATTTATTTTTTAATTACTAAAGCTTCTCCAAACATTGAAACTTCAATTACATGTTACCCTGGGTACTAAGACTTGTATCTCAGGGGTTACTTCACTGCTTTTACTGAAGTTGGTTTGTTGGTAATTCACTATGGTAATAGCAGCAAGTTACCATTTTGGTTGGCAATCAAATATTTATTTAATTAAATCTGCCTAGTTATTTTTACATTTATTGTGAACTTTAGTCTGTAGAGCTGAAGAGATTTCTCCCCTTTAAGTTAAAAATGAAACAAAACCAACACATGATAAACTGGCCCTCCCCCTCGCATAATGAAATTAATTTTTTCTGTTTTTAAGATTAACCCAATAGGGTAAAAACTGAATTCTTTCATGAGTGGTAGTATTATTTCTGCATTGTGGAATTAAGGCTATAAAGATGATTAGAACAGACCCGTGATCGCTTTTTTTTTAATTCTTTTTTGATTTTATGAACATAACATTATGCTTATTTGCTTCAGGGATACAGGTCTGTGAATCATCAGTCTTACACAATTCACAGCACTCACCATAGCACATGGATTCACCATAGCACATATCCTCCCCAGTGTGCATCCCCCAGCCACCTTATTCCTCCCACCCTCTCCCCTCCAGCAGCCCTCAGTTTGTTTCCTGAGATTAAGGGTCTCTTATGGTTTATCTCCCTCCCTGGTCCCATCTTATTTCATTTTTTTCCTCCCTTCTCCCCCCCCCACGACCCCCTCCCTCTGCCCTGCTTCTCAAATTCCTCATATCAGAGAGACCCTATGACAATTGCAAGAGACCCTTGATCTTTCTATGCTTCCCCCACCCCAGTCGATTATTTCTTCAGTGTAAAATCAGAATGAACTCTTTGAATTGTCTGTACTACCACACAAGACCGTATAACCCTATTCTTGAAATGAATTTTAAGTGTTGAGTATCCCTAATAGGTAGGAAAGTATGCTAGTTGTGAAGAATAACATTCTATAGATTAATGATTTATGTGTTCATAGTAATTTCAGGTTCAAAGTTTTATTGTTACTGTTTTTTCGCACTCACTTTCTATATGATCTTCATATCAACCCTATGAGGTAAGTAGATTTTCCTATATTTTTTTTCCATCTCACAAGTGAAGGAACCAGTTTTTTGAGAAAATGTGACTGGTCCAGAGTTGTAGAATTCAGATTATATTAATTTTTTCTGCATTCCTTGGTAGGTAGAACTCTTGAAACATTTTCTCCATTACAAGGTCTATAGTTTTGTCTTCAGTATTCTCGAGTTCCAAGAAACTGAAATTGATACAAATGGAAAATAGATTCTATACTGGGTGCCAGGTCAGTTAGATGAGTTGTAACTGTTGAGACTTGGAGTTGAAATAGTTTTGTAGGCCTACTTCCAACTTACTGGGGGAGAATGCCCCTGGTTGAACCACGTCTGAAGTGGACATGGGGGCAACCTATGGATGGCAAATAGGTAGCAGTCATGCTAGCTAAATCTAAGGTACCTGATAGTTTCTTTGTAGATTTTGTATTGAATGCTCAGTAAGTTGAAGGATGCTATGTGTACCGGTTAAGGAATTTAATTTTACTACATGAGATAGAAAACATAATGGTGGCCTTAAATTTGAGTTAATTTTTTTACTCATGACAATTCCAAAATTCAGCATTCCAGGGCTGGTACAGGGTCTCCAGGATGCCATTAGGGACCCAGGTGCCTTCTAGCCTTCTTCCCTGCCATTTTAGCCTATGCTCATGATTATAGCGTTATTCCCAAGTCATCCCATCTGTGTTCTAGGCAGGCTGGAAGATGGGAAAGAGCAAAGTGGTGCCTGCTAGATGCATAAGACCTCTTTAAAGAACTTTCTTGTAAAGCACATCCAGTGAAGTCTGTTTTTAGATCATTGGCCAAACTATATCACATGGCCCCCTTATATACCAGAAAGCTGGGGCATGTATTTTTACTGGAGCACTTCGCAACCCAAAAACTTTGGGCTTCTGGTATCAAAAAAAGGGGAGAATGGATATTGGGGGGGGGTAGTTAGCACTCTTTGCTGTAGTGTACCCCATTAACTACCCTGATCCTTATTGAATCTTTTTCCCCATACAAAGAACATGCTCCCCCTGTCCTTAATGGAAATACCTCCAAAGTATTATCTAGTCATTGTGTCCATTTTCCCAAGTCCATTTCTTGGTGATGTGCAGTCTACCCCATTAGGTCTAGTTATGTCTTGTCTGTTTCACAAAACTGCCATGCCCCCACTGTTACATAGATAGGAAAAAAAAGTTGATAACTATAGTAAAATTTCCCACACACAAAAAAAGGGGAGATTGGGAAAGATAGCAGTGACCAAATTCTACTGGGCAGGAAGAACAAAGACTTCCTGCCCTGCCAGTTGAGAAAGCTCCCTGAATGGCCTATATGACAGTCCCTGGCTCTCTTCTCTAGAGGGCTTTCCTTTGCCTGGGAAATAAATTTGTGAGGGGAGTCCCAGCATCCAAGGTGCTCTATGACTGCTCCTCCCTATACGTCAGAAATTACAGTGGGAACTGCTGCCATTAGATTCGCAAACCTAAATACAGGGTAGGTAATTGGATCCTGGTGTGGCAGAGGCCAAGTGGCACTCAGTCCCTAGAGGCAAGGTAGGTGTGGTTAGCTAAATATCAGGGTCAAAGCAGCATCTGGAATAGTCTGAATAATACAGGGGGGTTCCTTTGCCCTGGAGCAGGCCCCTGACTGTTCTCTAGAGATTCTTTATTGTCCATTCTTCTCCATGGCCCCATCTCAAGAGCATACCTTTTCTTGGGGAAACACAGCTTTCACAACTAATAAATGTTCTCTTGGTGAGGATTCGGGGCCATGAATTATTTTTGGAGACCTAATACTTGCTGGCTGCTACAGAGCAGTCAGGTTTCTATGACATTCCCTCAAGAACTTATGGGTGTTTGATATCTTGCTTTCAGTAAGCTCCATGGAGTAGAAGCCACATCTAGCTTAAATTCTTCTGCTCACTGTCCTCTGTGCTCAGCTCTTTTCTTTTAGCTCTTAAATTAATAGCCAGCTGCCTTGAGGTAGGCGACATCCTTAATCTGATTTTTTTTGCTGGCTGGTTTTCTTCCTTGTCCTGAAAAGAACTCTTAAAACAGCTTGGGGCTGTGGTCTTATCTCCTGCTAAGACAGCCACTTGTGAGTTACTGCTTATAATCACCTCAATCTGAGGTACAAAGGCTGTGATATTTACAGCCCTGCAAAGCTTCAAATTATGTGACTCTCAGTCAATCTAGATTGAAGGCTGCAGGCATAGAATGTCTAGCTCTAGTTTGATTTGGCCTCTCCTGGGACTGGACTCAAAAGCTGCAAGAAAAAGCCATCACATACTCGTGTCCCGAAATCTTCCGTAAGTTCCCTAAATTACAGTCTGATTGGGCATGTGATGTTATCAAGTATTTTGCTACCACCTAACAAGAGTAACCAGCTTTGAGGTCACTTTGAATTTGTTAGAGACTGCCATTAGTTCTTAAGACAAATTTTCAAGAAAATCTTTTCCCTACCCTCATATAGGTGTATTCTAAGCACCGATGGGCAGCTTGATGTACATCTGCTTTTTAAATCCTAAATTGGGAGAAATTAGGACTAGCAAGGAGTACTTTTTCCTAAGGACAGGAATACTTGGCAAAGACAGGGGAAAAGTATGAACAAAGAAATATGTGGACATAATTTCCAAGAAAAGTTAATCAGTGACAGGTAAATGGTCAAGAAAAAATAGGTGGTTTCTATTAAAGCAGAAGAGCTGTTGTGCCAGCTGTTTTGATGTCAGCCACCAGGCGATGCAGTTTACCGAGGGTCTTGGTTCTTGTCCATGGGGACAGGTTCCATGGGTAAGTAGAAAGTGAACTTGCAACTAGATGCTTATAAGGTCAATATTAGGACCTTTGGATATATGTAATTTTCCCCTATAAATGAAAACTAAATTCTTTTGTGGCTGTTTTATTTGGTACTTAGCAAATATACACGTATATATTTGCTGATTATTATATATAATATATATTACATATATGCTGATTATTGACCGTTATGTAAGTATCCTCAGTCGATCCAAAGTTAAGACTTTTAAGTTCCATAAACTTTACCTTTTGGCAGTGTCCTAGGCCAAGAGTCTTGAAAGACAAGTTTTAATAAAGAATAATGTCTTATGCTACTTAACTTGGAGTGTTGTAGTGTTGTGACCTCTGTACCTTGCTGGTTTTCCCTGATTAGCTCTCTTCAAGGTAGTCCTTTAAAAGGTAGTCCTTTAAAAAAAAATTAAAAGAATTAACATAAAAAGAGGATAAGTAGTACCTGGGCACTAGAATCTCATTTCTAAGATTTCACATTTTCAAATTCTCCCATCCTATGTTTTGAAGATTCATCAAACAGTAGATATAATGGCTGACAACTGGTGCTCAAATACTAGACAGTAGTGCTTAATACTAGTAAATAACAGTTTTTGAGTGATTACCATTGTGACTATTTTATAAACATTTTACATATATTCATTTAATCCTCACAACAATCTATTCTATTAAATTGCCTAGTTAGATGCAAGATAGATTCCCCAGCCCATATCCCAGCCCATATCCCCCCCACCCCACCCCCAACAGAATATTTGGCAACTGTGCATGAACAAAAGTGCCTCTGTAAGAGTTTTGGTATCCAGGTAGGAGATTGCAAAACCTCGGTGGAGCCACTTTGAGGGGGCCACTTTGAGAAGGTAGATCTGTTTAGGCCCCCTAACTGTGGTCCTGGCTGCAGACCAGAAGCAGCCGCATTTTCTTGTGCATTTGGCAGTAGCCTTACTTGTCTACAGTCTGCCACCAGCCCCTTCCATCAAGGTACCTAGGAGGAGCCACCTCTTTCCCTGTTCTTGGTAACTGGCCTACTGACCCTTGAACCCAACTGCAGGCCCATGACCCAAGTCCAGCCCCATTCTACCTGTTGTTCCCATGGCAGTCCTGCCCATCTAAGAACCTGGTAGAAACCATGCCCTCAGGTACCTCCAGTAATAGGCTCATCAACCTCAGATCTGACTGTAATCCCTGAAGCCGTCTTGTGACCTGACTGCAGTCCTGCTATACCGAAGCCTGGAAGGTGTCTTTCCAGCCCCACCTCCTGCTCCACCCAAGCAGCCCAGCAACCCAGTAGGAGGATGTTCAGGGAGGTGGTGGAAGCTGTACTTGACACTTGACTGCAGCCCTGGTAATAGGCCTGTCAATGTGAACCCAACAACCACAAGACCTGGCTTCATCCCTACTCAACTGTAATCCTAGAGGCAGTCTAATCAGTCTCAGGACCTGTGTGCAGACACAACATACTAAAACCTAAAGGATGCAGCAAAAGCAGTTCTAAGAGGGATGTTCATAGCATCACTACTCATCAGAGAAATGCAAATCAAAATGTGGCTGTTCTCAAAAACACAAGTGTTGGCAAGGATGTGGAGAAAAAGGAATCCTTATACACTGTTCGTGGGAATATAAATGGGTAAAGCCATTTTGGAGAACAGTATGGAGGATGCTCAAATGGAACTACCATATATATGATCTAGCAGTTCTACTTCTTGGTGTATATCCAAAAGAAATGAAATCGGTATCAAAGAGAATCTGCACCCCCTTGTTCATTGCAACATTATTCATTACAGCTAAGATCTAGAAACCATCAAAATGTTAGTGGATGAATGGATAAAGAAAACGGGATATGCATGTATATGCAAACAGTGTACTATTTTTCAGCCTTAAAGAAGGAAAACCTGTTTGTGACAATATGGATGAATCTGGAGGACATCATGCTATGTGAAGTAAGCTAGACACAGAAAGACAAACACTACATGATCTTCTATGTGGAGTCTAAAATAGTTTAATCTCGGGCGCCTGGGTGGCTCAGTGGGTTAAGCCTCTACCTTCGGCTCAGGTCATGATCTCAGGGTCCTGGGATCGAGGCCCGCGTCGGGCTCTCTGCTCAGTGGGGAGCCTGCTTCCCCCTCTCTCTCTGCCTACCTGTGACCTCTCTCTCTCAAATAAATAAATAAAATCTTAAAAAAAAAATAAAATAGTCTAACTCCTAGCAGAGAGTGTAACGGTGGTTGCTAGGGGCTGGAGTGGTAGGAGAAATGGGGAGATGTTGCTCAAAGTGTACAAAGTTTCAGTTGTGCGGAATGAATAAGTTCTGGAGAGCTAACGTACAGCATGGTGACTATAGTTACTACATTATGTCATTATAGTTACTACATTATGTCACAACGTTATGTGATTGAAATTTGCTGAGATAGTAGATCATGTTATCACCACAAAAAGATGGTAAGTGTGTGAGTTGATGGCATGTTAATTGGTAACTTGATTCTGGTAATCATTTCACAATGTATATATCAAATCATATTGTATGCCTTAAGTATATACAACTTTCACTGTACCTCAGTATACCTCAAATATACCTCAGTAAAACTGTGTAAAAAATACAACAATCTCAGGAGGGTAGATAGTATTATCCTCACTGCAGCTCTGTGTGTAAACAGAGACTCAGAGTTTTAAGTCCCTTGTCCAGGGTTACCAAGCTCTCAAATGATAAAGCTGAGAGCCTAAGGAGGTTTGACTCTCTCCTCTGAATTGGTCAGCTACCTTTTTTTTTTTGATATATTTCTTTTAAAGCTTTTATTTATTTAGATTTTACTTACTTATTTGACACAGAGGAGAAATCACAAGTAGGCAGAGAGAGAGGGGGAAGCATGCTCCCCACTGAGCATAGAGCCGGACGCAGGGGTCGATTCCAAGACCCTGAGATCATGACCCGAGCCGAAGGCAGAGGCTTAACCCACTGAGCCACCCAGGCGCCCCTGGTCAGCTATCTTGCTGTAATTGTACCAACAGTCCCTGCCACTTGGGAACTCAATAGGGGAAGTAAACATGTAAATAACAAATTGAATTATTTTACTTTCTTAGTTTGTTCATAGTTATTGTGATTATTTCATAGTGCCTGTAAAGATAAGTTGCATATGTGAAGCAGCTGGAGCATGCTAAGTCAGAATATTATTTTTAAAGCAGTAAACCTATCAAGTGAGCAAAAATGGCATAGCAAATGAACCAAAATGGTGTGTAGCTTCTTGGAAACATTCATTCAGCAAAGTGTAGTGAGCTGTTACTATGTCGCAAGTTCTTCTGAGCCCTGGAGATAACAGCCTTGAAAACCTGGAAGGTGCCCTTTCGTTCATGAAATTTACTAGTCTACAGAGGGAGACCAGTGTTAAATAATTCTACAAGTAATTTTTTAAAACTCACTTGTGAGTGCCATGAAGGGAGGCCAAAGGGATGCTATGACAAAACATAGAGAGGGAGCTCACCCTGCTTTGGGAGTGAGAAATGGGGGAATACTCCAGCTTCTGAATGGAGCTAGCTTTAAGACTCTGCAACATACTTTAATTTTTTTATTATTAAATTTTGTGACTCTTTACTGTTCTTCCTGTTGCTGTACTGAAGTCCTGTGCTTTGTGAGCACTAAGGGGAAAGAGCTTTACTTGCTAAGAGGGGAATAAAAACAATTCTTAGATACTGAAGCTAAATCTTGAAGGATTAGTGGGGAGGGATTGGACAAGGGGAAGGGTATTCTAGGCAAAGGAAACAGTTTTCAAAAGTTAGTACAAAGTTGGGGGCAGCTGAGAATCTCATCTTTTTAAGATGATTGTGGTTAGTATAGGTACATGTAATATGTGTCTAGGTGGTTTTGAGAGATGAGAGGAGAAAAATAAATAGATGTGAAATATCTATGTAACCAAATTTCGTTTCTGCAAAGTCATTCTACTGACCTTTCCCCATCATTTCAGATAATCTAAGAGCTATAGGGGAATGGAGTAAGATTCTTTTCTCTTCCACATTTTAATCATTAACATTTTTAAAGTATAAGGATGGACTCAATTTAGATAATGAGACATTTTATAGTTAAAAACGTAGTACGCAATGCAATAACTGTAAGGGTTGCATTCAGACTACTAAAGCGTGGTTATCAATAAGTGAAATGCATTTGGATCACCTAGCTAGGATGAGGTTTGGGTGTTGGAGGAATACATATTACTGCATGCGTGTAAGATTAAGTTGACATGAAGAAAGAGGTTTTGTTTCTTTTTTTTAAGACATTTGAGAGCGAGTGTGAGAAAATGTATGGGGGCGGGGGAGGGGCAGAGGGCGAGGGGAGATAGAAACCCAAGCAGACTCTGTGCTGAGCATGTGGAAAGGTTTTCTGAGTGTGATGTTCCAGGCATATTCTGATGAGGCAGAGTATTTTATTGCTAATGATCGGGAGATTGAGTGGAAAGAAATGATTAACAGGGAAAGCAACATGGCAGTTGAATGTGGAACACTGAAGCTAAGCTTTGCATGGCTTGCATCTGGGGTAGCCTCTGCCCATGATGTTCAAGTCACTAGATATTTCAGAATTTGGGTCTTTAGTTTTTTTCCTTTTTTGAACTTTTTACTGAAGTATAGCATAGACTACAGAAGAATATACAGACCGTAAGCGTGTGGTGCTCTATGAGCTTTTACAGACTGAACATGCTTCTGTAGCCGGCGCCCAAGGCAAGAAATGAGGCTATTGCCGGAGCCATCTTTGCACTTCCTGCACTTCCATTTTTATCCTTAAAATAGGAGTAATACTGTCTTCTTCACTGTTCAGGAGTGTTGAGAAAGGACAGAAAGTGCTTTGATCTCTCTCAGGTAGTTTTGTGCAAGTGAAGTGAAATAACTCTAGCACTGTGTTAGACCCGAGGAAGTAGGACAAGTTTCCGAAATTGTATAGAGCTTACTTAGGATATTATTAATAAACCTATTAAATCGGGGATGAATGAGCAAGGAAGTCTGAAAACGGCAAAGCAAAGGACAAAACCACCATCTAAAACTAACCGTAAAGATTTGCAAGCAGAGTGTGATGCCTTACTGTTAGTTTATGCAAGATGTCATTCTTGGGGGCACCTGGCTGGCTCCATCAGTATAGTCATGGGTTTGGGCCCCAATTTGGGTGTAGAACCTACTTAAAAAAATGTCATTCTTGGGACTCCGTAAAGCAACTTGTGTATTTTTTTTATGCTCTACCAGTATGAAACCGCTCATTATTTGAGAAAATTCAAGGAATGGTAGCTCCCAGAATTAAAAGCAAGTTGCATTGTGAAAATACCCACAAGCCTTGAATTCACCAAATATTTCTCTTTAGGTTTCAAGAGATCTGATGTTGAATCTCCTTATATTAACCTGAATGTTAATGAATGATTTTAGGACAGGAAGTCCTCCTTCGTGTTCTTGGTACTGTTAACTGAATAATTGCTTTCTTGCTGAGTAATCATAAATGAAACCACATACTCTTGTAGCACTTTCTGAAAAAAAAATTTCTAATTTATTTACTGCGATGACAGATTGATGCTTACTCTAACAAATGACACTAGCTCTGGTCACCACAACAATAATTCTGCATTTTTTCCTATTGCTTCCAAATTTATTTCCCTCCACAACATCTTATTGGACCCCCTTAAGAGCTACTCTGAAATTTACCTATAAATGAAAAACAGTGAACTGTGATTTTTAAATTCTATACGGTAGGGTCATTTTATTTATTTCCTCTTTGATATTTAAAATTATCTTTGAGGGGCACCTGGGTGGCTTAGTCATTAAGCGTTAGCCTTCAGCTCAGGTCATGATCCCAGGGTCCTGGGATCGAGCCCCGTATCAGGCTCTCTGCTCAGTGGGGAGCCTGTTTCTCCCTCTCCCGCTCCCTCTGCTTATATTCCCTTTTTTTGCTGTGTCTCTATCAAATAATAAAATCTTCTTAAAAAATCAAATCTTTGAGTGCAGAAGTTCAGTCATTCTTTCAATTATTTGGTGATTTACTTGGGAAGTTCTTAACATAGGCAGTATAGTTCTAAAGAATAAACAAATAGAGCAGCTGTACTTGTAATAAACATTTGAGTATTGCCTAGGGTTTTCAGATTTTAAAGTAGAAGTTGAAAATGTGAAATTGAATGAAGAATTAGAACCAAATATCATTTGACTCCTATTTTCATAGACTTGCTTGGGCATTTGAATCATTCTCCTTTTGTTCCATGTAGTCAGCGACTTCAGTCCATTCCACTGGGGATGGGTCTCTGGGTCTCAAGCATGGCCTGCGACAGTAGAGACAAGTGGAGAGGCCGAGCATGTGCGCTAATGCTGCCCATAGTATGTACTTTGGGATGCAGTGTCCCCCCGTTGTCATGTGACTCAGTTCCTTCAGGAACCCAGCTTGTCTTCATCTTCTGGATGAAGTTTAGCATGGATAGATGCTCTGAAAGAGGTATGCAGGTAGGTGTGTAAGAGCGGTGTTTTTTTGTTTTGTTTTTTCCCCACATCAAGGAGAAGTCTAGTCACTGGTAATAAGGCAGAATCTGGTTTATGGTTACAGAGGGTATCTTAAATGTGAATGCAGCATAAGGTGATTTAAACTAAAACATGCCCAGGAAAAGAAACTGCCTTAATCTTTCTCAAGTATTTGGCTCAAGTATTCTGGTTGTTTAGCCAGAATTGAAAGGCTACCAAGTGGTCACATGGGCCCGTGAGTAAATGTAAACCCCTCCTCATTAGAACAAGGACTCTCCCATACAGCATGAGAGCTTGTCTTCCTCAGGCAAGAGGCATACTGTTTAGACAGACCTACTTAATTAGGACAGGAAGGAATTTATTTTTTAATTGTCCCTGCCATTTAGTGTGAAACAAAAATTTGGAAACATAAACTGACGTTCCATAGTTTGCCATTGTTGTTAGTGCCAGTAGATAGAACATTTCAAAGTACATAAGGTGTATATCATTATATTTTATATCAAATTCCCAAAAGCTCATGCCTGGTACTAGAGTTAACAAAACACTGTCCTGATTGTTTAGCTTCAGTTTCCCAAATTCTCCCCTCAGGTTATCAGAAAACCTATATGATCACTTCAGGTTACCACCAAATCTGTATAACCTTCAACAGAAAGACTGCTCCCCAAAGCCATGGGGAGAACACCAATCTTAAGAATATTTGTTCTGTGGAGGAGTGGCGTGTGTTTAGTCTACCTATGTCACAATCCTCTTTGAAAATTGAGTCTATGTAGTAAACATGTTCCACATCAGAATCTGTTTTGCTTTATGTTTACATGACCTTACACTCTGTCAAATTTTAAATCTGATTTGTCAGAATTCACTCTTTTACTATAAAGTGTCTATCATCTTTATATACTCTAATATATTTCCTTCCCCTAACAGTGAAACGTATAGTTAGTTGATAGCTGTGTTTTTTGTGGACACTTTATTTGATCGGAGTTGAATTCAATTCCGCAGATAAGTGATTACTCCAGATCTTGAATCAAACTGTAGGATAGACACTTTATTTGATCGGAGTTGAATTCAATTCCACAGATAAGTGATTACTCCAGATCTTGAATCAAACTGTAGGATAGCATCTCCCAAAATATGTTTCATTTTTTTAAAAGATTTTATTTATTTGAGAGTGAGTGAGCGAGCGAGCGAGCATGTACAAGCCAGGAGGAGAGGAAGGAGAAGCAGACTCCCTGCTGAGCAGGGAGCCCAATGCTGGGTCTTGATCCCAGGACTCTGGGATTATGACCTGAGACAAAGGCAGATGCTTAGCCGACTGAGCCGCCAGGTGCCCCCCAAAATATGTTTGAAGAACATTGTTTGCATCTTTTTTTCTAAGTATGGTATGCTCAGAAGTTTAGGAAATTCTAGTTTTAAAGAAATTTAACAAGTCTCTTTTCCATAGGACCTTTCAGAGCCTTAAATTTGCTAATATGCATTGCGATCTTAAAAAAATAGGGGTGTTCTTGAATGTCTTCTTAATGTACTTTACTCTTAGAACCTTTGAGTCATAGAGCATTTTGTAAGAATAGTGAGCCTCAAAACATACCTTAGGAAATGTGATAGGGATAAAAACCGTTTAAAAATGAGTAACTGGGGCACCTGAGTGACCCAGTTGGCTAAGTGTCCAACTCTTGATTTTGGATCAGGTCATGATCTCGGGGTCATGAGATCGAGTCCTGCATCAGGCTCTGCACTGAGCAGGGAGTCTGCTTGAGATTCTCTCCCTCTGCTCCTCCCCCTACTTGCACACTTGTGTGCAATCTCTCTCTCTCGAAATAAGTGTTTTTTAAAAAATGAGTAACCGGGGTGCCTGGGTGGCTTAAGTCAGTTCAAAGAGTCTGCCTTTGGCTTGGGTCATGATCCCAGGGTCCTGGAATCAAGCCCCGCATCGGGCTTTCTGCTCAGTGAGGAGCCTGCTTCTCTGTTTCCCCCTCCCTCTGCTCATTCTTTCTCTCTCTCTCTCTCTCTCTCTCTCTCTCTCAAATAAATAAAATCTTTTAAAAAATGAGTAACCAAGTGTTTCATAGGAATTAAAACATTTATTTGGCATTCTTGAGCCATGGTGTTTGGAAGGAAGAGAAATGGAGAACAGTATGAGGAGAATGAAGACTGTTGCCCTTTGAGTTTCAGAGTTCAGGTCCTAGGTCACCAGACCTCATGTGTCTGTGTGTTCATGAGTATGTGTCTTGAGGGTGTGTGGGAAGTGATGCTTGTCTTTGCATTTTTTTTTTTTACCTAGAGTCCTCATCTACAAAATGAGGGACTGGATCAAGTGAACCTGGGATCATCTCTACTTCTGACGTTTTTTCTAGATGAGCCTCACTTTACCAAAACTGTACAGAAGCTAGAATTCTAGGTAATTTGTTAGGCACTCACTTACTTTATAGGAAGAAATCTCTCTGTGGAGAAATCAGCTTCTCAAGCTGAGTTTTGTCAGTTTTTCCCTCCATTCTAATTAAATGTAATTCACATATAACTAAGTTTACAGAAACATAACTTGTAGAAGTTAAAACCACCTGTAATTATAGGCATTTACTTTCTCATCCTTGGGAGGTTTTTTTGTTTTGTTTTTGTTTTTGCCATCATGTGATTGACGTTGATTACTGCTATTAATGAAAAAGTTGGTCTTTTTTTTTTTTTTAAAGATTTTATTTATTTATTTGACAGACAGAGATCACAAGTAGGCAGAGAGGCAGGCAGAGAGAGAGGAGGAAGCAAGCTCCCTGCTGAGCAGAGAGCACGATGCGGGGCTCGATCCCAGGACCCTGGGATCATGACCTGAGCCAAAGGCAGAGGCTTTAGCCCACTGAGCCACCCAGGCACCCCAAAAGTTGGTCTTTTAAAACTCAAGTGTCATAATGTATTTATATCACTTAAAACATGTACTGGTTGATTTTTTTTGAAATATATACTCATGCCTCATGAAAATAAATTGCATTCTAAGATATATTTTTATTCCTTCCTATTTTTTAAACACTTTTTTAAAAAATTTTATTTATTTATTTGAAGGAGAGAGATGACAAGTAGGCAGAAGGGCAGGCAGAGAGAGAGGGGGAAGCAGGCTCCCCGCTGAGCAGAGAGCCCGATGTGGGGCTCGATCCCAGGACCCTGAGATCACGACCCGGGCCGAAGGCAGAGGCCTAACCCACTGAGCCACCCAGGCGCCCCATTTTTAAGATTATTAAAAATTGTAGTAAAATGTGTATAACATGAAATTTGCCATTTGCACCCTTTTAACTGTACAGTTCAGTGCCTTTAGTTGCATTCACAATATAGTACAACCATGTCTAAGATGTATTGTTAGCCTTTTGGTAAGTGAGGCTTTGTTGTGATTTAACTTGGTTGTATTTTATAGCACTTTATACCAGGATAATTTTCTGCTAAATTCTAAAGATACCATGATCCTACTTAGATGTTATGGGAAGGGAGAGAAACTCATGGTTAGAATGGTTAAATGACTTCTTCAGAGCCTAGTATTTTAGATCTTAGTTAACTAAATCCTTTGGTAGATGTTGTAGTTTGAGCTGATTGGTCAGACTTGAAATGAGCAAGTACCTTATTGAATCGTCGGTTTTGTAAGGCACACTACTGCCACAGCATTCTTTTAAGGTAATGAGTATTTCAAGTAAAAGAAGTGCCGGGTTAGATCTCCTATGTATTGGCATACCCTCTCCATTCTGGGCTTTGGTCTTTCTGGCAGTCTGAAGTTAGAACTATAGGTTTCACCCTTGCCTACAATGTCTATTTGGCAATGAGACTGGAATCGCTTCCAGATTCTGTCAGAAACGAATCTTTCTTCCAGCCTGGAGGTGCTGTGTCTCATGAGCAGATTCTCCCTCTTACTCCTGGTCATTAATCTTCAGTCTTTGGGTAAATGAAGTGACTTGTCCCTACAAAAAGAGAGTAGGGACCAGTCTAATTCCCCTTTTTGAGGGAAGACCAGAGAGTTGGACTAATAGTTGGTGATGTATTTTAGAACTAGAACGCACACATTCTTCTCTCCAGTCACAGATGATGATTGTCCTGTGGTGGTTGATGAAATAGGGACCGGATTGATAGAAAAACCTATTGAGGAAACCTCTAGTGCCTTACGGATTTTTTTTTTCTAAGTCCAAATTTAGATCTTGGCAGAATCGGAGTAGTTACCTACCTCTAACACTGTCTATGAAAATCGAGGAAATAGGCATGGAGTGACTGTAATTCAAAAATAACCCATCACTTGCAAAGCCAGAATTGGACACCCATATTTCTTGATTCTTGCTCTAATGCTAGATTCACGGGAGTGTGACTCTGTTAGTTTATTTCCCTACAGAGCATTTGGTAGAATTGTCATTGCCATATACTTACAGAATTACTCTAGAAGAAATATTATTAATATTCTAGTTCTGCATCACCTTCTAACCAACTAAAGATGTTTATAGTGCCACTTAATAATGTAATTATACAGCAGAAAGGAAACTTAAGTCAATATGCAGTATTAATTTCACTTTTTTGTAAGTTTGAAAATTGTTTTTAAAATAAACTTTGAACATGGAGATGCTTTCTACAAAATACAGTATTTTTTTATATCGTAAGTGAATACTTACTATATACTTTTTAAAAAGAAAACTCAAAGTATTACAGAATATAAATAAAACATACAAGGCAACTGAAGTCTACAGATTTTCCTGATAAATACAACAGGGGAGTTTTTGCCTCTATAAAGGGGATAAAGTTTGGATAACTTCAGCAGGGGACCTTGGGCATATGTCTGATACAGGTGTGAGGCAGGGATAACCTTGTGATTAAGAAAAGCACAGGCTCTGGATCTGGAATTTCTGGATTTGAATTCTGGTTGAACCAGTTGCTAGTTCTGGGGCTAGGCCAAGCTTCACTGTACCTCAGTTTTTCTCCTCTGTAAAGTGGGAATAAAGACACTGCCTATCCTAGAGTACTTATGAGAACTTGCATTAATACCAGCAGGCCTTAGAGAGATGACTAGCATATTGTGCTCAGTACCTTATAATATTAATACTGTATTCTAATATGTCCTAATACAGTACCTATCACTAATAATTTTGTCGTTCTTACTGCTCTTATTGGAAGACTGCGGGAAATGTGACATGTGAATGGGTGATCTTGGTCAGTGCAGGATATTTGACCTATGGAAGCTTTTCACTACTTGGATGTAAATATAAATATTTTAATCAGAATTAAACCAATATTAATGAATTTTTTTGTTGAGAAAGTATTTCCCAGCCCAGATGGTTCCACTAAGCCAACTTAATTCCTTGATCACTTTTCTGTACCATACAGTTAAACCGTTTGTAATTTTTTTCTGTTTTTGTATTTTCCTAGAAGTATTGGGATAATTTTTTTTCTGTAAAAGTCCTAAAATCAGGCTTTCAAAAATACCAGATCTTTAAAACAATGGCTTCTAGCGTTGTAAGTTTTCTTTTACACACGTCACTTTTATCATTTTTACACTAATATACCAGCCAATATAGTCTTCTTTAAAAGAGGCCTTCCAGATCATTCCTCATTCCACATGCGCTCTTGTTTCCCTGGCAGTTCTCTCTACTGGCTTCCCCTGACTTTGATATTCTTGTTAATACCACCCCCTTCAAAACATCTCAGTAACTCGAGTCAGCATAAGCAGAGGTAGATTGTGACTCATTAAGTGATGAGGAGTGAAGGTGCCCCCGTAATGAGGTTTCTGATGACAAGGAGAGTAGCATGGCTGAGGCTGAGAGTAAACCAAGATGTTTTCTGTATGAGGAGTCAAAGGTGGGAGCAGGAAGAAGGCTGAACTGGTTTTGCAAACGCTCTAAGGAAACTGCCTCCTCAAGAGCAGGAGCTTTGACAGGACCAGAAGGCTGTAACAGGCCATAAAGAAGGCTCACTGAAATTTAGGGAAGAACCAAACGGGTTAGCATGATGGTTTTCAAATATGCTCTGTTGCTGATCAGTTCTACTCTAGGCAAAGACAGAAGTTCAGAACTTCACTTTTTAAAGAGCACATTACTGAGACTATTCTCTTAGAGTGACTTCCTAATTTAGGGGCGGAATCTCTCCAAGATTTTTAGAGAAAGCAATAAAAACAGATTTGCTCTGATAACTTTAGCATTGTGCATGATGGTTGGTAGTTGAATTCATGTAATGCTTTACTAAGATTGGAAAACACAAAGCACTGTATATTTGATTGAAGTACTCCTCTAAACCAGTAAGCAATCTGTTGCCATCCATGATTGTCTCGGTTCTGTGAAAAGCAACGTTATGGCAAAGGCCAAGAGCATCGTGGGCAGTGGTGGAAATAGCAGCCTTTGCTAATTCCACCGGTCAGTACAACCACCTTTATTTTCTGATCACCTGAATACATTTTACCAACTAGAGTTAAGGTTTAAGCTGAGTGATCTCTTTCAAAAAGAATGCTTAGTCTTGATCAATAGTGTATTACCTGTAGATGAGCTATCTAGCCCTAATGTCATTTCCTCAGCTGGTATTGAGGCCCATTTTATCTGTCCAAGAATGAAAGCAGCAGATGTATAGTACTCTGGAATGTTTGTATTATGGATCAGCAAACTATTTGTGGTAAATCAGAGGTATAAAACAGGCTAAAAAATCCAGTCTATTACATGAAAGGGACAAACTACAATCTCATTAAAGACAGTAACTCTGCATTTGTGTACTGTGGAAATACCAGAATTTTCCAACAAATGGAATGGTAATGGCTTTTCTGATGTGTTCCCTAGAAGGAATTGTGTTCTGTGATTTTTTTTTTTCCCCAACTGATAGTCTTTGTTATTCAGTGCTTTCAGTGTTATTTACTAATAGTGTTACAGCCAAAATAAAATAGAACCGTGCAGTGGAACTCATTTCTTCTCTGTTGTAGCTGGCTCTGTGAAAGATGTTGGAGGAAACCTTAATTGCCTACAGCCCTGCAATGAATTGCATACCAGATGTACTGTTTCAAAGTCTTGGTTCTTGGTTTGCATTTTTCACCTTTTACTTCAGTATTAGCCTTTTGTTTGGAGCATTTAATGCTAAGCAGTATAAATATGTCTTTCTAGGCGACATAATTGGATTCTCGTTTTTCTTCCCAATAAAGAAGGCAAGGTCAGCATAACTTTGCATTTGCTTCTCAAGCTGTTCTTTGAGTTGGGAGAGTTGAGTCAAGGTCAGAAATATGGATTTCTTCCTTTTGCTAAAATTTAGTAGAATGACTAAATATTTCGGATAAAAAGCTCTTCTGAAAACTTATATTTTAGATACTATTCAAACGGCATGATTTCAGACCTTTCGTTTGTCATTTTTTTCCTGACACCAGCACTCTTCTGTCAGCTTCTCACTTATTTTACTCTTCAGCCACAAAGTATTTGATCATTTTCAGGGCACAGGAGGAAACCGAGTGAACCTATGACCTCAGCTATTGTGTTAGACATCTTATACAGGATTAGTTCCAGATGAGTTCCATGGATTGGAAGTTTCTCAGTTCTTGGATCACATTTGTCCTCTTCAGACCTGCCCCTGCTCTGAGTCCTTTGGATCCTGATCTCCAGTCCGGTTCAGCCTTTGAGTGCCCATCTTCCCTTGGCAGCGGGGAGGAGACTGACCAACAGAGTCCTCTCTGAGCTCCTCCTAGAGCACCTGCCACTAACACCTTTCCTTCTGGCCTCTCTAAGGGACAGGCCCTCGCCACCCGGCCTGTCTGCTTATGTTGTCAGTGATTACCAGCAGCCAGCACGGAGGAAGAGCCGGCCATTGGCCAGCACCAGGTGAGGAGAGGGGACCCAGAATGGGAAGAGAGTCCGTGCCAAAGGCCAACTCTCAACTGGCTTGTTTTAGCCCAGGGTGAGCTCAGTCTCGGGCTCTTCTACTTCCTCAGTTCACTGGTAGAGAATTGTGCATCAGCAGCCAGGTCACAGCTAGTAGGTGGATTGGGAGTTTCATGACCCTGGTGTCCTTGTGCTCCGGCCTGATTCTCAGAGCCCTAAAGAAGGGTGCCAACTAAGTGCAACACAATCAGCTAAAACTTGAGTTGTTTTCTGCACAGAATCTTCTCGGAATTCATTTTGCATTTCAGGGAGAGGGAAGGATTTATTAAGCTGTGCAGTGGCTCATCTACGTGTACTAAATGGGATAAAAGTGGTATACAGGGAAAGTAGACCAGAATCAGTCACAGTTTGTTAGGCTTTTTGCTTAAGGAATACTTACTTGTGGAGATTTTGACTGACTTAATTTGGAAAGAGTAAGATTTCTCCACTCTGTGACATGCCTTCAGAAACAATGAATCTTTGTAAGAATTGCCAAAGTACTAGGAGTAGAAAAAGTTAAAGCAACAAAATTAAAGGTGACAGACACGGGCAGGAAACAAAAGACATTGAGAATAATGGTCCCCACAATGGCAGGCCCAGAGCTGTGGCTGAAGAAGGTATGTGCCTTTAGGCTGGCTCTAGAGAAGGAAGGAGTCTTTTGCTCAGAGGCTGCCTTTTTAATGAGGCTTACCCTGACTACCCTTAGTATTCCCGATTCCTGAATGTTACTCTTTTTTCCTTTAGACTTATCCCCTCTTAATATACTTTATAATTTCCTTATTATGTTCATAGGTAGTAATATACTTGAGTTTAAATGTATTTTGTATTTTTGCTTGTCCTGCCTGTTCTCTTTGATTTTGTCACTCCATTCCCTCCCCCACTTAGTTTGGGATTTAGACATTGTTTCCATTCTTTCAGTGGTAACCCTTAAAATAACGTGTATTATGCACTTACGGAGTGTAATACTGGGGAGTCTTATAACCCTTATCTCACCCAGCACAAGGATCTTAGGAAATTTGAACTTTATTCCTTCTTGATTTCATGTCATACATTTTAATCTCTATATTTGCACACCAACAGAACATTGTTTTACGCAGTCTGTATTTATATTTACCCATATATTTATGTCTATTTTGCTCTTCATTCTTTGCATCTCTGATCTTCTATCAAGGGTAATTTTCCCTCCCAGAAACTGGCTTAGTGTGGGTCTGCTATGACACCTTCTTTCAGTTTGTGTTCACCTTTGCTTTCATGATTGAAGTCTCTGGGTATAAAATTGTTTGGATGACAGTTTATTTCATCTCATTGAATTGTTCCATTGTCTTCTGGATTCTCTTGTCAGCTGTCAAACTGTCACTTTTTTGAAGATAATTTTTTTTTTAACCTCTGGTTATTTTTTCTTTGTCTTTGTTTTCCTATGATGTGTCTGGGTATAGATTTTGTTTATTCTGTGATTAACTGGGAGTCTTGAATTTGTTGTTAGACCTGTCTGAATATTCTGTGAAAATATTCTATAAAAATGTTCTCCACTATTTCCTCAGATATTGCCTTGACCTCATTGTCGTCTTTCCTGCCGGGACCCTAATTAACATACATGAAATCTTCTCATTATTTCATCTGGGTCTCTTACCTTGTTCTTTGCTTTCTTCTTGTTTTTCTTCATGATGTAGTCCAGATCATTTCTTCTGATTTGCATTTCCCTTTACTAATTCTTAATTTCAGCTCCCAGAAATCCACACTTTGAGTTTTAAATTTTGGCTATTATATATTTTTTCCTAATATCTCATGCTTTGGTCTTTTTCTTTGGTCCCTTATTCTGATACTAAGATGGCAGGATCTTTCTCAAGAGAAGGTTTGCCTTGCTAGGATTGTGGAGGAGAGTTCATGGCCAGGAATGCCCTAATCCAACTTTAAGGTTTGAGATTCTGTGAGCTACTAGATAAGAAGGAACCATACTCCCAAGTTCATGCAGGGCTAGGTTTGCTTTTGGTTCACCTCTACCATAGGCGTAGCTCTTCAGAAGAAACCAGAATAAAGTGGGGGTTGGTTTCTCAATTAAATTGCAAGACTTCTCTTTACTTGCCCATTCCTATGAGGCCATCTTTTTGAGGCAGCTCCCTCTAAGGAGTAGAGAATTACCCTGTAGGCAAAAGAAGCTGTGTGCAGCTGAGCTTACTGCTGTGGGTTCTCGTGTTCTCGTAGGTCTTCAACTGGCAAAATTTAAGTACCTTATAAAATACTATACTTTGGAGAAAAGGCGTGTGTTTGCATCTGGATTTTATTTTGTTCTTCAGTAGGAGGGTTGGTCCTGCTTACCTGTTTCGCTATGAATAGGAACAGAACTCTCCCTGATTCTTTCCTGATTCTTGGTTTTGACAGTGAAATGGCACCTTAGTAGTATGGAAGATGTCTCGTATTTTGTAGGGAAGGAGGAGTAAAGAGATCCTTGTCCAGTAACAGATGACCCCCTGAAGAAGTCCCCTCTTGTGCCTGTCAGGCACGGGCCTAGATGCCTTCTCTTATCTCCTCAGAATTCTTTGAAATAGCTGTTATCTATTTTTCACAGTTTAAATAAAGCAGACCCAGAGAGGCTGAATGACCGACCAAATGTCATCCTAGTAAGGGGCAGATCCAAGATTCAGTCCCAAGTCTTTGGAATTCTGAAGCCCATGCTCTGTTTATGCTGTGCTGGCTTTGATTCAAAGAGGAAAAAGTCTATCAAGAGTTAAAGTGTCTTTTTATTTTTTTAAAGATTTTATTTATTTGACAGACAGAGATCACAAGTAGGCAGAGAGGCAGGCAGAGAGAGAGAGGAAGGGAAGCAGGCTCCCCGCTGAGCAGCGAGCCCGATGCGGGGCTCGATGCGGGGCTCGATCCCAGCACTCTGGGATCATGACCTGAGCCGAAGGCAGAGGCTTTAACCCACTGAGCCACCCAGGAGCCCCTAAAGTGTCTTCTCTTAAAGCGACTTTTCATACTTAAGGAATATTTGCAGCTGGTGTTTTTGGACCTGTAGGTTGCTTGGGCATGCCAAAAGGAAGTTGTAAGTTCGTTACGTAGTTTTCACGTGCAAGGATTCTGGGCTAGTAGAATAATTTTTTCCCTTTTGAAATTTCAGTGGTCACTGGGTGGAGCTACCTAAAAAATTCGTATGTTAACAATATCATGTTCTTCTATGTGATCTCAACCCATCTGTTTTGTATCTGTGCTAGATTTTCTGCATGCTTCATTGCTTTTTTTTTTTCTTTAATGGCTGCTATGAAATAAAGGATTTGGTTAAGGGACAGTAAATAGTAATTACATATATATCGATTTTTAATGGTGGATGATTAGTCATTGGTTATAGAATGTTTCTAATTTTATCATCTCATATTATGCTTTAAGGCTTATGATTTAAGCCTGTGCTTAAAATTTAGTCTTCAATCCAGCATTAATTAGGAGCCATGGAGTTTCTTTGTCTTCTAACTCTTAATTGAGCTTATTTATTTGTAATTTCATCAAAAAAGTGATCATATGAATAAAAGAAGTAGTTTATTTCCATTTGGTTACATCTTGTGGTAAACTGTTATTGTGATTGAGGCTCATATTTAATCATCAGATTATACAAAGTAAAATTTCTTTTAGTAAACTGTTTAAACATTCAAGTAAACAAAAAGCTTCAATTGATTTTGAGCTAATCATTATCACAGCTGATTTTATAAACTTTTAGGTTGAAAAGCTTTCTAAATTTTAGGAGCTATGTTTGGGTCTGTGCCATTACAAAATACTGCTTTTGTAAAATGCCTCAAGTTTACAAGGCCTGTTTCAAATCATTAAAACGAAGTGCTTAAGAACAGATGTTACTACATGTTAGAAGTAAAAAAGTCTGGTTTTTGAGTTTTAATTATGGTAGCATTAGAAGGATTTTGAACTGGCACACAACATTTCTAGTAAAACAAAAGAATGTATTTTTAAATAAGTATTTAAAAATTAACATGTATGATTTTATAACTTTTGCCTGCCTTTTAGTAATTGGCACTGACAAGTTAAAAGTTTTATTTCTACTAGAGAAGTGAAAATCTCCAAGAGATTAAAGAGCTAGAAAACTATTAACTATAATTTAGATGAAATAAAATATAATTATGCTAATGGGTCTTGTTTGTGCATCCTAAAATGGATTTTAGTCCATTTGTCCATCCAGAAAGCATTTGCGTCTCCACTAGCATAATGGCACCCATAGTTCTATATACTAAGAAACAAAGTGGATAAGCAAAGATCCCTGCCCTCAAAGTACTAGTTTAGTCACCTAACACATCCTTTATTAAGAGCTGATCTTCGATTGTGCATCACCTTATTTATGTGAATTACTATGCCCCCACCTTTCCTCACTTTCTATAATAGGTAGGATCAAATAATGAGATTATTAAAAACACCATTTTCCAACCAATATGCCATGACTAAAATACACCGAAGAGACTCTGGTATCTTAGATCTCCTTTTAGATTCCAGAAGACTGCCAGGGTGAGCAAGTGTGCAAGTATGAATGTGGGCGCACACGTGTGTGGAGACAACAGAAAGGTACCCCTGTTCTAGTATACCTTGTCTAGCTCGGCATTCCTCAAACCGCAGAAGGTTGAGAAACATCAGTTACTTGATTGAGACTAAAATTCTGAGCCAGGAGTCCTGGAAACTATAGCATGGACCTGACAAGTTTAATGGCTGCTATTTTTAACTGGCTGTATTGGACTTAAAGGAACTGCAACTCATCCCTGAATTTTGAGCAGCATGGACTCCAAATACTAGCTAGAACGGAAGAGGTTGAAAATGCACTGACTTCCATTTCTGGGACAAGATGGTTTAGACTCCCTTATTCCTGCCCCACCCCTATAAATACAACTATAAATATCTTGGAAATTATTTAACTGACATTAATAAAACGGCTCAGAAATGGAATGAAGGTAGAGTAGCAGTACTTGAAGAATGACAATGTGGAGAGTTCCGTGGATTTTCTCTTTTACCTCCCATTTACTTCTGGACTGGGTGCAGGAGAGACCCACTGCCCAGATCCACCAAAGGGCACAGAAAACAAAAAAGCTTGCTTTCTCTAACCCCTTTCCCCAGGCAAGGGAAAGCTCAACAGAGACTTAGTGGGACCCCACAGCTGGAGCCCAGTGGGCAGTCTGATCTGCCCAGAGCCCCAGCAATAACAGCAAAGCCTGGGGCCCTGGTGGGTGGTCTGATCTGCCAGCAGCATCAAAGCCCTGGCCATTTCAGTCCCCCTGCCTCAACGTAGGCCCCAGCTGTCTGATCTGCCTACAGCAGCAAGAAGAACAAAGGCCAGGCCATGGTAGCAGCTGTTACTTGTTTCCCTGCCGTCCACCCCATGGCAGGAGACCCAGGCCTGGGAGCTTCTGACCGCACCCCGTTCTCCTTTAAGCTCGCCCAGTGAGATCAAGTGCGACTACCTGCTAAAATATAAGACTCTTTGATTTAGAGTCTAATAAAGACCACAGTGTCCAAGATACTTACTAAGCACCAGGAAAGCCACAATTTGAAAGAGAAAAGGCCTTCAGCTGAGGCCAATACCAACTTTGAATCAGATATTGTAATTATTTCGTGGGAGTTTTAATTCAGCTGTCATAAAACTGTTCCAACAGTTGGTTACAAATTTTCTTGAAACAAATGAAAATATCTCAGCAAAGTAAAGCCAAGAGCATTACCTTATGAATCGGAGTTGGACTGTGAAAGAAATGGATCAAGAATGGCACCTTTTGGCTAAGCAAGTGGAAGGAAATGTGGCGTTGGCCTTCAACTGAGATCAGGAGAAAGACTGAAAAGCGCAGGGGTTCAGTTTCATATGCGGTGAGGAATGTGCTGGTCCTTTTCTCTTGTCCCCTGTGCTCTCTTACAAGCCTTATTGATTAAAAGGAAGTACTTAGAAAAGCACAGTTGATCCATCCCTGGGAAACTGGTTAAAAATAAGCTTTACTAACTTGCATATTCCTTGTAATATGCAGGGACTTTGCTTTCTTACTTGAAAAATTCCACAAATGTCTGAATATTCGATTTTACTGTCTTGCCTGAACAGTTTATATCCACTTATTTTATGCTCTTCTTTTCTTATTTTTTCCCCTAAAGCAGTTATTTTCCAGATCATCTCCTTCTTTAGACCTAAAAACTGATTACTACAATTATGATTCAAAACCTATTTTCTGCTGCCCTGCACTGAGCTGGGTAATTAGGTATAAATGCTTATTTCCTTTGTGTGCTTTGCCTTTTTGTTAACTGTTTTTTGGTTAAAAGACCAGAGGTTACATTATTGCCTGCTGAATATGCTTATATTAACAATTGTAAAAAGTAAATTACTTCTGGGAGTATTAATGAATAGACATTTAAATTGCATAGTTAAATCTTTTCCATCCTTTACTAAGCAAACAATTGGATTATCTCCCTCTCTGTAAGAATTTAAACAACAATTTATATGCCCTATGGGGGTGGGAGAATATTTGTTTCAGAGAAAAGTTGGAAATCTGAATGGCTCACAGCCATTACAACTTCGTAATTTGTAGTGTGATTATAAATATTAAAATTTAGATCACCAGTCCGGCATGCTTTTCAGGGAACACTAATGATTAATAGGTGCAGCGTGGGTGATGGGAGTTGAGGATGAAGGAGAGATGCTGGTTTCCTGACTTCAAGACTTAGCTGCTGATGTGTCTTCACATTTGAATATGGGGCGGGGATGAGGGGGGTAAGTATTTTATATGGTGTTTGCCAGACTTGACAGAGAAACTTTTATTCCTTAAGGACTCCACAAGATGCCAATTTGGGAAACCCCAATTTAGAGTGTTAGCTAAATCCATTTTGGTTTCTGTGCTGCTATATAAACTTTACATAATCCTGTTGCAACTAAAATGAATAATAGAGAAAGGAGCATATTGCTGGCTTTGAGGTTTCTTTCGCTAATTTATGTAACTTAAATGAGATAATTTTATTTAATTCAGAATTAGGTCTAACTTGTTATGGAGATCCATAAAGCATGGTTCTGAGTGGGAAGAAATTAACAGTACTCTACAAAAGTATCACTGAAAAAACAACCTGTTAACGAAGGTAGTAACTTCTGGGCCCAAATAATAGCTAATGGCAGGAGACATACTATTACAGGAATAATATAGCATTTGGAGAACTGTTAGTGGCATATTAACAGAACACCCTCCTTTTATAAATATAATTTACAATGTAACCTCATACTGCCAGCCTTCCATAATTTTTAGTTTCAGGTTTTTTTTTTTTAAAGATTTTATTTGACAGACAGAGATCACAAGTAGGCAGAGAGGCAGGCAGAGAGAGAGGAGAAAGCAGGCTCTCCACGGAGCAGAGAGCCCGACGTGGGGCTCAATCCCAGGACCCTGGGATCATGACCTGAGCCAAAGGCAGAGACCTTAACCCACTGAGCCACCCAGGCGCCCCTAGTTTCAGTTTTTAAAGACTAGAGTATGCATGCAGAATTTGACAATTGTGATAACTAATTTTAGTACTAGTTATAAGTGATTAGGTTCACGAACACTAGTAGAAAGTTAGGAGCAAGTTTCCAAAAAGTTGTTTCTCTATGAAATATTTTCTTTGGGTCAGTTTCTGACATAATAGTCCCACATGTAGAAAATAACAATGGGAATGTGCAGCTCTTAATTTAAAAATGAAAATTGGGCTTTTCTCGTGCCTGCCTTGAGAGGAATGGGGAGAATCCATGTGCTCTTGCCTAGGGCAGACCCTGCTAAGCACTTGGTTTTGTGTCTCTATTTCTATAACATACTATGTTCTAAGAGCTTGCCATTAGCACTTTTTCTTTCTGGGCTTCTTGCAGTCCTTCCGAGGGGGATGTTTCTAGCAGTTTCTTTCGGAGAAATGGGATATGTTTGTGTTTTCTGGGGCTCTGTCTTCTGTCCTTTTTGGTCTGTACTCTTAAGTAATCTCGTTCACATGAATGGCTTAAGTTACCTCCTGTTCACTGGTGCCTCCTTACGGAGTACAGGGATTGAGAACTTAGATCTTGGAGTTCCTTGTGTTTTGGTTCCAGTACTGACTCAGCCGTTCACTGTCTGGCCCTAGAAAACCCGTCTTGGCCTCAGTTTTCCTAATCTATAAAATGGGGGGTTGTTTCTTGGCTGTTACGATAGGTAATGATATATATTACAAATGAGAGAATCCATGTAAAGTTCTTAGCAGCATGCTTGGCAAATGGTATGCTGTCAATGGTAGTTGGTGTTGTCTTCATCTACATGTTGACCCCTTCCTTGAACTTCATATTCCTTTCTAATGTCCTCTGTAGATCTCTTCCTGGATAGTTCATGGAAATCCATATTTTGATTTGAATCAGTGTTTTGAAAACACCACCATGTGTCTCCTTTCTCAGTTTTCTACTAGCTCTTTGTCATGTAGCCCCTCTCATTTGATGGTATCATTATTTACTCAGTAACTGTTGCCAGAAGTCTGTAAGTCATTCTTTCAGCTGCCCCTCAAGCTGGTCATTCATTACACTGTCAATGTTTTTAAACAATTGATTTATCTGAGAGAGAGAGAGTGCATGTGCGAGCACAGGGGAAGGGGCAGAGGCAGAGGGAGAGACAGAGTCCCAAGCAGACTCTGAACAGATCACAGCCTGACACGGGGCTCAATCCCACAACCCAAGATCAGTACCTGAGCCGAAACCAAGAGTCGGTCTCTCAGTCACCTGCACCACCCAGGTGCCCCACTACATTGTCAGTTTACTTTAA
Organism: Martes martes; assembly: GCF_963455335.1. Lineage (NCBI taxonomy): Eukaryota > Metazoa > Chordata > Mammalia > Carnivora > Mustelidae > Martes > Martes martes. The sequence continues at coordinate 35,251,007 of NC_137897.1, read as the reverse complement.
GTATCTCTGTTATGTCTACTCTATTGGTTTAGTTGTTTATCACCTCATGCTTTGGCTAAAGTAGTAACTTCCTAACTGGCCCCCATTCATTATTCAACCCATCTTCCACTCCTCTGCCTTTCTCTCTTTCTAGCTACTTCTCACCCTCTGATTTTTCAAACCAGCAATACCAAATAGCTTGTAGATCCAGCACAAACCATGTTTTGACTTGGCTGTAGGCTGTTCCACACACGCCTACTAATTTCTGGAATTTTCCCCTTTCCCTTGTTGGCCCAAAAAATGTATTTATCTTTCCAAGCCTTCCTAAGTGTTTCTGTCTCAGAGGCTTCCTCTGACCACCTTCCTATCCACAGATAATAAATTATTGATATTACACTGTTTTAATTCCTTGCTCTATAACATTATACTGAAATCATGTATATGTACCAACAGTAATTTCTTAAGATAAGGTGTTTCCTAAGGACAAGAATTGCTTTATTAATCTTCTGTTTATTTGTATTTTTATTGGTCTTACTTCCACGGGGGAAAATGAAGTAAATGAATAAAATGTGCAAATATCAGTAGAATATTTTAATGTCAGTGCCTCAACATCCAATATTTTTTTCTCCTCTTAGCAAGTCTCCTTGATACACGCTCCATCATAAATGAGCTAACCAAGACGTAGAGTCCATATCCTACTATGGCCCTAACCCTAGCCCTTCAAACGCACGCGCGCACGCGCGCGCGCGCGCACACACACACACACACACACACCAGTCAAGTTTTCCAGAACTTTTGGATTAGCAGAAATTGCTATGTATACTCTACAGTCAGTCCTCTCATAAAAGTGGTGAATATATCCTGCATAGATTCAGACCAGAGAATGGTGTGCTACATAAAATCTAAAGAAAGGTCTACTAAACTTTTTTCACTGAACTATCAAGGTTTGTCAGAGGTACTAATTACGCCAGTATAAGTACCGAGTTAGTAAATGTTAGTCTTAACTCTTTGAATGACTCAGCTTTGACAGTTGAACTAGATTTGTTCTTTTAGCTTATTGGAGAGCCACTGCCAAATTTTCAAATAAGCCTCCCCTTTCTATTTTCAAGGAACAATCTGAATGATACTGAGCTTAATTCTTCGAAGTGTCAGGTCTTTAATTGTTAACATTTAGGCAACAGTTCCCAAGACTTTGATTTTAATAATTTTCCATCTCGTGTATCTCTTTAGCAGTAGCTATGATTAGGCAAGCTTTTTTCCTTTGGTATAGTCACTGTACCTAAAGTAACCCAGCTTGGTATGTGTATATATAAGTCTGTGTGTTGGAGGTGGGATGGCACCAGAAGTATTAAAGAGAAAAACAAGTGTCAGAGCAACATTCCTGTCCTATCACTGCCAGAAAACTACAGGAAGACAAGGAAAGCACTTCTTGATGGAATGATATATCTGAGCTCTTCTTTAATGGCAATGACTAACAATGGAGAAATAAGAGGAAAAGGCCACTATTACCTTTATTAAGTATTATTTTTATATATATTTATGTGTCTATAGAATGTAGTTCTTAAGACTTCATTCTTACTGCTAATGTCATTATTATTGTATTTGTAATTTGTTTCCTTTTTACCCAGCCACCATTTATTTTCCTCAACTCACATCAGAACTATATAGAAAATCGTAGGCAAGTACAGACTTAGTAAATCAGTAGAGAAATAGCTAGATGTACCATAATTTTTCAGTTTTATATAGTTTTGTAAAATTGTGTGCCATGATAAGTTTATCAGTGGCTTTGCTCATTCCTAGTTTATTTTTGATCCATCATTCACCAAATACTTACCGAGGGTCTAATATATACCAGGTACTCATTGAGTGTATATTCTAAATGTAACATAATACTACATATTATAAATATATATTACATAACTCAAATACACACGTGTTTATGTGTATGCATATGCATACATGCACACACACAGGTGATATTCATTATTTGCCACAGTTATGTTCTATGAAGTTGCCCCAAACACTAAATGAATGCTGAACCACTGCTCCTAGGGGCAATACAGGGTTATGCTCCTGAGAGCTGTTGGTCACCTGTTTAACTAATCAATATATAACCTGTCTTACGTGTATTTTTGTTTGAAGATACCTTATTTCATATATATTGTTGATGGATTAACATTGAATCAATACTAACAGCTCTGTAATTCATTCTTGAATGAAGCTCATCTCACACATGTATTTTCTCCTTAAGGCGCATCACAGCCTTCTTGCACTTAGCTAGACAGCCCTTCAGCATTACATTTGAAGGCCATTTTAAACAGTGAAATGACCAACAAGAGGCACAAAGTGTAAAAAATGCACTAAATGGCAAAAAGGACACTTGCTTACAGTATGACCATTGAAACATGAAGGCTGAGTGTCACCTTGTTCACCCTTGGCTGGTAACATCCACATCAGGCACCTCAGGTATTTCACTGTTGGGCATGTGTTTGTGAATGACTGTGAAAGTGCAGTGGGTATTGATTTTGGGTTACAAATAAATGTTAGTAAGTGACTTCATAAATACTCTACAAATAATGAGGATTGACTGTATATCAACTGTGTGTTTGTGTAAATATATATATATATGAAATATGAATTTGTTCTTGGTCTTTATTTCCCCCATCTGTTTCTTTCCTTTTGTTAATTGGTGTTTCTTTTTCTTCATGGTTTTCCTGTATCCTTGTGGTACATTATATAATCTATTATAAAGCAATGAAGCTTCTAGACCTGTGATATGGACAAGAAGTTCATACTGTTATAGTGAACATAATTCATATTAACTTAATAACATTATAGACTTAATGTTTGAGATCTAAACATTGGTTTCATTTATGTATATCAAGTCACTTAAAATAATTTGTACAGATATGTAAACAAAATTAAGACCTTTTATTAGCAAGATCTTAGAGATATACCTCTAAGCCATTAAAAACATTTTTAAACTATGAAATAGATGTATGGAGGATTGTATTAAGTATGTGTGTATATTAAAAGTAGTGAAATGAAAACTCATGAATCCATCATTCAGGTGATGAAAGGGAATATTTCTAACTACCTTTAAAAGCCCTTTGTATGCTCCTTCCCGAAAACAGCACCCCCCCCAACTGCCATCCTGGCTTTTATATTAATCATTCCTTTTGGTTTTCTTTATAGATTGACCACCTAGGTATGTAGGTCCAAAGAGTATATTATTTAGTCTTTAAATTAAAACTGAGTAGTGAGGACAAACTTAGGTATGTAAGGAAAGGGCAATATCACCAGTATTGTATGAAGCTTCTCAGGAGAAGAAAAGCTGAACAGAGCCTCTTGTTCACAGTCTGGCTTCAGATACCCTGAGAGTATATAGGAACCCTGTCTGGGAAGTCAGTTGACAAGGTCCCAAGTAAATCCCACGACACAGGGCTCCCGACAGACAGGACACCAGTACTATGTTTGGGGGCTGGTTTACTGTTCTGCAGGGATATGGTCAGGGGGCTTGGGCTGCTCTGCATTCTCCTGCTTTTCAGTCCCCTGAGACCTGCCTCCAGCTCTCAGGAATATACCAACTGCTGTGGAGCAAAATGACAGTCTTCTGCTAATCCAGGCGGCAGAGAAGAGCAGGAGTCTTAACAGCCCCTGGTCAGAAAAAGCCAAACAGAAGAATCTGGGCCCAGAACACCTACTTCTCCTTGTTTTGGGGTTAGGGAGTCATTGGCAGTGTGAATTTTCGACAGCTCACAGTTTGGACTGGTTAACCTCTCCTGCTGTCAGCTTGAGGTCTCCCTTATACTCCTGGGGGCTCCGTTTATGCATCTCCTGTGTTGGGTCTCCTCTTTGCTGTCTCTTGACATCCTTTCTGCTGATCTAGTCTCTTGTTTTGGCAAACATATCTTAAAATAACGTCTTCAGATAGTATGCATTGCGAGTAATTTATTGAGCTCTTTCATGTCTGAAAATGTCTTTGTGATTATTGATTTTTCTGACTGGATATAGAATTAAAAGTTAGAAATTTCCTCCATGATTTTGAAGTGGTTGCTCCGTTGTCTTCTTGCTTTTAGTATTGCCATTGAGAAATTAGAAGCCATTCTGTTTCCTGATCTTTCTGTGTGAACCATATGATCCTCCCCTCCCAGCACTCCATCCTTCCTTCTACTTCTAGAAACGGAAAATCTGGCCCACAGTGCTTTTAGGTTCCACAGTGGCATGTGTGGACGTGGGCCTATGATCTATTTTGTTGAGTATTTGGTGGGTCCTTTCAATTTGGGAAACTCCTGATTTAAGTTCTGGGAAATTTTCTTGGATGATTCTTTTGTGTTCTTCCACTCCATTTCTTTTGTTCTTTTTGCTTTACTTTCTGGGCTATTTCCTCAACGTTATCTTCTAGCCCTTCTATTGAGTTTTAAATTTCTTAAGGTGTTTCTTTTTAAAGAGCCCTTTTTTTCTTTCCTGAAAGTTCTGTTTTTGTTTCATAGTTATAATAACTTTCTGAGGATATTCATGGTAGTTTGAAGGGTTTTTTTGTTTGTTTAGTCTTTTTCCTTTAGGTTGCTCTTTCTGTTCTGTGATCTGTCTTCCGAATTACAGACTATTCTCCAGATATCTTGGAAGTTTGGAGGTGTACTCATGAGTAGGAATAGAGCAGTGGTTCTCAGCGGCAGCCAGTTTTGCCCCCCCCCCGCCAGGGGACATAAGACAATGTCTGGAGACATTTTTGGATGTCAGAACTTGGTCGGGGGTGTTGCCCGGATTGCTGTTAGGCATCCTGCAATGCAGAGGATATCCTTGCCCAGTAAAGACCTATCCAGGCTTTCAAAATGTCAGTAGTGCTGAGGTTGGAAATCCTGCAGTAGTGGGGCTGAAAGCTGATTGACAGCTCTGAACTTGTGGGTGGGGCTTGTTGAGCAATTCAAGTCATTATCTATAGGTTTCTCCTTCTGGCCTGGTCAGGTACACAACAGAAAATCTTTTCTCCTCCTGCCTGAAGGCTAAAGCTCTAGCTTCTTACATCCCCCTATTAAGGGGAAAAGAGGTGGGGCTGTCTGTATTCAGTTTGTGTGTGATCACTCAATCCCGTAGCTTTCCATTTACTCTTATCCACTTCCTCAACTGCCTTGTGCCCCAGTTCTCAGACCCTATGTTTTACCCTCTGTAGAGCGGGTCTCTGATAGAATGACGGTAGGGCCTTTGCACGGTGGGATGGAGTGTGGGTATGGAGGGGGCCTCGGGCTCTAACTGCTGCTCTAGAGATTTTCTTTCAAATCTGTTCTTTTAGCCTCACCTTCTAGTTCCAGGGTTATCTGGTGCAGCCACCTCAAGAGTTTCTTGAGGATTCTGGAGTATAAAATGCGTTTGATTTATGAACTTGCCTTATTTTCTCTTTGCACTTCAGCTTTCCTGACTCTAAGTCAGTTACCACTACTCCACCACTGCTTTTTTGCTTCCCAAATTTGAGTATTACTACTGTCGCTTCTAGTTTCTCCTAGTCCTTTTTATTTTTTTAATCTTTATTTTTTTTTCTTTTCAGTGTAACAGAATTCATTGTTTATGCACCACACCTAGTGCTCCATGCAATCCGTGCCCTCCATAATACCCACCACCTGGCTCTCCCGACCTCCCACCCCCTGCCCCTTCAAAACCCTCAGGTTGTTTTTCAGAGTCCATAGTCTGTCATGGTTCACCTCCCCTTCCAATTTCCCTCAACTCCCTTCTCCTCTCCACCTCCCCATGTCCTCCATGTTATTTGTTATGCTCCACAAATAAGTGAAACCATATGATAATTGACTCTCTCTGCTTGACTTATTTCACTCAGCATAATCTCTTCCAGTCCCGTCCATGTTGATACAAAAGTTGGGTATTCATCCTTTCTGATGGAGGCATAATACTCCATAGTGTATATGGACCACATCTTCCTTATCCATTTGTCCATTGAAGGGCATCTTGGTTCTTTCCACAGTTTGGCGACCGTGGCCATTGCTGCTATAAACATTGGGGTACAGATGGCCCTTCTTTTCACTACATCTGTATCTTTGGGGTAAATACCCAGTAGTGCAATTGCAGGGTCATAGGGAAGCTCTATTTTTAATTTCTTGAGGAATCTCCACACTGTTCTCCAAAGAGGCTGCACCAACTTGCATTCCCACCAACAGTGTAAGAGGGTTCCCCTTTCTCCACATCCTCTCCAACACTCATTGTTTCCTATCTTGCTAATTTTGGCCATTCTAACTGGTGTAAGGTGGTATCTCAATGTGGTTTTGATTTGAATCTCCCTGATGGCTAGTGATGATGAACATTTTTTCATGTGTCTGGTAGCCATTTGTATGTCTTCACTGGAGAAGTGTCTGTTTGTCTTCTGCCCACTTTTGGACATGATTATCTGTTTTGTGCATGTTGAGTTTAAGAAGTTCTTTGTAGATCCTGGATATCAACCTTTTGTCTGTACTGTCATTTGGGAATATCTTCCATTCTGTGGGTTGCCTCTTTGTTTTGTTGACTGTTTCCTTTGCTGTGCAGAAGCTTTTGATCTTGATGAAGTCCCAATAGTTCATTTTCGCTTTTGTTTCCTTTGCCTTTGGAGACATATCTTGAAAGAAGTTGCTGTGGCTGATATCGAAGAGGTTACTGCCTATGTTCTCCTCTAGGATTCTGATGGATTCCTGTCTCACGTTGAGGTCTTTCATCCATTTCGAGTTTATCTTTGTGTATGGTGTAAGAGAATGGTCGAGTTTCATTCTTCTACATATAGCTGTCCAATTTTCCCAGCACCATTTATTGAATAAACTGTCTTTTTTCCACTGGATATTTTTTCCTGCTTTGTCGAAGATTATTTGACCATAGAGGTGAGGGTCCATATCTGGGCTCTCTACTCTGTTCCACTGGTCCATGTGTCTGTTTTTATGCCAGTACCATGCTGTCTTAGTGATCACAGCTTTGTAGTAAAGCTTGAAATCAGGTAACGTGATGCCTCGTTTTGTTTCTCTTTTTCAACATTTCCTTAGCAATTTGGGCTCTCTTCTGATTCCATACAAATTTTAGGATTATTTGCTCCAGCTCTTTGAAAAATACTGGTGGAATTTTGATCGGAATGGCATTAAAATTAGAGATTACTCTAGGCAGTATAGACATTTTAACAATGTTTGTTCTTCCGATCCAAGAGCATGGAATGGTCTTCCATCTTTTTGAGTCTTCTTCAGTTTCTTTCATGAGTGTTCTGTAGTTCCACAAGTACAGATCCTTTACCTCTTTGGTTAGGTTTATTCCCAGGTATCTTATGGTTCTTGGTGCTATAGTAAATGGAAGCGATTCTCTAATTTCCCTTTTTGTATTTTCATTGTTAGTGTATAGGAAAGCAACTGATTTTTGTACATTGACTTTGTATCCTGCCACATTACTGAATTGCTGTATGAGTTCTAGTAGTTTGGGGGTGCAGTCTTTTGGGTTTTCCATATAAAGAATCATGTCATCTGTGAAGAGAGAGAGTTTGACTTCTTCATTGCCAATTTGTATACTTCTTATTTCTCTTTGTTGTCTGATTGCTGTCGCTAGGACTTCTAATACTATGTTGAACAAGAGTGGTGAGAGTGGGCATCCTTGTCGTGTTCCTGATCTCAATGGGAAGGCTGTGAGCTTTTTCCCATTGAGGATGATACTTGCCGTGGGTTTTTCATAGATAGATCTCCTAGTCCTTTTTAAAAAGTGATAGCCCCTTTGGTATCATTTTGGAGTCTGGGGAGGAAGATAAATTAGATGCATTGTGTTAAATCTGTTATCCTGGAAACCAATATGCTATATTCTAGCCTGATTTCAACCTTAATTCTAGTGTCCTTTTTTGATATATTTACTTTTGGTATCAAAATTGTTCATTTCCAGAGCACCTGGGTGACTCATTTGGTTAAGCATCCGACTCTTGATTTCAGCTCAGCTCCTGATCCTCCGGGCCCTATGTCGGGCTCCCTGCTCAACAAGGAGTCTACTTAAGTATTCTCTCCCTCTCCCTCTCCTCTCTCTCTCTCTCTCAAATAATAAATAAATCTTTTTTTTTAATTGCTCATTTCCGGGGCACCTGGGTGGCTCAGTGGGTTAAAGCCTCTGCCTTCAGCTCAGGTCATGATCCCAGGGTCCTGGCATCAAGCCCCACATCGGGCTCTCTGCTCGGCAGCGAGCCTGCTTCCTCCTCTCTCTCTGCCTGCCTCTCTGCCTACTTGTGATCTCCCTCTCTGTCAAATAAATAAAATCTTTAAAAATAAATAAATTGCTCATTTCCTAGACTTAACCTTTCTTCACATAAATGAATACCAGAGGGGAGGACTCTGTGACTGCATAGAGACACAGCTGCATTCTTTTCAAAACCATAAGCCATGGTACAACAATATTTATTCACTTGCAACATATTCTGGTTTCATTGACCTTTTACTTAAAAACAGAATTCTAGGGCACCTGGGTGGCTCAGTGGGTTAAGCCTCTGCCTTCGGCTCAGGTCATAGTCTCAAGAGTCCTGGGATCGAGCCCCACATCGGGCTCTCTGCTTCAGCGGGGAGCCTGCTTCCCCCTTTCTCTCTGCCTGCCTTTCTGCCTACTTGTGATCTCTCTCTCTCTCTGTCAAATAAATAAATAAAATCTTTAAAAAAAAAAAAAAAACCAGAATGCTGCAAGCTGCCACCTGCCTCAGATGGAACTTTCTGCCACAACCCTAATTGAAATTCATTATTCTAAAAGTTAAAGAGAGAACATCTATTTTATCAAATCTGAAATGCTATTAATTATCTTATTTCATTTTGATTAACATGCTGGCCGGAATTAGTAGAAATAAGAGAAAGATCATAGCTTATGATGGTGGCTTACTACTATCTGTCAATATTTTCCTCCACATAAATACTCGAGAATCAGCTGTACCATAGACCGCCCCCCGCCCCCGGCCAAAAAAAAAAAAAAAAAAAAAAAAAACCACATACGGGTGAAATTTCAAGCATGGAAGAGTTTTGGCCAGATGAATGGCCAGACTTAGGCCCTCTGAATTTTTGCTGTTCCTTAAAATATCATTCATGTATAATAAGTTTAAAACAATTACTGTATTATGCACACTTTATTACACCCTCTTTTTTTAAGATGGGAAACCAAGCCAGAATATTTAGAGTATTACTTGCCCATTTTCAGCCTGTCAGCCAAATAAAGGTACTCAAATCCTGTATACTCATTTAAATTTTTATCAATTTCCACTGAGTATCTGGTTGATGGATTAAATCATAAGAAAAACTTAAGGTGTATTTCGGTGTCTTTTTGTATACTAAATTTGATTCACTTTTGCTAACTCCTTGGGTGCCATTGAAATGCCTTACTTTTTGACCTGTCTTCAGGTCATCAGTAGTTAATAAACTCCTTTTCCTTGCTTTACATTATAGAATAAGCCTAAAGAATTGAGGATTGGGTTTGACTTTTATTCATAGACTTAAATGCCTCTCCGCCCCTCCCCCCCAAATTCTCTTTTCTCTACTTTTTCTGTAGCTTTCTTCATTTTACTATTACTAAAAGGGCAGGGAGAGAAGCTATGCTTTTCTTCCTCACCTTTCATCAAACAGGAAAAAGTTAAAAATTGACTCTATTGTCCATGAATAATCCCACATACAGATCTTGGAAATTTTCCAAAAAGATGTAGTGAATTGAAGCACACTACACGAATGTATATATAAATAGAATCCCAAGGCCTTATATGTGGACAAAAACCAGTTACAATAAGCATTTCCTGAAATTGCTTGCTGTTGTCAGGTAAGTAGTCACAAGTAAGGCATCCAGATTGAGAATGAAAACGTTTGTGGGAGTCCTGCCTCACTTTGTTATATTATCTTCTCTTAGAGCAAAATCTTTGAGCAATTTGGAGTGGTTACTGAAAAGGTCCTCTTTCTTCAGAGTTCTGAAAGGCACATTATTACTGCTTTTTTTCCTTCCAGTTGAGCTTTGTTAGGTTGCTTGAAGAGAGAGATTTGAGGCTGTGGTGTAATTGATGTCCAGATGATGGCATAGTGAAATCAACTAATTCGTATGATGTTAGAGAAATGTTTAAGTCTGGGTTAGATTATATTATATTTTCCTTGTCCCCTAATTGAGAGACAAACTCCTTAAGGCAAGCAGGATCACAAGTGCACCAGTGTAAATGAAGAACTTACCTGCTGATTGACCATGGGCATTCACATGTACTGTCTTTACTTGTAAAAGCTAATGAGAGTGTTACTTTTCCTGGTGGGAGGGATATACCTGTGTATACATGTACATGTATTTAATGACTTAAACTATACTTGCTTTCAGGTAAATTGCTACAGTATATTGCTTTTGTGTTCTTTATTATTCAGTAATCAATTCAAGCATGTCCATGTACGTTCAATCTTTGGTTCAGATACTTATTTGATAACTATTAATCGCAAAGAGCTGTGTGTACCCATGTGTGTGTGTATGTAATGCATGGGCCCAGGCATTGGTGTTTTAGCAGTCATCCCAGTTGATTCAATTGTATGGCCAGTATTAAAAGCCACCAGTTTAGCAAGAGAGCTGGATGACTCAGATGAGTAGCCCAGTGGCTCTTCTGGAAGAAAGTACTTCCTTTTCTGTGGTAATTTAGAACAATTCCAATTTGAAATTTAAGGAAGATAGATTTCTCTGTCATGTCTTGTGAGACTGGAGAGGCTGTTGGAGGCAAAATCGTGCAGGGCTTTCTCTTTGTGAAGTGCCTCTTCGAGTATTTTGGCCAGACTTTACTGGGGTATATTTTCCTATTTGGGAATTATTTATGTGTTTTGGTTCTTAGCTAAATATATGCATTGAAAATACCTTCTTTCTCTGGGATTTTGAGCAGAAACATAAGATCAGATTTCCATTTTTAAAACATGACTCCAAGAATGAGTAGGAGAAGCAAGTTCTTCAGCAGTCCCGGTAGAAGATGATAGTAGCTTAGATCTGGGTATGTTACATGGAGAGAGGTCGAGAGGATTAAGAGAGAGTTGAGAGAAAGTCAGTGGACTTGTTAGTGAAGATTGGGTAGGTAGTGGGTAAGGTGAAAGTGGAAGGGGTCAAGAGTGACTTAAGTTTCTGCTTCAAAAGGTAAAAGCTGTGTGTACTGCCACTGTGATTTCTTACTCTAAGATGTTGATAATACATGTAGAATATTACAAAAATTATTTGCCTTGAATATAAGAATAGTAAGAATTTTCATAAGTCATTTTAAAGTGCAGATTTACTTTCTATTCTGGTTTAATAACATGAATTATTACCTCGTGGATTGTAGAAAAATATGTTCAAAATTGTGGTGCTTAAATTTGATCTTAAACTACAGCCATAGTAGACACTGAAACTTCAGTAAGATGTTGATGGGGACATTATTTAAAAGCAATGAATTAAACTTGGCCTTTTTTTTTTTTAAAGGGGTCCCTTCAGTGTTGTACGACGATGTATCAACAGAGAAACTGGGCAACAATTTGCTGTAAAAATTGTTGATGTAGCCAAGTTCACATCAAGTCCAGGGTTAAGTACAGAAGGTAAGAGATGGATTTCAAGTAAGTTATTTGATGTCTGGCTTTATTTCATCTCCAAAATCCATTTATCAACCTAACTTTCATCTGGGGGTGGGGAAGTGGTGGGTATAATGTAGTGGGGAGTGGGTGGAGACAGTTTAAATTTCATTCTAGTTTGTCAGTTCTAGAACATGGTATTTGAAAGATAGCTAGAGTAATTTACAGTTATAGAAACACATAAGATTGCTCTAGGCCTATTGTTTTTGACTAGGAAGTAGTGAAATCTAGATATCTATTTGTAAGGTCTAATTTTGAGTCCTGTGGTATGGAAGATGGGATGGGAAGGGAGGGAAGGGAAATAATGGCAAAGATGTGATAATTGCAGTTCAAAAGAAACTAGGATGAATTCCCTCCAAATCCAAAACTTACCACCTTTATGATTATGGTCTAATAGTACTAAAGACTCCTATATCACATTTGGCTTAAGTCACTTAGAGTGCATATGTGAAAATTGGAAAGATCAGTACGGTTATGATGTGCAGGACTTAAACTTTGGTTTTAAGACCTTGATATGGTTAATCATATTTATATGTAAATTTTTTAAACAGTAGGTAAGCATTTTTAAGTTACTTATTTTTTATATCGTCCTTGCTTCACCTGGCCACAGTTCCAGTGTGCTCCTACTTCAGCTGGCACAATTGATTGTATTTATTTTTCTGATTAGCCTGTCTTCCAAATTCAGGCTATTTAACAGTGCAGTAAAAGCTACCCTCCTACAGTCTTTTTTTTCCCCCCAGGAACAATGCAGTTGATCGCTGAAGTTGGAAAAGCTAAGGCAGAGTAGCCTATTTATATTTTATCCAGTTATTCTGACTTTGGAAAGTAGAATCCCACATTCTGTGTGCTGCAAGTTAATCTGTTTCTGTAGATCTTTTTTCAGGATCCTTGCTTTTAAATACTTTTTTAACCCTTTGAATTATTATTATTATTATTATTATCATCCATATACTGATTATAGAAGATTCTTAGAAGTTGTTACTCACAAGAAGCATTGATTTTTTTAAGTGCTTTAATCCTTAAAATGTTGTGGTAAGATTCAGAGGTTTTAGATCTCATGGTTTCATTCTCTGGAATTGGCTATTATTACTTTTTAATATAAATTATTTTATGAATTTAGCAGAATTTAAAATTCCAAGCAGACTTTGCAACTTAATTATGTTTCCAAAAACTTAGCTGGATTTAAGTTTAATATACTGTATGTGATTTTGTATACCTCAGTTGTCAATGAATAATACCTTCCTAGGTCTTGAACGTAGTTTATTAAACCTATAGATGTGTTGAATCTTTCTCTTAATGTTCTGTTACTGTTGATAAACTTAAGAGTCTAGTTTAAAATCACAAGTCTAAATCAGTTACTCAATATACCAATTTTATATTGATTTAGCTCATTGTTATATCTAATTCTGAATCTCTTCAGGCTAAAGACATTTTTAGGGAGGCAATTGATTACTTTCTCAGTTTGCTGAGATTGTTTATTGACAGATTTCTTCAGCAAGGGATCTCTGGCACTATAGACTCCGACTGCCAGGCTGAACCTTTTTTTTTTTTTTCCCATTTTCACCTAGTTAGGGAGTCAAATGCCAAACTTAACAAAAAAGAGGTAGGGGGGGACAGGGAGGGTTAGGATGTAATCCATGTCTCTGAGTTTGTCTTGTCTTTACCTAATATATGGGAGCCTGTCACTGAAATTGTAGTTCGTTCCTTCATTGTTTTGGCATTGCTTTTGCTATATAAACGTCTTCAAGTCCAGTTCTGAAGACAAGGCCAGGTCATTTCATTTATCCTATAGAAGGGCCACATCCTATAGATAGTAAATGATACCAGTTGAATTCTGCATATTACTCATGATTTTATCTGGTTCTGAAAAGAGTTCATTGCTACTCAAATGAGAATGTACCATTTGTCCTTTATATTTATGGCACCAAAATGTAGTTTTCCCATCTTCTTTAGCACAGTGACTAAGAAGCAAAATCAAAATTCCATCTCCATTACTCACCCACCTTTCCTTTCTTTCCTTCCCTTTCTTTCTTTCTTTCCTTCCTTCCCCCCTCCTTCCTGCCCTTCCTTCCCTCCAGTGGTGTTCCCGTATCCTCTTACTGCTCATGCTCACACTATCTTACTTTAACCTGGACACATCTTAAGATATATATAATAAATACTTTATTTATAAAATCTCTGGCTAATTTCCCCTTCCCAGTGTCTATTAACTCGTTTCCAGTCACTGACGGCAAAACATCTTAACCCTTTTGCCCTTCCAGTCCATTTACTAACTCTTAGGGTCCAAATATGACCTCATTCATGGCTAAGTGTGGGAGATGCTATATTAAGAAAAAACATATTATGAAGTGAAATTTAACACAGTAAAAAGGCATCCATAGGTTTAAATATCTAGAAATAGCTGTATTTACTGTTACATTCTCTTCTAATTAAGCCTCTCAAGCAATACATAATTTAAAATCTGTTTTATTCTTTATTCTTTTTCCACTTTTTAAATTTATTCTTTATTTAAATTTTGCTTAGTTGACATATAGTGTAGTATTGTTTCTAGAGTAGAATTCAGTGATACATCACTTCCATTTTATTTTTTAATTTTTGTCTTTGTGGTTTATTTGACCATGTCATTGCCTCAATATTTTTTCCTGTTTTAGTGCATTTGTATTCAAACACATTATTGAGTAAAATGGGTTTTGTAAAGGGTCACCTGAGGTCCTAACATATGCTCTTTACTTAGATAGATTATTGTAATATGAAGACATATACAAAGAGCACCCACTTTTAAAAGATTTTCTTTATTTATTTGAGAGAGAGAACGAGAGGTAGCATGAGAGGGGAAAAGGTCAGAGAGAGAAGTAGACTCCCCATGGAGCTGGGAGCCCAACATGGGACTCGATCCCGGGACTCCAGGATCATGACATGAGCTGAAGGCAGTTGCTTAACCAACTGAGCCACCCAGGTGCCCAAGAGCACCTACTTTTTTTTTTTCTTATTTATTTATCTGACAGATGGAGATCACAAGTAGGCAGAGAAGCAGGCAGAGAGAGAGAGAGGAAGGGCAGCAGGCTCCCCGCCGAGCAGAGAGACCGATGCGGGGCTCGATCCCAAGACCCTGGGATCATGACCCGAGCCGAAGGCAGAGGCTTTAACCCACTGAGCCACCCAGGCGCCCCAAGAGCACCTACTTTTAAGAGGCTTACAGTTAAAGAGTCTTCAACCATTGTTTCTAACATTGTTTTAATAAGAACATGTAATAAATCCTAACTACATAATTTACAAAGTAGCTTTTGAAATGAAATCCTATGTATTAGTTGGAGACCACTTTTATGTTTTAATATTCTAAATTCTTGATGCTCCACTGGAGATGTAATTATTTAAATATCTGTTTTCTATTTTTCCCATTAAAATCTATTTTTTTTTCAGTAGGGGTTCTTAATTTACAGGTTATAGGACATCCAAGAACCCTTTAAATTGTAAGCTCAATTATAAATACATGTTCATTTTCCTAGGAAGGAAGTCCATAGCTTTTATTAGATTCCTAAAAAGGCATATTATTCCTAACTGGTTGAATTTCTTCTTTCACATGTATGAAAAAATGAAATTGATGCTTATGAACATGAGATGAATAACAAGTTTTTATTAAATGAAAGCTGGCTGAATTTAGGATATTACTTCTGATTAGAGGATATTTTCATACATACATACACAGCCTCCATTAATGAAATTCCTTGATGAATATCTTAAAACTTTTAATGAGTGCACATTTTATCTCTTATATCTCTTTATCCCTACTAAACCACTAATTAAATTTGACTTTTTTGTTTTAAAAGTAGGTATCAAAATTAGGCAAATTGTTATAAGGGAATTTTAAGGAACATAAGATATATAGAATTGGAAATTGAATTGACAGTTCTGAAATCTTAAAGGGACTCAGTTCTTTATGATTCAATTTTAAAAGTTAAAAAAGGCAGTTTTTATTTTGGAAGAATATTGTCTTCTAGAAAGAATATAGATTGGGTCCCAATTTACCTACTCTTTAAGAATATCTCATTCTGAAAGTCCCAGATAGCAGATGATGTCAGCAAAATTGGAGAAGTTAAGGACCTTTGACAATTCTCCTCTCCATAAAAGCAAGGGGAAAACTGGCAAAAATAGAATCAACTTTTTCAGAACTCTGGAAATTAACCGAAGGTTTGCAGCTATACAGGAAGAATTTATTCAGGAAAAACCACTGATTCATGCTAAGAACAGTGAGCTTTGTGGCATTTTTACTTACCTCATTCCCACCTTCCTCTCTCCAGTTCCATGGTAACCCTGAAAAAAAGAGTTCACAATTATGGTGCAAACCAGGAGGTTTGGGTAGTCTCCAAAGGAGGCAGAACGGGGATGAAGTTCCTTGAAAGCCACATGCCTATGAAACTGTCATTATCTGACCTGTCTGGTAGTTCCCTTGAAGGGACACCACTCTTTATTTGGTCTGACTCAGAGATTGCCTACTGCAAAATAACTTTTGCCTGGGGGCATTTGTTGAAAATTCTTAGAGGCAGTTTAATTTTATAGCTACCTGAAGTCATAGAGTAACAGTTGGGGCAAGCAAAAAAGCTAACCTAAAAGCTTAAAAAGAAACACTGAGTAGTGAGAGGTCTGTAGGAGCTCTGAAAAAAACAAACATATCTTTGGGAATCAAGAAAGCCATGCACATACATAGGACTGTGTACATGCCCAGGAAAGACCTAACAGGGCCTTAAGCTCTGAACTCTGACCAACTTTGAGGCTGTGCCAATAGGAATTGAATGCTAAGGCAGAGTCGTCAACTCCCTGAGGGTCGAAGGTATGCCCTGATGCATACAGAGCCTCTGCCTGAGCAACAGCCAAACCAACCAAGCACAGACTTAGTGGCCACACACAACAAAGATTGCAGACTTTACAGAATTTATTCCAAAAACTTAACCAAACAAGTAAGAACAGAAATTGCCACAGTAACAGCAAACCCTAGAGGAAGGGAGATTCTAACTTCCAGAGTTGACACATTATTTAAAACATCCAGTTTTCAACAACAACAAAAAATTGAGACATGCAAAGAAACAAAGTAGGGCTCATTAATGAGAAAAAAAGCAATCAATAGAAATTATCCCTGAGCAAACTGAGTTGTTGGACTTACTGAAAAAAAAAAAAGCTTATTTTTTTTAAAGATTTTATTTATTTTACAGAATGAGAGAGCACACAAGCAGGGGAAGCAACAGAGAGAGAGGGAGAAGCAGGCTCCCTGCTGAGAAGGGAGCCTGATGCGGGGCTCGGTCCCAGGACCCTGGAATCATGACCTGAGCTGAAGACAGATGCTTTACCAACTGAGCCACCCAGGTGCCCCTAGAAAAAGAGTTTAAATCCGCTATCTTAAATGTGTTCAAAGAAATAAAACTGTCTAAAAAAACTAAAGGAAAATGAGAATAATTTCACCAAATAGAAACTATCAATAAAGAGAAATTATAAAAAGAGACCCAAATAGGAATTCTGGAGTAGAAAAGTGCAATAAACCAAAACCGTTTTACTGGAGGGACTCAATGGAAGATTTGAGCAGACAACAGAGTTAGCAGTCTTGAGGATAGGTCCATTAAGATTATTTAGGCTGAGGAACAGAAAGAAAAAAAGGTTGAGCAAAATTAACAGCCTCAGAGACCTGTAGGACACCATCAGACACATTGAACATATGTATAACTGGAATCCCAGAAGGAGAGGAGAGAAAGGGAGAGAATATTTGAAGAAGTAATGGCCAAAATTTTCTCAGATGTGGTAAAAGATCTAAATCTGCACATCCAAAATACCCAAGCAACTCCAACTCCAAGTAGGGTAAACTCAAAGATATTTCAGAATCAAACTGTCAAAAGCGACAGAAGTAACTCATCATGTACAAGGGATCCTTAATGAGGTTAATAGCAGACTTCTTGTCAGAAACCATGGAGACCAGAAGACAAGCGGGTAACTTATTCAAAGTGATGAAAGAGATGGTCTACCAAGAATTCTATATCCAGGAAAATAATAGCTCTCAAATGAAGGTTCAAGACCTTCTCAGCTAAAACTGAGAAAATTCATCACTAGCAAACCTGGCCTATAAGAAATAGTAAAAGTAGTCCTTTAGGCTCAAAAGGAAACACTAGTTAGTAACAAACTACGAGTACCAGTAAAGGTAATTGCATATGTAAACATGAAAGACAGCACACATGTATTTTTGATTTCAACTTTTTTCTCCTGATATAAGAGATCACTGCTTAAAGCAGCCGAGAACAATGTTGGTGGACTGACTTTACTCCAGTACTTAATTTAGAGTTGCAGTAATCAAGACAGTGTAGTATGTGTGAAAGAAAAAACAAACAAATCAGTAGAAAAGAGAGCCTGGAAATACATACACACAAATATGGCCAGCTGATCTTTAAGTAGCAAAGGCAATGGTGAAAGGATGTTCTTTTCAACAAGTGGTGCTAGTACAACTGGACATCCACATGCAAAAAAAAAAATGGATCTGGACATAGACCTTACATTTTTTTCCACAAAAATTTACTCAAAATGCTTTTCTTCTCAATGGGAACAAGGCAAGGCTGTTCATTCTCACCATTCTTATTCAGCCTCGTGCTGGAAGCCATCACAATAAGGCAGGGAAAGGAAGACACAGAAGCCTATGTACCAAATCCCAAGGATCTACAACAAAACTTACAGAACTAATAAGTGAGTTCATCAACCATATAAAATGAACAGACCCAAACCAAGTATATTTGTTTTTCTATATACTTGATAAAGAACACTTAGAAACCACAGTTAAAAACATGGTGCTATTTGCAGTTGCCCAAAACAAAACGAAATTCTTAGGTATAAATCCCACGAAACATCTCTAAGCCTTGTAAAAACTATAAATCTCTGGTGAAGGAACTCCAAGATCTAAATAAATGGAGAGATATACTCTCTTCATGGTTTGGATGATTCAACGAAGTAAAGATGTCATTTCTTCCCAGATTTATCTATGGATTTGCTCCAATTCCAGTTAAATTCCCAGGAGTATTTGTTGTGGGAATGGAAAGCTTATCCTGGACTATATATGGAAAAGCAAAAGAATAAGAACAGAGAAAACAATTTTCAAAAGCTGTAATAAAGCAGGAGAAATCATTCTACCCCATTTGTTAAGATTTATATAGGGGCGCCTGGGTGGCTCAGTGGGATAAAGCCTCTGCCTTCGGCTCAGGTCAGGATCCCAGCGTCCTGGGATCAAGCCCCGCATTGGGCTCTCTGCTCAGCAGGGAGCCTGCTTCCTCCTCTCTCTCTCTGCCTGCTTCTCTGCCTACTTGTGATCTCTGTCAAATAAATAAAATCTTAAAAAAAAAAAAGATTTATATAGCTGTAGGTATTAATACAGTGTGGTGCTGGCAGAGGACTAGACTGCGATCAGTGGAACAGAGTAGATTGCTCAGAAGTAGCCCTACACCTGTACAGCCAACTGATTTCTGACAAAGGTTCAAATCCAATTCAATGAGGGAAGAATAATTTTTTTTAAAAGATTTTATTTTAGAGAGCGAGTGAGTGGGGTGAGGAGCAGAGGGAAAGGGAAGGGGAAAGAATCTCAAGCAGATCCCCCCACTGAGCATGAAGCCCAGTGTGGGCCTCAGTGCAACCTTGAGATCATAGTCTGAACTGGAACCAAGAGTCCAAGGCCTAACTGACTGAGCCACCCAGGTGCCACAAGAATAGTGTCACTTAACAAATGGTTAATAGAGCAATTGGGCATCCATTGGGCAAAAATTGAACCTCAATCTAAATCTAACATTTTATATAAAAATTACCTCCAAGCATATCCTAGATTTGAAGGTAAAACATAAAATTATGTAACTTTGAAAAGAAAACATACCAGAAAATCATCAGGACCTAGGGTATGGAGCTCTTAGACATGACACCAAATGTACAATCTAAAGATAATGAGAGGAAATCCAACAGTAAAATAAATTAATTTTTAAAAATCCAATTACCCAGTAAAAACATGAACATTTTCCAGTTACCCAGGTAAAAAACATGAACTTTTTCCAGAAATGGATTGTACAAGTTTGTACCAAGCATGTGCAAATAACGTTCAACATCTTTAGTTATTAGGGAAATACAAATTTAAACCACAACAAGATATGACAACACAACTATTAGAACAGTTGTAATAAAAAATAATACTGTGTTCTGGCAAAAATGTGGAGAAACTGGATATTTTATACATTGTTGATGGAAATATACAGGATAAAGTCACTCTGGAAAATAGTCTAACAGTTTCTTTGAAAAACTAAATATAGACTTACTGAACAATTCAACAGTTGTACTCCAGGGAAATGTACATCTCAGAGAAAGGAAAACCTAATGTCCACACGATGACCTGCAACCAAGTTTTCATAGCAGTTCTATTTGAAATGGGTAAAATTTAGAAAGAACTAAAATATCCTCCAGTGGATAAATGGTTAAACAAATTGAGTTACATCTATACCATGGAATGACTTTATAGCAAGAAACAAAGAAACCACACAAAAACCTGTTGATGCATGCAACTACTTCGGTAGATCTCAAGGGAATTATGCTATGTTTAAAAAAAAACTTTCTAAAAGATGATATACCGTATGATTTCCTTTATATAAGTTTTGAAGTAATAAAATTATAGAACTGGACAACAGATTAGTGATCGTCAGGTATTAAGGATCACAAGTTTTTGTGAGAAGCATGAGAGAAGGGGAGGCAGGTATGACTCTGAAGGGATAGTATGTTAGGATCGTTGCGGGGGATCTTTGAAAAATTTTTTACCTCTGTTGTGATAGTGACTACATGAACTTATACACGGTGATAAAATTGAATAGCTCTACATACACACAGGTCCATGTGAAACTGGTGGAATCTGAATAAGGTCTGTCGATTGTACCGTCAGTCTCCTGGTGTTGACCTTGTACTATAGTAAGTTACAGGAGGTGTTAACATCAGATGTCCTGGGGAGGAAAAATTTTCCGATACCCTTAAGATTTCTTCCAGTTGGTCTTAGAATTAAATTGACATGAGACAGATTAACAGGGGAATATCAAATTTAATTACCTATGTACAGGAAATCTGCATAAACATGAGATTTCAAAGACAGGCAAAATGAGGTATATATTGTAATTCTGGACTTAAGGAAAAGGGGCTATGAATCTGGTACTTCAAAGGGAAGGAAGGCAATTCACAGGAAGAATGGAAAGAGTAAGTGTTTGGTAAACAAATGTTTGCTGGGTCATCTAGAAACAGTGGAACAGGTTGCTGTCTACTGTACCTAGTTCATATTATACTGTAGTTATCTATGGTGATAGCTCTCTCATGAAGCATCTGCCTTCAGCTCAGGTCTTGATCCCAGGGTCCTGGGATCGAGTCCTACGTTGGCCTCCTTGCTCAGAGGGGAGCCTGCTTCTCCCTCTCTCTCTCCCTCTGCTGCTCTCCCTGCTTGTACTCTTTCTCTCTCTTTGTCAAATAATTTTTTTTAAATCTTAAAAAACAATAACCAGGGGCGCCTGGGTGGCTCAGTGGGTTAAAGCCTCTGCCTTCGGCTCAGGTCATGATCCCAGGGTCCTGGGATCGAGCCCCGCATCGGGCTCTCTGCTCAGCAGGGAGCCTGCTTCCTCCTCTCTCTCTCTGCCTGCCTCTCTGCCTACTTGTAATCTCTGTCTGTCAAATAAATAAATAAAATATTTAAAAAAAAACAATAACCAGCCTAGGAGAATATAAATGACATAAAATAATCTCCAAATTTTATTATTTACAAGACAGGTGCTTTAACCAACTAAGCCATAGAGCTACCTCAACCTTTATTGTTATTTAAATGAAAAAAAATCACAGTATAATATTCTGTATTATGTTAAGTAGAAAAGAAACCTGCACAAAGAACTAGAAAGATCCGTATCAATATGCTAAGAGTGGTTACTTCTAAAAACCACCTAAATGTCCAGGGGTAAAAGTGATCTCCAGGATAGTTCTTCTTATAAAAGCAAGCAGCCTAATATAATCCACAAGCCAAAAAACACTTTCTGGGGTGGCAAATTTTGCTCCCCGACATGGGAAACTGATTTAAAGGTATGTAGAATGTCTGTGCTATTTTTGTACTTTTTATTAATGAACAATTATTTTAAGATAAATAACTTAAAAATTTCCTCCTAATCAATGCATTCATCCACAAAATGGATAATTAGCCCATGAAGATTTGGACATAGAGGCAAAAACATTTTAACTTCAGGTTTTGATTTCCAAATAAAATAAATTGTTCTGTATAGGCAAACTCCGACTAATGTAACTGATCGCATAATCAAAAACTGTCACTTGTTTTCTGCAGGAAACATGAATATTTAATAGATTTAATTTACATAGTGAATTTATGTTCGTTATGTGGAATAATTACTGGTCTAGTTAATAAATCTCCATCTCTTCCTTTTGCATGCAGAAAGTGTTTGCCAAAACCTTTTCTTTGCTTTTGCATTTTCTTAAAGTCACTGTTTCTTCCACTGTGTTTTGCAATTGAAATGGTTAGAAATAATCTAGCAAATTCCAGGCTTATACTTCTGTTTTATTTTGCCATATAAAATATCATAAAATAGGATTCTTGAGCAGCTTGATCATGTGTTTGTAAATCCTGACCACAGATTTAATATATCAAATTCAATAAATATTTGAAATGAAAAGACCCATTGTTTCAAACATTAATGAATTATCCTTTATGTGCCATGTCATAGACATGTGAAAAATATTAATTTAACTTTGAGTTATCATGTCACAATTATCTGAGCACTGGTATTAATAGTCATAGACTCTTATGATTGATGGGAATCCTTAAACTTGGCTAGTATTTAAAAAATTATGTTTGTTAATAGTGATTCTATGGGGACAATAGGGTTTTGCATTTCATGGAGTAGTTTGAGAAAAACTGCTGGAAACCATCTTTTACCTAGTGAATAATTTTCAACAAAACACTCCCTTTTCGTAACTTGTGACCCATAGTAGTTATTTAATTACTATATGGCTTGCTGGGTAACATATATTGCTAACGGGGGTTTTCCCGTTTAAGATATTTATTTTTATTTTTTTAATTAAAAAAATTTTATTTATCTGAGAGAGAGCACACAAATTGGGGGGGTGCGCAGAGGGAGAGAATCTCCTGCCGACTCCCCACTGAGTGCAGAGCCTGTTGCAGGGCTTGTTCCCATGACCCATGAAATCATGACCTGAGCCCAAACCAAGAGTCAGATGTTCAACCTAATGAGCCACCCAGATGCCCCAGGTTTTTTATTTTTAAAGCACATACATTTTATATAGAAAAATCAAGTATTTCTATAGATCTTAGGCAATAAATTGTGAGTGCTATTTTAGCAAACTGCCTCCATGGTACATCTTTGGCTCTTTTCCCTCCTAGTCTTTTTTGTGACAGTATTGAACCTTTTGAGGCTGAAGAGTCAATTTTAAAAACCCATCTGCTTTTTTAATGATTAGATCATTTTGCTATATTGTGGCAAGCATTTCTGGACTACAATATTTAAAATAAGATCTGAATTTTACAAATGTCAAGTTTATAATTGAATTGCTAATCAAATCCTGTTGGCAGTTACTGTTCTGTAATTGCTGATGAATCTAGAGCTGAGGCAATTTATCATGACTGTCGGAAGATCAACTCTGGAAAAAGAAAATCCCACTTTCTTTCATGTTATTATTGTTTTGCCTCTTAAAAAATGCAGAGAAGACTTAAGTTTGCCATCTCTGCTTCTGCAAGTATGTGGCCATTTGTTAAACTGAAATGACTTGTTCATTATAATTCCAGGTGTAAACATGGCTTGATATTACATAAAGTGTGTTGGCCATAATCTTTCATATCATTTTACTCCTAAACCTCTCTTAAGCTGGATTTCCCATCTCCTATGACTTAGCTATGGCTGTCATGTTTATATACTAGATCTCTCAGAGCTCTCTGGCTTGTATATTCAATTTCATCTTAATATCACATCCAGGAAATGTAACACTATGAAAAACTGTGAGATGAGGGACTGTTCATTTTTTTTTATTCTGAAATAAGCAGCTTTTTTAGTTTTCTCCTCTTCTACTATATGGACTAAATTATGCTTCATGTTTTAAATCATTTTGGGCTTTTTTCCCCCCATATAAGTAACTACCTATTTCCTTTCAGATCTGCATTTTGCTAGCTTTTAAATTACACAATTCATAAAATTTCTCAGGAAGCTGTAGAAACAGAAGTAGGTGGTGGCAGATTGGGTGGTTCGGGGGAAGCATAGTCTTTGATATATGGGAACTAATAGATGGGACACACAATCTATATACTGTCACAAGAATTTCAGAGTATAGTTACTAAGATTTAAGTCTGAAGAAGTAGAGGAAGGGTCGTTCTTGGATATATTGAATGTCCAAGTTGCAATTATACCATCTATATGAATAGCCTTGAAAACAGGCTAAGATGTAAGTCTTCTGCGAGTATGGTTATTCTGAAAGAAATTTGCTTTATATAATGTGTCAAAAACACAAATTCCAAATTAGTAAGGAAAAGTCTTTATTTGAAAGGATTGTTTCAAGGAGGAGGAAGGGACTGTTGCAGTAGGCAGTGGGGTCTATTCAAATAGAATGACCGACAGATCTACAAGTATCTCAAGTTAGGCCAAAAAAAGAAAAGTTTTTGCTTTTATTGGGAGGAATAAACAAGGCTACAGAAAGAACTGAGTGCAAGGAGACAGGAGGACTGGTGAGAAGTAGAAGAGCTTCCCCAAGCTTTAGTTAACAAGCATCTTGTTCTGATTCATAAGTGCGGACAAGCAGTTGGGCTAATCACTTATGAGACAAAGAATGGACATTTGGTGGGCTTGTCTGACTTTATCATAGGTAAACAAACAGGGGAGGGCATCTGTGAATCTTTTTAAGTCATCTGGGGAAGGTGTTTCCATGCAGGAAGCTGTTTTTGGAACACAAATTGGGTGGAGCTTTCTCAGTCTCTGCTGTTTTCCAGGGTCAGAGGGCTCAACATTTTCCTATGTGAGGGCTTTGAAGAATCATTCATATTCATTATCCAGTACTATTATTCCAGATTTAAACAGGAATATTACACCGTCTGGTTTTCTTTAGCAAGGAGTAGGTTTTATTGTTAGCAAAATTGTATGCATACTCAATACCTTTTAACAAAGTTCATGCTCAGTAATACGAGGGGAATAAAAAGAAACACAAGAGGGAGTCTGTCCTTTTGCAATTTAAAACCTTCTTAGGGGGCGCCTGAATTGCTCATTCTGACTTTTGATCTCAGCTCAGGTCTTGAGCTCAGGGTTGTGAGTTCGAGCCCCATGTTGGGCTCCACGCTGGGCACGGAGCCTACTTAAATAAACAAAAAACCTCTTCGGGATAGTATGATAGTTGTAGACCTAAAACAGTAACTGTTACCTGCCAAGAAATGGAAGCCTGAATTAAGTTGCTGGTGAGAAAGGGAAAGGACTGGGGGAAACTGACATTTGAGTTTTTGCTCCTTAAGGGGCTGTCTTCATGTGGGTACAGGTGCTCCTAGGTATTTACAGACTTCTAAGCAATATCAGGCATGGGTAGTTGCAAGGGAATCAGTTTCCAAATTCTTCTATAGGTATTCTTTCTAAAGTTGATGTGCCCAGGAGAATGCCTATAATGGACATACAGGCTTTTTCTCATGTTCCCTTTCACAATTTCTTCTGTCCTTATGCACAATGAGCCTTCTTAGCAATCCAGAATCATATCACGGAGTGTTGTAAGATGCATTGGAATTTGTACAGAAACCTCCAGGATGCCAAAGAAGCAGCTTAAAAATTGGCATCAGTGTTGAGGAAGTAAGTCTCAAAGACTAAGTAACACATACTTTTCAAGTCAAGTTGTTGCTTGCTTTGCTTTCGACAAAATTAACGGAACTTACCAACCTGTTAGCTGATGGATCATTAATGGTAATTTTTAGGTCATTATGCCATCTGTGGCATGTACCGCAGAAGAAGTTTGCTTTAACAAAACCTCATCCAGTCCCGTCTTCTTGTTTTCTTTTAATAATAGCTTTATTAGGATATAATTCATATACCACAGAATTTACTCCTTTAAATTGTACAATTCAGTGGTTTCTGTATATTCAGAGTTGTACAAACACAAACATCACCACTATTTCCAAAACATTTTCATCATCCCCAAAAGAAACTCCATGCCTATTAGTAGACACCAACTATTTTCCCCCTCCCCAGCCTCTGGCAACTACTATTCTACTTTCTGTCTCTACGGATTTGCCTGTTCTGGACATATCAGATAAATGGAGTCTCGTAATATGTAACCTTTGTGTCTGGCTTCTTTCACTTAATGTGTTTTCAGAGTTCCTCCATGTTGTAGCATGTGTCTGTTTTCATCCCTTTTTATGTCTGAATAATATTCCATCGTGTGGATAGGCCATGTTTTATTCATCTATTAGCTGATGACATTTGGGCCATATCAACTTTCTAGCTGCCATGATCATTCATGTACGGTCTGCCCCCACTCATGAATTCTGATTTGGAAATTTGCCTGCTCACTAAAATTTACTTGTTACCCCAAAACAGATACTCACCCCTTTCGCAGTCATTCATAGACCTGTGCAGAGCAGCCAAAAATTTAAGTCACTCAAGGCACATATTCCCAGCTGAGGTCAAACCAACTACACTCTGCCTTCTTATTTTGGCTCAAGTGCCACGTAAACACATGTCCTTTTTGCCATCTATTGAGTGCCACAGTTTGACATTTCTGTGCTTTTTGCTGATGCATTTGCTCCTCCACATAGGCCCCAGGCATAATGGTGAACTGGCGTTACACATTCCTAAGCATGGGAAGGCTGTGATGTGCCTTATAGAGAGAAAACATGTGTTAGAGAAGCTTCATTCAGGCTTGAGTTCAAGGACTCTAAGCCATGAATTCAATGTTAACAGATTGACAATATGTATTAAAGAAGGCATCTTAAACAGAAATGCACATAAAATAAGGTTATGTGTAGACTGTTTGGCCAAAATGTAACCAGAGATGCACAAAGAACCTAATGCTGTATCTCCTCTTGGAGCAGCAGTTCCATATTCACTCACTCAGTGTTGATGTGACTTTATAGAACATAACTACTGTGAATAATAAACATCGACTGTATGTATTTTTATGTGGACACATGTTTTCATTCTCTTGGGTATATGCCTAAGAGTAGAATTGCTGAGTCATATGGTCCTATCTGCTTGCTTTTGTGAACAAGATTTCTTAGTGTTTACATCCATAAAAATTAGGGGATTTATGCTGAATCCTCTTACTCAACCAAGAGCAAGAGGTGAGATCTTCTAAGCCCATGACACAGAGGAGTCACTATCTCTTGTGATACATCCACAGGAGTAGCTTCCAAGGGCCCCTCAAGAGTCAAGGCCAACTATAAGAAATCCCCACACTCCATGGACTCCAGAACTGTTCATTCTTTCCTCTGTTCATGATACCAGCTCTCCATCACGTCCCGCTTGTCCACTGCTCAGTTGCTTCAAGACCAATTTATGGGATTGAATCTAGAGGGTTTAAGCCTTATCTTCTAGGAAGGAAGTTGAGCATGTAAATGGGTTAAAGCTTAATGCTTTAAAAGTTGATGTTTTCTTATGAACTGTTGCTTTCTAATATCTTAATGGTTTACCTCTCCAGTAGCATGAATAGTTGACTGTATAATAGATTTTCATAATAGTACATCAGAGCAATATGTATGAACAGAAGCAGTTTTGTGCTTCTGTTTTTGTAGTAAAGATTTCATCTGTAACTAAATGAAATCAACCTGTTCTTTTTAATTGTGGCCATGTACCAATCATCCAATATTTAAAATGCCAGGGATTTTCTTGGGTGCTATTTATATATGTCCTCTCATTTAATTCTCAGAAATCCTGCAAAAAAAAAATCTACATCTTGCAGAGGATATTAAAGATCAGAGAAGTTAAAGAACTTTTCAAATCATGCACAGAAGTAATAGAGCCAGGCAAACCCAAGTTAGTCTCTCTTTTGAACTCCATAGCCTTTACCCTTTATGTCCTACAACCTAGCTATCCTTGGCTTCATGCATGTACCCCATCCTCCACAAAAAAGGAAAGGGGTGTGTGTGTGTGAACTGGAAGCAGAGGTATTTTTGTTTTCTTCACAGCTTTACTCTGAGCATCTAGAACTGCATGCCACCAAGTAGTTATTTAGTAAATATTCACTGAATGAAAGAATGTCCCATTAGTTTTGTGAATTTACTGAAGATTCTGGGGAATGGTACCATAAAGGAACAGTGATGAACAAAGGAAGATTTCTTCTTTTGGGGAAAAATTACATCTGTAAAGGGTAAATAGGCTGTTTTGCACTTTCATGGTTAGGAGTCCAAAGCTGGGCTGTAAACACACGATTCTGTGTTTATCCCTTTTTACCCGGTCAGCACTCTAGTATATCCGGACTGCTTTGCTGGGCAAACTTGTTCTGCACATTGCTCTAGGGAGGTCATGTTATTAGTTATGGTGGGGGGATGGTGACCCTTCTCCTATGAGAAAGAAGCCAAGTCTAGGCATCATCAGGTAGATTGTGCAGTGATCCCAGAGATAGGTCAAGAAGTCTCAGGAATGGAGAAAAGACTTGGAAAAGATTCAGGGAAAAGATTATCCAGGTGATTAATAAATGATACATAGCTTCATTAGTCATCAGAGACATGCAAATTAAAAGCACAGTGTGATACCACAGTGTGATACTACTGCATTCCCAACAAAATAGCTAAAAAATTAAAATGATAGGCAATTCCAAGTATTGCTGAAGACAGAACTGCTAGAACTCTGATTGCTAATAGTGTAAATTAGTCAACCACTCTGGTAAACTGGAAAGATCTACCAAAGCTGACTTATATGTATGTACCTTATGATCTAGCATTTCCACTCCTAGGCTTATATCCAACCAAAAGGCCTTAACACATGTCCACCAAAAAATACGTATAAGAATACTTTTAGCAGAATTGTAATAGCCCTAAATAAGAAACACCCCAAATGTCCAACAAGATGATGGCATAAATTGGAGTGAATTCACATAGTGAGGTATTAAAAAGTGATGAGAATGGATTTGTGTTCATAAAGCACATATGAATCTCTTAAGCAAAATGATGAGTCAAAGAAGCCAGGCATAAAAGGCTACCTACCCTATGATTCCATTTATTTAAAGTATAAAAACAGTGTAACTGATCTATGACCTTTGAAATTAAATTAGTGGTTACCTCTGGGGGTAGGTAGTGACTGAGACGGGAGCATGATAGGGGCTTCTGAGATGCTCGTCGTGTTCTATTGCTATTACCTGGATGAGTTCACAGAAAATTCATCAAACTTTACACTTAGGTTTTATGTACAAGGAGTTAGGTATACATTGTCTCAAGGGAAAGAGGGTAAAGCAATTTGATTTTTGCCAGCTCATGTGGTCAGGGGAAAATACCTGTCCCGGCTATTTGGATATTTTTGCCTTAGTAGGTTTGCTAGTTCACAGAAGCATTCGTTCATTCAGTCGGGCAGCAGGGGTTGGAGGGGGAGACTCATCAGATATTTATTCTGTGCAGAATGCTAAATGCTGGGGTGGGTATAGACAGGAATAAAACATAGAATACCTGTAAGTCTAGTAATCCAGACTGAAGATTCTCATTTTTTTAAGGTTTTATTTATTTATTTGAGAGCATGCAAGTGAGCACATAAGCAGGGGAAGCAGTAGAGGGAGAGGCAGACTCCCGCTGGCAGGGAGCCCAACACAGGGCTCCATCCCAGGACCTGGGATCATGACTTGAGCCGAAGGCAGACATCTAACCATCTGAGCCACCCAGGCGCCCCAAGTTTCTCATTCTTGATAGTAAATAATAAGAAGGGAGAGCAACTCAGGACACAGATGAATCTCATTTGTTATCCTTACTGGCTGCTTAAGAAATAATGAGAAATAGTACAGTTTGATGAATTTTCTGTGAACTCATTCAGGTTTACTAGCGCCCAGAGCAATGCATTTGGTTCAAAATGCATCTAAAGTTACGACATGAGAAAGACCATTTTCTGAACTGATTTGGGGAGAAAATTCCACTAGTCTATTTGAATTGGCCTTGTGTTGTCTGTGGTATTTGCCTTTATCTTGGCGGGCTTCTGTTTTCTCCCTATCAATGGGGTAGATTTTATCTATTTTGTTTACTCTTCAGAAATAACTGCCAGGAAACGTTAAGACTACTGTTTGAGGAATGATGGCCAAATTGCTCATTTTTTAATGCAGAATCAATAAGCAATACAGGCTCTCTGAAAAGCCTTGCCAGTTTGTCTCTCTAATGTGTACCTAATTTTTTTAAGCACTTCTAATATATGAATGAAAATGTTACCAAGCTTTTCCTGTATCCCCACCTTAATTATTTGTTCATACAATGGCTTTTTTTTTTAACTGAGCTTTGGAAACTAAGCTTTTATCTTTTTAATTTGATCATCTTCTGTGTTACTTGCAAACAGTCTCTTTTTCACGAGACTAAGTACAGGACTATCCTATTGAGTTCTTATTAAATTCAAGGCAAGTTTGAGGTTGTTAAATACTAAGTGAACTATAGCTCAAAGTTTCCCGGTGTTGTTTTTTTTTTTTTAACAGATCCATTGTTGTAGGGAAAGCATGGGAAGAGTTGAAGTCAGACATTTCACATCTGTCCTGTGTGATGTGACCTCGAGTTTCATAAACCGAGGTGTCAAGTGAGGGTAATAATACTGTCCTCCCAGAGCTGGTGACAGGATTAAGGGTGATGATCCCTGTGAAGCATCTCCACTCACGATTAGCACTTTGTGGTGCTAATTTGTGGTGGGCCATAATTTCCCTGTCCTCCATTGAGACTCCTAGGTTCATTCTGGAGTTATCTCCATCTGGCTCACCTCAGTTCCATCTCTAAAATTTCCCTTTACTTATTTTCATTATCTCATCTTCCTTTTATTTTTTTAAATAAAGCTACAGTAAAGCAGCTTTCTAGGTTCAGTCAACAACTGAATTTTTACTACTTCTAATACTGTTAGACAAAACTAATTTCAAAAATTTTTTTAAAAATGAAAAGTGTTGAGGCACCTGGGTGGCTCAGTCAGTTATATGTCTGCCTTTGGCTCAGGTCATGATCCCCGAGCCCTGGAATTGAGCCCTGTATGGGGCTCCCTGCTCAGTGGGGAGTCTGCTTCTCCCTCTCCCTCTGCCCCCCCCCACCGCTTTTGTGCTCTCTCCCTCTCTCTTTCAAATAAATACATAAAAATTTAAATTTAAATTTAGAGAAATGTCAGGGGCGCCCACCCAGCTCAGTCAGTAGAACATGTGACTTGTGATGTCAGGGTTGTAAGTTCGAGCCCCACCTTATGGGCAGAGATTACTTAAAAATAATCTTCTAAAAATAAAAAAAGTCAAACATGCTTTTTCATGTCTTCTTTCAAACTCTCTACCCCCAGGGTGGCTGATAAATTTTCCACTCATAAGACTGACATGTCTTTAGTAAGGACTGCTGATTTGGAGAGAATGGGCCCATTTATGTTCCAGCTTACCAAGTATATTGACATCTGGCTGGTTTATTATTTGAAACTCTCCTTTTCCCTAACGTGTATTTCTGACTTAGATTTAGTTTGAAGACATTTTTGTGTTTGCTTTTTTTCTTAAAATTTCTCTCAGGATTATTAACTGAGATCATCAAGTGATTTTCCCTCTCCCATTCAGATTTTAGGTGGTGGCTACTTTCTGTTGGAGTTTTCGCTAAGGTAATCAAAGTAAATGAATTAGTATAATTCTTTTGAAGCATATTTTTTATCTTACTGTATTGCTAACACTTCAATAAAAGAAACTAATCATGGTTTTACCAATATACATTAAAAAGGATAGAAATTTGGTATACATGGGCAGCTCAGTTGTTAAGCGTCTGCCTTCAGCTCAGGTCATGATCCCAGGGTCCTGGGATCGAGCCCCACATTGGGCTCCCTGCTCAGTGGAGAGTCTGCTTCTCCCTCTGCTTCTCCCACTACCCCTGCTTGTGTTCTTTCTCTCGCTGTCTCTCTCTCTATCAAATAAATAAAAATCATTTAAAAATGGAAACTTATCAGGAAATTCTACTAAGTAATTAATTACTAAAATTAAGCCAAGAAGAATTGAAGGATTCAAATTACAGTAAAGTAATATGTATGTTTTATTTTAAGTGAAATTTGACAGCTGTTAGGCTAGACATCCTCAAAGTATGATACTTGAAAACTAATCTCAACCAGAGGCCGAGTGGTATAGTGACATAGATGTGTATAATATGGAAAATGCCCCATCATGCTCACAGGGTAACTGGCACAGTTTTGTTTCCACTACAGTGCACAGATCAGAGAAGTCAGAGAGCCCCCCTGGACTGAAAGGGGAGGGGATGTAGAACCCACCTCTAAATAGGAGTGATGACAAAAAATTGCTAGCCACCTTTTTTTTTTATTATTATGTTCAGTTAGCCACCATACAGTACATCATTAGTTGCTGATGTAGTGTTAAGGATTCATTAGCTGCGTACAACACCCAGTGCTCATTACAGCATGTGCCCTCCTTAATACCCATTCCCTTGCTGCCCTATACCCCTACCCCCAATCCCCTCTGAAACCCTCATTTTGTTTCCAGGAGTCCATAGTCTCTCATGGTTTGTCTCCCTCTCTGATTTCTGCCCCCCTTCAGTTCTGGCTGCCTTTAATCAGCCACACCAGGAAATTTTTAAACTTTGTTGCCTTAATGTTTGAGTAAGTAGCTGGTGCCACTTCATTCCAAAGCAGTTCTAAAATTCTATCATAGGATCAAATGTCCCCAATTCAGTATCAATTCAGGTTACAAATGACAGCAGTGAATAATTTGTCACTGTGAATAGACTAAAATAAGGACATATTGTGTTCTGCAATTAGAGACTGAAATCTCATCTGGCCCTGTTTGCTAAAACCAAATTTTACTATTTTTTATAATCAAAAGATAAATTATTTTAGGCAGGTTGGTTATTGTAATATGGTTTTGACACTTCCCAGAAGAATAATACAAGGAAACAAGTAGTGATTACCTTTTGAACTGTAAAGTGCTTTTCATTTTGAGCAAGAGTTTTAGGTCTATAAAACAATTTGGAAGAATAGATCATCTGTCTGTGATTGCTTGGGTAGCCACCAGAAGGCTCAGAAGCCCAGGAACACATCATAAAGCTCTCATGTTGGGAAATCCTCAGAACTGAGTGCAGAGCTAGTTTGATTTCATCAGAACAGGCAGGTGTAGACCGCTCAACAAAAAAAATTCATAAAATGAAGCATACTTGCTCTTACTGGTTTGAAATTATTTGAAAACTGATTCTAAAAAAAAATTCTAAAACCAACATCTCTCTTTCCTTTGATTCTGTATGTGACCAGTTTAATAGCTATCATTTCAGACAAAGAATTAGGTATCTAGAGTGAATATTTTAATCACTTTAGATAATCTGGTCATATCAGGGGCCTCTTAGAACCCAGTCAGAGAAGTTTGGGGTTCTTTTCCTGCGTGGGGATGGCATATCAGTCAAAGCCCAGTCAGGAGACAGAAACCAAACAGTTCCTTTGAACAGGCAAATTTAATAAAAAGAATTATTACCAAGAAATTAGAATAGTAGGGAATTGGCTAGTGAGAACTGGAGAACTTCACAAAATACAGAAATGGCAGACACAGTGAACAGCCACTACCCCCAAGGGCTGAGATGAACCTTCCAGGAAGACAGCTGGCCTTCCTCCCAGCAGGGCTGAGAGGTAAACCTTATTGCAGTGTTCATGGCCGGGGCTCACTCTGCCACAGAAAAGTTCGCTGAGCTCTCATGCTGGTGGGTTGTGGACATTTGCCCTCTGGAGTCTAGGAGAAGACATCCTTAGGGAGATGCCTCACTTCTGAACTTGCAGCAAGCTGACCAAGAAGGTGCTGAAAAAAGGTGTTTGCAGGAGGTGACCTACCAGTTGCACTCTGCTGCAAAGTTGGCTAGGGGTTCCGTGGGATGCTGGTTATAAGGAGGATGCCTTTATAGTAGCGCTCTGCTGCAAAGCCACCTGCCCGTGGAAAGGTGCCACGTGCTTCTGGCCCCTGGGCCCTGCGGATAAACTGCACACATCAGCAAGAGCCTGTTGAGAATAACAGTGGGACCAGGAAGGCAAACCTCTTTGTCCTCCAGTGTCCCTCCATTGCCCTCTACCAAGGAAGTTTCATTTTGTGCCAGTGGAAAAATATTTAGAGTCCAGCTCCTATATTTCAGGGCAGGCAGTGATGGGTGGGTTTGGAGCTGAGAGGACAGTGGATTGGTAACTGGCATGGGGATGGTGCGTATGGCAGTGATCATAGTTTTGAGGAGCCTATCGTATTAAGCAACACCATCTGTGAGACTTGGCAGTGTTTTTCTTTTGCTTTTCTTTTTCTCCTGTTCCTTATTCCCCTTAAGTGATTAGCAACTACATAATTCAAAGTAGAATTTTTGTATTGGTTATCATCACTTCAGCAAAATTAAATTTTAAAAATCAAATTCTACCTGAAAAATCATCCACTTAAGTAGAATAGACCTGTGATTTGATTTAGAATATTACATTAGTCCATGTTACATATTTGTTCCTATGATATTAGGATTTCACATATGTTACCTAAATAGATTGTGTAGGATAATATTGAATGTCCAAATGAGTTTTCGTGAAAGCATTATTACTACTCTGTGATTAAAGTCAGAATGTTGCTCTGAAAATAAAGCAAGTTTAAAGTACAGTATGAGGAAGGGAGTGTGATCAGATGGGTCTCTTCAGTACCGTGCAGTAGGGCCACTATTCCTTTGTTAACTTATTTTAACAACACGAATCTTTTTTTTAAAGATTTTGTTTATTTATTTGACAGAGAGATCACAAGTAGGCAGAGAGTCAGGCAGAGAGAGAGGGGGAAGCAGGCTCCCCACTGAGCAGAGAGCCTGATGTGGGGCTCGATCCCAG
Source organism: Martes martes (assembly GCF_963455335.1). Taxonomy (NCBI): domain Eukaryota; kingdom Metazoa; phylum Chordata; class Mammalia; order Carnivora; family Mustelidae; genus Martes; species Martes martes. The sequence goes on along the minus strand of NC_137897.1, from coordinate 35,216,431 downwards.
GACCCTGAGATCATGACCTGAGCCACCCAGGTGCCCCTAACAACACAAATCTTAAACCTGTGTTTTCCATTCCCATTTACCAGTGTCCCAACCACATCCTAATCTCCTCATTGCCCGTCTGCAAGAATCTTCTTAGAGGGTTCTCTCTAGTCCCACCCTATGTCTAATTTACTCTGCTGACTACTGGCATTTTTATCTTCCTTAATTACTACTTTCATCATTTTTCCCAGTCTTGGGAATGTATAATTAATAATGGTTCTCCCTGTTGCCCTACTGCTGTAGGATTGAATTGAAATTCTGATACTGGGTTTTCTGGTGTTTGGTATCTAGATCCACATTACCAGGCCAGTCTTACTTCCCAACATGAATCCTTTGTTAGATTTAAACAGACTTTTGTTAACTTATTACCATTCTCAGATGCTGAGAAGGGAAAAATGAAACTTCCATAAAGGGGAGGTCACAGTGCAGTCAGGGAGGCATGCAAATAAAATGATTGTTACAATGTGCAGAAGATTAAATAATGCTCCCCCACACCTAAAAGATGTTCCTGTCCTAATCCCGGAACCTGTGACTATGTTACCCTGCATCCAAAAGGTACTTTGCTGATGTGACTAAATTAAGGATCTTGAGATGGGGAGATTATTCTGAATTATCTGGATTATTAATGTAATCACAAGGGTATTTATGAGAGGGAGTCAGGGGGAGATTTAATTACAAGAAAAGGCAGCGTGGCCAAAGAAGCTGAGATTGGGGTGACACAGCCATGTGCCAAGGAATATGAGCAGTCTCTAGAAGCTGGAAAAGGCAGTGAGCTGATTCTCCTCCTTAATTTGGCCCTGAAAGGCTCATTGCAGACTTCTGACCTCCAAAACTGTAAATGAATAACTTCGTGTTGTTTTAGGCCACAAGGTTTGAGGTCATTTGTTACAGCCACAGTAAAAAATTAACACACAGTGTAATAAATAGAAAAATGTAAGCATTCCCTGCTATAGCACAGAGAGGAAAGTGACAAATTCTGTTGTGACAAAATGAGGCTATTCACAAATGGACTTAGTGGGGTAGGACATTGAGAGGAAGGGAAAATGTGTGTAGAGATGCGGAGCTGTGAATTACTAGCAAGTCATGTTCAGGAAAGTGCAAGTATTTTGATTTTGTTGGAGTTGAGGCAGAAGGGAGGGTGAGAGATACCACCCGTTAGGGTACGAATGCCTTGTGAGCAGCCATACACAGTTTGAACTGTATTATCCAGGCACTGGGGAACCACTGGCGGGTTTTAGGTAGGAGAGTCCCTCAGATTGGTATTTTAGGAGGCCAGTTAGGTAGTACCGTGCAGGAGGTTACATAAGGGGAGAAGACTAGGTAGGGTGTTGCAGTGATCCACACAAAGAGGTAGGTGCCTGAATTAAAGCTTTGGCAGGAGTGCCATATTTTGAGAAATTGGATAGGCACGCTCTTTCTTTAATTCAAATAGACACTGTCTACTGGTAGGTGGGTCTGAGGGAATAAATGAGTCTTGCCCATGTTGAGTTTGAGGAGTCTTTGAGATCTAAATATTGGTGATCAGTAAGCAGTTAGATGTTTTAGTCTCAAACTCAGGACCGAGGTCAGAGCAAAAAAAAGAAAAGACTTAAGAATCCTCATCATGTAGGTAACAGATGAAATCCTAGAAAAATATACGATGCTGGAAGACAGCAATGAAAATAAAACAGTCAAGGTTAGGATCCTGACGAACACTTAACCTTGGAAGAAAGGATGGGCCAAGGCCAAGAAAGAGAAACCAGGCAGGCGACAGAGGTAAGAAAATTATCATCAGAGAATGCAGTCACAGCAGCTGAGAGAGAAGGTCTTCTGTGGTTTCAAATGCTATAAAAAGGCCAAATGATGGAAGAACTGCGATGTCCATGGAATTTGCCGCCATAGAAATCATTCAGAACCTTGGCCAGAGCACTTTTAGAGTTGCGGTGAGGATGGAAGCCAGATTGTAGTAGGCTGCAGAAGGAGTGGGTACCGAGGAAGTGGGGAGAGTAAATACAGAATCATTTTCAAGAGGCTAGACTGAGAAGAGGAGAGACAGGGGTAGGTAAGGGGCATGTGGAATAGGAGTTGAGATTAAGGTAGGAGGGACGTCACCATTTTATGCTGGGGGGAGAGAGCTAATAGAAAGGAGAAGAATGTATCAATGGAGTGAGGTCTTTGATAAGCAGCAGGTGGAGGATGGTTCTAAAGCTAGATGAGAGATGGGCTCCTCTTCCACTGAGATAGCAGGAAGTGGAGGTATGGATAGAGCTGGGTCTACAGGTAACAGGAGGGAGAAGAGGATGTCCCTCAGCTGATGGCTTGATTCTCTTGGAAGAGTAAAGGAAGAGCCACCTGCTGAGAACAGTGGTGATAGAGAATAGAAAGAGTTTGTAATAGCACATTTGAGGAATAGAAGGGAGCTGTGAGGAGAAATTGCTAGAGTGCTTCAGGGCCCCAGCTGAGGCTGGATGCAAGGAGCTTGTGGCAGTAACACCATCAGTGTGCAGATGGACTTCCCCTGGCAGCACTAATTAGCCTGCAGCCAAGGAGATGAGAATGGTGTGGTTAGATTGCCCCAGAGTGGGAGACCTCACACACAGCAGACATGACGGATGAAGGAATCAGGAGAGCTGAAATGAATGGCAAGAGAAAAGACCATAGAGCTGGATGGGGACGCAGGTTTTCAGAGGTATAACAAAAATATTCTAGTTGGTCAGTCTATCACCAGTCACGATAAGCTGTGGTGACACAAGTGTAGGAGCAACTTGCGGTACCGTAAGGATGACGGAGTTAGTTTTAGGAAGACTTGGGTTCAGATATGACCTTGGGAAAGTTACTTTTAAGCAAGCTTGAATTTTTATACATAATAAGTGTTCAACAAATGTTTTTAAAAATGTGGAATTTGGGTGGCTCAGTTGGTCGGCGACTGCGTCCGGCTCAGGTCATGATCCTGGAGTGCCAGGATCAAGTCCCGCATCAGGCTCCCTGCTCAGCAGGGAGTCTGCTTCTCCCTCTGATGCTCCCGTCTCTCATTCTCTCTCTCAAATAAATAGATAAAATTAAAATAAATAAAAATTTAAAATGTGGAATTTAAGAAACAAAACAGACGGCCATAGGGGGAAGGGAAGGAAAAATAAAATAACATGAAAATTGAGAGGGAGGCAAACCATAAGAGACTGTTAATCAGAAGAAACAAACTAAGGGATGCTGGAGGAAGGTGAGGGGGGGATGAGTGGGGGATGGGTGATAAGGAGGGCACTTAATGGAATGAGCACTGGGTATTTTATGCAACTGATGAATCACTAAATTCTACCTTGGAAACTAATAAAGTTTTTTAAAAATAAATTATAATGTCAATAAATGGGAAGGTACAGCATGACGCATCATTAGACATGTCATTTGAGCGCAAACAAAATCAAGAATGCATTTTCGTTTAGGACTATTAGGCAGTTTTGATCAAAACATTTTGCTTCGCTACATGATATCCTAGGGACTGTGCATAACAAATCACCCTAAAACTTCGTGGCGTAAAACAACTGCTTCATATGCTCACAGCTTCTGGGGGTCATCAGTTTGGACAGGGCACAGCAGGAGTATGGTTTCTCTCTTCCACAATGTCTGGGGCATAAGCTGGAAAGTTTGAAGGCTAGAGACTGGAATAATCTGCAGGTTTACTCACTTAGCTTGCAGTTGATGCTGGCTGTTGACTGGGAGACCTTAGTTGGGACTCTTGGACACTCTTCATTTGGCCTCTCCATATGGAGAGGCTTCCTTGCTGCATGGCTGCCAAGTTCCAAGGATGAATGTTGAGAGGGAGAAAACACCAAGTTAAAAGTCAGACCATCCTCCATGACTCGAGAACATAAAGTACACCACGTCTTCATGGGAAATGGTATGATTCAGTTTGGTACGACTTTCAAGTGTTGAGTCTGTTTTAGGTCCTTTACATTTCTATTTTAAAAACGAGTAAGTTTGTCATTTTCTGCAAAAAAAAAAAAAGCATAGCATTTTGATTGGGGTTATTTTTAATCTATATAATTTGGAGAGATTGAAAATCTTAATATTATTTGAGTCCATAAACATAGTATATTTCTCCATTTATACAGTTCTTTACTTTCAGCAACATTTGCATATTTTTAAATTTTTATTATTTTTTTTTAAAGATTTTTATCTATTGTTAGAGAGGATGAGAGAGAGAGAGCATGAGAGGAGAGAGGTCAGCAGGAGAAGCAGACTCCCTGCTGAGCAAGGAGGCCGAGTCCCGGGACTCCAGGATCATGACCTGAGCCAAAGGCACTCGCTTAACCACTGAGCCACCCAGGTGCCCTGCCCCAACATCTGCGTATTTTTAAGAATAGAGATTTTATGCATATTTTGTTAAATTTATTTTTAGGACCTCATGTTTTTGTAAATGGTACTTTTAATTTTTTATTTAACAGTTGCTGACAGCATATGGAAATAAAGACGGTTGGTTCTCATGTATTGATCTTACATTCATCATCTTGCTAAAATCATTAGTTCTAGTAGATTTTTAAAGATTCCTTAGGATTTTCTGTTTGCACATTGTGTTATGTGCAAATAAAGACTTTATTTCTTTCCATTTTGTATGTCTTTTGTTCCTTTTTCTTAACTGCCTGGCTAGGACATCCAGTTACGATCTTGGGGGGGTAAAGAATTCACTCTGCCATCATTAAGTATGATATTAGCTGTGGGTTTTGACAAATGCTCCCTATTAGGCTCAGGAATTTTTCTCTTCCTAGAATTTGTTGACATTTTTATCTTGGACAACTGTCGAATTTTTTAAAATGCCTTCTTTTTATGTATTGAGATTTTTATATGGGTCTTCTTTATTCTGTTAGTCACATGATTTTTTAAAATATTGAAACAGTCTTTTATTCCTAGGATAAACCTCACTTGGTCAGAGTGTGTCAAGCTTTTGATATGTTGACAGAGTCCATAAATTACTATATTTAAAAGATAAGGATTTTCGCATCAATGGTTATGAAAGACTTTGCTTTCTAGTTGTTTTTAAGTTTTTACTGGCTTTGGTATAAGTAGAATCAGGTCATTCTGGTCTTCTATAATGAACTGCTTTATCCTTTTTTTTTTTAAGTTTATATTGAATTGGTATTACTTTTTCTTAATTCATGGTGAAATCCACCAGTGAAGCTATTTGGGCCTGGGATTTTCTTTGTGGGGAGATTTAAAATTATATATTAAATTTCTGTAACAGGTTCAGAGCTATTCAGGTTATTCTTTCAGTTTGGGTAATTTGAATATTTTCAGGTATTTGTCAATTTATTTTATTTGTAGGGTTTATTAATGTATCTTGTTTATAGTATTTCTTAAAATTTTCCTGCCTGACATAGATGTTCTTTTCCTTCCCATTATTAACAATGTTGCTCTCTCTTTTTCCTTGATCAGTTTAGCTAGGGGTTTATTATTGATCTTTACAAAGAGCAAGCTTTTGATATCATTGACCTATTTGTTCATTTTGTAGGTCATTAACTTTTTATTCTATTTATTTACTTTGTATTTAATTTGCTATTTTTCTGTCTTCTTAGCATGGAAACAGAAGTCATTGATTTGGGGCTTTTTAACCTCTTCTAATGTAAGCATTTAAATGTATAAATTTCTGTCTTAAAAATTGTCTTAGCTGCATCCCACTGGATTTTTTTAAGGTCAAAATATTTTCTAGTTTCCCTTGTGTGATACCTTCTTGTCCAGTGGGTTATTCTGCACTGTGTTTCTGACTTTTTGAATAATTGCAGCTCTTCTAACTCTGACAACCACCAATCTGTTCTCTGTATCTATGAGGTTTTTTTTTTTTTTCTTAGATTTCACAGATAAGTGAGATCTTCGGGTATTTGTCTTTCTCTGGCTTACATCATTTAGCATAGTGCCCTCAAGGTCCATTTATGTTGTCACAAATGGCAAGATTTTTCTTTTTTGTGGCTGAATATTATTCCATGTATTCTCTCTTTCTCTGTCTTTCACTTTTCATTCATCCATCAATGGACACTTAGGTTGTTTCCATGACTTGGCTATTGTAAATAATACTGCAATGAACGTGAGGGTACAGATGACTTTTCAAGTTAACTTTTTTGTTTTCTTTAGATAAATACCCAGAAGTGGAATTGCTGGCTCATATGGCATCTCTTTTTAATTTTCTGAGATATCACTGTACTGTTTCCCATAGTAGCTGCACCAGTTTACATTCCTACCAATAGTGCACGAGAGTTTCCTTTTCTCCACATCCACACTAACACTTGTTATTTCTTGTCTTTTTTATAATAGCCATTCTAATAGGCATGAAATAATATCTCATTGCAGTTTTGATTTACATTCTCCTGATTATTAATGCTGTTGAACATCTTTTCATGTACCTGTTGGTCATCTGGATGTCTTCTTCAGAAAATTGTCCATGCCAATCTTCTGCCCATTTTTTTAAATTTTTTTTAAAGATTTTATTTATTTATTTGAGAGAGAGCCAGAGTGAGAGAGCACAAGCAGCAGGAGCAGCAGAGGCAGAGGGAGCCTGACACGGGGCTTGATCCCAGGACCCTGGGATCATGACCCAAGCCGAAGGCAGACGCCTAACCAACTGAGCCATCCAGGTGCCCCTTTTTGCCAATTTTTTAATTGGATTTTTTCTTTTGCTATTGAGTTATGAGTTCTTTATATATTTTGGATATTAACCCCTTATTAGATACATGATTTGCAAATATTTTCACCCATTCAGTAGGTTACCTTGTATTATATTTTCTTGATAAATTGATCCTTTTATCGTTATGAGGTATCTTTCTTTGTCCTAACGTGGTGTTAATATAGACACTTCAGCTTTTGAGGATAAGTACTTGAATGGTATATTTTTTCCCATATTTAAGCCTTAAACCTATTTCTTCACATTTAAAACATTTCTTATAGAAAACATATTGTTGGATCTTGCTTTTTTTAAAAAAAAATCTACTTTCACAATTTGTCTTTTAATTGAAGTATTTAGACCACTTACATATAATGTAAGTATTGGTGTGGTTTGGTTTGATTCATCTTTTTAATCGTCTATTCTTCCTGTCTAGTTTATGTTCTTTTGCCCAATATTTCCTACCAACTTTAGATTTGTTGAGTATTTTTTAACATGCTAGCTTATTCTCAGTGTTTGCTTCTTAGGTAAATTTCTTTTTTATGTGGTTGCTCTAGGGTTTAAAATATACATTTTTAATTTATCACAGTTTGCATTCAAATAACATTTTACCACTGTACCTGTAGTATAAGCTCCTTAAGACACCTCTTCCCATCCTTTGCACTATTGTTTTCATAACTTTTGTTTGTGTATATGTTAAACCTTGCATATACTGTTATTTTTACCTTAAAGAACCTTTTGTCTTAGTTTGACAGTTTTATTTCAATATAATTGATCTCCAGTAAACTGTACATATAGAAAGTGTACGGTTTGATAAATTTTGACACATATATAAACCTATTAAACCATCACTGCAGTTAAGACAATGAATATACCCATCAGGACTAAAAGTTTCCTTATGGACATTTCTAATTTCACCCTCCTTACTTTCCCTGCATTCCCCTGAAAGACTCCAGCCATTCTCCAGAAAACTACTGATTTGCTTTCTGTCACTACAAATTAGTTTATGTTTTCTACAGTTTCATATAAATGGAATCGTACTCTTTGGTTGGGCTGCTGTAACATGTATCAGTAGTTGATGCTTGTTAATTGCAAGGTAGTATTCTATTTTATGGATATACCACAGTTGGTTTATTCATTGACCTGTTGGTGGACATGTGGGTTGCTTCTGATTTGGGGAAGCAAACTTGCTATGGGGAAGTAAACTTGCTATGAAATTCAATTATTTATATATCCCTTTATTTCTCTTGGGTAAATGAGTGTAATGGCTGAATCATATGGTACATGTATGTTTAACTTTTTAAGAAACTGTTTTCTGAAGTGACCATACATTTTACATTTCTACCAGCAGTATATGAGTTTCTCTACATCCTTGACAAGTCTTGCTCTGATAAGTCTTTTTGATTTTAGCCAAACTACTAAGGATGTATTGGTATCCCTTTGTACTACTAATTTGTATTTCCCTAATTACTAATGATGTTGAGCATTATTTCATGTGCTTATTTTACATCTGCATATCTTCTTTTTTGAGATGTCTGTTCAAGCATTTTTCCCTTATCATATTCAGTTTTCTTATTGATTTATGAGAGTTCTTTATCAATTCTGGATATAAGGCCTTAATAAGATACATGATTTGCAAGTATTTTTACCCAGTCCGTGACTTTTAATTTTCTTAACAGTGTCTTTTGAAGATGAGAAATCATGGTAAAGTCCAATTTGTCAATTTGTTCTTTAATGGGTCACGCTTTGGTTGTGTTTCTAAGAAATCTTTGCGTAACTCAAGGTCAGTCAGAAAGGTTTTCTCCTATGTTTTTTTCCTAGAAGTTTAGTAGCTTAGGTTTCATATTTAGGTCTGTGATCCATTTTGAGTTAATATTTGTATGTGATACAAAGTAAGTATACAGAACTCTTTGTTGAATAGACTCTTCATTCTCCATTGAACCTTACTTCTAACTTTGTTAAAAGTTGGTGGTACATATAAATATGGGTCTGTTTTAAATCTCTCTATTCTGGGGGCCCCTGGATGGCTCAGTCAGTTAAGCAGCTGCCTTCAGCTTAGGTCATGATCCCAAGGTCCTGGGATCAAACCCCACATCAGGCTCCTTGCTCAGTGGGGAGCTTGCTTCTCCCCCTGCTTGTGCTTCCTCTCTGTCTTTCTCTCTGTCTCTCTCCCCCTCTGTCAAATAAATAATATGTGGGAAAAAGCTCTCTATTCTGTTCCATTGACCTGTTGGTCTGTCTTTAGGACAATAACGTGCCATCTTGATTACTGTAGTTTTAAATAAGTTTTGAACTCAGTATTCATACATCAACTTTGTTTTACTTTAACTTTTTATGTCCTTTGCATTTCCATATGAATTTTAGAATTAGTTTGTCAATTTCTGCCCCAAAAAAGCCTCCTGGGATTTTGACAGGAATTATCTAGAATACAGAGTGTTACGTTTGCATAGTATTGTGTTAACTGAAACATGTACATATTGGAGCCAAGTCCTCACCTTGTATGGTTTTAACATGCACGTTTTTTCACTTAACACAGTACTTTGCAAAGCAGGTACAGACTGTTTATAGAATAATTTGAGAATTGAGTGCTGTGGTCCCAATGTTTGTCCCCTCCCTGCCAAATTCATATGTTAAAATCCTAGTGCCCCATGTGATAGTATTAGGAAATGAGGCCTTTCAGAAATGATTAGGTTGTGAGGATGGAGTTCTTGTGAATGGGATCAGTCCTCTTATAAAAGAGACAACACAGAGCTCCCTAGCCTCCTTCTGCCACAAGAGGACATAGTAAGAAGGCACTGGCCATGAACCAGGAAGAGGTCTCACCAGGATGCAGCTATGTTGGTACCTTAATCTTAAACTTTCCAGCCTCTAGATCAGTGAGAAATAAGTTCCTGTTGTTTATAAACTACGCAGTCTGTGGTATTTTGTCATGGTACCCCAAAAAGGATAACTATTACTAACATGTTAACAATATTGAGTCTTCAACCCATCAACACAATATCTCTCTTTTATTTGTATTTTTAAAAACATCTCTCAGCAGCATTAGTTTTTAATGTAAATGTCTTTCACATATTTTGTAAGATTTATCTCTATGTATTCCTATATTTGATGTGATTGTAAATGGCACTTTTTTAGTTTCAGTTCCCATTTTTTTGCTGCTGGAATATATAAATACAATTGATTTATATTTCAGTCTTCCACAGTCTTGCTAAACTCAGTGGGTCTAGTAGCTTTTTTTGTAGATTTCATATGATTTTTTACATGAAAGAGTATGTCAGTTATGTCATCTTTAATGTAGTGAACATTACCTCCTTTCCAATTTACACTTCTCTTGGTTTGGTTTTCTTGCCTTACTGCATTGGCTAGAACCTCCAGTATAATGGTGAATAGAAGTCATAAGAGCAGACACTGTCTTATTCCTGATCTTGTATCATAAAGTATCATGTTAACTGTTATGTCTTTTGTGGATAACCATTTTCAAGTTGAAGAAGTTGCCTTTTCTTAATTTGCTGAGGTTTTGGCGGGGTGGGGGGGTTGGTTTTTTTTTACTCAGGAATGGATGATGGATTTTGTCAGATTATTTTTCTGACATTTCTGACGTAACTCATTTATTGAGATAATCATGAGTATTTTTCTTTTTAGTTTATTAGTGTAGTGAATTACATTGATTTTTATAATGACAAACCTATATTCTTGGAAACTGGATGTTTGTAGTTTTCTCCTTTTTTTTGGTAGTATCTTTGTCTGGTTTTGGTGTCATGGGAATGCTAACCTCATGGAATGAGTTGGAAGTGTCCCTACCTTTTCAGTTTTGGGAGATTGATTTGTGTAATATCTCTTTTTCTTTTTGTCTTGATCACTCTGGCTAGAGGTTTAGCAATTTCATTGACCTATTTCAAGAATTAGGGATTTTTTTCCATTTTTCTTCTATTTCATTTATTCCCATTTTGGACTTTATTTTTTGTTCCCTTTCATGTCTTTATTTTTGTTTTATTTGCTCATCTTTTGCTAGTTTCTTAATTTGCAAACTAAAATCTTTGAGTTGAAACCTTTTTTTTTAGAGGGGAGGAGGGGCAGAGGGAGAGGGAGAATCTTAAGCAGGCTCCACCCAGCATGGACCCCAGTGTAGGGCTCCATCTCATGACCCTGAGATCATGACCTGAGCCAAAATAAAGAGTTGGATGCTTAACCTATTGAGCCATCCCAGTGCCTCTGAGGCCTTTCTTCCTTACTAATGTGGGTATTTGATGCTATAAATTTCACCCTAAGTTCTGCTTTAGTTATATTTTATATTTTTATTCAGTTCAGAAAATTTTCAGTTTTCTCTTTTGATTTCTGCTTTGACCCATGGGTTGTTAGAAGTGTTATTTAATTTCCAAATATTTAAACTCAAATATTGAGTTCTAATTTCATTAGGATCAGAGAACATGCTTTGTGTGACTTGAATTGAATATGAATGAATAAGTTTTAAATTAATTGAGACATCTTTAGTGGCCCACAGTATGGCCCATTTTGGCAAATGTTCCATGTGCAGTTAAGTAGAAGGTATAATTTCCTCTTGTTTTGTGTAGTGTTCTAAGCATATTTCAAGTTAACTGATAGGATTGTTCAACTCTTCTATATCCTCGTGGATTTTCTGCCTATTTGTTTTATCTATTATAATTGTCGATCTATTTCTTAATGTACTGTCATTTTGGTCTTTCCTGTATTCTGAAGCTCTGTTAGGTGCACATACATTTAGGAATGTTATACCCTCTTGATGACTTGACTGTCTTGTTATTATGACCTTTTTTTGTTCTTTTTTTTCCTTTTGCAGTGTGGTTTTTTTCCTTCTGGCTCCTTTTAAATTTTTGTTTTTATCGCTGGTTTTATGCTGTTCATTATTGATGTGCCTTGGTGACTTGTGTGTTGTTGTTGTTGTTTGTATTTTATTTATTTATTTATTTTAAAGATTTTATTTATTTGACACACAGAGAGATCACAAGTAGACAGGCAGGCAGCCAGAGGGGGAAGCAGGTTCCCTGGTGAGCAGAGAGCCCGATGCAGTGCTTGATCCCAGGACCCTGAGATCATGACCTGAGCTGAAGGCAGAGGCTTAACCCACTGAGCTACCAAGGCGCCCCTGTTGTTTGTATTTTAATCTGCTTAAAGTACTTGGAGTTTCTAGTACTTGTATGCAAATTTGGACATTATTTCTTGACAGGTTTTAATTCTGTCTCTACCGGTCTCTCTTCTCTCTGGGGGCTTTGCATGTTAGACCCCTTAGTATCGTCCCACATGTCATTGAGCTTCTGTACTTTAATCTCAGTCTTTTTTTTCTCTTGAGAAACTTTCATGCTTTATATCGGGAAAATTTCTGTTCCATGTCTTTAACTTCACCATTTCATGCATTGTCTAATCTTCTGTTTAGTTCATCCAGTGAGCTTTTCGTTTAAGGTAATGTATTTTCTTCAACTCTAGAAGCTCCTTTTCGATCTTTTTTATTTTTTCTGTTTCTTTCCTCATAAAGTTGCTTTCTTTTAAATCCTTGAGCGTATTCCCAGGATATTTTAATGTTTTTGCCTTACATAATGTCTTCATGTCTGCCATTTATAGGTCTGTTTGTGTTGATTAGCCTTTTCGTTGTTCTGTTTTATAGTTTGCTGCTTCCTTTGATTAGACCAGATTTAGAGTAGCCTTTATTCTAGGGCTTAGTTGAGCTCCATACTTAGATGTGACTTTTCTGAGGTCTCTACTGATTGTCTTTAGAGTTCAGGGAGGCCTCTCTAGAACTTACTAGAACTCCAGTGTCTCCGTGCTCTTTTTGCCCAGCCTCATGGAGTTTCAACCTATGCATGCACAAATTATTATTAAGGTAAAGACACATAGTGTTTTTTGTGCAGATTTTGGAAACTTTTTCTGTACTTAGCTCCATTCTCCTTGGTATTCTGCCCTGAACATTCCATCTTCCTCACAGTTCTTCCTGAACTGTGATCTCTATGTCCTCAACTCAGTGACACTGCCATACTCTGCTTTGTTTCCCCTCCTTGTACTGGGAATTGGGAAATGCTTCCAGAAAGAAGCCAGGCCTGTCATTAAGCATTCACTCCATTCATTTTCCCTCCCATAAGAATCATAATCCTTTACTGCCTGTTGTCCCAATGACTGAAAATATTCAGACTTTTAGTTTAGTGGGAGAAAAAAAGTTCTGTTCCAATTAAACTTTCATGATTAGAAGCAGAAGTCATTATCATGGCATTTAATGTGATTTTAAAGAATCTTAATTCTAATGACTTTACTATTGGGTAAAATTTTGTCAAATACAATGGTAGAACTTAGCTTGTTTCCATTAATGCTCTGCATTTCTGATGTGATTAAAAATAGAAGTTTGTGAGGTTGAAATAGAAGGATAGAATTGTACAGTGCACAAATTAATAGTACAGTAATATGCCAACAATAGCTAAAATTTTTTAGCATTTTAGTGATGCAAGGCACCTTGCTAAAATGTGTCTCAGCTCTCATTACAGTCTTATTGTTTAGGTATTATATTATGCTCATTTTAGAGATGAAGGAATTGAAACTTAAAAGCAGTTAAGTGATGTGTTTAAGCTCACTTACCAGTTGAGTAAAGGGCAGAGCCCAGATTCCAACTCAGTTCTGTCAAACTCCCAAAGCCCTGTTTATCAATACCATGGCCATTCTGCCTTTAAAAGAAGTATACGGGTGGGCTGCCTGGGTGCCTCAGTCAGTTAAGTGTCTGCTGTTGGCTTGGATCGTGATCTCAGGGTCCTGGGATTGAGCCCCACAGTGGGCTCCCTGTTCAGTGGGGAGTCTCCTTCTCCGTCTCCCTCTGCCTGCCCTCTGCTTATGCTCTTGCTCTCTCACACTCTCTGTCTCTCTCAAATAAATAAATAAAATCTTAAAAAAAAAAAGTATATGGGTAGCTGTGACTGTTATGGAATCAGCTTCAGTGTACTGGGAGTCTGGGATGCAATACTTTTGGGCCCCATTTCTAGGTTTTGTACAGCAGTCTTGAGTCAAATTTTTACCTCCTTTTACTTCAAAAGTCAAGTCAGACATCGTTTAAGTAACATTTAAGGACTGGTTTTCCATTTATCAACATGCGAGTAAAAATCTAAGGCAAGGTTAGGTAGTTAGAAACCTTGTCATTGGCTATGATTTTTACTGTAACTCTATGTTAAGGCAGTTTTTTAAGAATGATAAAATACCAGAAAGCAGAATTACATGACTGGAAAGTGGTGGCCAAGTATATAAAAGCTAAGTCCGAAATTATTTTAAAATTAAAAGTTTTCAAAATAAAAGATTTACTGAAGACAGTTCTCTTTGGAGTTTTCCCACCAACTTTCTATATTAATAGATTATTTCATTTTGACTTTTATTTCTAGGTACTGTTTTTCTTATTTTGGTTTAATTTTGTTTTATAATTAAGTAAAACATTTACATGGTCGCAAAGACTAATTTTAAGAAGTGTATCTTCCATCCCTATTATCTTCCTCCTCTGTAAGTAACCGTTTGCATTAGCTGGTTTATTCTTTGTTGATTTTTCTTAAAAATCATAAGTAAACACACAAACATACTTTGCTCTTTCTTACGTAAAAGGTAGCATATTCTACACACTGTTATTTTTTTTTTTTTTTAGTGAGAAAGAGTGCATGCGCGTGAGGAGGGGCGTGGGGAGGGCCAGAGGGAGAGGGAGAGAGAATCTGGAGCACACAACCCACTGAGTGCAGAGTCCACCACGGGGCTCCATCTCACAACCCCAAGGTCATGACCTGAGCAGAAGTCAAAAGTCAGGCACTTAACTGACTGCACCACCTAGGTGCCCCTTCTGGGTCTTTAGGTTTTGGGGGTTTTTCCCCCCACTAATTAATATACATTCTAGAGTTTACTTCATAACAAAATTGTCCTTGTTTCCTTATCTTTCATTAGGTTTACAATCTTCAAAATCTTATTTGGGGGCACCTTGGTGGCTCAGTGGGTTAAAGCCTCTGCCTTCAGCTCAGGTCATGATCCCAGTGTCCTGGAATCGAGCCCCGCATCGGGCTCTCTGCTCAGCAGGGAGCCTACTTCCCCCCTCTCTCTGTGCCTCTCTGCCTGCTTGTGATCTCTGTCTGTCAAATAAGTAAAAATCTTTAAAATCTTTTTGGTAAATATTTATCATCTACTTTATATGTTTTCCATCAAGTGGATGCATGGCATTTTGGAGAAAATGGAGATGTGCAATATGCAGTTTTCACCCTTAAGAAACTTATGGAATTTTAAACTACTTTTTAAAACATATACCTCTCCCTGATGTACAGTAGCTAATCCAGTAATACTTTTATTTTTTTAACCATCTATTTTTCTAGAAAACGCAAGTAGAGGACTTTTGTCATCTATTACAATTTCACTGAATGTGATTTCAGTACTATATATAAGCATCCTAGCAAAAGCATCCCAACATTGACAGCATTTAGATATCTGATCATCAGGTGTGCGTCAGAGAAGAAGGTCGTGTGACATTTAGAAATGCTTTAATTGTAAATAGTCCTGTTAATTTCAGTTCCTATGAAGTCAGAATGTACCAGATACTCTGGATTATTATAATTTAAAAAAAATCCAGCACCCCTTTTCCTCTATATTACTCTAACCATTTTCTTTGTACCATGTTCCTGTCCTGTACCTCACCTCTCTGCACTCTTATCCAGTATTCAATCTTCTCCAATATTCTTTATTACTTCAACAGCCCCACCTCATAAGGTGCTGGACTTATTTCCCTTAAAGACTTATGTGATGGCCATGTGCGAGTATCAGCCCAGATTTTTTTTTAAGAAAGGGGGAGGTGGGGAAGCACAAGCAAGCACGAGCAGGGGGAGCAGGAGAGGGAGAAACAATTTCCCCTGCTGAGCAAGGAGCTGGACGCAGGGTTTGATCCCAGGACCTGGGATCATGACCTGAGCCAAAGGCAAACACTTAACAGACTGAGCCACCTGTCCCCTTCCTCCCCCCCCCCCCCCCCCCCCGGCCAAGACTTTTGAAAGTAGCTCACCTATGGTGCTTTGTCACAGTAGTGGCCATATCTGTGCTAGGCAGGGCCCTTCCAGTCTCTGTGTTGGCTGCCTGGGGGCACTGTCTCGACTCTATTTCAAGATCCTGTGTTCGACTTTGCATCTTTGAATTTAGTATCTTTCCTCAGAAGCCTATCCATAGTATTTGGCTTCTCCCACCTCTTTTGTCCTGGACCTGTTCACCTTATCACTCCTCAACTGTGCATATGACGCCGTCTCTTCCTTCCCTCTCCCCTTTCCCCACATACCCTGTGTGTTTCCTGATCTTTTCAGTCACTCTACATTGCTTCACTGGAGAATAACCTTTGTCGCCAAATCCACAAATACAAAGCTAGGAAATGTATCTGTCTAGTCTTCTGAGGAAGGACTTTGTATGCTGCCTCATGCACTGGAGGTTGCAGCAAGATTAAATGGCTGTAACTAGTGAAGGAAAATGTTTCAAGAAAGTTCATAGGGATGCCTGGGTGGCTCAGTTGGTTAAGCGGCTGCCTTCGGCTCAGGTCATGATCCCAGCATCCTGGGATCGAGTCCCACATCGGGTTCCTTGCTCCGCAGGGAGCCTGCTTCTCCCTCTGCCACTCTGCCTGTGCTCGCTCGCTCTCTCTCTCTCTCTCTCTCTCTGACAAATAAATAAATAAAATCTTTAAAAAAAAAGTTCATATAATTTCATTACATAAATGTAGATTTGGTAATCTGGCACCTACCACAGTAATTAAAGCATTTCCTACAGTGAAGGCTTTTGAGAAAATAAACACTATGCAAGAAGTAGCCCCACAAAAGCCTTTTTTAATTCAGAAAATTGATTCCATGCTCACAAAATCAGCATTTTCTCTCAGCAGGCACCGCAACTAACGACATTAATGAGACCATGCCATATTTTTTTAAAAAAGAAAGAAAAATCGGCAAAACAGAGAATTTTAAAAGGAAGTTATTTCTAGTGGTCTGCTTGAAGATTGTAATTAACCAAGAAAAAAAGCAATTTTAATTGTGGTTTTTAGTACTTATTACCAGTGCATCAGATGACTTCTAAAAATCATTTGTAGAGTGCTTATGTTAAAATATAAAATGAGTATAGTGTAGTATAAAATGAGTGCTTATGTTAAAGCAGGAGAGCCATCGGTCTATAGGACCAAGCCTCGGATTTAGTTGATAGTATCCAATACCTGAATGAATCTTACCATGGTTTAGATGATGCCTTTTGAATTTGTTACTGTAACAAAAGGGCTTTTTTTGTTAATATTACGATGAGAACAAACACTAAATTGCCTAATGAATGAAGTTAAAACAATAAATAGCTTGAAATTCCTTATTTTTGTTGATGGAGATATGCTTTGGCAGCCCTAGCATATCTCATCAGCTTTGTTACCCTTTACAAGGAACTTTATAATTTGTAGTATGTAAAATAACAGTTCCCAGAAAAGAGGAGAGCCATGACCAGTGTTGAACTTCTTACAAAGCAAACGTGTCACAAATTGCTGGTGTCACCTTAGCAGTTTTAGTTGGAAAGCTGGACTTTTTAAGGACACTGGTTCACAGCTGTGCTCTTTTTTCTGTCTTCTATATCTCAAGTTTTTTTGTTCTGTTGTATTTTAGATGTGTGTTTCTCGATATGTATGTATAAATATTCAGCAAATGGTGGGTTGATGCCTGTGTAAGAAAATCTTCACTCCCAGCTCCAAAAATTCTGAAGCTTTGTATGTCATAGAGAATTGGTGAGAGAATATGACCAATTGAATATTTTTTCCTAAATCACTTGAAAATCATTGTTATACTTTTTTCTTAATATATGGATAATTTATACCCTGTAGATTGGAATACATGTTGGAGCCCAAGGAATGGGTTAGGGTATAATAAAAAGAAAAAGTACACCGCCGACTTTATAAATGAAAATTCTAAATATAGATAAGTATATATCCCTATCTTTAACATATTTGTGTATTTTTTCTAGTGGCTCTTATAACAAGGAGCACTTATTATTTCCTTATAATTACATTTTTATTTAGTTTTTAAATTTGTAAACATTCAAAACCTCTGTCGTCTTGACTTTACTGATGTTTCCCTTTTCTTCACTAATCATTAATATATGGTGTTGGATGAATTAAATATAAAGTTCTATTCTGGTTCTTTAAACTTTTATACTTTTATCTAAGTAATATAAGCACATAGGTTTTAAAAGTTAAGTCATATTACTTCTAATAATAGCAAAATGCAATTTCTGTTCTAATTCATTACAAACCCTCCAGTCTGTTATCTGAGATAACCACTTTAATCATTTTTTTCTGTTTCTTTTGTAGCTATGCACATATGCTTATATTACTACTTCTTGATTTTATAGTTTTAGATATTATCAGTTATTGATGTACTGCTGCAAAAGATGTAGCTCTCCTGTGTTGCTACCCCCGTCCCTCTTCACTTTCCTTTTCCCATTTTTATAACATTCATATCTGAGTCATCAGTGTAATGTGATTATATTTCTTATGTAATTTATTGCTGTGCCATGAATAAATAATTGACTTATTTCTTTGCTTTGTTTTTCTTTATATTATAGCTAACTCACCCTCAGACTGTCCCACTGAGCTATATGTATTCTCAGTATGTTCAACCTCATTGGATAATTTATCTCATTTTTTGTCTTGGCAACAAAAAGCTGCTTCTTGCCCTTCATCTATCTGTTTCATTCAAAATTGGTTGCAGTCTTGGCCTACTGGACTGTCATCATGGGAATTCTCTTTGCCTTTCATTTGTGCTAGATTTCCTGTTTCCTAGATTTCCTATATTTTTCAATTTTCATCTTCATTTTGGCAAGGTATGCCCTCTAGTAAGTTCCAGAGAAAGGTACGTTTTTTGAGGTATGTGAAAATGCCTTTATTGTACTCAAGCAATTTGATAATTTCACTGGGTATAGACTTCTAGATTAGAGGTCACTTTCCCTCAAAATGTGGATAAAAGCTTATATTCTGAGGGGAGCCTGGGTGGTTTAGTCGGTTCAGGGTCCTACTCTTGATCTCAGCTCAGGCCTTGATCTCAGGGCCTTGAGATCGAGCCCCACATTGGGCTACGCGGTGGGCTGGGAGCCTACTTTAAAAAAGAAATAAAAGCTTATACTCTAAAACCCAGTGACTTGGGTTCACATCAGCTGTGTGGCTTGGGCAAGTCACGTAACCTCTCTGTACCCGTTTCCTCATCTAAAAATTGAGTGTAATAATCTTTCCTACCTCTAGAGCTATTGAGAAGATTAACACAAGTAAAGCACTTAGAACAGTGCCTAGCCCTTTTTCCCTTTCTCTGTAAACCTTAATGATGTTCTCTTTACCCCAATACCCTGAAATTTCATGGTGCTGTGTAGTGTAGGCATTTTAAAAAGTTATTATGCTGGGTTCTTAGAAATCTGTTTAAATCTGGAAAGGCATTGTTCTTAAGTTCAGAGAAGTTTCTTTTTTTATTTCTTAAATAAATTTCTTCTCCCTGCTTTCTGTATTCTCCCTTTCTGCCGTTTCATGTTATTTAAATAATATCAGAGTTCACAGGATTGATTTTTATCTCTAACCTTTCCCCCTATTTCCTTTTGTTTTTTGGTCTTTCTGTTCTACTTTGAGATACTTTCTCAATTTAATGTTCTAACCCTTTTATTTGAATCTTCTGTTTTAAGTCTCATTTTTTAAAATTTTCAAGTCCCTTCCTAAATGTCTGTGTTTAAATTATTAGTATTGTGCTCGCTTCAGCAGCACATATACTAAAATTAAATTATTAGTATTATATAGTTTCCTGTTTTTCATAGGTTTCATTCTTCTCTATCTCAAAATACTGTATTTTTAAAAAATTTTCTCTGCCTTGTTTTTATAGGAAATGGTGTTCTCAGAAATAATTTTTTTCTATTTTTTAAAAATCTCTTTCTTTTTAGAAGCTTTCCCCAAATGTATGGTGATCCTTGGCTGCTCTTTCATTTTTATGATGAAAGTATTGAGTTGCCTAGAACCTCTGTATACATGGGTAACTTAATATAGGTGATCCAACAAGGACTGGACCATTTTTCAAAGCCCCCATGGATATTAGTATCTGTAGGTCTTTTGTTCTTAAGCAGGTCAGGTTGACAGTGAACAATCTTTCAGTCGTCTACTTTGGGATAGGGGTGTATTATTTGGAGGGTGAGGGGGTGATGGCTGTACACAGGTCTAAGCCTGATGACAGTGGTTCTAAGCTGCCTTGAGGAAGGAGGCTGAGGGTTTTTATTTTAACATGTTTTATTTAACACGTAAACTTTACGGTTAATCCTCCTGTTGAAGTATGGTGCTTGATTTTGACCAGAGCTATGAGTGTGGTATCCAGAATCTCCAAAGAGTTTGGGAGGGGGTCATAATTTTCTTGGTCAAGAATATCTAGGGTCAGGCTGCCTCAGCAAATGTTCATCCAATCCTTTTGTCTGCTCCAACATTCAGCTTTGCCTTCAAAGATGTTTCCTTTTCTTAAAATTTTTCGTGCATTTCCTTTTCCTAAAACTTTCTTGGGAACACTTTGATAGGCATATCAGCTTGCTGTTTACTGGCTTGCCTTGTTGCAGACAATATGTCAGTTCAGGTCAAAAAACAAATACCAGAAAGGATTAGATGTGCAAGAAATTTATTAGGAAACTACTTCTGCATGAAAACGAAAGGGGGAGGAGCCAGAGGAGGCTGGGAGAGCCATCACAGGTTACAAAGGTCTGACTTTTTTGGGAGGAGACAGGGTAAGAAAAATCTTAGACTAAGGTGCAGTTCCAAGACCGTTTTGGTGAGGCCTATTGGGAGTCCTCAAGCCAGTGTTGGCCATCAGAATCCTGTATCATAGAAATGAGCCTGCTGCTTTTAGTCACTGGCTGAGAGTAGCCTGTGAAAGGCATGGTGTTGGTGGGATCACAGTGATGGATTCCTAGTGCTACACTTGGGATTGTCAGTTGTTTGCAATCCCCATGGTCAGAGATTGGGAGTCTCATCTTATGGCTCCCACATTTGGATTTCAGCTTTCTCTGATCCGCTAACTTTGCCCATTAACTTCTACCATCCAAGATTTTGTTTCCCTACCTAGTGTGCTGCTCCCTCTTCTCATTCTCTTAATCTTTGTGGGTTTAGCATTTAGACCACCATATTTCAGTAGAATTATTGGTTTACTTATTCACACATTTGATTTATGATTCCCTAAATCATACACATTATATATTTATTGTATGAATCTCTGGTTAACCTCTCCTACAATATAGCCCTCTCTGGTCTTATAATGATCATGATTTGGAACTTTCTGGGAGCAACAGGAGCTAAGGATGAAGACCTAAGCAGGGGCCACTTCACTGGGGATCTCATTCTTCATTATGCAGAAAAATTGTGGGAGAGAGGGTGAGGGTGGTGGTTATTAAAACACTGGTTGATCTTTGGGCCCCTTTCTCAGTCCAATCTAGTAGATCTGGGGTGTGGGCCGGGAGTTTGTTTTTAAAATAAGTACTGTAGTGATTCCAAAAAGCTCCAAATGGACCAATAAACCACATCTAAGGGGAATGGAGTTTGAGTGTGGGAAAATATAGTCAGATATGATTGACTTTTCCTTTTAGAGCTCTTTGACCATGGTTATGAGGATGAGATTTGAGGGCTTTTGCCATTGTCTAAATAAGATAAACGATGGCCTCAACTAACTCCCAGATGGCAATTGGGATGGACCAAAAAAAAAAAAAAAAATCTGTGAAGTCTTAAAGAATAGAATCAGATAACCTGATTAGTATTTGAATATCTTCTATGTGGGAGCTTTGTCTGTCTCCCCCCCACACACACACACACCTACCCATTCATTTATATCAGTGTATTTTTTCAGCTCTTTTTTTCTCTTTTATCCTTATGGTACTCCCATTATGCATATGTCAGTGTGTTAATTGGTGTCCCACATTTCTCTGAGGCTCTGTTCATGCTTTCTTCTTTTTTCCTCTGCGTTCTTCAGATTGCATAATCTCTGTCAACCGATCTTCAAGTTTGGTGATCCTTCTGCTAGTTCAATTCTATTTCTGAGCCTTTCTAGTGAATTTTTCATCTTGGTTATTGTACTTTTAATCCCAGAATAAATATTTGCTCTTTTCTATAATATCTCTTACCAATACTCTCTATTTGAGATGTTGTCATACCTTCCTGTAATTCTTTAAGCATGAATTTCCTTTAGTTCTATGAATACATTTATAATAGCTGCTTTGAAGTCTTAACTCCTAAGTCCAACATCTTGACCCCCTCAAAGGCAGTTTTTATTTTCTATACTTTTAAAAACCTGTGTTAGTGTCACACTTTCCTGTTTTTTGAATGTCCTAAATTTGTGTCACAGCAGCTCTGGATATTGGCCCCTCTCCCACACCCTAGGGCTTGTTCTTATTTGCTTATTTAGTGATCTGCTGGGTTAGTTCACTGTAAACTCCGATGTCTCTCTCCACCACACTTGGGCATGACCACAACCTTACTGACAGTCAAGAATGACTTTGTCTTTACCTGAGGTCTCTTTGACTGTCTCGTCCCCTGATTTCCCATTAAAATGATCTACCTCTATTCATATCACCTGGTACTAATTGCTAGCTGATTCTGTTTTTGACCATGCCCTGTGGTGTAAATTGCTCCATAGTCTAATGCAGTTCAAGTCTGGCCCCTCGTCAGGGGCAGGTTTTTTTTAGTCTATTAAGCTTGCTCTATTCTCCTCTAAGCAGAATCTGTGTAATGTGGAGCAAGAGCAGGGCAAATGGGGAATTCACTCCTCACTAGTTGCTCCACCTAGATCCTCCCTAT
Source organism: Martes martes (assembly GCF_963455335.1). Lineage (NCBI taxonomy): Eukaryota > Metazoa > Chordata > Mammalia > Carnivora > Mustelidae > Martes > Martes martes. The sequence continues at coordinate 35,193,941 of NC_137897.1, read as the reverse complement.
AGAGCAGGTCTTTCTCTGTTGGAGGAGGAAAGACATGAACTGGTCCCCCCTCCTGGATGCTACTAGCATTCAGTATGGATCCTTCACACGCCAGGTCAGGGAGGATGACATCTGCCAGTGTTCACCAGGTGCTAAGTGTACTCAGACAAGGTCTTCCGCTGAGGAAGTTGAAGGAGATGAGAGCTACCACTTAGCTGCCAAGCCCAACTCTGTAGCTCTCTTACAGCACAGAGCGGTGGGACTGCACTCTTTACCAGCTCCCGCACCTGGATAATCTGTTCTGAGCTGGAGGTGGGTGTTGGGGAGTGGGTGCTACCATCTGGCTTCTACCACCCACTCAACATACGCCTTCCACAGCATGGAACTGTGCAAAATGGGATCTCCCAGTGTTCACCAGTTGCAAAATCCGACCCAAATAGCTCATCCACCTCAAGGAGCTGATCTGCCCCTAAGATGCTGGGCCCCTTAGAACAGTTCCAACCCAAGGCAGAGCTGTGGAGGCACAGGTGCAGTCCTTATCCTGGATTTCGCAGCTTTCCATTGTTCTTTGTTTCTGTGGATTTTACTGAGTAAGTGTTTCTCAATTTATTGTAAGCCCTTTGGTCAGTCTCTGGAGACTTTGGTGGTTAATTTGACCAGCTAAATCAATCAATCAGTCCAATCAATCAATCAATCAATCTCTCTCTCTCTCTCTCTCTCTCTCTCTCTCGGGAAGGTTTCCCTGAACTTAACACAGCCTCCAGCAGCCCTGCCCAATCATTATATTTGTAATGATTCTGCACATAATGGCAAAGTAATTTTTCAAAAATACAATCAGATGACTTGAATTGAAAGGACTAAACTCAGATTTTTTGGAAAATAATTATGATCTTACTACTGAAATTTGCTCTGATTGCATTTTATTTTAATTGAGACCTTATATTTCGCTTTTGAGAAATAGCTTACCTGTCAGGTTTATCTTTGGAATTGAGTAGTTGTAGAGCTAAGAAGCAGTATAGTGAAGTGGGAAGTGCATAGGTACTGGGGCCAGACAGTCTGGGTTCAAATCCTTGTTCTACAGTTGAGTTGTAGGGGTGAGTTTCTTAACTGCTCTTGCTTCCACTGCTTCATGTGTAAAATGGGTATCATCTGCCTCTTCTGGTTGTTGGGAGGGTTGAATGAATTGACAGATCCCAAATCAAGCTTGATTCAAAATACTCATCAGATGTTTGTGTTGGGCATGTCAAGGGCAAATAATCATCTCATCTTTGTATTATCAAGACTAATGATACTTCTGTCTATAGCCAGAGATATTGATGATATTATCTGTCTAAATAACTTTAATATGATCTTTAGTGTCATCTAGTTGCCCTTTTTCCCACTAGAGGAAAAAACTAGATCTTCCACTCCACTTCTTTTGGAGTTATGATCATTTAACTAATGAAGTTCTGGTACATACTCTATGCAGTGACCTAGAAATGTTAGGCGTACGTTACATTTGTGTAAAGCTAGTGCATTTAATAGTGAGAGTACCTTGAAGTTTTCCATTTTAAGTCATGGTAATACAATATGCAGAATAATATTAGTACCCAGTTAGTTACACATAGATGTCACTTTCTTTTTTGGTCATATTCTGAAAACACTTCAGTCAATATGGTGGTACTACCTGGAGTAGATTGCCTCAAATTTGGGACATTTTTAGAGTTGTCTTCCAATAAGGTATGGGACAGCAGAAAGATTGCTTGTTGGGAGTCAGAGGCTGAGTTCATCTTCCAGTTATGCAGTGAACTAGCTGTGTAACTGGACATGTCACTTGCTTTTCTAGGATCTCATTTTTCTTATGAGTAAAATGTGAGGATAGAGAAGAACACGTGATATTGGTTCTCTTACTGTCCTTCCCATTTCTAACTCTCTGATTCTAATGTGAGCCAGAAGATGTAATAGACATCGGTCAAGTAGAGTTCTGTGTGCTTGGTGCTGCCTTCCAGCAGGGTTGGCGGGAATGGAAATCACCAGCAATATAGTACAGTAGGGCAAATGATGAGATACTGAGGTCTGTCTGGGGGTGGGGAAGAATGTTCTTAGATCACAGCAAGGTGTGCCTGTGTCAGCTGGGGAGATTGTCAGGGAGAACATTGAGGCAAAGTGTGAGTGTAACTCCCAAGTTACAAGCAGAGAAGGAAGCACATGGAGTGTCAAACAGGAAGCAGCATTTTCAAGAGCATAGAGAGCATGGGCCAAGAGGGGAGGGTTGTAGACATTGCAGGTAGTTCAGGATGGGGATGTTGGGGAGGATGATGGATGAAGCTGGAAAGGAATGTAATATATGGGACATCCAAAAAAAAAAGAAAGAAAGAAGCAAACCTAACTTACTTGACTAAGAAGCAAGAGAACTTGGTTCCATTTTCAGTTATGTTGCTTAATAGCTCTGTGGACCCAGTTAAGTTGTTGGCCTTAAAATCATTTTTGGAAGGCTTCCAAAGCCAAACTGAGAGATGATAATGTCTTGGTATATGCAGTGCAGAGCAACGAAGGGTTTTGGAGTGATGTGATAATACCTGTTTTAGAGTGAAACTGTGGTGACAATTTAATGAGTAGAATGAAAAAAGGAACTAGAGGCAAAGAAACCCATTAAAAGACCCAGACAAGAATCCATGAGGGCTGAAACTAGGATAAGTGCAGGAAGGGGCAGATCATTTTGACAGGTGTTGCAGAAATAGAGTGAACAGGTTTTGGCAGCTACGTGTCGGAAGTGGGTGAAAGGTAGTAGTTGACGTTGAGGATGAGTCCAAGGGCTGTCTGGAAGAATAATGATGCTGGTAGTCAGTAGGCCACACACATCTATCTGGCTCTGTGGATTCTCCTTCACTTTTCTTTTAACCAGTGTTACCATTGGATACTTTGAATACCTGTATTTTTACTTATTTTCCCAAATAATCCTGTGATTAGGTTCAGATTCAGTTCTGTATAAGCTGTATTACCCAATTTTCCCAAAAAAATTGTAGATGAAAAACTGCAAAGTAAAAGTAAGTTTAGAACCGCATAGTGGTGTGGCTTAGTAATTGCGTGTTCACGCTGCCAACTTCTTGTTCTCAGACTTGGTTTGATCGACATTCGGTAAAGGTAGGAAAGAATTATATCCACCAAAGATGGTCAAAGGGAAAGGACACAGAACTTAACTGTGCACATGCTCTGTGTCCCACACTATGGCAAGTACGTCCCCATACTTAACCCCCATACCAGGATTAACTTCAACTCTGTTTGAGAGCTGTGCTCTTACTCTTTTGATTTTATAGGTGAAGAAACTGATGTTCAGGATTATGGAGCTATTAAGTGATTAGGCTATAAAGATAAGATTTAAAGATAGAACTTTGGGGGGTGCCTGGGTGACTTGTCAGTCAATCAAGACCAACTCTTGATTTCAGCTTGGGTCTTGATCTCTGAGTCATGAGATCGAGCCCCGCATTGGGCTCTACAATAGGTGTGAAGCCTGCTTAAGATTCTGTCTCTCCAGGGGGCCCGGGTGGCTCAGCCGTTAAGTGTTTGCCTTGGGCTCAGGTCATGATTCCAGGGTCCTGGGATCGAGCCTCACGTCTCGCTCCCTGCTCCGCGAGGGTCTGCTTCTCCTTCTGCCCCGAGCTTGTTGCGCACACGCGTGCGCTCTCTCCCTCCTCAAATAAATAAAATCTTAAAAAAAAAAAAAAAGATTCTCTTTTCCTCTGCACCTCCCCCTGCTCATGTGAGCATGCACTCTCTCTTTCTCTCTCTCTTAAAAAAAGTTAGGCCTTTTGACTACAAATCTGTTGCTCTCTTATATCATAACTGCCTTCCTGTAGAAGAGTGTTAGTATTTGGAAAGATAAGTGCCAGCTCTGTAGAAATAGGGTGACCAACAATTTCGGTTTGCCTGGGATTGAGGGCAGGTTCTCAGGATACAGAATCTTCAGTGCTACAACTGGAAAATCCCAGACAAACCAGGATGAGTTGGTACTCTTCTGGAAAAGTCACTTTTGTGAAATAAACTTTTTATGTAGAATGACCTACAGAAGATCTTGATTGTTTTTGTGTCCCATAATATTGAGACCTGAATTAGGTCTCCTGTTACCACTGAATGCCAAATGGATTCTTAAGTCAGGCCCTGCCTGACTTCCTTCTACTTGTTCTTACTCGCTCTGAACATCCTCCCTTGCCAGGGTTGCACTCAACTGTGTGTGAATCAGATGCTAGAAGCATCTTCACACCTATCGTAGCAGGCTTCACACCTATCGTAGAGTCCAATGCGGGGCTCGATCTCACGACTCTGAGATCAAAACATAAGTTCTGTTAGAAATTCAGATGGAAGAACATCAATTTCTAACAGAACTTATGTTTTACCCAGTCCAAGTTTGATAAAATGACAAAAGAGCTGTTACGAAAAAAGCCAAAGAAGGCAGGTTGATTATAAACATACATTCTTTCAAGAGTAAGGAAATACATATCCTGGCATTCAGCCTACAACAAATGGAGAAAATGTTTAGCATAAATATATAAGATACATTTATTTTGTGTGTGTAAACATACTCTAATTAATAAAGAATTTATAGGGAAACAGGAAATTGGACCACATGGAATCCAAAGGAACTTTCTGTAAATTTTCAAAAAACAAAGAAAAATACACTATATGGTGGCTTCATGCATTCCACAGAGTGTAGTGCTAGGATTGGAGCAGAGGCTAAAATGATATGGGGGATATTGCTTATTTTTTTTAATCTAGTAATGGTTATCCTCAACTCATGCACAATATTATCCCACTGTCCTCGATAGTGCCCGTTGTAAGGAGGCACTAGCTTCTATGGCTTTCCACCTTCTCCAGTACTCTTGTGGCCTCCAGAAGCTAGGTTACATGATTATCTGTCATGATCTTGATCCTTGGACATCAGTATCTAGGCCAGTCTCTTAGGCTTTTGTGCTTTTCTTAAATCTTATGGACAACCTTTGGGTCAGAGTATCTGTCACATTAACAGATTTATAAAATGGTCTCTGATCCCAAATTAGTTAAAAATTTCTGATCTAGATAGCTGCCACATTTTCAGCTACTTAAGTTTGCTACCTCCTGGTTTTGTAGAAAAGATTAAATGAAGACAGATTGTTCTAAGGGTAAAGCAGTGTATTAATTTACTTAAAATTTTACGTTAAAAAGGAGAAATACGGCCTTTTCAGAACTCCCTATGTTTCCCTTAGTCTGAAATTTCACTGTGTGCAAGAAGTATCCTCTCCCTGCTGCCACTTTCTACTGCTATCAGCGATTCCACTTTGAAACTAAAATTTCTACTACTCTTTAAAGCTTCTTGATTAGTTTTTTTTTAATTAAGACTATAAGGCAAGCTTCTTAAATTACGTACACCTATTAGCCATTTGAAGCTAGTGCTATAAATCCAGATTTTGGCAGTGGGCCCAACAAAATAAAGAAATAATTTGGTGGTTGAGGCCGCATGTCCACAGAGCTCTCCATAATCCCTGATTGCAAGTTATTTATCAAAACAGTCAGCTTAAAAAAAAAACAGTTTATTGTTTTTATTGATCCTTTTCACAATGAGTACATATACCCATACTTACTTTTTACTATAAATTTGGTGTTTTACTATTTTTATGAGATGTGTTGGTAAAAGGATTCTGCTGGATGGGGAAACCTATATTTAAAAGAACAAAACTGATAACAAATTCACTATGCCACACAGAATCTTGGCCTCAGTAATTCTTTTATTTATGTATTAGCACAGACTACAAATTGCTTTCTGGGGAAATGTTTGGTCTTGCTGGCAGTGTTTCCTGGGCTGGTCCTATCCTGGAGGAAGGAGGGGTGGGAGGAAGTGGATAGTAAGGAAGCCTATCCTGGCCCATATGCTTGCTGAACTCCTCAGCTATCAGTAAGTAAATAAAAATAGAAGGTAATGATAGGTAAGATAATTAAGAGTATAAAATACAGATATGTGGGTAACATTTTTTGACTGAGAGACATTAGTTGAATTCCTGTCTTATTGCAGGAAGTTTCTTTGTAAACTTGAATGAATAAAAATTTATGCACCATAAAATGAACCCATTTAAGTCTTCAGTCCAGTGGCTTTTAACAAATATATACACTCTGTCATTCCACAAAGTTCCTTCATGCTCCTAAAGAGTATGTTTTTTAAGGCTCTAATGTTGAAAAGTAAGTGAGGCATAAACTGGTATTTCTCTAATTTTCTTCTATAAAATTAGGAGTACCATTTTGAAATAGGTATCTGGTTTTCATAATAGTAAAATGCCCCATCTTTCCACCTTTTTGCAGAGCTTTTTGGTTTACATTTCCCAAAAGGAAAAGCAACAGAGAAATTGTACCTTCTACAAATGTTTAAAATATTGTATTTTTTTTCTTTGTCGGGTACAAAATATCTTAAGAATGGTCATTTATTTGCTTGAGAAAAGCTCTAATACTGAAACTTTATTTGGTTTGGATTTCGGTAACCTCTGCCTTTTCCTTTTATCCGTATAATGAACATCTTACTAGTTGATTGCAAAACAGATTTTCACCCAATTCATGGTTGAGTAACTCCTTGAATAGAAGATTCAGTTATATCTTCTAAGAGACAAATAATTTGGTTTCTCTTTAACCTAATGTTGGCTCTTACCCACCAATAGCTTTTTAAGCAAACGCTCTTCTTTCAGGATTTTAAATCTCAGAAGATAAATATTAATAAAGATCATTGAATTGGTCACCTCTAATTTTATTAATATCTAATTAGTAAGTTCAGTGATTTATAGTACTTTAGTATTGATTAGGAATGACCTGGAGTTTATAAAATGTAAGTCCCTAGAAAATAAATGGTACTTTAGATAATTATTTGCCAAACTCATCCTAATGAAGAGTGAGAGGGAAGACAAGTAGTTCTCAGAATAATTGGCGTGTTTCTACTTTACAGCTTTTAGTTCATAAATGCAGTGTTGAATTCAGTTTAAATTTGGTATTCAACTGGGCAGGCTGTTTTAATGTATTTATCAGAACTGAAAATTTATTTGGGAAATATATTACGAAAACCTCATTGATTTGTAAATGCTTAATGTAGTTAACATTGATTTATAATACTTTTGCCTATTTAAGAAAAATTTTTAATCAAATATTCTCAGTTAATTGTATACTGCTTCCTTTCTTTATTCACCTGAGAGATGAGATTTTTAAACCATGGTATCAAAAATAAAATGTGGGCAAGAATTCAAAGACATTAGAAGCTGCCTGGATTTCTCTTTGTTAAAAAAAGATAATAAAATGCATAGGGTGGTAGTAAAATATGTAAAAGATCAAAGAAATAATGAGTTTGCAGTTAACCCAGATTGGTGTGGGCTTGTCTGGCCTTCTAGTCATCTACTGGTGGAGAAGGTCAACTTCCCTGATTTATAGGAAGATAGCCTCATTAAAGCCAACCTGACCTGTATTCTTGCCAAAGGCAGCTGGGATCTTTAGTTTTCAAGTCGGTTATTATATGAAGGTGGAACTCAGCAACAGAATTTGGCTTTGTTTCTATATCTTTCCAAGATTCTGCTCAGATTCCCCTTTTGAAATATCATATGGTCATTAATTTTAGTATACCAAGGAAAAAATGTTGAGTCAATGACTTTCATTTACTTATTTTGTTATTAATATTGATTCAACTGAAGCATTAATTCTTGTCCTAATTATTTCTGTAACTAGATTAGAATATTCTTTATGTGCATTTGGAGCCTGGGGTCAGCTCTTAGTAAATTTTGCTAACTGTCAAGTTTCTAACACAAGTCGGAAATTGGAAATAAATGACAATATTTATGCATTTGTCAGGAAAAGAACAGTGTCTAGTTTCTAATCATCATTGGTGACCATGCAAGCTGACATAAATTCTTTCCATAACAATCTTGAAGGCTTGTCACCCAAGTTAGTGTTACCGCATTAGCACTGTTGTGTGATTGGATCTCAAGGGCACATGTGAAAACTGTACAGCCCCAGGAGCCATCGTGGCATGAAAAAAAGAGCCCTAGACTTCCATTATTAGTCCTTCTTCCTTTACTTAACTATTCGTGTGATTTCAACAACTTCATCTCACTGAGCCCAGGGCTTCACTTTCCTCCTCAGTAAAATGGGAATTGGTATATTTATCTCACAGGGTTATTATAGTTATTAAACAAGGATTTATAGGGGGCAGTTAAACTCTCAAATGTTGTATTGAATAGTGTAAGGTCATTCAGTAAATCTGGAAGTGTACAAAGGGCAGGAAAAGTATGGTAAATGTTGACCACTGTTTTTGTGTTTGGTAGATTAAACAAGATAAAATAATTTAAAACCGCCAAATGAAGGACTTAGATTAACAGTAGTGAAAAAATTCCAGATTTAAGTTGTTAACTGATGGATTTGGATTGTTAAAAGTAGAGTTTCCTTCTATGGAAATGTTTTTAAAAAACACATCTTCTGAGTTTAGAATCTTTATTGAATGACTGGATGTCTTTACAAATATCTGTGTAGGAAATGCAGGAGAGAGGATAAGAATTAAAGGCAGTTTAGCTAGAGCTACACTGTTCCAGTTTGGTAGCCACTAGCTATGTTGTGGCTGTGAACCTTTGAAATATGGCTGGTCCAAATTTAGATGTGCTATAAATCTAAAACACGACCAGATCTCAAAGACTTCCTATAGAGAAGAAACATATTTATAACTTTTAATATGATCATATGTTAATATTACTTTGGATATATTAGATTGCCAAAATATGTTATTAAAATAAATTTCACCTATTTCTTTTTACTTTTTAATGTGACTACTGAAAAATTTAAAATTATGTATGTGGCTCACGTTATACTTCCGTTGGACAGTGCTGATCTGAAGAACAGCTCTCTGCAAGCTAACTCTTAAATTTAGATCCTTTCAAGTTCAGATATTGAGGTCAAGATTGCTACTCTAATACTAAGAATGTCAGAAATTGTTTCTTCAATCCTATTTGTAAATACCCAAATTAGTTTTGATCCATGGTCACATTAACTTGTGGCAGAATTGTGTTACTCTGTAAGTGGCACCCGACTTTTAAAAGACAGTGTGAAGAATTCTCCTAGCATAAGAACAACTAGTAGTAGAATGAACAATACATTCCAGGAAACTTCTTTTTAATTACTTTTTTAAGATGTTATTTTTAAGTAATGTCTACACCTAACGTGGGGCTCAAACCCACGACCCTGAGATCAAGAGTCAGTCACATGCTGCACCCACAGAGCCAGCCCCGCACCCTAGAAACTTCTTTTTAAAAGAGACCACCTGAAACAGTTTCCTTAACTCTCCCTTGCTTGAGGAACAGACTGGAGAGTTCAAGCCTGCGGGGCATAGTTGCTTTACTCTTGGACACCCAGAGTTCTTAGGAAACTGGTGGTGGTGGTGGTAGTACTCATACGTAGTGAGCGGATTGATTTAATTTAAGTGTGTTTCTCCCGTTAGGGTCCGAAAACCAAATATTACTTTCCGTATTATTAGTGCCCCCTTTAAAGGGAAATAAATGGATTATTATAGGCACATAGCTAAGTATCAGGGCACTAAACATAGAAATTATTTTTTAAATCTTTTAAATGTCGAAGGTTACAGATTGCAGTTGAACAAATTGCAAAAATACGAACTGAAAAGATACAAGGAACTATGGAGAGAATTACCAGTCATTATGGACAGAGTAGCACTGGAAAGCAGCCATGGTGACTCGGTCAGGGCACTCACTGGCATGTTCTGTGCTAGTATCTCAGAGCAGTTCATCACAACTTCAAATCATTATCCCCTACTTTTGAATTCTTGCTACTCTGCCTCATGAGTTGGTTCGTAGGAAAATGCTATTTTTAGTTTGCTATATCAGCAAGGAATTAATAGCACTTAATATATCTTTAATTCACATTCACATCTAAAACCAAGCATTCTGAGTTTAATACTCCTGGAATCTATAGTTTGAATGCTTATATAATGCATTTGTATTTTTCAAACCATGATTTTCCATTTGGGCTACTTAGTATACCCATTTAATCGATATCTGAATTATGGAAAATGGTGCCATAATTATTCTAGATGTAAACCATCTTTTGCATCATTGCCCTTATAATTTCAAATATCTTTTTATGTTGTTAGTTTTGTGCTCTTCAGTGCTCTGCTCTTTAGACCCTGAAATGCCAGATCCAGTGATGTTTCAATGGCTTTAGTCTTTGAAGGGAGGGTCCACAGCAATTGTGCCTTGGTTTCGAGGGTGGGTAGATGATGAGAGACTAGGCCAGGAGCACAGTCAGCTGTATATCAAGCAGAACTGTGCAGGTCAGATGGCAGGGGTCTTTAGGACAGCCGCTTCTACTTGCTGTCCTTTGGTACAAAAAGTGGGTATGAAAGTTGCAACACGCTGTGGTTACATGAAAAGGGCAAAATAAAAATTAAAACTCGTGAGCTTTTCGTAAAATCTGGAGGCAGAACATTCTTGAAGAAGGAGAGAGAAAAAAAACGGCGCAGGTATCTGATTTATGTCTCCTGGCTTCAGCCTGGCTTTCCAGCACACTTGTCAAAAGCCTTCCTCACAGTTAGGACTTTTCTGCACAAAACCCACACCTGATTCACACCTCTCCTCTCCTGCAGGACCTTCCCAAGCACTTTTGGAGATGGAGACCATCTTTCATGTGCCTCTGGCCTCTTCCTTTCCCATGAACACAGATTTTATTTATTTATTTTGAAGAGAGAGCGCACAAGCAAGTGGGGGGAAGGGCAGAGGGAGAGAGAAAATCTCAAGCGGGCTCCCCGCTAAGCGCAGAGCTTGATACAGGGCTCCATCTCAGGACCCTAAGTTCATGATCTGAGCCGAAAGAGCCACCCAGGTGCCCCCCACAGCCATTTTTTCGTGGGAATCCTAGCGCTGGCCCCTGAAGGTGATTGAGTAGACTCTGCAGGCCCTGCATCCCCTCCAGCCTGCCCTATTTCATCTGCGGTGAGGAAGGCGCTTGTAGAGGGTAATAGTCATCCAGCCAGTGGCAGACCCGGCCCCAGGTTTCCAACTGTAGATCCCATGGGCTTTTCATCACTGCCACTTACACAATGTTTTGTTTTTAAACAGCAGCAAAAACAAAAATCAAACCTTCTTTAACTTTGCCATTCCTTTCCTACAGCCAGATTCTTCTGATTTGATCATGTCTAAACCTGGCATGGCATCATTGAAGGATTGCTGACTTTTGAGTTGGACAGGCCAGGACTCAGACCTAGCCATTGTGGTAGCTGTGTGATCTTGAACACATTTCTAAGCTTCCGCTTCCTCACCTGTAAAGTATCTACCTTGTAGGGTTGTTGGCTCAGCAAGGGTAATGACTCTATTAAGTACTTGGCCCAGTGAGAAACATGATAAATTTTAATCTGTTATTACGTAATTGTCTCCTGCATACGGACTTCAGACCTGACCTCTCCACAGAACTTGATCTTGCCCAGACTGCTAATGGTCTTCGGCTGACTCTTCAACAGCCTTGTCTTAGCCTTCTCCAACTACGCATGCCTTGATTCCCTCTATTCCCTTGACTTTCTTAATACTGTATTATTAATTCTTCCTTTTCCAGTGGGTTCTCTTTTGTCTAATTTACTGACTTCCTTACACAAGTTTTTCTTACACAAGACTTTCTTACACAAGTCTTCTGTAGTTCAGTCTACAACGATTGCTCTTATTGACAAAGCCAAGTTGAATTAATAAATCAGAGAGGAAATAACATTGTCTCTTTTGCTTCATGTAGTACATCCTCATGCTTGGTTCTTCTTTACCTGTTTGCCTTTTACTTCCAAATATAAAAATGTCACACTGGATTTTATTCACCTGCAAACAGGTAAAACTCCAGCGCTATTGACACAGGAAGGCTTTAGTTCTCTTGTTCCCTGTGGACATGGCAAGGGATATCTATGCCCAAAATGTGTTCGTACAATGATGACAATGGTATGGACAGTTTTATTTTCCAAATAGTGTTCTGTAACTTACACAGTAGACTTACCTACATTGTGTGAATTTGTTCTTCAAGATAACACCATAACTGGTGTCCTGAATTATTAAATATGTTTTATAGATGATGTAAAATAAATTTCTGACTTTGATGCTGGGTGGAAGCAGTGCCTTTACTGTTTAAATCATACTGTATTTTGCACTTTATTCCATGTAACTTTCCTGCTGTGTATCTGTAAATGCTAGATTTTAAGCTGAAGAATAGACAACGTATTCTTACCCACTTTAGGGAAAACTAAGAAAAAGAGGTACAATTCAAAACAGCAGATTGAGTTATTTATTACCAGATCAAGAAAGTTATAAATTTTAAGACTTGATTATAAGGGTTTTGGGGAAAAGTATTCATGCTATTTACATTTCTTATTAATAAGAGCTGGTGTGCCTGGCTGGCTGAGTTGCTGAAGCATGCAAGTCTTGATCTCGGAGCCATGAGTTCAAGCTCCATGCTGGGCATAGAGCTTAATTACTTAAATAAATAAAAATAAGAGCTGACTCTGTAATAGATAGATAGATAGATTTCAACTGGTAAAAATATGAAAAAGTTATATCATCAAAGACTTTAAAGGGTAAAAAACCTTAGTTTAAATGGGGGATTTCATCTCTTTAGTTAGAGAAGTCTTCATGTTACCATAGATCACATCCATTCATTCATCATTCACTCTGATTGTCTTTTGTTCTTACCTAACAAAGTATGTGCTGTGTTTGTTTTGCAGATCTAAAGCGGGAAGCCAGTATCTGTCATATGCTGAAACATCCCCACATTGTCGAGTTATTGGAGACATATAGCTCAGATGGAATGCTTTACATGGTTTTTGAATTGTGAGTGTATATTTTTATTTTCTTAAGGGTTAAAGTTTCAGCAGTGCTGGTTTGGGATAATGCTAACACTTTTAAAATTTAACAATAGTTGTGAGCTCATCTGTTTAAAAAAAGTAACCAGAATAAAAGGATTAGCTCATCTTAAGGTTCACAGTGGCTGAGGAAGCAAAAGTTGGGCATATTTAGTTAACCTTCATTTTTAGTATACTTCAGAGATGAGGCTATAGAAAGAGTTCAGATGAATAGCAGGCCCCAAAATATAAAATTCTGACCATAGGATTCTTATTGAAGAGAAGTGGGATGGGAGTAGAGGTCTCCATGTTGGAAACCTCTCTGGCAACGAAAAACAAGTAACAACAGACTTCACTTCCTATTTTGATATAATTACCACATTGGCATATATTAAGGAAATTCTGTAGATCACACTGTATTTGATTTTAATAAGCCACCTGACATGTTTGTCATAGAGTTTTTGTCAGTAAGATGGAGAAATGTGAGCTAAGGATATTATAACTGGGTAGTTTTGTAGCTGATTGGACAATTGTGTCCAAAGAGACTGTATAAAGCTTTATGGGATGGTATCCTGTTCTTTCCAGAATTTTAATCGGCGACTTTGATTAGGATTTCTCACAAGGTGGTAATCGAGGCATTGGCCAGGACTGGAGTCATTTGAAGGCTCCACTGGGGGTGGATTTCCTTCTAGGCTCACTCACATGCTTGTTGGCAGCAGCCTATTAGACTAAGAGCCTCAGTTCTTCGTGAGCCATTGGCCTAGGCTTCCCCGGGTTCCTTGTCACCGGGCCTCTCCATATGGAAGTCAGTTTAGTAACCTAATCTCAGAAATCACATACCATCACTTCTACCATATTCTGTTAATTAGAAGTAAGTCCCCAGATCCAGCCCACACATAAGGCCAGAGTATTACATGAGGGTGTGAGCACCAAGAGATACTGGAGATCCTTGGGAGCCATGTCAGAAGCTGCTCCCTCCACGGCCCCCCCTCCTAACCATGGAGGGCTGGCTCACACACTGAATTTCTAGATCAAAATTTTAAAATATTTTACAAGTTCGTAGCAAAGGAGCTGAAACAAAAAAAAAAAAAGAAATTTAAGACCAATTAATACAAACTCACTCATTCAGTTATATAAGTGCAAGATCACAATAAGCTTAGTTGCTACTGCTTTGAAAAAGAGAAATGTTTTGAAAGGCAGTTGTTGCAACAGCTTTAAAAAAAAGCCCTGAATGGAACCTTTGGCTACATTAATTAAGAACAGATAGTATTTAGAACGAAGGCCACACTCACACTGTTATTGTATACTACCTGTTCTCCCTGGAGTGTTCATAGTAAGCAGGACACTGGCATGCTGCCGGAAGGGGATAACAAGAGTGGGAAAGAGCCTACAAATTTTGCCCTAGAGCCCCAGCATTCAAAATTTTTGTTGACATACCTGCTAAAAGAATTTTGAAAACCATATACCTCCTCACATACTTTTTTTTTTAAGATTTTTATTTATTTATTTGACAGACAGAGATCACAGGTAGGAAGAGAGGCAGGCAGAGAGAGAGATTGGAGGAAGCAGGCTCCCCGCTGAGTAGAGAGCCCGATGCGGGGCTCAATCCCAGAACCCTGGGATCATGACCTGAGCCGAAGGCAGAGGCTTTAACCCACTGAGCCACCCAGGTGCCCCTACCTCCTCACATACTTTTGAGTTATACATAAAAACTTCTATTGTGGGGCTATCATTTTTAGTGTTTTGTGTATTCTTTTAAATATATTTTCTTCAAAATGGTAGATTAGCAAAATGGTAGATCGGGTTTATCAGATGAGATAAAATCACCTTTATCTCATCCAGCTTATGGAAAATGTCTGCTATGTGACCTAAATGGCAGAGCTAGTCATCATTGTCAAGCCAGTCAGCCAAATCAGACTCACTCTCTGTCAGAAAAAAATCTGCCTTCATTTTCCAAATAAAATTAAAGTGTTAATAGATATCCCTGTGACAGTCATCTTACGATTGATTTTTAATGCTAAAATAGATAAGGCTTTGCCATGCATATATTGTCTGGATGAAATAAGGTGGCTCTTCTCGTTCTTTCTGAAGCTTTGTTTTGCTCTCAAGAGTCTCTCCCTCGGGAGCTTTGCATTCCCTAGTTGTCTCTGAAGCTAGGCAGACTTTTCAGGATGGGTGAGCAGTTCGTCTTTTGAGGTGGGCTCGTATGAGTGGTGATGAAAAGGAAAACTCAGCAGACCATAGACTTGTTTTCAGACAGATCAAATTATGGCAAGTGAAGAAATGGACATTGGTTGCCTTAAAAAGATCCTAATTTTCATATCTCACGGAAGGGCCTTGGGTACTCTGAGAGATTCCCAAATCCCAGTTTGAAGACCATGGAAGAGTTGTTGAAAAGACTGGGAAGCTTTAGTTACTCAAGTATCCACTGGTTTTCTTTTTCTGCAGAGAGAGTCCTCAGAACAAAGGCCATGGTAGAACATAATGGAAGTCTTCAGTTATTTAAAAAGGTGTCATATGTAAGAGAATTATATGTTTGTTCAGTGTAGGGTCAGGGGCTGTAACTGGAATCAGCTAGCAGGAGGTCAGTTCCACCTCTAAGCAAGGAAGGCCCCTGTAGGAATCAGACTAAGTCAGTGAATGAAGCAGGCTGTCTCACAGAGTACGCAGTTCCTCACTAAAAATACCTCGAGCTCAAGCTGGACCCAGCGAGGAGGCTAAAGATAAGGGTTTGATTTTGGGCTCGGGAGGGCCGCTAGTGTCCCTTCCAATTTTAAGATGTTATCATTCTTTTTCAGTAACTTTCTCTGATTTAATTTTATTCTTTATTCAAGGAATCTGTTTTTATCCATATTTTTATTCACTGAGAAAATGAAAAAACAGTTTTGTCATATTCTCTAAAGTAATGAGCACAGAAAGCAAAATTTTAAAATTCACCTAAATTTCATCATGTTTTCTATTTGTTTCAAAGGGGTCAAAGCGACAGTATGGTAGAGAGAAGATGATCTTTGGTGTTATAAAACTTGGGTTACTGTCCCAGCTCCATGACTTTTACGGATTTTGTGACCCCAGCCACGCCATTTAGCTTCTCTGAGCCTCAGGGTTTTTGTTTTTTTTTTTCACCTTTAAAATCTTAATAAGGATTATCAGAACCAAACAGGAATTCATTTTGTAAAATGGTGAAGTATTCTACAGCTGGAAAGTATTGTTTCCAGGGGATTTAGTAAGTTAGTTTTAGTCTTTCCTGTTAAATTCTATGAGATTTTATAGAGCTAATTTTCCGTATGATTCAGTTATGATTGAAATAACTCCTCGGTGCCTATGTATGGAGATAAGACTTCATTAAAGTTGCATATCTACGGGTTATCTCATCTCAGTGTTAACCCAAATCACAAGAATGTGGCTCTACAAATTAATTTTCTGAACTTTTTGTCTTGGAAAATTTTAGATAAAAAGAGAATAGTGTGAACCTCAGTGTGCCTGTCACTGAATTCAACAGTTACCAACATTTTGCCATTCTTGTTCTGTGTGTCATTTACTGTTGTCTTTTCTTTTTTTTCCTGGTTATTTCTAAAGGGATACCATGTCACCTATAAATATTCCTGTTTGGATTTATAAAGAAGCATACCTAGCAAAATCAACAATCATTCCTTAGTATTAGGTCACATTTGGTTGATGTTCAGTTTTCCCTGATTGAACATGAATTTTTAAAAGATCTCTTTCTAAATTTACAATTATTTTATTAGCTCTGGGGATCTGGAAGTGGATTATGAATTCACAGTTAAAGTAACTTAGTTATTTCTCAAAAGGGCCAGAAACAAAATAGAAATATAAAATTGTTCTTTGTATCATTTTTTATAAATTCACCTCAACAGTTGTCCTTGTTCACGTTTTTGTGTTCTCTTTGATCTCCTGGGTTTAAAACAAATGAATAAACAAAAGACCAATTTACTAGAAGATTTAAGGTCCTATGGCTCAAAGAGCAAAGCAGTAAGTTTGTGTGTGCCTCCACCTACTGGCTAGGTAAGAGATTGTCTGTACAGTTGAAATGTAGACAAAGCTACTGCAGAATTAGTTCTGTGTTTCTGGCAATAGTTGTAATGATCCCTGGTATCCACGGGCTCATTGCTCAGGTGATGGGTTATCCGGATCCATTTCCCAGTTTTATGACCTGACGCCAATACAGAGTAGACAAAGGGAAAACGAATGAAATAAGGTCAGTTGACTTTGCAATTTTGGGCTACTTGGAAACAGCTCTGATAATTTTGATGAAGAAAAAGAAATCAGTGAGTTTCTTAATAGGTATCCATATCTGCCTTTGCCATAGACTGTGTATAACCAACTCTCCTTTTTTTCCCCTTAAGCCAAAGTCATGAAATTACATGACCCGATCAGATTGCTTATGTTAGAAAACCCGTCCAACTCGTTGGTACCCATTTAATTACAAATGGTTTTAAGTTTAAAGCGTATTCCAATTCAGAGACTCACAGAAGCAGAATTTTAGCTCCAGAAAAGATTAAAGCAGTAGATTTCAAAACTTAACATTGAAAAATCCTAAGGAGAGCTTGTCAAATAATCTTGTACCCAGGCACCACCCCTAGATACTCAGTTTCAACAACTCCAAGTCCCAGTGTGGGAGGAGGTCAAGAGATGATTGACCTTTAAAGTAGGGGCATTACTATTTAGAGACTATGCTGTCATTTTCCCCCAACACACACAGTCGTTTGTTAGAAATCTGCATGTGTTTGCACTAGATCCATTGCTTTGGGATTACACTTAAATTTGGACTTGTCTGCAATAGTTTGCTGAAACATATTTGAAAATATAGGTCCAGTTTTGAAGATGGGGCTGTGTTGTGCCACGCCCACTTAAATTAAATGTTTATTTCTAAGTAACACATCCGGGCTTGTCTTTAGTAGTGTCTGATACTTGAGTTAAGCTGTAAATCCTAAATTGGCTGGCCGAGGAATTTTAATTACCTTATTATAGAATGATTACATATACCACAGGGAGACTTTAGTAGTAATTAAATATGGATTTAAAATACATGTGACATGAAAACAATAGTTTGTATCTTTTAAAATAATATTAGCAGTTTGTATTTTTGAAGCTCACGAGGAGATAGACTGATAGCTTTTTTATTTTTTAAATTTTATTTGTTTTTCCTTTTGGTCTGGTATTTAGGCTTGGGGAAGGGAATATTTGTGGAATTCATTTATGCTGCTAAGGTAGAAACGATTTCTACTTACTAGCAAACTTGCCCAGGAAAGGAAAGTATATTTATTTCGTATCAAGCAAGAAAAGTCTGAACTGTGGCATTGAAAATTATATGAAGATCTGTACATATTTTTAGAGCTAGTCTGATCTTTTGATTTTTTTTTTGTTTTTATGTGTAATGATAAAAATGCTGTCCATTCATTAGCACATATTTATCAAACGCCTACATAAGTCCTGGGTAATAGGAAATGGTTGGAAAATATCGTTTGGTCCTAGTAAACATCAGAAACTTGATACTTAAGGTCATGCAATAAGATATATGAGAGGATGTAGCTGGGTGCCTGTGAAGAACTTGGATAAATACCATTTGAAAGAAAAAAAACTATCATTATAAACTTTTTAAAAAAAAATAAACATTTATCTGAACTAGCTTCACCACTAAATTAAGTGTTTAGTTTTATATTAGTTTTAAGAACTATGTGTCAGGGGTCCCCAAGACACACCCCCAGGTTTGATGATTGACTAAGGAGGACTCCTAGGACTCAGCATCTAGTTGTAGTCACAACTGGGATTTATTATAGCTCAGAGATTCTATAAAGCAAAACCAGCTAAGAGAAAAGGTATATGAGTTGAAGTCCAGGGGCAGCCAGGCACAGGCTTCCAAGGGTCTTCTGCCAGCAGCCAGTTAGGATAACACGTGTGAAATGTTGCCAACCAGGGAAGCTCATTAGAGACTCAGCACCCAGGATATTTATTGGGAGCTGGTCATGTAGACACCCTCTGCCTGGCCAGTACCATCTTCCAGCCTCCCAGAGGGAAAGCAGGTGTTTGGGATAAATCATATTGTTTGCAAAGTTTAGACACAGTGAGCCACGCTTTTCAGTTAGGATGGGAGGAACCCATCCAAGTTGCCAGATGCCAGTGGAGAGCTAACTCCACAGACAGGCCTTTCAAGCCCTTTGAAAAGCTTAGGCCTGCTATCTTAACTCTATTCTGCACAAACTAAAAACAGATAAATGGAAGGGTTTTAAGTTGATGAACTCTTGGATCTGCAAACAAAATATAATTACCTGTAAAGAAAATTGTGGAGTTTGGAGTTTTTTTAACTTTTAACTGTAATTACTGTACCATTTTGACATCTATTAACAGAAAAATGTAGGAATCCCAATTTTTCTATAAAACAAAGCCTGGATTGAGATGCTACAGTGTAGAATAAATTTTTTTTATTTTCATTTTTTTTAAAGATTTTATTTATTTATTTGACAGAGATCACAAGTAGGCAGAGAGGCAGGCAGAGAGAGAGAGGACAGAAAGCAGGCTTCCTGCTGAGCAGAGAGCCCGATGTGGGGCTCGATCCCAGGACCCTGGGATCATGACCTGAGCCGAAGGCAGAGGCTTTAACCCACTGAGCCACCCAGGCACCCCAGTGTAGAATAAATTTTAACTTTTGAATGCTACATTAGAAAACAAACTACATTCTGATGTCTACTATCTTAGAAATGAATTTGAAGTTGTCACTCTGGTAAATTTTTTTGTATGTAAAAGCTGATCTTAGCCACTAAAAATAATTTTGAAATAAGTTTATATGCACATAAAATAAGAAGAAAATTTAGTTAATTTTCCATTATTGAAAGAAGTTTGTTCATTTAAAAATAAAAATTAGAAGTACTTTCTAGTATAAATAATCTTTACAATACACATACTTTGTACAGATTTAGAAATTGTGAAAAATTATAATAAAAATCATACTACTTACAAAATTTAATCACAGTGAACATTTCAGAACATTTTCTTCTACTTACACTCATGATCACAGTTGCGCTCATTTTATATATGCAGTTTTGTTTCCTGATTCTTTTCACTTATTAGTTTTAAGCATTTTGCTGTGCCGTTAAATATTTTTTAGATACAGTAGTCTAATGGTTGCATTAAGATATCTCAACTATATGCACATGCCATATTTAATGATTTCCTTATAGTTGGACATTTACACTGTTTTCCGTATTAGAAGTAATGTTATGATTAATAATATTTTTGCACATAATTTCTGTTCACACTGGCTGATTGCTTTATTTCCTCAAAATAAGCTTTTAGAAATAGAATTACATGGGCCACCTGGGTGGCTCAGTGGGTTAAAGCCTCTGCCTTCAGCTCAGGTCATGATCCCAGGGTCCTGGGATCGAGGCCTGCATCGGGCTCTCTGCTCAGCAGGGGAGCCTGCTTCCTCCTCTCTGTCTGCTTGCCTCTATGCCTACTTGTGATCTCTGTCTGTCAAATAAATAAATAAAATCTTTTAAAAAAAAAAGAAATAGAATTACTGGGTGAAAGAGTGTATGAATACATACAAACACCTACATCACATATAGATGTAACCTTTTTTTATACAACCGTTTCATTTAGAAAAATGCATACACAGAACTATACAGCTTAAGGAATTATTGTAAACTGAAGAACCATTACCTACAACCAGATCAAGAAATACAAATACAAACACTGCCTATAATACTCTTAACCACAATCCCCTTCTTTCCTCAGATTACCTTTAATCTAGACTTCACCTCCATGCTTTCATGTCTATACCATCAGTACAGTATCCCTGAGTAATATAATTTCAGTGTTATCTGTCTTTTAAAATCTTTATTTAAATGAAGTCATACAGCATATAGTCTCTTGGTCTTTGATCCAGGTTGCTTTGTGCTCCTCTATCGCTGTATAGTATTGCAATGAACAAACATTCACAATTTACCTACTCGTTTTAATGTTACTATATATTTGGGTTGTTTGCAGATTTGGCTATTTTGAACAGTGCTGTTGTAAACAATCTTGTACATATATCCTGGGCATAAACCTAGGAGTGGAATTGATAGGTTTTAGAGTTTATACAACTTCAGTTTTCCAAGATCATACCAAGTTTATTTTCTAAAGCAGATGTATCAACCAACCCTTTACCGATGGTATTTGCTTCCCTAAGGTGATTCAAGTCCTGGTTTTCCTGGCACTGCCCCTGTTTAAAAACCTGTCATTAGTCCTTATTAACAGCACCCTCCTTTTTTCTCATGATTATTTATTGGCTGTGTTGCACACTCTTGCTGATACTTGGCAATGTCAGTATTTTTAATTTTTGCTACTTGGTGTATAGTGCAATCTCATTGTGATTTCTCCTGATTACTCTTCCCCTAATTGCAACTCTGATGTATCTCTTCATTCTTTTAATGGTACCTTTGGATTAACAGAAATTTGTAATTTTAATACAGTCCAATTTATCAGTTTTTTTCCTTTTATGGTTACTGTTTGGCTCTTGTTTAAGGAATGTTTACTACTCTGAGATTGTGAAGATATCCTCCTATGTTTTATCATCCATCTGAAATTAATTTGGAGTACGCTCTAAGGTAGCAGTCCAATTTCATTTCTTTCCGTGTGGATATTCAACAGTCTCAGCAAAATTACTGAAAAGACTGCTCTGCAGTACCACTTTTGCCATAGATCAAACACCTATACATGTGTGACTGTTCCCAGGTTCTGGTCTGGTCAATTAGTATATTTCTCTGGCATTGTGCCAACAGCAGGTTGGTTATCTTATTAACTATAGCTTTGTATTAAGTTCTGGTAACTAGTAGATCAGGGCCTTGTACCTTGCTCTTCTTCAGGCAGTTCTTGAGGGATGTACTTCTCCACTTTTTCCATATACATTTTAGAAACAGGTTATCTGTTTACACACACATCCTTATTGGGATTTTGCCTTCAATTATTGTATCAAATCTTTATAACAGCTTGAGAATAATTGACATGGTTACAATATTGAGTCTTCCAATTCATGAACATGGTGTCTGCCCATTTATTTAGATCTTTGATTTCTTTCAATAATGTTTTATGCTTTACTCTGCAGAGCTTGTATACACATCTTTTGATAGATTTATTCTTAGGTATTTGTTTTTAAAGGTAGATCTGTTTCTCTCATCTCCTTTCTCTTCCCCTCCTTTCTTGTATTAACTTTATATTCCTTTCTATTCATCAAGCTGTATCAATCCCAATAATTTATCTGTAGAATCACTTGGATTTTCTGCGTATCTGATCATATCATCTGTGTATGAGGAGGATTTTGTTTATTCCTTTTCCATTCTTATACATTTTTCTTTTTCTAGCCTTTACTGCAATGGATTAAACATGCAGAACCGTGATGATAGCACTTATCTTTATTTCTGATCTTAGAGTTTGCTAAGCATGAGTGGATGGTGAATTTTATCAAATGCTTTTTTTCCTGCATATTTTGCAATGATCATAGGACTCCTTTGATCTGTTAATGCAGTGAATTTCATTGAGCCTTCGGCTAACCAAATTTGGTCATGATATATAATCCTTATATTCCCTTTTATGTATTTCTAGATTTGGTTTGTTTGTATGTATGTTTTAGACCTTTTGTATCTATATTTGTAGAAAGATTATACTATAATTTACTTATCCTGTCCATACCAGGTCTTCATATCTAGATTGTGCTAACCTCATAAAATGAGTCAGGGAGTGTTCTCTGGTCTTGCTTGTTCTGTTCTCTTTATGATTGGTAGAACTCACCTGTAGACCCATTCAGGCCAGACTTCTTTTGTGAGAAGGGTTTTCATTTCTGATTTAATTCCTTAAATATTTATAGGAATATTTGGTCTTCTATTTATTACCCTCACTTTGGGTGAATTGTATTTTGCTAGGGATGAGTGAATTTTATTGAAACTTTTTAAACAGTTTTGGCACAAATTGGTCCATAATATCTCTGCATTTCCATTCTTTAGGAATTTGTGCCTCTTCTTTTTCCTTCTCAGCCTTGCTAGCTATTTGCCAGTTTTATCAGTCTTTTAAACAATGACTTTTAGCTTTGGTAATCCTTTTCATTGCGTATTTATGTTCTTTTTCAGTAATTTCTGTTTGTTGTTATTTTCATCCTTCTACTTTAGGTTTAATTTTCTAGGGGTTGTTTCCCCCCTTTTAAGATTCAACCTTCTTGTACCCGTATGTTTTAGATGTGTCTTATATTTCAAGGCATATACTTTTTTAAATTGTAGATTCTTAATCTTTGTTTTTTCATTGGAGCATTTAGTACATTTATACTTCATGATATTTGGGGATAGTTTACTTACATCTGTGGTATTCTTATGTGCTTTCTATTGTACCTCCTATTATGTATTTCCTTTTTTTGCCTTCCCTGACTTATTTGGGTCAATTGAATATGTTTTATCATTCTGTTTTTCTCTTTTAATTTGGAAATTTAAGTATTCTCTTCTGTTATCTTAGTGTGTACCTCAGGAATTACAGCACAGCTCCCTGATGCATCGTGCTATAATATTGATACCCTGGGTGTCTTCCTGAACAGGACAAGCGCTGTAGAACACATGAATTTGATGTAATGCCTTTCCTTTGATGAACAGGCTGTTGTTTTCACAGATTTAATTTGTGTGCATAAATGTGTAAGACACATGTATTTACATCACTCCAACTTCTGTTATTATTAGTTTATAGTTACCCCCACACTTGTCCTTTCTTTGTTCATTATTCTTTCAGCATCTCTAAGGTTTTATCTGGATTCATTTTCCCTGTGTCAGTCTGCTGGGTGCAAACTCTCCATTTTTATTAGTTTCAGAATTTCCTTCTATCCCCTTCAGTCTTGAAGAATATTCACTGAGTAGAGAATTCTAGGTCGGCTTTTTCTTTCCATTAGATACCATTCTCCTGTCTTCCGGCTTCCATTGATGTTGAGAATTTAGGTAGCAGTCTGTCACTAATCTAAGGATGATCTCTACTTCACAGGTTATTAAAAAATGTTTTCTTCATCTTTCATTTTCTTTGTGGGGTGTGTACATGCGTGTGGGTGTCTTAGTCCTGCCTTCAATTAAGTCTCTTGGATCAGTGTACTGATACTATTTGCGGTTATGGGAAATTTTCAGCTGTTATCTCTTTAAATATTGCCTCTGTGCCTTCCTTCCTCTCATCACCTTTGTGACCCAATTAAGCATAGACATAGGTGTACGTTATGGTATGCTCTATATCCTCTCCCTTTTCAGTATTTTGCATGTTTTCCTTTTGAAAATTTGTATTACTTTTCATTATTTTCATTTTCTTGCCAAAAAAATTCAAGTTTAGCTGTTATGTTCTGGGACATAATAAGCTTCATTATTTGATAAACTGTGCTGGATAGTCTCACCATAAGAAGTCCCTGTGGGTTTGCCTTTATTGTCTATCATTTTTGCTGGGTCTTGATCAAGATCTCTTACCCTTCATGTACCAGATTCATTTTGACTGTATGTTGGAAATAATTCCAAAAATTACTGGCCTAGAATGACACTTTCTTCCCCTCTCTCTGGCAGAGAGAGGACTTTCGTTTGCTTCTGCTAGGCACCTTTCGGACACTAGCAGTTTGGGACCATTTTAAGGTTTAAGGCTTATATTTTTAAGACCCCTCAGAGATCAAACCAGGTTGCAAGTATGTGAAGGGGCTAGGCTGATTATTTCTAGTTCATCCCTAGCTCTTTAGGGTTTTAGCTCCAGGTCCTAGATTAACTGTGAGATTCCTTGGAATTCTGACCCCTTTTCTCTTAAAGATCTGCCCTGTAATCAGATGTCCCCAGGGCAAGGACTCTAACCTTGTCCCCAGGGTAAGGACTCTTACCTTTCTGGGTTCCCATTCTTTCCCAGATTTTAGTCAACATTCCTGACACATTTGGTTAGTACTTTGATGCTTCCAGAAGTTTTTTATCCCACTTTTTTCTCGTCTTCAATGGGAGACATCACCTAGCAGATGTCAGCAGTACAGTTAAAACTTCTTTTACATAGTATCTTACCGTTCTCCACACAGATTGTACCAAATTGTGTTCAAACCGATGATAGAGGACAGCACCCATGTTTACATCTTGAAAAGTCAAAATGATGTTTTTGTTTAATTTGCATTTGTTTTGTTACTAGCATGGTCAAATATTATTTTAAGTATGCTTACCCATTTCTTTTCATCCATTCACTTTCTTTAGTTTTTTGCCATTCTGTAAGAATTTTAGTATTTACTAAGGATATTAACCCTTTTCATATATTTGCAAATATTTTCCCTATTGAATTTTGCCTATGGTATTGGATTTTTTTGTGTTGATTTTTTAAATAGGCAGAAGTTTACATTCTGTCAGAAAAAAAGTTACAAATAAGCAAGAATGAAGATGGTTACGTGTGCATGGATTAGTACATACATGCATTTCCTGGCTCTGCCCACTGGGAGGGTCCAGAAGCAGTGAAACTGTAGTAGTAATGAGCACACCCACATCCAGATCCTCATTTCCTTTTTTTTTTTTTTTACGATTTTATTTATTTATTTGAGAGAGAGAACAATCTTCATTTCTAAATATAATTCTCTGTTAGAAGAGCCAAGGGCTCCTTGGAGAGATGATGACTCCTAGGACTGGGGCAGAGAAAATAGAAGATGAGCCCGGAACATTTCATAGTGTCTGAAAGGAAGGAAATGCTCAAAAGAAGAAAAAAATAGAGTGATGTCAGAGTCACAGGAGCCAACCTGAAAGAACTCCCAGTGGCCAAACTGGAACAATTTGGGCAACAAAATAACATAGTATTGGATTATAACGCGGAGTATAAAATATGTATCTCTGAGTTCATACTGGCATACATAAATTATTGAATAAATTAACAATGGAAGAAAAGAAACAAATCTTCCTTACAGAATACCAGACAGTATATGTAGATACTACCCCCCTCCCCCAGATGGAGATAATCTCCATCCTTCCTTCACTGTTGCCTGGACGGGATGACTCAGTCTCAAAGAACAGAGGATGGAAATGAGAACATAACAGCTTGACAGTAAAGAAAACTGGCTCACTCCCTTCCCCTTAAAGAATCAAGTTAACATCACCAGTGATAGGTCATGTGGATATTAAGTGTCCCCTGAGGTGACGAGAGGAGAAGGACACTTCACCTTTGTGATATCCTTCCCCAAAATCTACAACCCCCATGGCAGCAGCAGGGGGGTGGGGGGACGGGGACCTAACGCAGATCAAAATTGAGGGATATTCTACAAAACACCTGGCCAGTGCTCCTTTTTTGGAAGTGGTCAAGGTCATGAAAAACAAGAAAAGACTGCAAAATTGTTAGAGACCAGAGGAAACTAAGGAGACTTAATAACAAAATGCATTGTGCTGTCTGTCTTGCATTGGGTCCCAGAACAAAGTACATTAGTCAGCAAATGGAAGTCAAACTACAGTCTGGAGTTCAATCAATAGCAATGTACCAGTGTTACCTCTTAGTTTCAGCAAATATACTATAGTTACCTAAGATGTTAACATTAGGGGAAGTTGGGTGAGAGGCATACAGGAACTCTGTACTATCTTTGCACTTTTTATGTAAATCTAAAATTACTCTAGGGGTGCCTGAGTGGCTCAGTCAGTTAAGCGTCTGCCTCTGGCTCAGGTCGTGATCCCAGGGTCTGGGGTTGAGCTGTTGTCAGGCTCCCTGCTCAGCAGGGAGTCTGCTTCTCCCTCTCCCTCTGCTCCTCCCCTGGCTTGTGCACACGTTCCCTCCCTGGCTCGCGCGCTCTCTCTCTCAAATAAATAAATAAAATCTTTTAAAACAATTATTGTAAACTAAAAAGTTTTCTTAGTCAAAACTAAACAAAAACAAAACCACAAGTTTATACCAGTATTTGCAGTTTAAGATAATAATTACAGATTTTTATTAGCCATTTACTAAATATAAGCAATTTTTGGTTTTTAACATAATTTTATTATTGCAACCATTTTACAAAGAGTCCTTACTTTGTGGAGATAAGTACTAAACTATTTATGCCTGGGGTGATATTAATGTCTGGGATCTGCCTCAGAATCAGGTGAGGGGTGAGTAGTGGGTACTGGGTTTAAAGTATAGGTTAAATAAGATAGGCTAGAAGTTGTCAGGTGCTGGAGCAGGGTAATGGGTATACAGGCTTCATTACTCTACACTCTCTCCTTTTGAAAGTTTTCCAGTTTTTTTTTAAAGATTTTATTTATTTGACAGAGAGAGGTCACAAGTAGGCAGAAAGGCAGGCAGAGAGAGAGGAGGAAGCAGGCTCCCCACTGAGCAGAGAGTCCAATGCAGGGCTCGATCCCAGGACCCTGAGACCATGACCTGAGCTGAAGGCAGAGGCTTTAACCCACTGAGCCACCCAGGAGCCCTCCAGTTTTTTTTAAGTGAGAAAGAAAGTAGTTTTTGCTTTTTAATTTTTTATTTGTACATCTTTTCTCAGAAGATCTGGGTTCCTTACCACATTAACATACTTACTTGCTTCATCCTACTGATTTAAAGATAAAAGTAAGACTGCTGAAGGCAGATTAGGATTTCTTTCTCCTTCTTTTCATCCTTAGGGTGTATCCCACCAGAGATACACAATCACAAGCACTGGGGTTTGAAGTCACTTAAATAACTTTGTGATTATGTGACAAGCTGGATATAGAGTTAGGGTTGTTTATATCAGTTTGTTTTTTTTTTTAATTGAAGTTTTTATTGAGAGAAGTATAGCTTCACGTGTAGCTGTAAGAATACAGAGATTATGCTGAGTGAAATAAGTCAAGCAGAGAGAGTCAGTTATCATATGGTTTCACTTATTTGTGGAGCATAACAAATAACATGGAGGACATAGGGAGATGGAGAGAAGAAGGGAGTTGAGGGAAATTGGAAGGGGAGGTGAACCATGAGAGACTATGGACTCTGAAAAACCACCTGAGGGTTTTGAAGGGGCGGGGGGGTGGGAGATTGGGGGAACCAGGTGGTGGGTATTATGGAGGGCACATATTGCATGGAGCACTGGGTGTGGTGCAAAAACAATGAATTCTGTTACGCTGAAAAGAAATTTAAAAAAATACAGAGAGATCTTTGTAGATGTTGCCCAGTTTCTCCCAACGTTAACATTTTGCAAAACTAGTATAATAGCACAACCAGGATGTTGACATTGATACATTCTACTGATCTTATTTAGATATCAACATTAGTTTGTTTTTAATTGTAGGAATTACCTCTTTTTTTGTCTTGATTTAATTTTGTTTTTAGATTGCAAAAAGCATGTACATGTTTACAAAGTCAAACTCATTAATAAGGTTCATTCAGAAAGGTCTGGCTTGCATCCCCATCCCCATTGACTTCCTACCTTCAAGAAAATTATTTCTTAAAATTAAAGCAAGGCCATTTTGATTAGTTAATTTATCTCTGAAAATATAAGAAGATACATATATATTACATGTTTTTGTACTGCCTGCCCTTCTTACACACTTGCACATATGCTCTTGTAAGCCTTGATTATTTTTAATTTAACAATATGAAGACACTAGGGATCTCTCCATAGCGCTATGTAGGCATCTTTTTTTTTTTAAGATTTTTATTTATTTATTTGACAGAGAGAGATCACAAGTAGACAGAGAGGCAGGCAGAGAGAGGGAGGGAAGCAGGCCCCCCCGCTGAGCAGAGAGCCCGATGCGGGACTCGATCCCAGGACCCTGAGATCACGACCTGAGCCGAAGGCAGCAGCCTAATCCACTGAGCCACCCAGGCGACCCTATGTAGGCATCTTTATTCCTGTTTATACCTGCTTAATAATCCATTATGGGTATAGAATAGTTTGTTAACCCAGTCCCCTATTAATGAACATTTAGATCATTTCCAGTCTTCTTCTGTTACGTTAATAACCTTGTGCCTACGTCATTTCATGCTATTGCTAATGTCAAATTCCTTATGTAGATGTTGTACTACTTTGCATTCCCACCAGCATTGTATGAGTTAGACCTAAATTTTAAATTGTGATCTAAAGAACGAAACTAATCTCTCAGGTATTTACTAATTAATATGATATTTCATTCTAAAATGGTGCATAAGTCTCAGCAGAGAGAGTTGTGTAGATAAATTCTGATTTGTTTGGCCCTTATGGGTGTCTGTGGACTTGACCAGAATGATGTTAACTACAATGGATGCCATACCATTGTAACTGGGCCCAAGAAAATTTGTAATTCTCAGAAGTAGAGATGAAGTCATTTGCCCTTCCACCAACTGTTGACTTGAGTCAATAGGCAGTGTCTTTGAATATTAGTATTCTTTTTGCTGGACTCTTGAAAGTATTTCTTGTCTTAAAGATATCTTTCATATTTCTTGTGCACATTATTGAGGGCTCAAGAGGTTCACAAGAAATAAGGGCAAAATCTTGATGGGTCTATTAAGACATGGCAAGGATTTGGAATTTTAAAGTTGTGGATGCCATCACAAGCAAACTTACATGACCAGACATCTTTTTTAAAGTATTCTTTGGCTACAGTATTGCTGTAGGGTTGGATTTGGATGTGGGGAAAATTAGGAGACCATTACAGTGATCCAACATGAACACTGATGTCTAGGATAGATCAGTGTCAATAGAGATGAAAGAGAGTGAATAGAACCTGAAGATATTTAGGAATTAGAATAGACAGGATTTGATGATTGAATAAAGGAAGTAAGGAAGCAGGAGACAGATTTGAGTCTGGTCCCTGGCTTGAACACCTGTTATATGATGGTGCCTGGAATTAGATGGTGGAGTACATTTTGGACATGCTGAGTTTGAAGTTTCTGTGAGACATCTGAGTAAAGTTGCTAAAAAACAAAGTGGAATATGTGGATTAAGAGCACAAAGAGAGGGGCACCTGGGTGGCTCAGTGGGTTAAGCCTCTGCCTTCGGCTCGGATTGTGATCTCAGGGTCCTGGGATCGAGCCCCGCATCGGGCTGTCTGCTTAGCGGGGAGCCTGCTTTCCCTTCTGTCTCTGCCTGCTTCTCTGCCTACTTGTGATCTCTCTTTCTGTGTCAAATAAATAAAACCTTTAAAAAAAAAAGAGCACAAAGAGAGATCTGGAGGCTTGGGGATAGTCACTATTTAGATGGGTTCGGAGAGTATAGAGAGGGAGAAGAAAACAGGACTTGAGAACGGAGGGTCTCCCAAATTTGAAAGGTTGGAGAACAGGAGGAATAGCTAACAAATGAGACAGAGAAGAAATAGCTGACGAGATGGAAGGAAGCCCATGACGGCAAGGTGTGGAGAAGCCAGCCAAAGAGACTATATCAAGAAAAATATTGCAGGGAAATGAAGTTTGGACACATCTTAGTTTCATCCTTCACTAAACTCTGTTATTCCTCAGCCAATGTCCTGCACTCCTGCTAGGCAGAGCTCCCATCCTGGCTCGATTCTTAGACGTGCTCCCCTATTTGCTATCTTTCCATATCTCTTTGCTCCCATTTGGTATCTCTAGGTGGTAGCTCATCTCCTTAGTGAAGGAGAGAGTGAGTGAAATGTTACAGGACAAGTGGAGAGGTCTGTACTGTTGTCCTAACTCTGCCACCAACTTTATCCACTTAGTAATTTTGTTTCTTAATGCCTACTACCTGTGAGACATAGCTAGAAGCACAGGACCGATATGGATAGACATGGAAACAACTACGATGAGAAGGGAGCGAGAGAAGAAGGAAAGGAGAGGGCCTTCATAGAGGAGGAATACTGAGACTTGAAGGATGACAGGAGTTTGCCAAGTGGTAGTGGCAGGGGTGAGACCAGACGAAAGTATTAAAGATGTCAAGATACGGAGGCCTCATGAACTTTAAAGAAAGAAAACAGAATGCAACCAGGCCCCATAAGAACTACAAAGACCTCAGGAACCAAGGTCACTGCTCCCTTCATTCCTCAGGACTTTACATCTATTTTACTCTGGAAAGAGCACCTTTCCCTGTATATTCAAGAGCTTGCAGATATCCTCCAAACAGGCTCCCCAGTACCCAAATCTGCATGACCTTCAAGTCCAAGTTATTTCTTTCTATTTCTCTTACTTCATTCCAGGCAGATAGACAGACAATGCAAATGAATGAGTGGGTGAATTTATCTGATTTTTCTCAGTCTCCCTCTTTTCTAGAACCCTGCGTAGCCTAAGTTGTTGACCTGACCCTCTAAGGGTAACCTCCTTTTGTTTGGTTGGGTTTTTTTTTTTTTAAGATTTTATTTTTAAGTAATCTGTACACCCAATGTGAGGCTCGAACTCACGACCCTGAGATCAAGAGTCATGCGCTCTACCAATTGAGCCAGCCAAGTGCCCTGGATAACCTCCTCTTGAATCAAGGATCTATTCCATGTCCCATCCAGGGGCAAATAAAAGCCCACTGCTGTTTCCATGTTGGGCTGGGCTTCTAGGTGGCAGAGCTG
This sequence comes from Martes martes, assembly GCF_963455335.1. Lineage (NCBI taxonomy): Eukaryota > Metazoa > Chordata > Mammalia > Carnivora > Mustelidae > Martes > Martes martes. The sequence continues at coordinate 35,162,687 of NC_137897.1, read as the reverse complement.
AATAGAATATGGAAGGCAAACTGACCATTAGTGGGAAAGGAGGTAAGCATTACAAGCAGGGCAGAGAACACGTGGAATGGCCAGAAATGTGTATAGTTTATATTGTTGGGCACTATTAATAATGGTGGGCTCTTACTTTGGAGCAAGGTGTGGGATGAGAGAATGACCACAGATAAGTTCGAGCTTATATTAATAAAACCACCAGTGATGCAACTACAATGCTACACTTTATACTTTTTTATTATTTCTCACTTCCTCTCATCAACCCACTTAGATTTGGTACCATGCCCATTTTATAGATGAGAAAACTGCAGCTTAGGAAGTGGTGACTTGTTCAAGGTCACAAAGCTGGTATGCTGCAGCCAGGATTCCATCCTAGGCTGTTTAACTCTAGTGCCCTCACTCTTACTTGTGCTGATACATCTAGGGATTTTTTTTTTAAGTTTGTTTGTTTGTACATTTATTTAAGTCCTCTCTACAGCCAACGTGGGGCTTGAACTTGCGACCCTGAGATGAAAAGTCACATGCTTTTCCACCTGAGCCAACCAGGTGCCCCACATCTAGGGCTTTTGATGGCTTGTTAAAGATTTTAATTCATTCACAAGTATTTATAGAATACGTACAATGTGCCAGACACTGTTCTAGGTGCTGAGGATTTAACAGTGAGTAATTCAAAGTCCATGCCTACATGAAACTTCTATTCTAGTGGAAGAGACACACTGACAAAGAAATATGCAGTAACAGTAGCAAGTAGTGATGAGAGGACTATGAATAACAAGGGCCAGGTCCGGGATAGAAAGTGATGAGGACAGGATGTTCACAGGAGCCCTTTCTGAGGAGAGGTGATGTTTGACTGGACTTTTATTTTAAATTTTATTCTGTAGGTGATGGAGATATGAAGTAATTTTACCAAGGCAATAACATAATCAGATTTGTGCATTAGAGGGAGAGACCCTTTAGACTTGGTATGAAAAATGTAGTGGAGGGTCCATAAATAATTCCAGGAAAGATCGGATTTGGAGTTCAACTTCCTCATTGTAATAAGGACCAAGGGCCCCTGAGGGAAGGGAACTAGAGTCTGCCCCCCCCCCGCCGTGAAATTCAGGGGTGGGACAGAGTCCATCAGCCTCAAACGTGGCTGAGAAAAGCTGTAGCCATCATAGAAGGCTAGGTAGCTAACTAAAGGGGGACAGAAGGGGGAAAAAACCCAAGGGACCCCCATTTAAGATTAATGTTCAAGTGAAAATTTCAAAGCACACGTGGAAAAACATCCTGAAACAAACCCAACAGATAGGAAATTGGGTCTAAAGGAAGTGGAAATAATAGAAGAATCTGAAAGGGACTTCAAAGTCCTCAAAAAGATTAAAGGAAGGGGTAACAGTCATAGAACAAGAGGCTGTTTGTTCTATTTCATAAATGTTGTAAAATCTTTAAGATAGCATGTGTGTGCACTGTGTCATCTGTGCTGGGAATCAGTATGGCTAAGCTGAAAGACCGTGTTGAGGAACCAGTATAGAACAAAGCACAGTTTGAGATGATAAGTATGAAAGAGAAGCTAAGACTCATGCAGGTCGTATCGAGAATATCCAATATACATGAACAGGAATTCTGTAGAACGTAGAAGGAATGATGAGAGGAGAGGCCTTACTCAGATAACAGCCCTAAACGTCCACAAGGTGAAGAAAGACTTCCCTTCAGATAGAAAGAAGGTTTTGGGAAAGAAAATGACTAATCAACTTTTGGACCATCTGAGAGTGTGGTGATTGTGGGACACCTGCCTGTAGGTGACCAGTACGCAGCTGCCCATAAGAGTAAGGCCCCCAGGAGAAGAATCTGGGCTAGAGATGGAGTTGAGGAGTCACTACCATTAGGACAAGGCCTACCTCAACACTTGGCACCTCAGTTTCAACTTACCAACTTGCGAGAACAAAATGAAATGTGAAAGTACTCTCATAATCAAAGGTCTACAAGTCTCGAGCATAATATTCATTGTCATAAATTCTATTTATCATCGAGCCTCAGGATTAGAAGTTAAGAGCTCAGGATTCTGGAGCCAGCTTGCTTAGGTTCAAATCCTGCCTCTGCTACTTTCTCACCATATGACCTTGGACAAGTTATGTGACATTTGTCTTAAGCCTCAATTTCGTCATCTGCAAAGTAGTACCTGTCTCCTTGTGTTGCTATGAGGATTAAATAAGTTATTACATGTAAGGCACTTAAAATAGCACTTGGTGTATAGTTAAATGCTCAGTAAATCTTTGCTATTAGCTATTAACATCTCTGCATTTAACAGGAGCCTTCAGGATCTTATCCCAGAGGGGTGACTAATGTGAAAATCCTGGTCTATGAGGATAATAAATTTAGATATCTGTGTCTTCCTGTAATACTGAAAGGTTCAGTCTAGTTAACTGCTGACTTTTATTTGTCCACATGCAGAGTTTTGTTGCTGTTTGCAAATTGGCCATGATGTTATTTGAACATTCAGGAACTCCCTATTTTTTTCTTGTCACGTTTAAAACTTAGAAATAATTCACACACTGATGGAATCTTCTTGTGAGGGCACAGTAATGGTTCCATTTTTCTTGCTGAGTTGGAGCAATCCAGTCTTGGGAAGATACCCATTCTTATGCCTCTTTTCATTTATATCTATACATCTGTAGTTTTTTAAGTACCAACATTAACATTTTCGTTAGCTCAGAACTTGCCCAGAAGTAAGAACTATACCAGCTAGTTTGATTTCAGAGTGCAGATGGCAGTAACATGAAAACAGAAAATCAGGGGCGCCTGGGGGCTCAGTGGGTTAAAGCCTCTGCCTTCGGCTCAGGTCATGATCCCAGGGTTCTGGGATCGAGCCCCGCATCGGACTCTCTGCTCAGCAGGGAGCCTGCTTCCTCCTCTCTCTCTGCCTGCTTCTCTGCCTAGTTGTGATCTCTGTCAAATAAATAAATAAAATCTTAAAAAAAAAAGAAAACAGAAAATCAGTAATTAACCATGTGATTGTTTTAATCTGTGGTCTGGTTATTCAAGATGAGCTCATTTTCCAAATTAGCCCCCCTTTCTTATCTCCAAGACTACACACATCAGAGTCTGGCATGATTATATGCAGTTCTTTAGATGTTCTGTGAAGCCGAAAGAGAGGACGAGTCAGAAGAATGGTGAAAGAATGACCCTGAATCTTTGAATTCCACAAAAGGCCAGAAGGAACGTATTGTGAGCTTCCTGTCTCCATCTTTGGAAGGTGTGCTGCCTCCTCTAGGCTTGCAGCTTTCCTGTTCGGTGGGCAGAATCTGCACTGAGGACCCTGCCTCTGGATGAAGACAAGGCTTTGAGGAGCAAAAGAGAGAACTGCATTTCTAGAGAGAGAGGCCAAAAGAAGAACTAGAAAGACTTCAGGAAGACTCATAGTTACTCACCCACACGAGAGTTACAGGAACTTATGCAGGACCGAGAGTAAAGTGATAATGATGATGATGATTGATTTGGTGTTGAGTGGCACAGATACTTTCCCACCTCTTGCTTGCAAAAAGAAGTTAGGACTAGATCAAAGTCTAAGAAACTTTTAAAAAGAGCAAAACGTGTTTCAACAAGCTAAACTAATATATCCAGCAGATAAAAAATTACATGTAAGGTATCTGCAGCAGTAACTATTTTTTTTTTTAGAATTAATGAAGTTAAAGGATTTGTTGGAGGGGAGAGGGTAGTGTAGAAAAGAGGTCAAGGACCTTTTGACCTTTGGACACTTTGCCCTATGCAGACATGACTGGGGCCACACAGTAACCAATGTCTTAAGTGAACTCTCTAGGCCTCGAGTTGACAACACAGTGGTAGCTTGAAAAGTTAGTTCCTACCTAGCACCGTGAAACCCTGTCTCCTGGTCAATTGAAAAGAAAGCACAGGAGAGATTCCCTTCGCGTGTAATTTGCAGTAATTAAAAAAGCCTCTTAAAGTGATAGCCTGTCATTATGCTTTCAACGATGCATGTATGTCCATGTTAGGGGAAGGGAGGAGTGTAACCACCTGCCTCAAAAAGGGGAACAGAGAACATGGAGTTAATACAGGGGGCCAAGAATCAAGAAGCTGAGATTCTGGTCCCAACTGCCATTAGTTACTGACCTAAAGCAAGTCTTTTCATTAAACTTTCAGTTCTAAACCCCCCTCATGTAACTCATCATGATTCTGTCTGGAGGCCCCTTCCCCTCCTTTTTTTTTCCTCTTCTTTCAGAGCCTTAACTGGAAGAGAAAGCATGTGTGTGTGTATGTCCACACGTGAAGGAGATAACAAATGAATGAATGAATGAATGAATGACTATATGTATGTTGGTGGTTAGGGAGGTAGGTGTTTAGCTGTGAAGATTAGTGAGAACACCAAGGGCTAACAGCAAAGTTCTTCCTTAGTAAACAGAACAGGGGTTGTTCCCAACTGTCTGCCTGCCTTTTCTGGGAATTTCAGAAAACCATACAGAGAGACATGTTAACATAAACAACTAATCCAGACGTCTGCTGTTCCTCCTATCTTAAGAGCATTTGCCATCTCTTGTAGGTGGAGTTTCTTCATCCACTAGGAGGCGCCATTGTCAAGCAACATTGAGTAGGGGTCAGGAGATCTTTGTTGGTCCTTTAAACCATTGGGTAGGAGAAAAAGGTCTGGCAAAAAGAAAATAGTGGTAAATTTAGGACTCTGAAAATGGTGACAAATCAACCTTTGATATCTAGACAGGCATTAAAACAGCACTGTTTCTAAGATTTGATGAACAGTATCCTAGACTGCATTTTAATTTTAGAAGTAGCAAATTTTTTCAAGCCAATCTGTTTTTAAAGAATCAGAATTCTGTGGGATATCAGGAGACCTTAGAGATTACAAACCGAAGCCCTTCATTTTATTGAGAAGTCATTGTCAACCCAGAAAGGTTAAGTGGCATGATCGAGGTCCCCCGGACAATTAAAGGTAGGCTTGCAAACAGAACCCATAGGTAGGGGACATTTCTCATTGTTTTTGGCTGTCCAGCATCTGAACCCTCATCCAGTATTTGAAGAATCACCCACCTTCTTCTGTAGAAGCTAATAATGCCAGATACTTGCTCTTCTTGGCAGTTAAGATATGGACATACAATATCAGTTTCATGAGTCAGACACAGCCACCCAGGATGTAATAGCTAGTGACAAAAAGAACAGGGACCATGTGGCACTCTCAGGTGACAGCAGGGATGATTCCTGGGCCAGTCATAGCAGTGACAGTCGGGATGGCTTCCAGCATCTGCCATTAATGGAGCCAGCGGTGCAAGCTCTTGCAGCTGGCGGAGATCAGCTGCCACGGTGCCTTCATCAGATCCGTTCAGGGCTTTGTGTCTGACTGCATAGCACAGTCTCGGTGTGACAGGCCTCCCTACCACTCTGGTCCCATTAGTCAACTCCTGTGCTGCTTAAATCAGCCACAGTTGGTTTCTGTTTCTTGTAACTCAGAGCCTTAACCAACCCAACATTAAGATACCCAAATCAGTGGAGAAGTGACAGAACATGACCCCACTGTCGGGGGAGTCTGTGGTCTCTGAAATCTCTCTTAGACTGACAACTCTCGTACCTTGGGATATCAGCCCCAGCGAAAGGAGGCTGTAAGGTGAGACATGGAGCTGGGAGCAGCAAAAAGCATACCAAGGGCCAGATACCCCAAAATGCCATGTTGTTCATGGCGAGGAATTCTGAGGAACCCAAGAATTCCTACTAGCACCAAACCACCCAGGTCCTTAATGAATTTGTATTTGTCAGAGTCAAAAGTTAGAACATATTTAGCATTTAGTAAGTTTGTCCTGTAACTCTTGACTATTTCGGTGTATGGAGCCATGGGCTCCCACTTGTACACCTGCCTCAGGCCCTGTGAGTGTTAGGGGTGAGGCTAGGCAGAGGGAGGCCACCTGTGGCGTGTGGGCAGAAACAGCTTAGAAGCAGTACCCTCCTGGTCCCTAGCAAAGTCGCAAGGTGGTGGGATTGGTTGGATGTGCTGTGCCTTCCCTCTCAGTGACCTTTCCCTTCCTTGGCTCTGTCTCCTTGTGTCTCCTCACCTTAGCACGCTCATTCCCTCAGGGAGTGATGAGGAATCCCCTTCAGACCTTAGCTAATCTGGGAGTCTTCTTAGGTGCTGCTCAACTTTCAGGGCCACAAAACTACCATAAGGCACACCCACCAGGCACTCCACCTAGAACGCTCCAGGCCAGGGGAACACCAGACATTCCTCTCCAGCAGGACAGACGCTCATGTGCAGGAAATATACCAGGGAAAAGGACGATTTGTTTTTAAATAGTACTGAGAATAACTAATTAGCAATTCAGAAGTCGATTTAGATTCGACCCCCTCTCCAAGAAAGAAAACCACAGACAGAACAGTTTATATAAACAAATCAAATCATAGGAAAGCTAGCAAAAAAATAAAATTATTTAACAGATCTTTGGAGAGCTTTTACAACTTCAAAGAACTGGGATTCACAAAGGAAAACATGAATAGATTTAAAATTGAAAAAAAAAACCTAGAAAATTAATTCACTTTCATATTGACTTAAAAGGGTTCCATTCTACCAAACATCGATAAGAACTCAACGTGATGAAAGGGACGATATTAAGCTTCATGTACAAATGGGCAAGGACAGAAATGGTCAGTTCCCACCAAAAGAAATACACTTGGTACATAGATGTGTGGGATATGCTCAGTCATTTTAATGCCTTTCATAATATATCAACATTTGCTTTATTCAGCAATTCTCGTTACAGTGAACATCCCCTTTCCCCATTGAGAAGATGAAGGTTTCTATCTACTTACATAACACAGTTAACAATCCTGTGTCGGTATCTTCTCCGGTCAAGTTCATACTGCAGGAAACTGTATACGGTTTATAGTAGTGGTGAGAGGGGAAAGCTCAGCTGAGCTCAAATCATAGTCCCTTAAATATTCCCACAATCTACTCCAAACCCACCTAACATGCTGACTCATCTCCTTGTGCTCCAGGCCTTACTTGTCAGAAGAAATGGCTTGCGTGGCTGCCCTCTTAATTACCTTGTAGTCCCCACCCTCTTGCTCCCATTCTCCTCTTCTTCCTCTTCCCCTGAGTCATCTTTGGGACCCATCTCAGAGGCTGCTTGCTCCCTGTCTGTATCCCTCAAAGATCTACCCTTCCCTTCCTTTGAAACTCTAATATGCACTGTTGTGACTAACTCCTTCCCCAAAATGGAGCAGTTCAGAGTAAGGAAAGGGTAAAGAAAGGTCAAGTGTGCATGCCTCTTTCTTTCAGAAAAGAATTTGCCACCAACAAATATTCCTAAATATTCATCAATATGTGGGATGTTATGCTGACCACAAAAGACCTGTTGATGCCCTCAAGTTATTCATAGTACAGCTGGGCAGACCACACAGGTGTCTATCCATGAAATAAATAATAACCAATAGTATAGGTCTAAAGGACCATAGAGAGGCAGAGATTCTTGGGTCCCTAGGAGATCAGTGGAGGAAACTGTTGGGAGCTGGAACAGGCAGACATGTATGCTTGTACAACGTTGGCGAAGGGCGTCTGTGTCAGTGTAGGAGAGAGGCAGGTGGAGAAGTGGAAAGAGGTCATCCTTAGCAGAGGCATAAAGAAAGCAAAGGGATCAGGAAAAGGTGGTGGTTACAGGACATTTGTGAAGACATCAAGATGGTACCACAAGCAAAGCCCCAAATTAGAAGAAAATAAAGGAGAACTAAAGTTTTTTTTCTAATCAATAGAGATTGATTTGTATATGCCAGGATTCAAGCATTTATTGGCAAACTTATTAAATATGGAGAATTCATTTAAACCATATTGATAGCACAGCATCGACACATGTATCATCGGGAACAGTGGGGATGGAGGCTCTGCATTTTGGAGATGTCCCTAGGTGATTCTGGAGCATGGGGCCCTCATAACAGGCATGAAACTGGCTTTGTTATACAGAGCCCTCCCTTGTACTGTGACTTTACCTGCTTAGCTGTAATCCCTTTTTTTTTTCCATTACGTAACTCAGAGCCTTGAGCAGAAGTTTGAAGCTTCCCTCTTTGTAACCTGAGCATTTTTGCAGGGACGATTCATAGATTCTAGTGCCAAACTACCTGAATTTGAATCCTGGCTCTGCCACTTACTAGCTGTATGATCTCCTGGGTAAGTCACTTAAACTTCGCTGTTCCTCAGTTTTCTCATAAGTAAAGTAGGAGTAGTAATAACATCTATCTCAGACACTTCTCATAACCATTAAATGGATTCAAGCATGTAAAGCACTTAGAAAATGCCTGTCACATAGTAAGCACTCAGTAAATGCTAGCTTTATTTATTACAACAAAATAAGATTATTTCTGTTTTTGAATCGTATGTAGAGGAAATCATACAGTTTGTGTTCTGCTTTGTCTGCTTCAATCACTCAGTATTTTATCTTTAGGATTCAGCCAAATTACTTTGTGTACCTGTAGTTAATTTCTTTTCATTGTTGTGTAGTATTCTGTTGTATGAATATACCAATGCTTCCTACCACTAATGGATGTTTGGGTCATTGACACTTGGTGCCCGTTGTGAACAGTGCTGCTGTGAACATCCAGGCACATGATTCCTGGTCCACGTGACCGCGTGAGCACACACTTACTTGAAAAGAGTATCCTTGCGTAAAACACTCCAGTCACCTTTTCATCGTAAATCAAGCATGCACATATGAATGGATCTGTTTCTAGGCTCTCTGTTACGTTCTGCTGTCCTGTGTGTCCTACTGTCCATAGCACGGTCTTAATTACTAAGCCTTATATTATGAAATTTTGAAATCAAGTAGAGCCAATCTTCCCACCTTACTGTTCTCCCAAAATATCTTGCATCTTCTTGTCCTTTCACAGTGCCATATACATTTTAGAATCTGCTTGACAGCTTCCACAAAACCTGCTAGGATTTTGATTGGAATTCTGTTGAATTCTTGCTTCAATTTGGGAAAGAGTGGCTGTTTACAGTATTTAATCTTCTGGTCTATGAAAGGATAATTTTCCGCCCATTTATTTTAGCTGTTTAATTTCTCTTAATACATATCATATTTCTCTCCCTTCAGGTCCTATACTATTAGATTTATTTCTACATTCTTTTTTTTAAGATTTTATTTATTTATTTGACAGAGAAATCCCAAGTAGGCAGAGAAGCAGGCAGAGAAAGAGGGGGAAGCAGGATCCCTGCTGAGCAGAGAGCCTGATGTGGGGCTCGATCCCAGGACCCTGAGATCATGACCTGAGCCAAAGGCAGAGGCTTAACCCACTGAGCCACTCAGGCGCCCCTATTTCTACATTCTTAAAAAACATTTTTTATTAGATTTATTTCTACATTCTTTAAAAAATTTTATCCCCAAATTTTAAAATTTTTCTTTTGATGTATGAAAATAATTTTGCTAAATTCTGATTAATTCTTATTTTACCTTAGATTACTGTGGATATTCTATAAGTGCAATTTATGACATCTGCAAATAATGACAGTTTGTTTCTTCTTTTTCAATTCTTACAGATTTTATTTCTTTATCTTGCCCTTACTGCACTGGCTAGGACCTTGAGAATAGTGGTGAATATAAGTTTTTGGAGTGGGCATTTTCATCTTGTTCTTGATCTATGAGTTTCATAAAGTTTAAATACATAATTTTATTAAATTTTTGGCATTTATTGAAAGTATCCTAATTTTTTCTTCTTTAGTCAGTCTCAGTGTTTAGAATTGTATTAATCAAATTCCCAATGTTAAAACAGTTTTGCATTCCTCTGATAAATCCAGCTTGGTCCTGATATAATTTTTATGTATTGCTGGGTTTGATTTGCTGATGTTTTGTTTGGGTTATTTGCATCTATGTTCCTTAATGAGATTGTCCTTTAATTTTGTCATGCTGTCCTTAATGGTTTTTGTATCTAGATTAAACTAGCTTCATAAAAGGAATTGGAGACTGTTCCTGCTTCTTATTCATTTTATTTCTCCTCCAGATGTTCAGTAGAACTGTCAGAAATGCCATCTAAGCCTAGAGTTTTCTATGCCAGAAGGTTTTTAATTACTGATTCAATTCCATTAATCAATAAAGAATTATTCAGGTTTCCTAATTATTTTTCTGTTCACTTTGATGAGTTTTATTTTTCTGAGAAATTTGTCAGTTTCATATGAATTTTCAAATCCGTGGCACAAAGTTTCAGTATCATCTTTTTAACTCTGCAGGATATGAAATATCTGCTTTTTCATTCTTAATATTGGTGGTGGCTATATGTGTCTTCTTTCTTTTTTTGAAATCAGTCTTGCCAAAGATTGATCATTTCATAGGGAGCAACTTTTAGCTTTTACTAATTCCTCTAATATGTTTGTTTTCCATTTCATTAATTTCTATTCTAATTTCCTTCTAATTTGAGTTTAATTTGATGATCTTTATATAGCTTACGCAGATGGAGGCTTGGCTCATAAATTTTCAGCCTTCTTTCCTAATACATGCATTTACAGCAGTAAATTTCCCTCTGATCACTACTTTACCTACATTTACATTTTGGTGTGTTTATTTTTGTTACTCAGCTTAAGATATTTCCTTATTTTCTAATAATTTACCCTGAGATCTATATAATAAAGGTATATTGTTCAATTTCCAATGTTGGGGACTTTCCAGTTCAGTTTCATTAATCTTTTCAAAGAACCTATTTTTTGCTTTTTCCTTGCTTTATATTGTTTATTTTTTCTGTATTAATTTCTTTTTTTCTTCATTAATTTTTGCTCATTATTATTTCCTTCTACTTTCACTGGATTTACTTTACTGTTCTTTTAAAAAAATTATCCTGATAAAATGTCACTTTAGCTTTCTTATTTTCTAATATTGTACATCAGTATTTGTAATATTTCTGTTATATTTCAGTAATTTAAAGTTTAAAAACATACTGTTTTAGCTGCATTCTTGAGGGGTATTTTGCATTTTTTTTTAAATTTAGAGCTGTTTTTAGTATGACAAAAGTGGTAAGACCTCTTCTTTTTTTTTTTTTTAAGTAAAGGATAAAACAAAAATAATTTTGAATATGTATCCACTCTTAACACCCTGTTGATATCCAGAAATTTCTCAGTGCATCTGCATGCATATATATATGCATACATATATATGTTTATACATCTTAATATATTGTGACCATCTTTCTACATCAATAAATACATTTCTACAGCATCATTTTAATTGTAGCATAATATTCTACCCTGTGGACTTATCACAATTTAACAATTCTCCTGTTGTTAGACGTTTATTCAGATTGTTTCATACTTCTCTCTATTATAAATAGCTATCATAAGCCCCTGGCATTAAAACTTGGCAAATATCCCTGATTGTTTCCCTTGAAATGAAATTATTGGGTCAATGGACATGGCCATTTTTAAGGGTTTTGTCAAGCACCATAAAATTGCTGGGCAGAAAGGTTGTACTGATGTATTTTTCCGTCAACAATGGACTACCTAATTCAAGAAGTGTGTGTGTGTGTGTGTGTGTGTGTTTAGCTTCTCCTACTGGAAGATTGGAACTGTGCCCCACCTCCTCATCCCAATTTCTATATTTGTGGGTCTAATGATGGCAGCATGCTAATCTTGAAATATAATGCCCCAATCCTGCACCATTTTTAGATATACTTTTATCATTATTGTTAGAAATGTTTTATAATTTTTAATTTGATTTCTCTTCTGATTCATAGGTTATTTAGCATGTACTTCTCAATTTCCAAGCAATCATTTGGGGGATTTCCTAGTTACTATGTTAATTTATTTCTAACATAACTCATTGTGATTAGGGATCATACACTGCTTACAAGCCTTAAAATTTCATTGGCTCTCGAAAAGCACTTGTGTGCTATCTCAAGTTGTAAGCTGAACTAGAGTTCGTGCATATGTAGCATCATTTTTACTTGAAAGAATGACTAACAGACAAACCATGGTTACTCAAACTTGGACATATAGCATACATTTAATTAAAAATGAAGTGAGCTTGCTGCTTCAAGGGAAACCACTCACAGTAGTGTCACCAATGATATTCAAATTTCAAGTGAAAATTATAATTTTGGAAAAGTTGTACCTGCTACCATGAGCTTAACAGCTTCCCAGGACTTAATGTTTCTAATGTAATCAGTGATGATGCAAATGAATATGGATTTTTTATACTGTGTAATGAAATGTGTCAATGTTTAGAAAATCTGCGTAACTCAGTGGACCAGTATTTTTCAGTTGACTAATGTGTGATGTTACAAAGTCATGCACAGGTAAAGGAAAGATCGATTCAAAGAACAAGACTGAACAATGGATTGTAATGTGACACAGTACCAAAAAATTCATTGACATGGTTTCAGAATCCACGTTGCCGTTTACCATTAAGAAACTACCACTTTTGGGGGGTGCCTGGGTGGTTCAGTCGGTTAAACATCTGCCTTCAGCTCAGGTCATGATGCCAGGTCCCTGGGATCAAGCCCTGCATCAGGCTAAGCAGAAGCCTGCTTCTCCGTCTCCATATGCCTCTCCCTGCACTCCCCCCAGCCACCACTCGTGGACGTGTGTGCACATGCTTGGTCTCTCGCTCTCTCTCAAATAAATACATCTTTAAGAAAAAAAAAGAAAGAAACTACCACTTTTTGAGTCTTGTACAGTATCAAAGAAGAATATTCTCGGGACGCCTGGGTGGCTCAGTTGGTTAAGCGGCTGCCTTCGGCTCAGGTCATGATCCCAGCGTCCTGGGATCGAGTCCCACATCGGGCTCCTTGCTCCACAGGGAGCCTGCTTCTCCCTCTGCCACTCTGTCTGCCTGTGCTCGCTCGCTCTCTCTCTCTCTCTCTCTCTCTCTGACAAATAAATAAATAAAATCTTTAAAAAAAAAAAAGAAAGAAAAAAAGAAGAATATTCTCACATATCCGCAAGGGCTATTAAAATATACCTCCTTCTTCCAGTTATATATCTGTGTGAGGCCAGAGTTTCTTCCAGTAGCATATTGTAACAGATTGAATGTAGAAGCAGATACAAGAATCTAGTTGTCTTCTATTAAACCAGAAGTCAAAAACGATTTGCAAAATATCCAACAGTTCCTCTCTTCTCACTAAATTTGTTTTGTTTTATAATAGATACTTATTTTTTTTTAAGATTTATTTATTTATTTGACAGATAGAAATCACAAGTAGGCAGAGAGGCAGGCAGAGAGAGAGGGGGAAGCAGGCTCCCCGCTGAGCAGAGAGCCCGATGCGGGGCTCGATCCCAGGACCCTAGGATCATGACCTGAGCCGAAGGCAGAGGCTTTAACCCACTGAGCCACCCAGGCGCCCCTAGATACTTATTTTTCATGAAAAAATATTATTTCTGTTAACACGTGATGGGTTTGCTGTTATTTTAAAATAAACGGTTTTTTACATTTCTGGATTTTAATTTTAAATGCAGCAAATATTAATAGACAAAACCTACACAAACACAATCCATTTGGGATTCTCAATAATCTTTAAGTACAAAAGAGCCCTGACATCAAAAAGTTAGAGAACTTAGTGGTTGTCCTAGAAATTACAGTATGCCTCCTGACCTATATGTTATTGTTGTCAAGTATTTTTATTTAAGATCAGTCTCTCTCTCTCTCTCTCTCTCTCTATCTCTCAGAATAGTTATTGTGTTATATGGTCTCTCTGTCCAGAGAGAGAATGAGAAAATAGTTGTTTTGTATAATCATTGTTCATTTAGATTCACTTACATAGTTACTACATTTTATGTTTTTCATGCCTCACTGCATCTCTGAGTTTTCATTGGCCTTCATTTTTCCTTCTACCTGAGGAATATTCTTTTGTATTTCCTTTAGGGATAGGTATGCTGCTGGCAAATTCTCTTGGTTTCTTTGCTTATCTGAAAGAAATTTTTTCACCATTATTCTTTAAGGGTTTGTGTGTGTGTGTGTGTGTGTGTGTGTGAAAAGAGAATTTTATTAGGTTGGCAGCTAATTTGATTTAAGATCCTTTTTTACTGTATGCTGGCTTCCACTGTTGCCATTGAGAACTCAGCCGTCAGTCTAATAGTCCGTTCTTCCTTTTCACTGCTTTTGAGCTTTTCTATTTTTCTCTGGTTTCCTGCAGTTTTCACAGATGTGTGACTAACTATAGATTTCTTTACTGCTTGGTGTTTTTTGAGATCTTTTATCATTTCTGGCTTATTATCAGACATTATATTTTCCATATTGCTTCTGCTCCATTTTCTTTTCACTTTTTAAATGTATTTATCTGTTTATCTACCTATTAGTAATCTCTATACCCATTGTGGGGCTCGAACTCACAACCTAAAGATCAAGAGTCTCATGTACCACCAAGTAAGCCAGCCAGGCACCCGCCCTTCTTTTCACTTTTGAAATTTCAATAAAAACAGATGCTGACCTTCTCACTGTAATCCTTTCTTATCCTCACTTTCATATTCTCTATGTTTTGTCTCTCCATGCTTCAATCTGACTGCATCTTCTGGTTCACTAATTTTTCTCTTCAACTAACCTAATCTGCTTAAGTTCTTAATTTTGCCATTAGATTGTTTCATTCAGAAATTCCTATTTGCTTTTTCAAATCTGTGGTGTCACTTTTCTTTTTTAATAATTTGTTGATCCTCACCGAAGTTTTTAAGTGGAGCTTTTCACTTCATGGTAGACACTGGGATTTTTCTATACTACTACTAAGCCATACCAGAATGTATTCTGTACCCTGCTTTTAAAAAAATACACCTCTTTATCATCCCAGCCCAGAGTGTAGGGTGTTTTATCATGTCCTTGGCCTTTGGCAGGCTCCTGTGGGGTAAGCCAAAAGATTAGCTCTGTCTCACCTCTTGGATCACCCTAGCGCAAAGGCAGCTGGACCCTGTCAGTCTGAAATCTCACCCTCCCAGAGTCTGGACCCACCCTGTCAGTCTGCCTCCCCCCTTCTTCAGAGTTCCCCAAATATTCACCCCGCCCCTTTCATGGCAGCCTCCTTTTTCTCGGCCCACTACCTACCCCAAGGGGAGAAGCAGCTCTTGCTCACCTCTTTGAGCTCAGAACATTTCCCCATCCTCACTAGATCGTTTTTCACTCACTATACTGTTAATTCTTAAAGCTTTAAAAAAAATTTTTTTTAAATTTCATCCAGTTCTGTAGTTGTTTTTGTCACCTTCAGAGGAAATGCTGGTCAGAGAAATTCAGATTTGATCTGGCCTTTACAGTGTACCTCAAAGAATAGTTTGCAGATGAGTTCCAACCTACCAACTGTTACCAGTCTATAATGAGATAAGGACAGAAATTGAGAGGAAACATTTAGAAGATGTTAGAGCGATTTGACATAGCTGTGAAATCATAGCTATGATCTAGTATTTTATAAAAGTACCAATTTATAAATACCTAAGGAGGAAATACTGGTCCTTCACCACAGTTAAGTTGAGAAGCATTTCTTCATACAATCAAGTATGAGTCTCCGTACTACAAGCCCCCTCTTTTTCTGCTTTTACAGAAAATATGTTGTAGAAGAGGGTTAAGTGACTAGGTCTGTGAATTAAACTGACCAACCTGAGGCTAACAAAAGCAAAGATTTATTTTGTCTGTACACAGCAGGACCAGTGGGGTTAGGGGGCAGCCTCACAGGAAAAAAGTGAAAACCACAAAGAGGGAGTTAGACCCAGACACTTATATACCGTTTTAACAAAGAATAATAAAGTATGAAGTGACTAGACAAGGGAAGAGGTGAGGAGTTCGGGTGTCTCAGGTTGGAGGTAAGTGGTGGGAAGGGGACTAAGAAATGTGTAGTGAATAAGATTTGTTTAGTAAAATTTGTCATACAGATCAGAGTAGTTGTCTTCCTAGTACATGAGAGGGGAACACCTTTGCAAAGGGAAATTTCAACCCTGTTTTTAGGCAGAATGGAGGACAGGATAGAGTTCTTCATGTTGCTCCTGTTCTCCCTGCTGTTTTTCTATTGCCTTCAGCTCAAAATAATCCTATGCCAAAGTGACATATTTTGGAGTGACATATTCTAATCCCTTCCACATGCGACCACCCATACATTTTGCCTCTAGACCTGTGATCTGTTTTATTGGGCATATCTGTTTGGATATTTTTTAATTATATAAGTAAAACATGTTTTACTCTAAAATTTTGAAAATTCAGACAAATGAAAGGAAGGGATCATGATCCCACCACTTTTTACAAGTCAGAGTAAACCTCCTATAGTTTTTCTCTGCATATAGGATAGAAGCATTCCCCCATACCCTTCTAAAGCAAGGTTTCTTCTCCCTCTTATTTTACTCCCTCGGAATGGAACCAAGCGAGGAAATTTAGAACACACTTTTTGAAGCTTGGCAGCCCTAGAAACACCTTAAGATGGGAATCAAAGAGAAAAGCAATAAAAGAAACCTTACACTTGTTTTCAGAAGTATTATCAAAGATTTGAGGCATCAAACTTTTTGTTCAAAGTTGTTATATGTAGATTATATTATGAATATGTATATTTTAAATTTCAGTGATGAGTAAAATTTGTGTAAATAATTTGTTTCTCCATATCTCATAAAATTTAAAATTAATGAATTGCCTCTTTTACTTTAATATCAGTGATACAAATAACTAATCAAACAACTTTAATAGAAGATTACTTTCACAGTGATGACTGACTTTCAGACTAGCTCCTCAAAGAACATGCCCGCATATTTAAAAATTACACAGGTGATTTTGTTTGGTACCCCTGGTTATGAACCATTGTATTAAAAAAAGTACAGTGGCAAAATGATCCCATTTATAAGAGCAACTGAAAGTATCCTAGGGGAAAAACCCCAATAATCGATATTTGGAGCCAGTATGAAGAAAACCTTAAAATTGCAGCTTAGAGACATGAAAGGAAGTATCATGTTCGTAGATGAGAATATGAGAAAAATGTTAATTTCTAGAAGTTTATAAATATAATACTGTCTCCACCAAAATATTAAAAATGTTTAGCATTTGACAAACTGATTTTAAAATTCAGCAGGGAGAAAAAAGTTCAGAAGAAAATATTGACAAAGAATAATAATGAAATGACTTATTTTTCCAAATACTAAAATATACTATTATAGGAGTGCCTGGCAGATTCAGTCAGTAGAACATATGACTCTTGATCTCAGGGTCATGTGTTTAAGCCCCATGTTGGGTATGTAGCTTACCTTTAAAAATTAAAATAAAAAACACAGTATAAAAAATGGTATGGTACCGGATACAAGAATAGATGCGTCAGTAGGAAAGAGTAGAAACCTGAAAATATGTGTGTCTGTACATGTGTAGAGACTATCATTTCAAATAGCAGTATTTCAGAAATGACAAGGAAAGAAATGGGCTGATCCATGCTGGTAGTTACATTACAGGGCAGTAAATAATTCCCAGTTTTCTCTCACTGACTGGTTCCCTCTTTAAGCATTGGCCTCTCACCACTTGACTATCTTCTACCCCTAAGATTCCTTTTTTCCCCTCTTCTAGGTCCCTCCAAAAAAAATCTTCCTCTAGCTTTCAGGAGAGCTCCCAGGCTCTTACTGCTTGGTGATGCAATCAGTTGAGCTCTCCTTTGCCTAACCCTTCTCTCATCTGAGCTGAACAGTGCTCATCCTCACATTCCACAATTAAAAAGGAGACTGTCCAAACAAAAACTATAATTCCGTCATTGTCAGGGGTCTTTTAGTGCTCCTAGGTCAAACAACCAGCTTAAACCGCAGCCTGCTTTAAAAATAGTATTTTTTTCCTCCTCCCAATACAAAGAAATGAAAAGTATTCATCATCTAGCAATCAAGGAAATGCAAACTAAAGCAACTGTGACTTTTTAACCCTCCTATCTGATTGGCAAGATTCAAAAGGAATAGTCCTCCTAGTGGAGGTGAGGTAGAGAGGAAAGGGTACTTTCACAATTAGTAGGAGCAGGTACACTGTGTTAACTTTTGCCAGGAATGTGTCAGAAGTGTTATTGTATGTGCCCCTTGACCTATAGGACAAGTACAACTCTGCTTATAGGACTTCTGCTCTAACAGGTGATCACGATTGTTCACAAGATGTGTGACCATGTTCATTCAGGGTTTATTTCTGATGGTGGAAAATGGTTACTACCCTACTTCAGAGTAGATAGGCCATCACAAAGATCATTTTATGCATTTTATGCATCAACATTGGAAAATGTTCATTTGCTGTGAATTGGAAACCAGGCAACTGTTGTAAAGCTTTGTATAAATGTGAAAGTGTTTGCACTGACCTAAAACCACACCAAGTGTTAAATAATTTAGTCAGGGCGCCTGGGTGGCTCAGTGGGTTAAGCCTCTGCCTTCGGCTCAGGTCATGATCCCAGGGTCCTGGGATCAAGCCCTACATTGGGCTCTCTGCTTGGCAGGGAGCCTACTTCCCCCTCTCTCTCTGCCTGCCTCTCTGCCTACTTGTGATCTGTCTCTCTCTGTCAAATAAATAAAATCTTAATAAATAATAAAAATTTTAAAATAAATAATATAGTCAGTTACTCATGACTATTTACTGTGTGCTCAGTCTTCTGCTGGGTATAGGCTGGGAGTATTTTGAAGGTATAAATCATACTCGTTCTTTAGGGCTATCCTATTTTTGCACTATTGAGCTTGCATGTGTGCATTTGCTCCTTGCACACCTAGCAGGTGTAGCTGTAGATAACGGGAAGAGCATTGAATATAGATACAGATTTGAATCCTGTCCCTGTCACAGACTTGTTTACTTAGATTATTTGAGAATGAAAAGGATGCTGATGTCATGGGGTGACTGTGAGAATGGAGATATAACAAGGAGTGTTTCCCATGATACTTGGTGAATAATATTATTAATGATTATTTGTTATTAATGCCTAATTAGTAATTATTAGTAATAGTAATGAATAGTTTCTCTACTTTCCCTTCTAGAAGTCTCTATATCTTCAGTGTAATACCTGTAGCAGATCTATTGCAGTCTTAGCTCCTGAATAAGTGAATGGGTGAAATACTGCATTTGAAAACACTTCATAAACCTGAAAGCATTATAAAGATATTGGCCAACTATTAATATTTGAAAAATTTCATTAGTAGATATGATCTGGCAAAGTCTCATATATATGTATTGAAAAACGCTAAGTTGTGTGTAAGTGCCAAATACAATGATATGGACATATAGGGTTGTTAGAGAATTTAAGCAAATGAAAGCCTTTATGTGGCTGGTAATCCACTGAGGGGGCTTTCTGGGAAGGGTGGGATTGGAATGGGACCTTGGATTGAGGTAGGTTTTGAATATGAGGAGCAATATGTGCAGAAGCATGTGACAAGAAAGAAAACGGTATGTTCAGGGGATAGTAATAACACTAGCCTGCCTAGAGAGTGAGGTCCTTGAAGAGCCATTAGATAGGATAGGTAGAAGAGGCAAGGTGTGGCTGACACAAGAGGCCTTACTGATCTGCTGAGAAATAAAAAAGGCCCATATTTAAGTTTGTGGCAAAATAGTACCATTCCATCACCAACACATCAGTGTGTTAGAATATGTTGGTAGCAGTTGACTTTGGTAATGGAAGTGTAAGCAAACATAAATTAGGAATTAGCTACTTTTGTCCTTCTACGGTGGACAGCCTGAATTCCCATTTAGTGGTGATAAGTATAGTGAAATATTTTAGAATCCTTGTTGGATTCTTAAAATATTGTATGACATGACTAGGTACCGATAATTTTGGAACTTGACTCAAAAATGTGCCCACAACCCCCAGCATTGCCATTTTCTGAGACTTTTTGTTGCGATAACTTAAAGGAAACTTAGGGTGAATTTTTGACACCTTATGTTATTTGATGCTACCATTTGCTTGTTCTCTATATGTTTTTCCATGTAGATTTTCAGTGTTAAGATGGTTATAATATCCTTTATAGTTTGTCTCTTTTTCATTGAAAATAAGGAGATTGAAATAACTTGTTAGAATCACTAGCTGTGGGGCACCTGGGTGGCTCAGGCATTAAGTGTCTGCCTTCGGCTCAGGTCATGATCCTGGGGTCCTGGGATCGAGTCCCACATCGGGCTCCCTACTCGGCGGGGAGCCTGCTTCTCCCACTCCTACTCCCCCTGCTTGTGTTCTCTCTCTCTCTCTCTCTTTCTCTCTCTCTCTCTCTCTCTCAGATAAATAAACAAAATCTTTAAAAAAAAAAAGAAGGAATCATTAGCTGTAAGCCAACTAATAACTTTATTACAGCCTATTCATTTTCAGTGTTTTCTTCCTGGAATTTCCTCTAACATTCTTTTTCATATTTTTCCCACAGTATGGATGGAGCAGATCTGTGTTTTGAAATCGTAAAACGAGCTGACGCTGGTTTTGTATACAGTGAAGCTGTTGCCAGGTATGTCATTCATATGGACTCCCCAGAGGTCAAGGTGGAAATAAAAGAAGGAAGTGACAAATCACATAAAGTGACCTGCTTTTTGAACTGATGATAACCTTATTGCCAGTCTTTCCTACATGGAGCATGTCTGTCTTAGTGCTTTAGTGGAACCAAAGTAGCAACTGGAAATGCAAAATATTGAACCATGCATTTATCTATTAATACAGGTTTATAGCTTAACATAGTACTGCTGTCTTTACCATTTCTGATGACTTTTGTTCAGAGAGGGATTTGATAGCTCAGCAACCATGAAGAATCAAATTTGGGGTTTTTTTGTGTGTTCGATCTTTATTTTGAGCGGATGTGCCTTATTAGTTCTTCACTTTGTCTTTTGGTGATAGCGAATTGTTATGTGGCCAATTAATCTGACGAAATGCCCAGAACAGAGGAAGGAATAGATATAAAAGCACAGTGCTCCTGCTAAATATATTTGCTTCAGGCCAGTGTGTGATCTCCCAAGCAAATGGTGGCCATTGTTCTAAGTCAAGTTGTTGTAAGGAACCAATGGCTCAAAATAAGGAGTAAAGTTGAAAAATCACAGGAGCCATGCACTAGGCCGCTTGCCTATAGATTTAGAGCAATACAGCTTTCTGCTTTGGTGGCATTCAATCGTATCATAAATACCCACTTCAGTGCCTTTTTAATACATGGGGTCTCCTCAGTCACCAACCATAATATGTTAAAGGATTCAAACCCACAACTCTAGTGGGTTTTTTTTTAATCCCATTTTTCTATTAGTTTTGAGTTTGTATCGTAATTTAAAATTTTTATTATGTATTGTGCTTCGGAATTTAAAAGCATTCTTTAATACCAGAATAGTCAATGCGATCTTGAGTTTTCTTATGATACAGCGGTAAACCACTTTATTCAACTAAATGAAACTCTCAGACCCTTGGGCATTATTGTGCATATTTACTTCTTCAAGAATTTGAGACAGCCTGCCTTTTGAACTTTCCCACATTGATCTCTTTCAACAGCATCATCAGATAGGGAAAACTAAAAATTCTGAACATTGAGTTTATAGAACAGTGAAGTTTGATGAAGGAAAAGGACTTTTTTCCTTTTGAACCACAGTAACGCTTGGGTACCTGGTGCATGTGCTCGGGGTTGATGTTCAACCACTACCATTTGTACTCTGTTCCCCACTCGTCTCTATGGCTTTTCCTCAACTTCAAGCCTATCTGTGCCACTGTCCTGGGCATCAGGATAGGGAGAATAGTCCTATGTAGAGGTGATGCCATACAGTGACACGAAAGGAACTTTTCAGAATGGTCCAGTAAAGAGTGGCCTCGGGACCAGTTGGTGACACTGCAAAGAGAGAAATTTGGTACAATTTATTAAAGACCCTTCCTAAATAATGACAAAAGGTGGGGGGGCATCCTCAGAAAGTAGTATTAGGTATGTGCCCTTTTGCAGAAAATCAGTGACCATACAACAAGGGCATGTAGAGCCTTCCTCGGGCTGTAGAGCGTTCAACCGGATGACTTCTAACCTGCCCGCCTCCTCTGATTCTGTGATTGATCGTTGAGAAATTTAGTTTGCATCAGTATTCTAGTGAGACCAACTGCAAGAAGACTCCGAGGCACCAAGAAATCAAATTGATAATGTTTTTCTCCAACTGGCTGAGCTTCAAGAGAAGCAGCAAAGCATGGCACAAAAGGAAACCGCATACACTCCTTACAGCCCAATTAGTGATTACCTCTGTTCTTTCAGGGGCGATGAGTTGCGGAAGGCACTAACATACAGAATCAGATTATCAAATCACACTCCTACAAATCAGAGCAATCTTCTTACCTAGTACCAAGCTTTACTAAATAATTACAAGGATACAGGCAATCAAAAGGCTCAGCTGAAACAAAAAGGTCTGGGTTCTCAAGGGCAGCTTCCCACATCAGAAATGCGCCTGTGGCCCAGAGTAGATGAGGTCTCGACAGGAGGCCTGTGGGATCCCACACACACAGGGGAGCCTTGCAGTCACAAGACATCTCCATTGTATGCCTCAAGGAGTCGTATAGCTTCCATGACCTCCTCCAGGAAGCGAGCCATACCTCAAAGATCTCGGATCCTATTTACCAGAGGTAATCCTTAGCCCCGGACATTCTCTTAAAGAGCATTTCAGAGACAAGGTCTCTTCTGCCTAGCGAGAGTATTCATCTCTTTACCTACAGTCTCCTTCCCTCCTCTCTTCCACCACCCTGGAAATGTAGGCTTCCACAGGAAGTGATTGGATTGCAGGCCTCAGTTCTTTCCTCCCACTGAGTTGTCCTCATTCCTGATCCTTACAGGAGATAGAGACAAACTTACATATTGCAAAGTTTCTCTGAAAGTATAGGCCACCGTGATGATTCATGAGAATGAAGCTTTCTAATTAAAGTTTAGTCAGCAATTCTAGGCAGTGTGGGTGGATTTTTGCTTCTCTCTTTATTCTGCTTGCACACTATTCACGTGCACAGCCTCCCAGAGTCATGACTGGGAGAGTGGAGAAGGATCACTTTAAATCTGTAATATCTGGGGAGAAAAAAAATTGTATCTTCCCCCAACACACTCCAGAGATTCTGATATGTATCTATATCTGGGTCAAATAATTGAGCACTCTGATAATTAGATGAAAAATGCTCATTCACTGAGGTTTGGTTTTTTTTTTTCTTAATGAGGCTTAGAGATAGGAATTTTCTTCAGGCTAAAGACATATAAGTGGCTCTCTTAGTAGTGTGTATCCAAAGTAGTCCATACTGTAGGTATAAGCTATGTCCAAATTACCTAATTTAAACGTGCCCACTGTTCTAATGTTCACATCTAGATGCATGAATAGGCTGTTCCTAAACTTTTGACTAAACTTAACAATAATAATAATACTGTAATAATAATGATTTACCCTTTGTAGCATGGTTCAGAGTTTACAAAGCACTTTCACTTTTGTCTCTGCCATTTCAGGGGGCCGCATAGCCTTCAAACCCTGATTTGAGCCAGGAAAGGGCCAAGTTAAGAACCCCTAACTTAAACAGAAACTTAATTGTAGGCTTCGCAGGCCCAGGCAAAGAATATATAACCACAGCCCCTTTTGAGTGTATCTGCAAAGTAAGAAAAATTGACACGAGAACTAAGGACAGTATGAGCTAAGTTCTCTGCTTTAGAACCCAGGTGTGGGGAGACAATGATAAGTATAGAAACAGAGTCTGGGGTTGGGTTTCTTCTCCTACCTTGCATTTTGAAAACGGAACCTTCTGATCAATTGTAGTTCATGAAGTAATGCACATGTCAAGGAGAGGGACATTCATGTGAGTTTTGATGGTAGTGTACCTGAGCGGGAACTTGATGGAAATGCCTCTTAGTTGTATATCAGGGTGGGGATTTTTTTTTTTTTTTGAGTCACAAGGATACATACAAGGGCATTTGCAAGTACTGACAAATTATTTCGTTTTTATGTAAAGTGTGAAGAATAGAAGATCTGGAAAGATAAAATTCAATAAATAACATTGCATATCTTGCATTTCTATGTCATGCCTGTTTGGGAAGGAAAAGGGGAAAATGAAAAAGGAGGGGGATAATAGGAAAAAGAGAAAGAAATGAAGGGAGTAAAATATAGAGGAAGGGAGGATAAGAAGACACTCAACAGGGAGAAATAGAATTAGAGGAAGAAGAACCTAGAATTAAGGGACAGAGGGAAGTCAAAGCAAGCTGTGAAGTAATACCGAAGAGATGTCCTTACTCTGGTCACACCCTGTTGCTAGTTGACCCTGTTAGCACTTTTTAAGGACTGTTCTTTATAATGCTGACTCCTCCTGTGTTTTTCCCCTGGACCTAGCAGGGAGCCACTGCCCCGCTGGCCACGTGTTGAGTCCGACTTCCTAGGATTTCAGCCCAGAACAACTCTGCTTTGTTAAAAGATGCCCCAGCTAAAACTCCGTTACGTTGCAAAAAGAGATTGTACGCATAAAGAGGTTCTTTCCTCTTGTTTGTCCTTAAAGCTAAATGGAAATAAGGCGGAGAGCCAGCCTCTGCTGGCAAATAAAAGGCTCGCATTCCTTTAGTCAGACCTCTGAGCACTGTTCGCTTAATAGCAATCCACTGTAACTAAGTAGAATTAACCAAGTGTCAGAGACTCGCCCCCCCACCCGCACCCCATGTTTTCAGCTTGAATTTTTCATTTGCCGAGCTATTTTACTTATGAACTGTGAAATTCTTTTGATTTGGTTATCTTAGTAAATACAGAAAACATTATTTCTTCATGAAGCTTATAAACTCATGGGTCTGCCAACTTTTTCATTATTAAGCCTCACATTTCACCATACTTGTCTGCTCAAATGAGAAGTGTCCATGGGCAGTGAATATGAAGATGGGAGTTACAAACTAGGGACACTGTTTATTAAGTTTTAAAAATAAAAAATTTTTATTACAGTTTTAGATTTCTTTTGTTTTTCTACAGTCATTACATGAGACAGATACTGGAAGCTCTACGCTATTGTCATGATAATAACATAATTCACAGGGATGTGAAGGTAAGTCATTTTTATCACTAACTTTAATGTTTATGAAAAGAAACTGATAAAAGTGATAATGATCAGAAGTGTTTAATATTCTTATAGAGAGCACCTTAAGGTTAATTTTACTTCCAAATTAACATTTATTTAACTATTTTTTTAACTACTTCATATTTGAAGAGTCATACTCATTCTTAACAGGAACACTTTTATCATTTCAGTTTCCTTATTCTTACTAAAATGTACATGTATTCTGAAATTGTTATTCCTCTTTTGCCATTATGTGTTTAAGAGAGAAATGAAAAATCCAACAAATAGGAAGAACCAAATAATAATCCTATCCTAAGTTAATTGGGGGGAATTGGTTTATATTGGTTATTTGGTTTATATAGTAAAAGTTAATTATATGCTTATATTTTCATAGTGTTGCATATATAATAGCATTTTTGCACATAGTTCTTTAACATAGTCTGAAATCATAAATAAAAATGTAATACAGTTTTGCACCCTTAGGAATGTGCCTACTAGCATTATTCAGTCTTTCTGCCTATTTCTTCCCAGTATCAAGTTCATGAGAACTGTCAGTGCCTGGCTCATAATGGTGTCAGGCAGAACATGGAGGCAGGCCAGAAAGTAAAACAGTGGGCCTTCCTCCTGATGCCCAGCCCCTTCCGAGGCCTCAAATAGCTAAGAGCCCCTGAGGTCTCCCTAGCCCTATTGTTTACTTTCTCTCTCTGGTATTTTGTCGCTGGCCTCTCTCTAACACACAGCATCTACAGACATGGGGCCCTCCTTCCCTCAAAACGTATTATCAGAGGCCTGGCCTCTTCACTATATTTTAATGGTTAAGAAATTTAGTAGAGTTTAGTTAAATTTTCTAGAACGTTTGGGAAATTTTAACTAAATTATTGTGGTTATAAGCTGAGATAAAACCATAAGGGAAGGAAGGGAAATCTGAAGAGGGACAATCAGAGAGGGAGACGAATCATGAAAGATTATGGACCCCAGGAAATAAACTGAGGGTTTCAGAGGGGAAGAGGAGTGGGGAGATGGAGTAACTGGGTAACGGGTACTAAGGAGGGCATGTGTTGTGATGAGCATTGGGTGTTACACGCAAGTTATGAATCGTTGAACACTACATCAGAAACTAATGATGTACTATACAATGGCTAACTGTAATAATAATGATAATAATAATAATAAATAAGCTGAGGTAAAGCGTGAGCAATTCCAAAACAGTCTAGTAGAATGTTACCATAGCAAATGAAAAAAAAAAATCATTGGAGAAATGTACAAAATACACTTTAGTTGTAAAAATCTTACTCTTTCCAAATGTGATAGGAAAGGGAGAATGTTATTATCAGTAGTTAGCACTGAAGAACCCAATGGATACATAGCACTTTTATAAAAAAGTATTTTTCAGTTACACAAATAAAGAGAATAACAAGTGTAAAGAAGTTAAAGGAGGGAAATTGTCAATGATAGAAGCAGGCTGTGTTACTCTCCTGCATTTAATAATATAAGAAAATGCAGATATAAACAGTAAAGTGTATCTTCTCATATATATTATAAAATAGATGATAAAAATGACACTTTGAAAACTTAAAATGTATAAACAGATTTTTAGTTCATATAATAGCACTGCTTTAGAAACACTTTTGCTCAAGAGGCAATTTTTGAATTCTGTTCTTGAAAAGTAATTATATGAACATCATATAATAAGTAATGATTGACAACATACTGTACTGTAATACTTTCAATAATACAGTCAGCTTTTTGCTCCACATCAGGGCATCAGGGAAATACAAATCAAAACCACAATGAGATACCACCTCACACCAGTCAGAATGGCTAAAATTAACAAGTCAGGAAAGGACAGATGCTGGCGAGGATGCTGAGAAAGGGGAACCCACAACCCACACTGTTGGTGGGAATGCAAGCTGGTGCAACCACTCTGGAAAATAGCATGGAGGTTCCTCAAAAAGTTGAAAATAGAACTACCCTACGACCCAGCAATTACACTATTGGGTATTTACCCTAAAGATACAAACATAGTGATCCGAAAGGGCACGTGCACCGGAATGGTTATAGCAGCAATGTCCACAATAGCCAAACTATGGAAAGAACCTAGATATCCATCAACAGATGAATGGATAAAGAAGATATGGTATATATATACAATGGAATACTATGCAGCCATCAAAAGAAATGAAATTTTGCCATTTGCGACGACGTGGATGGAACTAGAGGGTATTATACTTAGCGAAATAAGTCAATCGGAGAAAGACAACTATCATATCTCCCTGATATGAGGAAGTGGAGATGCCACGTGGGGGGTTGGGGGGTAGGAAAAGAATAAATGAAACAAGATGGGATTGGGAGGGAGACAAACATAAGAGACTCTTAATCTCACAAAACAAACTGAGGGTTGCTGGGGGGAGGGGGTTAGGGAGAGGGTGGTTGGGTTATAGACATTGAGGAGGGTATGTGCTATGGTGAGTGCTGTGAAGTGTGTAAACCTGGCGATTCACAGACCTGTACCCCTGGGTCTAATAATACATTATATGTTTATAAAAAATTTTTTAAAAATTATAAAATATTAAAATTTTTTTTAAAAAATACAGTTTTTGATTAGTCATGGTATTTGATATGATCATCCAAAACCAAATAAAATCCCAAAGTAGCTATATTTGAATATTGTGCTTCAGCTTCTTATTTACCTTCTGATCAATTTATTCAACAAATATTCGAGTGTGTACTTGATGCAGAATGCTGTGCTTGCAACCCTAGAGATATTATGATGGTCTCAGTAGGGGGATGAGGCAGTGTATCTGTTACCGACAGCTGCAGATCAACACATAACTGAAATTGGGGACTTCAGACAACAACTGCTATTTATTTGCTCACAATTCTATAGTTTTGGGCAGAGCTTGATGGGGACAGCTCGATTCTGTTGATAGAATATGGGCTAAGGCAGCATGGCTAGTACCACATGGGCTTCAGTCTTGTGGCGTGTCCACTGAAATGACCAGAACAGTTAGGAACTTGCTGGGCCCTTTTTGTAGTCTCTCATTCAGGGTATTCCTCCCTCCCTCCTTCTTCCCTCTCTCTCTGTCTTCATGGGGCCCCCTCTCCAGCAGGATGGTGTCTCGGGGCTCCAAACAAGCAAAGGTGGAAATTGCCAGGCCTCTTGACGCCTAGGCCAGAAGTTGACACTGTGTCATGTTCTCTGCATTATGTTAATCAATAGATTACAAGACTAGCCTGGATTCAAGAGGAGGAAAAATAGATTGTGTTTTCTGGTTGGAAGGCAACGTTAGAAACTTATCTGTGGCCATCTTTACAGACAAAACAAATAATTATTGTCCAGAGTAGAGGGTGGGAAATAACATTAAAAGACAGAGCCAGAGAAACTTCACAGAGGTCATGTTTGAGCCTGGTCTTGAGTCATAGGGAAGTTACATGCAGACAAGAGGGCTTTTCAAGGAAAGGCTCAGAATTAGTTTTGCATGAGATTTTATTAGTTTATTATCCCTAAGGCAATGCCAAATAAGTTTGAGGAAGCACCCAGAAACATGTTGAGGAAGGGAAGATAGAAGTAATTCTCAAACTGCAAATAAGAAGAAACCACCCGAAAAGGTACCATCATCCAGTTGGCAAGTGCACTCAACACAGAGCACACACTAATGTTGACATTCGTTATATTTCAGTGCCTGAAATCTATGTTTTATATGGGTAAATGGAATACTCACATTTAGCTAATCAGTAATTATGAATTTGGGTAAATTTTTATTAAGACATTCATCCAAAACTATGCATCAAGTGCTTTTTTTTGGCGGGGGGGGGGGGTGAGGCCGTAGTCTAAGAACCGGAGCTCTATCAATGAACAAAACAGTCACTGCCTCCGTGCAATAAGCTGGCTTTCTAATTCAGGGAGACCAACGCTAACCAAGAGCATAAATAAGTCAACTACATAATAGGTTAAGATGTGAAAGGGACTGCAGGGGAAACAGAGTGGCCAAAGGGATAGGGACTGCTTAGAGAAGGGGTTGCAATTTTAAACAGGGTGGTCAGAGCAGACCACATTGAGAAGAGGACATCTGAGCAAGTACTCACAGGAGGAGAGAAGGTGGGCTGACTGATATGCAAAGGAAGAACGTGCTGGGTAGAAGGAACAGCCAGTGCGAAGGCACTAAAGCAGGAGCATAACAGACCTATTTGCAGAATAGCAAGGAGGCCAGTGAGGCTAGGGTGAATTGAGCCATAAGGAGAGTGGATAGGTAGATGAGGTTAGAGAGGAAAGGAGGGGAGGGGCTTTGACTTCTACTCTGAGAGAAATGGGGATTCCCCGGAGGGTTTTGAACAGACTGTGATCTGACTTTCCACAGTAACAGCAGTACATTGCTTTGTTGTTGATAACATTGAACTAGGGGCTCACAGGTGGAAGCGGGGAAACAGAAGATGGTCCTGCCTAGCTGGACTAGAGTGGTAGCAGTGAGGGAGTAAAAATGTAGATTCCAGATATATTCTGAAGGTTGGGTCAACAGGGTTTGCTAATATAACTTTAGTAACTCAGGTAACCCAAAGTAGTTTTATTCAGGACCTTGTCACAGGAGTTTTCCAACATTGTGGTCATTATAACAGTACATCTCACATGGCTAATAATTTCAAATTTCTATTTGACGTGTTGTTAATGTTTGGTAATAAAGCAGCCTGTTAGCTTTTCATCACGTTCAGATAGCCTATGTTCAGTGACTGGCCTGTGTGTAGATTTCTATATAGGTTTTGGTTTCTGTAGTTTGTTTTTGTCAAAGTTTTCTTCTCTTACACTTAACTAAAGAAAATACAAAAACATTGCCATGTTGTATTCCTTTTAGAAGAATTTACTTAATCATCTGTTTCATCTTGCCAAGAATATTGTCATGTTCTCTCCCTTTCCTTCTCTCTCATAACCCGTGCACCGATCCCAAAGCATTAGATTTTTCCAAAGGTCCTGGCATTTTATTAATTAGTAATGTTTTTTCTTAACTTGATAGGCATTTCTTTTTGAAATCATTATAATTGAGTCTAAAAATGTTTGGTCATATCAAAGTTAGATTTGAATATATGGTACCTCATGACGTGCAGTGGGAACTTGCTTTGGAGAAGCATAAATTGCATAAAAGGCAATTGTGTAACCCTTTGAAATTCAGGGAAGCATATCTTCATAGTACAGGTTTCTCCCAACTCCCAGGTGTCCCACACTAGTGACATTTTGGGTCAGGTACTTTCTTGTGGGAGGCTGTCCTGTGTATTACTGCCTCTACTCACTACATAGGAATAGTATTTCCCCTTAGTTATGACAATCAGAAATGTCTCCAGTCATTGCCAAATGTCCCCTGGGGCATAAAAGTCTCCCCTGGTTAAGAGCCACTGTATAATACTACATTGTTCCTGCTTCACCTCCCCACAGGCATTAATTAAGGCATGCGTGTCTTCTTTTTTCT
The DNA here is from genome assembly GCF_963455335.1 of Martes martes. Classification (NCBI taxonomy): domain Eukaryota; kingdom Metazoa; phylum Chordata; class Mammalia; order Carnivora; family Mustelidae; genus Martes; species Martes martes. Next base: position 35,132,334 of record NC_137897.1, on the reverse strand, counting down.
GTCCTCTTCCTTTTATTCCTCATTTTCTTGTGAGAGGATACGAAAACTTTCATTATGTTTAACATCTTTCTCATTTCTTCCTCTCACCCCGAAATTAAAAGAACTCTAGAAAGAAATAGTGCAGTTGCCAAGGTAAATGCAAAGCCTGGCTCCTTGCCTGCCTTCATTGGCTCTATTAAGCATTAAGAGTCAGTGGGTTTTTCTTGTCGCCCCCCCAACTCCTGGAGACAGCTTTACCCTACGTCACCTGGGCGTGGAGAGACGAAGCGTTCTTAGACCTTTCTGTGGCTCTGACCTACTGACATCCAATTTTAATAGCTGAAGTTGAAGTTACACCGCTTCTCTAAATGCAAATGGCCATGCGCACAGTTACTTTCTGTTCTGAGTGGGACCTGTGCCCAGGAGGTTTGGGGGCTTGGTGTCAAGTTCTCAGAACTGTGCAAAACCCCAGAGCCGTGACAGTCATAGACACTCAGCCAGAAGCCTCCACCCAAGCATTTCTGCCTGCGCTTCCTTGAAATGGTTTTCCTCCTAACTGGTGAACACGCCTGGCTGCTCTTTGGTCCCCTTCTGTTCTCAGTTCCTCTTTCACCTGCGTAGGGCCAGACTTGATAAACAGGTGTTCATCACATTACACTAGTTGCTATGGCATTATGGATTTCGTACAGTATTTCTTCCCCTATTGTGCTTGGTTGCTGACATTTCTTCTGTGTCTCTTACTCCAACTTCCAAGAAGTCCCTCATATTGTATCAAGAAATTGAAATTCTCATTAAAATGAAAACGTGGGGTTTTTTTAATTCTTTATTATAAGACGCACAGATTCATCCTCTGCATTACTTTTGCAAGATTGAACATAATGCATGGTTAGCTTGAATGTGGGATTTTAATAATTGTACTTAGAAAAATGTCATGAATTATAAGATCTAAAATTTGTCTTGTGTTTCTAACTGCCATGCTTCTCCTCTCCCACCCCACCCTTCCAAAAAGAAATCAGCTCCTCGATTTAAAAAGAAAAGAATGAGGGGCGCCGGCCTGACTTGGTTAGGGGAGCATGCAGCTCTTGATCTTGAGGTCATGAGTTCAAGCCCCGTGTTGGGAGTAGAGATTACTTTAAAAGAAGAAAAAAGAATGCCTGTGTCTTTTGCTTATTAGATGTGAATTCTTTCACCGCTGCTGTCCTTGTGAGCCAGGGCAGCGAGCACGTATGATATGGCCAAAGCGTTTTCTCCTGTCAGGTAGAAAACCTTTCTAGCTGTCGTAACTCTTCCCACCAGTATCAATTCAATTTGAATTTGGGGGCAGTCAGAGGAAGGACCATGGCATTAGGCGGTAGGGTTGAAATGCTTAGCAAATTACCAGTGTCCCTCTGTGCTGCTTTTGCAGTTTGCCAAGCCAGATTTCCTTTCAGCTTGTCTTCTTCCCACATTTGTTCCTGACAACCCCCACACTGCAGCCTGCAAGGCCAGGGATGGGCTGGGAGAGTCCTTACCAAATAAAGAAGATTGACATCTTCCCCTCCCACCCCCACCCCCACCCCCCCCAGGAAGGCGAAGCTCTTCCAGGTTGAGTAGTCTATCCATAAGTTTATTCATCTATTCTTTTTTTTTTAAGATTTTATTTATTTATTTGACAGAGAGAGAGAGGTCACAAGTAGGCAGAAAGGCAGGCAAAGAGAGAGGGGGAAGCAGGCTCCCCACTGAGAAGAGAGCCCGATGCGGGCCTTGATCCCAGGACCCTGAGATCATGACTTGAGCCAAAGGCAGAAGCTTAACCCACTGAGCCACCCAGGCGCCCTGCTCATCTGTTCTTAATGGTTGTGTTCCCAATGAGTAGTTTGAAAACCACCTTAATGGGAGTGTGTATATGGAAAGGATAAAAGGGAAAACAAATATTTGTCGTGCCTGTTTTCTGTAGTGAAGCTTGTTTGGCAAACAGGCTGACATTTGGGGCTTCTGCAATTTTGTTTGGCTATAACCCACGCATTAAAAACCCTGTTTTTCTCAAACAAGTGGTTGCCAGAGGGCAGGGGAGTGAAGGAATGGGTGAAACAGGTGAAGGGGGTTAAGAGGCACAAACTTCCAGTTGTTATAAAAGAAACTAGTCATGGAGATGAGAAGTGCAGCATAGGATATACAGCCAATAATATTGTAGTAATGTTATACGGTCACAGATGGTGGCTACACTTACCGTGATGAGCACTGAATAATGTATAGAATTGTCGAATCAACTATGCTGTGCACCTGAAACTAATCTAACATACAACATGACATCGTGTGTCAAATATTACAATAAAAGTTTTTTGAGCACAGTTTTTCTGAACTCCACACTTTAAAGGTAGAGTAATTTAGAAAGTAGTATTTCCTCTAAAATATTTACCATGACATTAAATGGTCAGTTTGTCGATTACACAAAAAAATTCAACATGTTTTACAGTTACCTGTTCAGAAAACTATCTGTGTTTTGAAGATGAGCATGGTGATAATAAGCTCAGGACAGAGAATTAAAATGGGAATTTTCTATCAGAATGAGTAACTTAAAGAGAAATTGCATACCTCTTTTCCTCTTCTTCAAATATTTGATAATATTTTTGATAATATTTTATATCTTTTACTTAAAATTGTGGCAAGACAAAGTGATGTTTTTAATAATGATCTTTAGAGGAGATATACATATAGACATAGATACACACACACACACACATATGGTGAGATTTAATACTGTATCACTTATGTAAAATGAAAGCAATGATTGGACACCTCTGTTTACAGCCAGCACTTAGGGAATCAACCTAGAGTTCCCAGGTCTGCCTTTGTGTCCGCAAATTAACCTGCCAGAGATCAGATCACAGCTATAAAAGAATAGATGTACCCTGTAAACATTTGAAGCCAACATGCATTTTCTTCAGACTGTTTTTCTGAACATTTTCTTCTCTCAGTTAAGCATTGCACTAAAAGGGGGGATATTTACTGTTTGTTTTCTATTCTTTTTTAATGAAAATTATGCAGATGTGTTAGAAGAACTTCTGGTGACATTGAACACATGGCTCTTGGGGAATCTGTACAAGTGTAGTTTCTACATTTTTAATTCAGGAACAAAACATGCTATGAGATTAAAGACTTGGAAGTGCTATGTGAACTTACTTTACACTTCTTTCCGAGCACCGAAGAAATGACCACGAAGTGAATAAATGACTCTTTGAGCAGTCTCTGAGGAAGTAAGAGGTTACCATTAACATTTATTCAACTTCAGTTTCATTTAACTGTTTTTGTCTGGCTCTTATCTGAGCAGATAATGCAAGTACCGTGGGTGTAGAAATTGAAAGCAGAGTACAGCTCAAAAGGCGCTTATGATCTTTTTGGGAAAATAAAACACATGAAAAAATGTTTTTTTAATTAGACTGTGTATAGCACAGAGTATAGTCCCCATCATTTATCTTGCTGACGAGACTACATGAAAGAAAGAAATGACCGAGAAATGCTTACTGTTTAAATATTTATTTAGGTACTGGAGAAAATTGGGGTGACTTATCTATGCACTTCAGGTTTTTCATCAGCAAATTGGCATCCTTTATGGTGGTGATGATTAAAATACATGCAAAGCATATAAGCAGAGTGTCTGGCACATAGCAAATGCTTAGTGAATGACAGCTACTCAGAATAGTAACATCATCTGATTTAATAATAGTACCTATGAATTACATAGTATTTTTACGTTCTGCAAATGATGAAATTAACACTTTAAGAGGGTAAGTAGTTTACTGAGAATTCTCTGGCTAAATAAGAGCTTCAGGTAGGATTGAACCCAGGGAATCTAACTCGAGACCAATCTCTCAACAACAATACTATTATACTGCCCTTACTATTCATTCATTTATTTGCACAAAAATTAATTGGACATATCTGCATGCCAGATACCATTTGTCATTAATTACATTATTTATATTGAATACAGAGGGAAATTTACAAGATGTGATGAAGACAGGCATATAATGATATCATATTTGCTCTTTATTTTTACCAAACCTAATCCAAATATTCAAATATATTTATAAAAACACTGGCTTAATAAATATGGGAATCAATGAGTATTGCTTCTCACAGTAAGATAATCAGATGATACAAGATAATGCCTTTATAAAACCTTGGATTTTTACACTCTGCTATTCATACATCTGGATAGGACTTGAGCGACATAATTTTTACTTTTTTTCTTTTACTCATTTTTAAAGTTACCAAAAAACACTAGCCATAGATGGGCCCTTACACTGCAACTACTAGAAAGCAGAAAAGTTATAAACCATTTGCTGCTTTATCCTACAGTCATGACCTGTTGTGTTTTAAAGGAAAGCATACACAGTTGAGTTTAAAGAGAAAATGGTCTTTTGCTTTCATATGCAGTGAGATCCTTTTAATATGCTTGACTTTTGCCTCTGAGAGGCTCTGCCATCTCAACCTGCAGTATTAGTAGAGCTGTAAAATGAATTTTATGATTATTTCTAAAACCGAAGAGGTTTTCCTAGTGTCTGCTTTCAAGCAAGCTGTGACCTGTTAATCATGTAGTTCAATATCCCTAGTAGCCATATAAACACTTTTCTGTTTGGTGGTGTTTTATATTCAGAAGTCAACTATAGGCTTGTATATGTGGGGATTCCGATTTTGTAAAGAAATTATATAGTGTCTTTTTGAACGTTTTATCTAAAAAAAGAAATATAATGGGGTCTGTGCTACTTCTAGCTGATGCAAGACAGGTGAGGACATTTTTAATTTCAATTAAATAATTCAGTTGCTGACAGTTCTCACTTTGGTGTAGAACATAAAAAATGGGTTTAAAAATGCTGTATGGAAGGAAGCAAACTATTAGTAGAATCTGGATGACCAAAAGGTGCCTTTTCACAGAACTGTAAGTCAGATCTTTCTCCATAATGGATGTACAGGTCCTTATTTTTCTCAGATGGCTGACAAAAGAGTAGTATGATGTTAGTACGACTAAAAAGGAAAATCCGATAAATGTGGTTCCAATGAGGCCCGCGGTCTGCGAGATCATGGCTCCTAGTTCCGTCTGCCGGTTATAGCACACATTCTCCTCTCCTTCTGTAGCCTCTACAACTGAGTAGTATATGATAACTGGCATAATTATGCCTAGTACAACTCCCCATATGTAAACACACAGTTTTCTAGCAAAGTTGGGCTGGCGAAATTTTTTCAGTAAATGGCCATAAAATACTTTCTCGTAGCAAGAAGTGGTCTCTTGTACTGAGTCCTTTTTCATTAAGGTAGCATAGCGGCTTATGGCAATCCAACTTAAAATTAAGAGGCTAACAAACATACTTACATGCATGGATAGAGTTCCCAAAAAATTGACCACTGTGCATTGTGCAGATCGATACTCCCATTGAGAACCTTTTAGGAAATAGATACCCATGAAAGGCATGGCACTGCACACAAGTAAGTTTGCAGTCACAAGATGTGCTAGGTAGATGTGTGTTGATGTTTTCTTGCCTATCTTTGTTAAAAATACCCATTGAGAGAGAGAATTTCCAAAGAGACCAATGATGCAGAGGAAGGTGTAAATGATCGGCAAAGCCACGGAAGAGATCCTGGATGGTTGAATACATGTTGAATTGTTGCTCATTTATATCAGATTTTCTTGGAATTTTGTCTCAGGAGCTAGAACAGAATGGCAGATATTGAATGTTAAAATTATAGATGGTATTTAAACTGAATAGTTTTTTAAAAGCATTGTATGAAATGAAATAGTAATGTAAATGTATTGGGTGGAAAGAGAGGATATAGATGCTTTCTCACCTTTTCTAATCACGGTTGTCCAGTGGAACTACAAGTAAGACTTGATGGTGGACAGTACCTTTGTCTAAAAAATGAAATTTGATACCAGTAGTTAAAGGCCTCAGATTTATCATTCTTTGATTTTTTTTTTGCCTAGAAAGGTAATTAAAATATTTTAAAGCACATGCAAGCAATACATACTGGCCAAAGGGAAGTGTTACAGAAGTATTTTGTGGCCGCCCTAATACTTAAGACTTTTAATTACCACTTTAATTGTACATAAAGTGTACGTAAATGCTTTTCAAGATGGCTTCTCTCCAGGATGAGGTTAAAGCACCCTCTGTAATCTAATACCCTTAGAATAGTGTCATTTTGCATTTCAGAAGTAAACTTAATTCTACACAAATACTCAGACAAGATCCTGAATCAAACAGAAGGCAAGTATAGTGACCAAGGATAGACATCAAAATCCCAAGGTCTTTGCCAAACGACATCGGAAATTTCCTATTTCAAATATTTAATGTTAAACTACCATACTTCAGTTTTTTAAAAAAGTTTAAATTCTGTGTGAAAACTGTAGTTGCTATGCTTGTTGGTTAGAGTGCCCTCATGTGTCCTTGTGTATAATTTTAGTGCCTTGGTTTTTCAGAGAATATGATTTTTTTAGAAGACATTTAATCACAACATAAATACAGGCATGGTTTTTGTTTTTTTATGTTTTATTTTTTGTTTTTAAGTTATTTTTTTTGTAGTAATCTTTACACCCAACACGAGGCTCGAACATAGGATCCCAAGATCAAGCATCACGTGCTCTTCCGACTTAGCTAGGTGCCCCATGTCTTATTTTTAAATCTTTTTTTTTTATCTTTCTTGCATCGGATGGTACACAGGAAATGTTGAAGAGTCACATACAAACTCTCTTTCATTATTCTGTTCATTCCTTATTTCTTTCAGGTGGGAATTACAAGTTATTGGATTCAGGTCAAGTAAGAATCATGAGCTTTATTCAGAATGTGCCACATTTCTCTGTGTTTATCACCATAGCTTTCTAGGTACCACATTCTCTTTCACAAAAATCTAGAGTGGGGATTCTTTAAACCTTTTTTTAAATCACATTCGGTCTTTTGATAAACACAAAAATGTTGCCATGGATCTACCTTCATATATGCCCCCAGCCCCTCAGAGCTATTTCACTCTGCCCCTCTTCAGAGTCACAGTTTTAAGTTTTGCATCATGGATTACAGAAATAGGGAGGGTTTTTTTCCAAATATGCTGTTGGAATTTTTAAGTAATTTTTTAAACCAAGCAATCCCCACACAAGGGATTTGAAAAGCGTGAGGGTCTGTACAGTGCCTCTAGCTTCCAGTACGGAGACCCTTTACTAATGTCTACCAGTGTCTATCATTTTATTTCTTTGCAATTTTTATTTAGAAAACAGTCCAGATTCTTCAGAGTGAGTATGTATCTGAATGCAGTGCAGCCCAGCAGATTGGAATCTGGTTGCAATTAGTGCACTGTCAGTTGTAAATATATAAAGCCTAATCCATACTGATTTAAAACCAGTCAGATAGAGAGTGAAATAAGCCAGTTTATTTCCTAAGAACAATTGATTCAATCCAAGTAGGTTTTTTTATAACAGATGGAGCTTCCAGGGTGCCTGGGTGGCTCAGTCAGTTAAGTGTCTGCCTTCAGCTCAGGTCATGATCCTAGGGATTGAGTTCCGCGTCGGGCTCCTTGCTCAGTGGGGAGCCTGCTTCTCCCTCTGCCTCTGCCCCCGCGTGTGTTCTCTCTCTCTTTCTTGGTCAAATAAATGAATAAAATCTTTTTTAAAAAAGGCAAGAAAGAAATGGAACTTCCTTTTATGGTTATAGTAAAGAAAAACACTGCCCCTGCCTTGTGTAGATATGCATTATATACTAAAATCTGAAAAGGTAATAGTGCTTCTGTATTCACAGATCATATTCCCCTTGTTTCAAACTAGCTCACCTCAGACAGCATCTGCCACTGCCTATTACTGTCACCTCGCTTTGCTATTTCACACTAGCAGATGCTTCCAAACAAAAAGGAGGGAGAAAGACTCTGATGATCAGTTTTCAAAATTTAAACATTTTAGTCCTGTTAGAGTTTTTACAGAGTTAACTTTTAAGCTAAAAGTAAGTGATCAGTCTTACCTGCACAAGTAGTTTACACCAATCAAGGCTCTGTTGTTCAGGACAGGGATGCCAAATTTCAGACTTAAAATTCTCCGAGCATCCAGTATCTTTCAGTTCTAGTCAGCGCGACCAGATTCTTGCATGACACCAACTACAGTGAGGAGAAAAAGGAAATTAAACAGTATTGAAGAAATTGAATAGTTATGGTAAATGTAGCAACTACCTCTCAAAAAAACCCCTCATTTCTCTATTTCTGTGGTGGGAGGAAGTTGGTGGACAATATATATATTGTACTTCCTTATGATTATTTCATGAACCAGCTCTACCTCAAGGAGCTTTATATTAGCATGCTTGGCTGAAGTTAAGTTCAAAGGTTTAGTCCCCATAGCTAGTTTTATACATCACAGTGGTAGAGGGAACCACTTCATACTCACTCAAGAAAATATTAGTACAAACTTGTCTGTAAAATCGCTTGTGGATAGTTCATTTGCAGTTCATCTTTATCAAGAATAAAAGGAAACAAACCCAAAGTTTTCTTACCAGTAGCAGCTTACTGAAATCATATCACAGAGCTGGAATAGAACTCCATGATCGTCTATGGATACAGACCCTTCATTTTAAGGATAAAGAAGTGAGTGAGATCCAGGGTGCCTGATCTGAGGGTGGCTCAGTCAGTTCAATGTCTGCCTTCCGTTCAGGTCATGATTTCAGGGTCCTGGGGTCGAGTCCCACATCAGGCTTCCTGCTTAGTGGGGAGTCTGCTTCCTCTGCCCCTCCCACCCACTGGTGCTTGCCCCCTCCTCCACAAAAATAAATAAAGTCTTTTTTTTTTTTTTTTGAAAAGGCAAGAAGTGAGGCCCAGTGTAGCACACTGTAAGTAAATACAGACTGCACTTGAGTTTGGGTCCCAACTCGGTTACCAAGTGAACTAACCCATTCTACTTCCAACTGCCCTGTGAGCCCCCATTCAGATTCAAATTCGTGTCCATGGTTTGGAGGATTTCATAAAGGCTTTGGGGAATCCCAGGAAGTGCCAGAATCTGAAGACCAAATATTCCTCAGATAAAATGAATAGTTACATCATGCTATAAAGATGCCAGTTTTATATATAGGATCGTGCAACGAGTCTACGAATTAGTAACTAACTGAAAGCTCAGGGTACAGCTGAGGAGCCAGACTTGCGTCACACGCTACCCTCCGTTGTGTAGTGAAACCACCAAGAGGGAGTCAGAGAATGGGAACAGAAATCTAATTTCATCAAACTTGAGCACTTCAGTTATCAGTAAATCTGCATTTAAAATTAATAGAAGGACCTCGCCATTTCTCATAACCCCCAATGTGTATCTTTTTTCGTGTTGATTGCATAAGTCCTCCCTACTGTTTGCATAATTGTTCTCTGTAAAACAAAAGTGAGAACTACTTAAGTGGATTTTGTTCTGCTGCTGTTCATCTTTGTAATGCTTGCCATCATTTCATTAAGGACAGTGACTTGTCCGGGGTTGTATGGCCATGGACTGCACAGTAATTTGGCCTCTCTGGAATTCCTATTATTTTTACTTCATCAATTTCTCATGTCCCAGGAAGGAATTACTTAGAACAAAAACCCGTTTGAACTAATTTAGAGAAGAATGGAAGTGGAATGCTGTTTGTAAGTGATTGAGAGATCATTTTAATATTACCACTTTGAAGCTTAAGCCCCTTTAGTCAAAAAGAGAGAGAGAGAGAGACGACTCTTGCCCTCCCCTACCTTTCCTCCATTGTCCCCAGACTCAATAAATGACAGCATCACTTTCTTGTTATTCAAGCCCAAAACCTAGGAATTATCCTGATTCCTCTCTTTCCTTCACATCTCACATCCAGTTGATTCCTGTAGCTTCTCCCACCACCACCAGTAGTAGCCACACTTAATGAAAGCTTATTATGTGCCAGGCATCCTGGTCTGTGTTTTGTCTTATTTCATCTTCACAATACACTGTGAAATAAATAGTACAAAATATATTCAATTTAAAGGTGAGGAAAACAACCTCAGAAAGGTCGCATAAATTGCCTAAGATCATGCAGCCATCTGTCCTCACAACATGATGACTGGCTTACATACACATACACACACACACACACACACACACGCACACACATACACACAGCAAGTGACTCAAGAAAACAAGACCATAGGTGTAGTATCTTTTTTTTTAAAAATCTAGTCTCTGAAGTCAGCACTGTCACTTCTGCAGTATGTTCTTGGTCACACAGAACCATCAGTGATTCAGTATGAAGAGGTAGATAGCAGGAGACGGTGATCATTGAGAGCCATCTTGGAAGCTGGCTACCACAATAAGTCAGTCAACCATTGGACTAGGGAAGAGTCAAAAGTACTTCTTAAAATGTCTCTTGATTTTTAGTGCTCTGTATTAAACAGTGCAGTTCATTTTTTTAAAGATTTTATTTATTTATTTGACAGACAGAGATCACAAGTAGGCAGAGAGGCAGGCAGAGAGAGAGGAAGGGAAGCAGGCTCCCTGCTGAGCAGAGAGCCCAATGCGGGGCTCGATCCCAGGACTCTGGGACCATGACCTGAGCCGAAGGCAGAGGCTTTAACCCACTGAGCCACCCAGGCGCCCCAGTGCAGTTCATTTAATGAGTATTTATTGAAGTTCCTAGTATGTTTCTAGTGGTGTGTGGAAGTCACAGAAGTGTATTGGCCACAGGCTAACATAGGGTTTCCGGAAATTCAGGAGCAATTCCACAAGCAAGCCAAGAATTCAGATTAGTAATGTGATATGTGATAGACTTTAGATGCTCTGCAAATTAGATAGAGGAGAAAACAGTGAATCATAATTTTTCTGGAAGGTCAAAGGAGCTAGAAGGAAAGGGAACACATGCTAAGCTATAATTCTGTGCTAGGTAGGGACTGGGCAGAGTGTTTTACATGTAAGAACTCTAACAATGGGTGGTAGAGGTTCCATTTCACGTGTGAGGAAATTGAGTTTCAAAGAGGTTAAATTGCATGCCCAAGGCAACACAACAAGTAAATGAACTTGAAAGCATGTGTATTTCTTTTTTTTCAATCTCTTCCTCTGCCGTTGAAAGCAGAAATTATTGGCCTTTCTCAGGGGTCAGTTAGTTGTACCTGGTAGTACTTATGGTAAGTAAACTGGGGTCAAGTTTTGAGTACTTTTTACTTTGTTCAAATAGGGCTTCCCGTCCTACGCTCTAAGGTAGCAGAATTGACTATGGGAGAAATCAAGTCCGATTTTCTAATCGTTGAAAGCTTTGAACTTTAAGCTAAGTTGTATCTCATCGATAGCAGTATAAATTCTTTTTGATGCAATTTTTGAATTCCTTAACTGAAATATAAGGAATTTTCTAATTTATGTTTTTCTAAGAACTACTACAACTGGTCGAAAAGCATAAATGTCAGAGCATACAAAATTAACCAAAATACAACTTGTCAGGTGGAAATTGTTCTCTTTGGTTTCTCATTCATCTTTCCCATCCACACCCTCTGCAAGGTTCAGCTTCTGTTATCCAAGTGCAAATGCTCTTGTCCAACACTTCTAATTCTTTCCTACATCATCTGCCAAATACTGATGCCCTGGGTGTTCTGCTCAGACCCTTATGATTTACTTCTCAAGGTGTTAGAGTAGTTCCCCCAGAATACAAGCCCTGCCTTGTGTTAAGTTTCCTGCTTTTGAGATACTTGTGTGTGTGACAAGGCAATGTTTCACTCTGGCCCCAGAACCCATTTGGAGTCGTTCAGTAAGAATGGTTCAGAGGGCAGGCAGGTGATAATTTATTTTGACAGTCTGTGGTGAGCTGTATACAGCAAGGGTGCACGAGACTTTTCCTGACTCACAGGGATTATAGGGGTCAGGAGTAGGGTCCCTCATCACTTTCCATCAGAGCCAGAATGCAAAGGACACCTAAGACACATCACTCATACCTGAACCTCATTGCTCCAGCTACACAATTATTTTAGGCTGGTGTCAAAACTAGCTCCAGTTCGCCTTTTTGAGTACTCTTCCTGACTAGTCCGCGGTTCGGGCCATCGGGAGGCCGGTGTGCAGGCAGAACAGATAGGCCTCACACAGTCTGTGTTAGCACATTCAAAAGATAAGTGGTTCTCCAAAAAAGGGGGGGCTAGTGGAAGCCTTTTATCCAGTTCAGTGCACACCCGAGACAGTGGTTACCTTGAGGAGTGAAACACAGACCTTTGACTCAAAGCTGTGGTTTGTTCAAGGCTCGCTGAGCCTCCTGCTCCCTTCAGGATGTGGTGTCTAGCCACAGCCCCGTCCCCACGGCGCCGCTCGCAGGCCTTTGCTGCTGCTCGAGCAGCTGTACTTCAGGCCGTCCCACCCTTAATCAGGGTTTCAAGAACTTCTACTTGGAAGAGCTGATTTCTCAGCATATCGTGGGAGTATCTCCCTCAAGAACTATTTTTAAAACAGCAGAAATTATAGTCCAGAGTTTGAAAGTTTATCATCGTGCAGAAAACTGATTAGCTCCGTAAGGAAGGTCCACTGACAAAACGTAGAGGGACCTAGTAATCAAAGTTTCATTATGCTTCACCTTTGGCTTTGTCTCTTCATATAGGTTTGTGTGCACCGGATAGACATGGTCTTCTAGAATTGCATACCACAATAACACTGTAGCAGTCTCGGTGGCGGCCATAAGAACTGGAATGCCTTCTGAGGCAGCAGAGGGAAGCAGATGGGAAATAGTTTTGGGGAAGGGAAGAAACTTCAGCATTGAATTAAATGAGGCAAAAATCTTTTTGAGGACAGTCAGATTTTGAATTTCAACATCTTTGAGTCAGTTAAGTTTAATTCATATCCTGCTTAAGAACCTACCTTTTTTTTTTTTTAAGGTTCTTTGAAGGGCACCTGGGTGGCTCAGTTGGTTAAGCATCTGAATTTGGCTCATGATCTGGGGGTCCTGGGGTCGAGCCCCACATTGGGCTCTCTGCTCAGTGAGGAGTCTGCTTCTCCATCTGCCCCTCTCCCTGCTCTCTTTCTTTTTCTCTCTCTCTCAAACCTTTAAAAAAAAGTTCTTTGAAAAGGCAAAAGTAGAAAAATTTCTGAAAATGAAACCTTTGATGATAGAATTCTAAAAATAATTTAGGCCATCATATTGCCCCAGGTACAAGATACATCCCTACACCTCTGCCCTGGGAAAGAGCACATCACACTGCAATGAGATTTGGAGAACCAAAAAGTTTCCTGGAACTCGCACTGTCCCTTTCTTCCCAAGACCAAGGTTTCCTGGCCAGTTTATTACCAATCATATCTTTTGGATATATAGATACTGTTGTTTTGAGGTTATGTCCCCTGCTCCATGTCACTTTCTGTCCTTATTCAAGGGACAAAACAGGTATGTGAAGGGAAGGCCAGGGGCTGTTAGGTACCTGTCTTACTGCCTGTATCTGAGTGTCTGGGTTCATTTTCTCTTAAGAGCCCCAAGTACTGAAGTAACAAGCTTTCCTGAGAACCACGTTTATTAGGAAGCTTATAAATGGCAGCTACTGAAGTGCTTCCTATATATATTCGATCAGTTTTTAAACCATCTCTGAGCTAAATGCCATCCTAACTTCTAGATGAGATTTAGGCCCACAGAAGAGAAATAACTCGCCGATGCTAGTAGAACTGCCATAGTGTAGGGCTTAGAATTGGACCCAGGCAGTGTGACTTCAGAGCCCATATTCTTGGCTGCCGCCAGAGTCTGGTTGATGGTGTTGGGTAAGGTGACCCAGTATCCTCAGTGACCAAAAACATATCTCACTTATATACCTGTCTGCAGTTTTCAGTCTGGAAGTTTATTAACTCCTGCCAACTCCCCATTGTAGAGGTAGGTGCCTTTTTCCGTCTGTAGCTGGTAAGTAATCAGAGGGTCCTGTTTTGAGAATATGTATTGTTTCCCTTTCAGTCCATTGATTTTAGCAGTCACGGATGATCCTCGCCTAAGTCAGTTCTTGTGCTGATGGACGCAGATAAATTAGATTTGAAGTGGTCACTTGAAGGCGTCACTCTAAACAAGTCTTGGTGTTGAGATAGTTCTCAAATAGTGCCATCTGTGGCATAGCTTCTAATATTACCAGATTTTCTCTTCTTCCCTGTCCTCCATCAAAAACCAGCCTAGGGGCGCCCGGGTGGCTCAGTGGGTTAAAGCCTCTGCCTTCAGCTCAGGTCATTATCCCGGGGTCCTGGGATCGAGCCCCGCATCAGGCTCTCTGCTCCGTGGAGAGCCTGCTTCCTCCTCTCTCTCTGCCTGCCTCTCGGCCTACTTGTGATCTCTGTCTGTCAAATAAATAAATAAATAAATCTTTAAAAAAAAAAACCAGCCTAAAATATGCTGCTTTAATAAACCAACAAGTAAAGTATTGAGGCCAGGAAACCTAAGTCCTATAGAGTGACGTACCTCCGGAAATAGCTGATAGAGGATATTGGAAAAGAGAAAAACCGCAGTTTGATGTTCTCTGCAAAGTCGGCTGCTCGTTCCTTTGGCAGCGCTGTGGCCAGCAGAGGGCAGTGTATTACCAGCCCTGGGTAAACCTCTCGCAATGACAGGCTGAAGCAGAAGCTGCCGACGTTGCTCTGTTTTCCAACCAGAAACTTAAAACCATTTAAAAGTTGTGTTTGTTTGTTTGTTTTTAAGTTCTAACAGAATGATAAACGTCATTATTTAACTAGCTGAGAAACACTTTAACCGTGAGAGAGTAACAATAATTGTGTGGACGAGGATTCCTTTCACGATTTCACCCCAATTTCCTTAACGATTTCATCCTGAAGATGAAAAGCCAGTACCAATCATCTGCCTTTAACAGGATATGCCCTTTGGGGACATTTTTGTTTTGTACCAGCGATTATCACAAGAGTTGCCTTTGTAAAACACAACTACAATCACCTGAGCAGTAAAAAAAGAAAGTCTGACATTTTAGTATGTGAAAGTTGTAGTCATATCTTCTAGTTTTATTTAGCTTTTTTCCTAATCAGAGCGATTCAAGGACATAGTTTCAAAAGTCAAAGAATACTGAAAGGCTTGTAGTGAAAACTTGTCTATTAATAAATGTGATTTAAAGCCTATTTCAGCTAATGAAGACAGTATAGTCCCTGTTGTGTCCCCTTTAGCCCTTCCTCAGACTCTGAAGATCCTTTCATTTAAGAAACCCTCTAACCAAAAAAAAAAAAAAAGAAACCCCCTAACCTGTTGCCTCATTATTCCCTTCTTTCCATCAGTGGGGAGCATATGCTTGTTGTTATCTCGGAGAACACATGGTTGGTTTAAATCTTTAATAACCCTGGGGTGCCTGGGTGGCTCAGTGGGATAAAGCCTCTGCCTTGGCTCAGGTCATGATCCCAGGGTCCTGGGATCGAGCCCCGCATCGGGCTCTCTGCTCAGCAGGGAACCTGCTTCCCCCTCTCTCTCTCTGCCTGCCTCTCTGCCTACTTGTGATCTCTATCTGTCAAATAAATAAATAAATAAATCTTTAAAAAAAATCTTTAATAACTCTGCCACTCCCCACCCTGCAGTGGTTTGGAAAATAGGTGTCTCTTTCTCTCTTCCTCTCACACACAGCTTTCATCAAGTAAAAGAATTCAAGGCATTGTCTCTTGTTAGTGAAATCGCTCACTATGTATTCATTGTTGCCTTTTTAGAAATAGTACGCACACTTTTCGTTTATATTTTATGTGCATCATTTATCTCTTGCCACTCCCAGACTTGGTGGCTTAGGACAACTCTCAATTCTGCCATTTGTTCTGGGCTCAGCTAGGCAGTTCTTCTGTCAGTCTTACCTGGGGTCATCTGTGCAGCTATGTAGCTTCTTAGTCATCTGGCAGCATAGCTGAGACTGGGTGGTCCAAGATGGCCTCACTCTTGTGTCTGGAGCCCCAGCTGGGATGGTTATGCAGGCCGAGCGTCTGTTTCCATGTGATCTTTCTATTGGGTTTATTTATAATGTGATGATCTCGGCTTCCGAGAGGGCAAAACTGGAAGCTACAAGGCCTCTGAAGGTTTTGCTCAGATGTCCTGCAATGTCCACCACCTTTTATCGGTCCGAGCAAGTCATATATCTGCCCAGATTCAAGAGGTGGGCAAAAGACTCCACCTCTGAATGGGAGGAGCTGTGGAGAATTTTAATCTACCACATTTTTTAATGTGCTTGCAGTGGTAACGTTTTAACTAATTTTTTATATCTTTCCCTGGAAGTGCCTTTGCATTGGCTCTTTCCTTGGGGATTAATATAGTATGTATACCTCGGAGTTCATGGCTTCTTGGGGAATATTTCAAAAAGAAAAGTTGAGTTTACTTTGTGAAGAGCTGCCCTCTCTGTTCCAGTTGGGTCTTGGATCTGTTGTTTTGTTTTGATTATTTCTTATATTATGAAGTGCATCAAAAGTATCGTGAATCTGGGCACCTGGGTGGCTCAATTGGTTAAGCAACTGCCTTCTGCTCAGGTCATGATCCCGGAGTCCTGGGATCAAGTCCCACATCGGGCTCCCTGCTCCAAGGGGTGTCTGCTTCTCCCTCTGACCTTTTCCCCTCTCATGCTCTCTCTCACTGTCTCTCTCTCAAATAAATAAATAAAATCTTTTTTTTTTTAAGTATCTGTTTCCAGAATGGATTCTAGCTTTTTAGTAAAACTAGAAGAAAAGTCTGTTTCTGCTCGTGTGATCCTGAAAGCTGGATAAATTCATTGACCTCTCCAATACTAAAGCCTAGAAGGATGTGGAATGACAATTAGTCTAGCTCACCCCTTTGGTAGCTCCCGCCCCCCACCACCACCAGCATGCTGGTTTGTACTCACTACTCAAGATTTCTTTATTTGCAGGATCATAAATGGAAACTATCAGAGCATGAGACCCACATTCACTTACTTAGCTGATTCCTCACACTAGTTGCCACATATATTTGGACCTCTGCAATCGTCCCCAACACGAGCTGACCTGTGTGTTCCAGTGTTTTTCAAGACTAACTGGCCACAAAGGGGAACTGAATATGAACATGCATGCAAACCTCATCAGTTCCCTTTGCAACCAGCTGAAAGTTGTTTTTAATATAGAGGAAACAGTGTTTTTCTTGTGAGTACAAACAATTTACAGCATTTCTGCTTCTGACAGATCAGGGGACACACAAGAGAACACCGCACTAAATCGTGAGAAAAGCACTTTAAAGAGAAAGTAGGAAAACAGCATAAGTTGAATTGAGGAAGAGAAAGAGGTGCTGCTGTGTACAGGAAAGGAACAAAGCAGAGGTGGGGAACTGGGTACTAGAAAGTCTTAATAAGTAATAGAACACGAGAAGAGGCAGGAACTGTAGAAAGGAAATGTCTGTAACAGGAAAGGGCCTGTAGCAGCATTTCCAGTGATATTAACGGAAGGCATTAAAATCTCTTGGCCCAGAAGTTTTCTATTGGATAAAATCTGAAAATATAACCCATTAGAGTAATTACCATTTCCACCTGAGTCCATGCTACTGAGCCAGGTTTAGTGCCTTGTCGTCATTTCAGAATGCAGTGCGGTGACCCATTTAGCCGCTCTGATTACCGAGCAAAACCAGGGGTCTGTAAGAAAGCACAGAGACCTAAGCATCTAACATGTATGTCACAAAGCTCCTAAAATCCATCAGCTTATTTCAGATATAGTTTAAGCAATCTCTCTAGCAATAAAAATGCCTACTACGTGCTGAGCAAGAGACACAGGTCAAATTCACTACCAAAGAAGATTGAGGGAAACTGCTTGGGGACCGCCAACCATACATCAAGCAGCGGCCCCCATATGTGCACCTGAGTTGCCCTGAGGGCATTACTGTATTAGCATATGAGGGCACAACTGGACTGCAGATGGCCCCTACTTGCCAAGCCGCTGTCGTAGTGAATGTTCTGCAAGACCCAAAATTTCTATTAACAGAATCTAAAGAACATCTCATCTAAGCTTTATTAAATGCCGAAAATACTTTGCTACCTTCCCAGCCTGCTGGGGATCCATACTATATTGAAACGCTTCGTTTTTTAACAAGTAAGTCACCAGCTCTCTATTTCATTTAAGATCTGTAATTATTAGAAACCCTCTCTCATGATCTGGTGAGACGTGCCCTTGCAACTCCCATCCTTTACCGATCCTTTCAGCTTGCGCTCTGGAACTACACACACACATTTTTGCTGTAATATCTTTCCTTTAGTCTTTTGCTGTAAGGCTACATAATCTCATTCTCCCAACTCTTTTTCTGGTATCCTGCAAGGTGCCCTCACTGTCCTCTTCTGCTTATTCAACTTCCAGAGCATGGTTCTGATGAGCCCGTGATCAGTCTGTTACCGCTCTTGTCCTGGGCAGTGCTGTTATTCATGAAAGCTGAAGTTGAATTACCCTTTGTGAGTTACTCCCCGCCTCCCTCCTACCTCGCTTGCTTCCAGACCAGCTTCCACTGCCTCTCTTCCTAGTTCCAGTGTTTACCTTCAGCTTCTGGCCATTCCATTTTGACATTTGAGTATTTGGATAACATATATTGAATGTTTCTTCCTGGCCAGGTATATTTATTAGCTCGTTTAGTCCTCATAACAACACTATGAGTTAGGTACTCCTAACTCATATTAAGCAATCTCTCAGTAGAAGGAAGAATAGAAGGAAGTAAGGAAAAACAGAAGGCATTTTCTCCTAGAAAAAACAAATAAAAAGTAGAAGGAAGAGTAGAAGGAAGCAATTTCTCAGTAGAAGGAAGAGAGCTTGTCCAAGGTTATATAGTAAGCGGTAGAACCAGACATTGAACTTGGGCAGTCTTGCTGCAAGAGCTGCCCTTCTGACCTGGCTGGTACACTGACTCTCAGTTCTGTTATTTAATAATGTTTACTGTCATTGGGCCAAGAAGACCTATTGGATCCAGCCCACTGTGATCCCTACTATGGCCTAACTGTGATGGGAGGGGGATACCATTCCAATGCTCAAGACTCTTCTCCTGGTCCAGGAGACTTTCTGTGCTTTCACATCATCTGCACGTCTGTTCTCAGGTGTTTGAATTTTGTAGTTTAAGAAAATATTTCTGTGTTCTCAGGGAATGTCTCATCTGGACTCCATTTATGAAATGCCAAGCTAATCATAATTCTCTCTGCAAATTCTTTAGCATGGTCTTTGACAGCTGTATATCAAAAGGCCAGGGTTTATCTACATTTTTTCCTAGAAAGTTTCTTTAAAGCGAAAGAGAAAACATCTTACTTTGTTTGTGGTGTCTGGCAAAAGAAACCATAAGGAAAGGAGAAAGCAAGGCCCACACTGATAGACAACAACCCATATAAACAACAAAAGATTAGTATCCAGAATACGTGCTATTTCAACAGTTTGAAAGAAATGAGTAAAGAAGCAACAACTAATTAAGTGGGGATGGGGTGGGGAGAGAGGTCCTGATACAAACAGGCCATTTATCCAGGAAGAAATCTGAATGGGGTGGGGGAGACAAAACATGAGCCAATGCTCCATTTCAGTTGTAATCAGGGAAACACAAATTAAAACCACAGGGAGATGCCATTCACACCTACTAGATGGGCAAAAGTTAGTAAAAATGACAAAACCAAATATTGGGATACAACTCATGTCTCACTAGACTCATGTCCCGAGTCCTGTTTCTCACTAGTTGGGAGAAGTATATACATTGATAAAATCACTTTGAAGAGCAATTTGTCACAACAGAGATCAATTGCGAATGTGCAGACCCTTATGAGCAAGGATTTCTACTTCTAGGAGTCAACCATGGAGAAATTTCACGCATGTACCCAGGGCATACAGGAGACCATGGTTTCTAATAGTGAAAAAGTGGAAACCACCTAAGGGCCCCCTGTCAGGTGAAATGGAGAATTGAGCTGTTTTTTGTTCCCACAGTGAAACCCTGTGTATCAGTGTAGTGAGTGAGGAGACCGACATATATCAGCACAAACAGAAATTGAGTGATAAAGTTACAAAAGGGTGCAGTAGTAAGATATTCTTTGTGTCCATTTTAAAAAACAAAAACTAATACCTATCGTTATATATACCTGTGTTGTAAAAGAAGAAAAATGTGCATCAGAATGACACTTAGTAGTCATGTAGTCACTAAGTAGTGACTAAGTAGTCACTTAGTAGTCACTTGATGAAAGAGGATACCTCAGGATGAGCTTTAGTGAAGCTAGCTTTGGGGGTTATGTCCGGGTACAAGAGAACAGTGAAGCAAATAGGGCCAAATGTTAACATCTGTTCAGTTTGGGTGATGGGTGCTTGCTGCTGGCTATGTTGTGTCTTCCCCCTTTTTTGGATGTTTAAAATGTTTTAGAACTAAAAAAAGATGATACGTGGAATGAGCCCACCAGGATAGAACTGTGTAAAAGTTGACTGTGGACCCTGCAGTAACTGTATGACTTCCTAAAGCAAAAAGAGATTCTCTGCCTCATCCACACCTGTACTCAAACCATAATTAGAAACTTCTTCCAGATCTCATCCTAGGATGGTTCTTGATGCCTTTCTTTGCCTAGAAGCAAAATTAAGAAGGGCAAGGTGCTCTAAGCCTTTATTCACCGCCCCCGCCCCCATTCCGCCTGTAGGCTCTTGTACTAGATTACTATCCGTGGTTCCGGCAGAGCTTTCCTGGAGTGGGCAAATGTGCCACAGCTAGAGAACCAGCCTTTAAGATGTTGGCTTTTTGACTGCACACAATTTGAATGAGTGGTAAACAGGATTTTTTGTCCCAAATACATATTATTACCAGTTTTGGGTTTTTGGTTTTTTTTTTTTTTTTTTTTTTTTTAAGACATCTCAGTAGTTAACCATGGGCTTGGGCAGACGGAAATGAAAACAAAAAGCATTGTCTTAGCAGAGACAGTGTCTGTGGAGTCAAAGCCTACTAACTTGCATCCCTTCCTATGATAAAGGCAGTTTTCCTGACACCACTTGCAGTGTAGTTTAAGTGATGATCATGTGTGTCCAGTGCCTAGCAGCGTAAAAGGCACACACAAATATCTCCGACTTTGCTGCTCATTTTCTTGCATGTGAACTTGAAAGGGGAGAAATAAGAGGCATAGCAGAAGTTTAGGACAAACCTAGCACTTCCTTTCCAGCTCTGAGTCTGTTACCATCCCCCAGCCAGCCCTGGTGTCTGTCTGCAAACCAGACTGAACCGACGTACTGCCGCAGCCACATACCGATGTGTGTGCTCACCGGGGCCGCGTCGCTGTGAAAAAAGACGTGGCCTCAGCCAACGTGAGAGCATGCCTTAGTTTCTGTCTCAGCTGACACAATTCCGATTACATTCTGGGTTTCGAATACTTTATTCTGATGAAAAAACATAAGTTTCTTGGCAAGTTATGGCATCTGTTGGTGCCTGACCTAAAAGGCTCTCCTTGTAGATGTCACAACTGTTGTGAACGTTTTTGCCACTCTGAGCTTTTGCGTTTATGTTTGTGTGTGGTTTTTGACCAAAAAATAAGCTATGCATTCTCCCTATAGTTATTTCTCTTGTTTGATTAATAGGAAGTTCTTTCCCAGTCACTTATTTTTAAATCTTTCCATGGTTCCATTATTTACATGCAATAATCTATATATAATCTTTATAATGTTTTGTGTGTGACATGAGGTAAGGCTATAAACTGACTTTTTGATTATTTATTAACCCATCCCTTCCTTCCCCTAGGCTTTTCGTGATGTCTCCCTTTATTTGCAGTGGTTCTTTCTGCAGGAGGAAAGTGTGTTGCAGTCACTCAAGAAACTTTTCAAAAATCCACTTAACACCACTTTGCAAGATTCTGGCACATCTTGAGCAACAGAATCTTAGGTTTTCCTCTGATCATTCCTGCCCCTACTCTTTTGAGAGGCGTTAGTTACGTTATATAATCTTCTCCTGTATCATTGAGGGTCTGCTTAGAGATGTGTATTCTGTTCCAGTGATAAGTTTATCCTTGTACCTGGTGCACAGAGTTCTCCTTATTGAAAGATAAGAATATATTTTAATATCTGGTAAAGTAAGTCTCCATTCATATTTCAAAAACCTAGGGTGTCTGGGTGGCTCAGTTGGCTAAATGTCTGCCTTCAACTCAGGTCATGATCTCGGGGTCCTGGGCCCACATCCAGCTCCCTGCTCAGTGGGGAGCCTGCTTCTCCCAATCCCTCTGCCCCTCATCCTCACTGATGTGTCCCCTCTCTCTCTCTTTCTCTCTCTCTCTCTCTCACACACACAAATAAATAAATAAAATCTTTTTAAAAACCTTAAAAATAGCCTGTTAATATGTTTCTGCAAAATCCAGGTTGCCTGTTAGGAGAACTCTATTTCATGCTGTTTTCTCTTGTGGGTAACTTTCAGTAAGGCTTTGCTTCAAAGAGTTGTAATTTTATTAGTTCTACTTTTATACTGGCAAGACTGAAGAATCCATTTTAAAAAGAAGTTGAAAATAAAACCTTCTGGACGTGAACAAAATTTCCTTTTTCTAGTGACCTGATCAAAGAAGTTGAAAATAAAACCTTCTGGACCTGAACAAAATTTCCTTTTTCTAGTGATCTGATCTTAGAAAGTTAACCATCATCAAACCCAGCTCTGCTCCAAATACTTTTCCAAAACGAACAGCAGTACTCAGCATTGGGTATCAGTCTGGCAGCCAGGCATTTTATTTTGCCCTTGTTTAGTTTTGCATATGTGAGATGCTATTTAGAAACTTGTTCTGAGTATCTTTTGCAAGGTGAGGATATATGTATACTCAGGAATTACCTTTTTCTGCATGCTTCTAGAACTGAATGTTCAGTTGGGGGATGTAGGGACAAGTGTTTCCTGCTTGAAAACACGAACGCTTAGTAAGAAATTAAAGATTATATATAATAAATAGCTTTAAATTTCGTAAGTCAGTATCATGTTAAAAATTTACAAACATGGGGCACCTGGGTGGCTCAGTGGGTTAAGCCTCTGCCTTCGGCTCAGGTCATGATCCCAGGACCCTAGGATTGAGCCCCACATGGGGCTCTCTGCCCAGCAGGGGGCCTCCTTCCCCCTCCCCCTCTGACTACTTCCCTGCCTACTTGTGATCTCTCTCTGTCAAATAAATATATATATAATCTAAAAAAAAATTTACAAACATTTGCAGGATTCAGGTTACTCTAAGTCGTTATTAGTGAAACTTCTGTCAGTAAATAAAATCCATTATAAACTTAAGCTCAGATTGACTTTTATCAAAATTTATTTTACCACAATTATTATACCAAGAATTAACTCAGTGTGCTTTTTAATTTTTTTTTAAAGAATGCCATTGTGTGGGGCACCTGGGTGGCTCAGTCGGTTAAGCATCTCTTTTTTTTTTAAGATTGTATTTATTTGTCAGAGAGAGAGAGGGTGGGAGAGCTGAAGCCAGGGGAGCAGCAGGCAGAAAGAGAAGCAGCCTCACCAGTGAGCAGAGAGCCTGACACGGGACTTGATCCCAGGTCCCCGGGATCATGACCTGAGCTGAAGGCAGACGCCCAGTCAGCTAAGCCACCCAGGCATCGCAAGCATCTGACTCTTGATTTCCACTCAGGTCATGATCTCATGATTGTGGGATCTGCCTGTGTCAGGGTCCATGCTCAGCAGGGAGTCTGCGTGAGAATTCTTTCCCTCTCCCTCTGCCCCTCCCCTCCCCCCTTACATGCGCACACACACGCAATGTAATCTAACCATTCAAGCTGTTATGTTTATAGTATTTACCTTTGAGAACACGAGAGAAAATTAGTATTGTCATATTTTAAGATTTTATTTATTCATTTGCAAGAGAGAGTGAGAGCATGAGAGGGGAGAAGGTCAGAGGTAGAAGCAGACTCCCCGTGGAGCAGGAAGCCCAATGTGGGACTCAATCCCGGGACTCCAGGATCATGACCTGAGCCAAAGGCAGTTGCTTAACCAACTGAGCCACCCAGGCACTCAGTATTGTTGTATTTTAAAACCATACAAACAGAAATGCTAAATTTCAGTTTGGTGGTATTTGCTAACATTGTCAGAGCAAAATAACGTAAATTTTTTCTAAGCTGCTAATTTTTCTGCAAATTTCCATTTTTATTCTCAACTATTTCTTGTTTTTTTAAATATAATTCTGCTTTGACCTGTTCTTTATTCAGTCAGTCACGTGCACTCACTGATACATGGCTGCACAGTAATTATATACAAACCAAATCTCATTAAAATAAATTCAACCTTAACAAAATTCTTCATACTCTTTACCATTGATTCCCCAGCCACTGGCCCACCTGAAGTTTGAAGAATTATTCTAACTCTAAGAAATTCTCCTACTCTGTGACAAACATATGAGGGGATCCTTGGACTTTGTCATAACAGCTTTTACATATTTACTCAATGGCATTCTGGTTCTGTGTGTGACCAAAAAACTGAATAAATGCTGGACAAACTTTTAAAAATAGTTGCCTTAATGACAACTCCTGATTCCAATTGTATGATGTTCTGTGCAGCTATATCGAGATACATTGACTAGGGAAAAAAATACACCCACTTTTTCAGTTCTATTAAGCAACCCCCCTTCCCTGTCTCACTCATCTGCTCATTTGTTCACTCATTCAGTTATTCAACAGATACCTATTGGCCACCTGTGTGCCTTGAAGCACACTAAGTTCCCAGGAGCCCTTGCTAAATAAGAACCCTTTTTCTTAGAGCTTACTCTCCATTTAATTTTGAGCGTACTTGAAGATTTCAGAATTTGCTCCCTTTAATTCTAATCTGTAAGGTTTTTTTATTATAAAATATTACAAACACTCAGCAATATGGCAAAAATAATATAATAAATACCCAAGTACTATCACACAGGTTTAACTGACTTAACATTTTGCCATGTTTGCTTCAAATCTCTCCAGCTGTAACCATATAACTCGAGATTGGTTGTGTTATGCTGTGTATATTATGCACATTTTGTACCTTTATTGCATATCTGTAGGTCCAGAAAGAATATGGTATTTCATGTGTTTTTGTATTTTACATAAATGATTTCATATGGTGTGTCTACCTTTTTGCAGTTGAGTTTTGGGGTGTTTTTCTATTCAGCATTGTTTTTGATAATTCTCCATGTTGACACGTGCAGGTGTAGTTCATTTCATCAAAGCACTGTGTAATACTCCGTTTTGTGAACAGTGTATTTCTCCATTCCTTTGCTGATGGATACCCAACTCAGATCGTTTTAGTTGTTTGATATCATGACCCAACAGTTCACTGAGCATCATTATGTATAAGTTTTCTTGCAAATGTGTTCAAGTGGTTCTGTCAGATGTATACCTAGTATCAGACATGGTAGACCATAGGGTGTGCCTATTTTCAATTTTACTCTATCACAGCATGGTCCAAGATGGCTGAGTCACTTCTAAATCTGTTTTAAGTAAGGCGTAGGTTCAAATCCTGTTGCTAGGCTATCAAATTCTTAGCTCCTCTGTTGTTTGACCTTACTATACCATATTTAAATTATTTCTATTTGATCTAAACAGTGATAGATAATGGGTGACTTCATTTTTTATTAGAATTTTATTATTTCACTGTTATAAAGGTTTAGGCATAAATGAATACAGTAGCAAATTATACAGGCTTTTTCAATGACAAAGAACATACATTTTCTGGCATTCTTGTCAGTCTGTCAATCATTTAACTTATTTTAAATGCACTTGAAATTAGTATTAAGTGCTTGAGTTTGAGTAACTACGTTAGTGACTTGAGAAACCGTGACATTTTAATTATTCTGTTGTTAAAACCATAAATTTCACTTAACTTTATAATCTGTGTTAAGAGTGTTAGCTTAACAGTCTATTTTGAAAAGATGTTACATACAGATTTAAAATCTAGTGATGAGTATAAGCTTTTCTTTCCCTTGAAATAGTTTACAACTAAGCAAATGAAATATCACAAATAAGCAAAGAGCTTTGAACAGGTCTGAGCTTTGCAAACGCTAGAGCTTTGTTTCATAATTTTTAGTTCTGTAATTAAGAGGTTGTATTTTCTCATCCTTTTTAATGTGTTTCCCTCAAGTGCTTTAAGCAGTAGACTGAATTTTAGCTGCGACAGATGTATCATGCAGAGAGTATCCTGGCTTAAATTCTGAAGTGCTCTCACTTCTGCTCGCTTCCCCTTGAAATCGTCTAGAAAGAAGTTGGCACATTATTTTGCGGATGTTACTGGACATCAGGAAATACATGACTGGATCTAAGCAGCTATTGAAAGATGAGAAAACCAACATGATCTCATTGGTTTTGTGAATGATTTCCTTCCAATAGCAAGACGGGCTATTTAGCTGTGAAGATATATAGACAAATCGGAAGGCATGATAGGGAACAAAACATACAGTAAAAATGATAAGTACGATAAAGGAATTCCGGGCTGTTTTGGCATATTTACCAGAATTGGGAAATTTTGACCTCCTTTTGGAAATGCCCAGTAGATTCTTGCCGATCTTAATATATGAAAGGATTATTAGTAAGAAAATTAGCCAGAACATTACCACAAGAACGTAATTAAAAATTGCTTCTCCTTTGGCATTATGCCTCTCTCTGTAATGGAAACACACTGTGGAATTATGATTTCCTTTAAGGGTTAAGGTAATCATAGCTAAAAATCCAGCAAGAGCAACTGTCCATACTGTACAGCAAACGTAAATACTTTGTTTGGTTGTTACCGCCCTTCGTTGTTGTATAGACCGATTAATTTTTATGTAGCGATCCAAACTGATAAATCCAAGCAAAATAATGCTAATGTACATGTTCATATAAAATAGTGTTCCCACAACCTTGCAAAGGATCACACCGAGTGTCCACTGGTTCCTGTTAATGTGATACATTATTCGGAAAGGCAGGCAGAAGATCAGTAAGAGATCTGCAATAGCTACATTCAGTAGGTAAATCTGTATGGAATTTCTTTTGCGGTGGATACCCAGAAATACATAGAGGGCAATTATGTTTCCAACCAGTCCCACGATGAAAATAACAGAGTAGGATATTGTTAACAGGCTCGAGAGTAGTTTCTCATCCATGGGACAGGTACCATTTGGAGTAGCAGTAATACCAGGTTGATTAGGACTGCTTGGGTCTCCTGAGTGGTTCAGCCCTTGGATGCTATGACTGGCCATAAAGCTGTCTTTCTGGGAGTAGGAAGGACAGCTGCCGGTTGAAGCACTCATCGTTGTTACCATGAGACCTCTCATTGTCCGGTGTAGGGATCAAAAAGCAGAGGTGCTCAATGACATGTTCCTTGTGTGTAGCTTTTATGTCTTCAGATTTTTCCTGCAACAGAATGCAGCATCGAGTCATTTGTCATTTTAATAGCATTCACTTTAACTCAAAGCCCAAATAATCCATGATTGATTTTTAGACGTGAGAAACTTTGACTATGTACGCTACGTATGTAGCAGCATTACGGTATCACAAAACAAGCAGTAAATGTAGGAGAGTCTTAGGGAATGTCCTGCTCTAACTTTTCCTATGGCTGCTGTATACATTCAAGGTTTATTTCACTTTCCACAGGGAGTTTTTTATAGGAATAGAGACGGAGATGAAGAGAAGTGACAGCTCACATTGCGCAGAGATAAGGGACATCCCTAAGGTAGTTACAGCCATGAGTGAGCTGGGCCCACTGCTGACCCCTGCCCAGCTTCTTGCCTTGATGCCTTCCCTTGGATGTGGCATTCGTTCATTTTGACAAGGGTTACCACATAGCATAAGACAGATAAACTGAGGCAGTCTTCCATTCCAAGATATAAATAGGAAAGAGTTCTCAATCTCTTCCTTTGCAACCTAAGACTGAGTTGGGCATATTAAAACCATTTGCCTGTGGGGCAGGCAGACCAAGAGAGCAGAGCACCTGCCTCCTTAGGCAGACTTGTTGTAACACTGCAACAGGAGAGCAAAATAGCCAAACAAAACCAAGTCAGTTGGCAACAGCCACCAGTTGGGCCAGGCTGTCTCCTTGCCTAGAAATCTAGAATGATAGTGAGATGGAAAACAGGATGTGCATTCCAGGATTTTGAAATAAGTCACTGCAGCTTACTGTGCCCTCTGTTAGGTAACTGTTGCTAGAACCTTGTAAGAGATAGAGTATGGATTCTACTTGTTCATGGCAACAGAGAATGTTAACAATGCTACCTGTTCTTGGCCTTTTCCTGGGCATCGATTGCTATGAAGAACTCAGCCTGGGAGGCCATCCTAAGGAGCAAGAAGACATGAAGAGAAGGTTCCAGGAGGTCTCATCCCCTTCCTTTCTTAGAGCGACTGCCCCATTTCTCTACAGCGGCATCTTAGCAGATGTAACATAAAGATGTTCAGAACAAGGTTACCAAAATCAGACCTAACTCTGTGACCTTGATCAAACCAATTAATCTTTTCTAAGCCTTCATTTTCTTATCTGTAGAAATGCACAATGTGTACGAAGAACTTAACCCTAGCACATAAAAGTGCTCCATGAAAATTAGCTTTTAAAAAAAAAACACCTTTGGACTAATCTCACTTTAGTAAATATTTCACACCTGGCTAAATACTACATGGAAAACCAAGGTGACCAAGACCACGTTCCTGCTGTGAGTAAACGTTTTTGTAGGCATGTGCATTCAAATGCTGACTGCTATCATGTAAAGTGGATTTGAATTACAGTAACTTCTTGATGTGGCATGATACACAGAGAAAAAATATTTGGAAGAACTTATCTTTTCTTAAAAGTCTGTCTATAATTTGATTGAGAAGAAACTAGGCCATGGAGGGTAAAATTCCAGTTTAAAATATTGTCAAAGAGGGAAAATCGATTCCAGGGAAGAGGAACCCACTGGTAAAGAGGAAGTTATGTAATCCCTGGTGAGGGCCCGTCTGCAGAGTTCAGGTCTGTCCTGTGTCTCAACTGCAGGAAGACCGATGTCGGCGATGTTTATAGAAACTTATAGGAATGTTTCTGGTGATCTGAGATTCTAAAAGGAAAGGGCCATCTAGGAAGAATGGCGGGCTGCCAAAAAATGAAGCTGATAAATGCGATCTAGATTACCAGGAAGAGGAAAAGGGTGCCTGAAGGAGGGATTTGCATTGTGTGGTTACATGGGGAGCTTGCAGAAGCTCAGGTAGAAAGCTCTCATTGCCCCCCAGTGAAGAGGAACTTGATGGCAAGTGATAGGATTTTGAGAGCTCAGACAGCCAAAACGACTGTGAGAACTCCTCTGTAAGTAGTTCTTTTGGTTTGGTTTGGGTTTGTTTCTCCACCTCCCGTGCTGTATTTTAAACCCCATTAGGGTTCAGAACCAAGTCCTTTTCATTTGCCTCTCAGCCCAATAAATATTATTGAATAAAAGAGGGAATTTAGTAGAAAAGTAGGTGAAGTTGTACATGAGGATCTCAAAATCAGCTGTTCAAGTACAGGAGGGGCTTGAGCTGCAGTAAGAAACGAAATTGCAATTGACTGTGGTTGCTGTGTTGGTAGCGTTCTGTGGCTGCAGCAAGAACCAACCCCCTTCTTTGGCTGAATTCGTAGACACAGAGTGCCTTAGATGAAGACCGTTACTATTAATCTGAGGGGTGTTACTGCCAGTCCCAAGCTGGGAGGACCTCAGGGCCTCACCTGGAATGCAGTGTTTCATCCCAACAGTACACGTGGAAACGGGCACAGAACAAAAGGGTTTGAGAAAAGCCCAAATCATGTCACACGAGCAAGCTGAAGGAAACAAGCACCCAATTCTGGAGATCGAAACGCTTTACAGAGCCACGGAGAAAAGAATTTCACCTTGTGATCTGTGTTTTCAGAAAGCAGAACAAGGACTAGTGACTGGAAACTGCAGAGACAGATGTGGCCTCCTATTAAGGAAATGCTGTTTTAGAATGAAACAGGCTATCTTGGGAGGCAATAGGGGTCTTAGCCCCAGACATCTCGAGACAACCACTGATTGGGTGCTTTGTAGAAGAGACTCTCAGTGCCTCTCAGTCCCAGCTGCTTATTAGAATCCTTTTGAGGGCTTTTTAAGGGTATCCATGCCTGGCTCCAACCCCAGATCTCCTGATTTAATTGGTCTGCAGTGGGCTCCAGGCAGTGGTTTCCTTTAAAAGCTCCTCAGAGGATTCTAATCTGCAGCCAGAATTGAACCCTTGAGCTAGATGGCTGGACCACTAACTAATATTTATTTAGCAGTTGCCATGTACTGGACAGTGTGTTAAGCACATTGATATTACTTCATTTGCATAATCCTCATTGTAACCTTGTGAGGTAGGTATTCCAAAAGAAGTAATGAGAGATCAAGAGGTTGCCAACTTTACCCCTGACCGCGCAGCTCTTAAATGGCATTACCAGAGCTGGAACTCAGATCTGCCTAGCTTGTAGGGTCCATGATCCTTTTCGCTAAACCTCACTCCTCCTAATCACATAGGATCAGCATTTTCTTTTTTAATGCTGAGTCCTGTCAGCAGTATCTAGACATGGTTCCTTTAACATTATCCACATTAGTGATTTTTTAAAAGATTTTATTTTTAAGTAATCTACGTTCGATGTGGGGGCTCAAACTCACAACCTCGAGATCAAGAGTCACATGCTTTACCAACTGAGCCAGCAAGGTGCCCCTCACAGCAGCAATTTTAAGAAGAGATTATACCGGCGCCTGGGTGGCTCAGTGGGTTAAAGCCTCTGCCTTCGGCTCAGGTCATGATTCCAGGGTCCTGGGATCAAGCCCCGCATCGGGCTCTCTGCTCAGCAGGGAGCCTGCTTCCTCCTCTCTCTCTGCCTGCCTCTCTGCCTACTTGTGATCTCTGTCTCTGTCAAATAAATAAATAAAATCTTTAAAAAAAAAAAAAAGAAGAGATTATACCTTCTAGCTTTACTTCTTTGGAAAAAGGTCTTACTCTTCTCATTTGCTCTGTCCATTTTAGTAAGTAAAGAAGTCCAGCATTTACAATATCACAAATCATTCATCAGAATGTTCAGCAGATCTCCCAGAGCATATCTTTTCAAACTTACTTCTAGGCCTGGAAGCCATCATCAAGATATTTCTAGAAAGCCATCATCAAGATATTTCTACAAAGCACATATCCTGAAACCATTTGCTCCAGCTTCAATCTGCCAATAAAATAAATTAGTAATAGTTGGACAGGGTTGCCAATAGACCTTTCTGGTTTTGCTCTATTTGTAAGCTTAAAGAAAATAAAGCAAAAGCAATGCATTTGTTTAAATAGTAACAGTGGCCATCATTTAGAGCCATGTATTAGATGGCTAGTGTCCAGTCATTTATTAACAAATTAACAGATTACATTCTGTTTTACACTTAATGGGTGATTTTCACCTCCTTTACAATGTGTCACTCACTCACTGTTCTTAAGGCCATTTATTGATGTTTTAAAAACTACTCATTTAAGAATGGCCAATGAGAACAAGAAACAAACCACTGTATTTGCACAGTGGACAAATTTCCCAGTGGGTGTTAACTTGTGACTTGTGTGCTATATTGACATGGTCACAATGGTTTTCTGAGAGTAGATGGTAATTTTTTTTTTTTTTAAGGTTGTTACTTGACAAATCCTCATGCTTGTCCCCCTGTGTTAGTGTTGCGTTGTACCCAGCACCACCACCCCCTGGCCAGTAGTTGCCAACTGGCTCATGTCTGTAGACATGTAGAAGCCTCAGCTTCTGTACTGGAGACCAGCGCCCAACACATTCTACTGTGGCCTCCAAAGAGTCCAAGGTTTTGAATGCATTCTGGGTATGTTTGTGAAAACATCACATTGCTATGTGAAAATACATACCTATTCGGCAGTAATGGCAATGGCAGCAACCTTTCACTGTAGTTTGACTTGCTGGCCACTGAGTCATTCAGGCCATGCTTCAAAGGTCACATTAATTGCTGCATACAGAATCAAAATTGGAAGCACGTTACTGTGGAAATAATACTATTACTAGTTCATTACGTTTTGTTATAAACTTAACTGTGTCTAAAAAAGCATTTGGAAACATTTCAGTTGAAGTAACTACCAAGTATTTTGCTTTTTCTTTTTTCTAATATTCACCTCATTTACTTCAGAAACACCCAACTTAAAATTTAATTCATCTGGCAATTACCATAAAATAGTAACAATACAATAAAGCACAACTGGTGCAGATAGGGAAACAGCAAAACAATAAAGTTAGTAAGTGATCATTTATAATACATTGGAGATAAAATTCGTTGCATATGAAAATAACTCTTAATGGGTTCAAGTGGCCCTGCAAGTCTTTATGGCAATATACAAAAGACAGCATAAGCAACGTGACAGTATTGATAATACGAGCTACCCACAGTGACCTACAGTACTTCCAGTAACTAAGAGGACAGCCTCATTTTAAGTCAAATCAAGGCAGAGAGGTCTCATTCAAGCAGTTGACTCAGGTCTCTAAAAAGCAAAGCGCTGCTAGTCACCAAAAAGCAGGTTTCACTTTTAGTATTCAGACAATCAAATTTTAACTGAAATAATGGGTGATTTATAGAGTTGAAATCAAGGAGTACTCACAGGTCAGGCTCTCTTGCAGTAGAAGGAGCAGAACCCCAAGCTTCCCTAAACACAGAGACTTGTCTGTGTATGTCAGCTGGGCTCCTCCATCCGGTCGTGGTACAATTGGTTGAGGTTGCCTTTTTTTTTATATTTGCATGTGGTAACAAGGGTTTTTTTTCCCCTTTTCTTTCTTTCTTCAATATGCCATCCCTCTGATTCCTTGTGAAAATGTTCAGAAGCCCACCAGCATGCAACCATTTTATGTGTAAGCTCAGTCAACACTTAACCTTTAGAAAATCATTTCTATCTTTCATATGAATACCTTTCACCTTCATGATTGTGGGAGGTTTTCCCTTATCCCCCCCCCCCCAACAAAGAAGTTTTATAAATTGTAAGCATAGTTATGCATTCTCTGTTTTTGCTAAGAAATGAGGCATAGTAAGCACTGAATATGTTTCTTTCAGGATTCATTTTAGAAATTAAGTTTTTCACATAAAATGGCATTCCTGTATTGAATTGTACTAACATCAGTAACAGATTATTAGATATTAGATATTGGAATTATTTTATTCCTGAGGGTTTTTTAAAAAAGATTTTATTTATTTATTTGACAGAGACAGAGAGATCACAAGTAGGCAGAGAGACAGGCGGGGGGGGGGGTAGGCAGGCTCCCTGCTGAGCAGAGCCCGATGCGGGACTCGATCCCAGGACCCTGAGATCATGACCTGAGCTGAAGGCAGAGGCTTAACCCACTGAGCCACCCAGGCGCCCCTCCTGAGGGTTTTTTAAAGTTTTATTTGGGCTGTACATTATTTTAGTAGATTTTCATGGATCCCTTTAAGACCTTGGATTTATTTTCTAAAACAATGTTACAGCCTTAGGACTAGATGAGATTTATGATGGTATTCTCCCCTTTTTATCACTACGATAAACTCTCCCAAGTAAACTGAAATCTCTGTTTTAAAGAAAATAATGAAGGGATTCTACAGTTTTTATTTTTAGTCCAGTATTTAATGACTGTCCATCTATGTAACTGCTGGCCCTGCAGTTTCATGGCATTTCCTTTTTTTCCTTGTCATCTGAAGTGAAAGATTAGTTTTTATCTTCCCCATAATTGTTACCCTGCAGCTTTGTTTACCCTAAACAGTATTTACCTCATTAGGCTTTATCTAACATTCTCATTATTTCTGGGTGCATTCACTCCTCTGAACTCATATTCTCCAGAGCTTTTGGTTTGTTATGAATATGACACATGGGACAAAATATTTTAAAATTGCTAGAATGAAAATACTTCATAGCTCTTACTTCCCCCTTAGAACTCCTGAGAAGGAAGAGGGTTACTGTGTTGGTCTGGCAGGAATTTTGTGTGTGCGCGGTGTTTAAAAAAAGAAAGAAAGAAAGAAAGAGAAAAAAACCCGATAGTATTAAACTTGCTTTCTTAACGATTTTTAAACAGTTCAGTACTATTAAGTATATTTATATTCTTGTGCAGCAGATCTTTGGAACTTTTTCATCATGCAAAAGTGAAACTCTACACTCACTGAACACTAATTCCGTTTCCCTACCCTTGGCAATTCCCTTTCTACTTGATATGATTTGGGCTATTGTAGATAATTCATTTGAGTGGAATCATATACTGTACTTCTCCCGCTGGCTTTTTTTGTTGTTGAGCATAATGTCCTCAAGGTTCACCCCATGTTACAGCATGTGACATGACTTCCTTCTTTTTAAGGCCACATAATGTTTCACTGTATGTATATGTATCACATGTTCTTTCTCCATTCATCTGTCAATGGACATTTGGGTTGCTTCCACCTGTAGGCTGTTGGGAATAATGCTGTGATAAACAAGGCTGTGCAAATATATTTTGGTGCTTGTGGCAGAGTTGGTTTTTTTATAACTAAATAGGTATTTATTAGCATTCTGTTTCACTAAATCTAATATAAATGTTTTTTATATTATGCCAGCTATTTTTCTACACCTTAGCCTCCATTTGCAAAATACTAATTCTGTTTTAATCTTCAGTGCTCTGGTGTCCCTACTGTGACCAGATTTGAGTATACATACAGTCCCCAACTTACAGTGGTTCAACTTACGATTTTTTTACTTTGCAATTGTGCAGAAGCAATATGCATTCAGTAGAAACCGCACTTCAAATTTTGGTCTCTTCCCAGGCAAGCGATAGGTGGCCCAATCCTCCTTCATATTGGCTGGGCCATGGCAGAGAGCCACAGCTCCCAGTCAGCCACAGCATCGTGAGCGTCAGCAACCGATATATGTTTAACCATTCTGTAGCTGTGCAATCATTCTCTTTTTCACTCTGGATATAGTAGCCAATAAATTACCTGATATACTTAGCACTTTATTATAAAATATGCTTTGTGTCAGATGAATTTGCCCACCTTGAGGCTAATGTAAGTATTCTGAGCATGTTTAAGGTAGGCTGGGATAAGCTGTGACATTCAGGAGGCTTAATGTATTAACTGCATTTTCAACTTACAGTATTTTCAACTTATGATGGATTTATCAGGGCATAACCCCATTGTAAGTTGAGGAAGATCTGTAATCTTTCTCTGGTTCTTCCCTTACATGAGCTTTTTCCTATTCATTCTGAGCTTTCTACATTCTGTCTCTCATTCTTTGCTCATTCTTTGTTCATTCTCATGTATCCTCTTCCTCTTTTGTTGGTATCTTAGCTCATCATTTATATAAAGATGGAAGTAGAAAAGCATAAATAAATGGATACGTTTGGCACCACCCATTACTGATCCTCTCTCCATCTAAATCCCAATCCTGGTTAAATTCAGCTCATCACCTAACTCCAGACCAGAACCCTGCTGGCTGAAATGAGGACTACTAGGTAACACCCAATTGTGTTGATTGTTCTCACTTAGCATTCATGACCACAAACCTCAAGTGAGCCTCAGTGCTGCCAGCAGTCCTGCTATATTTCCTTAGTCTGTTGGTTCTCAAAGCATAGCTCCCATGATCAGCATCACTCAAGAACTTGTTGGAAATGCATGTTCTTGACCTTATCCCAGACCTTAGGATCAGAAACTGGGGGGGTGGAAGCCAGAAAATCCATGTGATTCTGAGGCTGAAGTTTGAGAACCACTGCCTTAGTCAATCCATTGTCCCATTCTTTGAAAATATTTTTCCACACCTTCACACTGCTCAAGTTGCCAACAACCCCCTCTCCTTCCCCACTCCCGCCTGAAGATCACTTTTATTTCAACGTAAATAGAAAACAGAAGTACTCAGAAGAGAACTTCCTCATACTCCTACATCCCCATCTGCTTGCATCTACAGGTGCTCCCGGACCCTGCCTTCCTCACTGTCGCTGGGGCCAACCCCTCTCCCCACCTGCACACTATATCCCATCCCTTCTTTCTCCTGGGTCCTGTTTTCCTCTCCATGGGGTCTTTCCCATCGGCACACAAGTGTCTCTCTCTCTCTCAAAGACAAAACAAAAACAAACCTCCCTGAAAATCTCTAGATGCTGCTATGGACCCGCCAATCATACTGTTACATGAAACTTTTGAATATCTATATGTACTTTCTTATTTTCATAAAAGATAACAAACAATGGAAGGATAAACCAAAAAATAATACAAATACTTACAAAAGAGGAAGGAGAGATTAAGGGGAAGGAGAAGGTACAAAAGCTAGATCTCTCTGAATGAAATTTGTTTACAGTGTAGACTTTGGAATTATGTACATGTTTTATTTTTTTAAAGATTTTATTTATTTATTTGAGACAGAGCATGAGTAGGGCGGGTAGGGGCAGAGGGAGAGGGACAAGCAGACTCTCTGCTGAGCAGGGAGCCTGACGTGAGGCTCAATCCCAGGACCCCGAGATCATGACCTGAGCCGAAGGCAGACACTTGACCGACTGAGCCACCCAGGCGCCCATGTACATGTTTTACATAATCCAATCATCAAATGTCAAATGTACATGTTTTACATAATCCAAACACCAGAAGTCAAAATCTAATTCAAACAAATTGGCCTCACTGGGTAACAAACTGAAAGCATAACCACAAGGAGAATTCTTTTAAATGACTTTAGTGTGGGTTTTGGGGTGCCTGGGTGGCTCTGTCGGTTAAAACGTCCAACTCTTGATTTCACCTCAGGTCATGATCTCAGGTTTGTGAGATGGAGTCCCACATTGGACTCCACACTTAACATGGAGTCCGCTTGAGAGTCTTTCCCTCTCCCTCTATCTTCCCCCCACTCATGCTTTCTCTCTCTCTTAAATAAATAAATAAAAATCTTTTTAAAAATAAGGTGGGGTTGTTGTTTTCTTTTCTTTTTTTTTTTTTTACATATTTTAGACTTAGAGAAAAGTTCTGATAGTAATACAAAGAATTCCCATTGCCTTTCACTCAGATTCCCCATGTTAACATTTTTCTACGTTGGTTTTATCTTTCTCAGTTTTTCACTCTGTTCTCTTTGTCCATCTATATAGTTCCTAAAAATAAGGAATTCTCTAAATAGCCACAGTAAAATGATCAAAATCAGGGAATTTATGTAATCTACAGACCTTGTCCCAATTTCATCAAGTGTCCTAATAATATCCTTTATAGCAAAAATAAAAACAAGACTATATATCGCATTTTAGCTGTTCAGTCTTTTCTGTCTCTTTTGATCCCTTTCATCTGAAACAGTATTTGAAGAATATGGGCATGGGCCCAGTACTCTCTAGAATGCCCTTCAGTTTGGGTTGGTCTGATGTTTCCTCACGATTCGATGCAGTTATGTCCTTTGACACGAATACCACAGAGTGTTGCTGAGTGCTTGTCAGTGAAGGAAGCACGTGCTCTTAATTAGCCCCACTATTAGCAGTAGTAACTTTGATAGGAGTGTCTGCCAGGTTGCTTCTCTGGAAAATTACTATTTTACCTTTTGTCTTTAATAAATATCCTTTGGGGATTTACTCTGAGATTATACAAATATCCTGTCACTCTTCAGACTTTTACCCACTAGTAACTACCTTTTGATGGTTCTCACTTGCATCCGTTATCATGATGATAACTGCCAAATGATGATTTCTGGTGCCAGAATTTCTTTTACATTTATTAATTGGTTTTACACTTACATGAAAGTTTCTCCTTCTCTCTGTTCATTTACTTATTTACATCAGCACTCATGAATTCTTACTTTATTCAATAGCAAAACAGTAATTTGACTGTACATCCTGGTTAGGATATATCATAAGAACAAAAAGAACCACAAAAAAAAATCTTAAACAGCATACGGTGATTTTGTTGTTACTGGTAATGTAGGTACTTTTATACGCACACCCTAGGGGATAAAGCAAATGAGTAATTATCTTAATGTCATTAGGTACCAACATTACTTGACAAAATCAAAGAGGTCAAGTAAAAACTCTATTTTAAAAAAACTATATATTAGTATGAATTGATTTTTCTCCTTCTAAAAAATACACATTTTTTTTTAGCTCTGTCCACTGAAAAGTCAAACCAGGGATAACCCAGTAATAATAACGTACCTAATACATATATTGTGAATTTAAGTACTATTTCCCACTAAACAGAAATGAGAGTGCATGGAGAAATGGTTGGTTCCAGATCTGGGGCAAGAAATGCACAAGACAAACCTCGGACATCTTCTGCCTAAAAGCAAGGAACTTCGCAGACCTTTAGAGTCTTACAAAAGGGCAAAGAGCTGACTTAAAGGAGCTCCTGCTGGCTAGAAAATGGGATAATTTGAGCATCAAAATGAATAATGGCTATAATTGGTTAAATGTATCAAACATATAAACACCTATAAATTCACAATAGTACCCAAAAAACCCTTCATTGATCACCTTTGGAGGTTACCTGGCAACCAACTTGTTATTCTGGAAATCGTTCATGGCGGCTTTATTCATAATAACCCCAAACTAGACACAGCCCAAATGTCTCTCAATAGGAGAATGGACAAACTGTGATATATTCATACAAGGGAATATTTACTTAGCAATAAAAGAAATGAACCACTGATCACAACAAAATGAGTGAATCTCAGAAACGTGCTGAGTGAGAGAAGCCTTACATAAAAGAGTACATACTATATGGCTTTGTGTATATGCAGTTCTAGTATAAGCAAAACAAACTTATTTTTTTCAGAATAAGCAAATAACAGAATAGTCATTTGCACTGGGGGTGTGGCAGCAGAGATTGAGTGGTATGAGGGCAAGGGAGGTTTCTGGGATGATAACATCTTGATAGGGATACAGGTTACACAGTTCTATGCTAGCTGTCAAAACTCTCCAGTGGTACTCTTAAGATTTATGCGTTTCACAGCATGTAAATTTTACCTTAAACATAATTTTAAATATTAAACTCAAGGGGCACCTGGATATCTTAGTTGGTTAAGCATCTGACTCTTTTTTTTTTTTTTTTGACAGAGATCACAAGTAGGCAGAGAGGCAGGCTCCCTGCCGAGCAGAGTCCGATGCAGGGCTCGATCCCAGGACCTTGGGATCATGACCTGAGTCAAAGGCAGAGGCTTTAACCCGCTGAGCCACCCAGGCGCCCAAGCATCTGACTCTTGATTTTTGACTCTTGATTTTGGCTCAGGTCATGGTTTCAGGGTCATGAGATCGGGCCCCATATTAGGCTCCACACTTTGAGTGTGGAGTCTGCTTAAGATTCTCTCTCTGCCCCTCCGTCCCCACCCAACATGTACACTTGCTCTTTAAAAAAAAAAAAATTAAACTCTAATGACATGTGCTGAATTAGAGTGAAAAGATGGACTGATGGTTGGATAGAGGAATGAATAGATAGATAGTTGATAAAAAAATGTAGCAATGTTCATTATAGAATCTATGTGGTGAGTATGTGGCTATTTACAATTCTTTTGGTTCTCTCTGTTTTTGATAGTCTCCATAACAAAATACTGGGGAAAACCTCCATTTTGGAACCCCTAGTTATGGAGCTCGGCATCACTGGCTGCTAAAATCATGGAAGAAAAGTCAGTGGTGAACATTGTAAAGATGGACCAAGGCAGACAATACCTGAACCCACTGACCAATCCTGTCGCTAAAAGTAGGACAACCAGACATCATGTTCTTCCTGATGTGCTACAAAAAACTAAAGTATTAGCATTAGAAAAATCTAAAATTGAATGTGAATCTAATCAAGTTTCTAGATCTAAGTACCAATTTCCAAAAAACACAGGAACATATTAAATGACACCATGTAGGTCCTATTAGCCAAGGCCAGATTATAGGAGATTCCACAGGGGAAATTAGCTAGTATCTTAATGAATCAATGGCATGAATGTTTTTTAAAAAGGTAAGAGGAGAATATGGTATAGAGTCAAGAGATGTGAGACCTATGACCATCAAATTCAATGTATGGACCTTAAATATCATTTGGAACTAACCAACTGTGAAAAACAACAACAACAACAAAAAGTCTTTGAGATAGATAGTCAAGGAAAATTGAATGTGGTTTGGTATTAGGTGATTTTAAAGAATTGTTCATTGTATTGGATGTGATAATATGGTTATTTTCTCAAGTCATCTGTTATAAATACTGAACTAATAACAGGTGAAATGATATTTGGTTTAAAAGACTTCAGCAACGAAAAAAGCAATGGGAATAGGTGAAGCAAGAACAGCAGAATGTCAATAACTATTAAAGCTGGGAGATGGAGTGTGGCACCTGGGTGGCTCCGTCGGTTAAGCGTCTGCCTTTGGCTCAGGTCATGATCCCAGGGTCCTGAAATCAAGCCCCAAGTTGGGCTCCCTGCTCAGTGGGGAGCCTGCTTCTCTCTCTCTCTCTCTCTCTCTCTCTCTCTCTCTCAAATAAATAAAATATTTTAAAAAGGTACTCAGAGGTTTAATAATCTGTTTTCTCTAATTGCAAATACTAAAAAGTTTTTAAAAGGAAACTTCCTCAAAGAATAAATGAAACAAGATGGGATCAGCAGGGAGACAAACCATAAGAGACTCTTAATGTCATCAAACAAACTGAGGGTTGCCGGGGGAAGGGGGGTAGGGAGAGGGTGGTTGGGTTATGGACACTGGGGAGGGTATGTGCTATGGTGAGTGCTGTGAAGTGTGTAAACCTGGCGATTCACAGACCTGTACCCCTGGGGCTAATAATACATTATATGTTTATTAAAAAATAAAAAAAAATTTAAAAAAAGGAAACTTCCTTGGCTTCTCATTCTCTTTTAGCTACATCCCATTCCCATCTCTCTTCCTGGTACATTAAGGTTTTGAAAGATACCTGAATTTACTATCTCCACATCATCTCTTCCCATTTTTCTTGAACCTTGTGCAGTGGAGATTTTTGTCAGTATCATCCCACCAAAACCCCTCTTATCCAGATCATCAGAGATTTCCAGGTTGCCAGATCTAATGGTCAGTTCTCTGCTGTCATCTTAAATGGTCTCTCACTAGCATTTCAGGACACCACACTACTCTGATTTCCTTCCTGCTTCACTGTCTAGGCATTCTCTTTCCTTTGCTAGATTGTTGTTATCTTCCTGACCTCAAACATTGCTGTGTACCAAATCTCATTCCTCTGACCTCTTTTCTTTTTTTTTTTTTTAAGATTTTTAAAATTTATTCATTTGAGACAAAGATAGAGAGAATGAGCAGGGGAGAGAGGCAGAGGGAGAGGGAAAAGCAGAAGCATACTCCCCACTGAGCCAGGAGCTGGATGTGAGGTTCGATCCCAGGACCCAGAGATCATAACTTGAGTGGAAGGCAGACCCTTAACCATCTGAGCCACCCAGGCATCTCCCTCTTCTCTTTTCTACTGGTAGTCACTCCCTGAGTGATTTCACTCTTTGCCGTGGCTATAAACACTGTGTGCTTTTGATCCCAAATTTACATCTCTAATTCCAGCCTTCCCTCTCCCACCTTTTAAGATCTCACACTCAATTTGTACAAAACCAAATACTTGATGCCTCTTATGAAGTCTTCTTCTGTGTTCCCAGTTTTAGTAAACAGCATCTTCATTTTCATTCAGTTGCTCAGAACAGAAACCTAGTTGTCACACTTAACCATCTTCTCTCACACCCCATATCCAGCAGCAGCTCCTGTCAGCCTAACCTTTAGAACCTGAACTTGACCACTTCTTGCCATCACCGCTTCTGTCACGCTAGTCTAATTCAAATCCCCATCTTCTCTTGCCTGGACAACCACAGTAGCCTCCTACCTGCTATCTTCTCTTCCACTCTCTTGCCCTTGCAATCTCTTCTCCACACAACAGCCCAAGTGATTCTTTCAAAACCTGAGATCACTCATAAAGCTCCCCAGCTCACAGCTTTCCAGTGGTTTCCCATCTCGCTCGGCATAAAACCCAGGGTTCTAGCCATGGCTTCAAGCCCCAAACCATAGAGCCTTTGATCATGTGGATCACATTTCTTGCCACTCTTCCCCTTGCTCACTTTTCCCCCAACACACTGGCTTCCTTACTCTTCTCCAAACACACCAGCCCTCCTCATGCTTCTAGGCCTTTGTACTTACTGTCCTATTCCCCGCTCCTGGAAACCTGCTTCCACATGACCCATGTTGCCCCTTCATTCTGGTTGAAGTTCAAGTATTACCAGATCCTTCTTCTCCAGCCCGATCCCCTTACTAAATAGCAGCTCCTTGGTGTCCAGACCCATACCATTGACCACCAGCTTTTACCTCGTAGCACTTAACACTACCCGGTCTCTCATATTCATTTATACGTATTGGTTTCTTTCAGTTTCTATCCTCCAATTTTACGACTTAAGGATTTATTGAGAATGAGAGAACCCACACTCTGATGAGAATTGCATAAATCTCAGTGTAACCATAATTTAAGAATGAATATAGTCAACAAACTATAAAGGGTATACTTTGGGATTCTGATTTAAGCTTCTACTTCTTAATAAGGTGACAGAACTGATGAAGAGACCGTATCTAGGTTTAGTTTGTAGTTTCTTCTCCTACATCGTGCCCTTCTTTGCTAGGCATGTTCATCTGCTGCACCCCCACACTAGAATCGTGCTAGGACTATCACTGTCTTCTTCTGGTCTGTTGTCATCCATCTCTGAACCAACTGAAGGTTCTTAAGGAGAGCAGGCTCTGTCCATTGCTTTCTGCAGAGCTTGGCTTGCTCTCCCATAAGCCCTCCTGGCTACTTTGTGTCTTGCTGCAGTGCACTCCCCATTCATGTACACTTGCCTTCCCTCTCCTCTGTTTCTCTCTCGCTCGCTCACACACACTCTCACTCTCTCTCTCTCTCTCTCACACACACACACACACACTCACACACACACACACACACACGCACACACACATTTATATTTAAGGGCTCATCTTTTTTTGTGCTAGAGCCTCTATTATAAGGTCTTTAAATGTCTTTGAACGAAAAGAATAATAACTTCCAGAGTAGAACCCTGCTGTTTTCATTGAGCAGAGTAAGGATCCCTCCCACTTTTCTGTATCGTCAGACATCTCTCTGGGTGCACCAGTTCAGAGCTTTGGATTGGGGGGGGCGGGGGGCCACTATCATACAGGCTAAACCTGAGCTAAAACTGTGTCATGTTATAAATGAACAAGTATGGAAAAGAACAAAAATACTAGTCTCTTCCATGTCCGAAGAAGCTTGCTTTTTTTTTTCACAAACCCATATTTTAAAAGCAGGTCATATGTGATATCAGTCATATTGGGGAGCATAGTATTTGAGCAGAGACCAAAGGTCTGCACAGTTCAGTGCTTTCCTGAGACCAGGTCCTACAGAGAAACTCTCATTGTGACCATGAAGCAGATGATTCTTAGGGAGCCCTGGTCACACAGCTACTCCTTGGGAAGGATGCTTTGCCTTGGACCAGAGGCCGGCCAAGTCATCACCTCTCTCCCTTCCCATTCCCACAAAGACAAAGGGCAGGTCCAGAGAAAAGACATGCCCAGGGAGAACATTGGATTCCCTGGGAGCCAGGTTCAATTAAAGTAATTAAATCTGGCTCTTCTTACTTGGGGATGGAATGAATAAGGAAAAGCAAGAGGATGGCGGGAGGGTAGACAAAGAACGAGCCAAGGACTAAGATACAGTGGCTCTGTAGGTAAAGTCAGAGGTCTCAAGAAACATTTTGGCAAGAGGTGTAAAAAATATTTTTCCTTGGGACGCCTGGGTGGCTCTGTTGGTTAAGCGGCTGCCTTCAGCTCAGGTCATGATCCCAGCATCCTGGGATTGAGCCCCACATCGGGCTCCTTGCTCGGCGGGGAGCCTGCTTCTCCCTCTGCCTCTACCTACCACTCTGTCTACCTGTGCTCGCTCTCTCTCTTTCTCTCTAACAAATAAATAAAATTTTTTTTAAAAGTAAAATATATATATATATATATATATATATTTCTCCTTATATGTAGACTATCACTCAAAAAAAAGAGAATATTGCTCGAAAAGTTAGAAAATTCATCTGCCATACTTAAACATGCTTGCTTCCTGAGTAATTCTTAACACCATACCTAATCTTAGAAGCAAATAATCCCTGAAAAACATTGGATAAAACAGGTAAGTCTTTGGAGAAATCAACCAGAAGTGAGAATAGCACAAATAATTCAAGCATCCAAAATAATTCCAGGAGTTTTTAATGTATTACAGCATGGTCATGTTATTTAGTGTTGTGTAAATTGAATTGCTCATCTCCAATTAATCCTTATCTTTGGTTTGTTGTTTTTCTGTTTTTCTTTCCAGCCCCACTGTGTTCTCCTCGCCTCAAAGGAAAACTCGGCACCTGTTAAACTTGGGGGCTTTGGGGTAGCTATTCAGTTAGGGGAGTCTGG
This sequence comes from Martes martes, assembly GCF_963455335.1. Lineage (NCBI taxonomy): Eukaryota > Metazoa > Chordata > Mammalia > Carnivora > Mustelidae > Martes > Martes martes. The sequence goes on along the minus strand of NC_137897.1, from coordinate 35,088,190 downwards.
ACTTGTAGCTGGAGGTAAGAACATTTTTTAAAACATTTCCTTCAAAACCTGGTCACTTTCAGCCTAGTGTAAAACTTTCAAACTAAATATTAGCCCATCCTCAGCGTTTTGTACCAATTCCATCCCTCCAACCCCCCCCCCAAGAAAGTGCTATCGCAGTTTTGAATTTAATAACTGTAATTATGACTAGAATTTTAGTACCTTAAGAATATGGGGCGCCTGGGTGGCTCAGTGGGTTAAGCCTCTGCCTTTGGCCCAGGTCATGATCTCAGGGTCCTGGGATCGAGCCCCGCATCGGGCTCTCTGCTCAGCAGGGAGACTGTCTCCACCTCTCTCTCTGTCAAATAAATAAATAAAATCTTAAAAAAAAAAAAAAGAATAGACTCTGTGCTTATACTCTTTGTATTCCTACCACTTGGCAAAGAAGTGACCCTGCATACAGAGATTGAAACAGTGTTGGAAAAAGGTGTTATCTGGGGCAAAGCGACTTCTAAGGTTGAACTGGCCAGGAGCACCTGGCGGGCTCAATCAGTGAAGCACGCAGCTCTTGATCTTGGGGTTGTGAATTCAAGCCCCACATTGAGCATAAAACTTACTTAAAAATAAATAAAGTTGAACTGGCCAAATGAAGTCCATTTTAAAACATGTAGATTAACCACTTTCAGGTTTACATTAGCGGCTAGTGTTTAATTTCATAGTGTTTTACTCTTTTTATTTGTGAAAGAGTCCTGACCAAGCCATCAATCTGTGTATCTGGGAAGAGCAAGCAGATATAAATGCAGACTGATTTTTATTATTAGCCAAAGCAAAACATAATTAGAAAACTCCCCTGCCAGAAAAAAGAAGTAGAAAAGTTAAAAATAGAAATTCTCTCCAGTAGCATGCAGAGGTGGATGCTAATTCCAGATTGAAGAATTTGGGTTTTTATTTACTCTCTTCGATAGACTCCAGCTCAGAATGCTGCCCTGTTTTTAGTTCTGTTCCTTAGTTTTGCAAGTGACTTAGTTCTCTAGTCTACAGATTATCAGTCTTCTAGTCAATGCCTTCAATTTTCCATCTCCAGATACTGCCAGCCTTCACAAAGAGGAAAAACATAAAAAATGCCTGCAGAACATTTTTGAACCTGTCATCCTCCATGAATACTTATATTAAGTTCAAATACCTGACAAATGATAAGTATCAAAACAACAATCCATTACACAGGATATTTCATCTAATTTGATACACTATTATTAACACATCAAAGCAACATTAACATAGACCATCTTCTGAAAAATGAGCCAGGAGTCAGAGTTGTATTCTTAAAATTGTTATTTCATCACATTGCCCTCTAAAATTACGTTTAGATTTTCTTCTAATTTTGCATTCTTTTCAAGCTAATCATTTCCAATAATATGAAGAATTGCAAGTTCAGTATAGCTTTAAAAACTGATTTTTTTTCCCTAATTGAAAACTTCCATCTGTGATTAGAAGGACTGATCATAGGATCAGATAGTAGCACATCATTTAATCATAGAATCATTGAGTCTGGAGCGCTTGGGTGGCTCAGTCGTTAAGCATCTGCCTTCGGCTCAGCTCATGATCGCAGGGTCCTGGGACCGAGTTCTGCACTGGACTCCCTGCTCAGCAGGAAGCCTGCTTCTCCCTCTCCCACTCCCACTGCTTGTGTTCCCTCTCTCTCTGTCTCTCTTTCTGTCAAATAAATAAAATCTTTAGAAAAAAAAATCACTGAATCTCAGGATTCCAAGGGGGCCTTAACTTCCCCAGTCTTAAAACAAATGATCACATTCCTTCATAAAATTCCCAGCAAAAGGCTGAGCTCGAGTTTAATTCCCCACATAGCAAAGAATTCACTGTGTTCCAGGACTGTATTTACATTTTTAGAAAACTCCTTAAATACTGAAACACTCATCTTCACATTGAACAGAAATCTGTCTTCTTATCACTTCCACCCAGTGGTGCTAATTGTGACTTTTGGAGCCACACTGAAGAATTTTAATCCTTCCAGATGATAACCATTCAATGTTTAAAGACAGTATCACAGACCTCTAAGTCTTATCCAGATTAACTTGACTAGGTTAATTTAGCCCTTCCTCATATAAACTGGTGCAGAATCTCACAGTGTGCAAAGGATGGAGCCAAAACTGAGCACAACCATAGGTACAGTCCAGCGCACAGAAACTGGGGGCTATTGCCTCTTTTGCTGTGGGTCTTACATTTCTATTAGGCTCCCCAAATAGCATTAGCTTCTTGGACAGCCACATAATACCACTGGCTTATACTGATCTTACAGTCAATTACAGCTCGCACGTTGTTTTTATACAATTGTTGCTATTAAACTAACTCTCTTAAATCTGGTATTTGTACAGAATCACCCCTACACAATTATAGGGGCACCTGGGTGGCTCAGTTGGTTAAGCATCTGACTCTTGGTTTCGGCTCAGATCACGATCAGGGTCGTGAGGTCAAGCCCCACATCGGGCTTCATGCTCACCAGGGAGTCTCCTTGGGGTTCTCTGCTTCCCTCTCTCTCTCTCTCACTCTCAAATAAAAATAAATAAGTCTTTTTTTTTAAAGACTACACAGTTATAACAAGTAACTTCCGATGTTTATATTCCTAAGACTAAGGGGGTGAAATGAAATGACACAAAGTCCTTTCATATGTTCTATACTAGCCATGCATATGGCTTTGTTTCTCTTTATCTGGATCCATATCCTGTTAGGATTCAACGTGGTATCAGCTTCATATTTTAGCATGCATCTTGATTGAAGGGGAAAAACACATTCATTAGATTTATCTAGACATCTTCCCCACATTAATCTACTTTCCTAAAATCCTTGAGCCTTTCTCCTAAATTGTATGTTTATAAAGCTGATTTTGAACCTACAGTGTATCAGTTGTACAAAATATATTTTTCTCAGTGCTTCTAGAATTAAAATACTTTCTGATGGTCAAAATGTCATTTCTTAACATACCTTTCCTTACAGTCTTGAAATAACTACTTCAAGCATTACAGTGTCTTAAAAAATACAACATAGATAGATAAGGGATAAATGATTTCTCTTAGAGAAAGTTTTCTTATTGTTTAAGGTCCTTGTGAAATTATTCTAATATTCACTCATTTGCTAATGCTTATTAACAAAAAACTATTTTCCTGTCAGTTGGAATCTTTGATTACTCAGTAGAATGGAAATAGAAAAGGATTCTCTCCTTTATATGTTCCATATAGTAGAAACCGCTTACATGTTACATGTATTTGCACTTAACCTATGTGAAATTCTGCTATTTAGAAAATTCATCTATCCAGAAGACAACTAGGAACCTACAAAAAAATTATTTTTGGAGCCAGACATTTGTTGATCTTAATACCCATTCATGGTCCTCTCAAATGAGCATCTAAGAACATACTCTCTGAAGTTGGCATGCTGCCATTTTTCATAGTTTTATGGATTCATGTGCCTTCATACCAGGTATCTGCTACTCCCTCTGGTTGGAATACCTTTGGTCATTTTCTCTATCTGTTTAATTCTTACTGCTCCTGAAGACTGAGAGACTGAGCTGACAAACCTCCCTTCTTAAAAGCAAGCTGGCCTTCACCATCCCAAGTTTGATAACCCTATTCCTTCTCTTCGTATTACCATAACTATCTGGGCTACATACCTCCATGTAGTATTCTATGCAGGGACTTGTAATAATATCAAAGACTGAACTTTATGAGGGCAAGAAGCATCATGGTTTAACCCTCTGTATGTCCACAGCACCTCCCGCTGTGTCTAGAACCCAAGCAGGAACTTGGGAAATTGTTACTAAATGAAAGAGCCTGCTTGCTAATCAGTTACTGGTTAATAGCAGATTTTATGCAACAAATTAGGAGAAGACAAGGCTAGAAGAAACACAGCAAGAGAAAAGACACGAAAGCCTGACAGAAAAAGTACGTTGAGCGATACCAAAATGTAGAAAGCACAAACCCCTTTTAATACTGAAGAACTCAACCCTTGCTTATCTGTGAAGTTCCTGAGGGCGTTTCTGTTCCGTAGCATAGTTCTTTCATTGATAGCCACAAGACAATCCGGAGTCATCAAGAAAAGGCTGCATTGGGGCGCCTGGGTGGCTCAGTGGGTTGGGGCCTCTGCCTTCGGCTCAGGTCATGATCCCAGGGTCTTGGGATCGAGCCCCGCATCGGGCTCTCTGCTCGGCGGCGAGCCTGCTTCCTCCTCTCTCTGCCTGCTTCTCTGCCTACTTGTGATCTCTTCGAGTAAATAAATAAAATCTTTAAAAAAAAAGAAGAAAAAGGAAAGAAAAGCCTGCATTATTTGCAGCATCTTATGTAAAAGAAGTCAGAAAATTGTAAAGAGGGGCGCCTGGGTGGCTCAGTGGGTTAAGCCTCTGCCTTCAGCTCAGGTCATGATCTCAGGGTCCTGGGATCGAGCCCCGCATCGGACTCTTTGCTTAGCAGAGAGCCTGCGTCCTCCTCTCTCTCTCTCTGCCTGCCTCTCTGCCTACTTGTGATCTCTGTCAAATAAATAAATAAAATCTTTAAAAAAAAAAAAGAAAATTGTAAAGAGAGAACAATCCAAAATTATTTTAAAAAGCTTTGGGTGTATAAAGATTCAAGTCCTGGCTATTCAAAACAGCTCCTTAGCTGAGGTTCTAGGCATTAAGGTTTTATTATATTATCCCAAAGTCTAACATTTAAATATTTAAATGTTTATCTGAAGTATGTCCTACACAGTGACATTTTATTTGGTTTGGTAATTGACCACAAAATTCTAAGAACAGGAAGTCAAAGTCATAAAAATCAAGTGACCGCAAAGAAGGAAAAGTCAAACTATCACAAACAAGGAGTCCAGGAAGATTGGTGTACACTGAAGGTTAACTCTAGCCCTTCACATTTGATCTGCACAAAATACTGTAAAAATCTCATTCCTATATATTCTTTCCCCCATCATCTGTGAGCAAATTCTTGAACCAAAAGATATGTATGTTCCTTAAGGATGAACACTAATTCTCCAGAATGGATAGTCTTTGATCCAGATAAATGGAGAGAACCTCCTTTTTGAGTTGTTCAGCTCTTTCTTGTGTAGGAAGTGGTAGGAGTCAAGTTGAATTTCAAAACATCATCCCAACTATAAGAAGGTGCCAGCCTGATGCCATAGTACCCACACCCTCACTGGTACCTTGATCTCTGGCCCTGCTTTTCCCAGGTCCTGCCATCAGCACAAGGCAAATACCTTCAGCGGCCCAGCTCTGTCCAAGGCTTTTCATGAAGTATGAGGCTTAGCTCTCATCATTTGAGTTTTTTTATGTTACCAGAGCAAGCAAGATGGGGCAATGTGGAATAAAAATCTTCCCTTCTAACCACTACAGTTCTCACTGCTCTACTGCACATTTTAAATGAAAATATTTCCATTCTCTGCACCGCAAAGTTAACCTCTTCCATTATGTGGGAAGAGAAGAGCTGTAATGATCCGCAGTGAAGGAATATCCCCAGTACACAATGTAAGAGTTGGTTTATCCTTCACCATCCCAACCGAGTTTTGACAGTCACTAACTGGACTTTATGGTATATTTTCTCTAGCTGGATTAGAAGATCTGTAAGGTCTTTTTTTATTTTTTTAAACTGTAAACCACATTTCTGAGCTCTAGGTAACTGTGCAGTCTTCAAAGTAAAAAACTTGGACTCTGTGTAATGAGAGAGAAGGTGCAGGGGAAGGAGGGAGGAAAGGAGGAGAAGGCTGGGCCTGCACACAAGAGAAGAAAAGACTTAGTCTGTAATACTGAGTTAAAGGTGATTACCAGTGTGCAAATAACTGCTATCAGACTCCTTCCTGAAAGCTAATATTGCTGGGTGGGGGTGCGAGAAAACTCTTTAAAGAAGGTAGGGGCCAAAGGAGATTGAATGAGAGGAGCTTCATGACTTTGCTTTGGTTTAAGTCCCATGTCTGCTCTCATTCTTGCCAAATGTTAACATTCAGAGGAAGCTTAAAAAATCCTACAGAAGAAAATATTACTAGGCATTGTTAATTGCTACAGTCGATTCCTAAAACAGTTGAACAGGATTTCAGATTCTGGGTCATATTCTAAAGGAAAGTTCTCTGCATCAGATTTAATTTGAGAGTTTCCTTTTGGCAGTCAAAAGTTGTCTTCTCACTCCTGCCCTCCCACCCCTGCCCCTACTCTGTATTTTTAGTGATTTTCAAATGTGAAAATTAGCAAATTTAAACAACTTCTTCATTAAACAAGAAATAGGTAAGTACCATGCACCCTGCTTAATAAAATACACAGTACCAGTGTTAGACACTGGCTGACTCAGTGGTGGAACGTTGACTCCTGATCTCACGGTTGTGAATTCAAGTGCCATGCTGGGTGTAGAGATGACTTAAAATTTTAAGGAAGAAAATAAAAGACGACGATGACAACAAAGTACTATCCTGGGATCAATATTTTCAAGAGTGATTAAATAATTTTTTCCTTCAGACTATTATTGTTCTATTTTCAGTTTTCATATGAGGAAAAAAATGCCATTTTATGTGAACATTTTTCCTTGATGTTGTTTTAAATGTAGGACGCGTTGGAACACCTCATTTTATGGCACCAGAAGTCGTCAAAAGAGAGCCTTATGGAAAACCTGTAGATGTCTGGGGTTGTGGCGTGATCCTTTTTATCCTGCTAAGTGGTTGCTTGCCTTTTTATGGAACCAAGGAAAGATTGTTTGAAGGCATTATTAAAGGAAAATATAAGGTAATTTATTATGAGTGTTTTATTCTTCCATTGAGATTAAATTATTCTGGAAAATAGCAAGTCACTATCTGGACTTCCTAATTATCACATAGTTACCCAGTCAGAGAAAAGTTCTTTGCTGACATCATTGATGCCCTAGCCTTGTTAGACAGTATGGACCTTAAGCAAATTTCTGAATCACTATCAGCTGCACTGTCATCGATCCCAGGACCCCGAGATCATGACCTGAGCCAAAGGCAGAGGCTTAACGCACTGAGCCACCCAGGCGCCCCAGGACTAATAAAACTTTTAAATTAAAAATTTAAAAAATACTTTGAAACACTTTCTTTTTAAAATTGGAAAGTACAGTAATTGCGAAGTTATGTGAAGTTCCTAGTAGGCTATTTTGTGGTCACTGCACATCAATTTCAGTATTTAGGAACAAATATACTGATACCATAGGCCCTACACAATAGCCAGATCACTTATATATTGTTTTCAGTGAAGTTACTTTGGTTCCTCTTGTAGAACAACATTGGCCTTCCCCCTCCCTCTGTGCTGCAGCCGAACTCTGTCCCACATGTTTGAACGCAACCCCGTGTTTAGGCTATAAAAACAGGGACCCTGGTCTCTTTGATGCAGTATCTGTACGTGCAAGTCAATAGTTCCGAGTCTTGGGCCCTTAGATTCACAAAACCGGTCCTTTTACCATAAATACATTCTAGCAAAACTGCCCTGCTTAATGCCCTACTTATTTCAAATAAAATTCTAGTTCAGGGGAAGAATTTGAAATGACCCTTGGAGTTTATTGTGATAGAATTTGACCTTTTATTTTACCCTGGGTGAGGTGTTCACAACAGATGTGAGCCCAGATGTGAAGGTATCCATTCTCTGTGCAGTGACCAAACCTCCTCTTTAGGCTAAGCTGGAAAATAAACTTCTTTGGCCCTTCCTTGTGTAACTTGAGAAAAGGGCTTCGTTTTTTAAAGCTTTTTGCTCAATTTGTAAGTGAAAATGGAAATTTCATCCCAGTGATTTAGTAATTCTTTATTTCACACTTAGTATCTGCCTTTATTTATTTATTTTTGCTTTACCACACATGTTGTTCCATTTGATATAGTCAGCTAGCACAGCTGAAAAATTGGCCACTTACATCTCAGGATAAACTGAAATGCCAGAATCACAACTGCATGTCATAATATAATTTAGAGCCATGTGGTGGGACTTAAACATTCCTGTTCTTTGGCTGCTGTGGCTTGGAAACTGCATAGACTATTCACAGACTTGTGATTAACATATTATTACTTTCCTTATTAAAAAACTAAAAATTCATCAGTGACACTCTGAGTGGCTATACCAAAAAGACCCAAGGAATGCTTGGAAATAAACAAGCTCAAGGGCGGTCTCGCTGCCCCAGCTCTTACACTCTGTGGCCCTATACTGCCACATATGGCCGAAGACTCAAATGCTGTCTACGGGAAACATGGGGGAGCGTGTGTGTCTGTATACCAGCTCCGCACAGCTGATGTTGGGGAAGTTCTTTTTCCGCCCCAGTTACTGAAACCCATACTTTCTATTCAACACAAGCCCTGTTTCATTTTGCAGCCGTGCCTGGCAAAACCAGACACATAGGTCCGGGTAGCACCAGACTCCAGCAAAACTCTGAGGCCTCTTAAGTTTTCTTTTCATTTCCTCAGTAATATTAGAATTTCACATGGGACTTCAAGAAGAAGGGGCGGGGAGAGAAATGAAAGGCGAAGTAGCTTCGGGGTTGCAGGTGGGAATGAATTCCACTTTCCTTTTCCACCTCGTGCTATCTCCAGCTTATAAGGAATGGCCTGCAGCTTCGCCTCGTTCTTTAGTTGGACGAAGATATATGCCCAAATTCTGTTGACAGAGAAAGATGTTTGAAATACAGGTTTTTCTGCTTCTCTTAGAGTCACTTGGCCACGGGGGAATAAAATTAATCCTTCCAAGGTAACTAAATGTCTCAGGAAACTGCTTGTAAGTAGTCCTCCCCCTCCAATCCCTGGAACTTGTGAGTGGCTCTGAGGAATAGATGGCCATGGCTTTCTGGTCCAATCTGGCCGAGTGACATCACAGATACTAACATAGGAAAACAAACACAATTAGCCATGTACCAGCATAATAATAATACTAGCAGTAATGATAGCTGCCTCATACCTAGTACTTAGTATGTGCCAGGAACTGTGCTAAGCACACCTATGAACTCATTTTATCCTCCCAGTGCCTTACGACATGGTACCATGTAATGAAATCTCCCACCTGCTATTTGGAGCACTAAGCATTTGCTAATAATAGAATTCTCCCTTTGTGTCAGTTCAGTTGCTAACTTCCTGGTTTCCAAGACAAACTGTCGTTCCAACAGCCTCTGGTTTTTCATTTTCTCTTTTTGTGAAGCACTGAATAGTTTGTTTGATTCCTTGTAAGAAATTTGAACCGTTCACACATGCCAAAAATTAAGCGATTTTAAAACCCCCATTCTTAGTAGTATAGTAAGTCAGAAGGACATGACAGCTGTATCATAATTTCTGCGCCTGGAGGTGTGAAGCTTTGAGGTTAATAACTTATTTACTCTTACTTGGCTAACCTTTCCTCATTTATATTCACGGCTTTTTTTTTTTAATATGAAAGCCCCATGTTTTCGGCAGCTTTAAAGTATTGCTCTCTCTACAGTGATAAACCTGGTGGCCTTTCATAGATATATGTGTGCATATGTATATATATACATACATACATATGTATACACATGCACTGTGCTGTGATTCTGTCAGCATTTATTTTTATGCTTTTTGTTACTGAAAATTTCAAACAAAAGTAGTAGAGATAACAGTACAATGAACTCCCAGCTTCAGTACCTAGCAACAGATAGCCAACCTGATTTCATCTGTATTGCACATACTACCAGCCAACCTCAAAAATACACAGAGTTATATCATGAACTTGGAGTTGGTTGCATTGCATTAAGGTATTGAAAAGCAAAGTTGAGGGGCGCCTGGGTGGCTCAGTGGGTTAAAGCCTCTGCATTCAGCTCAGGTCATGGTCTCAGGGTCCTGGGATCGAGCCCCGCATCAGGCTCTCTGCTCAGCCGGGAGCCTGCTTCCTCCTCTCTCTCTCTGCCTGCCTCTCTGACTACTTGTGATCTGTCTGTCAAATAAAGAAATAAAAATCTTAAAAAAAATACAGTTTCATCACCCTGGTAAGAACTACCAGGGTGTTCTTGAAGAACACCCTGGTAGTTCTTACCAGGGTGATGAAAAAATTTTGTGAGCAAAATTCTTGATCTCTAAGGGTATGTTCAAGAAAATTTTGATGACATCTTTCAAAAGCTGTCATAGTTTATTGACTGCTACTGGCCTTATGTAATTTTCAGTTAACTTTTTATTCTCACTTGCTGGCCTACTTGATCTTTTCAGGTAGCTGTCTGAGAATACCATTTACCTGGAATATGGGCTAACATTTAATTTCAATGAACTCTCTTATGAAAGACAAAAATGTATTTGCCAAAGTATGTACAAGATGCAGTGCCATACTCTGCTATGCGTAGCCAGTTGGCAGCTCCACACCGGGAGTCGGGGCACCCGTGGCTTTAGTATTCAAAGGAGTGAGAGTGGTCTGTACCCCTGGTTCGTTCCCCTTATATAAACTCAACCTCCCAGGTTAATTTCAGCTACCCTTTCAGCCAAAGGAAGAGGAAAAGCCTGGATCAGACTCCCTCACAAACAGGATGGGGGGCATATATTTCTCAGCCTCTGCTCATCTCAGAAATCTTACCACCACTTTCAGATAACATCTCCACCCCTTTCCCCAAGGACAGATCATTCGGACTTTAAGGAGCACATCAGCTCCAGGGTGGGGAAGCGGGAACAAGGCTGAGCCTCATCTCATCACCCACAGGATTTCAACTGGGCCAGTTGATCACAATTTTTTTTTAATTTTTTATTTCTTTTCAGTGTAACAGTATTCATTGTTTTTTCACCACACCCAGTGCTCCATGCAGTCCGTGCCCTCCCTAATACCCACCACCTGGTTCCCCCAACCTCCCACCCCCCACCCCTTCAAACCCTCAGGTTGTTTTTCAGAGTCCATAGTCTCTCATGGTTCACCTCCCCTTCCAATTTCCCTCAACTCCCTTCTCTCCATCTCCCCTTGTCCTCCATATTATTTGTTATGCTCCACAAATAAGTGAAACCATATGATAATTGACTCTCTCTGCTTGACTTATTTCACTCAGCATAATCTCTTCCAGTCCCGTCCATGTTGATACAAAAGTTGGGTATTCATCCTTTCTGATGGAGGCATAATACTCCATAGTGTATATGGACCACATCTTCCTTATCCATTCATCCGTTGAAGGGCATCTTGGTTCTTTCCACAGTTTGGCGACCGTGGCCATGGCTGCTATAAACATTGGGGTACAGATGGCCCTTCTTTTCACTCCATCTGTATCTTTGGGGTAAATACCCAGTAGTGCAATTGCAGGGTCATAGGGAAGCTCTATTTTTAATTTCTTGAGGGATCTCCACACTGTTCTCCAAAGTGGCTGCACCAACTTGCATTCCCACAAACAGTGTAAGAGGGTTCCCGAACAGGATCCAATAGCACATTAAAAAGATTATCCACCATGACCAGGTGGGATTCATCCCTGGGTTACAAGGATGGTTCAACATTCACAAATCAATCAATGTGATAGAACAAATCAATAAGAGAAGAGAGAAGAACCACATGGTCCTCTCAATTGATGCAGAAAAAGCATTTGACAAAATCCAGCATCCGTTCCTGATTAAAACGCTTCAAAGTATAGGGATAGAGGGAACATTCCTGAACTTCATCAAATCTATCTATGAAAGACCCACAGCAAATATCATCCTCAATGGGAAAAAGCTCGCAGCCTTCCCGTTGAGATCAGGAACACGACAAGGATGCCCACTCTCACCACTCTTGTTCAACATAGTATTAGAAGTCCTAGCAACAGCAATCAGACAACAAAGAGAAATAAAAGGCATCCAAATTGGCAATGAAGAAGTCAAACTCTCTCTCTTCGCAGTTGACATGATTCTTTATATGGAAAACCCGAAAGACTCCACCCCCAAACTTCTGGAACTCATACAGCAATTCAGTAACGTGGCAGGATACAAGGTCAATGTACAGAAATCAGTTGATCACAGTTTTAATAGGATGATGGCAATAGGGCACTCACTTTAGAATCTGCTTCTGAGAAGCAGAAGTGACTATTGTTTGGCATTCTGCCTGTTAGGAAAAGAACGAGGAACATTTTTCACTGCCCATCTACAAGTATAGAGACTCACAGTAGCCAGAGTGAAATATCTCATGCTAACCCTTGGCCAACTGTAATGATTCCTGTGTACTGTGATGCAAGCTGTGATTTTATTTGGCTTTAAGTTGTGATGGACTTTATTCTTCATCTTGCTCCCTTAGAAGGTGACCTAGGACTCCTCTCATTCAAGCCATGGTATCGCTAGCTCCTGGCACCAGGCTGCTCACATACATTCACCCAATCAGTCTGCTTCTTGATATTAAATAAGGGATGAGACCGTACTCGTCTCTCCCTGCCATTCCCCACTGGCCTGCAGACCCTAAGTATCCCTTCCCTTTTTTCTGTTTCCTGGTCTCAGATATACCGTTTTCCCCAGGAGCCATCTTGCTCTTTTCCTCCCAGATCCACCTTCTCGCAAGTCTTGTATCTTTTGAACAACTCATAGTTTTTGTTCATTTGTTTGACTTTAGTCATTTGGCCTTGCAACTTAGTAGTCTCGTCTCTAAAAGAGGAACCAAAGTAACTTCACTGAAGACAATATACAAGTGATCTGGCTATTGTGTAGGGCCTATGGTATCAGTGTATTTTTTCCTAAATACTGAAATTGATGTGCAGTGGCCACAAAATAGCCTACTAGGAACTTCGCATAACTTCATAATTACTGTACTTTCCAATTTTAAAAAGAAAGTGTTTCAAAGTATTTTTTAAATTTTTAATTTAAAAATTTTATTAGTCCTGGGGCGCCTGGGTGGCTCAGTGCGTTAAGCCTCTGCCTTTGGCTCAGGTCATGATCTCGGGGTCCTGGGATCGAGCCCCACGTCAGGCTCTCTACTCAGCAGGGAGCCTGCTTCCCCTCTCTCTCTGCCTGCCTCTCTGCCCACTCGTGATCTCTCTCTCTCTCTCTCTTTCTCTCTCTGTCAAATAAATAAATAAAATCTTTTAAAAATAAAAAATAAATGAAAATTTTATTAGTCCTTTTCTAGAGCAAAGTATCTAGTCTCTTTAGCTAAGGTAGAAACTACAGTTAGGAATATTCTGTTCTTCAGTTATTAAAAATAGTATAACTTATGTGACAATAAGATCATATGTAAGGGATATTTACTGATGCAAAATCTCACAGACGGAGCAACAGCCACCAAAGCCTTGCCTTTGTCCTCTTCCTTAGAAAGCAAGGCTTTAGAATCAGATTTCTCTTCTTCAAGAATTTTATTCACATCGAAATAGCATAGGAGTGTTACATCATAGTGAACGTTAACTTCTCACTGGACAATAACTATGGAATTTTCCTCTCCTTCTCTTCAGATGAATCCAAGGCAGTGGAGCCATATCTCTGAAAGTGCCAAAGACCTAGTCCGTCGCATGCTGATGCTCGATCCAGCGGAAAGGATCACTGTTTATGAAGCACTGAATCACCCATGGCTTAAGGTACGGAGGCGTGTAGGTGGCCCACTACACCTTGTATGAACACTTCCGGTGACAGGAATGTCTTGCTCTAGAGGGCAACTCTTCCCGCCTCTTTTCTGAGCACTTTTTTGGAGTTTTGTCCATCTTGTTTGCTATTTCCGGACAGCCTCTGTAAATACACCATTCTAATGACAGTCAGCCATCAGAGAGAACAGAGGCAGATTAAGGCCAAACAAATCAGAGAGGAAGGCGTGCTTGTTCTCCACTGACCCATGTCCCAAAGCTGTGCAACAAGAACAAGGGAAGTGTGGCTGTGTTTATGACAGAAAGTTGTGATCTTTACTTTGGGTGTGACTGTATGGTTCATAACATTACGTTTATTTCAATAGATAACTAGATACGGATTTGTTTTAGGAAGAAGGTAGATTTTTGAAATTCTTTCTCTATCCCATCTTGCGAATGAGTACTAAGGAAAATGTATCTTGGGACTTGAATGAAACAGCACTGCTTGATTAAGACATTCTACAGTTCAGTAATTCCAGCAAATTCTCTGTACAGGAGAAAACAGAGGCTCAGAGAGGTGGAGAATCTTTCCCCAAGTCACAGAAGTTGTCAGTAATGGAACCAGGATTTTAACTGAGCCTACCACGACACTTTCCTTTTCATGCGAGATCCTCTGTCTTTTCCTTACTCAAGGACATCACTCCAGCAATATCCCCTTTCTTGCATCATCACTCTCCTGGCTCTCTTCAATCTAATATGCTACTTCTTATTCTTATTACACATGCACGTGATTGTACACACACACACACACACACACACACACACACACCCTAACCCTACAACCCCTTCCAGCTTCTGTTCCCCTAGATAGCAAAACTCGTAGAACTAAGTTGACTGTACCCATCCTTGCTCCTCTTTTGGTCTGTCTCCACTCTGGCCCTTGGAGACCTCATTTCGTTTTAATGGTCTTAAGTGCTATTTGTACTCTGATCAGAGTCCTGAATTTTTATCTTTAGACCAAGCCTCTCGCCAAAGTGATTCTTTTTTTTTTTTAAGATTTTATTTATTTATTTGAGAGAGGGAAAGAGAGCATGAGAAGGGAGAAACAGACTCCCCAAGGAGCTGGGAGCCTGATGCGGGACTCGATCCCAGAACTCCAGGATCATGACCTGAGCTGAAGGCAGCGGCTTAACCAACTGAGCCACCCAGGCATCCCACACCAAAGTGATTCTTAACCCAGGGTATAGTCTCGCCCCCTAATACCTCTGATTTTGCCCCCTACTACTCTCCTCTTAGTCTGTTCTCCACGTATTTATCTCATTGTGGTTCCTCAGACAGGCTCATTCCGGCTTCAGTGCCCCTGCGTTCATCATGCTCTTTCCAGAGAACGCTCTTCCCCAGGTATAGTCACGGTTTCTTCCTTTACCACCTTCAGCTCTTTGCTTAGCTGTCTGCTTCTTAGTAAGAGCTTTCCTGTCTACTCAGTTTAAAATTAGGAAGAAGGAATGCCCCCCCGCCGCCAGTATGCCAAGTCCCCCTTCCCTGCCTTAGTCTTCTCCATAACATTTGTCACAAGACATACCTATATTTTACGTGTTTGTAGTCTATTTACCCCCTGTAAAATACAAGCTGCAGAAGGGTGGGAATTTGGAGTTGTCAATTCACTTCTGTCTAGTACTCTAGAAAGTATCTGGCATATAGTAGGTGCTCAGTAATCATTAGTTACTGTTTAATGAATGAACAAATGAATGTTCATTATATTACACCATGCTACTCCCCTAGAAATTATGAAAAAACAATAAGATATATTAAAATGTAGATTACTAATGTGTCTTAGTGGCAGTGACATGGATGATGATATTAGAGAACAGTTTTGAGATTCCAATGGATCCTGAGTCTCCCTTAAGAGTTTTACTTATCAGGGCACCTGGGTGGTGCAGTGGGTTAAGTACCGACTCTTGGTTTCAGCTCAGGTCCTGGTCTCGGGGTCATGAGATCGAGCCCCACGTCAGGCTCTATGCTCAGTGTGGAGTCTGCTCAAGACTCTGTCTCCCTCTCCCTCTGCCCCTCCCCGCCTCAAATTAATAAATAAATCTTAAATATTATTTATCAAATCTGCATTCAACTCTGATACACAGTTCTAGTTATTCATGACTTGAAATATTCGGTTCTAGTTATTCCTGATTTCCCCCAGAAAAGAGTAGGTAAGCAGTTTTTAGATGCATTCTTAGTATTTTTTTTCTCCCAGAAATGACCAGTGTGCAGGGGACTCCTATTTCTCTTTTGCCTATCTCAGTTTCTCCATAATGGGAATCTTATTCATTAGAAGCTAATTTAAATGCCAAAGGACAATGAAAATGGCAGCCATATTAGTCATGTTTAAGATCATTTAGAAAATTTGGCTCTCATTATCATGCATAGCATGCAACATTTATTTTTGGAACCCTTCTCCCTGCAGTGATTGTAGTTCTTGTTCTAAATAATCTGATCTTAATACATAATAGATTTCTGGCACCAGAAAGACAATAGACAAAAAATGTTAGTAACTTAAATGAAAAAGTTCCAGAAAGCTGTTTGAGTTCAGAATCATGTGCCATGTCTGAGCTACAGTTTACCTTCACTGATTAGGTGCCGTCTGGAGATGGAAGAATTCCATGAGAATGTTATCTAGCAAATACTTGTCCATGTATACTTGTGAATCATTGCTGTGGATGAAATTGGTTTTAATTTTGTAAAGACTAAATTTAAGCTGTAGTTTGTATATGAAAAACTCCTGCGTAACTACAAAGCAAAGAAATAAGATGATGAATGTCCTTGTAGTGAAGAGTGCCCAAAGTGATAATACCATGGGTGGGTGTCAAAAGAAAAAAAAAAGACTTATTTCCTTGGTAAAACCACAAGAAAATGTCCTATTCAATGATGTCCTATCGAAAAAGAATTTGAGTAAATAGACCAAGTAATATGTGAATGTCTTATGATTGTTAAATTATACTATATTTAATGTCTTTATCTAAATTAGTGGTGTTTGCTATGAATATTCATTCCAGCAAAAATAAGACCAACTAAAATTGTACTTTCTTTATAGATGACTGAGCTCTTTTCACACCTTTTATAGCCTTCATATGTAGACCCTAATGTACATTGACTGTAATAAAACATGAAAAGGGTGTTGCTGTCAGGCTAGTCAATTTGACTTTTGGAAAAATCAGTCACACCAAAGAGAGAAAGGCATGGTCAGGCTGTGAGACAGGTTTTCAGATGGTACCAATACAACATAAACACACAGACAAGCTCAAAGAAGTCACAGGGGAGAAGCATCACATGAGCACAGCAGTATGGGCTTGGGAAGACCATTGAGGTACAAGAGAGATCACTGTCATCTGGAGCTCCAGGAAGGTCTGGGGGAGCACAGGCAAAGCATCACCAAGTGTTCATGGCACGTGGGCATGGGGACAGGAAGTAAACTAGTTTGGTACCAATGTCATCTCTTTGAAGGGTTGTACAGTAGGAGACTGGGAATTCTGGTTTGAGGGAAGAATACATACAGTTCCAAATGCCAAACTGAGGACTTCAAATATTAGGGTGTAGATGGTAAAAAGCGACTGCGAGCTTTTGGGTACCAATACAGTGCAAGCAGCAAGGTTATACAATTCCTTTGGACTCTGTGTGCAGGTGGGTTGTTTTTTGGGGGGTACAAGCACTGGAGGCAAAGAGAACTGGTGGAAGCTGTGGCTGTCCAGTCAGGAGGTGACAGGGGCCTGCACCCAGGGAGTAAAGGTGGAAGTGGGAAAGAAACACTCAGACTGAGAGATTTTAAGGAGGGAAAACTAATGAGGCTCAGTGAGTGATTCGAGGTATTTGGAATTAGGAAGCCCCCAGGAAAGTCAAACATGTAGAGTGGAAGTGATGTCTTGTAAACTTGTTATTTTGAAATAACTTTAGACTCACATGGAAGTGGCAAAAACAGAGGCACCTGGCTGACTCAGTTGTTAGACCATGCAACACTTGATCTTGGGGTTGTGGGTTCGAGCCCCATGTTGGGTATAGAGATTACTTAAAAATAAAATCTTCAAAAAATTTAGAGAAAGAAGCAGCAAAAACAGTACAAAATTCCCATGTACATTTCACCATTCTTCCCCCCAGTGATGATATCTTATATGACCATAACTAGGAAATTGACATTGGAACGCTTAACTCAGCTGCAGGCCTTATTTGATTTTCACCAGTTTTTATGTATGTATATTTTTATTTATGCACGCGTGCGTGTGTGTGTGTGTGTGTGTGTGTGTGTGTGTTTCTAGGAGATTTTATCACGTGTATGGAAGTGTATAAGCACAGCCATAATCAGGATAAAGAAGTGCTTTTTCACCCGTCCTGCTACTCCTTAATAATCATCCTCCCTCTAACCCTGAACCACTGATCCATTCTCCATCACTATAATTCTTGTCCTTTTGAGAATCTTATATAAATGGGATTATACAGTATCTGACTGTCTATGAGAAACTCCGGTCTCCAGGGTGTTTTTCTTTTCCTCTCACAACTACCACACTCAATGGCACTTCTGACACCAGGTGTGTCTGGGTTATTTCCTCACATCAAGCAATTCTCTGACACCAGCTGGGTGTCCTTCATTTTAATTCAGTTCTGACACTGAAATTAATCCAGACCCCACAGGTTAAGGGCTTGGTCCCAAGAGACTGTCCCCCAGTTCAGATGCCAGTCGCAAGTAGTAGGTCCCCAGGTTACCCACGACTTCTGTCCGACTTGGCTACAAATTAGAGGTTCCCATAACCCACCCCACCTCAACCTTAGATTCGACTGTTTGCTGGAACAGCTCACTTAGGGAAACACTTGGGTGTACCAGTTTATTGTATGACAAAGAGTGTGGTAAAGGATACAGATGAAGAGATACATAGAGCAAGGTCTTAGAAGGGTCCTAAGCACAGCAGTTTCTGTTCCTGTGGAAAGTGGGGTACACCACACTCTTGGTATGTACATGTGTTCATCAACCCAGAAGCTCTCCAAACCCCATACTTTGGGAAATTTTATGGAGGCTTCATCACGTAAGCACTGATCATTGACTCTATTTCCAGCCCCTGTCCCCACTCTAGAGAACGGCAGGGGAGGGCCCTGAACATTCCAACCTTATGATCATGACTTGGTCTTTCTGGTGACCACCCCCCATCCAGGAGCCCACCAGGAATCACCTCATTAAAACAGAGACGGTGCTGTCACCCAGGAAATGCCAAGTGATTTGGGAACTCTGTCAGGAACTACAGTCAAAGACCAAATACTAGAATAGAAGATGCTCCAGTGCTCTTATCACCTAGGAAATTACAAGAGTTTTTTAGGAGCTCTGCGGCAGGAGCTGGGAAGATGTTAGAACAAAAGATCTCCTAGCACCCCTATTAAAAGGGTTTTAGGGCTCAGTGTCAGGAACCGGGGTCAGAGACCTACATATTTGTTATTACTTCACAGATTCGGTTTTTTTACTCAGCATAATACCCTTGGGATCCATCCAAGGTGTTGTGTAGGTCAATAGTTCATTCCTTTTTATGACTGAATAGTACTCCACTGTGGATGTACAAGCCTTTTTGATCGATCCATCTTTTGAAGGGTACTTGGGTTGTTTCCAGTGTTTGGCTAATACAAAGAAGGCTGCTATGCACATCTATATACAGATTTTCTTTTCTCCAAAGTAAAAACCAGTGAATGAGATTGCTGAATCCTATGGTAAGTATATATTCAACTTCGTAAAAACTGCCAAATCATTTTCCAGAGTGGCTGTATGATTTTTCTTTCCCACCAGCAGGGTATCTGAGAACCAGTCATTCTGTGTCCTTGTCAGCACTTGGTAATGTCAGCATTTTTTTAACCACTCGTAATTGCTTTTAGGAACATTTTTATAGCACCTGCTTAAAAATCCCAGTTGGATGAGTCTAACATCTGTGCCTTCTCTGTGTTGATATCTGTTGGTTGTCTTTTCTCATTTAGTTTGAGATTTTCCTCGTTCTTGGCATGAGCAGTAATTTTAGATAGTATGCTGGACATTTTTAGTATCACTATATTACGGGACTATGACTCTTATTTAAATCTTCTATTTTAGTAGGCAGCTAACCTGATTACATTCAGAACACACATCCTGGCCCGCTTTTAGGGCTGTAGTTCTAACGCCAGTTTCATTTCCAAAGCCTTTGCAGTACCCGTCTGGTCTGCCTCACTTGGGCACAGCTCAGAGCCTCCTCTGAAACCTGGGAGGTATTCCATACCATAGTGTCATCTTAAAGCTCTTGCTGTGTTGATCCTGGTTGGTTTTAGACATGCCTTTATTGAGAATGTGGCAAGGACTTCATATAGATTGTAAAACTCCCTTCCCCAGCTCTCTTCTCTTAATCACCCTGCTCCCACTCTCTCGGGAGTAGACTGCCTCCTTCTAGCTGTTGTTTGCATCAGGCAGGGCTGGGAGGGTGGAAAGGGCTCTGAGGGGGAGGAAGTCAGCTTCTTTCATGGTGCTCCTCTAGAGTAGAGTGGATACAGTCAAAACAGTTCTGTCCTGCAGAGCCAACTTCTTCACCGCCCTTGGCTACAGAGAGTAGGCTTTTCTTGGGGCTTATTTTTCTGTGTTCCTTGTCCTTGGAGTTTCCAGGTTGTGGGCTGCTGTCACACCCAAGCGAGGACATGTTAAGAGGGAAAAAAAAATCCCAATGATATCTCCAAAGGATCACCCGTCAAGTCCTGGGATTCCCTCCCTTGTCTGCCTTGTCTGCCTCTTCCCCAGCTTTCAGAGCCTTCTGTCAGTGATTCAGAAGGGAAAGCAAGTAATTTCTTTGTTATCAAGAACTCTAAAGAATTAAGCTTTGGAAAAAGAAGTGTTTAGGGAATGCTTTAAAACTCTGTACCGGGTGCACCTGGCTGGCTCAGTCGGTTGAGTGTCTGACTCTTGATTTTGGCTCAGGTCATGATCTCAGGGTTGTGAGATCGAGCCCCACATCGGGTTCTGCGCTCAGCAGGGAGTCTGCTTGAGAATCTCTCTCCCTCTGTCCCTCTCCTCCTCTCTCTCCCTCTGCCCCTCCACCCACTCATATGCACATGCACTCTCTCTCTTTCTCTCTCTCAAATAAATAAATCTCTTTTTTAAAATATCTGCACCAGTGCCCATGTCTTGCTCAGGGAACCAGGCATGCCACATATCTTTCAAGTCACTTTTCCTAGGCCTTGTCTTTCTCTCACATTCGGCATTAGCTAGAAGACAAATGTCTGTTGTACTATCTGCAGAGACTACAAAGGGTCTGAAGACCCTTTTATTTTTTTAATATCAGAGGGAATTTTTTCTGTTACATATACCTAAAATGTTAAGCAATTTCAGTTTAAGCAAAATGCAGTCCGACTTTCACCTCGATTCAGCAATAGTAATAAAGATTCCCTACCAGCATTGTCCATGAAGAACTTTCTGTCACGAGGGCAGTATTTTATATCTGAACTGTCTAGCATGGTAGCAACCAGCCATATGCTTGAAATGTGTCTAGTACAACTGAAGAACTGAATTTTTAATTATATTAATTTTTTTCAGATTTATTTATTTGAGAGAGCGAGACGGTACACATGCAGGTGCGGGAAAGGGCAGAGGGAGAGAATCTCAAGCAGACTCCCCACTAAACACGGAGCCCATCTCAGGGCTCAAACTCATGACCTGAGCTGAAACCAGGAGTCAAACACTTAACCAACTGAGCCACCCAGGCATTCCTTAATTACATTTAATTTTAATGAATTTAAATTTAAATAGTCTTACCTAGTGGCCACTGTATTAGAGAAGACTTGGGACTCTTTGTTCAAAAACATGCTGTTACTTGGTTCACCCTTTTTTGGAAACAGTGAGTAAATAAAGACAATTAGAAATGGGTCACAGGTTTGGTCCCCTGTAATTTTTACTATATTTTATTTTTACATTTTTCTTATGTGATAGGAACATATTATCATTTAGAAAACAACCAAACTTATTTAATAAGCTGTTTGTTGATACAGGCATACATACTTACAGCACTCCTAAATTACTTTACATCAGAGGTTTGTACATGTTGACTAGCAAAAACGATTATTAAAACCCGTCATGTACCTATACAACATCTCCTTTAATCTTCGTAAAAATCCTGTATGATTAGTTTTCAAAAAGAAACAGTTAAGAGAATATAAGGTCATACAGGCAGTACCTAAATGACCCAGAATTTGAACAAAAGTCTTTCTGACTCCAAACTCACTGTCTTTCTGGTATATTATACAGCTCCTTTTCATTTGGGTTCTTTGGCTTGTGTTGAAGACCTTCCTGGGTTTGCTTCCCCCCTTCACCCCCATTCTATCAAAATGCAAAAACAAGTTTTACTCACAAAGTAAAACAAAGCCCATTTTGATGTTTGTTTTTCCGTATATGTTGGTTAAATATCACCAGGCATAACACACCTTAAAATTTTGTTTATAATTTTTTTAAATTGAAGTTTAGCTGCCATATGTTATATTAGTTTCAGATGTTCAAAATAGTGGTTCTACAAATGTGTACCTCATGCACTGCTTGTTACAATAAGGGCAGCTACCACCTGTCACTGAACAGAGGAATTACAATATTATCGACTATATTCCGTATGCTGTACTTTTCATCCCTAAGATGTACTTATTCTATAACTGGAAGTTTGTTCTTCTTAATCCCCTTCACCTATTTTCGCCTATTCCCCCCCACCACCACCACCATCCATTCTGGCAACTACCAGTTTGTTCTCTGTATTTATGAAACTGTTTCTGGTTTTTTTTTGGTAGTTTGTTTTGTCTTTTATTATTTTTTTAAGTAGGCTCCATGTCCAGTGTGGGCTTGAACTCACGACCCTGAGGTTGAGAGATAGGTTCTACCAACTAAGCCAGCCAAGTACCCCTGTTTTGTCTTTCTGATTCCGCATATAAGTGAAACCATAGGGTATTTGCCTTTCTCTGTCTGAATTAATTTAGCGTAATCCTGTAGGTCCATCTGTGTTGTTGCAAATGGCAAGATTTCATTCTTTTTTTATGGCTGAGTAATAGTCCATTGTGTGTTATGTACGTGTGTGTGTATCACATCTTCCACAAACAGTAACAGCAGTCCATTAAAAGATTGCTTTGCTTGTTATAGAATGCTAATTTTATGCTTGTCTCTGCTAGTTAATTATTTGATAAATTCTTACGTCTTCTGTATTGGTGAACCTGTTCTGGGTTAGTGCAGGAAAAGGAGATTAGGTCCCTAAACACAATAAAGTCATTTCCAAGATGTTTAGCATATAGAATCTGGCAGATGTGCAAATTATAGTCATTTTGACATCAAGCATTGTATGTGCACTTAAGAAAAATGCAATTTTGCTCTCCAGTAGAACTCTTGTTACATTTAGTCATTAATGTAGAAAATAAATTTTAAAGTGTTTGTATTCACTCCTTAGGAATGTCAATGATAATAAGGTGAAATTTTGACAGGACTGACTATAAAATTCCACATTTAAATTCAAAAATAAATTTCATAAGTACATAATACCAAAATATTGATTTTAGAAGTGGCTCACATGCACACATCAATTTAGGTATAAAATAATAATGTGGGTTGCCCGGGTAGCTCAGTTGGTAAAGTGTCTGCCTTCGGCTCAGGTCATGATCCCAAGGGTCCTGGGATCAAATCCCGTATTAGGCTCCCTGCTCATTGGGGAGCCTGCTTCTCCCTCTGCTTGTGTGCTCTCTCGCTCGCTCTCTCTCTCTCTCTCTCTCTCTCTCTTTCTCTCTGACAAATAAATAAAATCTTTTAAAAAATAAAAAATAGGGGTGCCTGGATGGCTCAGTGGGTTTAAGGCCTCTGCCTTCAGCTCAGGTCATGATCCCAGATCCTGGGATCGAGCCCCACGTCGGGCTCTCTGCTCAGCTAGGAGCCTGCTTCCTCCTCTCTCTCTGCCTGCCTCTCTGCCTACTTGCAATCTCTGTCTGTCAAATAAATAAACAAAATCTAAAAAAAATAATAATGTGATCTTGAATTTAATTTCCAAATGTTATATAGTATTCAGATTAAGAAAATTAAGAGGCCCACTTCATACTAATTAATCTTCATCGGGTATAATGAATCTCCTTTTTTCCCAGATGCATGATAAGATGTAATGTCCTCCTACCTTGTGAAGAATAAGTAATGTAAACATGTAAAGAACTAGAACAATGCCTGGCATGTAATAAGCCCCTCAGTACATGCTAACTATTGTGATGATAGTTATATCCATTTGAGCCATGACTTTTGAGATAATTAATGTGTACTATTATCTCTACTATCTTATATAGTTGTTTTAAGGAATAAATGAAGGGGGCCCCTGGATGGCTCAGTCACATAAGCATCCGACTCTTGATTTCAGCTCAGGTCATGATCTCAGGGTCTTGAGATCAAATGAAGCCCTGAATCAGGCTCTGTACTCAGCAGAGTCTGCTGGAGATTCTCTCTCTCCCTCTGCCCCTCTTCCTGCTCTTGCACACACTCTCTCTAAAATAAATAAATCTTTCTAATTAAAAAAGAAAAAAAGAATATGTGGTGCCTGGGTGGCTCATTCATTAAGCATCTGCCTTCAGCCCAGGTCATGATCCCAGAGTCCTGGGATCGAGCCCCACATCGGGCTCCCTGCTTTTCCCTCTCCCCTCCCTCTGCTGTGTTCCCTCTCTCGCTGTGTCTCTGTCAGGTAAATAAATAAAATGTTTTTTTTAAAAAAAGAATAAATGGGGTAATGCCAGTGAAAGTCCCAAATTCAGTGGCTTGGACAGAGTTAAATACTAACTTAATACCTTCTAAATGTTTATGACCCTCCAAAACTTCATTTCCAGCCCATGTTTCTCTCCTGTACTCCAGGCTTGTATGTCCAAGTACCTACTTGAATCTCCATTTGAACTTTACATATTTCAAAACTATAGTCCTGCTCTCTTCCCCATCTCCATTGGTGTCAGACTCCTAGTTGCTCACACTGAAAAACTTGATGTGGTCTTTGACTCCTGTCTCTCACACCCCACAACCAATCTGTCAGAAAATCCTGTTCTTTCCACCTACAAAATATATTCAGAATTAAGAACTTCTGTTCTTGGAAAGACACTGTAAAGAAATAAAAAGATAAGCTATGAAATGGGAGTAAATATTTGCAAATTAGCTATCTGATAAAGGACTTACATATTTAGGTTATGTAAAGAATCCCTTCTTTTGAACTGTCATTGACACACAATATTATATTCGTTTCACATGTACAACATAGTAATTGAAAGTTTATAAACATTATTAAGTAATCACCATGCTAAAACCTAGCTACCATCTGTCACCATAGAGAGTTGTTACAATATTATTAACTGTATTTCCTTTGCTGTACATTACATCTCTGTGTCTTATTTATTTTATAACTGGGAGTTTGTACTTTTTAATCCCCTTTCCCTATTTGAGAAGAATTCTTAAAAGTCAGTAATAAGAAAACACCCAACCCAGTTCAGAACAGGGAAATATTTGGAACAGACACTTCTTCAACAAGGAAGATATGTGGATGGCAAATAAGCACAAGCAAAGTTGCTTAACATCATGAGTCATCAGGGACATACAAAGTAATGCCACAATGAGATCTCTATATGCACATGTATCAGAATGAGTAAAATCAAAAAACTAACCATACCAAGGGCTGGCAAGAATATAGAACAACCGGAAGTGATACATTGCTGTGGAAATGTAAAATGGTACAACCACTTTGGAAAACAGGTTGGCAGTTTCTTAAAAAGTTAAACATACTCCTGTAATACAACCCAGCCATTCTACTCCTAAGTATTTAAGAGAAATGAAAAGAGAAATGAAATACATGTCCATACAAAGACTTGTACATTAATATTCGTAGCAGCTTTCTATGTAATAGCCAAAATTTGGAAACAACCCACAGTCGATAAGCAGATGAATGAATTAACAAATTGTGGCATATCCTTACAGTGGCATGCCACTCGGCAATAAAAAAGGACTGAACTATTGATACTCGCAACTTCATGGATGAAGTTCAGAACCTTTATGCAGACTGAAACAAGTTGGAAAATGAGTACATTCTGTCTGGTTCCGTTTCTGTAAAATTCTAGAAAATGCAAACCAATCTACAGTGACAGAAACAGTGGCTGCCTGGGGACTAGAAGGGAAAGAAGGAAGGGACATAGGGAAACTTTCGAGAGTGCTGGGTATATTCATCTTGATTGCGGTGATGCTTTTATGCTTATAAATCAAAACTGATCAAATTATACATTTTAAACATGCAGTTTGTTATATGCTAATTACACTTCAGTAAAACATTCTGTGGAAAACAAAATATATTCAGAATCTCTCTCCTTTTCACCTTTTTAAATTTTTCCACCTGATTTCATCTGTCATCATCTCCCCCCACAGATTACTGCAATAACCTTCTAACTGGTATCCTTGCCCCCCCCACTTTTTTTTCTTAAACCCGTGCCCCCTTCTAATCTGTTTTCAAAACAGTAACCAATTGTTCCTTTAAAATTGTCAGATCATGTCACTTCAGCTCAGAACCCTCCAGTAGCTCCCTTTCCACGCAGAGTAAAAGGCTGTTTATGGCCTACCCCCAGCCTGTCATCTCTCTGATCTGATCTATTTACTCTACACACCTGGGTCTCCCTGCTAGTTCTTGGAAATTCTAGGTGCACTCCCTCCTTTGGGCCTTTGGATTAGTGGTTCTCCCTGCCTAGACCACGTCCTCACCACTTTTGGGTGTCCTCACAGTAATTGGGCCTACTGTGACCACCCTGTTTTAAACTTCAGTATACCCAACCCCCCTCACTCTGCTTTCCTTTTTGCTTTATTCCATACTGTTTTCATCATACTCCATAATTTGCCTTTTTGTATTTCCTTCTCCTATACGAATATGAGCTATACAAGAGCCTGAATCTTTGTTGGTTTTGTTTATTCATGTATCCCAAATGCGTAGAATGATGCCCAGCACATAGTATTCTCTCAAGAAATATTTCTGAAATGAATACTGACCTAAGTCTTTGATGCGTTGACAAATTAGAGTTGAACTGAAGGAGATGTTAAGAAGGATGACAAGAGGTTTAAAATATACAGGAGGAATAGTTGAGGCAACTGGAGACATCCCAGAGAATAGATTTAGGAGAAGCGTGATCCCCCTCTTAGCTACTGAAGTGTTATTGTATGGAAGAGGTAGGATGTTTGCTCCGTGATGTCGCAGAGGACAGAGCTAATCCAAACAAGCAGGTATGGGCCCAGGCTAAGTAAGAACACTTTTACTTTCTTAAAATTGTAGTAAGTTGCCATAAAATAATGATCACCTACTGGACAAGGTCAAACAGAATAATCCTCCCATCAGGGATTGAAGAGGATCCCACATGGGGAAATGGTTTTATTAGATGGCCTTGAAAAGTTTGTTCTAGTTCAAAGATACTGGGGTTTTTCTTTTTTTTTTTGAGATTTTTATTTATTTATTTGACAGAGATTACAAGTAGGCAGAGCAGCAGGCAGAGAGAGAGGAAGGGAAGCAGGCTTCCCGCTGAGCAGAGAGCCCGATGCGGGGCTCGATCCCAGAACCCTGGGATCATGACCTGAGCCGAAGGCAGAGGCTTTAACCCACTGAGCCACCCAGGTGCCCCTGGGATTTTTCTTTTTTTAAATCGAGTTATTCCAGATGACTCCAAATGCTCAGTCATTTGTGGAGTTAGTTTTTCACATGCTCGTATTACCTAACAAGATCATATCAAAGGTAACTTCATACTTTTCAGAATTATGGTCATTTATCTTAACCATATAGCCATACCTGAAAATTATATAACCCATTATTTTAGCCTTTTCTTATGTTGAAAAGATTATTTAAAAAAAAAGATTATTTTACTATCACTTTTGACCTTCACAGCTTTCACTTGAAAATGTTTACCAGTATCATGGAATAAAATCTCCAGTATTCTAGAATTCAGTCTAAGTTTTATATTTAAGAAATTTGGGCTTTATCGTTCGTTTTTTATTAAGTTTCTTCACTTTTTTAAATGGCTCCATATGTTCATTATCTTTCTTCTTTTATAGGAGCGGGATCGTTATGCCTACAAGATTCATCTTCCAGAAACAGTAGAGCAACTGAGAAAATTCAATGCAAGGAGGAAACTAAAGGTAGTTAAAGAAATCAGCAAAAACCTTTCTTACAGCTAAATTCTCACTTCTGAAACTTACTTCAATAAGATTTTGGTTTTTAAATCATTTAAGGTAATATCTAAGTGTGAATCTAAACAAAACGTTATAATAAATGGAAGATTAATCACATTTTGATTTGTATTATCCTGAAAATTCATAGCAGAGATATAATTACTTTTTAAAATTTTTTTTAAGTTTTTATTTACTTATTGATCTGAGAGAGAGAGATAGCGAGAAAGAGCTCAAGCGTCAGGGGGTCAGTGGGAGGTGGGTAGGGAGAAGCAAGTTCCTGCTGAGCAGGGATCCCAGTGGGGGACTCGATCTCAGGACCCCAGAATCATGACCCAAGTCGAAGGCAGATGCTTAACTGACTGAGCCACCCAGGCATCCCCATTTTCTCAAATATTTTGACGAAATGTGAGTTCAGCTCAATGAAAACGATACCAGGTTAGAATTGGACAACCATCACAAAGCAGACCAGTACCTTGGTCTACTAGAAAATATTTTCAAATTACTTTACTCACCTTTTCTTTATTCTTCCTAGGTACCTTTCTCCTTTTACCACTCTATCTACATCACCAAAAATATATATAATTATCCCATGTGGGGAGCCCATTTGATTTTTAAACGTTTTGAAAAAGACCAAACAAAAATAATGGGGTCTTTTAGAACTATTCAAAAAATAGATTTATTTATTTATTTATTTATTTATTTATTTGGGAGAAAGGGGGAACAGGGGTAAAGGGAGAGGGAATCTCAAGCAGACTCTATGCTGAGCTCAGAGCCCAACACAGGGCTCAATCCCACAACCCTGAGATCATGACCTGAGCCCAAAACCATGAGTTGGACCTTAACCAACTGAGCAACCCAGGCTCCCCAGCACTATTCAAAAATGTTATGTGACAACATCATCCCCCTTCTCCGCTCTTTCCAACAGAGGAAACTCTATTATATTGTGGTCTTAAACTTAACTTACATTTGACTTATTTTTTATTACTATAAAAACATGATTTTTAACTCCTCTAAGTGGTTGATTGGTTAGTAGTCTTCCTGAGCCAGTGACTCCTGCCAATTATAAAACTTTGTGTTTTCGGATAGGTCATAAATTGCAATAACATTCACTATTCAAACCCTGAAATATATGAATAATTGTATACAACTCTAGATTTAGAAGAACATTTATATGAATTTGGGGTAACCTAGGCCACAATATTATGCTATAGATCTGAACTGTCCATCGTGGTAGCTGGTAGCCACATGTAGCTATTTAAATTTAAATCAATGAAAATTAAAACTAAAAGATCAATTCCCTGGTCACACTAGCACATTTCAAGTGCTCAGTAATCAATTGTGGGTGCCAAATCAGACCACACAGATATAGGACATCTCCATCATTGTAAAAAGTCCTTTTGGACTGTGCTATTCTACAGCAAGGGAAATTGCAACATGTCATTGTTGGTGATAGATTCTTAGTTAAGCCTCTGCCCTAACTGTTTTTGCAGTGAGGGATTCAACCTGGCTCTTCTCTATTTGCTTTAAAAGTCCTTGACAAAAATGTTTATTAATGACATGCCAATATCAAGATGGTGCCCAAAGAAGTTTCCCCATCTTTGTTTTGTTTTCTTTTGTTTTAAAGATTTATTTATTTGACAGAGAGATAGAGAGCACAAGTAGGCAGAGCATCAGGCAGAGGGAGAAGGAGAAGCAGGCTCCCCGCTGAGTAAGGAGCCTGATGCAGGAACTCAATCCCAGGACCCTGAGATCATGACCTGAGCCAAAGGCAGACGCTTAAGAGGCTGAGCCACCCAGGCAACCCCCCGTCTTTGATATACACCTGAACCAATATGGCCTACAAGAGAGAAAAAAAATCTTCCTATCCAAAGTGAAATTTGGCCAGCTGTTTTTGATGTTCATTTCCTCCCCAAAGAAACCATTAATTATCTTTTTTTTTCCTCAACTCTTCCCTAGTCTTTTTAACTCTAGAACTGCTTTGGCCCTTATGACATTGCCTTGTCTGGGGCTTTTAGTACAGGCCTTTTGCCATGGGGCTCAGGTTTGCTCTATCACAAGAAACCAATGCCATAGTTCTCCCAGTGCCACAAAATCAGACTCAGGCCTAAAATAGCCGGAGTGGTGACTAAGATTCATTTGGACAGGACAAAGCTGTTCAAGCAGAGAGGGGTCATATGAACTTACCACATCCCTTTGCAGAGCTATTTAAGGTTTCAAGACCCACCAAACAACCTAGAATTAGGAACATCAGCAGGGTTGTCATTGACATTTTGGGGCTTCTGGTAAGGCTTTTTTCCTTTTTGTGATTCAGCCATCCTGGCTAAAGCATGTTATGCCTACCCTCCTCAAGGAACTCATTATCTTCATTCTGCCTCTTCTGTGAGCTTCTAGAAGAAGACTGCAACTCTCCTATCTCTCAGAGCCCACCACACAGCTTTGTTTCAAGTGAACAGCTAGGTAATCATCCTTCTACCCAGGCACTGTTAAGCTCCTCAAATGTTGGACAATAACCTAATTTTTTGGACTCCCTTTGAAATGATTGAAAAGGAAGTTCACAGAAAGCAGTAGAAGATTGCTTTTGTTACTTAGAGGAAGTAAATTGTTATTGTCTGTGGCAAGAAGAAACAGAAGGAATACAGCATTATGGGAAAGAGTAGGCCCTAGAGCTACATTGCCCTGGGGTAATCATGGCTCTGACACCTACTAGATGTGTGACCTTGAGCAAGTTGTTTAAATTCGCTGTGCCTCAGAGCACCTGGGTGGCTCAGTCATTTGAGCATCTAACTCTTGATTTTGACTCAGGTCATGAACTTGTGGTTGTGAGATCAAGTCCCGCATTGGGCTCCATTCTCAGTGTGAGTCTCCTTGTCCCTCTCCCTCTGCCTCTGCTCTTCCCCCTTGCTCCTGTGCATGCATGGGCTCTCTCTCTCAAATAAATGAATAAAATCTTTTAAATAAATAAATTCTCTGTGCCTCAGTTCCCTTATCTATAAGATGGGGATAATGATAATAGCTAACTCATAGGGCTGTAAGAATTCAATGAATTAATATCTTATAGCAGTTACAATAGTATGTGGCATTCGTAATTGTTCTATGCATATTATTTGTTATTAACCTTATCATTGTTGTTACTGTTTTATTATGATTCTTTTTTTAAGATTTATTTACTTATTTGAGAGAATGAGAGTGCATGTAGGGAAAGGAATAGAGGGAGAGGGAGAGAGATAATCTCAAGCAGACTCCACTTCCACTGTGGAACCCGCCTCAGGGTTCAATCCCATGACCCAGAGATCATGACCTGAGCAGAAATCAAGAGTTGGTTGCTTAACCCACTGAGCCACCCAGTCACCCCTGTTTTATTATGATTCTAATGTTAATACCTTTGATTTGGTACTCTGTTTATGAATAACTGTAATTCCAGAATGGACACTCCATACAGTTTTAGCTTTTCTCTAGTCATTGACAGTAACATTTTGAAGGGTTTTTTTAAGATTTTATTTATATATTTGACAGGGAGATCACAAGTAGGTAGAGGGGCAGACAGGGTGGAGGGGGAAGCAAGCTTCCTGCTGAGCAGAGAGCCTAATGCAGGGCTCGATCCCAGGACCCTGGGATCACGACCTGAAGGCAGAGGCTTAACCCACTGAGCCACCCAGGTGCCCCCATTTTGAAATTTTTAAAAGCTTTTTAAGATGTATAGATGGGGCGCCTGGCTGGCTCAGTCAGTGGAGCATGCAACTCCTAAATTCAAAGTTGGGGTTGTGAGCTTAAGCTCCACATTTGGTGTAGAGTTTATAATCAATCAATCAATAAGTACATGCATATGTACATACATATATACATACATACAAATAATGTATAGAGCACCAAAAACCTCACTGGATAATCTCTGTTTATGTATTTCTTCCAAAGTAATTATGTAATTATGCTTAGACTATTTGGATCACTTGGATTATCATTTTTCCTCACGTATATAGAGAGGATCTTATACTTATAGTATATTGTAATATTTACTTCCCTTCCAAAACAGTATGGAGGTCCCTCGAAAAATTGAAAATAGAGCTACCCTATGACCCAGCAATCGCACTACTGGGTATTTACCCCAAAGATACAAGTGTAGTGATCCGAAGGGGCCCGTGCACCCGAATGTTTATAGCAGCAATGTCCACAATAGCCAAACTGTGGAAAGAACCTAGATGTCCATCAACAGATGAATGGATAAAGAAGAAGTGGTATATATATACAATGGAATACTATGCAGCCATCAAAAAACCCGATATCTTGCTATGACATGGATGGAACTAGAGAGTATTATGCTAAGCGAAATAAGTCAATTGGAGAAAGACAATTATCATACGACCTCTCTGATATGAGGAATTTGAGAGGCAGGGCAGGGAGTCATGGTGGGTAGGGAGGGAAAAAAATGAAACAAGATGGGATCGGGAGGGAGACAAACATAAGAGACTCTTAATCTCACAAAACAAACTGAGGGTTGCTGGGGGGTGGGAGGTGGGGAGTAGGGATAGGGTGGCTGGGTTATGGACATTGGGGAGGGTATGTGCTATGGTGAGTGCTATGAAATGTGTAAGCCTGATGATTCACTGACCTGTACCCCTGGGGAAAATAATACACTATATGTCAATATAAAAAAAAGAAACATTTACTTCCCTTCCATGACGCACGTCAAGTGTCATTTCCATCATGAGATACACGTTCTTTAAAGCAGTGGATCTCCAAGTGTGGTCCCCAGATCAGCAGCATTGGCATCACCTTGGAACCTCTTAAAAAATACATATTCTCAGGCTCTAGTATAATCAGGAAAGAAAACAAAAGATAACCGGATTGGAAAGAAAGTAAAACTGTCATTGTTTATAGATGACATGATCCTATATGTGGAAAATTCTAAGATATCCACAAAAAACTCGTAGAAATAACAAACAGGGGAGCCTGGGTGGCTTGGTTAAGTGTCCAGCTCTTGATTTTGGCTCAGGTCATGGTACTGGGGTCCTGGGATCAAGCCCCACATCAGGCTGTAGGCTCAGCATGGAGTCTGTTAGAGAATAGCTCCCTCTCCCTCTGTTCCTCCCCCCTGCTTGTGTTCTTTCTCTCTCTCTCTAAAACAAATAAAATCTTTTTAAAAAAGGCGGGGGGGGGGGCGATAACAAAGAAGTCCAGCAAGGTCACAGGATACAAGATCAGTATACAGAATTGAATTGTATTTCTATATATGAGCAATGAATAATCTTAAAATTAAGAAACAGTTCCATTCATGGTAGCATCAAAAAGAATTAAATGCTTAAGTATAAATTTGACAAAAGAGGTACAAGACCTGTAAACTTACATTGCTGAGAGAAATGAAAGAAAAGCTAAATTAATGGAGAGACATTTAATGTTCATGGATTGGAAGTTTCAGTATTATTAAGATGACAGTGTTTCCCAAGTTGATCTGTAGATTAAACACAATCTCTTAAGCAGAAATTGACAGATTGGTCCTAAAAATTCATATGGAGATGCAAAGGACCTAGAATAGCCAAAATAATCTTGAAAAAAGGACCAAGTTGGAGGACTCATACTAACTTAACTATAAGGCTACAGTTATCAGGATTCTGGTACTAGTATGGGATAGGGGTAGACATGTAGATCAGTGGACACAGCTGAAAGTTGAGGAATAAACTCTTATATTTATGGTTAGTTGATTTCAATAAATGTGCCAAGGCAATTCAATGGGGGAATGAGTAGTCTTCTCAGCAAATGGTGCTGGGACAATTGGATATCCCATGTGCAAAAAGAGACATAAAAGGCCACATATTGGATTCCATTTATTTGCAATATCTAGAATAGAGGTATTAATATCTGTAAATCCATAGAGACTGAAAGTATACTGGTGATTTCCAGGTGCTGGGTAGTGACTGCTTAATGCTTATGAGGATTTGGGGGTGGGGGGAGGTGACGTTCTGGAACTAGGCAGAAACTGTGGCTGTACAACATCGTGAATGTACTGAATGCTAATGAATTGCACTTTAAAATGTTTAATTTTATGTAAATTTCCCATAGCCCACTTTTTTTTTTAACCATATGACAAAATACTTTTCTTACATACTGGTTGCCTCTTCAGTACACTTAAGGGATATGACCCATTCCCATAGTAACCGTGGCTCACTGCACCACCCAGCTCACCCAAGGGACCAGCCCTCCCTCAGCCTTAGTTATGCTAGAGGTTGGAGGGGCATGTGTTTATTTAAAAAGTCTCATGGTTGATTATGGTATGGCCACCTTACTGAGAGTCATTACTCTTAAGCACAAACGGAAAGGTTCCACAAAATTCCATCATATTGTATATATCATAACTTAATTAACCAGCTATTAGACACAGGGATCACTTCCCATTTTCCACAGCCATGAATACTATTGTATTGTCTATTTTCATTAATAAAACTATGTATACCTATGATTAATTTCCTAGGGTAAGTTTTGTGCTAGTGGAATTGTTGGCATCAAAGTATATGCGTGTATTGAAGACTTTTGGTCTCTATAAATAACCTGCCCTCCAAAAGACTTATACCTGTTTGAGTAAATTTGTATGTATTTTTGGTGAGTTTTACTTTTGAGGTTGAACCTTTTTCTCATTCTGAAAGTTTTGTGGAACTTTTGTATGCCAGAATATAAAACATTACTCATTTTACTTTGAAAGTTCAAGATTATGGCTCATTATTCATTACAGTAATATCTATACTCAACAATCAGAAAGTATTTCTTTCCATATTTGTTCATTCATTTTGGCATGTAACCTCTCAGTAGGCCAAAGGAGATGATAAATCTCTAATGGGAGAATTATTTGAACAATTAACATTAACATCATTTTCAGACTATCTTTCACATATAGATTTTTAAAAAGTTAATGGAACCCTGCATGTGATTCAAATTATCACACACTTCTTTTTATTCCCCTCTCTTTCATTATTTGGTTCTACATCTTTGAGTGACAGTGGAAAATTTGCATTTCTCATTTTGATCACCAGACATTTCAGATGTTGGGGTTTTTTTCCCTCTTTTTGTTTTACACTAAGCTCTAGACTTTTAATACTTTCCTTTAAAAAAATTCCTACAAACAATACTTCCTTTAATAAATACTGTAGGCCTCAGTATAAGACTAGATATGAGAATCCTGTTCTCTCAAGTTGAATATTAACATAAGATGCACAAGACAGGCTGTGATCTAGGCTGTCTAGAAAACTTGTGCTCGGGGGTATCTCTTAAGGAGACACACCTCTTCTGTCACCCTGGGTGCCGTCTACTTGTAGTTGCCAAGCCAGGAGTCAGGTTTGGGGGTGGGGGGCAGTGCTATAGGGGAATGTCTTTCAGCATCTGAGCTTGTCTAGGGAAGAGACTCAAAGAATCTGTTCCAGAAATCATCTCGTTACTTCATGAATTATTTCTACCTCTAGAAAGCAAATTTCCCTACAGTGAAGCATGTCGAAGAAATTTTGTAAAGGAAAAAAAGAGTAGAAGCAATAGGAGCGCCTGGGTGGCTCAGTCGGTTAAGCATCCAACACTTGATTTCAGCTCTGGTTGTGATCTCAGGGTTGTGAGATCAAGCTCCACACTGGGCATGGAACCTGCTTAAGATTCTCTCTCTCCCTCTGTCCCTTCCTAATCCCCCCCAACTCAAGTGCGTGCTGTCTCTCTCTCAAAAAAAAAAAAAAAAAAACCCATAGAAGCAGTATTCTGTATTTGGGTAAATGTATTGCATTCAGTTCAGAAAATGGTGAGTTTAATCCATGTAATTTAGTTTAGAGGATAAAACCATTTATTCCTTACACTGCACATAGAGAAAGTGAGGGAGATTTCCGATAATTTTCTATAATTTTCCTTTATCGATTTTGCACATTGCCAAAGTATAGCCTGTGTGCTTCTCTGAATTACCAGTCAGTCCCTCAAATTCCTGAACTTTGCAGAACTAGAAAAACCTCGGGAATGCCATTGTCCAATACTTTACAGAGATGTACTGTACATGCAATAGCCACTAGCCATATGTGGTGATTTTAATTTTAATGAATATCAAAGAAAATTTTACATTTGATTTCTCAGTTGCAGTAGCCATGTATCAAGTGTTCACTACCACATGGGGGCTAATGGCCACTGTATGAAACAGTACAGGTATAGAACATTTCCGTCAGCACAGAAAGTTCTGTTGTCCAGCACCTTCTGGAATCCTAGCACCTCCAAGAGTAATGCTTGCACCTAACCATTGCCTTTTGAGCAGTCAACCAGGAAGCTTTAATAGCTGCCTTTTGGCGGTCTTCACCTTTCTATTAATTCAACAACTAACTTAGGGATTTGTCGAGGACCTTTGCACCCTAACGAAAGCCAGCATTTATATACAGTCCTCTCCTATAGCAAGGAGTGGTACAGAGGGGGTAAGTAATTAGCACAGCAGTTGTGGGTTCTACCTACTCAGAGCAGCAAGTCTGCTACCCAGAAAGCACCAATGACTCTGAAAAGTGAAAACTGTTATTGTGGTATGAACAGTTCCAGAAATAATAATTGAAGTGATTTTGATCTTTCTCTTGATTTTACAAAGCAATTCTATTAATTTCTGATTCTGAAATATAGAATGTATTACTTCCTCAGTTAGGCAGTCTAGCTTTTGAAAGTTATTATGTACACTAAAAGACCATCTTTATAAAATACTTTTACACAGACCCAAAAGGATTCCTAAGATACCTATTCTGTGTAGTTCCTCTTAAATGTAGTCATATCTACTACACTTAACAAGTCTTATTGTTCAGCTTCTTCAGAGAAGATAGCACAGCCTCCTTTAGTCAGGTATCCCGACTTAACGTTGTAAAATTCCCTGTTTTAAACCTGCATTTGAGGTCCGTTTGAGTACCCTATGCACATAGACTGTGCTGACTAGACTGAATGATAACACTGCCTATGACTCTACAGGGAGATACCAGGAGGTCTGATGTCATCAGTCATCTCACCTCATCATCATCATCGAGGACCCAGTTCTTACACGTAATCAACCCAAAACATTTACCATTTCTACCTTGAAATGGCTATCCGGCCTTCTGGTCATCTCTGTTCAACCTCAACCTCTCCAAGTTCTATTTCACCCTTTTTAAGGGCTTTGAGTTCAGTGTTCTGAATCCTAATAAAATGATCCTTTCTCAAATCCTTATGTGACATGAGTATTCGTATAACCCTGTGATGGGTTTTGCCCCCTCAGTATATTACAATATGACTCTCTTATTTTGCCATTTGGATGCAAAGCCAATTATTCTTCATGTCATTTCAAAACTTGTGTTTGGTATTTGGACTTTTTAAAATGTACCTCCCTGCTTTTGTGTCTATTAGGCTTCATGGGACTTGTTTCTGAGCTCAGGGCACCAAAAAGGGAGTATTGGCTTTTGGCTATTGTCGTCAAGTCAGCAGTTCATCTGTATTCACTCTCCTGTTCATTTCTCTTTTTTTTTTTTAAGATTTTAATTTATTTGACAGAGCACAAGCAGGGGGAGCAGCAGAGGGAGAGGGAGAAGCAGGCTCCCCACTAAGCGGGGAGCCCGACGTAGGGCTCAATCCCAGGATCCTGGGATCATGACTCAAGCCGAAGGCAGACACTTAACCAACTGAGCCATCCAGGCACCGCTTTCCTGTTCCTTTCTTGATAACTGTGTTACCTCCTTAAGTGCATTGAGTAGTTTAACTTAGCAGAAGTCTGAGCTAACCATTTTCTTGTTTTCCACTTCCTAAATGAGACACAGAATCATCTAACTGGGAGCATTCCCTTTGATGTTTGACATATTAACAATAGTTAGGATTGAGTTTAGAATTATTACTTGTAGCTCTGTCTCTTTTTTTAAAAAGATTTACTTAATTATTTGAGAGAAAGAGAGAGAGTGAGTGTGTGTGTGTGTGTGTGTGTGTGTGTGAAGGGGCAGAGGGAGAAGGAAAGTCTTTTTTTATTTTTTATGGTTCAGTCAGCCAGCACAGATCATGAGGGTCTAAACTTTGTTTGTTTGTTGTTGTTGTTTTAATTAAATTTTCTTTTTTCAGTGTTCCAAGATTCATTGTTTATGCACCACACCCAGTGCTCCATGCAATACGTGGGTATTAAGGAGGGCACGTATCGCATGGAGCACCCAGAGAAGGAAAGTCTTAAGCAGACGCTGTGCTAAGCACAGAGCCCAACATGGGGCTTGATCCCACGATTGTGAGATCACGACCTGAACCAAAACCAAGAGTCAGACGCTTAACCAACTGCACCACACAGGCACCCCAGTTCTCTTTTTGTTTGAATTCAGAATCTGCCTAATTTGCTCAGTGCAAAATTTTATCTTTAATGTCTGTTATCTTAGCAGATTGTGAATAGTCTTCTTAACTCATGGTCGTTATATTTCAGAACTTTCTTAAGTATACCGTCTAAATTAAAGTAGGTAGAAAACTTCTTTGTCAAGGACTTAATGAACTGACAAGTTTGAAGAACTACCTGTGTAAAATCTAGATTGATGTCGTTGTACCCAGTCTCCTTCATAACAATAGTGTAGTACAAGAGGAGGCACACTATGGCCTGGGCACCGAATCTGGCCCATAGCCTATTTTTATATATAAAGATTTATTGGAACATAGCAGTGTGCATATTGTCTGTGGCTGCTTTCATGCTACAATGGCAGAGTTGAATAGTTGTGACAGAGACCAGATTCCCTGCAGGCCTCAAATATTCATCTGGCCCTTTACAGAAAAAGATTTCTGACACCTGGTATAGTAAAAACCCTTGACCTGGGAGAGCAGTCAGAGGACCTCAATTCTGTTTATGCTTGATTTTATCTCTTAAGTTGACAGCAACCTTAACAGGTTGTGAAGCCTCTCCAGACCTCAGTTTCCTCACACGTAAAATGAGTCTTTTAGAATGACTCATCTGCTAAGGTTATAATTCTATAAATCCATAAACTGTTTTGGAACCATTTTGCTGTTTTACATAATAGCTTTGCATTGACTATTCAAACTACATGCAGTCACTGAGTTTAGAGAACTAAATAAAGAAAACTGCTAACCATAAGACAGATAAATTAGGAACTTGCTACTATTGTCTTAAAAGAATTTACCTCTCTAAAGGCTCTTTTAAATAGTGCTTTCCTGGCATAAGTATTTCTAGATCTTTGAGCACAGTAGTAGCTGGAACAGGCCCTGAAACATAAACTCAACATATTAAGAAACTCAGTTGAACTTCATTTGGAAAGAAAAATAAAGCATCTCTAAAATGTAGTTTCAGTGTGTGGGAAACTTTTGATATATAAAAATTCCATTCCCACCCAGCTTTTAGGGAACATGTGTGTATGTGAAATGAAATAAGGTTCTACTATAGAAAGAAGAACTCAACATTCGGTGCTGTTTCTTTTTTCATCGTGGTAACTGACTATAATGTTCCACATAGGGACCTCTCATGCATTAACCCTAGACTTCCAGAAATCTAAAAAGTTGGGGCACCTGGCTGGCTCAGTAGGAAGAACATGTGACTCTCAATCTTGGGGTTGTGAATTCAAGTCCCACATTGGGTGTAGAGATGACTTAAAAATAAAATCTTTAAAAAAAAAAAAAAGGAAATCTGAAAAGTTGCCTGGAATGGTATCACCAAGATCATGTCTCTTTTTTTTTTTTTTGCCCTTCCCTTTCTGTGTTCAATTCATTTCCATGTATATTTGTAGAAAGAAACCCTAACATGCCCCCCTCCAAAATGAGCCTTGGGGAAACATGCTTCTATTAATGTTTTCATATATTTAATAAATGCCTACACACATAAAAAATTTATCTTTTTCCCCCTCTCTCCCTCTCTAAAAAAGGGGGGTTACCATCTGGGTGGCTCAATTAGTTAAGTCTCCATCTCTTGATTTCGGCTCAGATCATGATCTCAGGGTTGTGAGACTGAGCCCATGTTGGGCTCCATACTGGTCATGGAGCCTGCTTAAGATTTTCTCTGCCCCCTCCCTCTCTTAAAAGAAAAAAAAAAGATTTTTTCTTTCTTTGCAGAAAAATCCACGAGTTCAGTATTTAAAATTTTTTTTAAGATTTTATTTATTTAATTGACAGATCACAAGTAGGCAGAGAGGCAGGCAGAGAGAGAAAGGAGGAAGCAGGCTCCCCGCTGAGCGGAGAGCCCGATGCCGGGCTCGATCCCAGAACTCTGGGATCATGACCTGAGCCGAAGGCAGAGGCTTTAAGCCACTGAGCCACCCAGGTGCCCCTTAGTATTTAAAATTTAGACTTAGACTACTTAAGTGATTTGATACTTTAACTACCTAAATAAGCAATTCTACTTGGACCAGCAAAAGGTTGTGCTCATGTTCTAGCGATACATCGGTAAGCCTAGTGATGGTTTACACTTCCAAAATGATTTATGGTTTGCAAAGCACTTTCGTATACAGTATGATTTTTGACACCCTGTACAGTAAGTTATGTCAGTTTTAATATTTTCACATTACAACTGAGAAAGACTTCAAGAGG
The DNA here is from genome assembly GCF_963455335.1 of Martes martes. NCBI lineage: Eukaryota > Metazoa > Chordata > Mammalia > Carnivora > Mustelidae > Martes > Martes martes. The sequence continues at coordinate 35,048,053 of NC_137897.1, read as the reverse complement.
TTAAATAATCAACTCAAGTAGTATCAGGCAGCTGGAAAATGGCAGAGCTGTGGAATATACCCAGATATTTTGACCCATGCCTAACAGACTCGCAGAACTGAACATTTTCACAAAATAACTTTTATTGCTGTTCTTGTTACTGTCACGGTTCCTGACATTCTTGCATCTAGCAGTCTGAAGGGGTGTCATGCACTCAACAGGACAGTAATTCTCAACGAGGAGTCAGGGGAAGCTGTGTATGCTGTTTAAAGAGGTGCCTGGGGCGCCTGGGTGGCTCAGTGGGTTAAGCCTCTGCCTTCAGCTCGGGTCATGGTCTCAGGGTCCTGGGATCGAGCCCCACATTGGGCTCTCTGCTCAGCAGGGAGCCTGCTTCCTCCTCTCTCTCTGCCTGCTTCTCTACCTACTTGTGATCTCCGTCTGTCAAATAAAAAAATAAAATCTTAAAAAAAAAAAAAAAGAGCCGCCTGTACTTGGTTCCGCTATGCGGCCTGATGGAGAATTACTGTCCTAGGGTAACACGTAGTCCCTGTTAACAAAGAGGGAGGGGCAAAAGATGTTTAAAAAGAAAACGGACTCATTCCTACTTCCCAGAGATAATGCTGCTAGCATTTTCATATATGTTCAGTCTTTTATATCTGTATTAATCTTTGTTGTTCAAAAATGAGATCATACCATAGATTGTTTTGAAACCTTTTTTATGTAATTCACAAGCATCTTTCTGTTTTATTAAACATCCTTCAACATCCTTTCATAGTGACTGCAGAATATTCCATTTTGTGGTACATGCTGAGTTCAAGATGTAAATGGTTTCACATACTTTCCCCAGCCCCACTGGTGTTCTCCTCGTGTATGCCTGTGTGATTAATTTGAAGGAATCCAGAATCATTTAAAAGCTACCCCTCTTCTAGCTGTCATCTCCTATAGATTTGACTCTCTGAATACTCCTTTAGTTTGTTATTGAACTTTTTTGTATTTACATATTTGTTTAATTTTTCTTCCATCCTTTTGTTTTAGGGTGCAGTACTAGCAGCTGTGTCAAGTCACAAATTCAATTCCTTCTACGGGGATCCTCCTGAAGAGTTGCCAGATTTTTCCGAAGACCCTACCTCCTCAGGTAACTGGACCGTTCATTCATTGACCAGTGTGAATCATTTGGTGTCTCATCCTTTCTCTGAAATTGTGAATAAACTTTTCCTATGAATCTAGTCAGATCCCCCCAAGGAATTCTAAGGAAGTTTGTCAGCAACCAAATCCCATCCACGTGTGTCTAGTTCCTTTTAATTTTACTACTGAAGTTGCTTTCCCCTGCTGCTCCAAAACATTTTACTTTTTTCTTTTTACCTCAGAAATACTTTTCCCCCTTTCTCCACTCCAGACCCAACATTGCACTTCATCCAATCCAACACGGTGGTCATTTGTTTTGTCTTTGTGATTGACTTATACCCCAACAAAAAACTTCTGTTGTACGATTTTCCCCATGTCAACCATAGCAGGTCAGACTTTGAGACAACCCTGCTTTTAATTTTCTCTTTCGATATAAACTTTCTTGTGACTTCTCTCTCAAAACAATTTACAAGTTCTTCACTTTTGTAAAGTCTGTAACACATGTATACAAGCATTCGGGGGAGAAGAACACAGAAGAGTTACCTATTTGGATGAAATGTATATAGGTACTCCTGGGAGGGGGGGAGCCCCACCAGTGTTCACAAAATTATTTTATAAAACGCTCAGATTTCTGTTTTATTAGTGAGGTATTCTCAAGGATCATTTGTTAAAAATCCACAATATCCATTTACATGTTTATGTAAATGCATGTATATGTCTGTTATACTCTTTAAATTTCATTGATATACATATGTATTTACATCTGAATTATATGTCCTCTGCCCTCAGCTTTTCTTCCTTCTCACATTAGAGTCACTCAGTATTTGCCATGTGGTTGACTTTGGGCTGCTGGTTTAATTTTTGTAGTTTCGGGGCTGCCCATTCAGTATTCATGTATTACCATAGGGACTCAAGGCCCAGGGCCCTTCCCAAAGCATGAGTTGTTTGTCGTTCGCTATTAGCAGTCTAGGAAGAATGGATGTGCTAATGCTTCTCTCCTGTTGGAACCATGAGCATTTATCAGTGTTTATGCTTCTTCCTTCTCTCTGTTTATACACATATGTGCACAAATCTTCACTTATATTTCTTACCAATTGGTATGTGCTTATTACACCTTGTGGAAAAGAACAGGATCAGGTTTCCCATTCCTGTAGCTATGTAGTTCCTCATTTTGACCTTTACCAATTGGGATGTGAATCTTCCTCTTTTGAGTAAAGGTGATTTCCAAAAATGATCGGAAATGGGAATCTTAGAAAAGAGACTCTCTGAAGAGAAGGTCTTGCTGGTTTCCTCTTGCGCTGACTTTGTGATTATCCAGAGCTCTTACCACATGAAAGGCAAAGCTGTAGTCGTGTTTCTGGATGTGTTCTCCCATGCTTCCTGCTGTTCCATGTCTGTCTTTTTCTCTGCCCATCCATTTTGTTCCCTCCCCCTGTAGCATTTGGGTTGGTATTAGCTCAAACCTCTCTTCTCTTCTCACACTCAGTTTACAGTAGACCCATCTGGAGGGAGTGGATCCAGTAATGGTTTTATGTCGTACTGTGACTGCATGATACAGTCACAAATTTGGAATAGATTGAAAGATTGTAGGTCAAGATCTAATACCATTTTCATCTTTGGAATCGGGACTAGAGAGCCATGTGGTCTTTGCAATAGCTTCACAGACCTAATCTTTAGTGTTAACCCCTTAATATGTACCTCTGCCTAGCAAAAGTTTAATGAGCTCTTAAGTGTCCCCTTCTGTTAAAGAATCGGATTTTTCTTTCAGGGAAGAGAATTGTCTACAGTTATAGACATGCTTATTTTCTGTTAAATACATTTTTATCGCCCAGGGTTTTTTTTGTTTTTCAGTTCAATCTGTAAATGATACAGTTGAAATAGTTTCTGATTGCAGCATTTGCTTTATAAACAAAAAAGAAATTTCCCACACTGTCTTGCGGGTAGCCTGCAAGCTCTCGAATTAGTCGTTCACAATTCCACATTCCCTCTTGCTTCCCTTTCCTGCAGTCACACCTTCTTTTTCCAAAATTTTGGGATCTTAATGATCTTGTAAGCAGTCTATATCTTCATTTGACCTGCAAATGGCTGCCTCTAAAATATTTTTAAATAGCAGGCTGCTGTGAATAAAAGACAAAGGAATCATTATGCAGCGTATGCGTCTGATCACCTCCCCTAAATGAAAAGGAAATTTTTTATGAAGTCAAAGACAAAGGAACATTTTGAAGAATATTCTAATACTTTCATAACTTTCTCACATCTATCAAGAATTATTTATATGTTCTTAAGATTAATTTTTAATACTAAGTCATTTAAAGAGAGGTATTGTACTACTTTATCAGCATCATTTATGAAATAGCTCTCTACCAGCAAACTTCCTTTTCTGCAACCAACAGTGATAGTTGTATGCTTGGTTGCAGAAAGCATATTATATATCTTGTCTGGACCACATAAGAGCTTTACACTTCCATAAATTAACACGTGTATTTTCATTTATCATTTCATTTTTTTAATGTTTTCATTTTCAAGCCTAAATTCTTGTCAATGTTATTCTAATCCTTAAATTCCTCATCATTTATTTTAAGTTGCAACATTAACCGTTCCACTCTTTTCTGTTTAAATCTGCGTGGGTTTGTTTTACAGTCAAAACACAAAGCACCTTTTAACATTACCTGAAAGTTCTCACAAGCCCGTGGCAAAAAGAGAAAAATGATCAGCGAGGCTGTGTTTGTTGGATAGGGATGAGGGTTCCAGGAAGGAGGGGTTAGAGAGAGAACCATGTAAGGTCACCAACTGCTATTTCTTGAGAAGGACAGTCTGTTTTTCATCTTTGGATAATGCGTGTTCTATTCTTCCTGTGAAATAATGATAAGTGGGTCATTTTTTTTAATGACTTTTCTTGACAATTAAAATCCTATTTTGGTCCCCCCCAAATTTTATTTAATATCACAATTGAAAAATGAATTTAAAATGAATACATTTCCTGATCTGTCATCTAAAGAGTCTAACATGTTTAGATATGCTGTGTACATTGTAAAACAATTTTTATGTAAGAGATTATTTTTTCTATTTTATCAAAATTAGTCCGTTATACATTCACTAGAATTTGTTGAGTTTAATCATATGATGAACAGTGTATCCTTCCTTTGTTACTTAACAATCCAAAGTAGAAATATTCTTTTCTCATATTTCAAATCAAAGAAGTCAGAATCCCAACCCAGTGTTTTAATGACTGAAATCCTTAACAGTCCCAGGGAATGTGCTCATGGAACATGAGGACTCACTTTGGGCTCAGCTGGGGGACCGTGCTTCTTATGGCTCATCTACTGGGCCCAACTGCAGCTTGATAACCTGCTTGCTCTAAAATCATACTGTTTGTTGTTTGTCCATATGCTGCCTTCCTCGTAGGACTCCTAGCAGCAGAAAGTAGGTATCCCTTTGTTTTCCTCTAAGCTTTATCTTTTATGCAAAAGTGTTTGGCTTTGCATGGTTCATAAGCAGCTTGATTTTCTCTTTGGCTGTTTGTTTAGATGTTTGATTATGAATTTTAACACTGCCTGACCATAAAATCAAAACATGGCTCTACTGATTTCCTGAAGCACTGTCATATAAATAATACTAACCTCTCACTTTCATAAGAGGAAGATAGGCAGTGTTAAAATTTTAATTGCACTTAATATTATCTCACATCTGAATTTCAAGCACAAGTACATTAATTTGGGAAAAAGGGTAACATTTTATTTTATGGTTCGCTTTCAAGAAAAGTTTCAGGGTAAGTGAATTTTCTTTTGATGATTACATAATCTATAAGCAGTTTTTATTACTCTCTATAACTGACTGAATTTTTAGTTAATTAATATGAAGCTGTGGAATAAAGCCCTGAATTCATGTGTCTCAGCAACTTTTACCATCAGGAAGATCATTTATAAGGAATAATATAATGGCTAAATTTGAATTACAAAAGGACACAATTTGATTATGTGACAACATTAAAGTAGAAAGTATGTAAAAGAATTAGACACACAAATGGTACAGGTAAAACTAAGGCAATCTGAATAAGATGGCTGGATTGTATCAATGTCAGTATTCTGGGTTTGATATTATACTGTAGTTCTGTTAAATTCTACCAATGGGGAAACGGAGCAAAGTATACAAGAGATCTCTGTATCATTTCTTGCAATTGCATATGAATCTACAATTATTTCAATAATTTCAATTAAGACAATAGGATAAAACTTTACCTCTACATTTTGCTTACTGGGGGGTAAGTATATAAGAAACAATGATAAATTAGAAAATCTGAATGCTAATAATTGAATACATTGTCACATCCTCTTACGTTTGTTACTTGTAGCTCCAATTGCAGCTGATTTAATATAAAAATCTCACAGTAGGGGCACTTGGGTGGCTCAGTCATTAAGCGTCTGCCTTCAGCTCAGGTCATGATCCCAGGGTCCTGGGATTGAGCCCCACATCAGGCTCCCTGCTCAGTGGGGCATCTGCTTCTCCCTCTCCCGCTCCCCCTGCTTGTGCTCCCTCTTTTCCTGTCTTTTTCTGTCAAATAAATAAAATCTTTTTTTTTTAATCTCACAGTACATTAATTGTCTATTGCTGTGTGTTGAATCACTTCAAAGCAGGATTTATCCTCTCAAAGTTTCTGTGGGTCAGGAATCTGGGCATGGTTTAGCTGTGTGCCTCTGGCTTGGGATCTCCCATGAGACTACAGTCAGTCATCCAGGGCTGCGATCTCATCTGAAGGCCCAGCTGTGGGTGGTAGGGGGAGGAAACCTCTTCCAAACTCACTGTCATGGTTGTTGACAGGCTTCAGTTCCTTACTGGCAATTGAGCCTCTCCGTAGGGCTGCTTACAACACAGAAGTTTGTTTCCCCCAGAATGAATGATCAAAGAGGAAAGGCCAAGAGTGCCCAAGACAAAAGCCACAGTCTTTATAACCTTATCTCGGAAGTGACATCTTATCATTTCTGCCCTATTCTCTTCATTGCAAGTGAGTTAATAAGTCCAACCCACACTCCAGGGAAGGGATTTGATTATACAAGGGTGTAAATACCAGGAGGCAGGGATCTTGGGGGCCATCTTAGAGGCTGCCCACCACATACAAGTTAATGACTATTAGAATGTGAGATACTTCTTTGTACCTGCTTTTGTTTCTCTAGATTTATCATGCCTCTCCTGTTTTTTTTAAGTAGACCTATCATGGCATTTGGAAATGAAAGCATCTTGGTTGTATCAAGTAGTGCTTTTCCTTAGTTGTAAAGTTTTATTTGAATGGGCACTTAACCAGCAGATTTTTTATATGAAGTACTTTGACAAATCTGTGCCCAGTGATGCTGCTGTTTGAAAACAGACCATTTTAACAAGCATAATGAGATTAGAATTATAGCATCTGTACTCTTATAGAATCCATTTGCAGAGTTTACTTCTTTTAATTCTAAATTTTGAGATATCTGTATGATACACATAAAGAATCTAAAGGAGTTATCACCATGTGTAAGTTTTCATAGCTTGAACTGGATATAGTGCAATGCTTAAGTCTAAAATACAATGTCCATTATAGGTTTCACTATTGCTTATAACTTGATCATTAACCAGAATTTGCTTTGTACGGTGGGAATAAAAGCTGTTGTCCAGAGGGGGAAAGGGAAGCATTTGACTGCAAAGGGACAAGAGGGAACTTTTTTTGGAGAGATGGAAATGTACACTTAATTTGGTGAATTTTAACTTAATAAATTATACTTTAGCAAGCAGATTTTTTTAAACACGGTTGTGGGTGGGGCTTTGACTGAGTGGGTGATAATGTGTGTGTAGTGGATTCAGTGTTGTATAACTGGGATTGCTAATACAAGAGGAAAGAGGCTATTAACTCTTCAGAAAAAGCTAGACTGGATTCAGATGCTGAATTTGCTCCATGCTATTGGGTTTTATAGCTATACATATAATTTTTTAAATATACACATACAAATTTTTGTTACTTAAATAACTGCATATGTGTGTATGCAATTATCAGATGTATGTAGTATATACATTTATCAAAATTCATGGAATGGTACACTTAAAATTTATATATTTCACTCTATGTATATTTTACCTGTGTATTAAAATCTATGCTGAAGTGTTTAGGGGTGCAGTCTAGTAATGTTGACCCCTCTGCTGCTCATTTTGAAACAAATGAAAAATAACATGAATTGATGTTCACAGTTAAAGTGTATGATTATCAACCTAATTTTTAGATACAAACTTGATCACCAAATGAATTGTGCAGAAATTAAAATAAAATACTACCCCGAAGGCAAGGCTTGGTTACTGTCTAATAAATTTATCATTTGAAAGTTTGGACCAAGGCCCACAAAAATAAACCTTATGTGGGAAATAAAATTGAGATTAAAGAGAAGCTAGAAATTGGATATCCTCTCATTACCCGACGCAAATTATTCCGATGTGTTGCTGAGGGTGAAACATGGTTTCCGGAGGAGCCAGTCTGTAGTAGAAGGACTCAGGGTTACAGACTTGACTTTGGGGGACTCGCTCTGCTGCTCACAGCTGTGGCCCCAGAATCAGATGACCCTAGGGAGCCTCCAGTTTTGCAAGTATAAAAACACTTGCCTACGGGATGGGGTTATTGTGGAATGACATAAGGTCATGAGTATAAAAGCACTTTGGAAGTTATAAACTGTCCTGCAAATTTAAGTATCAAAATAATTGTATTACAACTTTAAGGAAATGGGGCTGTAAAGGAAGCTGTTTTCTGTGGTTACGTGTTACGTTATGAATTCTTCAGCATTTACTGAGAAAAAGTCGTCTTAATCAAACACATATCATTGTGTCTTTTTGTACAAAGCCCCCTAACAAAGTGCGGCCTGGAGTACAAACGTGAATAAAATACCCACAGTCCCACCCTTAAACAGATCGCCCTCCAAGGTGAACTCGTGTGCTATTAATTGATTGATTTTTTTCAGGGCAGTTACAACTTAATTCAAAGGCTTTATAGGAAAAAAAAATCCTTTTCAGTTTTTGAGAAAAGTTAAGAGTTCTTTCAGATAGGACAGTATTAATCCACAAAGTAAATACTAATAGCAGTTAAGAGCCTGCGTGTGTGCTGTACTGTGTTAGGTCGTGTTGCCTTCGTTATTACTACTGTCTCAGTGTTTAAAACAAACAGCAATGGAAAAGCCCCAGAAGTGTCTTTATATACATCTACATTTTATACTGAATGGAAAAATTATGGGACGTTTTGATGGGTTTGGTACTGACCTGCAGGTATCAATGATACGTATGTATCAGACAAAGAATGTTTTTCTGTGGTTCTGCTGCTCATACCCAGAGAAAGAAAGAAAACAGAACAGAAGGTGTTAAAATGATCAAAGGCAAAGAAAGATTTTGAGGTTAGACCAAAACTGTGTGTTTATTCAATGTAAAAGATAAAGGAAAAAATGGAAGAAAAGCTGTAATTTTCCTACCTAATTTCAGAAACTTAAAATTTGGGGCACTTTTCAGAAACTGAAAAAGGTAGCTCGAGTACAGGTATGGAAAGGCTTCCTCTCATGATTGAAAACCCACAAGGTTAACCACATTTCAGCACAAGATAAGACTACAAATCAGTTCAGAAATGGTGACAAGATCCAAGGAGGATAAATTGACCCGTTATGCTGACGGGTCTTGCCTCCTGGAGACCTCGGCTAACAGATGCCTTGTGCTTTCCAGCAAACTATTCACTAGGTCCGTCCAAGCAGATGAGACCCCGGGTGGAGGTGTCAAATTCCTGCTCAACCACCTCCTCTCTAAGCTTGTGCCAGCTCCTCACTAGGCAGCCTATTTCTGTGATAGTTTGTTTTTTTCCCCTTGTATATCATTTACTTCAGGGTATAGGATGCCTGAGAGCCCCTTCCTCAAGGCCAGGGATCATTCCTGTTTTCTCAGAAGCCCCTGCCTAGCACCTGGCAAAAAGCAGGAATGTTCAGTAAAGATTTCAGTTACTATCTGACCCGACAAGGATCGGGTTCTTGTCTGACCTCCATACCCATGCATAAACCACAGGCAGCTTCTTGTTGCCGTTTCTCCTGTGTTTCCTGGTACAGCCAATCCATGCAGTAAGTCAGGCAGAGCATAGACTTCAGAGCCAGACACACTGGGGCTGAGTCTCGGTTCTACCATTTCTAGCTGTGACCTTCCTTGACTTCTCTGAACCTCAGTTCCCTCTCTAGGAAGGTCAGGTAACATATCTACCTTACTGCGTTGTCCTGAGGATGTGCCTGGTGTGTAATAAACACTTGAGAACTGGGAGCCCCTGTTATGATGATGATGATGATGATGATGATGTTTCCTTAGAACTTAATTCAGGGCATGCTTTGTGGATGTTTTAAAATGAATCAAATATAGACATGCCTTAAGGACATCACAGCACAGAAGAGTGACCTAACATACCTGTAGGGTCACCCATGGAGTATGCACGCTGGTGGGACAGGAATTGCGTGGAGCTCTGGGAGTTCACAGATGAGCAAGTGATACAGCCAGAACTGCTTCCAGGTGGTTAGACTTGCCATCTCGGGATCCACTAGATACAAGGTGGTTTTATTTTCATCTTATAGTATTAATAAACTGCCACCTAGATGATGTATCCATGTAAGCGATACTGGTAGAGACCGTAAAAACTAGGTAAGATTCCTCTAAGGTAACTGAGTGAAAATGATAATTGGGTTTCTGTAGTATCTGTTGAAGTTCTTTAATATACAAAAGACATTTCATTGGTATTTCTGTCATTGCAGTTTTGTCAAGTCCAAAAGTTTAGAACTGGCTTTAGTGACCCTAGACACCTGGTATCATTTAACCCTGCTATTGATATGCTGGGGCCAGTGTTCCGTGGGACAGTTGGAACTAATTTCTTCACATCATCTCTTGTTTTACAAGGCTTTCAGTAAGGGATGATGAGAGAGCTGGCTTTGAACTAGTTTCCAGAGGGTTGTTTTGGTTTTTTCCCTGCTCAGAACAAAGTGAAAGTCACAAGAAGAACAGGTAGAAGGAAGCGGATTTGGTTAATACATTTTCAGGAACAGAAAGGGAAATGAGGACTGATTTGTCCTTTGTACCTTTGTTTATCCTGCTTAATATCCACTTAATGTTTTCAGTGAAAGAATATCAAGAGCCTGGTAGACATAATTACTCAAAATTTGAAAGTACCCACAGTCCCTTCAATAGATAAATGGTCAGACTTTGGTAGTACCCAACAATAAAAAGGATTAAGCCATTGATACAACAACCTGGATGTATCTCCAGAGGTCATCCTGGGTCAAAAAAGCCAATCACAAAAGATCACATACTGTATGGTTTCATTTATATAGCATCCTCGAAATGACAAAATTATAGAAATGGAGAACAGGTTAGTAGTTGCTGAGGGTTAAGAGAGGATAGGATAGGAGGAAATGAGGATGGCTATAGAAGGGCCAAGTGAAAGATCCTTCATTTGGATGGAAATAATTCTGTAGCTTGCCTGTGCCAATGTCAGCATCCCAGTTGTGATGTCGTGTGAGTTTTACAAGATGTTACCATGGAGGGGAACTGGGTAAAGATTCCATGAGATCTCTCTGTATTATTTCTTACAACTGCATGTGAATCCGCAATTATCTCAAAAAGTCAAATTTGTTTTTTAAAAAAATTAGCCACAGTAACTTCCACGTGGATAATCACTTGATTTGTGGCTTACACCCTGAATCGTTCGCATAATAAAAGCATACTGCAAAAAGCAGTTGCTTATGTAGCAACTTTTTTTCTGTTGTAGAAAACTTGGAACATATGGACAAGAACAGAATGAACTATAAATAGGAAAGTAAAAAATCACTGCTGTTATGTTTTTGGTGTATTTCATTCTGTTTTTTTCCTGAGTTTGTGTATTTTTTTTCCAGTCATAATCAGGAATATACAGTTTATGTGGTTTAGCATTCTTCTTTCTTGAATTTTATATCATACGGATTTCTCTAGGTCTTCAAAATTTTTCAAAAGTAATTTCCATTTGGTTATATATTCCATTATATGAATGTTCTGTATTTAATCATTCTCTAAGTATTTGATATTTTCTCCCATTTTATATGATAAATATCCTCATACGTAAATCTTGGTTGCGTTTCCTATTTTTTCCTTAAGGTAGGTTTTTGTAAATGAAATTACTGAATCAAAGTACATGTGCATTTTTAAGGCTCTCTTTCATACATGTTACCAGATTGCATTCTGGGAAAGTGATACTAATTTACATTCTCACCAGTAAGTGCATTTGATTGGATGAGGTCCAAGACCAGAAGCAATTAGAAACAGCATAGAGTTCCAGAACAGAAAGATCCAAGATTTTTCCTTATCTAAAGCCGAACTTTTGAACCTCAGCACTGCTGACATTCTGGGCTGCATAATTCTTTCTTGTGAAAGGCTGTTGTGAGCATTGTAGAATGTTTAATAGAATCCCAGGCCTTATGCACTAAAGGATAGTAGCACAAACCATCCCCCCACCACCACCACAGTTGTGATAACAGAAATGTCTGCAGACTGTCAGATGTTCCCCCTGGGGGGCAAAATCACCACTGGTTGAAAACTGTTGATCCAAGACTTACACATGCAATGAGGCACTTACTGTTAGAATTTCTCAAACACTAATGTTCCAACGCCTAGCCTCTTAGGGTTCTTTCTCTGGAGTATGTATATGCACGTTGTCTGCAGAGTCAAATAGGCTTAGCATTTCTTTAAGGCTGTGTAAGTGACTTTGTTGCTCCCCAGTATGTATCTTTCCCTACTAATACCTCTCTGGATTCCTGGTTGTAAGAAGAAATTTAAAGAAAGTGATCCCACTACCATTTCTTTGCCCTGCAAGAATGAGTGGCCCTAATATTTAATACGGTATTTGGAAGTGTCAGCCAGTATGCTCAGCCTTTGTCTTTTGAATGAAAAGGGCCCAACAGATTGAGAACAACTTGATTACCTTGACTTCGTAAAGGAAGGAGAAAGAATGCTAACTTAAGTTTGAGCCTTAAAAATCCTAAGAAGCTGGGGCACCTAGGTGGCTCATTCAGTTAAGCATCTGACTTGATCTCAGCTTGGGTCTTAATCTCGGGGTCTTGAGTTCAAGCCCCACACTGGGCTCCACACTAGGCATGGAGCCTACTTTAAGGGGGAAAAAAATCCTAAGAAGCTTATTTTACTCAGCAGGAGCACCCATCCTTCAAAGGTTTTTCCCTCAGAGCTACAGCTGGCTTTACCTTCAGTTCTTGATGGGGTATACTGGTACACAAGGCTCACCTGTGTGATTTCTATAATATTTCAAAACATCGTGACACATTCTTCCCAATGTATAACTTGCTGCACCCAGATCTTTCAGTAGCTCAATTATATTTGACACATTTCGCTAACTCAAGTAAGACCAGCTTCAATGCACTTTCAAAAATGAGAAGCACACAAATACATTGTCACAAACAGAAACTCACTGAAAATACTCTACCCTTAAGCAATATGAAGTTCATTTAAGTCTATCCAGTAAAGCCATGAACCTTTGAAGTTATGTCTGTTGGTCCATTGTGCTGAAATGTAAGATTGAGGTTACAAAGGTTAGTTTGGCATTGACTTTCTGTTCTGGCTGTTTCTTTTCTGTTTGTTCCCCTTAGGAGCAGTCTCACAGGTGCTGGACAGCCTGGAAGAAATTCACGCACTTACAGACTGCAGTGAAAAGGACTTAGACTTTCTACACAGTGTTTTCCAGGATCAGCATCTCCACACACTACTAGATGTAAGTCTGTCTGGGTTTTTTTTAACTTATTTATTTTTAGTGAATTGAATGTTTAGTGTGCCTTTTCTAATTTACATGAATTTCTAGACGTCCATCATAGCAGCCCATTTTCAGTCTTAAGTCTGTGAGAAATGTGGGAAATCATCCCTTTAGATTCATAACTAAAATAAAATATATAGTACAAAAGCAATATAGCCTAGCAAGTCACTGTAAAAAGAATTATATGTGTGTGTATATGTATAGATGTGTGTTTCTCTTAGAAGAATCCCTCTATTCTAGAAAAACACTCCTGAACAGGTATAAAGATGCAGGGATGTGAACATTAATCATAGACTGGGGGTAAGAGTGAACAGAGGACAGTAGGGAAATAAACCATGGCCTGTGCACCCCTAATAAGGAATATTGGGCAGCAGGTGAAAAGAATGAGATGGGGGGGTGCCTGGGTGGCTCAGTCGGTTAAGCTTTTGGCCCAGGTCGTGATCTCAGGGAAATGAGGAAGGTTGGTAAAAGGGGACAAGCTTCCACTTATGTGATGAGTAAGGTCTGACACTCTAATATATAACATGGTGACTGACTATAGTCGATAATGCTGTATGATATGATGAAATCTGCTAAGAGAGTAGGATTTAAGTGTTCTCACGGGGCGCCTGTCTGGCTCAGTCAGTTGGACGTCCGACTCTTGATTTCGGCTCAGGTTATGATCTCAGGGTCATGAGATCAAGCCCCTTGTCGGTCTCTGCACTGGGTTTGGAGCTTGCTTAAGATTCTCTCTCCCTCCCCCTCTCTCTCTGCCCTTCCCCACCTACCTACATGCATGATCTCCTTTTAAAAAAAGGAGCTTAACTGTTCCTACCCCCAAAAAGTTAAATATGTGAGGTGAAGAATGTGTTAATTAAGTTGATTGTGGAATCCTTTCACAGTGTACACATTTATCAAATCCTCACGTTGTACAATTTACATATATTACAATTATGTATGTCAGCTGTCCTTCAATAAAGTTAACAAATGCACTCAGCAGGATAAGGAAATGCGTCTTCTCTTTAGTGTAATTTAAGTAATTTGAGGGCATTTTCAGATAAGTTTAATTTCAAGTAACTGTTATTTTCCTCAGGTACCAGAAAGCCTTTGAAATTCATTCCATTTGGTGGAGAGCTCTTAACATTTCTTCCTCTTCTTTATTCATTGTCTTCATTATCATTGTCAATCCTTGCTTCATAGGATGCAGAGGGTTTTTGCAAATGTGGATTTCCCACACAAGTCCTCCCCTTTAGTGGAACTAGCAAGTGAGCTCTTCAAAGGAAGCTGTAGCAGAGCATGGAGATTTGGTTTATTTCAGTGGTTGGGGCATTGCTAAGATCTACTGACCTTTTAGATCAAGGACCTTTTGCCTTTGAAAGGCTCAGAGAAATCCAAATTAGTTTTCAAGGTTATGTTTTTCTGACTAATGGAACAAGGTATATGAGTCCACCCAGCTTGAGACTGCAGGGAAAATGGAAGAATATTGCTAGCTTCTACAAGGAGGGCCAGATACCTCAGACACAGACTGGACTTTGGAACTGAGCCAGGCCACGCTTACTGCCCAATGCTAAGCCCTTCAGACCTCACTGAAAACATGTGCTTTGACTAACTGCAGTGTTCTTGGGTCAACATTGTCACAACTTCAGAAGAGACTCCTAGGTGTTAGGAAAAACATGCTTCAAGTTCATTTGGATTCTTGCGAATTATAAACTTAAGAACCTGTCTACAGGGGCGCCTGGGTGCCTCAGTGCGTTAAGCCTCTGCCTTCAGCTCAGGTCATGATCTCAGGGTCCTGGGATCGAGTCCCACATCAGGCTCTCTGCTCAGCGGGGAGCCTGCTTCCTCCCTCTCTCTCTCTGCCTGTAAAAAAAAAAAAAATGTCTACAGTGTCAGGATCTGCCCTCTCAGCGCATCTCAACTGGAAAAGGAGTGCGTGGACTGAGAAGACACTGTACCCAAGAAAAAGACGCCATGTCTGCAGAATTTTGCAGACAAATGCTACACGTGAACCCCAGAACCCCCCGGCCCCTGAAATGACTTGACTGTAAGGCCGTCCCTGGGCAGTGCTGGGTTCTGAAGATCCAAACTGACCCATCCTTCAATGAAAAGCTATCATCATGAATGATCTAAGCCATCATTGGAATGTGATCTCATGATCTAGAGCCCATGAATATAGTTCATTAAGCTCTTATCTCAGAACTAACAGACTACATTTCACTAGTACAGTCAGTGAGGTATTCAAGTAGCTGCCATATAGAGAAATGTAATGATTAAAACAATTTTTTCATACTTGAAGTGCTTAAGTAAGAAGGAACGTAGTATGACCAACTCTTGAGAAAAAGCTTTTCAAACTTTGACCGTTCATTTCTCTTGCTTCTAATGTTCCATAGCCCATGCTTGGATTGGAATCATTTTGTTTTACAGAATCAACACTGGTTCCTTTTTGGGTTTTTTTGTTTTTGTTTTTAAAGATTTTATTTATTTATTTATTTATTTATTTGACAGAGACAGTGAGAGAGGGAACATAGCAGGGTGAGTGGGAGAGGGAGAAACTGGCTTCCCACTGAGCAGGGAGCCCGATGTGGGGCTCGATCCCAGGACCCTGAGATCATGACCTGAGGTGAAGGCAGAGGCTCAACATATGAGCCACCCAGGCTCCCCAACACTGGTTCCTTTTTGAAGGATTCCAAGTAGTGACACCTAGTAGCATAGTTTTGTGGACCATGGATTGATTGTCACTTAATCCCATGGAGCATTTTGTGAACTATCTTTATTACATTTAAATAATTCCTGTTCTTTCAGCAACACTCTAAACAAACTAAGTTTGATGTCCTCAGTTTTAAGCTGTCAAAAAGAAACAGGATTAAGTTCCTACAGGAGACTACAGATCATCTAGTACTTTATTTTTTCTAGTCATGCCTTCAAAATAATAAGCTTGAAAATGCGAAGAAATATTATTAAAATTTGAAGGAAACAAAACATCTGTTGTGTTGAAAGAATTTACATTAAAACACAAGGAGAAATATTGTGGTTGTACTGAGAGGGGAAATGCTTTCTGATCTGAATTCTAGTAAAACACACCTGTTTTAATCTGTAGTGAGAAATTAGAAAGAAAAAAAAAGGAAACCAATCCAGAAAATTCTAAATGTTTGCTCCCCAGCCAGTTCTACCTGGCATATATATGCCGCTCCTCATTTTGGGGAGAGAGATAGAGGCTTGATGAGTTTGGTCCAGCTTGGTCCATATGTCTGCTTTCACAAATTATAAGCCCTGTGCAGAGATGGTCTGTGCATAAAATATACAGATCAGTTTTACTAGGAAAAGGCAGTTTGGCCTGTGTATGAGTTTGCTGAGGCTGCCACAACAAAGGGTCACAAACTGGGTGGCTTTAAATAACAGGATCTATTCTCTCACAGTTTGGGAGACCGGAAGTCCTAAATCAAGGTGTCAACAGGGCTATGCTCCCTCCGAAGGCTGCAAGGAAGCCTCCTTCCTTGCCTCTTCCAGCTTCTTGTTGCCTGTGATCCCTGGGGGTTCCTTGGCTTATAGATGTGTCCATCCAGTCTCAGCCCCCGATTTCCCGTGACGTTTCTCTCTGGATGGGTGTGACTCTGTGTCTTCATGCAGCCTTCTTATAAAGACACACCAGTCATTGAATTTAGGGCCTGCCCTAATCCAGTATGACCACATCTTTTTTTTTTTAAGATTTTATTTATTTGACACAGAGAGAGATCACAAGTAGGCAGAGAGGCAGGCAGAGAGAGAGGAGGAAGCAGGCTCCCTGCCGAGCAGAGAGTCCGATGTGAGGCTCGATCCCAGGACCCTGGGATCATGACCTGAGCTGAAGGCAGAGGCTTAACCCACTGAGCCACCCAGGCGCCCCCCAGTATGACCACATCTTAATTGCATCTTCAAAGATCCAGTTTCCAAATAAGGTCACCTTCTGAGGCTCCAGGCAGACATGAATTTTGAGGGGAGAGTATTCAGCCCACTACCACGTGGAAAACTGATTTTGCCCTGAATTGATTCTTCAGGTGTAAATGTAACTTACACAAATTTAACCTTACCTGGTCACTCGTTAAGTGAGCTTTATTGGGAATTGGTGTTAAGGTGTACTTGGGTCTTTTAATGGTAGTTTGAGTTCGTTTTGGGTTGCAACTTGTGTGTGATACATTGGATTGTCAGATGACAGATGCATTTTTAGACTGAAAAATCAAGGCTTTTTCAGTTAAAAAGCATGTTGCGAATGTTATTTGGTGGTGATCCTTGATCTTCTCAATATCTCGTGGAAATTTCCCTGTTGCACAAAAATTTCCTGTTGCAAATTTTCCTGTGCAAAATTTCCTGTTGCATAAATGTTTACTTTGTAAGTCAACAATGTTATAAAACATTGTTAAATGACACATTTCTCTCTCTCTCTCTCTCTCTCTCTGCCAAACTTTGACAACTAGTTTTAAACATTCACCCACCATCTGTCATACCTCTGAACAGCTGTTAGCATTCGTTACAGACTGCTGTTTCCACAGTAAATGTGAAGCCCCACCTAATTAAATTATTTTTGTTGGACGTCCTAAAATTATGTTTAATTTGTGATTAGATTAATAGAGCAGAAGCTCACTGCAGTAACGACTTAACACTTTATATTGATTTCTATGTAGATTTTTATTATAGATTAACTGATATTTTAAAATAGTGCATTAGAAATAAATCAGTGTCTGGAATCCTCCATATTTTGTATTACCAACATCTTTATTGCAGTTTTTTACTGTTTAGGGAGAGTTAGAGAGGTTTTTTTTTAAATCCAGCACTGGAAAACTACAACTCTTGATTTACTCTTTTGCTTTTTTGAGATGATATTAAATTAGTAGTCCTATTTGGGAACAGCTTATTTTTATAACTCAAAGGTTTCCTAAAGCGGGAAAAACTGGAACGTCTGCAATGATTTGATTTTTCCAGCAATTTGGGGTTTGAGAAGTAAGTTGATACACTGTTAAGTTTGGATGTTTAAATAGATTACCAGTCAGGAAATGCCAAAGCTAAGTTTCCCATGAATTTGTAGTCCAGTCGAGTTAGACTTAACTGTCTAGAATATTAAGGCCTGCGGACCTGCAGAAGCTGAACTACTGGGACCTTCTCAGGGTCCCTGCTAGCCTTGAGCATGAGGTTCAGCAGATATGAAAAACCAGCTGGGTAGTGGGCCAGTGGTATGACCTTTGTGCTCCTTGCCTCCTGGGGCTGGAGACTGAAGTGCATTGCTGCTCACTGTGGGTATAGGGATCTCCCTTTCCACTCTTTCTAACTGGATGGGCAAAAATTTCCGTATCTGTTTCTATAATATGGATAACTAATATATAACTGTAACTAATGCCCAAGTATTAGTGTCAGTAGAAAATTACCACATGACACAAAATTCCTAGGGTAAAGAGAGCTAGAAATAGCATATATCCTGAATATTTTCAAAGTAGTTTTCCTTCATTCTTAATGAAGATAGCAACAAACTTAGCCAGACAAAGAAAGGCTACCGAGTATATGTTCATTCATTAAGCAGCAATAGAAAACGGATACAACCAGAAACAAAGCAAGTATTGTCCACTCTTACCATTTCTATTCAACATTGTATTGGAGGTTCTGGCTAGTGCAGTAAAGCAAGAAAAAGAAATTCAAGGTTATGCAAATAAGAAAGGAAGAAGTAAAACCATTTTCTCACAGAGATAATATTCTTGTATGTAGAAAAGCCTAAGGAATCTACCAAAAAAATGTATTAGAACTAATAGGCAAGTTTAGCAAGACTGCAGGATAAAAGATCAATATGCAAAAATTAACTGTATTTCTACATAGTAGTAAATCATGTGAATGTAACTACAAAATCAGTAGTTTTACAAGTAGTAAATCATGTGAATGTAAAATTAAAGAAATACAATACCACTGAAAAGAATAAAATATTTGGTGACTTGAACAAAAGAAGTTTAGGACTCATACACTGAAAACTACAAATGTTCCTGAAAGAAAGTAAAGAAGGTCACAATAAATGGAGAAAGAGAGAGAGATTGTTGGATTGGAAGACTCAGTATTGTTATGGTGACAATTTTCCCCATATCCACCTGTAGATTCAAGACAACCCTTATCAACATCTCAGCAGAATTTTTTTGTAGAAGTTAACAAGCTGATCCTTAAATTTATATGGAAATGCAAAAACAATTTTGAAAAAAGAAGATCAAAGTTGGAGAACTGATTTCAAAGCTTTTTGCAAAGCTGCTGTAATGCAAAAGCAGAGTATTGGTATAAAGATAGACATAGATCAGTGAAACAGAAGAGTTCAAAAATAAACCTTCCCATTCATGACCCAGTTGATTTTCAGCAAAGGCACCAGGAAATTCGGTGGGAAAAGGATAGTAGTGGTGTTTTTTTTTAAACATGGTGGTATGACTATCCATATGCAAAGAAATTAACTTAGACCCTTACCTCACACCCCACACAAAAAATTTCCACATCATAGATTCATTTTAAGCTTAAAATAATAAAAACTTGTAAAGAAAATGTAGGAGTAAATCTTCATTACCTTGGGTTAGGCCAGGAGTTCTTAGATTCAACAGAAGGGAACTCTTGGGGATGAAGGAACTATTCTAAAACTGAATTGAGATGGTGGTTGTACAACTGTATAAATTTACTCAGCATCTTCAAACTGTACACTTACAGTGGGCAAATTGTGTAGTTTATAAATGATGCACCAATAAAGCTTTCAAAAGTGAAAAATGAGAAGGAATTCCCTTTTACCTTAAAAAAATCTGCTTTACCCTTTTTGTATTATTTTAAGGTCAAGTACTGTTGGAAGTTCCTTCCATGTGCTATAGGTTATAGTGTACTCTGGATCCCATAATGTCTTTGGAACCCATCACTCCGACTATAAACAGCACTTTTCAGCCTCCTGGAGTTGTCCCTGTGTCCTGACACCAGTCCAGCAAAGCCAAACTGCCTGCCCTCAGCAGTGCCCAAAGCCCACCGTGAAGGGGTCATCCTAGCAGATTTCACAGAGTCAGCACACTGACTTCCTCTTCTCAGCAGTTCATGTTAGGGCTAAGAATTTACCGCTTACTGACTTGAGAATGCTAAATTTGCTTTTCTGTCCCAAGAACTGTTTTTATTAACCAGTGCATTGTTGTGCCTCATGAAAGAAGCCCAAATTGACTTTTTTCTAATTTAAAAACACTATGAGGGACGCCTGGGTGGCTCAGTTGATTAAGCCGCTGCCTTTGGCTCGGGTCGTGATCCCAGGGTCTTCGGATCGGGTCCCACATCGGGCTCCTTGCTCAGCGGGAAGTCTGCTTCTCCTTCTGCCTCTGCCTGCCACTCTGCCTGCTTGTGCTCTCTCTCTATATGACTGATAAATAAATAAAATCTTTTAAAAAAATAAAAACACTATGAATTACATAATTTTATCTATTTTTTCAATAAGGGGGTTACCTTCTCAGAGCAACGTGTTTCAGCTATTCATTTCTTTTACATGCAAATACATATTTGTCATTTCCCAAAGTTCACAGCTTTTTAACAGATATGACCTAATACCAATATTTTTGTCTTTTTACTGTGGTAAAATATACCTGACATAAACATACCATGGTAACCATTTTCAGCGTACGATTCGGTGACATTAAGTACGTTCACAATGTTGCGCAACCATCGCAACCATCCATCTCCAGAACTCCTTCCAGCTTCCGCAACTGAAACCCCCGTACCTATGAAACAACAACCCACCAGTTCCTTCTCTCCCCAGCCCCTGCTGACTACCACTCTACTTTCAGCCTCAGTGACTCTGACTAGCGTAGATACCTCATGTAAGTGGAATCCTACCGCATTTGTTCTTCGATGACTGCCTGGCTTATTTCACCTCATCTAGTATCCTCAGTGTTCATTCATGCTGTAGCATGTGTCACTCTCTCCTTCCTTTTCAAGGCTCGAAACTGTTCCCTTGTAGGTATATACCACATTTGGTTTATCCATTCATCCAATATGAATGCTTTTTGATAGACCATTGTATAACAGAGAAGACCAAATTCTGAAAACTAAGGCTGTCCAGTAGTAGGGAATCCAGCCTTCATTCCATCCCCTGGGCAGTTGCTCTCTGTGGGGCACCAAGTTAGCTCCTGTGTTCTACATCTTTGTGAAAGGAATGTGTGATTTTCACTGAAACTATGATTAACCGTAGGAGTCTCTCTGGTTCCCTTATTTGTTCAGACACATTACTTCTTAAAACAGGGACTGGAATTTACTCTGAAATACCAAGAGTAATGAATCAGCTTGTCCCTGGTCCCAGTGTTGGCCGCTGAGTGCCCCTCTCTTTTTATGGCACCACAGTCAACTTTACCAGAAGGCAGAGGAATGTTCAAAAAGCCATCACAGTGCAACAAGGCCTGATTCTTCTTCATGCTGTTCTCAAGGAAGGGAGGAGTTTTCCCTCAGAAAGGAATGTGACATGCTCACTTGAAGAGTATTTGATGGGGTTGGCTTGCAGCATTCCTAATCCAAGAACATAGCTGCTTTCTCCTCTTTGTGGCCGATCTAACACTGTCTCATTAAAACTTCTGCCAAACTCTTTTGTTCTCTTTTAATTTGCCACAGTAGAAATCCATTTTTGCAGGGCGCCTGGGTGGCTCAGTCGGTTAAGCATCTGCCTTGGGCTCAGGTCATGATCCTGGAGTCCTGGGATCAAGCCCCACGTAGGGCTCCCTGCTCTGTGGGGAGTCTGCTTCTCCCTCTGCCCCTCCCCTCTTCTCATGCTCTTGCTCTCAAATAAATCTTTTAAAAATAAATTTAAAAAAATTTTTTTAAGAAATGAGGCTTCAACATTTCTTTAATGTTAGTGTTTTAATGGAAAGGAAATTCATATCCTAGTGAAATTTCTCATAGGTAGGCAGACACTTGTATCTGGTATTAAAAAGTTCCATATTTCAGAAAACTTGAGTAAAAGCAGAATAAAGCCACCTGCATCATCTAACTAGTGGTGTTTCCTTATGCTTTCTTTTGCTTGCTCAAGAATAGGCATTATGGGGGCACCTGGGTGGCTCAGTGGGTTAAAGCCTCTGCCTTCAGCTCGGGTCATGATCCCAGGGTCCTGGGATCGAGCCCCGCATCGGGCTCTCTGCTCAGCGGGGAGCCTGCTTCCCCCTCTCTCTCTGCCTGCCTGTCTGCCTACTTGTGATCTCTCTCTCTCTGTCAAATAAATAAATAAAATCTTTAAAAAAAAAAAAGAATAGCCATTATGATTTGTTTCTTACAAATCTTAATTTTAGAGTTAATTGCCAACTGAAAAAGGCCGACAGAACAGTCATGTTAGGTCATCTGAGGCCACTGCTTGAGTTTCTCAGAAAGAGCTGTCAGCTGCCCAGAATCTTCCACAGTGGCCTATATTGTTAGGCCACCGAAGGGATGGTCTTTTTAGACGGAACTAGGAGGTCAAGCAAGTCTTAATTTCTTGGTTTCAAAAATAAATCTCCATAAGTACGATGTTCTAATGGGCAGGAAACAAAAGCAGCTCTGTACACAGACAACTAAAACCTAAACCAAACGAGGGCCTCCTTTGGGGTACTTTCACTGTCAAAATCCACAGTATTTTGCATCCCTCTGAAGAACTCAAATTGGCCCAGGTGAACTGATTGTTCAGTTTCCTTTTTTGCTGTCAGAGGAAAACTTTCATAATTGATTTAGTTACAGTAGCATATGACTAAGCCAGCTGGGCCCCTTCTTAAGAGTTCAGGTAAGGGTATATACCCCATCGTGATTTTCTAAAGCTTGATTTAAGCTAGGATTTCACTACCAGACCGTTAGGCTAACGTTTTCCTGGAACATCTAACTCAAGGGCTCCCGGGACCATTCTTACTGGGCACAAAATCAAATACGTATTTCTAACTTTACCCAAAATAACCTGGGCCATAGCAATGGTGGGCAGCCCTGAACCTTTCTCCAGGGTAAATCTAACTTCCAGGGGCGCCTGGGTGGCTCAGTCATTAAGCATCTGCCTTTGGCTCAGGTCATGATCCCGGAGTCTTGGGATCGAGCCCCTCATCAGGGGGAGCTCAGTGGGAAGCCTGCTTCTCCCTCTCCCACTCCCCCCGCTTGTATTCCCTCTCTCGCTAAGTCTCTATCAAATAAATAAGTCCTTTAAAAAAATAAAATTTATAAAATTTAGCTATTTACATGTTTTCTGACTTTTCAGAGGGAAAGTCAGCACAAAATAGAAATTGTGAAGGATAGCGCGCAAATGAAATGGAAGTGTATTCTTCAAATGAATGGAGTGTATTATCTCCACACAAATGGAGATTCATCTGTGAAACTAATCTTTGAGGGCTTCCTTCAACTATTTTTTAAAAATTAAATTGATTTTTAGAAGTTTTATGGAATATTAATTCTTAGGAAAAACGATTTTCAGTGCAGAGAGGAAAGGTATTTTTTAATCCCATAAAAGAAAAATGCCCTGGGTGATTTTAATTTCTTTTTGTAAATCATAATATCTCAATGCGTAATCATTCTTAGATTTGTGAGCAGGATAGGTTATAGAAGTTCATTGCAAAGTTTCATTGGAGCTTAAATTTTTGAAAATCCCATTTTATATTTTTTATCTTACGTTAGTCATCATACAGTACATCATTAGTTTTTTTTTTTTTTTTTTTTTTTTTAATTTTTTTTTTTAGGATTTTATTTATTTATTTGACAGAGAGAGATCACAAGCAGATGAAGAGGAAGGCAGAGAGAGAGGAGGAAGCAGGCTCCCTGCTGAGCAGAGAGCCCGATGCGGGGCTCGATCCCAGGACCCTGGGATCATGACCTGAGCCGAAGGCAAAGGCTTTAACCCACTGAGCCACCCAGGTGCCCCACATCATTAGTTTTTGATGTGGTGTTCCAAGATTCATTGTTTGCGTATAACACCCAGTGCTCCATGCAGTACATGCCCTCCTTAATATCCATCACCAGGCTCACCCATCCCTCCTCCCCCCCCCAAAACCTTCAGTTTGTTTCCCAGAGTCCACAGTCTCTCGTGATTCGTCTCCCCCTCTGATTTCCCCCACTTCATTTCTCCCTTCCTTCTCCTAATGTCCTCCATGCTATTCCTCATGTTCCACAAATAAGTGAAAACATATGATAATTGACTTTCTCTACTTGACTTATTTCACTCAGCATAATCTCCTGCAGTTCCACCCATGTTGATGCAAAAGTTGGGTATTCGTCCTTTCTGATGGCTGCGTAATATTCCATTGTATATATGGACCACATCATCTTCTTTTTTTTTTTTTTTAAGGACTACATCTTCTTTATCCATTCATCTGTTGAAGGGCATCTTGGCTCTTTCCACAGTTGAGCTATTGTGGACATTGCTGCTGTGAACATTGGGGTGCATGTGGCCCTTCTTTTCACTGCATCTCTATCTTTGGGGTAAATACCCAGTGGTACAGTTGCTGGGTCATAGGCTAGCCCTATTTTTAACTTTTTGAGGAACCTCCACACTTTTCCAAAGTGGCTGTACCACCTTGCATTCCCACCAACAATGACAGTGTAAGAGGGTTCCCCTTTCTCCACAACATCTCCAACATTTGTTGTCTCTTGCCTTGTCAGTTTTTGCCATTCTAACTGGTGTAAGGTGGTATCTCAATGTGGTTTTGATTTGAATTCCCCTGATGGCTAATGATGATGAACATTTATTCATGTGTCTGTTAGTCATTTGTATGTCTTCTTGGGAGAAGTGTCCGTATCTTCTGCCCATTTTTTGACTTAATTATTTGGTTTTTGGGTGTTGAGTTTGAGAAGTTCTTTATAGATAGTGGATATCATTCCTTTATCTGTAGTGTCATTTGCAAATATGTTCTCCCATTCTGTGGGTTATATCTTTTTTTGTTGACTGTTTCCTTTGTTGTCCAGAAGCTTTTTATCTTGATGAAGTCCGAGGAGTTCATTTTCACTTTTGTTTCCCTTGCCTTTGGAGATGTGTCTTGAAAGAAGTTTCTGTAGCTGATGTTGAAGAGGTTACTGCCTATGTTCTCCTATGTTTTAGGACTTTGATGGATTCCTGTCTCACATTGAGGTCTTTCATCCATTTAGAGCTTATCTTTGTGTATGGTGTAAGCGAATGGTTGAGTTTCATTCTTCTGTATATAGCTGTCCAATTTTCCCAGCACCATTTATTGAAGAGATAATCTTGTTTCCATTGGATATTTTTTCCTGCTTTGTCAAAGATTAGTTGACCATAGAGTTGAGGGTCCATCCATATTTGGGATCTCTATTCTGTTCCACTGATCTATGTGTCTGTTTTTGTGCCAGTACCATGCTGTTTTGGTGATCACAGCTTTGTCATATAGCTTGAAATCAGGCAACATGGTGCCCCCAGCTTCGTTTTTCGTAGTAAATCACCTTTCCCTCACAGTTTGCCAGATTTCAAACGTATTTTTAAAAAATACTGTTGGAGGGCGCCTGGGTGGCTCAGTGGGTTAAGCCTCTGCCTTCAGCTCAGGTCATGATCTCAGGGTCCTGGGATCGAGTCCCACATCGGGCTCTCTGCTCGGCAGGGAGCCTGCTTCCTCCTCTCTCTCTCTGCCGACTTGTGATCTCTCTCTGTCAAATAAATAAATAAAATCTTTAAAAAAATACTGTTGGATATCAACAGCTGACCCCAGGTTCACCAAAAAGAAGTGACACATTGAAGCTTGTTTCTAATCACTGAGCTTCTTCAGATAACTCAGAAACTGTACAGAAAGTTCTATTTTAAGTAAGATGCCCTGTTTCCAGGACAAGTCATTCCCATTATTGTTATGCAGTGTAAATCCGTGAACAGCATTATCATCTGTTGTACCAGGATCGCAGACACACTTCATTACATACTTTTCAGCTAAATATTTGACTCTTAAAAACTTGAATTCCTTTCCAGTAGGGAGCTTGTTCAATCTCTTTGAAGGAAGTGGTAAGAGGGTAGTTGCTCATGAACTTGAGTGGAGTTCCCTACAACTCTACAAAGGCATTCATTATTTGGCCCATGTCTGCAGTCTCGTTGCAAAAGTTATCATCTTATCTCAGCCAATATGCATTCTGGTCCTGAGATTTGGTTTCCTCTGTGCTGAAGTTAGTGGGACATACAACCCAGTGAGAGTAACTTTATGGTTGTCTGCCAACCATTCCATTTTAAATGTTGATCTTGCCGAATGCTTCATATAAACCGGGTGCAAAACAAAGGCTTCTGTTTAAGGGCTAGAAACCAGAAGAGCATGAGATATGATGGAACATGGTTTTAAAAAAAAAGGAAACTTGATTTAGTGTGTTGGATGTGAATAAAAAGTGACATCTTAACAGATTTCATCTTTATGTTTGGAAGTACACTCTCAGGAGAGTTGAATTTAATATTACCACCAACTTTAGTCTGCTCTGTTTAAAATAGCCCATCTCCAATATAGAATTGTGGCCTCCTAACAGAACTGTGCTTCTATTTCTTAAGACAGAAAGATTAAGCGTGTGCACATAGCTGTGTGTGGCTATATCTGACCCAGCGCCAGAGAGGAGCAGAGAGCGGTGTGTCTGAGACAGCATCCAGCAGTCTGTTCCCCTTACAGCTGTCCACATTTCCTCGTTCTGCTGTGTGTGTGTGTGTGTGTGTGTTTTAATAAAAAGTGCTGAAGTTAGGGAACCTTAACTTCATTGGAAAGAGAGAACAGTAACAGATTCATTCTTGTTTTCTCTCTAGGGATAATTTTTTTTCTAAAGATTTTATTTATTGAGCAAGAGAGCAAGCATGAACAGGGCGAGGGACAGAGGGACAGGGAGAAGCAGGCCCCCCGCTGAGCAGCGATTCCCAGGCCCCTCTCTAGGGATAAATTATTAACATTCTTCCCTCCCTCTGCCTCATCTTCTATACCTCAGCCTTACAAATACACTGAATACCTTTAAACTGAGGGTTACCAGAGGGGAGGCAGGCAGGGGAATGGGGTAAATAGGGGATGGGATTGAGGCGGGCACTCGTGATGAGCTCTGGGTGATGTGTGGAAGTGTTGGGTCACAGTGGTACACCTGGAACTCATATAACACTGTAAGTTAACTGGAAGTAAGAACTTAGGAGGCGCCTGGATGGCTCAGTTGGTTAAGCATCCGAGTCCTGAGTTCGGCTCAGGTCATGATCTCAGAGTCATGAGATCGAGCCCCGCATCAGGCGCCACACTAAATGTGGAGGCTGCCAAAGATTCCCTATCTCCCTCTTCACATCCTCCCCCACCCCCACCCCACCACACTCACTATCTCTGAAAAAAAAAAAAAAAAAAAAATGAAACAAAGTTCAAAAACCAATACACTTGATATCTTCAAATAGCAGGAAAGCAAATAGCAGAAAGAAATATATTTTACCATTTCAGTCCACCATGAACTTAAGCTTCTCGAGCCAGGGATTGGCAAACTATGGTGCTCAGGCCAAATCCAGCCAGCCACCTATTTTTGGAAATAAAGTTTTATTGGAACACCGCCATGTCCTTTCACTTATGGGTTGTTAATGGCTGCCTTTGCATACACGGCAAGGCTGAGTGGCTGACAGACTCCTTACTGCCACAAAGCCTGAGATATTTATCACCAGGAAATGAATAGAATTCTAGCATTCTTTAACAGGGCAAGATTTGCAGTTGATTGACTAAAATCTTCCAAATCATATTTAGTATATTCTTTTTCCTACAACCTGTAAGTAGCATTCTCTACAGTTCTCTCCCCAAATATTTGCTGAAGGTTGTCTCCCTGGCAGAAGACTTTGTATGTTCCTGAATTCTGATATAAAGCAAGGAAGTCTGGTATGAGAGAAAGGATGGCACATCAGGAGTTCACGGTCTAGTCGCTGCTGTTCTGGCTATAGAACCTTGAGCGTGACACTTAACCTCACTGGACCTCTGCTTCCTCCTTAAAATGGAGGAGGTGAAGAAGCAAATTACCTTTTAAAAAGTGGAGGAGCTGAACCATATTTGATGAAGTAAATCAGCCTTGAAACACACCCAAAAGAAATATGGTCAAAATAGATTTCTTAATTTTGAGGGAAAGTTTTAACTATGCAGGAAGGACCAAAGATAAATGATACCTGGTTCCTAAAGAAACAAGCTAAGAAAGTATTCCCAGTCTGTTTATTTTTAGGTCACTCTGAAATTTTTCTTGAAATATCTATTTCCAGTTCCTCTGCACCAGCTCAAATATGCCTTTCTTTTTTAAAGAAACATGTATTAAGCATCTCTAGTGTACTCAGCCCCATGTGAGGCGCTGTTACTGAATGTCAGGGAACTCAAGAGTCTGGTCGTGGAAAAGAGAAAACAGCCCTTAAAAAGCATGTTCCAGAATCCTTTCCCTCGGGCAGCTAGGGTCCTCTTGGCTATCGATGCGCTTGATGTGGCAGTCGTCAGATGCTGGCTTTGTCCTGGGTTCTGCATCATCAGTGGACTCTGGAGCAGGCCTCAGCAGCACCCTCTCAGCTCCTGCACCCAGGCATTACCCCACAGCTAATTATTTCTGGATCCCTTTGCTCCATGCAGGCAGCCCTCTTGGACAGGGCTCCATCAAGATGGCTGCAGCCGGATCACACTCTGAGGCAGCTCCTTGACTCATGGGAAACACACACATTCACTGCAGGTGTGGGGTGCCCTACCGCCAGACTCACCCTGCTGGCAAGGGCTGCCCCGGGTGGCCTCCGGCCAGGAGAGAGGCAGGCATCAATATATTTTTACTCGGGACCACAAACATCACCTGTCAAGCCGCCCCAAGGACTCTCTCTCACAGTACCCCTGGTACACTGCGATGGGCCTCATAAGTCACTGCCACTCGGCAAGCATCCCTCCAGAGAGTGAGATAACGAGCTCTGGTTACTGGCACCTCCATTTTCTGGGTGTGGTTCTCGTGGAGCACCGACCACCCTTCACTGGCATGAGGAAAAAGGCAACTCCCTCTGCCCTCCTACCCAGGAGGAAGGAAGGGGAGATCAAATACTTGGTCTCCTCATCCTGTGACTCCGACAGACGCCAGACTTCTGCCTCTGTAGGCAGAACGGGGCATGCGGGTGAGTACGGAAGGGCCGTTTTGGCTGCCTTCCAGCAAGCCCTAGAAGGACGGTCTGGCAGCTTTTTAGCAGGCTCAGTGCTACTTCCTTCCTATAGGCCTTAGCTCTGGGCTCCAGCTGAAGGTACAAGAGGTACAGAGGAAGTCCCAAATCATATCATTCTAGATGGTCTTTATACATGCTGCAGCCTGCCTTTGTTCTCAAAACCCAGCCACGTCTCACCACCTAGACTTGGACTTTGAATCCCTAAGAACGAGAACTTGAAAAGCTACATATTTCTCGGACTACTGTTTTAAAACACTAAAGTTACATTGCATTAAAGCATTCCTCCATGGAGGACTTTTTCTTTACCTGCTTTGCCACATTTCTAAATGGTTTGTATTTGGGCGCCTGGATGGCTCAGTGGGTTAAGCCTCTGCCTCCAGCTCAGGTCATGATCCCAGGGTCCTGGGATCGAGCCCCACATCAGGCTCTCTGCTCAGCGGGGAGCCTGCTTCCCCCCGCATCTCTCTCTGCCTGCATCTCTGCCTGCTTGTGATATCTGTCAAATAAATAAATAAAATCTTTTAAAAATAAATAAATAAATAAATAAATGGTTTGTATTTGTTGTGGATATCGCTAAAATATTTTGAGTCCCAAAGGCAAAAACCCAGTCCCAGAAAGTGAAGAGGAGAAATGAAGGTTGGCATCTTATGCATGCATATCCAGATAGTCTCCAACTTGGGGCTCACTCAACTGAGATCCCTTCCAGTTGATAGCGCTGGGAACCATACTACTCTCAGGTTCTCAACAGGATCCAGCTGACACAGGTTTCTGGGCTTTTGGCTCTATGTGTCCTTGGAATCTGGGAGTTTTTTGAGGACAAGACTGTCCTCTTTTTCATTTTCATAACCCCAGTAAAGAGAACTGCACTGCCTAGTACATAGTAGGAGCTCAGTTGGTGGATGGATGGGTAGATGGAGGAGACAACAAGGACTCACTTCTGATGGTGACAAAGTGAGCCCCGTCTCTCCCTGCCCCTTCCTGCCATGGTTCTTACTCGCCCTTCTGCTTCAAGAGCAGCCAGTTGAGAATCACCATCTGTTCTTAGCTATCCATTGTGTCCAGTAACTGCTGGAACTGCTCCAGTCCCGGGATCTCCTAGGAGCTGGAGGGACAGCTCAGTGCCCCCACCTCAGACAGAAGACCCCCTCTTTTAATTCCTTCCTCTGCTTCTGCCTTGATGAGAAGCACCCAACCTCTCCCTCATTCCACCACTAGTCCCACTGCACTTTGGGCGAATATGTGATGAACTGAATCAGGCCAGACCAAAGGAACAGAGGAAAATTTGGTCTGAGCACTTTTTTGGAAGCAGGGCCCTAAAAAATGTTGAAACTCCGGGCATCCGTATGTCACCTGTGAAGAGGCTATAAACCTAGAACAGTGGTTCTCGCTTTACTACCCTGTGCCTCAGTTTCCTCATCTGTAAAGTGGGAATAATAAAGGGTATCGACCTGATAGGTTTGCCTGAGGTTAAACGAGGGAATATGTATTAAGAATTTTCACTAATAACTAACATCTAGTAAGTGTTCAATAAAAGTAGTAATTCTTGTTGTTGGTATGACTACTGTTACTCTCTGGAGTTAGCACTTTGTGGGCGCCTCGGTGGCTCAGTCGGTTAAGCGTCTGCCTTCGGCTCAGGTCATGATCTCAGGATCCTGGGATTGGGCCCTGCTTCGGGCTCTCTGCTCAGTGGGGAGTCTGCTTCTCCCTCTCACTCTCCCTCTATGCTCTCTCTCTTTCTCTCTCAAATAAATAAAATCTTCTAAAAATCATAAGGAAGAGAAAATACATTTAGAGTACTGTACTGTTTTTATTAGGGGGGAAAACGCAGTAAGTTGACCTGTGCAGTTCAGACCCGTGCTGTTCAAGGGTCAACTGTATAATATTTTAAACAGCATTTTACTAGCCTACTTACAGTGTTCATTTAATCTCTCATTTACAGTGTTCATTTAATCTCTCATTTAGTAGTACTTTCTCAAGGCCCTCATTTAAAAATGGTCACTGCTTTATCTTCATATTGTCCTCATTGGTCATCTTTGTAATTAATTTATGTATTCATAAGGCATTTTTATGTATGGTGTGGCCCAAACAAATCATAAGGCTTTATCTTGCATCTGTATAAAGAAATCTAACTGTAACCTGAAGGATGTATACAGTCAGTATTTGACCTGTACACGAGCATTGTGGTACACAGGAGGAGGGAAAAAAGAACTAAACAGGGTCGCCTGGGTGGCTCAGTGGGTTAAGCCTCTGCCTTCGGCTCGGGTTGTAATCCCAGGGTCCTGGGATCAAGCGCGCATCTGGCTCTCTGCTCAGCGGGGAGTCTGCTTCCCCCTCTCTTTCTGCCTGCCTCTCTGCCTACTTGTGATCTCTGTGAGGTAAATAAATAAAATCTTAAAAAAAAAAAAGAACTAAACAAAAACCAAGCAGGGAAAAAAAACCACCTATTTTAGAGAAGTTGGGAAATAGACATTTTGCAGACTGGCCAAAATCCATTTTAATTTTTCACTTTTCAAAGCAGACTATCAAATGAGCCATTTTGTTTGAGGTAGAAATTAGTATTTTAATTGCATTTCCACCCTACAGAGATTTTTCTTTAAGGAATTGATTGTCTTCAGAAAGTCAAAGTTAGGATCAGTTAGATTTGTGGCATTTTTGAAATATATTTAGATTCTTCTCAGTGTCTTCTCATGCTCTGTGAATTTGCAAATTCAAAAGGAAAAAGTTCATGTCCTTGACTTCCTGCTGAAGGATGCCAGCACTGATACTGTTAATAAACAACCCTAGTAAAACAAGCATAAACCTTTTGTGAGAACATTCCTTCCTAGAAGGAGTTGGTTTGCCCTTTCCCAAGATTTCAATTTCGGTGAAAATTTTTTCAGACATGTCTTGGCCAGAAAGCGTTCTTTCGTTTTGCTCTATATCCATGTTAGTGAGTGTTGCTTCTACCAGAGGCAACAAAATATTGCAGTTCTGAAGTAGTGATCGATTTTAAGTGAGAAAGGAAACTGCCACATTGACAGAATCTTGGACCATCTATTTGAAGATGATTTTCTAAAACAATACACGTAAGACTCCTCTTGCAACAAGTTACGCTGAATGAGTAAGAGATTATTAATGGAAGGAGACCCTGAAATCATCAGCAAGCGTTTGTCAGAGGAAGATTTTGTTTAGTGAAATAGTAAGTAGGCAGCTCTGTACTTTTAGCAAAGAATTAGGAGTGTTGATTGGATTTTCTTCTTTGCTTTTAGCTGTATGACAAAATTAACACAAAATCTTCGCCACAAATCAGGAATCCTCCGAGTGATGCAGTACAGAGAGCCAAAGAGGTAAGTGATATATTTTATAAATGTATCTGGGAGTCATATTTGCTACCTTTATTGAAAACATTTCCGCTGCACAGTAAAGAGGTGGTTTTCTTGGAGTCACAGTAGACCATACAGTCAGATTTAGTATTTCTAAGTTTATCACTGAACATTTTACATACAGGAAAGAAAGAAAAGCCTCAGGGACAACAATGCCTTGATTTCTAGTTCTGGTTCTGCTCTATAAACTTGAACATGTTAATATATCAATTGTACTTCTCTTTTTTTTTCAGTAAGTTATTTTACTGCGCATGGTTGGAAATAGGCTCTGAAAATTTGAGTTGCTTCTTTAAGACAGTAGTGTTTGGAAATTAAATATCTATAACAATTAAGTATACTGAGTTCAGAGAGAAGTCATTTTATAAATTATCAGCTAGTGTACATGGCTGTACCTGTTACCAACTTTTTTTTAATGTTTTTAAATGTTTAAGTGTTTTTTAAAGTAAAGATTACTTTAATACCTAACGTGGGGCTCAAACTCACAAGCCCGAGATCAAGAATCACAGGCTGTGCTGACTGAGCCAGCCGGGCACCCTGATTTTTTTATTATAGAAATATGATATTGCAAAAAGTTTGGATAAGTAAAAATCCATCCATAACCCCAGCACCCTAACACAGTAATTTTCATTTCTGTGTATACACTTCCTGTCACTATCATTTGCATATAAATTTTATCTTTTTGCATATACATTTCATGTAGCTGCAATCAAAATACATCTTTTCTTACCTGACATTATATAATCATTTTTCCAGTGTTTATACTTGGTCTTCATAAATATAAATTCTAATGAAGGGGTAAGTCTTTGTTATTACTAAATTATAATGAATTAGCAAGTCCTCCATAATTAGACGTGTACTTTTTTTCTTTCACTTTTTGATGTTATAAAAGTCCGTATGCAAATTAACATTTCCCTTTGAAAGCAGTTTTTATACAGTGAGACTACTAAGTGAAAAGAGTATGAAAAACAGAATTCCTTCCCTACCAGATTTTAAACACCCATGCCTGCACTAGAGAGCCTTGCATATTCACTGAGAAACAAGACCAGCCGTGCTGCTGGACCTGCCCATGCGGTCAAGGGCGCCAGCCAGGGGCCGTTCTCTCTGACTTAGGGGACCACACCTTGATGTTTAAAAGTACAGACCTTAAAAAAAAAAATAAAATAAAATAAAAGTACAGACCTTGAGAGAAGCAGGGACCAGAGAGAACACATGATTTCATCCTTTCATTTCACTGGTAGAGACACTCAAAGCATAAAATATACTGAGGAGACTTTGCTTATGATCTTCCTTACACAATATGAATTAACCGCATAACCAGCACTTGTTAAGGGTTCTTTTAGATAAGAAAGAAACTTGTAGTGTTTGGTCTTTTTCCTTCTTCCCTGAGGAGGTGATTGAGTAGCACTTAGGTATACCTGCAAGATCTAAAGGACCTCTTAATGCTCCGTCTTGCCCCAGTATTCAGATTCTCCAAGATGGGGGCACCTGAGTGGCTCAGTGGGTTAAAGCCTCTGCCTTCGGCTCAGGTCATGATCCCAGGGTCCTGGGATCAAGCCCCGAATCGGGCTCTCTGCCCAGCAGGGAGCCTGCTTCCACCTCTCTCTCTATCTGCCTGCCTCTCTGCCTACTTGTGATCGCTGCCTGTCAAGTAAATAAATAAAATCTTTAAAAAAAAAAAAGATTCTCCAAGATGATGCGAGAGATTACTCTGGGTGGATGACTTGTGTGCCCCTGACATCCAGCCCTCCTGAAGCCATCTTTGATTGGCTCAACTTTAGGAGTGCAATATGTATAACTACTCTGTGAGTCCAACCATCTAAGGTTAGAAGAACTGCAGTAGTGTGTTTACGCTGGGGTGGGGGGGCGGGCAGGACAACAGAGGCTTTTCCCTGGTCTCCTGTCACATACTCAAATTTTAAATGGAGAAACTCCATCCTGATGGTAACGGATAACTTTTAGAGTGGAAGGAGAAGTTTTCAGTGGTTTGGGGTTTGGGGTTTGGGGTTTTAACTATTCCCTTGGATTCCCTGGCAGTGAACGCTAGGAAGTGTTGGCAGAGGCGTGGTTTCCGCTATGTGAGGAGATGTGTGCGGAGAACAGCACGGACTCTGCCAGGCTGCAGGAAAATTACTAAAGTGTTTCTTTTCTTTAAATGGTTCTTTATGTGAGCCTGTGTCATTTTAATCTTTCTAAAAGGAATCGACTGTTTTGTTAATGTAAAAAAAGCTGTTCTTAACTTTTATTACAGATTCATTTTGATAGTGAGTTTGGAAAAAGATTTGTAAAGATATTTGCCCATTAAGTTAGTTAAGTGACTTATACCTGTAGTAAATATGTATTGTGGACTTGTCATTTTGTTTTGTATTTTTCAATAACCTTTTGGGTTATAGTTGGGTAATTGAGTCAGAGAAATTATAGCAATTTCTTTTATTTTTTTTATTACCATCAATAGTGTTCTTTCATATTGATAACCTTTAATAAAGTGATGAATTTTTTCCAAAGTAATTGTTTCGCCTGCTGTTAAAAAAAATCTATTCATAATTTCTAATTTAAAAGAATTCTCTATTTTCTAAAGCTGGCGTCCTGTTTATACTGTTCTACATCTTGCTTATTTTTTAGGTATTGGAAGAAATTTCATGTTACCCTGAGAATAATGATGCAAAGGAACTAAAGCGTATTTTAACACAACCTCATTTCATGGTAAGTACCGATTAAACTTCTCTAGAACTAAAACCTCATTTTCAAAAAAAGTTTTTAATAATCCTCCTAAAATGTGGCTGTCTTTGTCAGATATGGCTTTACTTATATAATATCAGACTGTTAAGAGTACAGTACCAGGTAATACCAAATACATCAAGATCCTTTTTGTTTACTTTGTGTCATAGTTGTAAAGATGCTATCCCTATGGTCATCACACAAGGGATTTGCCTCCTGCTAGGATAGTTCTTAAGTCACTGGAACTGTGTATGGTATTTAAACCACAAAGAACTCAAACTAGAGACGGGTTTCACTTGAAAAGATCCCAGGTGGGCTCTTTTTCACCTCTGATCCCAGGTGGTTTAGTGGAGGAATTCCATCACTTGACGATGCAGAACTCTTACAGTCTCTTCACTCATTTCTACTGTATGGAAACCGGGGACAGCACCTGTAGTTAGCCAGTTACAATGCTAAATGGTTAAACAGAACTCAAAACAGATGAGATGCCTTTCTGTGAAAGAAGGTCCAGATGTGTCTACTGAGCTGCAGTTCAAAAGCATGATTACAAGTGGAAATTTATGTTAAATATAACATTTTTTATTATGTTCAGTTAGCCACTGTATAGTACCTCATTAGTTTTTGAATATACCATTTTTAAAACATTAGCCACCAGGGGTGCCTGGGTGGCTCAGTTGATTAAGCATCCAACTCTTGATTTCAGCTCAGGTCATGATGTCAGGGTCACAAGATGGAACCCTGTGTCAGGCTCCATGCTCAATAGGGAGTCTGCTTGAGATTCTCTCTCCCCCTCTCCCCCTCCACCCCACTCATGCTCTCTCTCTCTATCCCTCTCTCTCAAATAAATAAAGGTTTTTTTTAAGATTTTATTTATTTATCTGACAGACAGAGATCACAAGTAGGCAGGGAGAGAGGAGGGGAAGCAGACTCCCTGCTGAGCAGAGAGCCCGATGCGGGGCTCGATCCCAGGATCCTGGGATCATGACCTGAGCCGAAGGCAGAGGCTTTAACCCACTGAGCCACCCAGGCACCCCAATAAATAAAATCTTTAAAAAAAAAAAAAGCTAGGCAAGGTTGGCAGAGGCCAGACCAAGTCAGGTCTTCTAGGCTGTGACAAGGAGTCTGGATTTTCTCCTGATCGCAGTCAGGCAACACTGAGTGACTGTGAACAGGAAAATATGATCAGATCTGTGCTTGAAAGATCCCTGGGGCTGGTGTGCAGAGAATGGTTTCTGGTGGGGATGAGAATTAAAAGAGGCTGTGGTGAGAGGTGGTAGAGGCTTGCAAAAGGCTGGAGCTGGTGGGAAATGGGCAGGCTGCGATGCAACATGGAGATGGTTGGACACAACAGGACTTGCTGATGGCTGGGATGTGAGGGAGTGTGGCTAAGCCCATTTTACAATCCAGAGAGGAAACTGCCCTAGAAAGGTAATGAGACTTGCTAGAGGTCACTCACCTAGTAAGTGGTCTTGCTGCGGTTCAAAACCTAGATCTTGTGGGCTCCAAAGCCTGTGCTCCTAAAAGTTGGTTGACCTGTCATGAGGGTCCATTTTCCTATAAACTTGAGCTCACTGGTCGTTCCCAAATAAGCATATGTTTAAATAACATCCCATGTGGAAAATACACTTCTGAGCTATATATACTATGTTAAATAAGCTTTTAAGTGCTGGAGCTTTTATCGTATAAGCATTTTAAAGTCATGATTTCAAAATCTTGGTATTTTTAAAGAAATATTAATAGCTTAAAGGGAAATATTGTAATGCTTATGTTTTTATTATACTGAGGTTTGGGGGTTATTCTTAGCATAGTTATCATTTCACACTTACTGCCTCAATTATCTGACTTTTTCTTTGCTTTCTGATCATTAAAACATGAAGGTTTAATATTGAATTACCTGACACTTAAAATATAGATAGTTGTGAATATTAAAGTAATTAAAGAATAAAAAGGAATAGGTTTGAATTATTTTTTTAAAGTCTGTATTCTAGGGGCATGTGGGTGGCTCAGTCATTAAGTGTCTGCCTTCGGCTCAGGTCATGATCCCAGGGTCCTGGGATGGAGTCCTGCATCAGGCTCCTTCTCAGCAGGAAGCTGCCTTCTTCCTCTCCCACTCCCCCTGCTTGTGTTCCCTCTCTCGGTGTCTCTCTGTCAAATAAATAAATTAAATCTTTTTTTAAAAGTCTGTATTCTATCTTTAGAGGTCATGACAAAAAATTATCACACTAATCCCTTTTTCAATTATTCCTTTTGAAAGACTTTTTTTTACAGAAGAATAAATAGATCCTTTGCTTATTGCAGTTGTAAAATATAAAACATTATAAAGACAAATATTAATAGAAGAGAAAGTTAATAAAGTTAATGCTTTTTTCCTTTAAGAAGTAAGATCTAGGGGCGCCTGGCTGGCTCAGTCAGTAGAGCATGTAGTTCTTGATCTTAGGGTCATGAGTTCAAGCCCCACACTGGGCATAGAGCCTACTTAATTAAAAAAATAAAAATGAAAGAAAGTATCTGGAACAGAAGATTTTAAAAGCAAATCTGTATCCTACTTTCTCAAAAAAAAATAAGATGGTTAAAATCACCTTAGATTATGATGCTATTCTTATTATTTAGTGGCCCATTGTACGATTGATAATTAAGAAGCCAGAGGAGCCACTTTTCAACCATAAAATTCATATTTTTCCTGCTTATTTTAAAGTAATCAGATATTTTTTCACTGTAGTCTCAAGTTAATTGTCTTGTCCATGTCCTTTCTAGAGTACAAAAAGTGAAAGTATTTCTTTCCTATTACATGATTCTTATGTAATTAAAACTAATAGCTATTTCAGCTTATTACCAATTGCTCAATTATACCTCATAACATATTCGGAGAAAAATATCGAGACTTAGATTTTTCCAATTTTTTATTCTGCATATTCTTTTTCCTTTTTTTAGATTTTATCTGCTTATTTTGGAGAGAGAGCATGCACATGCACGTGCTTGCGGGGGGGAGGGACAGAGGAAGAGGGGAGAATGAATCCTCAAGCAGATTCCCCGCCCAGCTGAGCAGGGAGCCGTTAAGGAGCTCCAGCTCGTAACCCCGAGATCGTGCCCTGAGCTGAAATCAAGAGTCGGACACTTAACTGACTGAGCCACCCAGGCACCACTTGTATATTCTTTTTTACTGGCTTCCTTGAACAATCTATCAGTAGCCCCTTTTTTTCGGTTTGCATATACATTCGAACTTTAGGGGTAAGTTTTATTTTTGACAGCAGCCTTGACAGTGGCAAATCATGCTTAGCATCAAGTATGACCTTATTCAGTGACCTAATTTGAGTATTTTTCTGTTGAAGTTCTATTTGGGTATTATTTTGTGATTGTTGGGACTTAACCCTTCCATAGAAATAATACACTAAATACAAGTGTTTGCTTATGTAACTTAAAAGGTTGAGTAGAAATCATTTGCAAAAAAGCAGCATAAACACTTTCTCCAACCCATGTGACGCGTTCTCCTGATGAAAGCTTGGTTCTTTGCTTGCCAGGCTCTACAGCCTCCAGTCATACAAAGCTTGTCTTTGAAAGTTCCCCAATTATGGAAGCTACATCTATAGTTGGTATGACGAACCTAATATTAGCCGAGGAAGTTTTTCAGTTGGTCTCTTACTGATTTTTGCTTTCTGCCCTAAATATTAGTCTCTTAAGTGGCCACAATTAACCCAGGAAAAGAAGGATTTACTCCCAGAGCCCAACCACCACACTTGGGCCTGGGGTGCCAGTGCAGGGTGCAGCCAGGGCAGGGATCCAGAAGCCAGGGTCCCCAGGGCTTTCATGGAGCCCTGCGCTCAAGTGGTGCACTGTTCTGTGCCCAATCACCCAGACCCCAGGTTAGACCAGCCCTCTGCGGTCTTGAAAGTAGCTGCCATTTCCCTGAGAAACCCAAACGCATTATCTCCAAGCACATGCTCTACTGAGAGGACAGACCAACACCACCTTCTGTACGATTTTGCTGCATTGTTACCTTTTAGTTTTGCCTCGTATGCATGCCTTTAAGGTTAAAATAGCCAAGTCATGACTTTAATAAGCTTTTTAATTAAATAACTTAATTTGAGATGCGAAGGGTTATACTTTTAAAGCAGTTTTAATTGCATTTCATGATCTCCGGATATTTCATCGCCATGCAGATCACAGATTAAAATAGAACGGAGTTTGTAGTTAGCACACGAGAAAGTAGAATCTGTGCAGAGCTCCAAACGTGCTGATATTCAGCCATAAAATTCTTTTTGAAAGAGAAATGTTCAAGTATTCATGGCTATTAAAAACTTTTTTCTGGTGACACAGAAAGGACAGTAAGCAGAAGAATATCCTTTTTTAGGGAAACCAGGGGTCTTGGTTATCCAGTTTCACCAAGATAGCATATGCGGGTATCAATACAAAGAAATCACTTTTTCTTTGTTTGCAGGCTTCGCAAAAATATTGATGATAATAATTGTCAACTTATTTTTCATTTGGGCAAGGGCTCCAAAAAAGAAAAATAACAAAAACATTACATACATTTAGACTTTGAGCTCCATATTGTATGTGATATTTTGGAAAATTACATTTTTTTTTCAGACACACCGGTGTGTCTTTTTATTCCTTTTACTAAGTCATAGGTTATAAATTATCTTCATCCTTTGGTTAATACTGTCCAGAAAGATATTTGCTCAAAACTCCAATTATTGCATTGTTTCTTTTTAAATGTGTTCCCATTGTAAGCCCTAGCCCAAATTTGCCACCTCTGTTTACAGATGATTCTTTCTACTTAGTTCTTTGAAATTGCATTATGTCTGCCTTTATTTGAAATAACACATTTCTCCTGACATAGTGCTATTATTAATATTTCACTTTCTTCATAAACTACCAGGCCTTACTTCAGACTCACGATGTAGTGGCTCATGAAGTTTACAGTGATGAAGCACTGAGGGTCACTCCTCCCCCCACCTCGCCCTATTTAAATGGTGATTCTCCAGAAAGCGCCAACGGAGATATGGATATGGAGAATGTGACCAGAGTCCGCCTGGTCCAGTTCCAAAAGAACACAGATGAGCCCATGGTAAGTTTTCTAGACTCTAAAGTCCCAGCCGGAAGTAGGGCACCCAACTGCAGCCTGTACTGCTAGGAGGTGGGGAGGGAAGGCGGGCATGGACAGTGTGAAAAGCGGTCTGTCTCCAGCTCCTCCACCACCACCTCCGAGCCCACACCCAGAGCTGTTCCACCTGACAGCGTGCCTGAAGCTCCCTGCACCCCCCCCCCGCCTCTCCTTTCACAAATGCTCTGCAGCTTCACCCAGAAAAGGACCTACCAGCTACAGCACTCCAGGAAAAACCTCTGGGGCACAATTTGAAATACTGGTATCAACAAAGCGAATGTCTAATGACATTGTGAAAAACATCTTCTTATAAGATCTTTGGCCTTCAGCAAAATGAGAGGAAGACTAATCCGGAAGGCCTTCTAAGAACTGAGTGATGTGGCTAGAATAACATTCCTTCCATTCACATCTATCTCTTTGATACGAATTCGTTTCCTCGGGGTGTAGGAACAGCATTGGAATAGAACTGACGCTGAACCCACCTCATTGTCACAGAATTCTCGTACATGGGGAAAGGAAGATCGAGGAAAGACTCCTTGGAGTGAAGCGAGCAAAGTGGGGTGTGGGGCAGTAGGGCAGAGTGGAGACCGTCCAGGCCACCCAAGCGGCACGTGCAGAAGCCTGCGGGTTAAAAGGGCTCTTCTGGGTGGAAAGAGGGCACCACAGCTGCAGTATAGAAAACGGGGGCTGGCAGGAACAGACACACAGGGTGTTGAAAGAATGTTAAGGCATGTTAAGGATTCTGTTCTTTATCTCAAAGACAGTGGAAGGCTATTGAAGAGTTTCAAGCACGGAGAGATCAGAGTTGCATTTTAAATTTTTTAAATTTTTTTTTAAAGATTTTATTTATTTATTTGACAGAGATCACAAGTAGGCAGACAGGCAGGCAGAGAGAGAGAGGAGGTAGCAGGCTCCCTGCAGAGCAGAGAGGCTGATGCGGGGCTTGATCCCAGGACCCTGGGACCATGACCTGAGTTGAAGGCAGAGGCTTTAACCCACTGAGCCATCCAAGTGCCCCCAGAGTTGCATTTTAGAAAGACTGCCCTCCAGAGAACGGATTAGAGGGGGAGGAGGGAGGTTGTGGGGAGACCCGTGAGGAAGTTATTGGCTCAGGACCAGGGAGAGCGGTTGGAACTGGGAGGTAGAGGCGCAGATACCAAATGGAAAGAGGTGAACAGACTTAACAAAAAAGTAAAATCAATGGACCTGGATAACAGACGGCCAGTGGGGACAGAGGGAGAAACAGTTACCAAGGATGTCCCTTAAGCTTTAGGTGTTCACAGTCAGATGGCCGGTGATGCTACCCACTGAGATAAAGACCATTGGAAAAGTTCCATGTTTGGGGGAGGAATCCTATCTTAAGGGGGGAGAAAAAGCCTTCAGTCTTAGGTACTCCTATCTTTCCCTCAGAGCATAGAAAAGGGATATTGCAATATAGAAAAGCAAATTCCCTACTTAAGAAAGCTGCCCGGTTGCTTTCCAGATTAAAGGGAGAGCCACAGAGCAGTGATTCTCTGACTGTGATTTTCAGAGAGCCCTCAGCTCTAGATGTTTCTGGCTATAATTCTCATTTACTGATCTCTGCGCAGCACTTAAAGCAGTCAGGGGGCATGTGAATCACTTCACCCCTTTTCAGTGTCATCCAAACAACCCTTTGGCTTAAGCATGCAGGCAGTAGCAGCCTTTGGGTGCCTTGGGCAAATCACTTCAAGTCTGCTCATACTTTGCTTAGCAATTATTGCCAGAAGCATACTTGACTAAATGACCCCCCAGATCCCACCCTGCTCTGAAAGTCTAATACCCATTTATTCATATTACGTATTCATTCACTCATTTAGCAAATGTTTGTTAAGTGCCCACTATGTGCACATCACTATGTTGGATGCCAGTAATGTAGTGGCAGGAAAGACACAGCCCCTTCCCAGAGCTCACTTTCCCCAGGGCTGCCAACATCAAATAAATAAATACGCAGTTTAGCAGAGTTTGCTAAACAGGAAGAGTTAGCGATAGAGCTGTAGAGGAGAAAAGACTGTGTCCGAGAGGCAGGAAGAAGTGGTGACGTTCAGCCAAGCAAAACAGAGAGGAAAGCTGGAGGGGACAGCAAGAAGGAGGCCCAGAAGTGTCCAGTGATTATCATATTCTAAAGTAGCCCAATGACATTTGTATGATCCTTCCTGTGGAGGCTCACTACCTAAACCCACAGGCTGAGTAAAAGTGTATCCCTCAGTTACTTTCTTCAGAAAGCATAAAATGGCCAAGTCTCCCCTAGAAGCTTCCTTAAAGAAGCCCTTCTCTGTTCTATCTTTGATCCCACCGAAAGTGTGTATTCTCCTTTTGACTGGTTGCCATAAAAAATGGAAATTATTTGATATAAAATAGATGTTTTCAATAATGGAATACAGTTCCCTGTTACATTTAATACAGCTTCATTTTCTTGGTTAGTTGTCTTATTAAAAGCATTATATTGCTGTTCAGGATATACCTATATGATCTCTTTTGCTTTTTGGACCTTCTATAATGTGTCCAGCTATTTTAGATCCACCCTATAAGGATGATACACTCCCATCACACCCTTGTTTTCCCATTTGCAACTTCACCTTGAAATTACTCTCAGTCAGTTGAGACTCCCTCAGTTGCAAGTGATAAAGACCAAAGTTGAACTAGCTTGGACGGTAGGGGAAAGGCTTATGTAAACAAGGAAAGGCCCGGAGTCTATCCCAAGCTGGGGGTAGGTTCATGAGTAGGCACCCAGCCCAACCTGAGCCAGTCCCTTCCCTGGAGTTTGGGAACATGGGAACAGAGAGAATGTGAGTCAGTTCCTCTCTGCAAAGAAATGTTTGGGGCAGACAAAATAATAAATGTTAACTCTAGTTGGTTTGAGGTGAACATCCCCCTAGTCATGATTGACCCTGCCTGTCTCATCACTATTGTCTGTTCACTAATGAATAGTCTCATTCATTATGTGCTTAGCCAAGTGCCTGCCCACATAACAGGATCATGATAACGTTGGTTGAACGGATACATTAATTTATTAATTTCAAGGATTGAACCCCCATCATACTATCATTTCCCTTATGAAATTAGATTTGAGTTACACGTGAATTTATAACATTTCTCCAGGAACACCTCTCTTGGTAACCGTACATGCTGATTGAATATACAAGTTGGAAATGAAACTTGAACATTACAGTTGAATGTTGGGACTAGAAACATTTTGATATACCAGTTTTTCACATTGCTTGCTCACCACTTCTAAGAACTGAAAAATAGGAACCAAGCAAAGTTATATTTTCTGGAATTGTGCAGATTCCGAGTCTAAATTATAAAGGCTCAGATATTTTCATG
Organism: Martes martes; assembly: GCF_963455335.1. Classification (NCBI taxonomy): domain Eukaryota; kingdom Metazoa; phylum Chordata; class Mammalia; order Carnivora; family Mustelidae; genus Martes; species Martes martes. Next base: position 35,004,539 of record NC_137897.1, on the reverse strand, counting down.
AACCTTTCCAACAGAGTGTTGTTCTCCAATGAAGAAGATAAGACCGTCCCCCTACCCTTAATCATCTCAAAATCAAAACCAGTTTTCACCAAGGGAACTTGTTAAAAATATAGGTTTCTGGGCTCCATTCCAGACTTCCTGAATCTAAATCCAAGGAGTGAGTTTAAGAGACTGTATTATTTAAAAGGTCCCCATGTGATTTTTAGGATCCGCCAGGTCTAGTCCAAAAAATATGGTTATGAAAGTTTATCTTATAATAGAGAATAATGGGAAAACAAAAAGTAATCTCTGTAGACTAGTAGTCTGGCATTAAATATGTGGAGCTTCTACTTCTGGCCAAGATGAAGTAACAAGGATCAGATTTACCCTCTCACCCGAAATAACCAAAAAAAAAAAACATTTTTAAACAAACGAAATTACATAAAAGAACAGTTTTCGAGACATTGGACATCAGGCAACATAAGAAAATGATCCCTAAGAGACAGGAAGCAAACAGGGTGAGCCCTATGATCGCCTGACCTTATTGACTTGAAAGAGTTCCCAGGCCACAACACAGGAAGGGAGAACTGAGGCAGAGCAGGCAGTTCTGAATTGAGGACACAGAGCTGAGAATCCAAGGTGACCTAGGCACCTAAAGTGCACAGGACAGAGGACCAAAGAAAAGAGAGATGCACAGGAAGAGAACCCCCAGAGATCTGTAGAAGGTCCCCCTGAAGTATTCATTTGAGTTATGATCAGTGCATTTATGAGAGGAAACTACCCAGAGCCAAGGAAAGACCATCCAAAAGATTTAGAGGGAACAGTACCCAACACTCACTGCCTGTTAACCAACCAGCTGTCCTGGCAAACGAATTCATGGCACGGTGTATAGAGTGCTCAGGAAAATCTTGTCTCAGTAATGAGGAATAATTAGCCCTAGGCTCAGAATTGCTCAAGATCTGCCTAACAAATCATGAAAGCAAGACCCAAAGCATCAAACTAATTGACCCAAGTAAGTGAACTACATCCCAGAACAAAGCCTAAGAATATTTATAAGAATAAAAAACATCTAACATGCAGCAAGATAAAATTTACAATGTCTAGCATTGAATCAAAGATTACTAGGCATGTAAAGAAGGGGGACAGTATGACCTATAACATAGTGAATAATCAATCAAAACTGACAGACCTGACAAAGATATTAGACTTAGCAGAAGAATATACTGTGGGATTAATGGCAGATCAGACATTTGAGAAGCAAAGATTAGTAAACTCAAAGATACAGCAATAGAAACTATGAAAAATGAAATACAGAAAAAGAATTTTTAAAAATGAAAAAAGCAGGGGCCTTGGTGGCTTCGTTGGTCAAGCATCTGACTCTTGTTTTCAGCCTAGGTCATGATCTCAGGGTCATGAGATCAAGCCTCGAGTCAGGCACCATGCTGGTTGTGGGTTGTGAAACCTGCTTAAGATTTTCTCTCTCTCCCTTTGCCCCTCCCCGCTGCTTGTGCGGAGCACCCTCCCCCCCAAAAAAGAAAAGAAAAGCATCACTGAGCTCTGGGACAACCTCAGGCAGCATAACATATAGTTAATTGGATTCTATGAAGGAGAAGAGAGTGAAGAAAAAAGAGAAGGGTATTTGAAGAAATAATGTTTGAAAACATTCCAAACCTGATGAAAACTATAAATCTGTAGGTACAACACCACCATGAACCCCGAACCCAAGAAACAATACCAGGGTACATCTTAATCAAATGGTTTAGAAACCATGATAAATAGAAGATCTTAAAAACAGATTAAAAAAAAAAAGAAATGTTGCATACAGAGGAACAAAGTAAGAATGGCATCAGGCTTCTTACCAGAAACAATACAATTGAGAAGGACGGTGTCTTTAAAGTACTGAAGGAAAAAACAAAACCTTGAGATGTTTTGTCTTAGAATTTAAAACCCAGCAAAGGTATGTTTCAAAAACTAAAGGCAAAAACACTTTCAGACATACCAAAACTGAAAGAATTCAGTAGACCTACAGTGTAAGAAATGTTAAAGGATATCCTTATCATTTAAATCTCTTTAAAAGATAATTGGCAGTTTAAGCAAAAATAACAACAATGTGTTTGGGGGCTTATCACATGTAAACGTAAAATGTATAACTAGCACAAAGGTCAGGAGAAAGGAAGTGGAACTATACTCATAAAAGTCTCTTATACTATATGTGACACTGTATAATATCACTCTAATTGTGATAAGTTAAAGATGGATACCGTAAACACTGAAGCAACCACCAAAACAACAAAACCAAATTACAGCCAATCAGACAACACAGGAGAGAAAATAAAGTAAAAATAAACTAATCCAAAAGAAGGCAGAAAAAGAGGACAAGGGAAACATGGAACAGATAGAACAAGAAAATTAAATAGCAAGAAGATGTATTTCTACCTGACTGTGTCACTAATCCTGTGAAATGCAAGGAGTCTGAATTCCCCAAATTAAGAAGCAGAGGTTGTCAGGTGGGAGAGGGGGACAGACCCAATTATATATTGCCTTCAAGAATTGTTTTATACATAAAGATAGAAGTTTCAAAGTAAAAGAATGGAAGAAGAGATACTATGATGGCATTAAACAAAAGGAGGCTGAAGTGGCTGTATTAATATCAAAGCATGTAATTGTCAGACCACATTGTGATTAAGTTGGAAGTGAATAACAGGAAGACCTTGGGAAAACTCCCCACGTATTTGAAAACTAAATAACACAATTCTAAATAACCCGTGGATCAAAGAAGAAATCAAAAGGGAAATTAAAAAGTATTTTGAAGTGAATGAAAATGAAACAACAATATACCAGAATTTCTGGGATGCTGCAAAAGCAGTACTTAGGGAGTAATGTGTAACACTAGACACCTTTATTAGAAAAGAAATATCTTAAATGACTTCAGCTTCTACCTTAGGAAACTAGAACAAAAAAGAGCACATTAAACACAAGGTGAGTGAAAGAAAAGAAATAATAAAGATCAAAGTGGAAATTAATGAAATAGAAAACAGAATAGAGGAAAAATCAATAAAACAAGCTTTTTCTTTGAGAAGACCAGATTGATCAGAGAAAAAAGAAGACATTAATTACCAATATCCTGCATAAAATAGTGACACTACTACAGAATCTGAAGACATAAAAAAGTATAAGGAATATCTTATAAACAACCTTACACCAAGAAATTCAGTGACTTAGATGAAATGGACAAATTCCCGGGAAGGCAGAAGCACACCAAAACTCCCTTAAGAAATACACTGAATTGCCCTATACTATTTAAAAATTGAATTTGTAGTTAAAAACCATTCCTCAAAGAAAACTCCAAGGTGGCATTACTGGCGAAATCTACCAAACATATAATTCTTCACAAACTTTCCCCAAAACATTGAAAAGGAAGGAATTCTTCCCAACGTTGTTGTTGTTGTTGTTGTTGTTGTTGTTAGGTGGCTAGCATTTATTATTATTAAGTGGCTAGCCTTTTTTACCCTGATAGCAAAACCAGATAAATACAGTACAAGAAAAGAAAACTACAGACTGGTATCCCTCCTAAATATAGATGCAAAAACTCAAATCCATATCTTAACAAAAGAAGAAGACATCATGACCAGCTGGAGACTAGCCCAAGAATACAGCTCACTTCTCATCCTCCAAAGCTAGGAAGAAAATGCAGTCCATGAATGGATAAACAAAATGATACATCCATACAGTGGAATACTCAGCAAGGACAAAGAATGAACCAGTGATACATACAACAATGTGATTAAATCTCACACTGTGAATTGTAAAAAAAAAAAAAAGGCAACAAAAAAAGAGTGCATACTGTGTGAGGGGCCATAGCGTAGGCAAAGAGGGTACAGAGATGGGAGTAGTTTACCAGTGGGCACAAGGAAATTTTTCACGGTGATGGATATAGTCATGCTCCTCATTATAGTAATGGTTTCACATATGTAGTGTTAAATTTACCAAATTGTACACCTTAAGGGGCACTAAGTTGTCTCAGTGGGTTGAACGCCTGACTCTTCATTTCAGCTGTCATGATCTCGTGCAATCAAGCCCTGCATCAGGCTCTGCGCTCAGTGTGGAGTCTGCCTGGGATTCTCTCTCCCTCTCCTCTATCCCTCCTGCTCGTGCGTGCGCTCTCTCTCTCTCTCTCTCTCTCTCAAAATAAATAAATCTTTTTTAGAAGGAATTTTTTTTATATTTTATTTATCAGAGAGAGAGAGCGGGAGAGAGAGCAAGTGAGCACAGGCAGACAGAGTGGCAGGCAGAGGCAGAGGGAGAAGCAGGCTCCCCGCCAAGCAAGGAGCCCGATGTGGGACTCGATCCCAGGACGCTGGGATCCTGACCTGAGCCGAAGGCAGCCGCTTAACCAACTGAGCCACCCAGGCATCCCAATAAACAAATCTTTAAAAAAAAAACACAGTATGGAATGTATGTATCATTATTATAGCAATCAGAATACCAAAAATAACATTTTTGTCCTGGCATGGTGGAGTAACAGACGGTCTTCCTCCTTCATTTTCCATATTTTCTTGAATGTTTTCCTTACTTTTAATAAATAAAATTATCTACAGTGAAATCACAAAAAAAAAAGAATAGTAATTCTATTTTACTTACCTTTTTACAGGGAATCACTTTAAAAATGAATGAGCTCAATCATTGTATTGTCGCAAGAATTATGCATGGGGGCATGATTCACAGGCAAGGTAAGTTTCATATGTGATTCTTTCCCTCCTTACCTTTTTTTTCCTATAGCCTAGTGGAGAAAGTATTTTTTATGATGCATATAAACAATCTGTTTACTCTGTGGTCCACATAATGATCTATTTAAGTTATCTATCTTTGGTTTTAATCACTGTTGGTCTCATTTGTTCCTATTCTTCTGTACATGCTCCAGCCTGTGGATAAGTGGGGGAGGGTATATTACAGTTCTGTTACCGAACATCTCTGAATTACTGTTTGGAGCCTGACTTTAAAAAGACCATGGAGGATAAAGTAAATATCCTACCCGGCCCCTGGATATCTGGAAGGCATCTATTCTGGGACATACGTACATACATATGTACATTCATTTATGGATATAGATATGTAATGACAGTTGAAGAATTTCTCGTTCATGCAGGAATGAGATATATTCTTTCTAAATTAGGAAATGAGAGTTTGATAAATAATATAAAAATTAAGTAATAAAATAAGAGATAGCAAATCTAGATTAAGTTTTTAATACCTGCTACAGTAATTGCAGTCCTTCTGAGAAAGGAACCCGCTAAGGCCTGAGGTAAAGAAAGAATGAGTTTTTGAGAAAGGGGATCTTTCATTAACTCTCGGGTGGGCAGGATCTGCACGTGCAGGCATAGCCTCGTCCTTGGAAGGGCTGAGTTATAGGTACTAGCATTGACAGGCTGATCCAAAAATTAGGCTTCCTTTCTTTGAGATGAGGAGTTTTTTGGTGGTGGTGGTGGTGGTTTTTGTGGGGTTTTTTTGGTTTTTTTTTGTTTGTTTGTTTGTTTTTTGTCCTTAGCACCTCTTTACTTTTTCCTTATGCTCAGAGAGCAGGAAGTAACCCCGGAAGCATTTTCATGCCTTCCTGATCACTGATGTCCAGCATTGCTGCTGCCTACAGGGGAATCTTTAGAGGCTACAGGAGTAGACTGCACTCATGCGGGAGAATTGGTTTTAGACTCCAGGATGAATTTTCTGTTTCTTATTTTTAATAAGTTGCTATAAATTCAGTAAAGCAGGGGTACCTGGGTGGCTCAGTGGGTTAAAGCCTCTGCCTTCGGCTCAGATCATGATCCCAGGGCCGCCCTGGGATCAAGCCCCACATCAGGCTCTCTGCTCATCAGTAAGCCTGCTTCCTCCTCTCTCTCTGCCTGCCTCTCTGCCTACTTGTGATCTCTGTCTGTCAAATAAATAAATAAAATCTTTAAAAAAATTTCATTAAAGCCACAACATCATTGTTTCCATAGTCTCTTTTTCTTATATTACCGTGTGACTAGGGTCTGCCATCTCTGATTGAAGTGGTGTCGTGGACATCCTCCTCCTAGTCTTATATTTGAAAAGTAGCTTTCCCATGATTCCCCGTGAAGAGTACCATTTACTGTAGAATTTTAGTTAGATGCCTTCTCTTAGGGCTGAGGATGTTCTCTTCAATCCTTAGTTGCTGAGCCTTTTAATTATGATTGAGTTGTGAATCTTATCAGATGCTCTTCATCTGCTGAGATGATCATTTGGAGTTTTTTTTTCCTTTTATCTATTAACATAGTGAATAACTTTGAAAGATTTCCTAACGATAAACCCCTTCTGCATGTCTCAGATAAACCTAGCTTATTCATTGTGTGTGTGGGGTGTGTGTGTGTATGTGTGTGTGTGTGTGTGTGTGTGTGTTTTGTATGTACTGCTGGATTCTGTGTGCTGATGTTTTGTTTAGAGTTTTTGTATTTGTAATTATGAGTGAGACTGGCTGGTAGTTAATTTTCCTTTCTTGTCTTGCTCTGTGGGGTTTTAGTTTCAAAGTTACATTGCCTCATAAAACGATGTGGAGAGCCGTCTCCCTTCATGAGTTCTCTGAAAGACTTTGTAGAATATTGGAATGATTTGTACCTTTAAAGTTTGGTAGAACTTGCCTATAAAACTATCGAGGCCTGATGTTTTGGTTTTCATTTTGGTTTTTTTAGAAAAGACTTTTTTTTTTTTTTTAAAAGGAAGCTCTACGCCCAATGTGGGGCTTGAAATCATAACCCTGAGATCAAAAGTTGTATGCTCTACCAACTGAGCCAGCCAGGCACCCCAGGAAAGACTCTCTTTTTTTTTTAAACTGCCTCAATTTCTTTAACATTCATAAGGTTATTCAGGCTTTCTATATCTTGAGTAAATTGGAAAATTACATTTTTAATGCACTCTGATGATCACTATCTTTTAATGGGCAAGGTCAGTCCATTAATATTTATTGTGATGATTCTGTCATCTTTTTTATTTATACTTATCCCATTTTTTAATGGATTTTCTTGTTCATTTTTTGTTCCATTTTTTCCCTCTGGGAGTTTAGAATTTTAGCACTCTACTTAGATCTTTTAGGTGGTTACCTTGAAATTTTATCATGTGTACTTAACATTATGTATACTAGAGTGAAATAGTATCTTAACCCCACTCCCAAAGACACTGGAACACTAAATCTGATCACACTCTTGACTTACATATTATTTTGCCCAGCATTTTGTTCTGTCCTGTTTTAAATTCACAAATTTGCAATTACTAACATGACAATTTTTGTTTGGATTTACATAAATGGTTGTGGTTTTATTTACTCCCCGTTCCTTCTATCTTATGTTATTTCTAGTATAGTTAACATACAAGTGTCTGGTATATTAGTTTCAGATATGAACTTACCATTCCTTCTCAAATTACAGACCATCCTTTGGGGAGGATTTTCCTTCTTCCTAAAGTACATCCCTAGAAGTTCCTTTAGTTCTAGTCTCCTGTTGATAAACTCCCTCAGGTGGTATTTATCTGTAAATATTTTATTTCATCCTCAATCTTGAAGATTACTTTTGCTGAGAGCACAGTCTTAGGTTGATGGTTACCATTCTGTTGTATTTTGGCATCCATTGTTTGACATTGGAAAGTCTGATGTCACTACAATTGTCCTTGAATTGTAAGTGATCTCTTCTTTCTCTCTGGGTGTTCTAAGAACTTTGTATTTAGGGGGGGGAAAGATCTCTGTCTTTAGATATTCTGTAGTTTCACTACCTTCCAACATGGCTTTCTCTTTATTTATCCTCTTTAGGATACATTATTCTTCCTGGATCTGCATAATCATGTTTTCATCAGTTCAGTAAAGTTTACAACCAATATTTCTTCAAATATTGTCTCTTCTCCATTCTCCGTATTCTCTCCTTTTGAACTCCTCTAGACATGTGTTAGACATTCATTCCCTCCATATCTCTTAATTTTTTTTCCTATTTTCTTTATTTCTTGTTTCTTGTTTTCCCTGTCTCATTTCCCTGGCCTGCATTCTAGGTAATTTATTTGTTTATATCTTCCAGTTCACTGACATTCTCTTCAGCCATATCTGAATTCCTGTTCAACTCCTCCATTCACTGGTTTCTATCACCAGTTACAGTTTTCTTTTCTAGAAGTACTAGTCATTTGTTCTTAGTTTTATTTTCAAATCTATCTGTTCACATCTGATAATCTCGTGTTGTGTGCTCATCCTTGCAATTAGGTCCTTTATTTTTTTTTCTAATCTTTAACATGTGGCTATTTTACATTCTGTATCTGATCATTCTAGTAGCTGTCCTCCTTGACAATTTAAATCTGTTTTTTCTCTTTCTTTTTTTTTTAATATTTTGTTTGTTTTTTGTTTTTTTTTATTTTATTTTTTAAAATTTATTTATTTGTTAGAGAGAGAGAGCAAGCGAGCACAGGCAGACAGAGTGGTAGGCAGAGGCAGAGGGAGAGGGAGAAGCAGGCTCCCCGCGGAGCAAGGAGCCCAATGTGGGACTCGATCCCAGGACGCTGGGATCATGACCTGAGCCGAAGGCAGCCGCTTAACCAACTGAGCCACCCAGGCGTCCCTGTTTTTTCTCTTTCTGATGACTTTGCCTTACTGTATGTTTGGTGACCTTTGTGAGCTCATTGTTTGTTCTAACTAATGGAAGTCCTGTGGGCCTAGACTGGGTACACTTTCCTCCAAAGAGAGTTTGTTCCCTCTTTTACTAGCTACCATGGAGTGCCACCAATCTGGATCTTGCCTCCCTCCAGATTCCTGGGCTCAGTTTCTGTCACTTGCCGTTGGCCCAAGGCTCAGAATCCGGCTAGCAGGCACTGCTGCTGTGGCATCCACCCTTTCCACTGTTTCATTCCACCCTTCGTTCGCCACCACTCTGGATCCAGCTCACGGGTCCTTATGTGCAGCCGATGGTGGGGGATGGAAGTAGGCAGTGCTCTTAGGAATTTGTACTCCTTAGCGGCAACCCCATCGGGACCCCTCTCACTCTTGAGAGTTTTTTCTGTATCTTCACTTAATAAACTTCTATCGCTTTATTTACCCCCCCCAAAAAAGGAATTTGTATTCCTTTTGTGAGACTAGGAACACTTCAATAGGTGTGCCCTAGATGGGATACAGTTGTAAGAAAGTCTTCTAGTGACTGACCAGCCACACTAGGAAGCAAAAGTCCACAGATTTTTATTTTATTATGTTAATTTTCAAACATGAGTAGAGAGAATAGTGCAGTGAGTTCAAGTAGAGAAAAGTGGAATGAAGAGTGCAGCGATCACCTGCGTACCCATAACCCACTAGAATCACTGTTACTTCACAACCACACCAATGTCATCTGTACTTCCCCTACTGTCCACCCCCAGGGAATATTTTGAAGCAAATCTCAGGGGTCTTATTTTCTTTATGTGCATTTAGTGTGTGTACCTCTACAAATGCTGTGAGCTTTTCATAACGATGCCAGGTCAGTATGTAAACGTGCACAATTTATAAATAAGGAAGTAAAATTTCACATAACTCCCTATTTAGGCATTGGTTCTTGGGCTCTCTTTCCAATTGAAGTATGACAGGACCCTGAAATGCCTACCAAATTATTATAAAATGATTGTGTTTTGTCTAATGTAAGTTAAGTGTTATACAGGAATTATCACAATTCTCTGCATCTTATTTGGTAGATGATGATGATGAAAATGGTAGGAAATGATAGCAGACACTTCAGTGGTACTTTACCATGTGCCACGAACACTCCTGATCCTTCTACATGTATTAAACTAACTTAATCCTCAAGGCAATCATATGAAATAGATACTGTTTTCATCTCCATTTTGTAAATGTTGAAAACTGAGATATGGAATATTTTGGTAACCTACCCAAGATCTTAAAGCTGGTATGGGATGTAGCTGAGATTTGCCCCAGACAGGCTAGATCTAGAAACCGTCATTTTAAACCACGATACATAGTGCCTCTCTCAGAGAACTAAGCAGATTTCCACAGCCATCTTTCCAAAGTGTGTCTTCCGTAAGTAGATCTATCCGTTTTGGTGAGTTTACCAAATGAGCCAAATCTGTACCTGTTTTCTGAAACATTGGCCTTCAATAGTTAGCTTAATTTTTTAATTACTTATGTTGCTGCCTTTGGACATTATTATAAATGTTACATACATCATTTTGTGTTTGTAACCGTGTCATTTCTTTAGGTACACTTCACGTCGGTGATGAAATTCGAGAAATTAACGGCATCAGTGTGGCTAACCAAACAGTGGAACAGCTGCAGAAAATGCTCGTGAGTACATGAAAGTTTCTTTGTCTTTTTTCCAAGACTGACTTTCAGTTTGTTAGCTTGCTTTATAATGCATGAATAAGTGGTATTCTCCTGTAATCAGAGTATTTTTCTGGTCCCACTGTTTGTTGGACTTGACTTTCTACAACATTCATAAGAACTGACAACTGGGAAAATGTTTACATGCGACAGAGCTTGGAAGCCTCTTGCCCATTGAGCAGCATGGGCTTCGACGGTCTCCTTGCCTCCTCGATCTTGTTTCTTACTGAGCAGATGTGTAAAGATCACCTTTCCAATTGTGCGTATATGTGAACTCGTTTCTCCCCACCCTCCATTCTGCTAACATCAGCAATGTCAGAAGCCTTGTTCTGTTTAGCTGAGTCATAGCCTGCTGTATCGGATTTCTCTGCAGCACAGAGGGAAGGAAAGACACAGTAGACCTGGCTATTTTTGACCGTACTTAGCCAAAATCTGTGTTCACAATTGGCCTTTTATTAAAAAAGCAGAATGACGGTCCCAGGCCTGTGTTCACTGTTGTACTGAGCAGAGGCAGATGTCTTGGACCTCTGGTCCTGGACCATCTTCCTGCCACAGTATAGTGGCCTCGCACATTATGAATATCTCTTAAGTGTGAAATAAGCACACAAACTCACTATAGCAAAAACCGTGAGGCCAACATTATGAAAGGAAAAGCAAATACACCATCATCGTGTAGCAGACCAAATGCCATCTTTGTGTAATTACTTATTCTGTCGTCTGGCTCAGTTCATACTTTTGAAAAGCACTTAGAAGTTTCTGTGTGTCTATAAAAAGGGAACCGCTGGGGGGTCTGTTCCACCGCTGCTGCCCGAACAAGGCAGTCAGCCTTGACTTCGCAGGGTTTCTCCCGAGAACAAAGTCTATTCCTGTGAGCAGCCCCTGCCTTCTAACTCCATTTTGTTTTAGGCCCCTGCGTGCTCAGCTGGCTTGCATTAATCCCCCCCCCATTTCAAGTGGTTTCTCACGTGTCTTTGTGTGCAACATTTGTGTGTTAAGCAAGCTCTCCTTTCTTCCCCCTCCAGCGGGAAATGCGGGGGAGTATCACCTTCAAGATAGTGCCAAGTTACCGCACTCAGTCATCGTCCTGTGAGGTAATGGCTCCAGCTCGACCCCCCGCCCCCTCCCACCGCCCCCGCCACCCCTGTCTCCTCTGGGTTCTTAACTAACTGTCTGCTGATGGCTGAATGTTTTGGCTTTCTGGGAAATTGTTTCTGCCTGTGCTGTTGATCACTGCACACCAATTTTACAACAAAGATAACGGAACAGAGTAGGTTCCATTCACCTACTCGGCCCTGCTTCCATGGGGAACTCCTCAGCACTTTAACTGTCTGCAGGCTGGAAGGGCAGCCAAATCTCGAGGAGCTCCAAGTAATGACAGAAGGCTTAATAACAAATGGAGTCTCTGAGGAAAAAGAGAAAGATAATTGCAATAATATTTCCAGGAAGTACATTCACTTCCCTTATTAAGAAATCACACAGATAGTTCTTCTTTCCAAGAATTTGAGAAGTGATCTATTTCTGTTAAGACCGAGGTGTTAAAAAAAAAAAAAAACAAAAAAACTGTGACAAGTCCCTGGACAGATGTTAAGTCCATGAGGAGTTGATAACTGACTTTCCAAGAGGAGTAGAGGCTTTTGCGACCTTCTGTGAAATCGTTTCAATTTGGAACACTTTGTGATTCATAAGCAAGTAAGTTTTCTAGGATAATACAACCCCGAGGTTCCTTTCTCACGGTAGGTGTATCGTATAGAAATTGTAGCTCTCCGACCTGTATTATCCAGTTTTGTGTCGGTGATTAAATGAGATTCTAAAATCTATTCTTTTTGTATTTGGAAATACAGGCTGGCATGAAGGGTCTGTCACCCTTCAGTCATTGCACATTCAGCTCGAGCATAATTATTTGAAGCTGATTCCTTTCGTTGCATCTCCCGAGTCTGTGTACTTCGGTGGGAAGTACAGATTTCCTACAGATGATTTTCAAGACTGACAAGTAACTTATTGGAACTCATCTAGAAAATTGAATTCGTACTCAGGAGAAGTTGAGGGAGAAATTGCAGTGCCTCTTCCAGACCCTAGTCAGGCTATCGATCTCACAAGCAAACTCAGAGGCTTTGTTTTCCGAACCTATCAAAGATATGTCTAAGAATTTGTAGTTTGGTCAAGGATATTTTTTAGTGCACCATGACAGTTGGGGTTTCTGTTCTATCAGGTTTTGAGCTCCTCTTGGTGGCTTTTTATGGAACTTCAGTGAATACTATATTTCAAAAGAAAACAGAGAGCTACTTCTGCTCCAGGTTTCATGGTTTTGTAATTTGTAACCTAGAACACAAACCTTCCAGGGAAGAGAGAATGTCACACACAGCTCTCATGTGAAGCATTCTAATATTCTAACATCGTAGGTGGTCCTCATACCATTTGTCAGCATTGAAGACATTCAATGAATACGATTGATTTGTGTTTTCTTAGCTAACTAGGGGATATTGTTAGTTATTAAGATACAAGTTTCTCTTATGTTTTTTAAGTGGTGGAACTAGTTTTAGGGTGGGACCAGTATTACACATACAAATTCTACACTTGAGTCAGAAGAGCCCCCTCCTTACCTTTTTTACTTCTGAATAGTAGGAAAAATGATACTCTCCTCCTAGCCCTACCCCCACCCTGTTTGACACTCTGGTACCCTGGCAGAATTCAAGCCTGTGGTTGGACTCTTCCCAGCTGGGGCAATACTTCCTAAAGAAGGGCTCTCTGGCCACCCGCGTCAGTATTCCCCGGGAAAAGAGGGGAGACCCTGCCCTCACGCTGGTCCAGCTGACTTGCTTCTCTGGGGGTGGCACCTAGAAACCGATCTGCTCATGAGCATTTGAGAATGCTCGTCTAAGGGAGCCCATTATTCAAAAAGCTAACAAGCTCCAGAAGTTTTCTGTATATCTTCTAGAAAAAACAAATGTCTTTTGAGCAGACATGTACATCTCAAAGGTTTCAAAGGACTCCACTAAACCAGAAATGCTACAGTGCATATTTTCTTCCTCTCTTTATGCTTGTCTTTAAATTTGATTTGGACAGAAAGGGAATGGAGCCCAGAGAGGACTGTGACTGAGGAAGACAGATCTAGGGAGAGTGGCTGTGCCTCCTGGGACTTTTGCCAGAAGTGTAATATTTTTAGAGGCTCGAGGTTATTGTTTTAATCAGTCTCCTAAAATGATCTAAAGAATAAAGGTTTCTTCTCTTGTGGATGTCTGTCTTTTACCCTCATTAGTAATATTTGTCCTGGAAAGACTCCAAGGTGATTACAACATGAGAAGTTTTTTGGGGGGAGGGGGGAGTTAGATTTGTTTCACTTCAAATGAGTCGTTCAGTAATTTTTGACACTGAGGTACTTAAAAACTATTAAGTACTTTTCAACCTAATTTTGAATAAAAAATTAGGCAGTTGGGATCTTCAGCACAATAAGTGTACAGTAATATTTGTCATTTTACAGTCCTTATAAAAGGATTTTAATTGGATTTTATTGGCTTTTAATATCAATTCCCTTTTCCGGGTCTCACTTAAAGTCAGCCAAGGTTATAGAGTATTGGAGACAGGAGAGAAATTATTAATGAATGACACAGTCATCGCATACAATATGTGAATCTTCCGACTGCAAAAACTTTCTCATACTTCTGTGAAATCATGCACGTAAGTCAGTATAGCACCTTTATAGCTAAAAAAAAAGAAAAGAAAAAACCTCAGAGGAAACGGCTGTCAGATTGTGGTTGTAACTGTTAATGTGAATATCTCTGTTTCTGTGCCAGTGTTCTGTGTTAATGAACCTTGTGTCTTATTTCAGAGAGATTCCCCCTCCACTTCCAGGCAGTCCCCAGCTAATGGTCATAGCAGCACTAACAATTCTGTTTCGGTAAGAACTCTAGCTCCACACAGCAAAGTGTGACAATTCTGTTGGTGCCACCTGCCATGAGTGTTACAGTTACATGTGTTCAGTGGAAAATATTGTCTTCTGCCGATATACAAGGCTACTACAGCTACAATGCAGTTTACTCCTGGAAAATCTTTTCAACATTTTCTTCTCGTGAAAAATCCCTTTAATTAGTTAAATTGGAAGAACTGGAGTTCAAGATCGCTTTGGTCATGCTCAAAATATTTCTGTGTCACCCCACTGGCGCCTCTCTGACTTTGCTCAGACTTACTTACCCAAAGGATATCCTAAATGGCAATTTATTGAAATTTCTAAATTTTTTTTAATTGGAGAGAGATGAAGAAACTTAAGGATTTTGCAGAGTAGGCATCTGGGTATTCTCGGGCTTTGTAGTTGTCTATTCTGAGTGATATCAGCAACCTGTTTTAGTTTCCGCTATCTACGTTACGAATTGGTGTGCCCTCTGTTATTGTGGTCCGTGCACATATTTTTGTGAATTATAAGCCTTGCCTGGATATGAAAAGCAAAAGGAACTGGCTTCCAACTGCACTTAAGCCACGCTGTTATCACATCTTTAACACAAAGTACTTGATATTTTGACTTGAACTTGGAATCTGACCATTTTTTTTTTCAGAACTATTCATTTTGGAATATGAAAAGAATTGTTTTTCATTTATTTAAACGGAAGCACTTAAGGTGCAAGCGTCTGATCTTTCGGGGTAACAAAATCTTAAGTTGCTGATATTGCTGTTGAACTGTACCGCGAGTTTTACTAAACGCAGCAGTATCGCTCATTTGCTATCCACGTGCCCTTTAAAAACACATCAACTGTCTTCAGTCGATAAAATTATCAATAATTTAGAGATCATCTCGAACAGAATGATATCAGTAAGAGAAATTATAGGAGGAAATTCCTAATGACCTTTGTTTTTAACTTCCGAATAGGCTACCAATGGAATTCGTTCTAATAGTTTTAACATGTAATACTTTAAAGATGGTGAAAATCCATATAGCCATGGAATTCCTCAAAACCTAAATGATTGCAGTGACTAAGTTGAAAAGGGCAACAGCTCTTTTACGTTTGGGGTTTTCTTTTTGTTTTTAATAGGGCCGTTTCACTCACAGTGGCTTTTGTGTTGAAGATGCTGAGTTGTTTCTTAAGAACACATTTTCTCTCTTGCTTAAACTTACCTGCTTTCCTCAGCTTGCTGCTAAGTGGCCTGGGTTTGATTTTTTTTCGATAACTCAACATTTCTGAGAAATGGAATAATGTTTGTGATCTCTTTACAACTGAAATCTAGCTCATTTTTTAACCATATTGTAACAGAACACACAAATTACCTTGTACTCTTGAAAAGTAAATGAAAATTTTTTCTCCTGGGTTGGCTTTATTCTACAGGACTTGCCATCAACCACCCAACCAAAAGGACGACAGGTGAATAGATATCCTCTATAGAAACTTCTCTAAACTGAGCTGCGAATAGCCAATCCTTTATTAACCCTTTCCATCCCATAATGTCTGCATTTTGGACCATAACATTTAAGCATTGAGAGCTTGTACCATTTCATTTTAACACATTACACATAACTAATTTTCTATAAGGATTTTTTTCCTCACATCTTTATAGCTGTGATGGTTATTGTAATTTCAACCTGATAACCTTGTGTTAATTGTTTAAGAATTCAGCCTTTCGGGGGGGGGGGGTCTTACAGGCCTGCCTCTGGAGTTGGGGAAAAAATTGTTAAGGGTCACAAAACTAGAATTCTAAGAATGACTGAAGCATATGTGCTGACGACCATGTTTAAGCAGTAATTTTCAGAAATTTTAAGGCTTTTTCTTAATTTGTATTTGCTTGTGGGTATCTGAAAGCCATTTACGATGAAAGCTCAGAACATCCTGGCTTTGCATCCCAGTATGCCACTGTTGGGTCACCTGGGGAAAGTGACACGCTGCCTGTCACCAGCAGGCAGCTTCCGGTATGCCACCCACTTTAAGAGTGTGCATTTCAGGTGCAGAGGCAGAGACCTAGTAATTTTACAGGCTGCATTTCTGACAAGGAAACTTGAACAGAATAATCACACAGTAGTTCCAAAGCCTTCAGGTTGGTTTTACAGTGACCGAAACATTAATACTCAAATTTAATTTCAAGAGATAGAATTTGTATGGGGAATTTTCTTGGAATTTGGCATCCAAGTTCAAGTGTGCGTAAGTTGGCACCTGACAGAACTCCCCCATAGTTTGTTCTTAAGACCACATAAGTGATGCAACATTAGATATCCATCACCTTATTTAAAGCATTTAGAAATACAGTGATTATTACAACGCTGCCATATGATAACCCCTTGTCATTTTTCTTCTCTAAGAAGAGGAAAATACAGATACAAAGCCAAAATCCTTGAAAGCTCAATAACACGATTAATTTTTTAAATGCTTTAAAAGCAGTTTACATTTCAGTTTATCAACGGCGTGTAGCCACACCGCCGGCTGTCCTGTAGGCAGTTTACAGCAAGATACCAACACACAGTGCTTGCTGCTTTTGTGTCACGTGCTGCTTTGAGGTTAAAACCTGCCGTGAATGTCTGTGTATCTGGTGTCAAGGCTGCCACGTGATCGTGACAGATAACGTGCCCATAACATTAGCTAAATACATGCAGATTTAAAAATGGAAAGCATACCTCTCTATAATTAGAGACCTAGTTTGTTATAGTAAAAGCAGAAGCTAAGTCTTGATCTTTACTAAACAACTAAGAACAGCAGAGGCTTGAACCTGTACACATCAGAGGCCGCCCATCCGTTTGTAGTGGTAGCAGTTCGGTGTCCTATCTCCATGCCTCATTTGGCTTCACCATCTAGTGTCTTGTTCGTATTGTAAGTGTTAGTGTGTGGTTATTATGTTAGAGCTGTTTTCTTTCACATCGCCGTGGCAGCCCTTCTCACAAACTCCTGTTTTATAGATCTATGTAAGAGCACAATTTGAATACGATCCAGCAAAGGATGACCTCATCCCCTGCAAAGAAGCTGGCATCCGATTCAGAGTTGGTGACATTATCCAGATTATTAGTAAGGACGATCACAACTGGTGGCAGGGTAAACTGGAAAACTCCAAAAATGGAACCGCAGGTCTCATTCCTTCTCCTGAACTTCAGGAATGGTATGTTTTTGTTGTTCTCTTTTGTTTTACAATAAAAACAAAGCCCCGACCATCCATTTGTCAACCTGCTACTATTTTTTGGTGTAAAACCTGCTTGTTCCGCTAGCCAAACAAAGTTCAGATTAGTCATCCAAGAGCTCTAAATTCTCAGCATCTAGCAAACTCCTGCTTGGAGTCAGGTCTTGGTTTTACATAAAAGGAGAGGAAAGTCTAGAGGGAGGCTGAGTGGCTAGCCTCGGGTCGCAGGTCGCAGTCCCCTCCTGGTCCCTTAGCAGAGCCCCTCATTCCCACATGCTGCTTCCGTCCTTTTAGAACTGCAGTTTGTTTTGTTTTAAAGATTTTATTTGAGACAGAGTGAGAGAGGGGGAGCTGCAGAGGGAGAGGGAGAAGCAGGCTTCCCACTGAGCAGGGAGCCCAGTGCGGGGCTCGATCCCAGTACCCTGGGATCATGACCTGAGCTGAAGGCAGAGGCTTAATCCACTGAGCCTCCCAGGCACCCCTTCAATGCCACTTTTAACTGAGAGGAAAGGAGTCCCAGATTACTTATGTATTTTAGTAAAATCTATTTCTGCCATTGTTACTGTTCGCTTACTTGAGCTGTGTTTTGAAAGATGCTGGTGATTTTGCCTCCGTCAGTACTTTAGCAATAGATGAGAAATCTAGCAAAGAGATGACTTTCTATCTGAGTTTTGTTTCACGTGACCAAAAATAGCCACCATTGGGCATTGGGGCAGTTTGCCCCCAAATCCTGGAAGCTAGCTAAAAGACCCCAGAGGTACCCGAGTCCACAGGCACTGAGAATTGTTTTCTCACCCCTTTTTCTCACTAAAGAGATTTCTCAGTTAATTTCCTTTGCATGATTGCCTCTGTCACTATCCCATGTTTCCAGAAATATTCTTACATTTAGATGTCGGAGTGGATAAGAATTTCAGATGCCATCGTTTTCCACGGGGACTCGCAGGCACCTCCAGAGGAAGTGGCAGGCAGCCTTCCAACTCACAGCCCCATCTTCAAGGGACAGTCCAAGCTTTGGCAGGACGGAAGTGATTTCTGAGTCACCTCCATGATGATGTTGTTATGTCGTTAGTGACATTTACGTCTTACAAAATGTGGTCTAGCCTCCTGCCATATGAACATTTTTTTAAAAAGAATTATGTGGATTCCAGATCTCTTCTCCCTAGTCAGATCATCCATAGAAATCCTGTTTCACGGACACCCAGAACTCCCAACTCCTCTGGAAGAATGCTGAGAAATGGCAGTGAAAAGCAGATTTGCTCCCTATCTCCTGTCATGGGGACTAGGTTATCTGAATCAATCCTCCTGCTAAAAAAAAAAAAGAGAGAAAGAAAGAAAAGTGCTGCAGAAAGTATGTTTTTGAAAATTACCTTAAAAGCATTAAGTAGCCAAAAAGGCATCGGGCAACTCAGTGACGAGTTTTTATATGAAAGCCATTAATCAGAGTGATAGAAAATAGAGCAGTGAATTGGCCCATATTGCCAAGAGGACATGTCTGTTACTGAAAACTTTTCTGCCAGAGAACCAAGGTTAAGACCTAACGCCTGTACAAGCAGGGGATCTGTTAGGAGACCTGCTCCCCCATTGTCAGGCCTGCAGAGGCTCTGCCCTCAGGTTAAAAGCAAGCAGAGAAGTGTTCCCTTGCTGCCCTCCAACATCTGGGGACTGGAGAGAAGGCTGCCTTGTCACTGAGCAAAGCCGAAGACACGAATAAAAGGAAAACAAAGTTTCCCTGAAAAAATCGTGGCTGCTGGTCCACCTTGAATAGCTCTGTGCTCAAACAGACATCGCCGGGGACTGCCAGGGGTTTCCAACCTTACACTCAATTTGAGGCCTCTTTTTCACTAATAGTAGTTCCCTATATCTGTTACAGAAAAAAAAAGTCTCTGGTGGAGAACACTTAATGCTAGGCCTCATCCTAGAGCCCTTCCTCACCACTATCACCCCAACATAAACTTTTACTAGGGCAGTGACCAACAAGTCAGAAAAAAAAAAAAACCCACAGTCACAGAAGAAAACAATTAGGACCTGCCTACTAGACCCAACAGAGGCCCTGCTGAAATGACAGGCAGCGGAAACAAAGCCAGTCCCACGTGATGCAGGAGAATCAGGAGGCAGGGTTTTTAAACAACTGTGCCTATATTTTAAAATCAAAAATCTTGAAAAATATCTTTAGAGAACAGGGAAACTGTTAATGGCATGGCAGATTTGAAGAAGAACCAGAAGGAACTGCCAAGGACAAAACACGTAATAACCAAACCTCAGTGGCCACACACCTTTTAGAAAGGCTAAAATTTTTCAAAAGTTTTCACCAACAGGTAAACACATGAACAAATGATGGAATGAACTGCTGACACCCACAATATGCATAGAACTCAAAATCATTCTGCTGAGTTTCCAGGCAGAAAAAAGAGAGAGAAAATATACTGCATGATTCTATTTATATGAAATTCCAGAAAACTATACTGACATCGGTTGGCCTGGGGATCCGGAGGAGAGAGGGAAGAATGTACACGAACAGCACAAGCGACGAAACTGTACACTTCAAACATGTTCAGCTTATGATGAAAAAAAAAAAAACAAACTCAATAAAGGTACAAAAACTGAAGAGGGAGAAAGGGATTCTAGCTGGGCTGATGAGGAAGGGGCCCACTGGGCACCATGTGCCTAGAGGCCTGAGTCAGACATTGGAGGTAGAAGAAGGCATTCCCAGCAGTGAGAAAGACTTGAAACAATACTATTATCAGCCAGACCCAGAATCTTTGTTCATGGGTGTTCCTACCAAGTGACATTTTTCACATCCCGTCAATGAGAAATCAATCGTTTGTGGACCCAGATGCCTTCTTTATGCTTGTTAAATCTCACTGTGCTTGATGAGGCACACCAGTTAAGTCCTTTGATATATTTTGAGTCCCTGAATGTGTCATCCCTCCCCTTGTCTACCAGACCCTCATCCAAGTGAGCAATAAAAATGGTAAGCATGTGTTTGAAATTTCCCTCCAGGTTGACCTAAATCCTACCACAGTTTTCCTGCACTTACTGAGCTAAAAGAAATAGCAGTGATTTCCTGAGTGGCTGGTGAAGACTGGTTTTGTTCCTCTGTCACTGCATCCCATATAGCCACACCACAGATTTTTACTGGGAGCTTTTTACTTTTATTCCTTAAGCTTAAAAACATGGGTTGTAAGATAGTCTATAGACTGTACCATGAGCTCTACGGAGTCAGGATTTTGTCTCTTTTAACCTGTCAAAAAGTCCTCAGCTTTATTTATGCTTCCAAAGATCCTGTGCCTCACAGAAGCCGTAGTTATGGCTACAGCACGGATTGGCTTGTGCTGGAAGAATCCCCAAAGCGAAGGCTTCATCAGCCTCCTCTGTGTGCCACTTAGGTAATATGCGGAGACTGACTTTGATGCTGTTGCTGAGCATTCACAGTATTTCCCAATAAATGTCTTCCTCCTAACCAAAAAATAAAAGAATTTAAAAAAAACCTCAATGAACAAGAGAAAATAAGAGACTTGGAGGAGAAAGAACCGTTCTCAACTCATTTCGTGATGCCAGCATTACCCTGATACCAAAATTCACAAAAGGCAATTCAAGAAAACTACAGAGGAGACTTCCTCATGAACACAGATGTAGAAGTCCTCAGCAAAATATTAGCAAACTAAATCCAGCAATATAAAACAAGGATAATACATCTTGACCCAGTGGAGTCTGCACTGGGAATGTACAGCTGGTTCAACATTTGAAAACCAATCAAGCCAATCCACTGCATTAACGGACTAAAGAAAATCCACATGGTTCTATCTGTAGATGCAGGGAAAGCACTTGATAGAATTTAAAATCCTCTCATGATTAAAACCCTCACAAATGAAGGGACTTCCTTAACCTAATTGAGAGCATCTACAATAAACCTACAGCAAACACTACTGGAAAGGAAAAAAATACTGCTGGTGATACATTTCTGTGTGTAGAAATTCAAAGGAATCTATAGGTAAACCATTAGAATTAATATGAAAATTCAGCAAGATGGTTGGTATAAAATCAATATACAAAAATCAATTTCTATTTACCAGCAAGAAAAGAGAAAATAAAGTTTTAAAGATTTATTTATTCATTTAAGAGAGAAAGCACTTGCATGCACAAGCAAGGGGAGAGGGAGAAGCAGGGAGCCTGACATGGGGCTCGATCCCAGGACCCCAAGATCATGACCTGAGCAGAAATCATGAGTCGGACACTCAACCTACCAAGCAACTCAGGTGCCCTGAGAAAATAGAAATTTTTTTTACATACCATACATAACACCACCTGTATCACCTTAATACTATAAAGTATCTTGAAAAAAAAATTAAATTTGATGAGACCTCTAGATCTAACTACCTATTTGGAGGAAATGCAAAAGATGGGGACTTACTAAAGATACCACAGGGATGAAATCAGAAAAATCCAGAATTGGAAACTATAAGACAACCAACCAGTTTTTATAGCAAATAAATCATGAGAAGGAAAAGGAGAGAGGGAACCTATAGATTTAAGAGAAATTTAAGAATATTTAAGGAGGGAATGATACAAACTTGGATTTGTTTCAGAATAATCCAGGGTGCATAAGTAAACAGTACAAGCCAGGAGTTAGTAAATGTTAAAGCTGGGTTGTAGGTATTTGAGGTTCATTACTTTCTACTCTTGTCTATGTTTGAAAATTTCTAAAATTACGAAAAAATTTTTAAGCCCCATTTGTATAACCTCTTTTTTTTAATCAACAAGCTAGGAGCAAATCTAACAAAGATGTTCAAGACAAAGGAAAAATGTTAACATTTATTGTGACATTAAAGAATACGTAAAGAAATGGAGATATACTGTATTCATGGACTGGAAGACTCAGTGTTGTAAAGATGTCTCCCTCCCAGATTGATTGATAGATTCCATGCAATCTTAATTGTTTTTGAAATTGACAAGCTAATTTTAAAGTTTTCATGGAAATGCACAGAATCAGGAATAACCAAGATGTTCTTCTAGAAGAATAAGGAGGGAAGCCTTGCTCCACCAGATACCAATACTTACCATAAAGCTGTAGTCATTAAGATAATAAGATATGGGCATAGAGATGTTCAAATAGACTAACTGAAGAGAATCCCAAAACACTCCCATACATAAATAATCACCAGTGAGGAATGGATAGTCTTTTCCATAAGTCATGCTGAAACAAGTGAGTATCCATTAGGGAAAAAGACAAAGAAATTGGGCCCCTAATTTCACACCATATACAAAAATCAGTTCTAGTGTATTAAAGGCCAAAATACGAAAGCCCAAACTATAAACCCTTGAGAAAGTAATATTGAAGAATGTCTTCAGGAACAAGGAAGGATTTCTTAACATACAAAAAAAAAGGGAAAGATGGCTGAATTTGACTTAAACTAAGTTATATTCATCAAAAGATACCATAGGAAGAGTAAACAGGCAGACCACAAAATGGAAGAAGGCATTTGCCACATGTATAACCCCCAGGGGTATAATATCCAGACCACATAGAGAATTCCAACAAATCAATGAGAAAAAGACAACTAGAAAAGGAAAATGGCCGAAAGACTTAAACACTGTACAGAAGAAGAAATCCAATAAACCTGTGAAAAGGTTCTCAATCTCATTAATAATCCGTGAAATGCAAACTCAAAGCACAGCCTGATTCCATTACTTGCCCACTGTGGTGGCTAAAATTAAAGACTGATATTACCAAGAGTAGACAAAGAAGTGGAACAGCAGGTACTCTCACACACCGCTGGTGGGGGTGTAAATCCATACAACCTCACTGGAAGATCGCTTGTCATTCTGATGGTGGTTTTGGATTCTCCTTGTATGTGGCTCACTCAGGGACCCCTGGTTGGCCCACAAGCAAAATCATTAAGCAAAAACCACCTGTGGAAATATCCTGAAAGGCAAATATTTTCTTAGATTAAACCTAAGGGGGGGAGCTTTTTAATAACATTTTTGCTGAATACTGCAATCACATAGGAGAAAATTAAAATTCTCTGATTATAATTCTGTGGATTTAATTCATGTTTTTCCCTAGACTAGAATTGCTGTGTAGTTATAGGAACGTTTATTAAGCATCTACCTTGCCTACCACTGTGCTGGGGACATTATTTACATTTTTCTGTTCTAATCCTTTGTGACAGCCATCCAAGAGGCTATGAAAACTTGCCAACAAAATGTCCTGGCCAAGTGCATGGGCTCTGTTGTCAGACCGACCTCACTCTCCCACCTAAGCTGTGTGATTTGGAGCAAATTACTGAACCTCTTAGTCCTTTGATCCCCTCATCTGTAAAGTGGTGACACGATTTCATGTGTTGTTAAAAAGATCAAAGAGTTAATAAATGTATGTTTCCTAGGAAAGCACCTAACACTAAATTGGCCCCAAGGTCATGAGTGATAGAGCCAGGAGTCTAACCAGACTGAGCTCAAAATCCCACACACTTCCACCACGTGCCACGGCCATGAGTTTAGGTTGCTGGCTGTGTTATCCGTTAGCAGGTGCCCCGGGAATGCGATGTCATTTTATTATAAGCCTGTGTTTTTAAAACATCTCCAGGAAGTTGTTGTGAAAACCAAAGAGCAAGCTTTACCTTGAAAGGTCTGTGAGGAGTATGTTCATGCAGGCATATAGCAAGTCTTCAAATGAATGATTTTTGTCAGTATACAACTTTACAAGAGATTCTCTCTCTCTCTCTCTCGCTCGCTCTCTCTCTGCTAGGCGAGTCGCTTGCATCGCCATGGAGAAAACCAAACAGGAGCAGCAGGCCAGCTGTACTTGGTTCGGCAAGAAGAAGAAGCAGTACAAAGATAAATACTTGGCAAAGCACAATGCAGGTAGGGAAACATACGAGTGTGGCTGAGGCCGAGTGAACCTGGCAAAGATGGAGGTAGAGCTCACATCTCAGTTCGGTCTTCTGAGTCCTCACCCAAAAATCCCACCCGACGAGGTCCTCATCAGCCTGCCAAACTGCACGAAACCCTTACCTGCAACTCTGATGTCAGTCATTTGCCAGCTCTTTGACAGAGCTCTGCTTCATAGGAAGACAGTGCTATTTGGAAATAGTCTTCTCTGGAACTAAAAGGACCCAGTATGTTCAGTCCTCCCCTGAGAAATGAGAGCTTGAGGGTTTGTGGAGTCACCAGGACCCTTGCCTCCTTGCTGAGAGTGATCTTGAGCTAATATCCTCCCTCCTGCCTCCTCTCTAGCCCTTGGACACCGCCCTGTGGCACATTGCTAAGGGCGGAGGGACGCTCTTCACAGAGCCGTGCCACAAAGGGCCTGGCGATTGGGCCGAAGGAGCACAGATGCCGTTGGATACTAAGGGCAATTGGTCGGTTCCTGTGACTAGTTGTCTTTCCCCTACCCTGCCAGTTATTTCCTGGCTCCTAAAAGACCAAAAGCACAATCTCGGCCTTCCCTTCGCGCTGTTTGTCTATATGAAAACTTGCGTTCAACCCGAGTCAAAATATTCGCTTGTAATGCCAAAAAAGCATGGTCCGTCCTTGCCGTAGAATTCCCAGAAGACTCACAGGATGTAAGTTAAGCTAAAGGAAGTGCATGCTGATACAGAGGCTGGGATTGACTTATTTTCAGTAACTTCTCAGTAGGACCCCTTTCTATAAGGGACTTGTTCTGAGGAATTGCAAGCCCCAATATTGGCATTAGATTAGTTCCCAAGGTTTCAGAAATGACTCCAAAATTCAGACATGTGGCCAAAAAAAAAAAAAAATTGGATGAATGCAGTCATGCATACCCAATTTGACAGTATAATGTTTCTGACAAATATAAAACACACTTCTGTCTGTAGAATGTTAGAACACGTCATTATCATCCACCAGGGAAAATTATTCACAAACTCTGAATTGCTCAATTTCTTTTTTTTTGAAGATTTTATTTATTTATTTGATGGACAGAGAACCCAAGTAGGCAGAGAGGCAGGCAGTGGGTGGGGGGGGGAGCAGGCTCCCCACTGAGCAGAGAGCCCGATGCGGGGCTCAATTCCAGGACCCTGAGATCATGACCTGAGGCGAAGGCAGAGGCTTAACCCACTGAGCCACCCAGGCGCCCCTGGATTATTCGTTTCTTCAGCAAGTGAAAGTATGCATTTTGAAATACTGCATCACATGGGATGAGTGTGAGTGGCCACAGGGGTTCATTTCAAATGGTTCAGCTAAACGATGAGTTGTTCCCTTCATGTCGGCCACACTCTACCCCATTTTTAATTCCAATAAAATATATCCTTTCTGATTCTGTACCACCACAGAGTACTAGTCTGATGATGGCTTATTTTTTGGTTCTGTTTTATAAAGGGAAGAAATATTTAAGGCAGATTAAACATAATTTAGCGACTGTTAATTGTAAATGCTCAAGTAGTACTTTCTGAAGACGTTCACCGTAATGTCAGCAGAATGTCATTTAACACCAAATGTCAGTGGTTCCTGCCAACTCATCTTCATTTCCATCAGCTTCTAACAGGCTCACAAGATGTGTTGACATTTTATATGTATATATGCATATATATATATATATATATATATACACACATACATATAAAACCTTATCATTTTTATAATTTTAAATGCTGTATAGCTATAGCTGACATTATCATTTGAACCTAGAAAGCAAAGCAAATTGGTGGCTGACTAAGGTTGTTAATCCATCACTAGCCTGATACTCTTCTAATGGAGGGCATGTAGACATAAGTATTTAACTGGCCAATATTCTTTAATTCAGCTGTGAGGGAGAATAAGCCAGTTGATTAAAAAACTAGAGTCTCTCCATTCTGACAAAGAAACCGTTGACACGTTCACTCAAGAATTTTGTCAGAAAATCAGCACCCCCCACCCCCACCCCAAATCAAGCCTCACGAGCTCTCCTATTGGTGTTTCTGCTCCGGAGAAGGTGTCCAGCTTTTTTCTTGGACTTTCTGAAGCATGCTGCCTGGCAAGGCCCTTCTCTTGCCACCTTTTCAGTCTCCTTCCCCTTCACTGAGCAACCCTTCCATTTTGTTCATGACACAGTCCAGAAGAACCATTCACTTAGTGGGCACCTTTAGTTGACAAGAGATGAAGTTGTCAGGAAAGAGAAGTCAGGTATTTTATCAGCTCTTCTGCTTCGAGCCACGATGGAAGGCCATCCGAACACGCGGCGTGGCCTATATAAGGGACCGACGTGAAAGAGAGAAACATACTACCGAACTCCGTCAGTATGGCGGGTGCTATGAGAACTTTCAAAGTTCATCATATTCTTTAATGCCAAGAACTAGCCAAATGGGCTCCTGGGCCACAAATCAAACTATATTTCTGAAGGATCGTTCTGGCTTTTTCAGAAGTTGATTTTCCAGTACGGGGCGGGGGGGGTGGGATCTTCCCACAGTCCACAGTGAATCCAAATAAGGGCTGTATGTCTTGGTTCCTGCTTCAGATCTTTGGTAATTCAGCATATATTGATGGCAAGATCCAAATCTTCTCATCAAATTGTGAGAGTGAGGCTGCTTACATTTGTAGTGAAAATGAAAGATGGGAACTTTGTCAATATCTAGAACTGGTAGGAACGATGATACTAGAATTGTTCCCATTTCTGTCACCAGGACAGTCCCCATGTGTAGCTAAAGCAGAATTCTGTTCAAGCTGTGTCGCCTACATCTCACATTATAAAATGCCAGTCTATCAGCTGGATATGACCAACAAATTAGTTTTGTTTTCCCCACACGTGGCATTTGAAAGAATTATAACCAGATATCACATTTGAAAATCAGATATTTAACATAAAAATCTGGGTTTCTGCCTTGCCTTGAAATAAAATAGAAACGTGGCGACACTAGGCCCCCTTTCACCCGTAGCGCCACTGGGTTGTCGATGTCCCTTTCGGCTGGACACTCGTTCCCTAGGACCCAGCGTCCCTCTGCTCTGTTCGTGCACCCAGCCCATGCACCCAAACATGACCACGGCCCAGGAGCTGCAGGCCATTGAGTGCATGCCCAGCCCTGAATTACCAGTGTGCCAGGCCTTTCCTAATGGGAGGTTTTTACAATATTTGAATATACTTAATAGTTTTTCCAAATGAGACAAGGAATCGATACTAAAGGCTTATTTATGGAACAGATTCAACTAGAAAATACTTACCTAAACACATAAAAGTGTCATGAATATTGAGTAGCTTACCAGGAAATGAGGATAATATGAGCAAACTATGCCAGCAAGTATTTCTGAAGCCTTGGGAATAGATTTGATTATGGTGTGTGTAGTGTTTACAGCAAATACATTTTCTGCAACACGTAAAAGATGTTTAGCCACATAAATTTGATGCAAAAAGCATTGTCAGGCTGCTAGATCTATACTCTTGAGGCATTGAGATTCCTCAGCCCTAGGACTTCCAAAATCAGTTTCAAGATCAAGTTGCTAACATAAACTTGAGGGGAAAAACAGTCTTCATTAATTCATTTTTTTTAACTGTTAGAGCCCTGAGCGGTGGTATTTCAATATCCTGAGATAGTCCATTTATATACGTACACATGAACCCAGAGGGTTTCTACAGTACCATTCATAGGCATGCTTAAATGATGCGTAATACCACAAATTAGTAGTTGAGTAGTTTTTTAAAAATCTATTACTTTTTTCTCTTCAATACAGAGAACTCTTAAGACAACAAAGAGTGGTCCATCATCTCACTGCCCTGTTGGCTTTTTTTTTAAATAAAAGTAATAGGCACCTGTGATTTGAAATTGCAAACAGTACAGGAAGGTACAAACTGAAAAACAAAAGGCTTCCACACCTACACTCCTTGAGGAAGGTGTCTTGTAACTATTCCCAAACCAGATTTCCGTGCATGTTGCTAGTAAATAAAAACCCACTGGCTCTTATTTAAGGATATTGTTGGATTTTTATTAAAATGAGTTTGGTTCTTAATGTGATTTATTTGCCTCGTGTTTAGAATATTGCATGGTAAAGTTTCTTTTGTGCATATTATACTTTTATTTTACTAATATATTAAAAGCCATATTTCAATGACCCCTGTACATTTTTCATGCTGTCTTACTCCCAATGGCCTCTGTGCATGTAAGTAACCTGTTGAGTGACTATGCCTCTTTGTTTTTGATGGTTTCCTTTCATTCAGTCCTTTAAAAAAAAAATCCGCAAACAACATAAAACTTTTAAAAGTTCAGCCTTTAAGTGTTCTCCTTATATTCCTTGTATGTCTTGTTTTTAAATACTCTTATTGTTTCTCGATCCTATGCCCATGTGCTGATTTCATTTAGACCAGAGTAACCTTTTCATGCTACTCGTTTATGGTTAAGATACCAATGTGTAACATACCTGTTCATTTGTCCATGGTGTCGATCGTTGATCTCTAACTCATTCTCATGTGTGTTTAAAAAAAAAAAATGGCAAGTCGTAAGTGGGTAGGATGTCATTCCGAAAGCCTGTGCCATCATCATCTTGCTCTTTTGAGAGATGCTGGTTTATTTGTCTATATTAGAATATATCAGCTTGTTGACGCACCTCTTTCATAAGCATCCTTTTTCTCGATGGAAACCTCACTCAGAGGGCAATGGGTATAAAAACCGATGCCATAAGCACTCCTGCTTTTCTTTTTACAACTCTTACACTCTGTAATCACCGTAGCATGACCAGCCAGCTCGAGCACGCACAGAACTTCGTGTTCGCTTTGATTTGGGGGGTTTTGCTATTCTAAACACAGAAAACATTTTTGGTTTTTAGCTGTTGCTACAGAATTAAAGACGTTGAGTGAACCTTTCTGGAATCAGGCTATCAAAAGGAAACAAAGGCACAGATACCCATTAACATGCACTAACCCTTATTTTAACACATGGTATTTCTTTTTATATATATACATAGTCTGGGAATGATACTTTTGTTCGTTTGTCTCTGATCTGTTGCACTCGAGAGTATCCTATTTTGCAATTTAAGGTTCTTTGCTACTGGGAAGATCACAGATGTTGTCTGAGCTGAGAGCCAAAAAAGCATTTGGCCATATTGTTTCAGGGAGAAGCTTCTCTTAGTGATTGACTGAAGCATCCCAGATCCCTTTATGGCACCATGGAATCAATCGTATTGAATTTATTTCAGCCTCTCTGAAATCTAGAGCTTTATCGAGCCTTCTTTTAAAAAGATATTTCAGTGTGTGCCTGGCAACATTTGGATATTACCACAAGGAAAACTATTACAGGAAACGTTGACTCCCAATTTTAGCCTTCTTGTGAGAATTTTCAAATGGACTACCTTGAACTTCACCAGGAATGGTCATCCTCTTGGGAAGGTTTTTGTAATGGTTTTGTTAAGAGGCGGGTTTCCAAAAACTATTTTGGGGAGCATTTCTTCTCAGTCTGTAATGATCAAAGAACTCTCCTTTTGCAAAGGTTTCCGAGCTCAGACTCTGCTTCATGCTTCTTTCCATTCTGTCCATCCTGACTTACTGCACACGGGCTGACAAAGTTCGGGGCCCAGGGAAGCATGTTCCCCTACTTATGATACCCAAGACTTTCC
This sequence comes from Martes martes, assembly GCF_963455335.1. Classification (NCBI taxonomy): domain Eukaryota; kingdom Metazoa; phylum Chordata; class Mammalia; order Carnivora; family Mustelidae; genus Martes; species Martes martes. Next base: position 34,974,604 of record NC_137897.1, on the reverse strand, counting down.
ATCTAATGGATAGCTGGATTACAGTAAAACTTATGGGATGCTCATTGCGAACGCTTGTGAAATCACAGTTTCAGCACTTGACTTTGAAAGACTCTAGCATGCTACCTTCGGCAGCTCTGCTGAAAGAAAGAACCATGAACTCAAAGACCAGCTGTCCATGCATCTGTCATCCATCCCTAGAGATAATCTAGTGGCCTCTTTCTTGGTTAACTTTAGTTGCATTCATGCTATATTCATGTTGGTCACTGTCTGCAGACTTTTTCTTTTCAGTATTGCTGGTTTCTTAGAATTGCAGAAATATGAACAGCATGTGGTTTTGAATGACTTCGTATGACTTGTTGGATACCGCATGACAAGATATGCAGTATCTCTTAGAATTTGGACTTTTATGCATGTGCTCAACATAATCTTTGGATGCCCCTGGTTCTAAAGTGCATTTTCATGGGCTTAAAAATGAATTTTCTCCTGAAAGGCTATCGGACTAAAATTATATGTAAGCTGCAGATAGAAGTTGGACTCAGACTTTTTGAAGACATGGTTTTACTATAACTTTAGTTCTGCCAGTATAATTATCATTGATGTACATGAAATACTCCTGTAAATTTACCTTTCTTCTAACTCTTTGCGTTTTAGTGTTTGATCAATTAGATCTTGTTACATATGAAGAAGTAGTAAAACTGCCAGCATTCAAAAGGAAAACACTAGTCTTATTAGGTAAGCTTGACTATACAAGTGGCTTTCTTAGTCTCCTCTTCAAAACATTCTGCGAGTATTAACAATTGTCAATTTCACCTTCTTTTTAAAAAATTACATAGGTGCGCACGGTGTTGGGAGAAGACACATAAAAAACACCCTCATCACAAAGCACCCAGATCGGTTTGCATACCCTATTCCACGTAAGCAATGTCTCTCTTTTAAGTTTATTTTTCCTGGTACTTATTTGATATTGTAATTGACATACTGTTTTCCGTTACATAAGTAATAACTGCTTATTATGGGAAGATTGGAAGATCCAAAGCCAAACAAATCAAAAACTTAGTTAACAATAATCCCAACCCCATTCCCTCAGTAACGGCCCTATAAAACATTCTGTCGTAGACTCTCCCAAGCTTCTCTCAATGCAGAGGTAGGTCGTGTGTGATTTGTTGTTGTTTTTTAACGAAATTGGGCTCCTCCATCCTGTTTATAACCTGATTTCCCCAGCAGAATGGCATGAACATGACTCAGATGAATTATTCTTCAGAAGAATGGATCTGAATGATAGGATAGTTTTCTCTGATAGAACAATGCTCTCCTCAAACGTACCCAAGTTAATTGACTTTCATCCCTTTGAAAACCCAGTGTGCTATCAGTTGTTTATTATAAAGAATTTAAAATCTGTAACATTTTTATTCCCCTTATTTTCTCTGTCTTACTCATAACTTCTTGCCCTCTGTTTCCTCAACTATAAGATGAAGTAATTCCAGGAATGTACGGAGGGCCTGGGATCAGGAAACACCAGCAGATACCGGATATATAGTAGCTAAAACCAAGACTGGTTTTAGTCTTGTTATTCCAGAGTTTACCATTGGAATCCCAAAAGCTTTCAGACAGGTAGAGTTTAGCTGGAGGTAAGGAGGAGGAGTTGTAAGAGCAAAGAGAAAAAATGGGAAAATGGACTCCACCCAGTAGGGCCTTCCGATGCCTTCCAGAAGACACATCAGCACCACTCGTGGGTTTCTCTACACCCCAGAGGGCCGTGAGGCTTCATAAGACAACACCCTCCCTCCAGAACCCTGTCTGATTTACACACAAAAAGGAAATTCATCAGATACCATTTCACTTGGTCCCTCTGAGATTTTCTTCATAAGACACTCTGAACTGTTCCTTTAAATCTCCTTAGGTCTAGATCTTGAGTAGAGCAAGCTTAACTAACATTTAGTTTCTTCTTGATCACGTAACAATTGAACATTTGTGTTATTAAATGACCAGTTAGCGAGCTTGGTTTTGATGCATATCGTTGTCAGCCTCAATTATGAAGTCCTTCTCTCAAATATTGGACCCCAGATGTGTACAGACCATATGTTTACCTCCCGAGATGACCAAGGATAGTACAGCATCAATATGCGATGCCATTTCTTCAGCTTTTCATGTGCCTGGAGAAAGCCTTCTTTAAAACCTGCGCGTTTGGGTGTCCATGAGCACTTTTAAGTTCTAACGATCTAGTCAGGGCAGGAGGCAGGGGGTGGGGGGTCCCCGTGGGTCTGGATCCATGCACACAGCAAAGAGGAGCAATAATGTATTCTTGCTCAAGGAAGGAAGTTGAAAGAAAGGGAGAGGGAAGGTGAGGGAGGAAGGAAGGAAAGAAAAAGAGAAGGGAAAAGAAGTGGGAGGAAGGAAGATTTAAACCAGTGTTCCTGGCTCAGCTAGAAAAACATTTTCTAAACTGTGCTTTGCGGAACACTGGTCCTGTCAGCATCCACCAGAACTAGGACTTACTGACCAACATTGGAGGATACATCCCCTTAGGTCTATTTTCTGTAAAGGACTAGGTAGTAAATATCGGAGGCTTGAATGGCCATCTGGTCTCTGTCACAACTACTCCAGTCCACCAGTGTCGCATGAAAGCAGCCATGGACAGCATGTAATTAAACAGCCATGGATGTTTTCCAGGAAAACTTTATTGACAAAAACAGGTCCTATTTGGCACACAGGCCGTAGCTTGCCAACTCATGGTGTAGGTCTTTACTGACTACTGTAGGCACATCTGGCCAAGGTCATCGTATTCTCAACACAATACACCCTTTTTTTTTTTAATATAATCCTTTTTTTTTTAAAGATTTTATTTATTTATTTGACAGAGAAAGACACAGCGAGAGGGAACACAAGCAGGGGGAGTGGGAGAGGGAGAAGCAGGCTTCCTGCCAAGCAGAGAGCCCGATGCGGGGCTCGATCCCAGAACCCTGGGATCATGACCCGAGCCAAAGGCAGACGTTTAATGACTGAGCCACCCAGGCGCCCCCACCCTTTTTTTTTTTTTAAAGATTTTATTTATTTATGAGTGAGTGAGAGAGAGAAAGAGCACGCGCACAGCCAGGCAGAGTGGCAGACACGCAGAGGGAGAAGCAGGCTCCCCACTGAGCAAGGAGCCCGATGCGGAGCTCGATCCCAGGACCCTGGGATCATGACCTGAGCTGAAGGCAGGGTCTTAACCGACAAAGCCACCCAGGCGTCCCCGCAGTACTCCTTTTGCTATATTCTAACCAGCTCCTTTAGGAAGCTGCCAGAGACTGATGCTATCCAATAGAACTTACAGAACTTTCTCTGATAGTGACAGTTTTCAATAGCTGTTCTGTCCACTACAGCAGCCAGTAGCTACACTGAACCCTTGAAATGTGGCTAGTGAGACTGAGGAACTGACTTTTTCAGTTTAATTTTATTTAAATTTAAAAATTGTATATGGTTTTCCATTTCTTCTTCTTTCCATTCTTCTTTTTTCCCTCTGCTTAAGACCTAACTGCATTAAGGTATACAGTAAGGTATGTTCATCTTGGGTCATTCAGTGTCTTTCTCCCGTGGTGACCCGCAAAGGGATGAACTAAATCTCATCTAAACACCAAAAGATTCACGAAACTAAACAACTAACCAACTACTGTGGTCTGATGTCACACAGATAAATATGGTGTCGCGAATTTAGTTCTACAAAGCTCCTGGGGCTGGGAACAGGGCAGGAGACATATAGTAAAGAAGCCACAGCTTTTAGAAGAGCTGGGGCTTGGGCGGGTCCATAGGGAGCACCCGCTCATGAGCTCAGTCTTTTAAGCCTTTCAGGATATGGGATTTTCTTTGCAGACACAACCAGACCTCCAAAGAAAGATGAAGAAAACGGAAAGAATTACTACTTTGTATCTCATGACCAAATGATGCAAGACATCTCAAATAACGAGTACCTGGAGTATGGCAGCCACGAGGATGCGATGTACGGGACAAAACTGGAGACCATCCGGAAGATCCATGAGCAGGGGCTGATCGCCATCCTGGACGTGGAGCCACAGGTAAGACACAGCCCCTCGCAGCCCCTGTCAGCCTGCCCGCGGGCTCGGCCTAGGTTCTAAAATCAGAACGGCCCTCGGAAGGCCATGGGCCACCCGCTAACCTAATAAACTGCGGGACAGTGTCAGCAGTGTGGGCACGACGGGCTCACGGGCTCGAAGGCGGATGCGCCATGTGGTTAAGCAGTAACAGGGAGCTCCCAGGGGATTCGTTGACACTCGGAAGCTCCGTGCGAGTACCCGACCGGGTCCGAACTGGAAACCCAACACTGATGTGACCTCAGGGCAAGAGTGGCCCTCGATTATCCTAACAGCCACCTGTCCCCTCTCAGTACAGCTCACACCGGCCCATCGGAGCCACTGCCAGCATCTTATGTGACTTCGCGGCAGGGATTCCCGGGGCCTGGGTCTGGTGTGAAGCACAGCACCCGCTTTAGGGAGCCAAGCCTGAGCCAGCAGCGATGCAGACCCACACGGGTTCTCAGCCTCGGCCATCTCTTTGGATGCCCAACCCTGGCCAAAAACTGGGAGGGGTGTGGAGAGCTTCAGGCACTCCGAGCCAGACACAGGAATGACTGGATGATCTGTAGGGAAGTCCTAAGTTCGAAGCAGTGGGAATTATTCAACTCAAAAAGGAGAAGCCACATCTCAAACATGTAAGAAAGGCAAACATGTGAAAAAGGCCTTGCCTCAAAAATGCTGACAAGCTGGGGCGCCTGGCGGGCTCAGTCAGCAGAGCCTCCAACTCTTGATCTCAGGGTCGTGAGTTCAAGCTCCACACCAGGCATAGAGAGGACTTTAGAAAAATAGCTTGTCGGCTTTTCTTTCTTTTTTTTTTTTAATCTCTGATGACAAACTGAGCAGAAGGGGGACTTAAAGCCCAGGAGGAAAGATGTTGTAGACACCAGGTGAGTTACAGGAGAGGCTCGTGGATGCCACTGTGACTCCTAGGCCCTGCCATTTCTAAGACTGGTCCGTGTCCCACATCCCTATCCCTCAGAAAGAATCACCTGCCCAGACCCGCTCCCCTCAAGCAGGCCCCATTTCACCAGGTCACTGAGGAAATGTGTGGTGACTCTGCTGCCTATCCGAGGGCTACCAGACAAGAAAATCTCAGTCTCGATGTGATGTGTCTTTTCATTTTTGAAAATATAAGAGAGGAAAAAAAGTAACATAGGCTAGAAATTGAAAATCGAAAAGGCTCCCGTAACTGCTGTGATTGGCCTGTGGGTTGGCTCTGATGTTCCTGGAAGGCAGCACAGAGCGGGGAGGGTCCTGGATTTCCTGGAAGTACACCAGTTCTTCCCTTGGAATTAACTGGTAAGGGAATAGAACCGGGTTCCTGGACACAAGAGGCACCAGGCAGGGGGACGAGCACAGTCTTCAGCAACCGCTGTGGGCAGGAAGCATGGAAAGACCTTCGCATCTGGATGGATGAAGGCCAAGGGCCCACGTGCCATGCAGAGAAGGGGAGCGTGGTTTCAGGGGTTGCAGCACGATAGGTTAGAACTTAAGACAGTCGAAGAATTGGGTGGCAGGGAGGCTGGAGGCACTGAGCAGAGAGAAGACCATTTCACGCCTGGGGTGTCCTCATCAACTTCACCCGGGGCGCCATTCAGCAGCGGCGCTGTGCGGACTTCCTGTGTGGCCCTCGGGGAGTCGGGACAGAAGCAAGGGGAGGAACCGTGCGCTGGAAACTGGTCCCCGCCTAGCTGCGCGGAGGCTGGCTGTGGGTGGATGAGAAAACCTTCTGTCTCCATGGACCCTGTAGCCTCCTGACTAATGAGCACAGGAAGACGAGGCAGGGGTTGGGAGGGGAGGCCCAAAATAATATTGACAAAAAGGGTTTCTAAAGAAAGATTCCCCATAAGCTCAAGTGAGCTACAGATGCACTTTGTTTGTTCCTTGCTGAAGTCTTCAATCACAAAAGGGCTGACAAAGAAATTGCCAATTATCTCTGTCAAAAATGACATAGGTGGGCTTGACAAGCTTGCTCAGAGGGGAGTGTGACGTTCACAGTTGAAGCACGGTGATGTGACACGTGACATGACATACACGGCTCCCTTAGCCCGGAAGGAGCTCCTGGGTCATGAGATTCAGAAACCTAATCCCAGCGCATGTGAAGCTTGCACGAAAGCTTTATCAGGCTGTCGGTCTCTCCTGAGCCCGTACATTCAGAGGCTCCCTTCAGCCACCAAGCACAGTGCCCTCCAGGCGAACGTTTTCTGCCGATCATTCGTACCACTTTCACGTTTCCATTTCAGCATCAAGACCATTAAGGTGAGGTGCCGTGGAGGGCACGAGGGAGAAGACCCAGCTCTTGCCCTCAAACTCACCGTCCAGTGCCTGGCACTTGCATGTGTGGACGGTACCTTGGGGGGGGCGGGAGGGGTGCTGGACCTGGCTCGGAGCTCACGAAGGACTAAGACAAAAGAACACCAGTGCCATGTGCCAAGGGCTCCCTTAGCCAAGCCAAAAGGGAGAATGAGGACAGAGGGTCCAGGCAGAGGGAGTAGTAAGAAAAAGGCTGGGAAACCAGAGAGAGCATGGCCCTTTCTGGAACTGGAAATAGTTCACCAAGGCCAGTCCATGGAGGGGAAGGGGCAGAGAGAGGTGGAGGAGGTGAGCATGGCAGCCGTGGAAGGGTTTGGAGCAGAGCAGCGAGACGGTGGGACTTGCCTTGCCCAAAGAGCCGTCATTGTAGCAGCGGGCTCTAGTACAGAGGCAGAGCAACCCAGCTGACGGCTGCCACAGTAAACCAGGCAGAAGAGGGAGGAATAGGAATATGACAGAGCAAACGATGCAGATAACAGAATAGACACTTTACATGTCATACCCCCCGCCCCCGCCTCCGGTGCAGACAAGTCAAGGATACATCGGTGCCTTGTGAAGTACGTGCCTGCAGATGCTAGGGTTTTGTTCTGTGGAGGGGAGGCCGCAACCACTGGGAGGCTCAGGTCCTGGGCCGGGGGGCGGGGGGAAGGGGGGTGTTGTAATCCCACATCAGAATGCGGTTCGCAGGCGTGGTGCACCGGCTTGGCGGTGTGTCCCTGCGGACCAGAGGCTCACGCCGTTCTGGGGGATTATGCCTGGGAAGGGAACTGAACTGGCCTCAGAGCTCCTGTAGTGGCTCCGGCCTCCAGCCCCCAATCAGGTCTCCTGGCCCCCGGGGCCTCTCGGTGGGGGAACTCAGCAGGCATCAGGAGCAGGAACACAGCCTGGCAGTGACCGCGGTGGGGATGTGCTGGCCCCCTTAGCCGGTAGAAGGTGAAGCTGTGCTGAAGCGGGCTGGAGATCAGGGGCAGAGCCCACCTGCTGGGCCAAGGCCACCCTAAAGCGCATTTCCTCGCCATTCCCAAGGCAAGCTACCATTCACAGCCAGGTTTAAATGAACATTAACCAGTGTAGTCGGTGTGGACTTTTCTGAAGAAAAGGAAGTCGGATCGCTTCAGGAGATTCATAAGAAATGTCCAGTTTGTCACCTGTTACTCGCCGGTGGCTGTTGTCCGTCCTTCCAAAGGAAAGGAGTAGGGGGAGTTTCGGAGACAGCTGGTCAGTGTGCGCCCACCTCGCCAAAAGTGTGAGTCCCGGGCTCGCTGAGCTGTGGGATTTCGTGCAGACACGCGTGACAGCCGCGCCCTTAGCTCTTGGCTCTGAGTGTCCTGTGTGTTTCGTCCGCAGGCGCTGAAGGTCCTGAGAACCGCCGAGTTCGCGCCTTTCGTTGTTTTCATCGCTGCGCCCACCATCACTCCGGGTCTAAACGAGGTAAGGCTCACTGCCTGGCTGCAGCCTGGTGCAAGGAGCCGCGGGCCCACCGGGGGGTGGAGGCCGGCTGGGCCCACTCGCCCCCTGCGGGCGCTGGGCAGGAGGGCCTGGCTCTAGGCCCAAGAGCACTCCGCGGGGACAGAGCTCTAAAGAAGCCAGGACCTTGGCCCGAGGGAGCCTCTGGGGTGGGACCCACTCAGGTCCCCGGAGACGACCCCACCTGGAAATGAGCCCTGTCCACTCTGGGGCCAGCTCAGTGGCCCAGAGACGGGGGTGGGGGGTGTTGCTCCAGAGCGGGCGTCACCTTCCAGCACTGGGCCGACCCCGAGGGCCTCCGTGGCCACACGGATGCTGTGGGCGATTGGGTGTGTCCAGTGGGTGCGGCGGGGCCCAGCTGCTGCGGGTGCGCTCTGAAGGCTCCCGCACGGGGTCACCCGGTGCTCGGCGGGGCCCACGCGCCAGCAGAGGGCTCTTGGCTCTGCTCTGTGAGGACCCGTCTAAACCGCCCCCAGCTAATGACCATACAGTCAAGGCTGGGAAACTGCGCCTTGTGTGTCTGGAAGAGTCCGTCTTTACACGGCCGGGTTACTCATCTTTTCAGTCATTCCTTTGGGTCCTTTCATTTGCAAAAGGTGTATTCCTTTGGGAGCTCTGCTGCGGGGTCTCTGGTAGTACCCCAGCATGCCCGAAGCCCCGCCGGGTGCTGAGTGCTTTTCCTTCGGGTGCCATGTATTTTTCTTGAATTATCATCTTTGCTTTTTGTTTGTTTGTTTTTGCCTATTTTCCCGCCCTTTTACTAATTTTCCATAGCTGCCAAAATGGTGCAGAAAATTGCCCGTAAGTACCAGCTAGGAGGTGACGAAATGCAGCCTCGTTTTCTTTCCTAGATTTAGAATGTAGACCCTTTCTTCCCATAAATCCTGCCTTTTGCTGTTAGACTAGAGGCATTTTGTTTTCACTGAGGTGAACCCTGCTCATGCGTGAGGCAAGCCCGCAGACCAGCTGTTGCCGAGGAGGAAACCCACAAATAGAGCTTCATCTTACGCGGTCCTTAAGAGGAAAGCTTTTTCTTGCGTAAAGAGAGCTCCATTTAAAACGGATGCCGGCAGCTGTACATTTTCTTGAACGTGTTCGTCAGCCCGGCTCTCGGAGCAAATCGTAAACTCCGCTAGTGGTTTCTGAAGCCCAGACCGTGTTTCGGTGGAGTCCTCCAGCCGGGAGAGTGACGTGTTGAGAACCGCTATCTTCTCGGCTGGGCAGGAAGCACTCCTGGCCTCAGGCAAAGGAGTGTTTCCCAAAACGGGGCTTTTGCAGTGTTTGTCGCAAAGTGAAGCTGCTTTCTAGGCGCCGGTGGAAAGTGTGTCGATAGGACCTTAGCAGGTGTTGATTAACTGAGGTCTTACCTACACGGAGCCGTTAACAGCCAGCATCCAAGCACACCATGCCCCGCTTTGAAATCCCTGTAGACAGCGACAAAACCTGGAGGACTCTCCTCTCAGAGCGTCCTGATAGAGCAGATGGCGTCCCCGGCCTCCCTGCTGTCCACCTGTCCCCGCCGCGGCACCACAGTGGGATCGAATGACCTCATTTTCCATCCCCCTCCGGAGAGTCGTACCCACAGACCGGGGCTCTTCAGGAAGGGTTTCTCACAAATAATGGATGGGCCTCGGTGAAGAGGAAGGGTCCTGGGTCCTAAGTCAGCTGCGGGCACCACGACTCCCAGGTTCCCCAAGGCACCGCATCCTTTAGTTTTCTGGGAGCGCATCGGTGTCACCAAGGGCCTTCGTTTCCTTGTGGTGTAGCCTTCCGTCTTGATGGATTTAACACTCCTCAAACCATGTCGTGGCCAGTGTTAGCCAAGTGCTTGTTCTTTTAAGGAACATCTAGTCATTTAGTAAGCATTTACTGTGTACACGCCACAATGCCAAGTGCTGGGCACAGCGATGACAGGGCCACACGACAAGCTGCCACTCTAGCTGGGGGAGAGGTGGTAAGCAGACAAGAAGGTATGAATCGTATCTGCATCTGTGTAAGACTCAGCCCGACACCTCACCTGCCTCGTGCGGGGGGAGAAGGGGGACACTTTGACTTCGAGCTCCCTGGCTTCAGATTTGAAGTTGTCCCTTGCGAGTTTGGCATAACAGTATCCAGCCCGTGAACACTCGGAGGCGAACTTTCTGGTGGCCCGTGAGGGATCCCAGTCTTGAAAGATCTGCCATCCTGAGGCTAAATTGAGACTCATGTGACAAATGAGGGACCCTGCAGGGCCGCCTCTGGCGGGCTCACCCTAAGGAGGGCGCTCCAAATCCGCAGCAAGCTGCAGAAGCAGAGGAAAGGCCTTTCCTGCAGCAGAGCCCCCCCAGAGCTCGGTGGCGGCTTTTCGCGTAGTTTCCCTCAGAGGTTCGGGTCCTTCTGCCCGGCGCCCCGTGTCCGGCCGTCTCCCGTGTAGACCACCGCGAGGGGGTTCCTCAGATGCTGGTTGCCGGGGTAGCTGAGAAATGGCCTCATTTCATCCATTATTTGTAACATCCCAAAAGCTCTCGCCTCGGGCATCCGCTGCTGTTGAGTGCGGGGCCATTAGACGTAATTGAATTCCTGGAACACATTGGACCTCAAAGTAGAAAAGGGGAAAATACAACTTAATTTGTTGGCCAGAGGCAGTGGCTTCTTGGGGCAAACCAGTGGGGTGCCGGGGGTGGGGGCAGGGTGTCATGTGTGCCCAAGAGGGCCAGGTCTCTCTGGTCCTGGGCGGGGGGAGCGGGGCACAGCGATGGCATGGAGCTCCTGTTGCGGGGGGAGCCTGCGGGTTGCAGGCCGTTCCTCCATAACCCTGCTGGCCCGGGGCTGCTGTCGCCTCGGTCACGAAGCAGAGTTGGCCTCATGCCCAGATGCGGCACATCAGGGTCTGGCCTTGACGGTGTCTGCCCCTGGGAAGTGCAGAAATGCAGAAAGAGAAAGAATCCGGCTGACCTCTGTCTCCTCTCTGCTCCTCCCTTCCCCACCCCACCCTCCACTCCCTCACCCTTCAGGATGAGTCTCTCCAGCGCCTGCAGAAGGAGTCTGATATCCTACAGAGAACATACGCGCACTACTTCGATCTCACAATTATCAACAATGAAATTGATGAGACAATCAGACATCTGGAGGAAGCCGTTGAGCTCGTGTGCACAGCCCCGCAATGGGTCCCGGTCTCCTGGGTCTATTAGGCCTCTCCCCAGATATCTGACGCCTGCCCGGGAGCCACCTCATCCGTGGAAAAGCCTCTTTGTTATCGGCCTTGTGTCAGCAGGTCATGGTCCCTAGAGACTACCTAGTTGTAGTGTGACCTCCATTTATAATTATTGTCATGTCCGAATAGATAGGAGGAGAAAACAATTACACACTAATTTAAAGAGACAGTATCTTTTTTAATCAGTTCTCCTAAACTTTAATAAAATGTATCTTTAAATGTATGTATTATTCAATCCTTTGGAATGTTATATTTTTGGAAATCATAGCTTTTTATTTCCAAGACCCCTAAAAACTGCACAAAATAGATGCTGCTTTCTATAATCTATTTTAATAATAAACAATGATTCTGTTACCTTGACTGGGGGTGGAACACTACATTCTTTTTAGAGTCTGATTTTATGGATTGGAATCTTTCTTTCCTTTATTTATTTGAAATAATCAGTCTAGTGATTACAAAACAGTCATAAATTTTTAAAGGCCTTTTTTCTTTTTTTTTAGACTAGTTTTTTTTTTAAGTCCTTTATGTAACATCCAGATAATGTGATACTGTCTCTTTGAAGCACCCTGTAAACCTTTTAGAGATTTGAAGTTGGGTCTTGACTCTTAATGCATGTGGACAGTCGCGAGCGTTTATGCTGTCGGTGTGTCTGTGTTGGACAAAACAATCTGTAATCTACAGCAAAGTACATTCCGTTCACGGGGCACACCCAGGGGAATAAGAATAAAATGCTATTATGACTAAGTTGTAAACCTATGCACATCCCTTGCATTTCGGGCAACTTTATAAAGAAAACTGATTTTTATTATTAATAATCATGTAGTGAAATGTGTTTGTAATTTTGTCTCAATTTAATTTGTTGTAAGGTGGGAGGGGAAGTTGCTGGTTTCACCATTTCAGATCTGTGTTGTCTGAGAGTATTAACGTTTTAATTAAGCAAAGAAATGAGGATTTTTAATATGTATGTAATTGTTTTAAAGCACCCATTTTAAGAGAATATACTGTGCAATGAAGAAACCAGTTTAGGCATTTGCTATAAACTGAATTATTCCAAAAGAAGATAACAGCCCTGTAAATTCCTTTAAAATGATAACTAACAGGACAGTTTGACCAATTTTTTTTAAATATACTTCCTTTTATGTGTTCAATAATTCAACGCCTTTGGGTCCTTCATTTCAATATAGATTTGTTCAGGTTTACAAACCTATCTTTTAGATTTGATAATCCGCTAGATGCTCACTGAACCACGGAAGGCCCGGAGTGACGCTCAGTTGGCAGGACAGCACCACAGTCCACCAGAGCACAGCTCGGACGGCGTCTGGCTCCCAGAGTGCACGCGGGGTGCCCGAGGGCCGCCATGTGCAGGAGGCCAGCTGTGCTCGCTCCTTCCTCTTGCTATCTCCCTTGGCACAGGAGAATCCTCTATCCTTGTTGCTTTAGAGACATTAACCATCTCATCGCCCTTCCACGAGGTCCCATTCTTCCAACCCAGGACATGCAGGCGGGGGTTTTCTGACTCTTGGCCAGAGGTCAGTGGAAGATCCTTTATTAGAGCAGCAGGGTGCGAAGTGGTTCTGGTAACCTGGGATCCTGGAGGATACACCCTCTGGGTCACTTCTTGTCGGGTAGATGGCCTCATCGCTTTGTGCCCCGGCAGGGTGTGCGGGGCGGGTTCTGAGCTGCACAGCTCCTCTTGAAGGACCACACACAGAAGACAGTTGGAGACTCCCTTCCAGGCATCCCCCTCCCCACCCACCGACCCTTATTAAACGGTGATTTTTTTTTTCTCTCTTTCTCTCTCTCTCATGTTGTCCTTTGTCAGTGACCAGATGAGTTTGCAACTTACCAGGCGTTGAGCGAACGGCCCCTGTTGAGGTCCCACAGCAGGGAGACCAAACCACCAAGCCAGAGACACCCTGGATGGAGAAGGGAAACCCCAAGAGTTGTTTGGAGCTGTGTTAGGAGTGGTTTAAATCTAACCAACGCCAAGGCCAGGCAGTCATTCCCGCGATGGTACTGACCACAATCTGGGCTCTTCTCGCTGTGAAAGTGCCCACTCTACCTCTCTTCCAATGAAGCACAAAGAAAACTACAGCTAACACGTGGGGAACACCAACTCCCTCCCTCTGCTAGAAACGGCCACGCCCCTCTCAGGCCCTTGAAGGCCACATCTCCAGAGATGCCGATGATGCCTCTCTTAAGCCCCGTTGACAGAGGCGGATCAAGCAGAAGAAGAGCAAAGCGAAGCCAGTTCCAGTGTCTATGGGCCCAGGACTGAGAAGCACTTAGCGCTCGCCCCTCTTCTCCATCAGAGGCGCACAGGCAGGCACGACTCTCGCCCCCGTGTGGACGGCGGAACCCCTGCACCCAGAGCTCATTCTGGCGGAACCTCTCAAAGAGGTCATCTGCTCCATTCCACTCACATAGGCCCTCCTCAAAAATAATGTCTTTATGACCCGCCAGAAAGTACTTTAATTCACAGTAATTTCCGTACAAGGCTACATTACAGTCATCCACTAAGCAATCAGAGAAAATTACCAAAAAGCTTTGCTGCTTCCATGCCATCAGCAAAATCATCCCCGCCCCCCCCCCCCTTTTAAAGACCAGAGCAAATGATGACTACGAAATCTTACACTGGTCAGCTAAACCATATTCCAGCCCCACAGCCAGAAAGGGGGTGTCTTTAATATGCAGAATCTTTTGTTAAGTGTCTTGATTCTTTTTAATAAGATGGTAGTCACCCTGCACGTGCAGCAGATTCAATATTAACACTAAAAAGGAACATGTCAGTTCAGTTCAGCTGGAAGTTTTCCCAGCGTCAAGATAATATAGTAGCTTCTGAAAATGCAATTATATGTATCTCCTGTCGGCTGAGATGGTTTAAAATACTGGTGCAGAGAAGAAAAGAAATAGGTGACCGACTTCTTGCCATTTGCATTCAGAGCCCATCCTCCGGGCGGCGGGCGGGCCGTAGAGACCGCAGAGCCCGCGCGGTTCCCCGCACGGCCGGCGGCATCTCACACCGCCAGGCCCCCATGAGCTAGTGGAAACCTCTGACCCCGTTACTGCAGAGGACAGTCTTTGTTGCTTTTCAAATCACTCATAGTTATCTGTTCAGTAAGGCTTCGACTTCACTCCTTGAGAAAGTTTAGTCTGCTGAGCCACCATCCGGGAAACAGGACAGCGGAGATGGCCGGCATGGACACAGCCCCTTAGGGACAGACAGCCCGAAAGCAAACTCTATTGTCTCCCACCAATGTGATGTCCTTTTCTTCGTTTCAGGTCAGTCTCTTAGGGCAAAGAGAACATGCTGCTAATGCTAGCAAGACGGTTTTCTCATTAATGAGTTCTTAATTATAATGCCTCCCACGCAGCGCCCCCCCACCCCGGGAAAGGGAAGGCATCTCGCCATCGGCAACCCAAGACAAGCCACTTAGGGTCCCCATCCCTCCTCCTCCTTGCTTCCTATCATCAAATGCACGTGTATGTGTGTTAGGGGATGGGGGAGGAGTCTGTTTTTCCAGAACTGAACACAGCTTCCTAATTCCATCCTCTTCACAAGGGCTTAAGATACTGAGGCTGATTACGGCCTGTCACAGACTGAAGGTCCCTGAGCGCCTTTCTCTGGTTCGGCACCTCTAATTAACCCTCCTCTTCCAAAGGCATTCTGCTTCCTGATGCAGCTTGCAGAAGGGCTACAAGCTTTCTTCATGAGTCATTTCAGTCGGGTGAACTCTTCCTCTTCTTACCCCTTTAGAAGTAAGGTTTTCCCCTCCATTTGATGTCTCCGCTTAAGGGACTGTGCCCCGCAGGCTTACTGCTCCTTCAGCCTGGCCCACGCCCACTTATCGGTTTGCCTTAAACCTGGAGCTCTCAGAAGTCTCCGGTCTTCCGGCTTCGTGAATGAAGCCCGGCTGTGGCCCGCATCCAGGAAGAGGAAGGAAGGGAGACCAAGGGTATGTTCACTGGTCCTCATCCCGGTCATCTGCTCCTTTCTCTGCCGCTCTTGGGCCACGGAGGGTGGGCAGACTGGCCCACAGGGAGAGGAGCGGGAGGGGCATGCCATCTCTAGGACAGGCAGTGCCACGTCTTAGCCCTTCGGAGGCAGAGAAAATCCCCCGCCCCCCACACCTCTCACCTGACCCTCCATCAACTCTTGAACCTGTGCAAATGGACGGAGCAAAAGAAAATGGAAGAGATGTTTGTCACCACGTGGGAAGGAGACCTCATTTCTGCCCCCAAGCACAACTCCAGACCGATGTCTGCTTAGAGACCCGGTGTCAGGTCCCTTCTCTCTGGCCTGCAGCCAAGGGAAGGTGCGCGCACTCCCCGCAGGAGAGGCCTGAGGCTGACCAGCTTGGGGACGCAGAGGACCTGCAGTCTCTTAGGAGTTCTGCTTGGGAGCGGAAAGGGGGGCTCCTCCACAATGAGCGGCCCCACCTCTGGTTTTCATTTTGACCAGACCAAGAACTGGGGGAACAGACTTCCAGTCTCAGCTGTGTCCTGGAATGACGCCCGGGCGGGGGACGGGGGGAGCCCACGGCCGGACCCACGCAGAGGCCACGCCACCCTCACATGCCGAGGCTGTGGCATCGTGTTTAATGGCAATGCAGGTGTGTCGCCCTTCAAACTCAGTTCTGGGGTTGTTTTGCCTAAAGTTTTGCCAACATGTTCTTTTTTCTGTATGTATAATTGCCTTTTTATAAAAGGTTTTGAAGTATTGTCTCAGTGATAAAAAGAGAGCGATGTTAACAGTTGTTGTATATTTCACCATTTCCGATTGTAAGTATTTGCAGGGTACAGCAAAGCCTTAGTGCACAAGAGCCTTCGTGCAGGAGGGGTCCTTCGACACCCAGGAGGTGAGGGGATCGGACAGGTTCGGATTCTTTGTAAATGTCCCGCTTTTCTTTCTGTGTGTATCTATTTACATGCCTTAGTACACGCCCTCCCGCCCAGATCCCTCTGCCCTGTCGTGGGAACCAGAGCACTGGCGCACGGCCAGTTACAGGAGACGGACGGAACCCTCATCAGTTATCTCTTGTGTGACGGGGGAGGAAGAGAAACTCCATAGTATTCTTTGTAGAATATACATACTTGTAGGATGCTGTGTAATGGGAAACCATAGACTTGGGCTTTTGTCATTTCAAAGTTGGAGAAATGTATGAATAAAATGTATAAAACATGAAAAGGCACTTGTCTCCTCAGACTGCAGGCCACACAGCTGGGGCGGGGGGTGGGGGGACAGACCACAGGAGGGTTAGAGGGACAAGGAGTTCCTCTCCAGGGTTCAGCCTGGCGGACCTTCCCACAAATGCATTGGGGGGGGTCTTGGGGGCGGGGGGCAGAGATCAACCTCGCCCCCACTCTCAGGGGAGCATGTCCCTGGCTCGGGGTCTACCCTGGCAGTCACCATCTTCAGCACAGCTGGCACAGACTACGTCCTGAGAGCAGTTCAAGTTGAGTTGGTCGCACTTGGATGTGGATTTAAAATAGCTTTGGGTTAAAAAAAAAAAGAGAGAGAGAGAGAGAGAGAGAGAGAGAGAGAGAGAGAGAAATCCAAGTGTGACAGCTCCCAGAAATAGAAGTCTAAATTGATCAGGGCGGTGTGGGCGCCCAGCATGGAAAGCAAATGTCTTGTTTGATGTCTGCATAGAGAGCCCCAGGAGGAAGCCTCCTGCCCCGGGGTTGGGGGGGGGGGGTGTGGTTTGCTTTGGTCTCTGGCTGGAGTCTGGGACACGGCCCCTTGCGTGCCTCAGTGACCTACTCTCCACCCTCCTTTTCCTGGCCTCTCCCCCAGCAGAGGACCCTGGTGGCTTCAGAGAGCCACCCTCAAGTGTGTCCAAACACGCACACCTCTAGAAATAGCCTGGGCTGAGTGTGTTCACGTGGCTCGTATCAGAGGAATGTAAACTAGGACCAATTGTTTGCTTTTCTCGAGAAAAACTCCCCCTACCAAAAAACTGTATAGAAGAGTTGAGATCACATTCAGACACAAGAGGTTGAGCCCTTGGCCTTTTGATTCAGGGAAATCACCGGTCATCTTTCTTCGGATGGCTCGGCTCAACACACAGAGGACCAAGAGCCAAACACTAGCGCTAAGCTGATTTTCTGTGCTTCGTGGCATGGAAAACACATCGAACAGGTCAATATTTAGCTGGCAGAAATGAAGAGAAACACGTACTTCTGCATTTTCTCCGGTTTACTGTAATAAGATAAGCTAAATAACAGCGGGTATCCTCCAGCGAACGACTGCAGCAGGGGGGTGGGGGGGCCTGCAAAAACCAGGCAATCAGACTAATGCCTGGTACTAGACCGTGACCTCGATTTCAAGGTCGCTGAAGACAGGGACCTTGAATAGCCTGAGGGTAGCAAGCCCCCTAAAGGATAAATGTAGTAGTGCACGTTAGCAACCCAGCCAAAGGTGAGGGGTGCTCCCAGGGAGAATGTTCCAAAAGGTGGCATCTGACTTTCTCAAGGAATGAGCACACAGGACGTGGGCCGCCGCCGAAATCCCATGCTTAGGGCCGTGTGGGGGCTCCCGCGCCCACTGCATGCACCTGCTCACCACAGCCCACCTTCACCTTTTGGGGGGGCGCCCAGAAACAGTCCGGCCACAGATGCCTCCTTAGGCGTGATCACTAAAAGCGTCCAGCTCCTGCCGTTTGCCCTCTTCCCGTTTCGGAGGCGGCTTTATCCAGCGCTCCCCACCTCCCCATGGCCGGTTGCCCTGCAAAGAAGCTGGATCCGTCCTGCCAGCAGAGCGGGCAATGAATGACTTGAGAGGAGACAGCCCGCGGGGGCCTCCCCGGTGGCTCTAGGCCCTGGCCCTCGAGATGGGAAACTAAGGCCAGAGAGCGGGAAATGGAGATCGTGCACACAGCTAGTGGTGAATGCTCAGCCACACAGATCAACCGCTTACCACAGAACTTCCCCCTAGAACTTTCTGGGTGATGGAAATGTTCCAGTTCTTCTTTGGGGTGGTGGTTATGTGGGTATGTACGGTCGTTAAAACACATCGAACTGAACACCTATGATCTGGGCCTTTTGCTATACAAGAGCCATACCTCGGTTATAAGAAGAAAAGTGGAAAAGCGGATGGTCATTTCACAGCTGCCAGAAAGACACCTGATGAAATTCCACACCCGGTTCTACTTTAAAAACAAAAACTCTTAAAAATCAGACAGAAAATATCCTTAGCAGATAAAGACTAGCTACTCTAACCCACAAGCAACATAGTCCACCTACAAGTGACACAATAAAGGCATTAAAAGTGCCACGATCTTTCACATTTCCTAAACAACACACACTCCTCCAAGAGTGAGTAGAAAATGCAGGTAAACCAGCGGCAGATGTTCAAGCAGATCCTGCCACTCAGAGGCAACCGCCAGAAACCCTTCGGGCGGCCCCATCACACAGCCGCACACACACACGTACTCATGTCCACGCGAGTCCTACCCAACACACTGCTCCCCCACTCGTGTCCCAGATCCTCCTCCCTCCGTGACAGTTTAAGACTGCTTCCATAAGCAGAATAAAGAAATATAAACAGACAGAAAGAGGAGACAAAACTGTCCCTATTTGCTAATAATATCACTGTATATCTTGAAATGCCAAAGAGGACAGCTGGACATCTGTTCAAGTTCATAAAGAACAGATACAGAAACACAGAACTCAGTACTCTGATGCAGTAGTGATAAAGTCAGAAAACGCTAATGGGAGGGAGGCCTAGGGTGGCTCAGTCGGTTAAGCAACCCACTCTTGATTTCAGCTCAGGTCATGATCTCAGGGTCGAGAGGGTCATCAGGCTCCCCACTCGGGCCGGGGTGGGGGGTTCTGTTTAAGATTCTCTCTCTCCTTCTGTCCCTCCCCCCCCCCCACTCCCACTCTCTTAAAAAAAAAAAAAAAAAAAAGACCGCACTGAAAATGTAAAAGACAAACAAAGAAATATTCTTGGAAGGAATGGAAAAAAAAAAAAGGTTAGGAGATATTCTTGGAAGGAAGAACTAAATATTTCAATGGCATTAGGTTTTTCCAAATTAATGTGTAGGTTTAATATAACACCAAATCAAAATCCAATCATTTTCTGACCTTTACAAAACAATTATAAAGAATAACACCGACTTTTTATTGTGATTTTAATTAAAGGAAATACTAAGGAAACATGAAGGGTGAGTAGCCCTTCCAGATTTTAATCTATTCTAAAGCTAAGACAACTAAGACATCACACACCAAAATGAGTTTCAAAGAGTTCAATATAAAAAAGAAATGACAGGAAACAAAAACACAGAAGCGATTAGTAAAACTCTAGAAGAGAGTAGCTTTTTTTTTTAAGATTTTATTTATTTATTTGACAGACAGAGATCACAAGTAGGCAGAGAGGCAGGCAAAGAGGGAGGAAGGGAAGCAGGCTCCCTGCTGAGCAGAGATCCCGATGTGGGGCTCGATCCCAGGACCCTGAGATCATGACCTGAGCCGAAGGCAGAGGCTTTAACCCACTGAGCCACCCAGGTGCCCCAGAGAGTAGCTTTTTAAGTTTATACAAGAGAAAGAAGTCACTGAGCAATTGGAAGGTCGCATTAAAAATATACATTTTTATAAGAAAAAGTTGTAGACCATGAACTCAGAAAGACATTTTGTAATCAATAGGACATACAAAGAGTTTATTATATAATGAACTTACATAAACTGGTTCAATATACGAACATCCCAGTATATAATAATGGGCATGAACAGTTAACCAACTCGAAGTAAAACTACTATTAAAAAACAAACGTTAGGGGGCCTGGGTGACTGACTCTTGGTTTCAGCTCAGGTCATGATCTCAGGGTTGTGGGATCGAGCCCTGAGTCGGGCTCCCCACTCAGCAGGGAGCCTGCTTGAGATTCTCTCTCCCTCCCTCCCTGTCCCTCCTGCCCTTGTGCCCACTCGCTCTCACTCACTCTCTCTCTCCAAAATAAAATCTTATAAAATGTCTTAAAGATTTTATGATTTTATATATTAGAGAGAGACTATGCATGAGAGGTGGGGAGGGGAAAAGTAGGGGCAGAAGGAGAGGGAGAAGCTCGGTCCCACGACCCCGGGATCATGACCTGAGCCAAAAGCAGACACTTAACCAACTGAGCCACCCAGGTGCTCCTAAAATAAATCAAATCTTTAACTTAAAAAAACCTGAAAAATATCTCAATGATCAAGGGAATACAAGTCAAAAAACTAACTCTAGGGATGTTAAGTGAGTGCTTAACTACTTAGGAAAAAAAAAAAGACTCTGACAATGTTATATTTACTTATTATCAGATTTTTAAAAATACAATACTCAAAGCTAGCGCGTATGTTGATGAAACTAGCATTTTCAGCCACAGCTCACAGCACTGCAAATAATATAGTGATATTTACTAAGAGCTATATAAATTAAAGTTGATATTTTTCGTACCATTACATTTCTCTGTACCAGTTTTCATAAAAGAATCTAATAAAGGCAAATCGGTGACATTTACTGAGTAGTTACTCTACTGTTCCAAGCACTAAGTGTATGGAATGCCTTTACTGTACCCCTCCTTCCTCAGGCATCTGAGAGCTCTTCATCATAAAGAAATAGCCCCAAATTCAAACACTGGTAGGATGATGAAGGGAGGACAATAAATGAATTTTTCTTTATTTTACAATTTTACTTGATATATAATTTTTTTTAACGTCTCTCAAACTCATTCCCTTGCTCCCTTAGCTCTGGTGATGGTTGGGGCAACATGGCAGGAACAATTCTATGGCTCGGTCTCCATGTCTATACTCTGTGCTCCCCTCCTGTGCCACACTCCAATCCCAGCACGGAGTTCCTCCATGGATAAAATACGGAAAAGCACGCCCATCGGACATGCTGCTTGCAACATGAAACTAGGAGAGCACACGACAGCTGGAAACCTCTTCGGCCACTGCCTTCCTCCCTGGGAGCCCGCCACGGGACCCTTCCTGAACCTCACAACACTTAGGCCTACAACATACTCTCCTAGTGGTACACCACCATTTTAGTAGAACACAGATCACTTGTGTTTCGTAGTTCACACTCAAGTGTACATGATGGCACATATACAGGTGACAGCTATCATTGCTTAAGTGAAGCTAAGGGAAATGGAAGCCATTTAGAGTTTTTAAAGTGAATCAACAGGGCCCCTGGGTGGCTCAGTGGGTTAAAGCCTCTGCCTTCGGCTCAGGTCATGATCTCAGGGTCCTGGGATCGAGTCCCGCATTGGGCTCTCTGCTCAGCGGGGAGCCTACTTCCTCCTCTCTCTCTCTCTGCCTGCCTCTCTGCCTACTTGTGATCTTTCTCTGTCAAATAAATTTAAAAAAAAAAATCTTAAAAAAAAAAATTTTTTTAAGTGAATCAACACAGCATTCTACAGATGGCCGCTGGCTGGGCCCATCAGAGGACACAGCACGGCAGCAGCCAAAGGGTAGAAAGCACAGTGGGCTGATGCCAACAGCCCCCCAAACCCACACTGACCCACTGCCTGGGCCAGGCTGCCACCATTAGGCCCTGATTCCTAAAGAGATCTCCCGCCTGGCTGCCAAGGCAATCTTCTCCCACTGACAGGCAGAGCTGGACAGGGAGGAGCACGTGGTGGGCAAAGAGGGGGAAAGAGGCAGCGCCCAGTCAAAGGCCATCTCAGTACAGGGCATGAAATTCAGCCAGAATAATTTATTCCCCTAGTAAGTGCTTTGGATTTCTGCCTGAGCACTCAAGCTGCCGGCTTCGGCTCCCTGGGCGACACGGGTCATCTGTCAAAACAAACTACAATGAAAGGGTCATTGCAGGTTGAAAAGAATAAACATCTTAAGCGGAGAGTTGTCCAACCAGAAAGTAAAACATATTAGAGAGCTTAATGGAAATAATAATGGCAGTGTGCAGAGACAGACAGACAGACACAGGGAACGAAACAGAGAAACGGAGTATGGCAATTCAGGACTTTGACACCGTGGTGAAATGACGGACTGTTCCACTGAGCCATCCATAGGGAAAAATTTAACTTAGACCCCGAACCTCATCCTACATGAACAATAACATGCTTGATGGCTAAATGACCTGTAAAGAGCAAATCTTTAAAATATAGGGGCGCCTGTGTGGCTCAGTGGGTTAAGCCTCTGCCTTCGGCTCAGGTCATGATCCCAGCGTCCTGGGATCGAGCCCCGCATCGGGCTCTCTGCTAAGCAGGGAGCCTGCTTCCTCCTCTCTCTCTGCCTGCCTCTCTGCCTACTTGTGATCTCTGTCAAATAAATAAATAAAATCCTTTTTAAAAATCCATAAAATATAATACTATATTAGGGAACCTGGGTGGCTCAGTCAGCTAAGTGTCAGACTCTTGATTTCGGCTCAGGTCAGGATCTCAGGGTCATGAGATTGAGCCCTGCATCAGGCTCTGCGCTCAGCTCGGAATCTGCTTGTCCCTCTCCCTGCCCCTCTGCCCCTCTTCCCACGGTCATGATCATACACACACATGTGCTCCCTCTCAAAAATAATAAAATCTTTTTTAAAAAATAAAACACGATACACATATATCTTGTGTGTGTGTGTGTGTGTGTGTGTGTGTGTGTGTAATAAAATATTTTAGGGCCTCAGGTTAAGGAAGGATTTCTTATTTTTTTTTTTAAGGAAGGATTTCTTAAAGCTCAAAATGTATAAACCATTAAAGAAAAGGATTGATAAAAATCACTTCCAAAAAGGGAATAAATGAGTAAAGATATGAACAGGCAATCCACAGAAGATAAAATCTGAATGGCTTTTCTTGAAACTCGCAAATAATCAGGAAAATCAGAATGTAAAGTCTTAATAAGAGATTTCACATTCCACTAATAGCAGACTATGTAATCTGGACCAATCCCCATGCTTAAGACAACTAAAACAGCTGACTGAAATATTTAAAATGTATCTGGAGACTGTAGCAAACGAACAAAATAATGCAGAATTAGGGGGCCAGGATTTAGGGGGAACCAGACTCCCAAGGGAGTGAGGATTTACTTAGGGGTATTTTTCTCTGGAGACATCTGTCCCCTCCAGAGAAGCAGGCCAAGAGGCCAAGTTGCACTTGTGACAGCCTCTTGGGGGTAGGGGTGGGGGAAGGACTAGAGTCAGGGCATGTGTAGGGGAGCTGTGGAGGGGCGTGTGAACATCTGCCAGTCTGGCTGGGGCCCCCTGAAACTGTGCCTCCTGGCAGTAAGGGTGAACCACCGCAGACAGACCCTCACACTGACTCCTCAGCTTCAAAACTTCTCAAGCCAGGACGTTTGACTGAGGGGATCCCGCACTGCTTGTGCCCGAGCGCCTGGCCCAAGAAAACGTCCCTCATCTCTAGAAGGAGGTATCCTCCTCAGCCTCAAACATCCTCACCAATCACTGAGCAGATACAATGTCTGACAACAAAAAGTATCTGGGCACAGGAGGAAAAAATAGGTAAAGAGAAGCATACCTGGGGGAGCCACTGTGGGAGGGCAAATCCCTGTCACATCCTTCTTTCAAAGTCAGGGGGGCTTACCTTCTAGAGTTTTTACACTCGGGGGGGCTTAACCGGAGTACTTTAAAAATTATCAGGCTTAGGAGGCACCTGGGTGGTTCAGTCAGTGAAGTGTCTGCCTTTGGCTCAGGTCATGATCTCAGGGTCCTGGGATCGAGCCCCACATAGAGCTCCCTGCTCAGCGGGGAGTCTGTGTCTCCCTCTGCCCTCCCCCCACTCATTTTTTAAAAAAAATCAGCAGACTTAACTCCGGGAGAGCCAGTGGGCGGGGCTGGGGTGAGAGGGAACTGAGTCCTTGCCCTTAAAGAGACAGGACAACAAATAGCCCCGCTCAGCTACAGCACAGAAGCAGCAGTATGAAAGGCACGTGGGGTATACGGGAAGGAGATTGATTTCCTGATCATAGACCATGCACTAGAGAGGCAGGGATCTCTAGGAAACTTCTCCAAAAACAAGAGAACTGGCAGGTGCCACTTCTCTCCCCTGCCCCAGGCCTCAAGAGCAGGACCCCTGCGGGAGGCAGCACAAATGCTCCCCACGTGTCCTGCTAACACCCGCTCTCTGTACCCTCCCAGGGTTCTCCTGCATGCTTGCCCCCCCCAACCCCACTCCACCAGGAGCCCCTCCAGAATGGCTCCCATCACATCTCATTCTGCAGGCAGCCCTTGACAGTGCCCAGTAACCATTCCGACATGCCTCCCGCCCCAGGGAGAGGGGACGATGAGCGCACATACGCCAGTTAAACGGCAGCCCCCGTGGCGCGCTGGGGAAAGACCCCTGATCTGAACGCCAGCCCTGCTCGCCCAACGAAACCCTCACAGGGAACAGAACAAGATGACAGCCCTGTAGTTCGGGGTCACTGCAACCCCCAACCGGTGAACTGGGGCCAGCCATCTGGTTGGAGTACAGGCTCCCTGCCCAATAAAAACCTCTCAGGGGACAACACAGGGAAGGCACCCTGCGGGTCAGCGTGACCGCAGTTGCGGCACATAGACTGAGGGCAGGCATCTGGTCTGACCCAACTCAAGCCTCAGACTGGCCCACTGAGACCACACGGACCAAACCCTGCCCAGGGCAGGCAGAGGGCGCCACTGCCGCCAACTGGACTGAAGGCGAAGGCAGCTCAGCACAAAAGGAACGTACCCGGGAGACACCCTAGAAGGGCCCCGTGCTGGTGAACAGAGAACAGTGTCCAGCAGGGCACTACGGGACCTCTTCTTCACAAGGCCCCTACTTTCAAGAACAAGAGATGTAGCTGGCTTTCCTAACACACACAGACGGACGCTGAGAGTTAGACAAGAGGAGGAGACAGAAGAACATGTCCCCAGTAAAAGAACAGGACAAAACCACAACAAAAGGGCCAAATGAAACAGAGATAAGAGATATGCCTGATAAAGAATTCAAAGTACTGGTCATAAAGATGCTCACGGGACTTGCGAAAAGAGTGGAGGATCTCAGTGAGGCCCTCAACAAAGCGAAAACAGAAAAAAAAGAACCAGAGATGAAGGACTCAATAACTAAAATTTAAAATATGCTAGAGGGAAACAATAGTGGATTAGAGGAGGCAGAAGGCGGCTCAGCAACCTGGAAGACAGAGTAATGGAAAGCAACCGAGCTGAAGAGCAAAAGTAAAAAACAATAAAAAATGAGAGTAAGTTAAGGGAGCTCAGCAACACCATCAAGCATAATAACATTCACATTATATGGACCCCAAGAGGAAAAAGAGAGAGAAAAAAGGACAGAAAATGTATTTGAAGAAATAGCTGAAAACTATCCTAATCTAGAGAAGAAAACAGACCTCCAGATCCAGGATAGAGAGAGCGCCCCCAACAAGATGAACCCAAGGAGGCCCACACCAAGACACATAATAATCAAAATGGCAAAAAGTAGTGATAAAGAAAGAATGTTTGGGGCGCCTGGGTGGCTCAGTGGGTTAAGCCTCTGCCTTCGGCTCAGGTCATGATCTCAGGGTCCTGGGATCGAGCCCTGCATCGGGCTCTCTGCTCACCAGGGAGCCTGCTTCCCCCTGTCTGTCTGCCTACCTGTGATCTCTGTCAAATAAATAAATAAAATCTTTTAAAAAAAAAAACAATGTTTAAAGCAACAAGAGAAAAGAAAACAGTTATATACAAGAGAACCCTCATAAGGCTATCAGCTGATTTTTCTGAAGAAACTTTGCAGACCACAAGGGAGTGTCATGATTTATTCAAACTACTGGAAGGAAAAAACCTGCAATCAGGAATACTCTATTCAGCAAGGCTATCATTCAGAAAAGAAGGGGAAATAAAGAGTTTCCCACACAAACAAGTTAAAGATCTTCATCACCACTAACTCAACCTTACAAGAAATATTAAAGGGAATCTCTGAAGAGCGCCTGGGTGGCTCAGTCAGTTAAGCCTCTGCCTTCAGCTAAGGTCATGATCCCAGGGTCCTGGGATCAAGTCCCCACATCAGGCTCCTTGCTCAGTGGGGAGCCTGCTTCTCCTTCTCCCTCTGCTCCTGCCCTGCTCATGCTCTCTCTCAATTAAATGAATAAAATATTTTAAAAAATAAAAAATAAAGGGAATCCTCTAAGTGGAAAAAAAGGCCATAATTATGAGTAAGAACACTATTAAAGGGAAAAACTTCACAGGTATATACGAACATAATAAAAGTAGCAAGTTAATCACTTACAAAACCGGTATGTAGATTAAAGTATAAAAGCAGTAAAATTAATTACATCTACAAAAATTAGTCAAGGGACTCACAAACTAAAGGGCAGAAATATGACATCACCTACACAAAATGTAGCAAGGGAGAGTAAAAATTTAGTGTTTTTAGAACAGGTTCAAATTTAAATGATCGTCAACATAAACTGCTACAAGCATAGGATGTTATATATGAACCTAATGGTAATCACAAATCAAAAATCTCTAATAGACACAGAAAAAATAAAGAAGGAATCCAAGTATATCATCAAAGAAAGCCATTAAACCGGGGTGCCTGGGTGGCTCAGTCAGTTAAGGGTCTGCCTTCACCTCAGGTCATGATCCCAGGATCCTGGGATCAAGCCCTGTGTCAGGCTCCCTGCTCAGCAGGAAGCCTGCTCCTCCCTCTCCCTCTGCCTGCTGATCCCCCCGCTTGTGCGTACTTGCCCTCTCTGTCAAATAAATAAAATCTTAAAAAAAAAAAAAGAAAGCTATCAAACCATAAGGGAAGAAAGGAACACATGGGCAGAGAAGAACTGCAAAAACAACCCCAAAACAAGTAAGAAAATGGCAGTAAGTAAACACCCATCAATAATTACGTTGAAAAAATAATAATAATAATTACGTTGAATGTGATTGGACTAAAGGTTCTGGTGAAAAGACATAGGGTATCAGAATGGAAAAAAGCAGGACCCGCATATATGCTGCATATAAGAGACTCACTTGAGACCTAAACACATGCAGACTGCAGTGAAGGAATGAAAAAGCATTCATCCTGCAAATGGAAGAAAAAAGAAA